>NC_089845.1:143848880-145216380 GCF_035609145.1 Eleutherodactylus coqui | reverse complement strand
CACTTAACAACGGACACGTGGACAAGCACAGGCGGGCAGGGCCACTATATCTCCCTGACGGCACATTGGGTGAATTTAGTGGAGGCTGGGACCGAGTCAGAGCCTGGGACCGCTCACGTCCTACCCACCCCCAGAATTGCGGGCCACAGCTCGGTGGTGGTATCTGCGGCGGTGTATGCTTCCTCCACTAAAGCACCTTCCTCCTCCTCCTCCTCCAACGCAACCTCTGTCTCGCAATCAAGATGTGTCAGCAGCACGTCGCCAGCAGTCGGTGTCACGCGGCGTGGCAGCACAGCGGTGGGCAAGCGTCAGCAGGCCGTGCTGAAACTACTCAGCTTAGGAGAGAAGAGGCACACGGCCCACGAACTGCTGCAGGGTCTGACAGAGCAGACCGACCACTGGCTTGCGCCGCTGAGCCTCCAACCGGGCATGGTCGTGTGTGACAACGGCCGTAAGCTGGTGGCGGCTCTGCAGCTCGGCAGCCTCACGCACGTGCCATGCCTGGCCCATGTCTTTAATTTGGTGGTTCAGCGCTTTCTGAAAAGCTACCCCCACTTGTCATACCTGCTCGGAAAGGTGCGCCAGCTCTGCGCACATTTCCGCAAATCCCACACGCACGCTGCCACCCTGCGGACACTGCAACATAGGTTTAATCTGCCAGTGCACCGACTGCTGTGCGACGTGCCCACACAGTGGAACTCTACGCTCCACATGTTGGCCAGACTCTATGAGCAGCGTAGAGCTATAGTGGAATACCAACTCCAACTTGCGCGGCGCAGTGGGAGTCAGCCTCCTCAATTATTTACAGAAGAGTGGCCCTCGTTGGCAGCCATCTGCCAGGTCCTTGGAAAATTTGAGGAGTCTACCCAGGTGGTGAGCGGCGATGCTGCAATCATTAGCGTCACCATTCCTCTGCTATGCATCTTGAGAAGTTCCCTGCAAAGCATAAAGGCAGACGCTTTGCGCTCGGAAACAGAGCCGGGGGAAGACAGTATGTCGCTGGATAGTCAGAGCACCCGCCTGTCTATATCTCAGCGCGTTGAGGAGGAGGAGGAGGAGCATGAGGAGGATGAGGAGGAGGGGGAAGAGACAGCTTGGCCCACTGGTGAGGGTACACATGCTGCTGGGCTGTCATCCTTTCAGCGTGTATGGCCTGAGGAGGAGGAAGAGGAGGAGGAGGAGGATCCTGAAAGTGATCTTCCTAGTGAAGACAGCCATGTGTTGTGTACAGGTACCCTGGCACACATGGCTGACTTCATGTTAGGATGCCTTTCTCGTGACCCTCGCGTTACACGCATTCTGGCCACTACGGATTACTGGGTGTACACACTGCTCGACCCACACTATAAGGAGAACCTTCCCACTCTCATTCCCGAAGAGGAAAGGGGTTCGAGAGTGTTGCTATACCACAGGGCGCTGGTGGACAAACTGATGGTAAACTTCCCATCCGACAGCGCTAGTGGCAGAAGGCGCAGTTCCGTGGGCCAGGTAGCAGGGGAGGCGCAGAGATCAGGCAGCATGTACAGCACAGGCAGGGGAACATTCTCAAAGGCCTTTGCCAGCTTTATGGCTCCCCAGCAAGACTGTGTCACCGCTCCCCAGTCAAGGCTGAGTCGACGGGAGCACTGTAAAAGGATGGTGAGGGAGTACATAGCCGATCGCACGACCGTCCTCCGTGACGCCTCTGCCCCCTACAACTACTGGGTGTCGAAGCTGGACACGTGGCCTGAACTCGCGCTGTATGCCCTGGAGGTGCTTGCTTGTCCTGCGGCTAGCGTCTTGTCAGAGGGGGTGTTTAGTGTGGCTGGGGGAATCATCACGGATAAGCGTACCCACCTGTCAAACGACAGTGCCGACAGGCTTACACTCATCAAGATGAACAAAGCCTGGATTTCCCCAGACTTCTCTTCTCCACCAGCGGACAGCAGCGATACCTAAGCAATACGTAGGCTGCACCCGCGGATGGAAGCTACGTTCTCTCTCACCATCCAAAACGGGGACATTTCTGCTTCATCAATCTGTGTCTAATATTCCTCCTCCTCCTCCTGCTCCTCCTCCTGAAACCTCACGTAATCACGCTGAACGGGCAATTTTTCTTAGGGCCACAAGGCTCACTCATAATTTTTCTAAACAATTTTTATATGTTTCAATGCTCTTAAAAGCGTTGAAACTTTAACTTGAACCAATTTTTCGTTAAACTGGGCTGCCTCCAGGCCTAGTTACCACTTAAGCCACATTAACCAAAGCGATTAATGGGTTTCACCTGCCATCTTGGTTGGGCATGGCCAATTTTTTGGATGTACATTAGTACTGTTGATACAGCAATTTTTGTCAGCCCTCGCCTACAGTGTAATCAAATGAATTTTTAGCCCACCTGCATTACAGCTGACGTTACATCCGCTGTGTTGGGCAATGCAATGGGATATTTTTGTGTATCGCCGGTGGGTTCCAGGGAGCCACCCATGCTGTAGGTGCACACGGAGTTTAACCTACATCTGTCCACTTGTAAAGAACCCCAGTCTGACTGGGGCATGCAGTGTGGGCCGAAGCCCACCTGCATTAAGCACGACATTACTACCTCAGCTGTGTTGGGCAATGCAATGGGATATTTCTATGTACCGCCGGTGGCTTCCTGGCACCCACCCATGCTGTGGGTCCACAGGGAATTATAAATGCATCTGTGTCCACTTGTAAAGAACCCCAGTCTGACTGGGGCATGCAGTGTGGGCCTAAGCCCACCTGCATTAAGCACGACATTACTACCTCAGCTGTGTTATGCAATGGGATATTTTTATGTACCGCCGGTGGGTTCCAGGGAGCCACCCATGCTGTAGGTGCACACGGAGTTTAACCTACATGTGTCCACTTGTAAAGAACCCCAGTCTGACTGGGGCATGCAGTGTGGGCCGAAGCCCACCTGCATTAAGCACGACATTACTACCTCAGCTGTGTTGGGCAATGCAATGGGATATTTCTATGTACCGCCGGTGGCTTCCTGGCACCCACCCATGCTGTGGGTCCACAGGGAATTATAAAAGCATCTGTGTCCACTTGTAAAGAACCCCAGTCTGACTGGGGCATGCAGTGTGGGCCAAAGCCCACCTGCATTAAGCACGACATTACTACCTCAGCTGTGTTGGGCAATGCAATGGGATATATTTATGTACCGCCGGTGGGTTCCAGGGAGCCACCCATGCTGTGGGTCCACAGGGAATTATAAATGCATCTGTTTCCACTTGTAAAGAACCCCAGTCTGACTGGGGCATGCAGTGTGGGCCGAAGCCCACCTGCATTAAACATGACATTACTACCTCAGCTGTGATGGGCACTGCAATGGGATATTTTTATGTACCGCCGGTGGGTTCCAGGGAGCCACCCATGCTGTGGGTCCACAGGGACTTCACAATAGGGAGTTGTACCTGCCTGTGTCTATGAATTAAAAACCGCGGTCTGACTGGGGCATGCAGACACCTTGACAGAATGAATAGTGTGTGGCACATAGGTTCCCCATTGCTATGCCCACGTGTGCAGCTCCTGATGGCGGTGGCACAGGATTCTATTTCTCATTGCTTCTGTACAGCATTGTGGGCTATCGCCCTGCCCCTTTTAAAGAGGGTCGCTGCCTAGCCGTGCCAACCCTCTGCAGTGTGTGCCTGCGGTTCCTCGTCATGGCAGACGCACTTCTAAATAGACATGACTGTGGCGTGGCATGAGGGCAGCTGAAGGCTGCGCAGGGACACTTTGGTGTGCGCTGTGGGGGGGAGGGGGGGCGGTTGGGCAGCATGTAACCCAGGAGAAGTGGCAGTGGAGTGTGATGCAGGCAGTGATTGTGCTTTGTTGGAGGTAGTGTGGTGCTTAGCTAAGGTATGCCATGCTAATGAGGGCTTTTCAGAAGTAAAAGTTTTTGGGAGGGGGGGGGGCCCCACTCTTGCCGCTATTGTGGCTTAATAGTGGGACCTGTGAACTTGAGATGCAGCCCAACATGTAGCCCCTCGCCTGCCCTATCCGTTGCTGTGTCGTTCCCATCACTTTCTTGAATTGCCCACATTTTCACACAAGGAAACCTTAGCGAGCATCGGCGAAATACAAAAATGCTCTGGTCGCCCATTGACTTCAATGGGGTTCGTTACTCGAAATGAACCCTCGAGCATCGCGAAAAGTTCGTCCCGAATAACGAGCACCTGAGCATTTTGGTGCTCGCTCATCTCTAGTGATAAAAGCCATATTACTTAAGACAAGAGGGGTTTAAACATTATATAGATGTTTGCATATGTAGGGACAACTTTCTGTTTTTGGAAAGCCATTATACAGTCACATGGGTCAGCGATGGAAACTCTCATTGCTGTTATTTATACCTTTTAATGATATTTTACTGAAAAAGGGAAGTAGATTAGTAAAAAATGACATCCAGTAAAAAAAAATCAATCTGAGCAGCACAATGTTATTTTTAACGGCCAAAATGCCTTCATGATAGTCTACAAATCTGGAATCATACAGTCTGTCTATATGTACTCTGAAAAGCAAAAAAAATAACTGCACCCCAGACAGTGTCGAGCTGTCCGATGATAGTTCAGAGGAAGGACAAGAGGTAAAATGGATACTACCATTGTTTGTCATTTTTGATCATAATTTTCAGCCAGCGAGTTACAGCAACAATGTCATCTTTAGGTTGGCAAAACACTTATCCTATATTTTATTGATGTTCCAACATAATACAATAAAGATTTACCTTCTTACCTATTATTAATTATTATAACGAAAATAGCTAGTTTTGTCTACAAAAAAACTAAATAGAAAGGGATCAAAACTTTGCATGGATCAACAAAGGCTAACATTAAAGAAGGAACAACTTATCCTACAAAAAAACCCAAATTTACAAAAAAATAATAATATATCACGGGTCTTTGAATGCAGTAATAAAAAAAAAAAAACATTTAAGAAAAAAAAGTGTGAAAAAGTTTATACTGAGTAATGAATGCCGTTTGAAGTAAAAAAAAAACATGCCAGAATTGCAGATTTTGTTAATTTTGACTGAAAAAAAATGGAATAAAAAAATCAAAATGTTATATATTCCTCAAAAAATAGGCTCTTATAAAGCCAATTATGCAGCAACACATAAGCAAATCTTTTTTTTTTTCAAAAGTGTTTTTTGTGTACAAAAGCAGCGACACACAAACAAAACCTGTAGAAACTTGCTATGGTCAGTAGAGTTGAGCGAACGTACTCTTCCGAGCTTGATGCTCGTTTGAGTATTGGCATACTCGATGGTGCTCGCTACTCAAGCAAGCATCATGCTGTGTTCGACCCCGCCTCATTTTTGGCCCCTCCCCAGCGCTGAAGTGTCAGATTTGACCCCTCCCCTCTACTTTGTGGCGAGAGAGAGAGAAAGAAAACAGGAAAAAAGAAAGCTCAGCAACCGGCGGGTCCCATGCAAAAATGCTCGAGTCTCTCATTGAAGTCAATGGGGTTCGTTACTCAAATAGAGCTCTCAAATTTTACGAAAAGCTCGACTCGAATAACGAGGACCCGAGCAGTTTGGTGCTCGCTCGTCTCTAATCGCCAGAATCGCACTGACCCACAGAATTATGTTATTAGATTTATTTTAAACACTGAATGGTATAAAAATTAAAATAATTCTTTAAAGTTATACAATACGCTATATGTACCCAAAAATGATGCCATTAAAAAATACAAAGTGTCCTGCAAAGAACAAGCCCTCATACGGCTATGTCAACAGAAATATTGAATAGTTATGGCTCTAGGATTGCGGCGATGAAAAAAAATTAAAAATGAATTGGTTATTAAGGCGCAAACAAGCTTTTTCACTTAGGGATTAATTAACCCCTTAGAGACCAAACTTTTTTTTTTCATTTTTCCATTTTCAGTTTTTCCTCCCCTCTTTATTAAAATTGTCAATCCTTTAGCTATCCGTTGATGTAGCTGTATGTGGGCTTGTTTTTGCAGGACAAGTTGTATTTTTTAATGTTGCTATTTAATGTATGGCAACTATTTGCACGTTGGCATACAAATGAAAAAGTTAGTTTTTGGAATGTGAAGATGAAGAAAAAGAAAACCTGAAAAAACGTCTGGTAGTTAAAGGGCTGAGGTTTTTCTACTAACCTAAAAAGGTGACATTTGGCAATTAATGTTCTTTCTACCATGGCAACTAGAAATAAAACCTTATGTGAGATAAATCTATTTATTTCCTATTGGGCATTAAGCACCAATGAATATCACAGTGTTGGACAGAGAGTGTCATTGCTTACTTTAGTCCCTGTTCCTAATAGGACTCACATTCTAATCTCTCTATCTCGCACAAAGAACTCACTGAAAGCGGCCATATACTTAGCAATGTACTAATACAAGAGGGCAGGTAAAAACATCCCTCAAACATGCAGACATCCAAACTGCTATATGTTACTGATGAACAACCACCCACAAACCTTCCTTATATTGAGGGGGCGGCTGCTTAGCACTATCCCTATTCTCGTACATACTCATGGGCCAATTTCATAGGAAACCAATTAACCAATCCCAGCCCCCCCAAAATGTAAAGGCAAAGACATCGAACATATCAGACAGACAATAAAAACCCAACTACACGTCAGTAGGGAAGCTCATTGCAAACTTACTTAATTAATCAGAGTACCAGAGCTCAAACAAACATGGAGAGATCATACAGTACGAAATACGCAGATGTTGTCCTTAATCAGGTTAGAACCCAAGACCTAACATTTATACTGTGTTCTAATTTGCCTAATGGTTCATTTACACAGGCCTGCTATAACGTGTATTGATCGATAAAACATGCTGATTGGTGCTCATTTACTGCCTCTTATACATGGCAGATGTTCAACATTATGGGTATGAATGATCGTTAAAGGTGTTTTGTCATTTAAAAAAAAAATCAGTTCCTTCCTACTCTTTCCCAGGCAATCTTCTTACAGCATCTTCTCCTCGCTGATCTTCTCCAGTCCCCCAGGTCACCTCACTGCAAGCCGTCCAGATCCTCCACTTCTCGTTATGCTGCATCCATTGCCAGCATTGTTCTTCTTGATGGGAAATGTACGCTACGTTACTAGTGACATAACATTCATTGCCTACCAAGGAATGCCGATCTATTGCCGAAACTGCGCATGCGCGCTGGCTCACAGCCAGAGTTAACATGCTATTGCAGAGAGACAGTGCGCATGCACAGTCTCTGCAATAGCTCAGCATTCCCTGCTAGACTATGAACGCTACGTCACTAGTGACGTGATGATGTACATTGCCCGGCAGAAAGAATACTGTAGCTAATGGATGCTTTATCATAGATAGCAGAAGAACAGGCCGGCTGGAGGTGAAGTGACCTGGGGAGACTGCAAGAGCCAGGAGAAGATCGGCAGGGAGAAAATGTGGTAAGTAGACTGCCTGGGGGGGAAGAGGTAAGTATTGATTTTTTTTTTCCTAGTGACAGAACCCCCTTAATGCAATGAATTATCTTCAGACATCTATCACTGGTCGGCTATGTATATCCCAGTTTACTTGAGGAAATATGTAGTTGACCATCGAGCACTTCTATACTCGCATAAATGAGCTGAGAAACGAGGATTTTCCTGTTCATGTCCTGAATATTTGCATTTTCAGTTGGACTAATTATTGGGGAAATGAACATTGAGACAAACATTCATGCACAATAATCAGCCTGTGTAAATGGGTCTTACCTTCCATAGGTATATTTATATCCATTTTTATCTTTAACATATGTCTTTATCATAAATAGATCAGGAAATCTGTGATAATTCATCTACTATGGAAGCCTATTTCACCCTAAGGGCGCCCACCCACTGGCGATTTTTTTCACTGTGAAATTCGCTGCATTTTCTTCTCTGCAGGGGTCTATGGGACTTGTAATGTTAAAATCGCGATCGCGCAAAATCGCAATTTACCGCGAAATCGCGATTTTGCGCGATCGCGATTTTAACATTACAAGTCCCATAGACCCCTGCAGAGAAAAAAATGCTGCGAATTTCGCAGGGAAAAAAAATCGCCAGTGGGTGGGCGCCCTTAAATGTGGAATGGATACATAGCTTTATAATTGGAAATGTTCACGGATTCACTTATATTTTACCATACAGATTGCTACAGTAAGATTAAGAGTAGTCTGCCTTAACCTATGTGGTGGTGCACTTTTTTTATTTATGTATGTGATGGATAATAGCTATCCCTGACCTGTCTCATGTATAAAACATCCTAAGAAAATTGTCAATGAATTTTAATGAATAGTTGGAAGCACATATTTTTTGACAGTGAGTAGAAAAAAGAAGAATACACAGTTTAACTATAATACCAGGACATGCATTTCCAAGTAAATATAGTATCCAAAGACAAAAAAATCCAGCCATTGTATAATCTAACATACATTGACCCTTTAGGCTTTCATGCCTGGCCGATATACGCTGCCCTTCTGATGCGTTGGTTTACAATGCATCAGTTCAGATGGGTGTATTCCCGCGGTGTAAATGCGCCCAGCCGGCCAAGATAGCGCATATGGAATTATCTTGTGGCCGGAATATGTTGGCAGCTCCCATAGACTCCTATGGGAGCCTATGGTAGCTGCCGGAGAAGAGAGATGAGAAGGAGTTTAGCAGCATGTCTGCTAAACTCCCACCTACTTCCCTCCACCTCTCCGCCCCTTGCTGGCTGTTTGCAATTGGAGGGGGGAGGCGGGAGCTAGTTGCTAAGCTCCCGCCCCATCCCGTCTCTTCCCATTGCTGGAAGCCAACAAGGAGCGGAGAGGGGGCGGGAGCTTAAAGGGGTTGTCCCGAGGCAGCAAGTGGGTCTGTACACTTCTGCATGGCCATAATAATGCACTTTGTAATGTACATTGTGCATTAATTATGAGCCATGCAGAAGTTATAAAAAGTTTTATACTTACCTGTTCCGTTGCTGGCGTCCTCGTCTCCATGGTGCCGACTAATTTTCGCCCTCCGATGGCCAAATTAGCCGCGCTTGCGCAGTCCGGGTCTTCTGCAGTCTTCTATGGGGCTCCGTGTAGCTCCGCCCCGTCACGTGCCGATTCCAGCCAATCAGGAGGCTGGAATCGGCAGTGGACCGCACAGAAGAGCTGCGGTCCACGGAGGAAGAGGCCATCTTCAGCGGTGAGTAGAGAAGTCACCGGAGCGCGGGGATTCAGGTAAGCGCTCCGGTGAGCTTTCTTTACCTCCCTGCATCGGGGTTGTCTCGCGCCGAACGGGGGGGGGGGTTGAAAAAAAAAAAAACCCGTTTCGGCGCGGGACAACCCCTTTAATACACTAGCTCCTGCCCCATCCCACCACTCTCTTTGCCGAGAGCCGGTGAGGAGCGGGGCGGAAAGGGAGAGGCAGTTTAGCAAAGCTAAACTGTCTCTCCCTGCCCTATGGCATTCCGGGTTTGGCATATATGTGCTGAACCCAGGCCACCTGAACGGGTGCACAAATGGCAGATTTGTGTGTCCATAACGCAATTTTGATTGGGCTGTGGACCGTGACACAGCTGACCGAAAATCTCTACGCTCGTGTGAAAGAGCGCTTAGGGTGGTTTCATATACAGCATTTTTGGGGGGGGAGGGAGCTACAGTTTTTTGTGGCAGTTTTTTATGTACTTTCTTAGACGTAGCCGAAAGTGAGTTCAAAAGATATAGGGAATATAAAGGAAGGACTTAAATTTCTGCTCTCTGCTGGATCCAGTCCTAGCTTTGGCTCAAGAAATTGTAGTGGCGGTTCTCCAAAAAAAGAGCTATATGTGAAACCACCTTTGTTGGCCGCGGATGGTGATCAGGCTTTGAAATTATGAGAATTTATCAATTCATAGATTTTTGTTGGGCTATATAATGCATCATTTCCATTTGATATATTTTATAACTTTTTCTTCCCTGGGAAGAACTTAGAAAGCTACTTAGAAAACATTTGACCTTTCCTAGGGATAATGTGTCAATGAGATAATTGATTTTAGATTCCACAACACTACAATATGACCATGACCATAGTAATCAATACGACACACGTAAAGCTTTTAGAATGCGCAGTAAGAGAACAAATACAAGCACGTTTTTATATTTGACATGAGTTTTTCTTTACAGAGTATTTTGTAAAAAATAATCTTACTATTAACCATTAGAGATGAGCGAGCATACTCGTCCGAGCTTGATGCTCGTTCGAGTATTAGGGTACTCGAGATGCTCGTTACTCGAGACGAGCACCACGCGGTACTCGTCTCGATTAAATGAGCACTGACCATTGAATTCAATGGAGCCGGCAATACAGCCGGCTCCATTGAAAGCAATGGGCTGCCGGCGAGCGCGGGATGAATTGTCGGGAAGGGCTTAAATATATAAGCCCTTACCTGAAAATCATCCTGAAATGTGTAAAAATAGAAAAAATATATATACTCACCTTTCCGCTGCAGCCGGAGTTCAGCTGCGGACGCCGGCAGTTCTCCTGAACTGCTTCTCTATACTATGCAGCAGCCGGGGCTTTAAAATCCCCGCCTGCTGAATGAGCTGCCTCTAATTGGTCACAGCCTGACCAATCAGAGGCAGGTCTCACTCACACACCCATTCAGCTCATTTAGCAGGCGGGGATTTTAAATCCCTGGCTGCTGAATACTACAGAGAGCAGTTCAGAGAACTGCCGGAGGCCGCAGCTGAACTCCGGCTCATCTGATTGGTCCCACTGAGCCAATCAGAGGCAGCAGTCACTCACCCATTCATAAATTCATGAATTGGTGTGTGAGTGGAATCTGCCTCTGATTGGTCACGCTGTGACCAATTAGAGGCAGCTCATTCAGCAGGCGGGGATTTTAAATCCCCGGCTGCTGAATACTACTCACAGCTGTTCAGAGCAGTTCATGAGGACTGCCGCCGGCTGTGCTGAACTCCGTCTGCCGGGATGAGGTGAGTATATATATATTTTTTATTTTTACACATTTCTGGATGAATTGCAGGGAAGGGCTTATATTTTTAAGCCCTTCCCGACAATTCATCCCGCGATCGCCGGCAGCCCATTGCTTTCAATGGAGCCGGCTGTATTGCCGGCTCCATTGAATTCAATGGGCTAACATCGTTCTGCCGGGACAAGGTGAGTATATATTTTTTTATTTTTACACATTTCTGGATGAATTGCAGGGAAGGGCTTATATATTTAAGCCCTTCCCGACAATTCATCCCGCGATCGCCGGCAGCCCATTGCTTTCAATGGAGCCAGCTGTATTGCCGGCTCCATTGAATTCAATGGGCTAACATCGTTCTTCTCTGCCACAGCTGTTACAGCTGTGGCAGAGGAGAACGATCTTTATGCTGACAGTGCGGGGGTGCGGGGGGGGGGGTCTCACTCTTGCCACTATTGCGGCTTAATAGTGGGACCTGGGAACTTGAGATGCAGCCCAACATGTAGCCCCTCGCCTGCCCTATCCGTTTCTGTGTCGTTCCCATCACTTTCTTGAATTTCCCAGGTTTTCACAAATGAAAACCTTAGCGAGCATCGGCGATATACAAAAATGCTCGGGTCGCCGATTGACTTCAATGGGGTTCGTTACTCGAAACGAACTCTCGAGCATCACTGAAAGTTCAACTCGAGTAACGAGCACCCGAGCATTTTGGTGCTCGCTCATCTCTATTAACTATCCGTTTAAAGATTCTATGCATACTGTGATATCAGTGGGACAACTGGGTGGCAGTATGGCAATGCAGACCAATAATGCTATACCCAATATCTGTTACCCACATAGAAAAATTCTGTACATGGCATACATGCAAACAGTGCTATGCAAAACTTTGACTGCTTACATTTAGCAGTCTGGAGGTAATCAGTATTCTATTATATACAAGCGGGGAGAGGAGTCGCTGCCAGTAGGAAGAGCTCACGCGGCCCACCTCCGACTCGAGCGCTCAGAGAGCTGAGCTCTGAACAAACTTCGAAGTATTTTTTATTTTTTTTTAAAAAAGCAGTAGCGTATTTTTGCTCCATAGGAGGTTTTGTATACTTTAACATTGCATATTGACTCAGTGTCATAAAACTTTCTTAAAGCGTCAGTACTAGAGATGAGCGAGCACCAAAATGCTCGGGTGCTCGTTACTCGGAACGAAATTTTCGCGATGCTCGAGGGTTCGTTTCGAGTAATGAACCCCATTGAAGTCAATGGGCGACCCGAGCATTTTTGTATTTCGCCGATGCTCGCTAAGGTTTTCGTTTGTGAAAATCTGGGCAATTCAAGAAAGTGATGGGAACGACACAGAAACGGATAGGGCAGGCGAGGGGCTACATGTTGGGCTGCATCTCAAGTTCACAGGTCCCACTATTAAGCCACAATAGCGGCAAGAGTGCCCCCCCCCCCCGCACTGTCAGCATAAAGATCGTTCTCCTCTGCCATAGCTGTAACAGCTGTGGCAGAGAAGAACGATGTTTGCCCATTGAATTCAATGGAGCCAGCAATACAGCAGGTTCCACTGAAAGCAATGGGCTGCCGGCGATCGCAGGATGAATTGTTGGGAAGGGGTTAAATATATAAGCCCTTCCCTGCAATTCATCCAGAAATGTGTTACAATAAAAATATATACCGGTGTATAAGGCGACGGGGCGTATAAGACGACCCCCCAACTGTCACCTTATACGCCGGGAATACAGCGGAGCAAAGAATAAAAATCATTACTCACTTCTTCTGACGTTCTGCGCCGCTCCTGCAGGCTGTCGCTCCCTCCTGGTCCATGGCAGAACATTGCTTTCTGGACGCAGGGCTTGAAATCCCCGCCTCCAGAAACGCAGCCAATCACAGCCATTCAATGACATCATTGTCATTGGCTGTGATTGGCTGAAGGCACGTGTGTTTCTGGAGGCGGGGATTTAAAGCCCTTCGTAGAGAAATCAATGCTCTGCCGGGAACCAGGAGGGAGCGACAGCCTGCAGGAGCACCGCAGAACACCAGGAGGGAGTGACAGCCTGCAGGAACGCCGCAGAACGTCAGAAGAAGTAAGTAATGATTTTTATTCTTTGCTCCACTGTATTGCCGGCGTATAAGGTGACAGTTGGGGGGTCGTCTTATACGCCCCGTCGCCTTATACGCCGGTATATATTTTTATTGTAACACATTTCTGGATGAATTGCAGGTAAGGGCTTATATATTTAACCCCTTCCCGACAATTCATCCCCGCGCTCGCCGGCAGCCCATTGCTTTCAGTGGAACCTGCTGTATTGCTGGTTCCATTGAATTCAATGGGCAAACATCGTTCTTCTCTGCCACAGCTGTTACAGCTGTGGCAGAGAAGAAGGATTTGTCTTTTATATGTTCTCAATGGGGTCGGCGCTGCTGCCGCCGGCCCCATTGAGCGCATATAGAGAAGATTTATGGCCTTAAGAAGGACCGTTGGGGTTCTTGAAGCCTAAAATACTCCTAACACTCTCCCTATAGCAGCTCCACCAAGATACCACTTTCCCTGAACTAATGTCAGAATGCATCTGTGGCGAGCCGCGGGAGGGGCCGATTTTTATACTCGGGTGACACCTGATCTCGCCAGCCACTCACAGCAGGGGGGTGGTATAGGGCTTGAACGTTGCAGGGGAAAGTTGTAATGCCTTCCCTGTCTTTCTATTGGCCAGAAAAGCGCGCAAATTTCTCAGGGAAGAAAATGAAAGTAACCTGAACACCGCGTGATACTCGTTACGAGTAACGAGCATCTCGAACACCCTAATACTCGAACGAGTATCAAGCTCGGACGAGTATGCTCGCTCATCTCTAGTCAGTACTCTACATATTTACTGTAACAGAAAATGTGCTCTCTCTTTAACGGCCATCTCTTAACAACATGTGCATCTCCTTCTCCTTGGTGGCAGCAAGGCACATGACATTTAACATAACTTTCTGGCGTCTACGGCATAACTGTTATATAAATCATCTTTGGCCATAGGCTCTTAAGGCTGGTTTACACGGGCAGATGATCGCTCAAAGATCGCTCAAACGACAGTTTGAATGACAGCTTTGAGCGATCATTTTGCCTAAAGTATTAAGTATCTACTCTGCTACTTAAATACCAATTAGGTGTGCAAATGAAGCCTTCACTGAACGCAGTTAATAGTAACATAGTAACATAGTATGTAAGGCTGAATGAAGACAATGTCCATCTTGTCCAGCCTGTCTATCCTCCTGTGTTGATCCAGAGGAAGGCAAAAAAAACCCAAGGGCAGAAGCCAATTTAGCCCTTTTGGGGAAAAAATTTCTTCCCGACTCCCTAATGGCAATCAGACTGTTCCCTGGATCAACCCCTAATAGTTCCTACCTGCCTGTATACCCGGATTGACAATTAACCTAAGACTTGTATCCTATAATATCCTTCCTCTCCAGAAAGACATCAAGTCCCCTTTTAAACTCCTCTATGGATTTTGCCATCACCACTTCCTCAGGCAGAGAGTTCCACAGTCTCACTGCTCTTACAGTAAAGAATCCCCTTCTATGTTGGTGATGAAACCTACTTTCCTCTAATCGTAACGGATGTCCTCTTGTTACCGTCGCGGTCCTGGGTGTAAACAGATCTTGGGAGAGATCCTTGTATTGTCCCCTCATGTACTTATACATGGCTATTTGATCACCTCTTAGCCATCTTTTTTCCAGGGTGAATAATCCCATAATAGCCCGATGCTTTTATCTGAGCTTAGATCCTTTGTTCTCCACGGAAACAATGCTATGAGTACTCTCCGTGGAGAACTTCTGATTCAAGTGAACCAAGATTTTTAGGTTAGACTGAATTTAACGATTAGCTAACACTGCTCGATGATGGGCCACATTTACACGCACCGATTATCGCTAAAACAATAGCGATTTTTTTTAGCGATCATTGGCTGGTGTAAATGGGCCTTTACTCTATAGTATCAGCATCCTTACTTACATGATGCAACCACATTGTAGACATCATTTCTATATTCAGAGGTTGTCACATAATACTTGAATCCATATTATTGCTTTATACCATGTGCCTCACCAAGCCATTACACGTATGCATAACACTTTACATAACATAGCACACTAGGTCATAACCCATCAACTAGCCCCAAAGCCTTGTATGAACTACTGGTGCCACACTCTCATCCATATGTTAGCGTTAGCATGATCCCCAAATGTCTGTGACCCACAACCTTGGCTAGGGAATTGCATAGTACACTTCTGTGGGGTTATTAGTACACTCACAAGTTTGGGGTCATCCTTCAGTTTCCCCTGTGCTGCGTGTTCCTCTTGCTCACCACTGCAATATTAAGTAATTGTGGGGAGGGAGATTCCCTCTCTTCCCAAGTGCTGCAGGGTCCTTCCTACCAATGGTCAAGTCATTGCTCCATGTTTGGCGCTTATGTTATCAGGGTCCTTGGTAGTCTCAGCAGCTCTAGACACTGCATTGCTGCGCCACTATTCTGCAGTGCTGGCATTGAGGGGCTGACACACTCTGAGCTGTGTCGCAGCTCGGTTGCCTTTTATATGCCCCCTGTAGGGCACTAAGAAGAGCCCAAAATGTTCGGAATGGTGGGCAGGACAGGCAGGGCTTGCTCTGTACACTATCCCAAACTGGGGGCGGATCTTCACAGCACTGACGTGTTAGCGCTGTATCACTAAGGAGGCGGAACTCCTCTCTCAGCCTTACAGAAGGGTTCAAGAAAATGGTGTCTTGTGCCCTCTACATTTCATTACAATGGCCGGGAGCAGGGAGCTTAATGGCACTCAGCAACTGTCCCAACTCTCCTGGCTGATTCTTAGGCCAGAGGTGGTGGGGCCTACCCCCGCGGCCCTCAGGCTGCTGTTATGAGCAGCATCACCCTCTTACACATACATGGTCTAAATGGGCATATTTGTCCCGGGTACATGCTGCCTATGGTTTGGGCAGCATGAGCCTTGTGACGGGTTCCCTTTAATGTCATTAAAAACACCTCTTTAGTCTTGTACTGTATTTCGAAATGTTTGATGTATGTATAACTGCAGAATAGTACCTTCTATAATAAAAAAAAAGGTTAAGAACTGAATTTCATTTTCAACCAGAAACAGACAAAAATGCTTGATTTTTGGAAGAGAATGTTAAAACTAAAGATATTAATGCTAAACCATGACATGCAATCAGGCAAAAGAAAGTCATAATGTGTAGATCAGGATGATAGCAGATACGAATACTAATTTTAGGCGCAAGCTCTTGTGAAGACCTCTGAAATATTAAACTCAAAGCTGTATAAATACTATACATCTACATGGGTATAAGCATTACCTTCTACTCCACGGGGAATGAATACTCAGAAACCCTTAGTGGCAAAATCACAGGACTTAACCACTGCTGCCTGTACTGATTTCCCACAAACCCAGCATAGACACCTGAAGGAAACCACAATTAGAGGATAGGCTTTCAGTGTTTATCATTTCACTCGTAGGACACTGATCAATTGTACATGCACAGGGGACATATAAAATATCACTTACTGCTGTACCGTTCTGAAAAAAATGCTTAGAAATGGGTCCCTTGTATCATTAAGGAATTAGCTTCCTGTATGTTAGGGCAAATTAAGGAAGCCCTATTTTTCACATTCAGAGTTTTATTAAAGTTTTTGTAAATAAGGATACAGAAAAAAAAAGGGAAAAAACGTGAATGCATTGTTTTGCGATTTCAAACACAAATAGGATTCCCGAGATGGGAATACCCCTTTAATAAACAGGCTTAAACCATATGGAATTCTCTAACTTTATGATACAGACTACATTAAGGTATAATTCACACATTACGGATTTTGCGCAGATTTTTACCGAGATTCAACACCAAGATCAGTGTTAAATCGGATGACAATTTACCTCCAATGCAAATTTCCCAACCCCATACAAGTGCATCAGAGATCTTCCATGCAGATTCCAATCTGTGATGCCACGAAAGACAGGTCACTTATTTGCTGGTCATTCTGCATGGATGTCACCAATGGGGGTAATCCTTGTGTGGATACAAAAAGTAATCTGAGTGTTGGGATTTTAAAACAAAATAAACTTTTTAACTACTCTCTGCTCTAACTTGTAGATGGGGGTCTTAAACACGAGACAACTCCTGTTGCAGATAAAGGTAGCTCATCCTACATGACACAGAATTTCCTCAATTATTAATAGGATTACAAAAATCATCTAACAAAGCTGATGTGAAATTCTTTTAGCATGGCACCCAAGGGTTATTTTTCTTCCAGGCATGCCATTCATCCAAAATATTCCAAAATTTATATTATTTACATGTTTTTGTGATTTTTCTTCTTTTCTTACTGTTATGATCAGCAGGAGAGATCCTGCTGTATCATCATCTCCTGCTTTCTAAGTTGTTGATGAAGAGGTTGCTATGTAACTGTTGTACATCTAGCCTTGGTATGCTGGAGGGGTTCCCAGCCAGCTAGCTCTGCCCAAAGGGGTGAGGTAGGGGGTACCATGCCAGCCCTAGGCAGGAAAAGAGGATGGGACACATTTCTAGGACTAGTAACCTGAGCCATGTTAATGTCAGAGTTCTTTCCTTCTTGCTCTCTGGGAGTAGCATCACGAGACCTCCTGGAATAACATGTCTACTCCACATTTACTCCCATGCTAATAACTTTTAGTATTTTAATGAGTAAACAGCTCAAACAGAAAGATGACAGGAAAAAAGTTTGTGTTTTATTCAGTTTTTCACCAAAGAAGAGGGAAAATCAGAGGTTGCATAGTCAGTCCAAACAATGCTTTCAGACACAAGACTGCTCAATTTCCATTAAGGCTTCGATGCACACACTGCTTCTTGAGCTGATTTAGCTTTCACTTCTGCCCATTGGCCTTTTCCAGAGCAAACAGCTTGAAGAGAGCTAGAGACCAGATGCAAGAATCATCCTCTCTCCTCCACTGGGCATGCCAGAGTGAGTACCAAATAAACACGCACTTCCACTCTATCGCAGGAGGACCGAGTAGCCTCTGAGTACTCCCTTCTTATAGTAACAGTAACTGGTGTAAGGGAGGGAGAGCATAGATATTACATACACTAAGCTGAACTCTTGGAGAAAATACGTTGACCCTACTCCTGAGCCTCATTACAGAGGTGAGTGTCTGATTGGTTAATGTTGTGGCGGTTCTGCGATTGCTGCGATGCTGATAGTCTTGTGCAGGTTTTGCAGGTGGTTTTCCATTTTCTGGCCCTGGTGGGTGTTGTATTAGGTAAGACATGCTTAACCGCACCTGTGGGTAATTACTAGGGCTATTTAGTCTGGCTGATGCTAGACTGAATTGCTGTTGAATCTACCATCTAGCTCTGACTGTGGTCTCAGTCAGAGCTTGCTCCTTGATGATTCATTTGCTTGCTGCATCTAAGCTAAATTTGTGTTTCTTTTCTATTGTGTTTCTTATGTTTTCCCTGTCCCACGTAGGGTTAACTATGGACCGAGGTACAAGGTCAGGTACGTCCTTGTCAGGGCAAATTGTCTGTGCTTAGGCAGATCCCTGCCCCTGTGGTTATTTTGATAGGGAAGGAGTTTCCAATATTTGGCTTGAAAAAGGTGCTATTGTAAGCACCGAAACGCGTTGCCTGTTATATTAAAGCTTCGGATGGTACCTCCGTGGATTTGAGTATACTTCTTTCCAGCTGCCTGAATCGACACTTCAAGAAGGGGGCTTCTGAACATCATATCCCCCTCCTGTCCAGTAAGTGCCTTCCCCTTGTTATTTCTTATACTATTTGGACACACATCTTTTTCGTATCACAGTATCGTGAAGCGCAGAGACGTTTTTTTCTAATAGAACATTATCTGCAATGTGTTTTAGCCGGTATTCTTTGTTCTAGTTCCAAGTATCTGTTTCTAGTCCAATCTTATCTAGTCTGTCCAGTCAGTGTGTCTTGCTTCTTGGTTTTCTAGTCCAGACTGTTTTTAGTTTGTAGTTGCTAGAATATTTTCTTGTTTGTTTTAGTTTGCATTAGGTCATTACATTTTTTGCTTTTTTACTCGCCTTTCTGGGCCCTAGTGTCCTTCTGTTCTCAGGGAGAGTGTTTTAGATAGGGTCATCCATAGGTCCAACCTTTTAAGGGATAGCATGGTCTGGTGTTGTGGGACAATGTCAGGGAGGGATTAGGTAGAGACACAGGGAGAGTGAGGGTTAGGGTCAGCATATCTCTGCTACATACACCTCATATATCTGTTCCATTCCATCTGTTCTAGTCTCTACTGACAGTTTTGTTGTATTCATCATCTAGCTACCAGTATCTACTGCCCCAGTCATTGAATGGTAATTTCCTTGTTGCAGTTATGTTTTCACTGTTTTAAAATGTTCTTCATATCTTTATTTCTTGTGACATCAGGGTGTTGCACTATTCAACTCTACTCTATGGGTATCAGAGTACGGGAGACCCTGCTAGTATCCAGGAATAATGACTGCTAAAGGTGAAGCCAAGTTCTACAGTTTAGTATCCAGCTCACGTTGTTACACATAAGCCATTTGAGTCTAAAGTTCATATTTAAAAAATAAAAGCAATGTATCACATGTTTAATATAAAAAATAGGGCTAGCCTACCTCTTTCTTATTGGTAATCAGGAACATGAAAGGGTGTAAGGTTGCACACAAGAGATTTAATGACATCAATATAGAGTGTGTTTCCACATCATTTCTCTTGCGGTAAAGCTGCAAAAACATGCCAAACTCAATTGCCAGCTTGAGTTGTCAACTTTTTCCCTTTTTTGCCTTTATAAGGACCAGAATCCTTTACATAATTAGAGAATACAATAAACAGATGGCATGAAGCTAAATGGAGTTCCTTCAGTGCAAAGATCAAGTCTGTTTCTGCTACCTGGACTGAATACTCTGTAAGTCACACACTTAAAGAACCTGGGTTAGCATGGCGTGACATTATGTTGCTAATTTTCCTCAAGGACTATAATTATCATTTTTTTTATCATAACACTTTCTTAAAAAGGAGCTAAAGAGTTCGATTCCGTTAGAAATGTAAAATTTCAGAGTTTAACATAGTCAAATCACCTTGAGGAGGTTGCAATGAATTTTTTCCTAATGTTGCTCGGAAAAACTTGCAAGTTTTCGAACTGACCATAAAAATGACAAATTTTAGGCATTTATAGTTTATGCCATTACTATATTTTGTTTAAAAAAGGGAAATTAATTTGAATATGTCAAAAGATTTGTGAAGTCATTCACCAGCTGTAGATTGATAAGTCCAATTTTGTGAATTGTTTCTTGAAGCCAATTGTGTTAGCTGTAGGAGCTTCACTCAACTGTACAGACTAATTTGGGAAAATGGTGCTACTCTAGATTATTGCATTTCAAATATATTAATACAATTTATTGCCCATGTAGTAATTTAATAAGTTTAAAATATATAATTGTAAAACAAACTTGGGAGGAAAACTATGCCTTTGAACAACAATCTATAACTTCAAAATGACAGAAACAACTGTGCTTCACTATGTGTATGCTCTAGACCCCTGGCCCAAACCACTAAAACCTGAATCCCAATACAGATCTAGAAGAAAAAGGAATACACAAGGTGCAAGTATCACCTACCGTAATAGACATTGGAGAGAGTGTCAGTATAAACGTACCTGCACACAGTCGGTTCTAAACTCCACCATTGCTGGTCATCTCTCCTGGCAGTGTTGCTGTACAGGTGATGCAGTGCATGTTTTTAAGATGATGATAGTCCTAAGCGAATGCTCCTCCCATTTTGGAGACCAGTTAGGTAGAATAAAGCTCAAAGTCCCAGTCGATTGGGGCATGCTCCAGCCAGTAGTGTCCCCTATTTCCATGTGTCAAATAACAGGAAGCTTCTATGTTATGTAACACTCCAAGTAGGGTAGTCTCGATGGACCAGTCTGCCGATATGTTTTGGATCTTTCTTTTCCCATGAGCCTTATTCAACCTGAATAGAATAACAGGGCTTATCAGCGTTCCCCTTTCCCAACAGCACTGGTCTTCTTCTATGTATATTCCTACATATAAGGGGGAGGTGAGGAAGATAGTTCTAAGCCAAATGAGTGTATGGTCAACACTTATCTTGTGTGTATGACTAGTTTTACAGAGTTTTGGCCCTTTTAAACTGGTTGATTAGGCCATGTGAAGGGGCCAATGATCAGCTGACACATGAGGAAATGCTCATTTGTCGTCTGATCAGCTAGGTGGAAAATACTCTTGATATATACCTCTAACAGAAAGCTGTAGCACAGTGTGAATAGAGCTTAAGTAATAGGGTGGCTTCACATGAGTGTGTTTTTGGGCCTACATAGGTGCATACATATATGCACACCCCTGAACGTGCAAAAACATGCATGTATGCAGGTGCGCGCATTGCCTGCAATGGAGCCGCGGTTGCTGCCGGCGGCTCCATTGAAGGCAATGGTCTGCTGCCACCCCTTAATTGTTTTTCAGGGAAGCTCATTAAATATAAGCTATTCCCTGAAAAACATCCATTTCAGTGTAAAATTTTATATATATATATATATATATATATATATATATATATATATATACACACTTACCTGTCCGCCGCTGCCGTGTTCCCCGCAGGGATGAAGAACACATCTGCCACATTGGCTGAGGTGCTCAGTAATCACAGGCAGCTCTCGCTGAATGAATGACAGGCGAGAGCTGCCTGTGATTGGCTGAGTGCCTCAGCCATTCAGAAGCAGCTCTTTCAGCAGGCAGAGATTTTAATTCCCTGCCTGCTCAAAGAACTGCATTGCAGAGCAAGGGACAGCGCAGAGAAGACGCAGCTGAGCCCCAGCAGCGGAAGGAAGGTGAGTATGTGTTTTTTTTTTATTTTTTACACTAGTTTGCCTTGTTTTTCAGCGAAGGGCTTATATTTAAAGCCCTTTCCTAAAAACTATTATGGGTTGCCGGCAGCTGGATCCTCTATCGCAGCTGTCATCTGTGACAGGTGCAGCAGGGTATTCTTTATTTCTCGCGGGGATGAAGAAAACATCTGCCGCATGTGGCAGATGTGGTTTCATGCGTGCGGGTGAATCGGCAGTAGCAGACAGGTAAGTATATATATATATATATATATATAATTTTTTTTTTTTTTTTACACTAAAATGGTTGTTTTTCTGGGAAGGGGTTATATTTATAGCTCTTCCCTGAAAACCAATTTAAGGGGTGCTGTCAGACATTGCCTTTAACACCTTCATGACGCAGTCCCTTTTTGTTTTCCATTTTCGTTTTTTCCTCTCCCCTTTAAAAAAATCGTAACTCCTTTATTTATCCATCGACGTCGCTGTATGAGGGCTTTTATTTGTGGAACGAGTTGTAGTTTTCAATGGTGCTATTTATTATACCATATAATGTACTGAAAAACTTTAAAAAAAATTCTAAGTGGAGTAAAATAAAAAACGACATTCCGCCATCTTTCAGTGCATCTTGTTTCTATGGTGCGCAAACTGCAACAAAAACGACAGGATAACTTTATTCTACAGGTCAGTACGATTGCTGCGATACCAAACTTGTATAATTTTTTACAATTATTTTCTGCGGTCATCTTGTACGCGCAATAACTTTTTTATTGTTCCGTAGACGTAGTTGAGCAAGGGCTCAATTGTTGCGGGATGTCCTGTAGTTTATGCTAGTACTAATTTGGAATGTGTACGACTTTTTGATCGCTTTTTATTGCGTTTTTTCTGGGAGACAGTGTGACTGAAGAAGTGCATTTCTGGCGTTCTTAATTTTTTTTTTTGGACAAAGTTCACTGTGCGGGGTAAATGATGTGCTACTTTGATAGACCGGACTTTTACGGACGTGGCGATATGAGATATGTATTTTTATTTTATTATTTAGATTTTTAAATTATAGATATGGCAAAAGGGGGGGGGGGGGGGATTTAAACTTTTATTACTTTTGGGGGTTTTTTTACAACTAAAAAAACTTTATTGATCTTTTTTTTACTTTACATTCAAGTCCCCCTGGGGGACTACAATATGCGATGCTTTGATCGCTTCTGCAGTATGACGTAATGCTGCAGCATTTAAAGGGTTAATAGCCGCGATCGGCCGAACGGCCAATCGCGGCTATTGCCCACGGGTGTCAGCTGTAATAAACAGCTGACGCCCGCGCTGTATGCAGAGAGGTCGCCCCACGACCTCTCTGCATACATACCCCGACGCTCCAGGACGTTAATGTACGTCCTGGAGTGGGAAGGGGTTAATGGAGCCGCCAGTAGCAGCGGCAGCTCCATTGGGGGCAATGCATGCATTCCCTATCATGCACACATGTCCTATCTTTACAGGCGCACGCCTGTAAAACACGGACATGTGAACACACCATAGGGAATGTATTGGTTGTAATGTTTTTGTTCGCAGGTATATACGTACAAAAACATGCTCGTGAGAATCACATGTCTACCCTGATTTAACATTTCTCCATATCTGAGGACTTCCAGAAAAATTCATAGAAATATGTGTGAATTAATAGTTGATTAGTTAGGGTCCACCACCTGGGCTTTCCCCTGATCAGCTGATTACCAGGTGCGCTGCCAGTATGGACAGTGCTGGAAGCAGATTGTGCTGTCCGTATTGCATTGGCCTGGATTGGTATTGCAGGCACAGCTCTCATTGTTGCCTGTAGTACCAAACCATGCAAACACAATGTGGACAGTAGATCCAGCAATCAGCTGATCAGCAGGGATCCCAAGTGGTGGCGATAGGTCATCAATAGTAAAAGTGCCAGACAAACCCTTTAATTTAACCTTAGTTTTATAACTAAGAGTTATAATGATGCAATGTAAGACAAGAGTTAGTGCCTATCTAGATATATAATCCAATGAAGCAATGAAGTCAGCTCCAGAGTTTAGATCTCTGAGACCCTTGTTGTGTTGCTGAAATGTTTTTAAGCATTTCTTTGCATGGAATAAACAGAATTTTTCATTAATCTGCTAGCTACATACGCCACTGAAACAATAGGAGACTACTCCAATATGTTTCCCCTTTGAATAGAATTCCCAAATATGTCAAGCAGACAGTCAACAGATACCTTCATAGATTCATTAAAGCAAGCACATTGCACGCTCAATTGACAGTAAAGTGAACGCAGGTTTCCCTGTGCATTTTTGTGATTTTGGTTGACAGTTCATAGACCTCATTTTACAAGAATATCCCCTTCTACTATATAACAATTCAGTCTGAAACTTGCTTAAGAATCTATCTGAAATCTGGTTGAAAACGGACTTATGTTTTTTATTTATATAGAATTACTTGGAAAACTGTAATTTATAAGACTAGAATCCAATTAAACAATAAATTGGATTTTCAGCATTAACCCTTTGCAATCCATTTTGGATTCATGGTTTCCTAGGGGGCTTTCTCTTTCTGCCATCATACAATGGCGCCATCTGCTGGATAGAGCCAGTACTGCGTCATGGGACATGCTGGAGAGGCCCCCCGACAACAAAGAGGCCAGTAATCTACAGTAAGAATACCCTGCCGGATGTCTTCCGACATCAGAGCTGTACAGCCTTTAATCAGAATGTCTTTAGACGTCAGACAGTGGATTGGAAAGGGTTAATTAAAGTGACTCTACAGTCCTGGACAAACCAAGATGGCCATAATTATTCTCTGACTACTTGATATACACTGCATTGTTAGTCTTAGATGCTACATGCTGCTCTGATCGGCCACTGCTGTTGACATGAGCAGTGCTGGCAATCAAAGCAGTGTGTAGTGGCTTAGGCTAGCTATTGTGATAAGTCAACTTTTAAGTAAGTTCAGTTCGATGGTTTGACGCATTTTGGCAGAAATTTTAGTTTGGTCCAAATTTCGAGTTCGAACTGAACTGGAACATCACCAATTCCCCCAAAACTGGAGTATAACACTGTCTAAAAACCATAAAAGCCCTTTTTAAACACTACTCAAGGTCCAGGTTCTTGACGAACTGAACTTTTTAAAAAAGTTCAACACAAAACGGGGTATTACATACTGTACATCAGGTAGTTAGAGACACAGTGCAACAATCTAGGTTTGTCTGGGACTGGAGGGTTGTTTTAACCCCTTTAAATGGAACAGGCATGTTATAGAGCAGGAGGAGCTGAACGGATTCATATGTATTTTTGTAAGATATGTAAGATACAGTGTCACTTTTTTTTTTACTTTAATTCCTACTCATTCTGGGCTCTGGAGTCCTCAATAACAGGCAGTTTTCACTGTGTGAGCATATATATAGAGATAGCTGTCAATCATTGATAGGACCGCCCACTGGACTCTTAAGTCCAGAATGAGCAGGTATTTAACTGAATAAGTGACAACTTATATTGAATCTTTTCCCACAACTGTGGGTCTTTTTAATGATAAGTCTGTTGAATTTTAAGACGGTCTTGTCTATGTTTAGACCACCTATTTGTTGGTGTAGTTTACACCAAAAATTATGCTAAAATGTTGGCATAATACACAAGAATTTGGCACAATTTTTGGTACAATTTAGGTGTCCCCTCCTTTTTGGACAAGTTGGAAAACTGTCTGAAAGTGTCTAAAAACATATAGTAAATGGTGCATAAGGCATTCAAATCAGTTTTCTGTTGCAATTTATTCAAAAAAACTGTTATAAAACATAACATAAGAAACGTACGGCTAATCATCTAATGTATGTTTTAAAAACACACAGGGGTACCTAAGATGGCATACGTTGTATACATTTTTCACATACATTTTAAATATATGTTAAATGTGCTAAAAATCATAATGTGAACAGCCCATTACAAAAGGGAGGAGCTTATAGGGAGCTTTTGGACCTCTCAGGGTTCTCCCTCAGGCCATTAAGCCTGAGAAAGAACCCTGAGAGGATCTGAAAGCTCGCTGTAACATCATGTATTTTTGTTAGCCATTAAAAGGTATCATATCTACAAGATTACTTGGTTTCTCTTGCTGGGAACAATCACATTTTGCTCTACTGGCTAACACTGCACCAAACTTTTTTCAATCAGCCCCTTACAAATATGGGTAGATAATTTAATGCATGATGTAAAGGGGAAACTTACTGGTACACTCTTGATTTAGCAGATATTATCAGAGGCACAAGGCAGGAAGAAAGGACAGTGCTTGAAATGCTCATCTCCCAATTATTTAGGGACTGACAATTGATGCATGGGGCTCCTATTTCAGCTGGACCCAAGAGCAATGCAGTACCACTCCTCTATGGTAGGTGTAACATTTGATGCCCCAATAAGAAAACCTAACATATTAAGACTCCATTCACAAGGGACAAGTGTGATTTTGGTCAGTAAAAAGTTGATCATTTTTAATTAAAGTTCAATACAGTTTTCTTGCATTTGCTATTTTTTGCCATTTTTCAGGTGTGATTTGCATGCATTTTACATCTTTTTTCACTGATCTGCACTTTTTAGTTCTTTTTTTTTGCATGCGATCTCCATAGTAACGTGTTAAAAACGGATTGCACTCACATGCCCTTGCATGGCACATGAGTGGGATCTGTTTTTTTTTTTTAAAGCTTCCATAGAAAATAATAGGCAGTTTTTAAATTAAAATCACACAATAATAGAACTTTTCAATCACTACCAGTCCAAATGAAAATAACATCTGGGATTTAACTGATTGTTTTTCCATGCAAATTCTGTCCATCTCTGACTCGGACAGAACTCGCACATGAAAATTGCCCTTGTCAATAGATCCTAATTGAGGGGGATGGATTAATATTGGTGCAAAGTGCAAGCAGTGCAAGCTCACTACTGAGCCATCCAGATTGTGGACAGTTCCCCTGCATGACTCTCAGCCTTGTTTCCTGATTCCAGTTATCTAGTTCCTGCCTCCTAATCCTGACTAGAGATCGGAAGGCCTGGAAAAAACTGAAAAATTTTCCAAAGCCATTTTTACGTAATGATAAAAACTGTAGAATATGCTCTTTTACAATGATAAATAATATATCTATGACATGGTATTCAAACTATACAACATAAAAAATGGCTTTGGAAAAAAACTCAAAAAAACTGTTTTTTTTCCAATTTTTACATTTTTTTACAGGCCTTCTCATCAGCCCCTGCCTCTGTTCCTGATTAGACTCATTATGAAAGCCTGACCCTACCACTGCACTAGCATGTGATTATTGTGCTCCCAGTCTTAACCAACTCCAGTTCTACCTGCTCCTCTGCAATTCTACTAAGATTTTCTGATACCGACCCCTGGCTTCCCCCCTAACTATGCTACTTGCCTCATCCACTTGTACTGCTACTGAGATCTTTTGATACCAACCCCTGGCTTCCCTTCTCACTACTCTCCAGACCTGCGGCTACTACACCTGTGGCTCCAATCCAGTGCTAGAAACCACTATATCCTGTATGGAGTATATCAAACTATCCAACAAGGTACATGCACTGTTGACAAATGTGTCACAGATCAGAACCGACTGAAATACTGATGAATGAATTCCACGGAGTGTGCTTCTGAAGCCACACCCATTTTCAAAACATTTTTATTAACCCATTATTAATGTTTTAAAAACCCTTTTAACTTTTGTGTGAGTATATAACTGATCCCAGAGATGTCTATCATTTTGAAGCTTCAGAATAATTTTTATGGACATTCGGTATCTGCGTCTCAAACCTTTTCTCTCTGCAAAGAATAATATGCTGTTATAAATTTGTGTTATTTCTTGTCTGCTCAGTTTTAGCTGCTTTTTGACAACTAAAAGAATTGCCGCAAGTGGCATTCCTCTTTTCAGCAAAAAATATATATAGTAATCCGATCAATGGGATCCGTCCGTCACAATGTCAGTGCCAGACCATACGATGCCCCTGGCTGCGCATGTAAGGTGTCATTTGACAGTAGACATAAAGGGAGTAACATCTCCCATCTGTTTTTGAGTTGATTGGCTGGCTGGTCTGTATTGTTGTTTGCTATACTTTTTTTAGGTATTTATTTTGGCTCTTCTGAGCTGAGAATGCCGATAATACTCTTGATTAAGGTCTAATTGTTGCTCTGGTAATACTTTTATTATACTTTAGTACACTAGTTCTCCTTTGGGTTTTAATGAGACTTTGCCTTGGAACATCACAATACATTTGTGTGCCTTCCATTCTTTGACTTTGGACTTCTGAGTACTTTTATCAGTTTGTTCTTGACTTACTTTGTTGCTCTCATCCTTTGTCTTTCATTTATTTATTTGAGATCTGTATCTCGCCCTTCCAATCTCATTACTTCCAGGGCTGGTTAGGGAATCTCCAGCTGTGGAGTCACCATTTTCAGGACAGGTACTCCGCCCAGTTGACAGGTCCAGTCAGGAAAGATATAGGGAAAGAACTTAGGTCTTGCTTCCATTTCTACCTCTGGCCATTATACTATGGCATTTCCCCTTGCATCTCTGTTATTCCTTGTGCGTTACATGTCATTCAGCCTGTCTCAACACCCAGCATCCCTTTTACTTTGTCAGTCATGGTGACAGGACTGAACAAATGTGACAAATGGAAACCGCAAAGCCAATGTGATCAGAGCCTTAAATATGTAAGTAAACACTACCAAATTTCCTAGCTCAGCATGAAAGTACAAGCCCTACAGTTTCTTCAGTCTTACAAAGAGTCTACCTATCCTTTAACTACTTTACTTCTGACCTTGGGAAAAAAAAGAGATAATCATGAAGAATATACCAAGTTTTCAATATATCTGAGGAAGCATAAACAGAGTATCAGCCATACCGGGTTTGAACATATTATTGCTGGACTTTAACATATAAATCTGAGCTAAGCTAGTAAATAAGAAGGATGCTTTATTGCTCAATTTTCAGCTCACCTACATAAAATGTATTCCATGCAGTCTGGATTATATCAGCTTGGAAGAAAATATTTTGGGTTGGGTACATTAGATGCTGATGGAGTAAAGAATCCAGCTGAACAATAAAATAAGAAAGACAGACGAAGACAGACAGACAGATAGATAGATAAATAGATAGATGATAGATAGATATATATGAGATAGATAGATAGATAGATAGATAAATAGATAGAAGATAGATAGATATGAGATAGGTAGATAGATAGATAGATAGATATGAGATAGATAGATAGAGAGATAGATATGAGATAGATAGATATGAGATAGATGATAGATAGATATGAGATAGATGATAGATAGATATGAGATAGATAGATATGAGATAGATAGATAGATAGATAGATAGATATATAGATACAGTTGAAAGGGACCTCCAGAGTCATTGGGTCCTACCCCATGCTCAGTGCAAGATTTACTAAATTATCCCAGACAGATAGATAGATAGATAGATAGATAGATAGACAGATAGATAGATATGAGATAGATAGATAGATAGATAGATAGACAGACATATCCAATACCCTTGAATAAACTGTGATTATGTGAAAATGAAAAAAATATTCTATCTTGCAGTCTGAATGTAGCAGATTTACTGCCAGGCCAAGACTTGCCCGGGCTACACAAGGTCCTCTTTCTAATTTATTTTCAGAATAATCTAATTTCACACGCTGAGATAGGGAATGGTATGGATCGAATGTCGTTGAGTACAGTCAGTACTTAGCCCTGCATACCCTAGCAAAAGAACTTTTCTAAAATGCCATGCCTTATGCTAATCAGCTCTTAATAGTCTGGTCAATGTTTTAAATCATGTAAACCACCTGCAAAATCCTTCCAGGTCCTGCCCCTCTGCCTTTGATTGACATGGATGATGTCCCCTATGTCATACAGAAGCCAGTCCAAAATCTTGCATAGCAAGGACTGGCTCATGTACAGTTTGTTTTACCTTGTTGTCGGGACCAGCTAGGGGTCTCTGTCCTAACGATCAATAAATAGCAAAAGATAAAATCCAACGCTTAATGGGTTTGTTTAAAAGAAATATCTACAATCGGTTAACATAAACATATGACTTCTTACTCGAAAGGAGGGGCTAATGAATGCCCGAACCCCCACCCCTTCCCCCCTGTTTTCCAGGAATGCAAATGATAAAATCTGTTTTTCAAGTAACACTGGACTGAATCTACTGGAATTTTGTAACACACCAGTAGATTCAGTCCAGCATTAAGTGAAAATATATTTCCTCATATTGCATTCCAGGAAAACAGGTAGGGTGTTACAGACGTTCATTAGCCCCTCCTTTCGAGTAAGTAACCATATGTTCACTTCAATGGATTACAGATATTTATTTTAAATGGACTGCATGAATACTGACAGTTCCCTCCCCTTTAGTGTATAGGGAGAGTGCTGTCAATCTGCATGTTATGGGCGGGAGAAGCCGGCACAGCTCACCCCTGTAACACAGAGCTCAGCTCCGAGGGAAACTTCAAGTGTATTTATTCTGAAAATGCCACAGCATTTCAGATTAAAACACCCACGGGGGAAAAAGGCATCCCTGTCCCAGGTTTTAACACTACTTTTACTGTTTTTTCAGGTACCCTGGATTCGGGTACCATGAAACTGATGATCGAATCCCTATAAACCTAAGACAATTTCATGGTTGACAGCATATTCGGACCATTTTTGTACAGTGAAACGTGATGACAGATTCCATTTAAACATTTATCACGTCTACTGGATAGGTTTTGATTTTTAGATCACCGGCGGTCCGAATCCCGGAATCCCTACTCATTGCCGAAATGGGAAACCACAGGCCTTTGTCCTACTCAGCTGCATCACCACGGTTTGGAGGAGTCAGTATGAAGCGGCGGTCATATCTGTACACTACGTCATTCAAAATCTATGGGACTAAATAAAACAGCAAACTCCTAGGGGGTCAGATCTTCAGATATCACATTTAGCTAGTGGATAGGTGGTAAATGCATTAGGCTGCATTATCCCTTTATAGAGGAATACTGTAAGATCATTTTGGACTCTGATTAGGGTAAGGAGTGGTGTCGTGTCTCCTTAAGGAGAGCACCCAAAAAGTGTGTGGAGACATCTAGATGGTGAGTGGGGAGGGGAATGGCATAGTCTCTCCCCAAGGAGAGCACCCAAGAGGGGTGTGGGGACACCTAGAAGGTGAGTGAGGAGACTTATAAGGCCATGCAAGCTCCTCTGGGTAATTTATGCAAATAAGGAAGATGGAATTACTACCTCTGCAGCGCCACCTATTGGATGGTATCATTCCTTTATATCAATGTCAGACCTTTTATACATGTCTTTATAATAATGATTGGGAATAGGAAACCAAGCCAGAAAACCAAGACTCTGATTAGTTACGGGCCTGGTAACTTTGTAGAGACAAGTGGAGTATACTCAGCTCACATTGATTGGCATTGTTTCCTGAATGTTGCGAGAGTTTTCATGAATGCATAAAACCTATAAAAAATATATCACTAACTTTTATTACACCAACCACAATGACTTTACACATTGTTCAGAATCAACAACTTGTGTGTCTGAAAATGTAAGTTATATATCCTGCATGGCCAAGTTTAGTTTTACTGCGCTCACATCAGTCTAAACGTATGAAAGCTTTTTAATTTCCAGAGCCGGTATGTGGTGCCACTGATTTAATGAAAACATGCTATGACTGTTGGATTTAGATAGTTCCAGGCTACAGGCTACACGTTGTATCTTTGAACACAGCAGACAACAAGCCGACAGACATCATAGCTGGTGGTAATAACAATAACACAACTTTCCTGAGATGTTTTAGAAGTTATAGCTCAACTCCGAAAAATAGCACTGAGATTACTAAGGAAATGTACGGAGGAGAAAGAAGTGAGGAGAAGCTTCGTACACATGGATTTCATTTCATGCCTTCATTTCCAACATAAAAAGTTAATGTTTTCGATTTCCGCAAATGTATATATATATATATATTGTAGTAGATGGGATATCAAGAGAGAACATTTATTTCAGATCCCAGAATTCAGTGCAGCAAAATGGATTACATACTGAAAGCAATCCGGAGTATTGAAATTAGTTTTATGTAATTAAAAGAGTGTTCCCATCTGATGGCTCTTTCACATGAGCACCTAAATGGCGCGTTTTAACAGGCGACTGATATATGCGACCATCTCTGGCATTGGTTTCCAATGCATCTGTTCATACAAGCGAATATACGGCAAGTAAAAATGGTGAACCGTGCAAAATGTAACATACGTGCCGACGCATTTGCGCTGGGCAAAAAGATAGTTCCGGAACTATGTTTTGGCCAATGTATGCTGGCGGGTCCCATAGACTCCTATGGTAACAGGGTGAAAAAAGGGAGGGGGAGGCTGCGAAAAGCATACAGGTGCCTATATGTAGGCATTAGAGGAGGAATAAAGCCAAGCGAGGGTTTTCCGGGGTGCAACATATTTTTCCGCTAAAAACCATGCTCTTTGGTCATGGGAATGGGTGAGAAAATGCTAATAACCCTGGCGGAAAAATGTCCTTTTGTGCGATTTTACAGTGCTGGGGGGAAAACATAAAAACACATATGTTCGTGTCGAAAAACCCTCAGTAAAAGATGGCCTACATGGGAACACCACTGATCATGAGGTGGCTGGGATAACAGAAACAGCTGTTACGGGAACTCTCATAGAAGTCAATGAGAGTTACACAAACAGTGTAGCACAATGAGCTAGTCATCTGTGGGGGGATATACCATAGAGGTCTGAGATAGGTATACCCCTTAACAGGTGACTGAATGCTCACAGCTCACAGTGGTGCTTGAGAACTTGGTAAAAGGTGAACTACCCTGGATTCACAATGAAGGAGAATGATTATAAGTTATGTAGGATCAATAAAAGCTAATTTCCGATTTTGGGAAAAACTATTTAGGCCGATCTTTTCCACCAAACCAGTTGGCTTTGGCTCTGCAATGGACTAATAAAGGCTTTCTGTGAAGGTACTCACCAGATGTTTTTTTAACCCTCTTGGGCTAACTCCACAGACGATCAGAAGTGTTTTCCATTGTTTTCAATGGCAAACCTCACATCGCATGGCGTATGATTTTTTTTACTGTCTCATTAAAAACAATGGCAATGCGTTCTGAGGAAAGCGAAAAGATACATGCCACGATCGCCCATGTATAGGACTCCATTCAAAAGAATGAGGTTTATATTCACGCAAGATCTGTGAGTCTCGCAACGCACAGATCTCACGCGAGTTTCTTGGCCATGTGAAACTAGCCTAAACAAAGCAAGTTCCTTCCCAGTATCGTCTAATCTATGTTAGAGAAGATACAAAACTCCATCACATTGCGTGTTGCACATTTGCACACCTCCATTAGACTTCTATGCACACAAAATAGGAGCTCCTTTTGCATGCAAGAGAAATAGATGCAAAAATGGAAAATATGCATGGACCACTTAATATTAATGCACATATTCTCTGCATATTGCGCACAAAAATTTTGCATGTGCAAATATACCCAGTGTGAAGGAGGACTTAGTCCAAGGGATTCAGGCATGAACTAAACAGGACTTCGTTCTCACCGACCAAGTATCTGGCCACCTACTGATGGAGGGGAATTCAGACATGAACCAAGCAGGCCTGCATGCATGCTATCATCAGGGGTTTTATAAGGAAATGATGAAACATGTATAATGACCATCCTCCTATAGCAGAAGGGGCTGGTATTTATGTGCAAAGACCCCAGGTAATTGGCTAACTGGAGCATTTCACACAATTAGCCAGCCAAATCAACTCCCACCTGCAACAATGTTCTCCTGAGAGTGCTCAGTACTACAAGACCCAGGAGCACAAACTAGCATGACGTGACGATGTGGCCTAATAAATTTGATACAACTCGCTACGCAGTTTTGATACTTATACAAGCTCATGACTGGTATTCATTTATACAAACATTTTGGTGAAAACATGAAAAAAAAGGGTTGCCACATTTTGTGTCTCTTGCTCTAGCAACTTTTTGAAAACTGTCAATGTAGGTGTAAAAAAAAGTATCTAAAATACATAATTTGACACCAGCTGTTTAATCTACTTTTTCACACATTTTGTTTGGTAAATCTCCACTGTTGTCTTTTTAAATATGTTTATAGTAGTCAAAGTTGCTGATATTCCACCCTGTAAACTTGCATCAAACGACTTCAGACAAAACATAGTATGTTAGGCAGAAAAAAGACAATGTTCATACAGTTCAGCCTGTTTCCATCCCCTGTGTTGATCCAGAGGAAGGCAAAAAAACCCCAATGAGGCAGAAGCCAATTACCCCATTTTGGGGGACAAAATATTTTTCCCGACTCCAAAAGGGCAGTCAGAATAACCCCTGGATCAACGGTCTTTAGAGAAGGTTCCTTCCAGACCCAAGTCCGGCAGTCGGAAGATATCTGCATCAACAACCCATTCTGACTATTTAATGTCTATACCCTGTAATGTTAGAGTGCCTAAAAAAGATGCCTAGGCCCCTCTTATTTGTACCAGCTTTTGTAAAAATGTACGTGCGCAATGTGCAGAGACTTGAACCCATTGATCTCAATGACCACTCACAGAAAAAAAAGCCAGATACAAGATATATACTACAGGGAAGTCTCAGTCGCCATATACCCTAATAGCATGCTTCCATTCTCTACAGTACAATATACCCCCTTATCCTATTGTCACTGCAATGTTTCCATCTTCCCATTCTCTAGAGTGCAGTGCAGTAATCTCTACCCTATAGGTGGCAGTTTCCTATTCTTACTCCGCTTCTTCCAGAGCCTCCTTTCCATACCCACTCTTATCATCCCAGCCTATTATGCAGGCATCCCTATACTCCCAAACTTTCCCCTTGGGGAGCTCCTGGAGTTAGTTGGTGCCTAGGAGTATACCCTTCAGGTTGCAGCCACATCAGTAGATATAGCCAGATCCAGCATGCAGGGAACAGCCACAATTGTGATTTGCTGATGATGCCTGCTGGCTGCCTACTGCTAACAAAGGGTGCAGAGTGGCACATGCCCAAGATCTAAATTCCCTGTTATTCCCCTTAGTAGTCCAGGGGAAAAGGATGTATAGCAGGAAGGTCAAACTCAGATATGGAAGTACAGTAAGTTGCTGTGCCTTTCACTGGATCCCCTCCCTGCTCTCCCGATGCTAGGTATCCATTGACTTCAGACTATAAGATGCAGGGACTTTTTAGCATGATTTTTTTTCTTACTACAAGACGGCGTATGAAAAATCTGATAGCTTCTCTAGCAGAAGAAACATTGTAGTAACTAAGATATTACTTCACTGGACAGAATTGAGGCAGTGCTAGATCAATATGTGAACTATTGATTTTTCTGACAACTATTTTACCAGTTAGGAAAATAAGTTTACACTGCTAACTACAGAGTCCCCTTCATGTCATACGCACAGGCATAGATAAAGGCATTATCCAGTGTGAGTGCCCCATCAAACAGCTTGGCATATACCAACATATCTATTAAATATAGGGAAAGTCTTTGTTCACAAAATTCACGGAATCCACCAAATCGGAGTTACGTTGGTACGGCGATGCTCATGGACATCACCAACACACCAGACCTTGATGTGTTTAATGTCCACAATGGGCCAAAATATACATGAATTAAGACACAAACATGTGGGAAACACCAATAAAGAAGTGGGAATGCTCTTCCTAACCAACTTCGACTTGACAGACACTGGCTAAAAGCAGGGTGATCATCCTAATAGGGATGGTCATACATCTTGACCCTAGGGGACCTAGCCTGTCCTTAGTGGGAGGATAGGGAAGGATACATAGTATATGGAAATTATACATATATGACGTAGGCAAAGGTGAATAAAACCCAAAGTAAAATTATCACCACTGGTACTGCGATGACCGCTGCCACCCCTCAGGCCGAAAATAATCAGTACCCATGTAGGGGGAGCCAGAATAAATACATTTCCAATATGGCTGACTGGTGAGCTTGGGGAAACGGCTCCCTGTTGGCCAATCAGTACATACATCACAGGAGATACTGTAGCAGGGAAGAGAAGAAGGGAACATGAAACACTGAGGGATTCCTAACGAAGTGAATTTCTGCAGTGACAGGAAACACCGAGGGATTCCCCATAGGCCAATCATAAGAGAACTTCTACCGTGACAGGAAAGAGGCACTCATTGGCGCCAAGCACCAAATTATAGGGGGCATCTACCGAAAGTGCGATAACATAGGTCGAATCTGATGTCATAATGCCAACCAAAGCTCCACTTCCTGATTACGGCCAGCGCACCACAACCATAGGTACAAATTTAATTAAAGCTCCACCAGATGTACAAGCAATGCATTTCAGGAACTGGGGTTCCCTTTCTCAAGCAACATAAGAAACACGTTTGTTCACTTATGGACGTGTACTTACCTCTGTGTGCTCTTCTTTGTTTTCTCCGAGCCCTACTTTCGACCATACATATTAGTCTTTTCTCTAATTATAGCAGAATACGTAAAATGGTTTTTCATCTGAAATCTTGACGATCTAGCCGAGCAGAAGAATGCAATGATTGAAAAATATCATAATCGCATCTTAGTATTTTATGTTAGAATGATATATTCATCTACCCCCAAATATTTAACATTCATCTGATAATTACATTAAGGTATTTTTGCATACATACAGCCTATATTGTTAGCGATAAAATGGGCATTTCATTTCTTAAAAAGAAAATTGCATGTATTCTGGATTGTCTAAGCTGATATAGATCTGCCCTTTCATAGCTGAACTTGGTACAAGTCTATCAGATGATACCATATGAAAAAAGCTTTTGTGTTGAATTTGGCCTGGTGACTACAGCACAAGCCGTATCATTCATCAGCATTGCAGAATTTGTCAGATTTTCAGGATCAGAAAAAAAAAAAAACCTGTTGCATAGATACCTGTGGTGTCCAGTCTACTGTAATAGAAACAAAGAAAGCTCTATGATGGATGAACTAGTCAACAATGTGAATTGCTCTGAGGTTGTGCTACAGGAATATGTGAGCCGGAGTGAATGAGAGGCGAAGTCTAATCCTCTCAGTCATCACAACGGGCCAGAAAGAGGCATCAGGACTGAATATTCCATAAAAACAATATTTTACATTAACCATTTATTCTCTGGAATGTAAGCTTAGAGAACTATGTCCCAAATTCACGCAACTAATTATCGTATGCTGCACAGATTCCAGCATGTAAGAGCAAGCTGTACGCAGGATCATATAATATTTTATAAGCACTTGTAGAGAAAAAGAAAGTTGGAATTGAGTGAAAAGTTGGCATTACTGACTGTTATAAAACGTATGATACAGTACTAGTGGGGTGCATAGGTATGCAAGGCGCGGGGCTCCCTGATTCTCACCCACGCTAATGTCCCTTCCTGGAGATAGCCCAGAAGGTGGACACGTCCAGGCAGCCAACTCTGACCCTACGCTGCCTAGTGGCAGGACTGGAAGGAACCGCCGTACCTATGCAGGTGACTACTCACTAGTACTGTCAGGCTAGGCCGATGGAATAAACCAACAGGAAGGAAAACCACAGAACACAGGCAGAGCTGGATTGGGACAGGGTAACTTCCACTGGAGCAGGACCGAGGTCAAACACACAGAGGACGGAACCAATAACTTGCAACTGCTATCATAAGCTGCCAGACTATAATCAGGAGTCTCTGCCTCCTTGGGCGGAGACCAATCAAGCCGGCTGACTGGAGCTCCCAGCCAGCCACTATAACTCACAGAGATAGAGCGCTCGCGCTTCTCACAGCAGGCAAGCGTGTGCGCAAGGCCGTGCCTGCCACATGCCGTGCCCGCACACTGAAGCACGGCGCTGCCGCTCGCCGACCTGAACGAGGGTGCAACGTCATCCCAGGACACACTGCGGCGAACCCTGCCACTGCCACCCAGGGTCCCTGACCAGCCTCATGGTAACCACGTATTGTGCAATATTTATCATCAGGGGAATTTTTAACACAAATCTTGCCCCAGCTTTTCTTCCCTTATCATGTTTAAGGCTTCATTCACACTAGCGTTTAGGATAGTTTAGGAACTATCTTCCTGGCCGAAATATGGTGACGGCTTCCATAAACTCCTATGGGAGCCTATGGTAGCGTGTCTGCTAAATTCCCACCCCCTTCCCTTCTTCTCTCCACCCCTTGCCGGCTGTTTGCAATGGAAGGTGGCAGGTGCGGAGCGGGAGCTAGTTGCTAAGCTTCCACCACATCCTGCCCACTCCCATTGCAAACAGCCGGCAAGGGGTGTAGAGGGGGCGAGAGCTTAGCACACTGGCTCCCGCCCCCTTCCCTTGCCGAGAGCCAGCTTGGGGCAGAAGACCAGAGCTAAACTGTCTCCCCCCGCATCACGGCATTCCAAGCTCGGTATATAATCGCCGCACTCGGCCGTCTGAACGGGCGCACAAATGGCAGATTTGTGCGCCTGTTCATGCGATTCTCGATCATGCTGTGGCCATGACATGGCCAACCAAAAGTCACTATGCTCATGTTGAAGAGCCCTAAAGGTGCAACAAATATATCCAATGTTGATATAATTGTTGCACCTTTAGATATGTCTAGAGATGTGGAGACACTTTGTAGTATGACAATTATGTGACAAATGTCATAATTGTGTTTAAGAACCTCACTTCACTCTTCACTAACCCTGCCTCTTTTCTAGGCACTTTTGAAAAGTGGAGTAACAGGTGTGCAACATCTGCTCTTTTTGGTGCAAGTCAATCGTAAATTTGTCTAAATTGATTTGCACCTAAAAAGGTGCAACTTACGCTACAATACCACTAACATACATGCTACACTGCTTCTGTACCTAATAGCCATTTTTCACCTGTAGATTATCATATTGTAGTTTCTTGAAAATAATCCTAATTTTGATTTTCAAAATTTACTTTTTTCTTTAATTAGTATTATTTTTCTAGGTCAAAATATAAGGCCCCAATTAAATGCTATGAAATACACAGAATAGTTAAAGTTTTCCACGTTTGGATTTTGAAATCCACATTGTGAAAAACTGGTGTGGTGTTTGTGCTTAAACTGCATGGAATCGGCATTGGATGGCCACATGTGGATTTGACCCATTGACTGGGGCTAAATATACATATAGACCCACATGCAAAGTGTCACATCTGATACTTTTTAAAGGGGATTTCCAGTTACCAGACAACCCCGTTTCAATAGGGCTATATGGGTTAGAGTTGAAACATATTTATCCTTCACTACTCATTCCACTGGCATTGGTGCTCACATCCAGGGCGTCATGATGCCAGGAGTTCAGGAACATGACGCTGCAGCCTTTCGTCGGCTGCAGTGGTTGTCTGAGTTCCTATGATGTCATTTATCACAACAACCACTGGGACCACAGCGGGCTGCAGTGCTGGATCCCGGCAGGGTATGTATGTTTCAGTGCATTATTTTAACCTATACAGCCTTATTGAAGCAGGTTTGTCAGCTAACCAGACACCCCCATAAGCCATACCCTAAATAAGCAGGTATGACACCCAAACCTGTTATACAGTCCTATGAAAAAAGACTTAGAGGGGAATATACTAAGACTGGCATTTTATACTTAAACTTTAAGTCTTGAACTTAAGTGTGTTGAAGTAAGATCGGTAAACTCTAAGGAGATGCACAGCTGCACTACCTATACACCTATTCTAGATGTTATCAAGGGAAGCAAACCCCAGAATAGTTTAGGGCTCCAAAATCTTTGTGTTAGTTGTAAGAAAGGGGGGTCCTATTATGTGAATAGTGCTGTCTAGATTACATCTTTTTCTAGGTCACCCAGGGTACACAATCTCTATAGTATATAGGTAGGGGCTCCATAGAGGTTTCAGAATAGCTAAGGAGATTGCAGCATGATTTTGTAGACATAAGTTTATTTCATTTCTGTATTATAGTGCAGAATTATAACTGTAATTATCTACTTGATAACAAATTTGCTTTGCACACATAAGGGACATTATTGAAAAATTATGGACTGGACTGTAGTGGTAATGATTCATTACAAATACACATCCCTTTTTAAAGGCAGCATAAAATAGAGACAGGTCTGCTTACTTGTTAGCCGGCGCAAAAACTATTGGAGAAGATTTACTATTGAAAATTCGCCAACTTCCGAGCACAAATTGCACCAGAAAACTATGCTCTGCACCCAGTTGATGACATTTTTTTAGATCCTATTGCACCCTTTTTTACGATGTGTCCAAAACAGAGGTGTGGCTTCATGGAAATGGGGCAGGGCTTAGTGGGAAATGGGGCATAGCCTAAACAGAACACTGTCCGCCCAGAATTGTCTATTATTTTTACAATATGCTGTGTTCTCTACAGGACCCTGTCTTCTACATAAAAAGTGATTTATATCTTCCAGCAGCTCTTTCTGACTGTAAGGAGTTGCTTTATCTGTATTAGTTATCTGCTTAATTTTCTTCGATCTTCCCTTTGTATTTCTTTTAACATTTTGGGGGCTCCAAAACCATTGACCAGTTTTCCAAAGAGTGATAGTTTAAACATGCAATATATTCAACATACAATGGCTCAGAAGTAGAGATGAGCAAGTAGTGCCTTAGCCGAGTATCTCCCCTGGGGAGCGGCGGGGGGCAGGGAGCAGCAGGGGAGAGCGGGCAGGAACGGAGGGGGGATCTCTCTCTCCCTCTCTTTTCCCCGCTCCCCGCCGCAACTCACCTGTCACTCACGTCGGCCCCCGAATCTTTAGAGACAAGCGGGGAGATACTTGACTAAGGCACTACTCACTCGAGTAATGTGCCTTAGCGAGTATACTCGCTCATCTCTACTCAGAAGTAATTAATATCGCATATTGAGGGCGCACTTTATACTGTGGACATAGGCGGAATATAAGTGATGTAATCTCATAATACAGGAACAAAATTCAAGTCAAGTCGTTTAACTTATTTAGAACTGGCACATAATAGAAGAAGTGATTGACTATGAGAGCACAAATAACAAGTTCCCCCAGCACTCATCTGCCAGCCTACAAATTCCAAGTGTATCATGAGTTTGAATCGTAGGAAATAAATTTAAATTAATGATTTTCAGTGACAATAACTGTCCTGGGAAAACCGTGGACCATAGGAGTCATGATTGTACTCAACTGCAGAACATATTAGCGCCACATAAAGAATATAATAATAACAGCCCTGCTCTACTTTAAGATATCTGTTGAGCAGGAAGCAGTGCAAATGGTTCTTGTATCTCTCATAAATTGTCTGTCTCACACAATTCAATTATCAATTAAGTTTGTATCAAAAAAGTTACGGAAAGTCAAGATCGTAACCCTTTATAATTAAATAGCAATGGGCAGGGTGAGGAGCAGACAAACAGGTCTGTGCAGAAGTGAGGGACAAACACAGAAAAGTCATTTAACTTGATTACAATTACTCCCTCCATAATGGACTATTAACAAGTACAATTGCAGAATATTGAAAATATGTCATGATCAATTGCTCAGCACAAAGAACATGTTTGGCAGTACGAGATGAATAAATTAGTCTGGCCTAGAAGAGAGATGAATGCCGTGTGTCAACATTTTAATATGAAAAGAGTTTTAGAAAAAAAAAAAAACTGGATGGATTTTTTTAAAATGTCTCTAACATTTTTTGGGACTTTTCAAAAAGTTGCTAAGGGCAGAAAAGCAAAAAAAAAAAAAAAAGAAAAAAGTTTAAATTTGGTATTGCCATAATTGTATTAACCCAATGAACGAAGTTAACATTATTTAGACTGCATGGTGCGTGCTGTAGAAAGGAACAAATAATTTTTGCTCATCTGGATGCCAAGAAACACATTAAAATTTGATCAAAAAGTTACATATAGCATCAAATACTACCAATGAGGACTACAACTCATCCCACAGCAGCCGATGGCCACACCATTTTTGCCACTGATCATGGGGCCATTAGCTGCAGCAGTGCATATAGCTTGGCCACGTGCCGCCAGCTGGGTGGTCTTAGCCTAAAACCAGTGGCACACTGTTATATATTCGCCCCCATTTTGTGTCCATAATGCGCATCCCAAAACTGGAACTGTCTCAGAGTCCCGATTAGTTGAGAGGCCTGCAACAACGGTATTTGCTCCATATATGCAGGGTGTCCCATTCAAACCTCTCACATTTTAATTAATTAATATAATAAAATGATGACGATGACTGATGGATTCCGAGATGCACTAGATGAATGGAAAATGTCAAGAATAGTAGGCCTCATTTATCAAACCTGCCTAAGAGTAAAGCTGTTGTTCTTGCCATAGCAGCCAATCACAGCTTAGCTTTCATTTTACCGGAGCAGCATAAGAAAAGAGAAGCTGTGTGCGGCTGGTTGCTATGGGCAACAAAAAGTTTTACTGCTAGTTTTGATTAATGAAGTCATGAATTTTGTCTCATTTTGAAGTTCACGCATGCAATGCAGCACCACGGTTCCATGAAGCAAAAGGGTGACTTTAAAAAAGCTTGCACAAACAGTAGTAGTATCCATCAATGATTTCAGTGCAAAGAAATTACCATCAAGTCTACAGAGGAAATACATCTAATGAAAAAAAAGGTGTGGTATCTGAAGTTTGTCATGAATGGAAGTGTTCTATAACTGCCTGATTGAAGTGTTTCCTATGAGAAAGTGGAAAAAATTCAAGTGGGGTTTCAGAGAAGTCCGGGAAAATCAATTCGCCAAGCATCAAGACGAGTTAATGGACTGCCAACATCAGTGTATCAAGCACTACATAGGAGACTTTGTAGGTACCCTTATAAAGTGCAAATTGTCCAAGAATTGAAGCCCGTTGACAAGCTGTGTGGACAGGAATTTGCTAAAATGCCTAAACATATTGATGAAACCCAGTTTGGAGATGGGCAGGCCTGGGAGAAGGCACAGAGGGGGCAAACTGGGTTATGTGTTTCCAGAAGGCTTGGATGATACAGCAGTAGGTAGGCTCTGGTAAAAGCCAGGTCATATGGGTTCACCACACAGGGCACATGAAGGTGACATGCCTTTGTGATAGGCGTAATGCCAGAGTCCACTTGCTTGTATGCTCAATATCAATAAAACGGAACTAAATAAGGTAATATTCCCTTTCACTAGAATAAGTCCAGCGGGCACAGTCAGCGTGAGGCAGAGCTGATTAAGGATTTCCACAGTATTGAGTCTGATACAATATTTAGCATCCTCGTATCTGCCTCTTTGGAGCTTTTTGTGCCTTCTACTTCTTTGTAACTCTGTTCTGTAGTTCCCATAGGCCAGCAACTGGTGCAAAGGATCTGTTGCTATCTACACACGTTCTTCTCTCTCACTTTTTAGAACTTGGTCAAAGGCCTATTTCTGTTTTTTTTTTATATCTACTTCCTCCCTCTAGTCTTGCGTGAATTCTCCACTCAGCTTTTCCTTTCTATCTACGTTAAATATTTCAACAAATGAACTTTAAACTCAAAACGCGGGTCAAGAACCAACATTAAATCTGCTGGGGAAGGTACAGCAATACCTTGCCTCCTCTCTTTACCACGATCTTCCCGACAATTGCGTAATTGTCTGCTAAAGATATGTTACTTAAAACAAAACATTATAACATTATAAGGCACAGAATTGTTTCAGCTTGTATATAGTAACATGCCTCACTATAGGGATGTACGGCCTCCTGGCATCACCAGTCCTGGTCTGTAGTGTACATGGACCACTGTGCCCATTTGTAGAGGCCCTCCTGGTGGCTTTTTTGGGGAGACTCAACTGTGTCTTTGGTCTCCAGTCCAGTGCACCTTTGCTGGTACAGGCATCATAGTTTGTCTCAATTGAAGCAATGGCATGGTGATTGGCATAAACATCTGGCCAATAATCCCTAACTCCATGTATGTCTCAAACACCCAATCCTGCTCCTCCTCAGGCTGATAGAACATTGCAGCCCATACTCTGCAAGGACCCACTATTCTGGTTAAAAAAAAATTGCTCCCTCACTTACAAGTCATGTTTTTTCACAGGGAGGCCTTCACTGGCAACAGATAGACAATGGACGAAAATACTAATGCCCTCATTCAAATCTCAGACAAATCCATAGACTTGCCCAAGTGTCATATTGAATGACCTCCACAACATGCTGCCTGTATGCAACAAATCTACTGGGAGTATACAGTTGGTGGTGGGTTTGCAGGAATAGGATCTCCTCTGGCTGAGTAGGCTGGATGTTAGCATCCTCGCTGCTTGCTTGAATCTATGCTTCCTTTGACAGATGACAAGCGTCTGAGGCTCGCAAATTAGTATGTAAGGCCGAATGAAGACATTGTCCATTGGTCATGGCCCCTCCTGCTCATGACGCCAGAAGAAAGCTAGTTCGGAAATGGGCAGACTGGAGGCATAGCACATATGGTGACAACATGGGTTGTGTAGTTCCAGAGGGCCTGGTTGGTACAGCCGTGGGTAGACACTGGCAAAGGACCAGTCACACGGGTTCTCCAAACAGGGTACATATAGAGGATTTATAATAGACCACACAATGTCAGAGTCAGCCTGCTTACACATTCAACTTTAATAAAAGTGAACAGATCAAGGCAATGTTCCCTTTCACCAGCATCAGTCTAGTGAGTAGGTCAGTGTGAGCCAGAGCTGATTAGTGATTTCCACAACAGCAAGTCCCATACAATACTTTGCACCTTCCCTTGCATAGCATCCGCCTCTTTAGAGGTTTTGGTGCCCCATCCTTCTGCGTAACTTTGTCCAGTATTTCTGCAAGCCAACAACCATGCAGAGGATCTGCAACTATACAAACATATCCTTCTCACAGGTTGCAATTTATAATATGGCTGAAGGCTTTCTTCTGTTTTTCATTTCTCCTTTCGCTAGTCTCATGGGAAGACCACACCAAGCTTTGCCTCCTGCTCTCTTTTTAAAGTCACAATAACTTTTCACTAAGCATTACTACAAATGAATCGTAAACTCAAAACTCAGGTCAAAAACTTACATAAAATCCCTTGGAGGGTGCGGCGATACCCCACTATATCAACACCAAAAGTTACTTTCTTGGAAGCATCTTGTAGTCAGATTTCATCTGTTGGCATTAGTCAATCAGCATAATGTGTTGATATGGGGAACTCGAAATTCCCATGTCTACATCAAACATGTCCAAGATAGAGGTGCAGTGAAGGACAAGATCATCGGTCAGTTTTTTTCAGTGTCAATACTAAAAACAAGTCATAAAGTTGATTTAATCATTTTGGTTTGTCAAGTATTGGTGGCATGTCTAAATGCACAAATCTGTTTAAGTATGTAAGTATAGTAGGGCAAACATTATGATTGGTGAATCTCTTTCAGGTATGCCAAAAAACTTCCTTAGTGTTGCGTGTTTTGATATCAACTGATAGAATATGGGGTCTAGCGTGTTTGATCTAGGTGACAACTATCGCAACCCCTTCAAAATCCCAAATTACATTACATAGCGAATACAGACTCTGCATGGCCTTGTGTTGTAAGCATGAAGTAGTAATGGACAAACTCAGCTAACATATCCAGTTTCTCAAATTTAAGCATCTGGGTTAGGCTACATTTATACAGGCATGAGTGTTGAACTGGGCCCACCAGCTGCTATGATATTGAGGGCTTATCCTCCTTCTCTACATTGTATGTGCACACTGAATTGTAATTACATTGTAGACGTTGCTGTTATCATTGCACACCGGACATTTCATCAATAAGGTCAAATAGGTTATTTATGAATAACAATTGTCAATGACAGGGAGATAGAAGGATGGGAATTCCTGATTTCCTAACTCAGTACAATGTGTTCTGCAGTATCACTTCACTTGTACTCTATAATATTTAAAACTGATAAAAAGGAACAGCGGTCAACATAGAACCATGGTCAAAACAAAAGTGATGAGTCAATTTGCAAAGTTCAGTGCTGCCGGATTACCAAATTTCAGCCGAATTAGTTCCAACAGAGACGGAACTTCACCAATACCCCTAAAACTGGTTTATAATACTGTTTAAGAGCCATGAAGGCCCTGTATAATACTCTTAGGTCATCTAGGAGCATATCTAAGTATTTAGTTACAGTTTATAAGGCAAAGTTGATGAAGAAAAAAGAAGGTAAGAGGAAATAGATTTTTTCTTCCTTTCTTCTTCTTCCTTCCTCTTCCTTCTCCCTCTTTTTTCCTTTTCCCCTTGATTTTTCTTCTTCTTCTTTTAGCAGGTTCAGCTGAGACATACCAACTGAGATTCAGGTTCTTGCCAGACTGAACTTTTTACAAAGTGTACAACCTGAAACAGAGTTAGACTGTTTCCATTCACTCAACACTAGAAAGCAATGTTCTATAGCAGCCAGAACACTTTGTGATGAGCTTATTGTCCAGAAACCCTTCTAACTAGGAGAGATTGTCTTCAGTAGACAAAGTGACCTGCTGGGATCCCCCTCTCCCTTCCCATACCCCTTCCCGCCAGCTATCAATTTTAATTTAAGAGAAAAACCTGGCAGAAGGTAGTCATTTTTACTACAGCGCCACCACAGGGAAAATTGAACTTTACATAGTGTCCATTTACCCCATTAAGGACCAAAGCGAGAATCCAAAAGAGAGGAAAGAAGCATTTTTTAACCACTTCTGCCTTCTCCTTTACAAGCTATATGGCTATAGCTTGTAAACGAGAAGCTATTCTCCACATATTGGAGAAGCATTCTCCACATATTGCTCACTGAGCCATATAGCTCAGTGAGCAATATGTGGAGAATGCAGGAAGCGGCAATACCATTTTCTTTAAGGGACCTGTGATTGCTAGGAACCCCTGGCATGTTAGAGATGTAGGGTCTTAGTAGACCCCTGACCAGCTGGTGCAGTGACTTCTGTCACACTAAGGGCTCTCACCCACTGGCGATATTTTCTTTCTTGCGCTGCGAGAGCCCGAGAAAACATTCGCATCGCAGCGCAAGAAAGAGGCCGGTATAGAACCGGCATATCGCAAGTGGTTTCAATGGGGCCAGCGACAGCAGCGCTAGCCCCATTGAAAGCATAGGGAGATTGTCTGAGCGCTCAGTCAATAGCTAAGCAGTAGCTGCTATTGGCTGAGCCCTCAGCCAATCTGCACAGCCGTTTCAGGAGTCGAGTATTTTAAAATCCCAGACTGCTGAAAGAGCTTAATAGCAGTGCCGGGGAGCCAGCAGGAAGACACCACTGTGCGCAGAAGAGGTGATTAATAATTTTTAAAAATTTTTTACCACTTATTGATGATTATCGGGGAACGCCTTATATTTCAAGCCCTTCCCCGATAATCATTCTGCGGGGCTTGGCAGAAAGCAGTGCTTTCAATGGGATCGGCAGCGGGGCCTACGTCATGCCGGTTTAGCGCATAAGCTGCAGGTTCAGATCGGGAAATGATGCAGATCTAAGGAGACTACATCGCTCTTGCGCGGAGCTTCCCAGGTGCACATGTGCAAACCGATCTTAACGGAACTTAGTCTCTAAGGTAAACATACCAGTTTGGCGCCTGCGCTCTAGGATCAGATCGGGAAATAGTGCTGATCTAAGGAGGCTACATCGCGCTTACGCGGGACTTCTCAGGGACACATGCGCAGACCGATCTTATCGGGACTTGGTCTCAAAGGTAGACTGAGTGGTCCAGATGGTGCTGATGCTCAGATATACGTCCGGATCGTACCTGCATAATTCGATGACAGTAAAATGTCCCGATGGTATTCACACATCGTGTCTGGACTTTATTTCAACAGTAATACTTTCATGTTGTAGATGTATATTGTAATAACACAGACATCCAAACTGCCTCTGTTGTGTTTATTGTTTTAGACCGTCTTAGGATCTATTTACCTAAGGGGTACCGATCTTCAAATTGATAATCCAATCCTGAGGATCACAGGAGACACTATCTTAGTGTCTACGGGCGATTGGATGACTTAATACTCCTAAACAGAGTCATATCCATTCTAAACGGAGTCATATCTATAACGTTAGCTTGGTAGGTATCTAGGTGCCAATCGTACTCTCACATATGTATTGAGTGGTCAGAAACGAAAATTCGTCGTTGAGGCAGAAGTTGTTCGTAGTAGTTTATTATAGAATCTACAACCCAAATAGTGTTGGGAATCTATGTCAGTTAGTAGAAGGAATTTGGGGTACAGATGCCAAACTACACATGGAATGAATGGATCTCCCTCTAAATTATTGGCACTCTTTCAATGAGACCAGATAGACTGGCTCTGTCCCGCTTTTCTAGATTTTAGAATACAAGAGACTCCATTAGGATCCAAAGGGACTGGCTGTGTCTAGATCTTATCCGTAGGATTTTAAGTTTGGCAGGAGGGCACTATCAGGATCTAGATGAAGGAAACAAATGACAAGTTTTCATTGAGGCCTTTCGGCGCACAGGATTGTAGACGGTCGATCCACGCCGTCTCCTTCTGTAATAACTTTCTATCCGTATTCCCTCTTCTGCCTGTGGGCCTCATGAGCTCAATGCTCATAAATCTTATGGCACTGGGATTATTTCCATGGTGGTCACACTCATGGTTGGCCAAGCTCGTGTGCTCATTGTGGTTTATATTACCTATGTGAGCAAGCACTCTTCTACGAAGTTGTTGCATGCTCTTGCCCACGTAATTATGTGGGCAAGGACACGTGGCCATGTACACAACTGCTGTTCACCGGCAATTGATATAATCACGAATTTGATACTCTTTTCCCGTTGCTGCACTGCGGAAGGTTTTTCCTTTTTGCATGAAGGGGCATGCCATGAATCCGGGGCATGGATAGAAGCCCGTCGGTACATTGGTGCCCAGCCAGGTTGATGTTTCCAGAGTTCGTGTATAATGGCTGTGTACCAGTCTATCTCTATTGGGCATATTGCAATGGGGGTTAAATAATTGTGATTGCAACTCTAGACAGAATGAAAAATATTATAATATTCCCCTGAGAAGCCCTATTACTCTGCATTATATTGTTTACAAGAATGTAATCTCATAAACATTGGAATAAAATAACTTTCCGTCCTGTATTTATTTTATGTTTTAGACCTATCCACTTAGCTTTTCTTTTTCATGCCTGAAATTAAAGATTGTAGCTATCTGGGTTCTATGCTTTAAGATCTTGAAATATACCAGCATTCCTTTTATAGATATTGAAAATTCAAAAATAAACTGGTGGATGCATTTGTAAGACAGAAAAGGGGGGAAAAGAAGAAGAGAAGTAAGGTAAACAGCATGTATGCAGAACATAGCGTTCTCCTGGGTCATTAGGAGTAAAGATTACTAACCTGAGACAGAATAACATACAGATTCTGAAGAACCTCTTACTTCACTGAGGCTAAACCATATTAAGTCTGTCATTAAAAAAAAATCTAAAGTAAAATAGATAACATTTGCACAACAATAAAATCACTGCTCACCAGTGCAGAAAGATGATTAACATATAAAAGAATCGGAAGACCCAATGATATTGAGGAATAAATACACTAGTTGAAGGAGAAAATAGAATCTGTTTCGCAAAATGTGTTTTAATGCTTAGTACATCAATGCATGGTAATATTATGGCAAGGAGGTAAAATGGTAGGAATAAAGATGCAGAAATTTGACCAATACAAGTGTCATGCTAGGGATGTATATATAGAATCTCAATCAGGTGCTGAAGCTTCGCTCTGGTAGACTCATCTGTTTCCAGAGGCATATAGGATTCATAAAGGGGAGAGGACTTGTTATTTGTATTGTGCCAACTTATTCTGGTAATTTATTTATTACCCCAAGCTGGGTACTCATTTTACTGACCTGGAAGGCTGAGTCAACCTTGGGCCGGCTACCTGAACCATGCGGGGATTGAGTCCGCAACTTTTAGATTGTGAGCGAGAGCTTAGGACTGCATACTGCTGCCTTAACACTCTGCACCACACGAGGCTGGATGTTATTATGATTAATTGTAAAAAGAGGAAAATGATGGACCGTGGGCACATCCCTTATAATGTAAAGAGTACAAGAGCTTTATATTACAAGGGTTACGCCCACAGTCCATACTTTTCTGCTTTTTACAATTAATCATTTCTGCACCCTGTTACCTATGGTGATGGTAATTGGACTGCCAGCACTCTACTAACTCTTCTACAAAAAAAACTATTCTGAATATTAGGATCACATTCATAATAGGAGTCATTCCACCCTTCTCTTCTCTTGAATGTGTAAATATATCAGGGCCCTTAAAATGGTAAATTTAAAATCCCCATCTGCTAAAAGAGCTGATTGTGATTGGATAAGTGTCTCAGCCAATCACAATCAGCTCTTTCAGCAGGCAGGGATTTTAAATCCCTGGCTGCTGATAAATCAGGGCTACAGAGCCGGGGCCAGAGCGGAGAAGTGGCGGCTGAGCCCCCGCAGCTGAACGGAGGTGAGCATCCATTTTTTTACACTATTTTTCGGGGGTTTTCAGGGAAGGGCTTATAGTTAAAGCCCTTCCCTGAAATCCAATTACTGGGGGGCTAGCAGCAGGATCCTCTACCGCAGCTGTCATGTGTGACAGCTGCGGTAGGGAGTTGAAGAATTCCTCTGCTGCATCTGTCACAGATGTGGCTGACATAGCAGCAGAGAATTCTTTTTATTAGCGGGGATGAAGGAAACATCTGCTGCATGTGGCAGATGTGTTCTTCATCCCTGCGGGGGACACGGCAGCGGCAGAGGGGTAAGTTTTTTTTTTTTATTACACTAAAATTATTGTTTTTCAGGTAAGGGCTTATATGTAAAGCCCTTCCATGAAAAACAATTAGGGGTGCCGGCAGACTATTGTTTTCAATGGAGCCGCCGGCAGCAGCCGCGGCTCCATTGAAAACAGGTGGGGAGGAGAGGGTCAAGATTTTCTCGAGCACCCGATCCCTGTGTGGTGCTCGGCTCGAGTAACGAGTACATTGAGTATGCTAATGCTCGAATGAGCATCAAGCTCGGAGGAGCATGCTCACTCATCTCTAGTAATAATAATTATCAACGTGCAAGATTTAACAAGCACAACATGCTAGGGTCACAAGCATGTCTAAATGCTTTAACATTTGTTAGATGCAGAGTAAAGCCCAGCCAAAACTATGGGTAAGCATTCTCTGCAGTAGGATAATGACCCCAAACATAAAGTCAATGCCATTAAGAACTATCTTCAGCATAAAAAAGAACAAGGAGTCCTGAAAGTGATAATATGGCCTCACAGAGTCCTGGTCTCACCATCATCGAGTCTGCCTGGGATTCCCTGAAGAGACAAAAGGATCTGAGCAAGCCAACATTCACAGTAAATCTGTGGTTAGTTCTCCAAGATGTTTGCAGCAACCTCCTTGTTGCTTTCATGCAAAAATTGTGTAATAAAATGTTCCTAGCAGAATTGATGATGTTTTGAAGGCAAAGGGTGGTCATGCCACATATTGATTTGATTTAGATTTCTCTTTTGTTCTTTCACTTTGCATTTTGCTAATTAATGAGAAACTACTAATGATTCTATTTTTAAAATTCAATGAATGGCTGAGCACTGCCTATGATTGGCTGAGCGCTCAGCCAATCAGACCAGCACTTTCAAGAGGCGGGGATTTTTAAATCCCTGGCCAGAAGAAAGTGCTTTAGATCAGTGCCAGCATGCAAGAGAGAAGACGCACCGGAGCCCGGATAGTGCTGCTGGTGAGTTATGTTTTTTTGGTCTTTTTTTCTACACCAAGGGATGACTTTCAGGGAAGGGCTTATATTTCAAGCCCTTCCCAGAAAAACACTGCGGGGGTTGCCTGCATCCGATTGTTTTCAATGGGGCTGGCAGCAGTGCTGGCCCCATTGAAAGCAATGGGCACCGAGCTACAGTTACGCACATTTTGATAATGCGTGGAACACTTTTTTTGCGCACATAGGTGCGTAAAAACAACGTTTGTCTGACTGAGACCTGAAGGAAAAATTACTAGATGCCACTAGGAAAGCAAGTCCTTTACTTGTGCCACATCAATCTTTGTCTTCATACACAGACTTGTCTGCAGCAATCCTGGCCCAAACACAACGATTACTCCTTGTTACAAATACATTCAGGGATCACAAAATGCTGTACAAATGGGGATTTCCTGTATGGCTTCTGATCACTAAGGATAACACCAATTCGGTCGTCAAGTTTTGGAAGAAGGAATCAGCCTTTTAAAGCAATGGAACTTAAAGGGGTTGTCCCGCGAAAGCAAGTGGGTCTATACACTTCTGTATGGCCATATTAATGCACTTTGTAATGTACATTGTGCATTAATTATGAGCCATACAGAAGTTATAAGAAGTTATTCACTTACCTGTTCCGTTGCTAGCGTCCTCGTCTCCATGGTGCCGTCTAATTTTCGTCGTCTAATCTCCAGATTAGACGCGCTTGCGCAGTCCGGTCTTCTTCTTTTCTCAATGGGGTCGCTCGTGCAGGAGAGCGGCTCCGTGTAGCTCCGCCCCGTCACGTGCCGATTCCAGCCAATCAGGAGGCTGGAATCGGCAATGGACCGCACAGAAGCCCTGCGGTCCACCGAGGGAGAAGATCCCGGTGGCCATCTTCACCGGGTAAGTAAGTAGTCACCGGAGCGCGGGGATTCAGGTAAGCGCTGTGCGTTTTTTTTTTTAAAGTCCCTGCATCGGGTTTGTCTCGCGCCGAACGGGGGGGCTGTTGAAAAAAAAAAAACCCGTTTCGGCGCGGGACAACCCCTTTAAACATTTCCTTGCTCTCCAAAGACTCTAATCAAATTCCTTAAAATCTACTGGGGGATTGGCGCACTGTGATATCTCACATTGTAAACTGTTTCGTTAAGCAAGCAATCACATCGTTAACTGTTGGTGTGTTACTATGGATGAACAAACGAACAAATATCTGTGAACTTATCACCCAAGCAAGCCTTGCGGCTTTGAAGGAGCTGTTATGTTTCTTTCTTCACTCATTGCACAGTGAGACACTGTTTGATATTTTTATTCTCCACTTTTTCTTCTTCTCATTATATACCAAGTACACATATTGGCTGATTTGGCACATGGAAGATGCTCCCACACAGCCAACTTTTCACAACTTTGACTTTATGAATCACTACGCAAAGATGGTGATTAAGATTGTATCATTAAATGTCAAAGGGCTGAATGGCCCCCCAAAAAGGACATGCATGGAGGAAAATGTGAAGTCACTGTCTCCAGATTTTTTTTTGTGCACAGGAAACACACATAGTCTCGAAGAACACCTTTCGCATAAAGCATCCAAACTACCTAACATATTTCAATCCAATTACAATACTAAATCTAGAGGAGTGTTAATTGTACAACAAACTTCCATAGCATTCCAACTTATTGAAGAGGAAATGGACTCACAAGGAAGGTATGTCATATTAGTCTGCTCCATAAATAACACAATCTATACACCAGCTTCCATTTATGCTCCAAATAAAAAACAGGAGCTTTACTCACAAATATTATGCATTCTTTCCTATTTAAAACAAGACAGACTTCTTATTTGCAAAGATTTCAATGCAGTTTCAGACGTTAACACAGATACAACCTATAAATTGTGTAGACATGTCCAGTCCTGGATGATCTATGGTGGAAAGAACCTTTTGGTGTTTGGCGAGCTATGCATATCTCTGAGGATTATTCCCTTTACTCACATGATCATAACAGTTACTTGCGAATCGACATGTTCATAATTGATAGAAATTTACTACTGCTATCTCAGAGAATGACAATTGAGACCATATGAAAAAATATTGGTACCATGTTAGCCAGTAGAGCAAAATGTGATTGTTCCCCGCAAGAGAAACCAAGTAATCTTGTAGATATGATACATTTTAATGTCTAACAAAAATACATGATGTTATAGCGAGCTTTCAAACCTACTTAGGGTTCTTCTTCAGGCTTAGTGAAACAGATCCAAAGTGGCATATGAACATACATATGACAAGGCACAGATGTGTGATTAATTTGCACTTAAAATAATACCAGAACAGAATGAGCAAAGGAGTAAATACTTAATTAGTCCACTGATAAGGGATGTGAAAGTTTTATGGTCTCTTAATTTGTGATAGGGGGTCACCAGGCCAGCATGTTATCTCTGCTCCAGATTTTTCATATTCTCCACTGATGCAAAAAAAACCCTCCAAGGTTCATTTCATTCCTGAGAGTATCCAGGATGGATATAAACGAGTACTCCCAAATTCTTCTGTGACGCTGAGATTTGAAATTGCCTTTTAGCATAATAACTTTCATATGTTCTATGTTGACTAGAAAAAGCTTTGCCACAAGTAATTTTGTCTTTCTTTTCTTTAATTGTGTGTCGATGAGATCTCATCTTTGCTTTAAGTTTTGTCCTGCTTCTCCAACATAAAGACCCCCAACAGGACATTTGCTGCACAGGATCAGGTACACAACATCGGATGTGGAACATCTGAATGTGCCAGGAATCTCATAGTCCTGCTGTGCGTTGGAAATTTGTATAATGTCCATTGTCAGTACACGTGAGCAGGTCTTACAACTCCTTACAGCCCTTAGATTACAGGGATAAGTTCTTTTTTCAGAGTCAGGGTACAATGCACTCCTGATTATAAAGTTCCTCAAATTTGGAGGTTGGCATATAGTGGAGCCATTTTACTGCCCCAGGTGGTTCCAGTGAGTTGCAGGAACATCTCTTTGCCAAAGGAGAAATAATTGTGTGTGAGGATGAATCTTCTAAGTTGTAACACCAATTCAGAGGCAACCCCATTGGCTTCAAGGTGTTCCTGGCAGGCAGTCAGTCCATCTTCATGTGAGTTTTTGGAGTATAAGGATTCTATATCCATGGGGGCCAGGATACCGCCATTGGGGAGGTGACCTATGGTTGATAGTGTTTTCAGTAAATCTGTAGTGTCCTGTAAGTAGCTGGTTGTATTTCTCACCAGTGGTTTGAGGACACGTTCTACCCATCCTGAGATTTTTCAGGTGAGGGTTCCCACGCCTGAGATAATTGGCCTTCCTGGGTTGCCAGCTTTGTGCAGTTTAGAAAGCTTGTAGAATACAGCAACTATGGGGTCCTCGGCTGTGTTTGCGTAAATTTACTGCACTTGGTCCTTAAGTGGTTATATGGTACATTATATAATACCATTGAAAAATACAACTCGTCCTTCAAAAAACAAGCCATGAGACAGCTAGATTGATATATAAATGAATTATGATTTTTTTTTTTTTTTTTAAAGAGTGGCGTCCTTAAGGGGTTATGGGATTCTCTTAAGGCTCACTCTTAGAAACATTGGGGCTAGTACAAATGGTGCAAACAGTTTTGTCCCTACATAAAGTATTGCTGTGAAGCATGGAGATTGTATAATGTCTTTTTTGAAGTGGTGGTGGGATTATGGTTGCATCGATTTATAATTTTTATAGTAAAGTTGCAATGGAAATTATCCAAAACAGATGGTTTGTTTTGATGGTTGTCATTGACTTATGTGTAATTTCATATGGATAATCTGATTCAACATCCCAGGCTAAAATGGCAGATCAGTAACAGAGTTAATAATTGTTGCTGAATATGCCACACACAGATAGTTTCATCTGCTGATGGCTAAAAAAAATCCAAGATGAAAGATCATTTTTCAGTACATAACAGTTGGCCATCTCAAACTATTATCTGTGTTACACATTGGGGAGCCCAAATGTTTGAAATTGTCAATTTTAGCAAATTTCAAGTTAGAGGGTTTTTTCACTTTTACAAGTCCCTACGTCTTAAAGGGGTTCTTTGACAATAAACTGATCTCAATGTGTTCCCCTGTTGGAACACCCAATGATCAGCTATAATTTGTGAGGAAGCCTGACAGTAAGGGTTCAATTTCCTGCAATACCACTAAAGGGAAAATTAAGCATTACACAATGCCCGTTCAAATCAATGGTCTGTCCACATAACCCAGATAGGGGCAGGTCCTCCAGAAAGACACTCTTTGTAGGCACTCTTTACTGTTTCCAAAAAATGAAGATCCTGAATAGAGGACTCCTATTAAATTAGAATTCCCTAATAAAGTATATAAAAATGTTTTTTTCTAAACTGGACAACATCATTAAGCCTATAACAAGCTTCAGGCCTAAAGGGAAGGCCGAGCATAACAGAAATGTTATAATTTAAATTGGCAGTTCGATATATAACATTCTTCTTTGTTACAGCTGCTGGTAATGGCCCGCGGGTCCCTCAGCTCTTCCTGCCATTGGGCATGGACTGTGTCGTGTCCCCCATGTTGTCCGCAGCAGACACCACATCATCTGTCAGTTTTCTTGTCCCATAGATTGCAAGCATGCACCCAGTCTGCATTTTAAACAGCCAATCTGTACCCAGATTTTCAGTCCCGAACCAATTCTGACAGGTCCTGGGCTATTTAGTGCTACTCCGCTCATCAGCAGGTGCCTGAACAATCAATTTCCATATTGTATGAAGGTGCAAATTTGTTTTGTCTGATCTGGTATTTAATCCATCACCCAGCTCTCCTGAGCTTGGCTTGTTATTTGACTAGGCTTTTCTTGTCTGATGCCTGCCTGACCCGTGGCTTGATCTACAGTGTGAAAGTACTTTACCTGCCCTGACTTTGACTCTGTTTTACTGGTACTACATTATGGAAAACCTGACCATGTGCATCAGCTGTCTCTTGATTGAGACTATTTCTAGGGTAAAGATCTTGCAGCGAAGACCAGGTTCCAGTTGGTGGGGTGAAAGGGTGAAACCCAGAGAGCCCCAGTTGCTGGAGCTGGATCTGCATGTAGCATCAAGTAAAATCAGTTCTAAAGGACAGTGAATCCACGGTGACAATCCTTATCAATTCTTATCTTCTAAGTAACTACATACACAAAGAAAAGGCTTTTGAAGCTTAAACAAGTACATATTGTCTTCTTCAACACTCAAGCAATAGCTCAAAATAAACTCCTTGCACATCTTAAGGGAAAAAAAAGCTTTAATTAAAGCCACAACCTATGAAAATGATCTGTTGGTAAACAAGAACATTCGCCCTTGTGACATAGTCCATAAAGAAACATATCTTTGATTTATCTGCTCATCGCATAGCTGAAATATTTCTGAGATGTGGTAAACTGCAATTTAAAACCATGTCCACCTATTCAATGTCTTGCTGCTCTCTGTGCTCTGATCTCATGTTAAAAGCCAACAGAGAGAGAAATTGCTGTATAGATAATGACACCTTTGGAATGTTAATAACACAAAACTTTCAAAAGGTAAAATTATTTCTTAACTGAACTGGTAAAGAAGCAGATTTACGTAGTCCAGCTTTTTTTTTTCTTGCACCTTTGTGCTGAAGAATCACTAGGTTTAAATTACAGCAGCTTCTTCCTTTTCTTTTGAATCCCTTAATCCTTAAGGAGCAGAGGTTTCAGTTTAAGAAAACTTCACACAGAACACAAGAAAAGACTGTGTGAGCCTTTCTCGAGTATGATGATTCTCTGCCGCTGTAATCTTTTACTTGTATACTATAGTATTTCCTAAAGACTTAAATTAAAACTAGTGCCAATTAACATTTTCAATCCGACCTTATATACATGGCCTCTTTAATGACACTGAGAGGCATCACACTGACGTTTGGGATCACATGCAGTAACACAACCGGTACGATTAAAGAAGATTCCCTATTCAGGGGAGGTTAATGCCTGGATTTGTACACATTGAATGGTAACTTTTTCTTATGGTGAAATAATGTCATTGGACAGATCGTTTTTCTGACCGTGATATCACTGCATTAATTATTCCTAGGCATAGGTTTGCCACCCTGCCGGTAATCCACAACCTGGCTGGTAATTTGTCGTGACGCCAGTGCCAGTTTTATTTTCTGCGAGCCATATTAATGGCCAGTAAAAAATAATTGCTTCCTTGGAGCACCTCTGGCTGGGCAACAACCCGAACCAGCAGTGCTGTTCCGTTCTGGAAGCCGCCGCTGTATTCACTAAAGATCCTGAACTACTTCCCTTGGAGTTCAGGTCTTCTGTAAGTACAGCAGTGGTTTCCAGAAAGGAAATTCATTTAAGTGATGGCGTTGGCTGGTCTGGCTGCTGCCTGGTTAAGGCTTACCAGTTGGGGGCCACTATTAATATTGAGACTTTTAACGGGGACTGATACTATCTTTGGGGCTACTATTACTTTTGCGACCACTCAGGGGGTCTACTATTACTATTTTACTATAGGTTGCCACTAAGGCAGTCCACTCTTATTCTTGGGGTCATTAAGGGGGAATACACTATTACTATTGGGATCACTAAATAGAGGTCACTATTACTATTGGGTAACTGAAAAGACATTATTACTAGTCGGTGCCGCTGAAGGGGTACCATTAGTAGTTAGGGCACTATAACTTGGTGGGGCCACAGAGGGGGCAATAGTACAATTAGGTGATACTGATAAGTTATTTGAAGATAGCAACAGGATGGGGAGGTGGGAGATATGGTTGCAAGAAGTCCTCACGGTGGTCTGGGCAGAAGAAAGGAAAGTAGACTTCACCAATCATAGGAGAGATTACCTGTGATCAATGGAGGTAATCACTTACAGTGTAGAGCTAATACCTGACTATTATATAGTGACAGCTTTATTTAAAGGTACACTACAGCTGAGCTACTGTATGTAAGCCTGCTGTATCTGAGCCCATTATGTTATAAAGGTGGTGTTACTACATATAAATTTCCTTGGTGGGGGAAATTCTGAGTTTTGTTTTGGGGCCTCTAAGTTTTATGTATGCTCCTGATTATAATGGGTAGTGAGTATCTCCCAAACCACCTGTGCATATTTATGAAAGTATCAGCGGCCAGTACCTCAATTAGGGGGCACCTCTGGTGCCCCATTATAGCGCCAATGCCATACAGTACAGGAGACATTGACATCGGGCACCTTATACAGTGGGCTTTAGAGTATAGCACCACAATATAAGAAGAGTAGAAGGCAGTTGTCAGTTTATTCATACATTACCAGGTAAAATTACATGCTATGATAAGCCACGCCCCAAACCATACCCTCTTTTATCTTTATGGGGAAAAAGTGTTAACCCTACCTATGCAGTGAGATCACTGTGTTCTTACCTCTGTATCGTTACTTGTTCTAGTGTTTATCTGATCACGTGCACTTTCATACAGGCCAATGATCAGGAAAATAAACATTCAGGTGAACATTTGTGCTTGATCATTGGCTGTTGTAGAAGGGCCTTAAAGCAAATTCTTGGCTCTTCTCTCCTCTTATGTTCCGAGGCACCACTGTCAGCCCATCAGCACTCTTGAAAAACAATTGCTTGGTTCTGCTACTGTATTTATGTTATGAGTTCGGTTCTGGTATTTTATCTATGTACTGAGCTTGGTTTTTGCTGTATTTATGTCATAGGTTTGGTTTTAGTGCTGTATTTATGTTGTGGGTTTGGTTCTAGTGCTGTATTTCTGTTCGGACTTTGTTCTGGCACAGTATTTATCCATTGATCTGTTTTAGTGTGAGTATGCTGCGATCTTGCTGCTTTCTGCATATCAGTGCAATATATATCATTTTGTAATTAGAATGGAGGGGGAGGGGCGAATTTTTTTTTGCACAGATTACCATTTAACCTAATGCTAAAATTGCATCCAGGTTTCCATCCCTATGCAATTTTCTGCTTAAAAGAGCTGGAATGTTAAAACAGAGTGAGAAAGAATCTTACAAACAAATGGTGCACTGTGCAGCCATCTCTGGGACCCATATATTGGGAGAATAGGGTCTCTTAACCCATGTTTGGTACCCCAAATAAAGGATATGTATTTGAAGCCTTCATCCATGCATGTGGCTCTCTTCATTTTAATTTATGGGAGTTGTGAAAAGCATAGCTGGAGTACCTATCAGAAGATCTACTCTAGAAAGTGTATTATCTAAACTTCTGGATTCTTCAACCTCCACAAATCACATAAACCTAATTCCATTAATAAAGATGTGAAATTAGTTGGGGAAAGGGAAGCCCCTGTAAGGCCTTTATTAGTCTATCCAAGCAATGACCCAGACAATTATTAAAATCACCCTCAATTAATGTAGGAACAGTAGAGGATATAGGCACAAAGTCCATCACCTTTTTAATACATTTGTTGGAATAAGGAGGGGATATATATTGCCACCCAAAAATATTTCTTTTGCGCCATAATACACTTAAGACAAGCAAATCTTCCCATAGAATGTACAAAAGATAACTGACACCTAAGCGATATTTTTATGAATCAGTATACTTACTCCATGCAAATAACTCGAGTACACAGAATGAAAAGAATGTGCCCATACACAATGGTGAAGCAAGTGTACAGTATCTTCTGTAAAATCTACTGCTAATTGACAAACAATAGCTGGTCAAAATTGTTGAATAAATGAAAAAACAGCATATCTTTTATTTTTATGACCCGCATATTGCATAAAATTGTGATGTATGATCTATGGTGAGGAAACTGAAATTTCTGCATGCAAAATGATTAGCAATTTTATTATCAATTTTGTAACCCATGAACTGAGGCCATGTGCCTCATATACTGGATGCTGGATGGAAGGAATAAGGGACATGTGCCTCATATACTGGATGCTGGATGGAAGGAATAAGGGACATGCGCCTCAAGTACTGGATGCTGGATGGAAGGACTAAGGGACATGTGCCTCATATACTGGATGCTGGATGGAAGGACTAAAGGACATGCGCCTCAAGTACTGGATGCTGAACGAGAAAGCCAACATATTCCTCCTTGAACATATACAACACGTCCAAGGAGCAATTACACCACAAATAGGGCCAATATCTAGCCATACAGAACATAGTCATAATTAACCCCACATTATGATGGATATGTAGCTTACCCATCTAAAGCAAAAAATATCCAGTATATATACAAGGTGATTCTCTTGTTAGAAAATAGAACATTCCTCAATTAAATTTGTACATTTTGTATGGTTCTCTATGGAAACCTCCAGAATACTGACACATGGGTTCATTTAAACAATGTCAAAGGGCATATTGGAATAAGTAAAGTGGAGAAAGTTTATCAACAATCCTGGAATTGGTGACAAAATTTGGACAAATTAATGGAAGATGTCTTTCAACAAGATGGCGCAATGTGGCCACACATCTAATGCAACCATGAGTGAAATTGAAACTTATTTCGGTGGCCCATTAATTGCAAAAAAATCTGTGTCCGCCCAGACCACCAGACCTGACGCCACCTGATTTCTTCTTGTGGGGTTTACTAAAGCGCCCCGTATACAGCAATAAGCCTTGAATAATTAATTGGTGCCTTCAAAGACGTGACATGGCGAGAGGTTGCTGCTATAACCGATATCAGATTAGCAGATGTCTGACAATATGCAGACTTGTATACAAAAGTGCTTGGATGCAGAAGAGGCCATTTTCAGCCGATGCTCCAGGCAGATCTTATTTTGCAACATACTAGTTAAACACGGATCAATTTTCATGGGAAACCAGACAAAATGTAAAACTTCTTGAGGAATATTTGGGTTTCCTATAGATATACCGTAGCGATGAAGCATCCAATCGGAGCACTGCCCCGTAATATCACCACTAGAATTGTTGACACATATGTTTAGCTACATATGTTTAAGTACTTGTAAATAATTGCGATATCTCCCATGCTTAGTCTTAAGATTTAGGCTTTATGATGCTGGTTAACAACATTGTTTCTTTATTGGATCTCCTGAATAAATGTTTATTGAGTGACTATGCTAATGAAATTTCCTTCATTCAACTATTGAAATGAGCTAGCATTAATGAGCTATGACTGATTGTAAAACTTGTGATGAGGGAAAATTAACAGATTGCGTGTTGATTAATTGCATTGATTCATTTTGCAACATTTTTACCAGTCTGTCAATTTCCCATTCAATAGTATCTGAAATGAATGCAGTTAAGTGAATTGTCTGGATTATGGGAGTATCATTCTTTCCATTGATTTGGGGAAATAAAAGATGCATAATAATAAACGCTGTCATAATAGATGCAATATTTTCGGCAAATAAAATATAATGCTTCAGTAAAACATTCTGGGAAATAATTGTAAACTTATTGTTTTGTATTAAAGAAGTTTATATTACAGGGATGATTTCATTACGGGGATCTTTTTTTATTGAAATGTATTTTATTGTATTCAATAACTATGAATAACAATGATATTTTACCTTTTACAAACCAATGTCTAAATTTCTTATTAAGACTCCTTTTTTTTCTGGTGGGGGACGAGGAATTCCAGCTTTAGGCCTTAGTCACACGGGCGTTTTTCCGCGCGATTTGCGCATCGCATGACGGATGCGCATGCGCAAATCGCGTGACTGGCGCCGAAAAATCGGCCGAAAAAACGCCCGAAAATCTGCTCCTAGCCGCGTTTCATTAGAAACGGGCCGGAGCTGTCCAGCGCATTGCATTCAATGGAGCCGGCAATACAGCCGGCTCCATTGAAAGCAATGCGCTGCGGGCGAGCCCGGGATGAATTGTCGGGAAGGGCTTAAATATATAAGCCCTTCCCTGCAATTCATCCTAAAATGTGTTAAAATAAAAAAAAAAATTATATACTCACCTTTCCGCTGCAGCCGGAGCTCTGCCGCGGCCGCTGTCAGTTCTCCTGAACTGCTTCTCGGCACTATTCAGCCGGCGGGGCTTTAAAATCCCCGCCTGCTGAATGAGTTGCCTCTGATTGGTCACAGCCTGACCAATCAGAGGCAGGTTTCACTCACACACCCATTCATGAATTCATGAATGGGTCAGTGACTGCTGCCTCTCATTGGCTCAGTGGGACCAATCAGGGGCAGCTCCCTTATAGTAATATAGCTTAAATAGGGGTCATTGAACCTTGTAATACACTAGAATACTGTCCCCAAAAGTGGATCTTAAGATTCCGGGGGAAGAGGTGAGCAGCATACTTGTCAGGTACGTCAACAGTAGATGACATACATACAAGGATCTGTCTACCAGCAAACTGTTCTTACTCGAGAATGGATTCAATGAATCTGATTGGAGTTAAGCCAAAAACGAAGAGAATGGAATAGAGTCCGGTATTGTTTAATTAGTGTGTCCTAACAGGTTATCTCTTTTAAATCTTCTGCTTACAGGTTTGCAAGATTAACGCTTTCCAAGCTTAGACTAGACAGGCTTAACCCTTTCCAATCCACTGTCTGACCTCTGAAGACATTATGATTTAAGGCTGTACAGCTCCGATGTTGGAAGACATCCGTCGGGGTTCTCTTACTGTATATTGCCAGCCTCTCTGCTGTCGGAGCCTATCCAATGTGTCACCTCATGCAGTACTGGCTTTAGCCAGCAGATAGCGCCGTTGTATAATTGCAGAAAAAGAGTAAGCCTCCTAGGAAAACCAGGATACAAATTGGATTGGAAAGGGTTTAAGATTAAGAAGAATAAAAATGTAACGTCTGGGGGTGCAGGTAGCTGCTAAGAGAAATGATATTATATATACAAATTGCACTAAAGATGAAAAGTCAAGTGTAGACTTAACTTTCATGACCAGACATGCAGACTAGAGATGAGCGAGCACGCTCGGATAAAGCAGTTACTCGAGCGAGCATCGCTCTTCTCGAGTAAATGCTTACTGGTCCAAGTGTGCTTGGAGGGGCAGCGGGGGGGGGGGGGGCAGAGGTGAGTGGCGGGGGTTAGCGGGGGGGGGGGGAGAGTGAGAGAGATCACTCTCTCCCCCCGCTAACCCTGCCGCCCGCCGCTCACCCCCACCGCCCCCCCCAAGCACGCTCGGACCAGTGAGCAGTTACTCAAGGGAGCGATGCTCACTCGAGTAACTGCTTTATGCAAGCGTGCTTGCTCATGTCTAATGTAGACGTGTGAAATTTGTCCACCAACCTTTAAACTAGCTCACATAACAGTTCTTCTACTTTCAATCATGCAACTTCCTTTTTCAAATACAATAATGCAATTTTGGCCAAGGTGTACAGGAATGCATAAGAAGCATCCTGTATTATATGTAAAATTGTGTATTGTATACATGATGCATGTGATAATTACATAGCAAACAATGTAAGACGGTATTAGACTGCATGGAGTATGGGCAGGTTGCTATGGGAATGTCAAAGTGGTAGGGGCAGCATGGGGCACAGGAAATGCTGAATGTCATGATGCACACATATCTTAAGGAACAATACAATACAATATTCCTGTTCTTAAGGAAATATTCAGTTAAAGTGGGAGTTCTCCAGGACTTTTACTATCGATGACCTACACTCAGGATCGATCATCAGTAGTTGATCAGTAGGATTCTGCCACTTAGATCTCCTCTGATCAGCTGAGTCCCGGACCTGCTGTGAGTGCAGACAGCATGGTCTATATTGCATTGGCCTGGTTTCAATGAGACCTGTGCCTGTAGAACCAAACCAGACTGCTGCAGTGTTGATAGATAGCACTAAGGATTGGAAATCAATATTAAGCGTTCGGGAGAACGCCTTTGATATGGAGCATTAGGAAGCCTTGCATGATGCAAACAGCTTTCACCCGTGTATAGTGTCTGCAAAAGAAAATAACTCTTGCCTTAGAGGACCCAGTTTGACCTTATATAGCATGGTCATTACAGGAGGAGAGTGCACTCACCTGCAGCTTTTCCTAGTATTACCAGCTGATCACCTAGAGTTTCAACATCCATGACTGCAACTGAAAGCGGATTGCCTCTATGTCCTCATTCTATATGGGACAATCCCTTTAAATAAGACAACCCATTTATATGCTATATTATAGCTTGGGGCCCTAACCTTTATAAGCCAGAATGAAGATCGTAATGCTACCATCATATAGGCCTCATTCACATGAGCGGTTTTACGTGGATATTTAGCCGTGATAAACCATTGGCCAAAAATCATGACCATGTGAAGCATTGGATGCCAATGTATTCATTCACATAAATAAATTTCGGGCATGTGAAAACATTGTGCCGTCAAAACGAGAAATCAACGTCCGTTTTCAGTCACCAATTTTTTTCATGCTTCGTCAAAAGATAGGTCTTCTTGACCTATCTTTTGATGAAAAATGCTGGAAGCTCCAATAGATTCCTATGAGAGCTGATAAAAGAGGGAGGGGGGAGGAGTTTGCCTGCATCCGAAGCTCGGAATAGAAGACAGCTGGCTCTATTTAAGCTATTGAAGCTTTACGAAGTCATTCTGAGGATTTCTGCCGACAGACAAGATTCTGCGTTGCAGCATATTTTTAATGTGATACGCCCGTGTGAAAAGCTAATTAAGCCCGGGACTCGATTGCTGCTATTCTTCATTGATGTGTGATTTTCGGCCACTATTCAGCTAGTGTGAAAATTCATTGCGTGTGTGAATGAGGACATAATCTTACTTTACCTCTGCAGGAGACATAATCTGGTTGGCCTTGACTCCCCACAGCAAAATCAGCTGACTGTGCTGGGAGCAGAAGGGTAATCCTGGGACTAAATTCTGAAAGGGGTCGTCTCTGAAAGGGTGACTACTAGAGATGAGCGAACGTGTTCGTCCGAGCTTGATATTCGTGCGAATATTAGGGTGTTCGGGATGTTCGTTATTCGTAACGAACACCATGCGGTGTTCGGGTTACTTTCACTTCCTTCCCTGAGACGTTTGCGCGCTTTTCTGGCCAATTGAAAGACAGGGAAGGCATTACAACTTCCCCCTGTGACGTTCAAGCCCTATACCACCCCCCTGCTGTGAGTGGCTGGGAAGATCAGGTGTCACCCGAACATAAAAGTCGGCCCCTCCCGCGGTTCGCCTCAGATGCCGTGTGAGTTAGATGAGGGACAGTGCTGTTTATACCGGAGCTGCTGTAGGGAAAGAATTGGTAGTTAGTGTAGGCTTCAAGACCCCCCAAAGGTCCTTATTAGGGCCACTGATAGCTGTGTGTTGGCTGCTGTTAGCAGTGGCAAATTTTTTTTTTCTCAAAATCGGCTCTGCAGAGCGTTGCACCCGGCATTAGGGACAGAAGTGCTGCATAGGCAGGGAGAGTGTTAGGAGTGAGTGTAGCCTTCAAGAACCTCAACGGTCCTTTCTAGGGCCATATTTAACCGTGTGCAGTACTGTCCAGGCTGCTGTTGGCTGTGCTGCATTTTTTTTTGCTTCTCAAAATCGCCTCTGCAGAGCATTGCACCCTCCATTGATACTGCAGGGAAAGAATTGTATAGGCAGGGCCACAACACAGTTATTATTCATTGAATATACGCAGTGCTGCCTTTTGGTGCCAAAAAACGGAAAATAATTCTATTTGTCCTGCCTCTGTCCGTCCTAACGCCGCTGGACACGTGTCGGCTGCGTGTGCAACCTGTAAAAATCATACGCACCCAGCTACGTTTTACTCCTGGCTTTGCCATTTGCTTTCCTTAATTGGGAAAAAAAATACCTGCTCTGCCACAGTTAATAACTCTGCTACCCTCACGTTCTGTGACACATTAGCAGGAAAACAGCACAGTTATTAAACTTCTCATGTTCATAGAATATACGCAGTGCTGCCTTTTGGTGCAAAAAAACGGAAAATAATTCTATTTGTCCTGCCTCTGTCCGTCCTAACGCCGGTGGACACGTGTCGGCTGCGTGTGCAACCTGTAAAAATCAGACGCACCCAGCTACGTTTTACTCCTGGCTTTGCCATTTGCTTTCCTTAATTGGGAAAAAAAATACCTGCTCTGCCACAGTTAATAACTCTGCTACCCTCACGTTCTGTGACACATTAGCAGGAAAACAGCACAGTTATTAAACTTAGATTATACATTCACTAGAGGCAGTGGGGCCTTTCGTTTTCAAAAAAGGGAAAAAATTATATTTGGCCTGCAGTCTTGCGCCAATTTATTAGCTGCCTGTGAAATCAAATCACTGGTAATACAGCATGCTGAGGGGTAGGGGTAGGCCTAGAGGACGTGGACGCGGCCGAGGACGCGGAGGGCCAAGTCAGGGTGTGGGCACAGGCCGAGCTCCTGATCCAGGTGTGTCGCAGCCGACTGCTGCGCGATTAGGAGAGAGACACGTTTCTGGTGTCCCCACATTCATCGCCCAATTAATGGGTCCACGCGGGAGACGGTTATTAGAAAATGAGCAGTGTGAGCAGGTCCTGTCCTGGATGGCAGAAAGTGCTTCGAGCAACCTATCGTCTACCCGCAGTTCTGCGCCGTCCACTGCTGCAAATCCGAATCCTCTGTCTGCTGCTCCTCCTTCCTCCCAGCCTCCTCACTCCACTACAATGACACCTGCTCAGGAGCGGGAACACTCCCAGGAACTGTTCTCGGGCCCCTGCTTAGATTGGGCAGCAGCGGTTCCTCTCCCACCAGAGGAGTTTATCGTCACTGATGCCCAACCATTCGAAAGTTCCCGGGGTCCGGGGGAAGAGGCTGGGGACTTCCGCCAACTGTCTCAACAACTTTCTGTGGGTGAGGAGGACGATGACGATCAGACACAGTTGTCTTGCAGTGAGGTAGTAGTAAGGGCAGTAAGTCCGAGGGAGCAGCGCACAGAGGATTCGGAGGAAGAGCAGCAGGACGATGAGGTGACTGACCCCACCTGGTGTGCAACGCTTACTCAGGAGGACAGGTCTTCAGAGGGGGAGTCAAGGGCATCAGCAGGGCAGGTTGCAAGAGGCAGTGCGGTGGCCAGGGGTAGAGGCAGGGCCAGACCGAATAATCCACCAAGTGTTTCCCAAAGCGCCCCCTCGCGCCATGCCACCCTGCAGAGGCCGAGGTGCTCTAAGGTCTGGCAGTTTTTCACAGAGACGCCTGACGACCGACGAACAGTGGTGTGCAACCTTTGTCGCGCAAAGCTCAGCCGGGGAGCCAACACCAACAGCCTCACCACCACCACCATGCGCAGACATATGATGGCCAAGCACCCCGCAAGGTGGGACGAAGGCCGTTCACCGCCTCCGGTTTGCACCCCTGCCTCTCTCCCTGTGCCCCAACCTGCCACTGAGATGCAACCCCCCTCTCAGGACACAGGCACTACCGTCTCCTGGCCTGCACCCACACCCTCACCTCCGCTGTCCTCGGCCCCATCCAGCAGTGTAGTTCAGCGCACCGTCCAGCCGTCGCTTGCGCAACTGTTGGAGCGCAAGCGCAAGTACGCCGCCACGCACCCGCACGCTCAAACGTTAACCGTCCGCATAGCAAAATTCATCAGCCTTGAGATGCTGCCGTATAGGGTTGTGGAAACGGAGTCCTTCAAAAGTATCATGGAGGCGGCGGCCCCGCGCTACTCAGTTCCCAGTCGCCACTACTTTTCCCGATGTGCCGTCCCAGCCCTGCACGACCACGTCTCCCGCAACATTGTACGCGCCCTCACCAACGCGGTTACTGCCACGGTCCACTTAACTACGGACACGTGGACAAGCACAGGCGGGCAGGGCCACTACATCTCCCTGACGGCACATTGGGTGAATTTAGTGGAGGCTGGGACAGAGTCAGAGCCTGGGACCGCTCATGTCCTACCCACCCCCAGAATTGCGGGCCCCAGCTCGGTGGTGGTATCTGCGGAGGTGTATGCTTCCTCCACTAAAGCACCCTCCTCCTCCTCCTCCTCCTCCTCCTCCTCTGTCTCGCAATCAAGATGTGTTAGCAGCAGCATGTCGCCAGCAGTCGGTGTCGCGCAGTGTGGCAGCACAGCGGTGGGCAAGCGTCAGCAGGCCGTGCTGAAACTACTCAGCTTAGGCGATAAGAGGCACACGGCCCACGAACTGCTGCAGGGTCTGACACAGCAGACCGACCGCTGGCTTGCGCCGCTGAGCCTCCAACCGGGCATGGTCGTGTGTGACAACGGCCGTAACCTGGTGGCGGCTCTGCAGCTCGGCAGCCTCACGCACGTGCCATGCCTGGCCCACGTCTTTAATTTGGTGGTTCAGCGCTTTCTGAAAAGCTACCCACGCTTGTCAGACCTGCTCGTAAAGGCGCGCCGGCTCTGCGCACATTTCCGCAAGTCCCACACGGACGCTGCCACCCTGCGCACCCTGCAACATCACTTTAAGCTGCCAGTGCACCGACTGCTGTGCGACGTGCCCACACGGTGGAACTCTACGCTCCACATGTTGGCCAGGCTCTATGAACAACGTAGAGCTATAGTCGAATACCAACTCCAACATGGGCGGCGCAGTGGGAGTCAGCCTCCTCAATTCCTTTCAGAAGAGTGGGCCTGGTTGGCAGACATCTGCCATGTCCTTGGTAATTTTGAGGAGTCTACCCAGGTGGTGAGCGGCGATGCTACAATCATTAGCGTCACCATTCCTCTGCTATGCATCTTGAGAAATTCCCTGCAAACCATAAAGGCAGCTGCTTTGCGCTCGGAAACGGGGGCGGGGGAAGACAGTATGCCGCTGGATAGTCAGGGCACCCTCCTGTCTATTTCTCAGCGCGTACAGGAGGAGGAGGAGGAGCATGAGGAGGATGAGGAGGAGGGGGAAGAGACAGCTTGGGCCGCTGCTGACGGTACACCGGCTGATTGCCTGTCATCCTTTCAGCGTGTATGGCCTGAGGAGGAGGAGGAGGAGGAGGAGGATCCTGAAAGTGATCTTCCTAGTGAGGACAGCCATGTGTTGCGTACAGGTACCCTGGCACACATGGCTGACTACATGTTAGGATGCCTTTCTCGTGACCCTCGCGTTGCACGCATTCTGGCCACGACGGATTACTGGGTGTACACACTGCTCGATCCACGGTATAAGGAGAACCTGCCCACTCTGATTCCCGAAGAGGAAAGGGGTTCGAGAGTGTTGCTATACCACAGGACCCTTGCGGACAAGCTGATGGTAAAATTCCCAGCCGACAGCGCTAGTGGCAGAAGGCGCAGTACCGAGGGCAAGGTAGCAGGGGATGTGCGGAGATCGAGCAACATGTACATCCCAGGCAGTGCAACAGTCTTTAAGGGCCTGGCCAGCTTTATGGCTCCCCACCAAGACTGTGTCACCGCTCCCCAGTCACGGCTGAGTCGGCGGGAGCACTGTAAAAGGATGGTGAGGGAGTACGTAGCGGACCGCACGACCATCCTTGGTGACGCCTCTGCCCCCTACAACTACTGGGTGTCGAAGCTGGACACGTGGCCTGAACTAGCGCTGTATGCCCTGGAGGTGCTTGCTTGTCCTGCGGCTAGCGTCTTGTCGGAGAGGGTGTTTAGTGCGGCTGGGGGAATCATCACAGATAAGCGTAGCCGCTTGTCAACCGACAGTGCCGACAGGCTAACACTCATCAAGATGAACAAAGGCTGGATTTCCCCAGACTTCTGTTCTCCACCAGCGGACAGCAGCGATATGTAAGCAATACGTAGGCTGCACCCGCGGATGGAAGCTACGTTCTCTCTCACCATCCAAAACGGGGACATTTCTGCTTCATCAATCTGTGTCTAATATTCCTCCTCCTCCTCCTGCTCCTCCTCCTGAAACCTCACGTAATCACGCTGAACGGGCAATTTTTCTTAGGGCCACAAGGCTCACTCAAATAATTTTTCTGAACAATTTTTATAAGTTTCAATGCGCTTAAAAGCGTTGGAACTTTAACTTGAACCAATTTTTCGTTACACTGGGCTGCCTCCAGGCCTAGTTACCACTTAAGCCACATTAACCAAAGCGATTAATGGGTTTCACCTGCCCTCTTGGCTGGCCATGGCCAATTTTTGGGATGTACATTAGTACTGTTGATACAGCAATTTTTGTGGGCCCTCGCCTACAGTGTAATCAAATTAATTTTTAGCCCACCTGCATTACAGCTGACGTTACCTCAGCTGTGTTGGGCAAGGCAATGGGATATTTTTGTGTACCGCCGGTGGGTTCCAGGGAGCCACCCATGCTGTAGGTGCACACAGAGTTTTTAATACATCTGTACACTTCTAAAGAACCCCAGTCTGACTGGGGCATGCAGTGTGGGCCGAAGCCCACCTGTATTACGCACGACATTACTACCTCAGCTGTGTTGGGCAATGCAATGGGATATTTCTATGTACCGCCGGTGGCTTCCTGGCACCCACCCAGGCAGTGGGTCCACAGGGAGTGTAACCTACATGTGTCCACTTGTAAAGAACCCAGGTCAGACTGGGGCATGCAGTGTGGGCCGAAGCCCACCTGTATTACGCACGACATTACTACCTCAGCTGTGTTGGGCAATGCAATGGGATATTTTTGTGTACCGCCGGTGGGTTCCAGGGAGCCACCCATGCTGTAGGTGCACACGGAGTTTTTAATACATCTGTACACTTCTAAAGAACCCCAGTCTGACTGGGGCATGCAGTGTGGGCCGAAGCCCACCTGTATTACGCACGACATTACTACCTCAGCTGTGTTGGGCAATGCAATGGGATATTTCTATGTACCGCCGGTGGCTTCCTGGCACCCACCCAGGCAGTGGGTCCACAGGGAGTGTAACCTACATGTGTCCACTTGTAAAGAACCCCGGTCAGACTGGGGCATGCAGTGTGGGCCGAAGCCCACCTGTATTACGCACGACATTACTACCTCAGCTGTGTTGGGCAATGCAATGGGATATTTCTATGTACCGCCGGTGGCTTCCTGGCACCCACCCAGGCAGTGGGTCCACAGGGAGTTTAACCTACATGTGTCCACTTCTAAAGAACCCCAGTCTGACTGGGGCATGCAGTGTGGGCCGAAGCCCACCTGCATTTAATCGGACGTTACCTCAGCTGTGATGGGCACTGCAATGGGATACATTTATGTACAGCCGGTGGGTTCCAGGGAGCCACCCATGCTGTGGGTCCACAGGGAGTTGTAACTGCATGTGTCCACTTCTAAAGAACCCCAGTCTGACTGGGGCATGCAGTGTGGGCCGAAGCCCACCTGCATTTAATCGGACGTTACCTCAGCTGTGATGGGCACTGCAATGGGATACATTTATGTACAGCCGGTGGGTTCCAGGGAGCCACCCATGCTGTGGGTGCACACGGAATTCCCATTGCAGAGTTGTACCTGCCTGTGACTATTTATAAAAAACCGTGGTCTGACTGGGGCATGCAGACACCTTGACAGAATGCATAGTGTGTGGCACATAGGTTCCCCATTGCTATGCCCACGTGTGCAGCTCCTGATGGCGGTGGCACAGGATTATATTTCTCATTGCTTCTGTACAGCATTGTGGGCTATCGCCCCGCCCCTTTTAAAGAGGGTCGCTGCCTAGCCGTGCCAACCCTCTGCAGTGTGTGCCTGCGGTTCCTCCTCATGGCAGACGCACTTCTAAATAGACATGAGTGTGGCGTGGCATGAGGGCAGCTGAAGGCTGCGCAGGGACACTTTGGTGTGCGCTGTGGGGGGGAGGGGGGGCGGTTGGTCAGCATGTAACCCAGGAGAAGTGGCAGTGGAGTGTCATCCAGGCAGTGATTGTGCTTTGTTGTAGCTAGTGTGGTGCTTAGCAAAGGTATGCCATGCTAATGAGGGCTTTTCAGAAGTAAAAGTTGTTGGGGGGGGGGGGGGCCCACTCTTGCCGGTATTGTGGCTTAATAGTGGGACCTGTGAACTTGAGATGCAGCCCAACATGTAGCCCCTCGCCTGCCCTATCCGTTTCTGTGTCATTCCCATCACTTTCTTGAATTGCCCAGATTTTCACACATGAAAACCTTAGCGAGCATCGGCGAAATACAAAAATGCTCTGGTCGCCCATTGACTTCAATGGGGTTCGTTGTTCGAAACGAACCCTCGAACATCGCGGGAAGTTCGTTCCGAATAACGAACACCCGAACATTTTGGTGTTCGCTCATCTCTAGTGACTACCCCTGGTCTATCATAGATGAAAGTAAAAACTCATATTGCACTTGTTCAGCAAATATGGTAAATTTGCCCAACTAAGGGCGCCCACCCACTGGCGTTTTTTTTACCTGCGTTTGCGTTTTGCGTTTTTCCTGCACAGGCATAGAGATAACATGTGTTCCTGTCCACTGGCGGGTTTTTTTTGGTCCGTTGTGATTTTTAACATAGGAACTGTCAGTTGCATATGTGTCCTTATTTTTCTCTTAATGCACCCATGAATGTCAATGGAAATTAACGGAAAAAAAGCCGCGAAAAGCCGCGAAAACGCCGCGGAAAAACGTGCGGAAAACGCGCCAAAAACGCGCCGAAAACGCTGCGTTTTTCACGCACGGAAATCGCAAACGCCAGTGGGTGGGCGCCCTAAGGGTGGCCACTCACTAGCGTTTTTTTACTGCGAAATTCGCAGCGTTTTTTTTTTTCTGCAGGGGTCTTTGGGCTATGGGACATGCAAAGCTAAAATCGCGATCGCGCAAAATCGCGATATTGCGGTAAATCGCGATTTTTACATTACAAGTCCCATAGACCCCCTGCAGAAAAAAAAACCCTGCGAATTTCGCAGTGAAAAAAAACGCCAGTGGGTGAGCGCCCTAAAGGTGCAATTTAGTCAAATATTATGTAATTGGTTAAGATCTGCACTTTTTGGCACACAAGATGAATCTGTGCATTCTATGACACTTATTACCAAGCATGTTTCTTATAAATGCACTGTAGATCATAAGAGTTTACATAAAAATATAGTAGATCCCACATTTATGCTATCATTGCTTGACAGCTTTAAACATATATATATATATATATATATATATATATATATATATATATATATATATATATTCCTTTTATTAAAATTGCTTTTATATACTCTTGTGGAAATTTACATTAAGATGTAGAAAATTGTGGGTTATCGAACAGCAGGGAGGAAATCCTGAAATGTGAGGTTAAAACACCACCCGGAGAAAGATTTGTAACTATTTTCAGAATTCTCAGAACACAATACAATAACTCTCACTGAGGGAATACTTCCTGATGCAGGAGAAATAAATCAGCAATTTGCACAAGTCACATGAAGATTTCTGCAGGTCTTTATAATTATTTGCAGCATATAAATAAAGCCTTGGATCTCCAGCAAGCAATAATGCTGTGTGGAATTTAAAACTAAAAATCAGCAAAAATACTGATGAGAAAGATATATTTGGAGCCAACAGTTTATAGTAAACAGTCAAGCAAATAGTAAATGCACAAGCGGTAGGTAAACCTTTTGTGTAAGTGTAAATGCATTACGTATAGCTATAGATTAAGGGACTGAAAGGAAAGAGTAACACAAGACATTAATCAAATACCCTATGTGTTATAAAGGAGAAAATAGTTTTTTGGTACCGCTATCTCCTCCAAATTCCAGATTCACTTAGAATCAACATTTTCGGGCAAATTTACTAATTCTGTCTAGAGGTGCCTTTATGTGGGACGATCATCGCTTGAATAATCGCTGCAAATTCACACAATAGTCATCCCCATATAGACAAAAACGGGCACTGAGTGAGAATTCACTGACTTGTCAGAGCTGCTTGGTTTTTAGGGCACCTGAACGATTACCTATTTGCAAGACTGGAAGTGGGCAGCCGCAAAAGATGTCCGCCCTGCTCCAGCTCCATTCTCTGAATGACTATCACTCCTGTGCTTTTGAACCCAATAGTCATCCCATGTAAAGATACCTTAATAGTTAGACGGTGCAAGCATTATCACAGTGACTTATGCTGGATGATAAATCTGGTGTATCTTTAGACTGTCTCTACAGCCTATTAGTTTGCTTATTTTATGCCAGATTTTATTCCAAACTTTTGGCACAAATTTAGCACAATTTTGCTGTTTTTGTGTCATGCACTGTGCCCATGAAGCTACGTCCCTTTTTCAGACATCTCAAAAAAAGTGTCCGAAAGTATCTAAAATGCATAAAAATGTGGTGTAAAGCATGTAAGTAAGCTCTCTGGGGTAACATGCATCATTTTCAATTTTAAATTTGCCACTTCTTGAATCAGCCACATTGACCACCACCTTCACCAACATGGACATCTACCCCATATTCTAGCATGCCCCAGGTCAGCAGCTAGCCCTCCATCCCCCAACTATGGGAACGTAAGAAAAAATACTACCCTTACCATCTACAAGAACAGTGCCTGAACACAAGCATTGCACGGCTGCTTGCAATAGAAATGCAGCCCTTGATGTTAGTGGACACAGCTGCCTTACACAACATGATGTTCCATGCTGACCCACGGTACAAAATGTCTAGCCTTCATTTCTTTGTCCAAAAAGCCATCCATGTCCTGCACCACTATGTAAGTAATAATATGTCTCTTGCATTGAAGAACACTGTCAATAGCAAGATGTACTTGATTCGGACTCGTGGTCCAGCAAACATGGCCAGGGGCATTACATATCCATAACAGCATACTGGGTGAATGTCCTACAGGTGAGGCATGAAGTCGAAAGTGGTGGCTTCATGGTACCTCAAGGGTTGTGGGAAATTCATCCCTGTCTGTTCCCTCTTCACCCCCCTCTTCCTCCTGCTCCTTCTCCCAAAACAAAAATGTTCTAAAGCACAAGTAACAGCTGTAGTTCTACAGCTTTTTCTTGGAGAAGCTTGTGCCTGGCTGTTCTGTACACATGGTAGCTTTGTCCTTTACAAACTTTGACATTGCTCTTAAAGCAAACACCACACCTACTGTCCCTCTTGGAGTAATTTTTGGTAACTCTATTGCTTTTCCTTGTAGGAGGAGGTCCATGCTTGAGTGTTCACCTGGCAGAACTTGCCCTTGTAAAATTTTGTTTTTTAAAGCAAGCAGCACCCCTGCTGTCCTCCATGGCACTATTTTTGATCTAGGAATTTCTTATGTGTGCCTTCGTTTGTTTTTAGTGACACCCCTGTGCTTTGATTGACTCCCACACCACTGTACAATATTTTGACCAACTTTATGAGAAGAACACAGTGTTCCCCAGATGTTTGTCTGCATCCCCATGCAATTTGGTGAGCTTTGGTTGCACTGGAGACCTTTCGGAGGGCAATGGTGAGGTTTACTTCCATTGACTTTAATGGGAGTCGGAATTGAATGTCTTGAATCACGATAGATTTCATGAAATTTGCCCGATCCTGACACAAACCGATGATTCCACTAATCACTTGTCACCAGGTAAAACCAAAAATCTTGGTTTAGTTCTAAAGCCAGTAATCTAGCCTGAGCTACAAGTATCTGCTACATATACTTGCAGGACTCACTTCAGCCTGGTGAAAAGCAGAGGGGATGCCAGTGGGGGACTTGCTGGTAAGGTGCAGGGAGAGGAAGAGGATCTATGATCCTTCTCCATTCCCTGTATTGCTTTAGATCACCCCAGGGGAAAGGGTAACATCGAATTTTGTTCATGTTTTCACCCCCATCTCCCTTATCAATCAGAGTTTGTACTTGCTGTGTGATTTTAATATGTTGGGTTTTTGTTTTTTATTTTTTAGAAAAGGAGTAGACTAGCGATGAGCAGCTGTTCCTCTATCACTCCTCTGCCCCTTACTGAGCTATTTATTGATTCCACGTCAAATAAGTTACACCAAACACTTGTACCACACACAATGGGGATATATTTCTGACCTATGGAACAGAGTTCCCTAAGTTAAAAAATTGCATTTCACTCATGACTGTCTCCATAAATGATAGTTTCCATCTGGCTCCGCAAAAAACAACAGTATTAAATCCTCACAACTTATTTCAGACCACATTAGTGGTGCATAAAAATAAAATGGTTGTTTTTCAGGGAAGGGCTTATATTTAAAGTTCTTCCCTGAAAAACAATTAAGGGATTCCGGTGGACCATTGCCTTCAATGGAGCCGCCGGCAGCTACAGCAGCTCCATTGAAGGACATGCATGCATTCCCTATGGTGCACGCATGTCCTATATTTACAGGCGCACACCTGTAAAACACAGACATGTGAACACACCATAGGGAATGCATTGGTTGTAAGAGAAGTATGTTTTTGTGTGCGCATATACACGCACATAAGCAAGCTTGTGTGAAGCCATCCTTATACTGTAAAGCAAGCTCTGTTTATTATTGGTACCACTTTTATATATGACAAGTTGAATTTATTGCCTTTCATGGTGCTGCTTTAATGTGCCTGATTACTGGTAGATCCTTAAAAGAACCACACCTGTATGGCACAATGTATACTCTCCAGTGTATATTATTTCAGACACATAGTATGGGAACAGCTGTGTAGACTCCTTATCTATCAAGGTCTTATTATACATTAGAAGGCATTATATATTATCCTATTACACACTTCTCCACTCGCTCTCTTATTCAGTATTTCCAGTTTCAGAATGCCCCATGCAGCTACTACTAGTTTAGTGCATATAGTATTAAAAATACAGAGCATGTCATGAAAATCAGTTTTGTACATCTGAATCTATGCATCCTAATGAGGTTGTTTTGGTGACAAGCACATACATTTCTGTAAGCCCTATGGACATTAATGAAATAGCATGCTGCGCCGTTTCATCCAGTAAAATACCGGTTGGAATGCTGGGAGCCAGACGGATCCCATTATAGTCAATGGGATCCATTACGAACTTTTCCGCTTCGGCAGGTTCTGGATCTCGCAGTTCCAGTATTTTCATTGTTCACCTATGAGAATGGAACTGAACAACAGGAATCATCCTAACCCCTGGGTCTTTTTGCCTCCGCATTTGCAATCATTGGTATTATTTTCTATTTCGTCTGAAGGATGATTTTTAGGTGAGTTTAAAATCCATCATTCAGACTCTGTGTTCTCCATCAGAGCTGGAGATTACATTGTAATCTTCTAGCAGCCCCTGCGAGGACAATGGAGCTGATTGCAGAGCTCAGACCACATGCTATCTTTACACACAAATGAAGATGATAAAGTGTAATGGCAATTAGTGTCCATTAACACTTTATGCAAAATGATCGCTAAAACTTTCAATCTTTCAATCATTTGAAAGATTATCTTTGCATGTAAATGAGCCTTAAGACTGATACTTTCCTCAGGTAAACTGATATGGCCTTTCCATAATATATGTTCATCTACAAATACAACTTGCAATACACAGACAGTGTAGTAGAATATAAGTAACAATACTGCTGAGATTTTTTGGACTGTGCAAAGTTGAGTGAACTTCACAGGTAGTTCATATTACTGTTACATGCTGCATTTCGTGTATTTGCAGGTACAGCTCCCACGCATTTTTTTAAGCTGGGCCCAATTGGCATCTTTTTAATTGTATGTAATAGCAAAGTAGACAATACTATTCCTACAGAGGAATACAGTAAAAACAAAATGACACAATATACGCATATCTTTCTATGGGGTACTATGAGGGACATATGGCACTATATACTAGTAATGAGGGATAAGTGAAATCATCAGGTTGTTTCAGGAATGGGCCGATTTTACCAAAGTCATTGTGCATCATTAAAGTCAATTGGAGTAAAAATCAGGTTTACTCATTTGCCTTTCAGAAGGTTTCCAATGCAGCCAAAGTCCCCCAAATTACATGGGAATACAGCCACACATCTGGAAAACACTGTAAAATTAGTCAAAATAGTGTACAGTGTTGTAAGACAGGGGTTGTAGCACAGGGATGTCACCGAAAACAAAAGAAGTCCCACATAGGGTCTCCTAGATCAAAACACTCAAGCATGGGCCTGCTCCAAGTAGCAGCTATAGAGTTACCAAGGTTGACAGGGGAACAGATCAGCCTAATATGGGCCTTCTCCAAGGAAAAGCTTTAGAGCTTCTTGTACTTTAGTAATTTTTTGTTTTGGGGAAATGAAGATAAGAGGTGAGGAGGGGACAGACAAGGATGAAACCAGCATCAGTTCCACCACCAACAGTACCAGCACCTAGATGCAGAGTGTGCTCCTCATGGAAACATGAGAGCTGTACCTCAGTTTTTCTATATTGACGTATTTTCAACTGGGGGGAAAGCAGGAGGAGGAAACATGGCAGAAGCTGAAGTAGAGCAGCAGCAGTTCCACCACCAACAGTAACAGCACCTTGAGGGCACATTGTGGTCTTTGATATAAACCTATGCTCAGTCATATGTGGGTAAAGATTGCCAGCATGCTAACTAATCAGTGGAATCTGCCATGGGGGTGTAAATGTCAGGTGAAATCCACACTTAGTTCATTTTTACAAATGTGAGGTGATCCACATTATCTGTGGACAAGCAGATGCGTTTGTCAGTTATCACACCCATCAAATGAGCTGAACACCCTTTCTGACAGCACCTTGGCAGTTGGGCAGGCAAGCACCTCTAAAGCAGGTTGTGCAAGCTCTGGCCACTCATCTAGCTTAGATATTTAGAAGTCAAAGGAGCCAACGCCATGTCTGAGTCCATACACATGGGAACTGACATACTCTTCGACCATCATGGATAAGTGCTGCCTGTGACTGTGCTTTTGTGCAGGCTGCAATGGGCTGAAAAAAATGTGCCACACCTCTGTTAGAATTCCCTGGACGCCATTGGAGGTGATGCTGTCATGAGCTGCAGAGCTGCCATCCATTGCGGATGCATTCCTACGGCAATGGGGAACTGCTCTGCTCAAGCTGCTTAATAGTCTGATAGTTCTGATAGTGCTGCATTTTAAAGTCCCTCTCCACTGGAATGAGATTTGTCATTTTGGCCTTGTAGAGAGGATCAAGGAGGATGGCCACCCAGTAATGATCTGATGTTTAATGTGGGCTATGTGATGGTCCTTCTGCAAGCACTGCAGCATAAAAACACTCATATGCCTTAAAGTGCCTACGGGTGATAGCCCACATTTCTGGGGGTCAGGCCACTTCTATATTTCCCTGGCTTGTCCCCATCCATGTAGAATAGCTGGGGTTAGTGATGGATGGAAGCTCTCTCCCATGCCTCTGGACCTATTTTTTCCAACTCCTGTTCTTCCACATTCTGCTCTTCCTCCTCTATACTTCTCCCATGGGTGAAGAAACATTATGAAGAAGATGCTGTCCTTGCTTGCCCAAAGCCACCCTCCCAGTGGTGTTGAGTAATAGCTGACTGGCCAGACGGTTTAGTATTCCTTCCTCTCTCCCTCCTCTTGTGACAACAACATGTCATTGTCCCTGAGGCCCTGTAGCATCTGTTACAGCAGGCAGACAACATGGATGTGCATACTGATCAGTGCGTCATCACAACTAGACTATTTTGGTTGCTTCCCCAAAGCAGGCTAAAACAGCACAAATAGTTTTGATCTGCAGCCACTCCTCAGGTGTCAAGTGACCGTTGTCCATACAGTGCCTGCTAATAGGATACACCCTGCTAATAGGATACACCATCTGGTACTCCAAGATTGTCCCCTGTTGCTTGCTTAACCTCTGCATCATATGCAACATGAAATTCCACCATGTAGGCACATCAAAGATGTGGGTAGTTGAGTGATAGCTCGAACTGTCACTGCACCCCGCCAGACAAAAGGTGGCTATGTGTTTCCTGCCCTTTTCAAACACTGGATGTAAACCTGGGTAATTATTTAGGAAGCGCTGCAATACCAGGTTCATCACATCGGCCAGGTGGGTTGGATTTCTGAGGCAAAGGGCTTCCAGCAAGTTGGCTCTATTGTCACACTCGACATTGCCTGGCTTCAGATTGTGCAAGGTTAGCCACATGTCAGTCTGGGTCTGTCGAGCCATCAACAGCTCTTTGCCATGTTGCTGCACTCCCCAGGATATATAAGTCTCAGGACAGCATATTGGCATTTACCACATGCAGTGCTGTATGAAGGACAGGTTTTGTCACATACAGATATCTGTGCTGATGTAGAGGGTTTTAAAAGGTGGTATGAAGAGATGAATGAAGGGAAAGAGGATGGGAGGGTGAGAAGGGGACAGACACAGATGAATGTCCCACAAGTCTTGGAAATACCATGAAATGTGGACTATCACTTTCAGCTTCATGCCTACCTGCACGGCATTGACCCAGTGTGCTGTTAAGGATATCTAATGCTCCAGGCCATGCTTGCTGGACCATGTGTCCGTAGTCAGGTGCACCCTGCTACTGATAGTGTTCTGCAACCCAAGGGACACATTATCACTTGTGTAGTGGTACAGGGCATGGACGGACTTTGGGCAAAGAAATGGAGGCTGGGCATCTTGCACTGTGGGTTAGCATGGAAATCACATTGTGAAAGGCATTTGTGTTCTCTAGCCTGAGAGGCAGCAATTCCATTGCAGGCAGCTGTGCAATGCTTGAATTCAGTCTCTTTGCTTGTGGATGGTTAGGGTGTTATTTTATTTTCCTGTTCCCATAGCTCGGGGGTGGAGGGCTGCATTAACAGGGAGGAAAAGACAGCAAACGCAGCAGAAGAAGAAGCAGAATGAGGCTGACTCTTTACCCTCTGGCCCTGATGGAGTCTCCAAGGTAGCTAGTGGAGAGAGTTCATGTGGCTGTTCATACACATTGTTTTAAGGTTGTTTATGTTCTTGCAACATTTTAAACATTTACTACAGATCTTACAGATGACCACTTTTCTGTCATCATTTGTGGTTTTAAAGAATTCCCAAGCTGCACAAGTCCTGTGGAGCAGACTCAGCTGTGGGCCTGATGTTGGTGCTAGTAGTGAAACTAGTAATAGATGATGGTGATGCTATGGCCCTTATGTTTTTCTGCGACACCCTACTCTCTGTCTTAGCAGAGTGCTGCCCTGCAATATTCGTCTCTTCCTCATCCCTTGAGAGTTGCTGATGACTCTCCCTGCCATGTTGGGTCAAACATCTCGTCATCCTTCATTTAATTTTCCTCTTCATCAGCCTTCTCCTCCTGAGTGCACTTCATGTCACAATTAGCACTGGGAGCTGGCACCTCCATTTCAGCATTCCCCGAAGTACACATTGTCTGTGGAGGGCTGAGCGCATGCACTTACCCATCCTCATCTTTCTCTTCGAAAAAAGAAATAGTTGGGCAAAATTGCATTCAATGTCTTGGTCTTCTTCCTCTATTTTTTTTCGACTGCCCTGTTGACATCCATGACAATGAATGATCAAACAACTTTTTAGACTTTTGTTTACCTTTTAGTATAGTTTTATGTAACTTTTCAGCTAACTTTGTAGTTTGCAGAAGACTACTGCTAGCTGGAATGCAAATAATTCATGGTGGCTGGACTCGCAACTTGAAGTACATCTGAGGCCACTGACACACACTATATGTATTTGCTGTTTGTCTGTTTAGGATTCCTTTTGGTCTATATACAACAAAAAACAGTGAAAACTAACTGGCCAGCGATCCCAGGGTGGCCGATATGTGAGAACAGAAAGACGCAGTATAGATTGCATATTGTGATTGTGAACTATCCTTGTTTTGTGCATTGTAATTTAATTTGCCTCACCCCACTGCTAGCTGCATAAAACCTGCAAATAACTTGTAGTGGCTGGACTCGTGACTTTTGAACAATTGTTTTATATACCTTGTAGACATGTGCAAGGAAAAGTACTGGGGAAGTGTACATTTCACCCAAATGCTTAGCCTGGGTGAGATAAAACTCCAGTATAGGTCTTCCTTTTGAGCTCAGCTGGACCCACTGAGGTAATCACTAGGACATAAAAGGCTGAAAGTTCAGTTAGTCAGAGCCGGGAGTGCGCACAACTACCTGGTGGACTTCTGCTGTTTGCTGACTATTTCTGAACACTAGTAGTAAGTAAGAGTACTGCTGTTTAGTTATCACCTTGACAGGCTGTTTGTTTTGTTGATTGCACAAACTGTATGTGCTGCCAGTGGCGATTGTTTTCTGTTATCTCTGAATATCCAAGAAAAATAAAGTTATTCAAACTTTTACATGGACTGAGAGTGCTGCTGTATTGCCGCTAACCCTCACCCCCAACGCAGACATTGGCACATATGATGGAAAAATGTGGCCATGTCCGGTTGCTAAAGGGGTTATCTGCTTGTTCCGTTGCAGCCAATCCATTGCCACAGTGGTTACATGCTATACTCTGGCATCATGGCTCCCATTGCTGAGCAGTGATTCTGCTACACTCAAGCTCGACACAAAAACAGCTAGTCTGGATTGGACATAATTTAGTGTCCTAATAGAATGGATATACTCACTAAATACTAACGCAGAGAACACAAAATACCTTTAACAAAACCAAACAGGGGAACAGGATATGTGACACTAACCTACTAGTGGGATAAGAGCCTATCTAAAAGTGGGGCACTTGCCCTGATAAGAGCAACCCAACATCATTAACGTTGGGTCACCTTGACTCTCCCTAGTTGGAAACACAAGATAATGTTTGATATAATAAATAACAATACATGTAGCATAGATATTAAACAACATGTGAGGAACCAGATGAGATACCAATGCAGAGATAGCAATAAGTCAGGAGAAAGATGTCACAACACCCCAAAAATTCTAAACACCAAACAGACTTATCTGACAGTGGAACAGGACAGAACCCGCCAACTGGAGCAGAAACACCCTCAGACTAGTATAACCAGCGTCATCCATGAGGAGGAGCCAAAATAAATGTGTACAGACACGCGCTGATTGGCTGGCTGACACACACACCACCCAGCCGACCAATCCACCCATATCAAGAGTCAATGCCAAAATGACATTGAGCATGCACCGGTGTGTGGCTCACATGGGGTAGGGGCTGCTACTGTGGCATCATCCCAGTTCAGATCCAACAGACCGGTGATACCAATAGTTTGGCACACGACCACTGCGGCCACTAATTGACTGCAGCAGTCATATATTGCCATCTTGTAAACAAAGCCCAGAAAGGACCCCCTGGAACTTCAGTGCTGGAATACTGGGGCAGAGAGCGGGTGTGTGTTGTTTCTTCTTTTTATGTTTTATCACAGGGGGGATTATTTTTTCATGTATTTTTTTTTAAGCTGGAGAACCAATTTCAGGGGGAAATGTTATTTACAAAATAAGTTTAACAGAGAAAAAAAATAAACAAACAATATTGCTAACATTCTGAAAACAAAAACTTGTTTTCCTGTTTCTGTTACTTTCTGCTTACAGGAATGAAACGCTTTGAAACAAAAGTAGCCAATTCCTCTTTAAAATGAAAAGGCGCGTCTCATCTTCTGTTCTCCCATTAAACACTAAGCAGATGTAGGAGCCTTGCATAGTGTGTAACATTTGTATTTCTGTCCTATCCCAAACATTGTGTGACCTTAATTACTGCCAACCATGGAGCTTTAAGTGACATAACCCTAGAACCAAAACGTGGGGCTCGGCAGTTCAGCCCTGGAATGAAGAAGCTGTGATTATTAGTCCTCTGTGTGATCTTTGCAGATTGCACTGATGATGAGATGAAGTTTAATCTCGTTTTCTCCCTGCTCTTCAGTACGGCACCACAAACCGCAGGCAGTTTAAGGCAGCTTGGAAATCTCTCACATCTGGAAAAGCAATAACTCACAGGCTTTCTACTGACAGCAATGACAGGCAGTAGGACAGCCAGGAACAACTGTCTCTTATGTTTTGCTATTTGCGAAAAATCAGAAAAGGAGGAGCGGGCGAGGGACCACATCCTTCTTTAGCATATGCTAGAGAAGGAAATTCTTTTATTTTCTGCCAGATACTTCATGAATAAGCCCTAAATATTACATAGACAGTAGCTATCACTTCCAAGCAACATTCCTCAGTGTCTGCTTAGCTGCAAAACATATGAAGGCCTATTGTCTGCCAAGGGGTCATGGTTCCATTTACAATAAGATTTTATTTCGAGATATTTCACATTCTGCATGATGATTTATAGGCATTTGCACACCCCACTGTGTATAAATATGATACCATCTTCTAAGCAGGATTACTTCATGAAATGTATACGGGCTTTAGCCATAGTAACTTTTACAGTGACCAGCGAAGAAGTAGAATTTACTGCGTTGCAGTTTGCACTGTCAGGCTCCTAGCCACTCTTTATGATTTCAGGGGGAAGAGAAATAAACTACTGCTCCTTAATGGCCCTCTTTATGTGTAGGCAGCGGTAGATATCTGGTCTCTCAACAGTAGCCGCTGCATTGCTTTGCCTCATTTCACGTAGAAGCAGTGTCTACAAATTAGCATCTCTGCCTTCTCTCTTTACTTCAAGAAAGATGCTGCAGAAAAGGATGATTCAGCTGAGAATGTTTAGAAGGTTAGCATTCCTCTCTTCATCTTTCATCTTGGCAGTTGCAGAAATGATCACCAAAAATGGTAAAACCGTTCAGGAAAGCAGAAATAATTTAATGATCTTTTTATCTTGCAAGAAGTTATGTATTATTATCTTCCAACCCACACAATAAACTGCAGGAATGTTCTAGTTCTGTAATTCAGAGCAGTATTAATCTGCAGGTACAGAGTCCTTTCGTTAATTTGACTCTATTCCTATGTCATCATGTGTCTGCATTTAACCCCTTAAGGACCATGCACAGTATAAATTTACCGCGCTTGGTCCTGGACTTTAATTCAGGCCGATAGTAAAAAATACAGCTTGGATTAAAGCTCTTGCAATGTAGCAGGAGCAGGCCGGGTCCTCGGCTATTAGTGACAGCTGAGGGCCCAAAGGAGAAGCGGTTTTTTAACTGCTTCTGCCTTCTCCTTTACAGGCTACATAGTCCTCAATGAGCACTATGCATTGAATAGAGAAAGCAGAAGTGTTACTTCTGTTATTTGACTGGCAATCATGTGACCGCCGAGTGCCCTGTGCCATGACAGAGTGCAGGGTTCTGGCTGACCCACATCAGCTCTATTAGTAACGAGTGTCACACATTTTTTTTTTTGTTTGTCTGTAACTGTATATGGACCAGTTACAACGGAAAAGTGTGAATAACCCACAGAGGTCTTATGTGATGCAGTGAGGGACACAGATGGTAAAAAAAATTGTTACAAAAATAAGTAAAAAACTTACAGAATAAAATTAAAAAAATACATATAAAAAAGAAAATGACACAATGCCATCAAAAACAAAATGAGGAACCCATTCCTGTACTTTATGTTAGCATAAATATACTAATTTTGAAAAAAAAAACAACTATTAATTTTAAAAAATCATTTTTTAGCGTTTTATTCTTAATAAAATTAGAAAATTGAAAAAAAAAATGTGAAAAAAAAAGATATAAAAAATAGCCTTATATGTCACAGAAAAAAATGCAGCAGTAATAATTCTGGTAGCTGAAAAAAAAAATAATACGGCAATAAAACCACCACATTGGTAAAATCCTTAAAAAGTGTCTGGTCCTTTAGGACCAAAACACCCTGGTCCTTAACCTGGTATAGAGGTATTCCAGTAACATTACATTATCCGCTATCCATTGGATAAAGGATAACTAGCTGATCATGGGGTACTGACCACTGGGACCCCAGCGAATGCCAGAAGGGGAGTTCCATGTCTCTCTAGAGATTGGCAAAATGAATGGAAGGGCAGTGTGCATGCTCAGCCATCGATCCATTCATTTCAATGGAAGTGTCAAAAATAGTTGTGATCAGATGCTCGGCAATCTCCAGTGCTCTCATTGAAATGCATGGAGCGGTGACCGAGCATGCGCACAGCCACTCCATTCATTATGCTAGTCTCTTAAGGGATATGGGACCCCCGTTCTGACAATTAGTGGTCCACTGGTTATCACTTATCCTGCGGGTAGGGAATAACTTAACGTTACCTGTATACCCCTTTAAATTGATTTTCCAAGACTTAAAAAATGGCTAGCTTAGGACAAGAAATGGGAATAGGCCAAAATAACAAACTATGCAGCAGTTAAATGTTCCCCCGACGCAGTCTGCCGCTTTGGGAAGCTCCTGCAGTAGTCACGTGCCATTCATTATTCATGTGTCCTCTGCAGCCAATCATTAACTCAAATGTCATATGACATTCATGCACACATGCATCAGGAGCCACGGTCCCAACCACTGTTACCCTTAGCCACTAATTCATCACTGCTTGCCACCTATGGTTATGACTGTTGTTGCCTATCTGGCCATTAGGAATGAACATATAATCCCTTACTTATGCAGCTATCTGATGAAGAGGTCTATGAACCTCAAACCACATTACCTGCAGGTTGAAAATCGAGCTCATTTTAATCAACATCTCCTTTAAGTCAACCAAGAGGTCCACCAGTGCCTCAATGGATTTACACCCTCTCTCGTAACAGTATCCAATGCTAACAAGACCTTTGGTTGACCGGCATACTAGGCTGGCAGCACCTACTCCACATCACTTTTATAACGTCTTCTACAATAAAGAATAGTAGATCTCTTCTGTAGATCCTCCCACAAGGTTGCTCTGCCCAATATTCCCGTTCTTTCCCTTTTTGGTTCATGAACACATGACCACTGTGGCCTGTGAATGTGACAGCCGCGGAAGTAATATTAGAATATTAACATTATACTCCGCTTTCAGAACAAAATTCTGTCCCAAGAGAAGAGGGGAAGGGGCGTAGCTAAAGGCTCATGGGCCCGGGTGCAAAAGTTTATCTTGGGGCCCCCCAACTTCTCTTAACCCCTTAACACAGAGGCATAACTTGAAGTTCCTGGGCACCAATGCAAAATCTGTAACAGGGCCCCCAACTATAATGCTTTATTCATAATACTAGGCTCCCTATATCGAGAAGAAAAGTCTTATGTGCCCCCTCAGGCTCCTGGGCCCGGGTGCAACCGCATCCCCTGCATTCCATAAAGTTACGCCAGTGGGAAGGTAGGTATATTACCTGCAGTTGTTTTTCTCTGCCACCTCTCTAATCGGCTGCTTCCAGGCCCTGTTTTCAGCTGTTCAAAATGGCTGCGGCAATATTTTAATTACCTAAAGCACACCGTGCATTGCTTTTTGATTGATCACCGCTGATCACTTGAGCAGCTCTGGTCAATCAGAGAGCAAGTACAATGCACACTACCAATGCACTGTGTGGATTAGATAGTCTGATGATTGGGACCAGTAACCAGTGGATTGGAAGGACAACATAGAAGAACAACTACAGATAATATAGCCCCCACTCCCTAATATACAACCCTCAAAGAACACAACTGAGGCCCTAGCTCACTGAACTGCGAAATAGAAGCAAATACTCCAACCAACTACTGCTATAGCTTACTATGGCTTGATATTATCTTGCCTCACAAATTGGTACTTTAAAAGGTGCTCCTTTAGAGGATTTTAGAGAAAACCTGACACAACCATCCATTAGCCTATTTAATGTTTACCGTGTAATGCTTCATTTACCTTGTGGTGGCATTGCAGGAGAATTAACAAGGATGTCCAAGACTTTTTGGTCATTATTAAGGACCTATCCTCAGGATAGGTAGAGTTTTGCCACTCTGGATCCTTGCCAATCAGCTGATCTTTAGGCCCAGTGTCAGTGCAGAAAGCACTGGAAGCCGATAGCATTAACATTGCAGCAGCCCAGTTTTGTGTAACAGGCACAGCTTCCATTAAGTTCAGTGCTATCTGCCTCCAACACTGACAGTAGGCATGTCAATCAGTAGATCAGCAGGATCCTGAGCGATCAATTATAGAATAGGTCAGAAATAGTAAATGCCCTGGACGACCCTTTAACGGGTTTTTCCCAAAATCTAAGAATTTCTTGCCTGCTGTTAGAATAGGCAATCAATATATAATTGGTCAAACTACCACCGTAGATTGCAGGGATCTGCAAAACCACTGCGGTACCCAACAAGGCTATATCCATCAAAGTGTGCCGGTGTCCGATACTGTAGCTCATTTGTGCTTAAAGGGGTTTTCCAGGGAAATACTATTGATGACCTATCATTAGAATAGGCCATCAATAGTTCATTGGCCAGGGTCCGTCACTCGGGACCCCGACCAATCAGTTAAGCGGGCGCATGCTGTCAGCGCCGCAATAACACAGAAGTCAGAACCTCTGTGTGTTTGGAATAGAAGTCTCTGTGCCGACCTCCCATGTAGTGTCCAGTGCCGTGCCTGCAGTTACAAGCACCGGCCAATACACAGAGGTCAGTGCACTGTGTAATGGCACAGCTGACAGCATGTGCCCGCTCAGCTGAAGGGTCGGGGTCCCGAGCGACGGACACCGGCCGATCAACGATTGATGACCTATCCTGATGATAGGTCATCAATAGTATTTCACTGGAAAAACTATTTAAGTCCATTCACTTGGATGGGCTGAACTTCATTAGAATAGATAAAACCACACTTATGTGTATGTCGATGTATTGGGTACAACTGTGAAGAGCTGTGGTGTTTCAGCAAGTGTGTTGTCCCCTCCCTCTGTTAACTGTCCTGGTCTTAAAGATAGGCCATCAATGTAATTTCCAAGAAAACCCCTTTACACTAGTTGATGTATTCACAAATTACTGCCGATCACTAGAGGGTCTTGCATTGAGACATATCTGTAATCAGCTTATCTATCACTAGGAGATCCTTCTATCGAAAGGAGACTCTCCAAGGTAGAAAATCCTTTTTAACTCAAGACCTGAGTAATTTGAGACAGACTGGCTGTTTGTTTCAGGCTGAGGACATGTAGTCTGGCTAGCCCCATGGGGACAAACCAGGGGCGTAACTATAGGGGATGCAGGGGATGCGGTTGCTCCTGGGCCCAGGAGTCATAGGGGGCCTGTAAGGTCTTTCTTCTCCATATAAAAAGACCAGTAGTATGAATAAAACATTATAGTTGGGGGTCCTGTTACAGATTTTGCACTAGGGCCCAGAAGCTTCAACCTATGCCTATGGGACAAACCATTCCCACCCGCCCAACCAATAGCCACACAATTTACTGGCAGCTGAAGAAGGACCTGCTTTGACCGCTTGCAACCAGCCAGATTGTGTGTCCTCAGCCTCATGCTGAAAAACTCTATTGAAAAGACTATAGCTATTCGGTAATCTATCCTTGTTAACCTAAAATGAGTCAACTGAGAGGTGGATTGGAAATGTGCAACACTTGTTACTGCATCACCAAACTTCCTCACTCATGGATTTTGCAATAGCAGTAAATATTCCTGAAGCAATCTAAATAAATGTGAACATAACATTTTCCCAATATTCTTCAGAGTTATTTTAACATTCAGTAAAAAATAGATAAAATCAACATTTAGTGATTTTTACATAATGTCCAATGAAGTCCCTACATTTGACGTTCGACTAGTTTTCTGAGGAATAATAAAGGTGCCCATATAGCTTTAATAGCTCTCAGCCGAATGCTTGTTCAACTGACGACTATTTCTTCTGACTCCCATAAGCACATGGGGACAGAAAGCCAGGCAGCTGTGATGGTGACTAATCTCCAGGGAAGATAAAAGGATTGGGTGCTGCATTTTCTTATGAATGATCCATCTTTCCCCAGACATCATCTTTTGAGGCAAAGTGGGGGACACCGTTTACATATGAGGATTGGCCAGTTCATATGAAGATTGTCTAATGTATTTGGAGAACCTAAAAAGGGTTCTCCAAGACTCTTACTAATAATAACCTATCCTCAGGATGGGTCATCTAAAATTAATCAGCCCCATCACTCAGGATTAGTAACGCCATATTTCAAACCTGTTGGCTTGTAATCTTGTGTATTTTGTACAATTTATGACATTACTTTTAAAACACGCAATACACCTGCTGCCTTGCGTAGCAACATTTTTGGTAGCTCTACAGCTGTTCCTTGGAGCAGGTCCATGCTTGAGTTTTGTGTTCACTTTGCAGTAGCTCTCCTTGTAAAATGTATGACATTACTTTTAATACAAAAAGCACATTTGCTGTCTGCCTTGGCAAAATTGTTAATCCAGGAGAGCCTATGTATGCCTTCTTTTATTTTCAATGACTCCCCTACGATTAACCCCTACACCACTGTACACTATTTTGACCAATTTTAGGGAGGAGCATAGTGTCCCCTAGATATGTGACTGTATTCCCATGCAATTTATGGAGCTTTGGTTGCATTGGGGACCTTCTGGAGGGCAAATGAGACAACCTGATTTTCACTCCCATTGCCATTAATGTGAGTCGGAATCGAATGTCCCGATTCACATTGATTTTCATGAAGTTCGCCTGATACCGCCACAAACTGGTTATTCCACTACTTGCTCTTACTTACACACATATCACGCTCACCCATGTCCGGCGCTGAGTGCTATTCTCGCACAGTATAACCTTGCTCTTCTAATTCCATGGTTCATTGTACTCTGAGGGACAGAGGAGGAGGAGCGAGGCTATGCTACGCCAGAATAGCGCACAGCGTTGGATGTAAGGTGGGACCGGGGTGGTCTTGTGTGAGTGCTTTATGAAGCTCGTGAGAACTCTGCAAGCAGCTGGTGTTCACAGAGGTGGTTTTACATTTATTGGGAGGCCCAATAAGGGATGTGAATGGCTAATAATACACTAATTAAGATCAGAACTTGATCTTGGCTATTTTTCATTCATGCGATTTTACGTAAAAACGCATACGGTTGTGGGAAAGCGGCCTTAGGGTAAGTCCACATGGCAGAATAGAATGTAGAATTTTCCACAGATTCCACTTCTAAAACTGTGGCAGAAATCCGCGGCTATACTGCCATGAATTTTGCCGCAGATCCACTCCCGTTTTTGGCCCTGTCAACGGGTAATATCCCCGTGCAGAATTTCCAATGTGTTTCCGCATGAAGTAGTGACATGTCACTTCTTGATGGCGAACTGCTCGGAAAAGCATCAGAATTTCTGCATGTGGACTTTGTCCGTGGAGGCAATCTGCATGGAAAATACCGCCTCAGATCCTTCTATATTAAAGGGGTTGTCCCACGCCGAAACGGTTTTTTTTTTTTTCAATAGCCCCCCCGTTCGGCTCAAGACAAACCCGATGCAGGGGTTTAAAAAAAAAACCGGATAGTACTTACCCGAATCCCCGCGCTCCGGTGACTTCTTACTTACCTTGCGAAGATGGCCGCCAGGATCTTCACCCACGGTGGACCGCAGGTCTTCTGTGCGGTCCATTGCCGATTCCAGCCTCCTGATTGGCTGGAATCGGCACACGTGACGGGGCAGAGCTACGAGGAGCAGCTCTCCAGCACGAGCGGCCCCATTCAGAAGGGAGAAGACCGGACTGCGCAAGCGCGTCTAATCGGGAGATTAGACGCTGAAATTAGACGGCACCATGGAGACGGGGACGCCAGCAACGGAGCAGGTAAGTGAATAACTTCTGTATGGCTCATAATTAATGCACAATGTACATTACAAAGTGCATTAATATGGCCATACAGAAGTGTATACCCCCACTTGCTTTCGCGGGACAACCGCTTTAACATATTAGGGTGGGCTCCTATTCATGGGCCAGTGCTGTGTGCTTGCCACTCAGGCTAAAATTTGCCAGCCAGCCCCTACATGAGAAGGCTGGGAGATAGGACAGAGGATCAGCTGATAATGAAGAACAGCTAGCGAAGTCTGTTGTCATCCACATGGACACTAGATTGTCACCCGTCACATTAAAATAGTAGGATTTTATAATGAAAAAGTAATGTTTCTAGATGAAAAAAATCAGATTCGAAGGATAGAGGTTTTCTTATTAACATTTTTGCTTTAGCATCTAGATGTAATAGAACAACAGTACGAACCTGCCGCTGCCAATCCTGGAAATTGGGAGGATGTAAGAATATCCACGAGAATCCATGTTTCATCCGTAGAGTTCTCATTAATATACAGACCTCTGCTAAAAATAACATAAAGCGGTTCTAGATGTCAGCGACTAGTTACATGCTAATGCAGGGTCATAGGTCGCTGGTGAATGCAGAACGCCGATGAAGCTTGAATGTCACTTCATGTAGTGACCTAAATTGCAACAATGTTTCATATAAGACTGTTATATTTAAGATTATGCAGATATGTTTTCAAGTTCAGTTTTTATATCTATTTAAAAATGATTTCCAGCCATTGTTTTGGCTACATTATATCTGTATATGGGAAACAAGGCCTCCATTTGGTCGTCACTCAGCTTTCCTGGAGACCTGAATGGCTAATCTGCCTAGATATGGAGTAATATGGGAACAAAGAAAGCATTTCTGTAGAACCAAATACATTTTCTCCAGTGCTTATAGTAAAATCTGAAGTCTCTGTGTTTTTGGTTGTCGATTGTTACGTCCATGCAGGGTTTATCCTTACATGGCCTACATGGGTGTAAATGTAAAGTCCTTAAAGGGCAAGGCGCAAACTTATACAAACACAACAAAGATAGACAAAATGTATGCAATTTATTAAGTACAAACACAACATGGCAAATAAGAAAACATAAATACAGGGAAACTAGCCATGACCACTCAGACAAGCAAAACCCTACCTATAAGCAGAGTGATCGCCTTGATGAGAGAGGTCCCACATAAAGAACCTGGGGCGCCCCTGATTTTACCTAGTTTTTCCCTACAGGGAGCAGTGGTAAAGTTGACTAGGCGATGAAACGGAATTTGCGACCTAGCCACAATGTTAATTTTTGTCAAGCCGCGGGTCGGATGGCTTCCATTGACTTCAATGGATGCCGTACGCGCAGAATCCATGCTAAAATGGAGCATATTGTGATTTTTTTTCTCCACAAGCGTAAATTGCAATTGATTTCCGCTACTGTGCAGGAACAATCCATTTCCCATAGCATGCTATGGATGGTATTTTCTGCGGATCCGTGGTGCACATACCCGCCACAGATTCCACAGCAAACATCGACCCATGTGTAGCCGGCTTTATGCTAATAGAGGTGTTGGGCTGAACTGGGTGTCTGTGATGGAACAAGAAACACCTTCAGACAGCAATCAGGAGACAGACATGATATCTAACTGGGCTCAGACAAGACTCACCAGAAATGATGCATGCTCAAACCAGACTGAAGAGAGAGAGAATAACCAGCGCCTCTGAGAGGAGGGGCCAGAATAAATGTGCACAAACAGTGATTGGCTGGCTGGGCTAATCCATCCCACAGACAGCCAAATCAACCTAAGGCCTCCTTCACACGGGCGATAAAGTCGCACGATTTTGTAGCATTGCTACGTTGCTACAAATCGCATGTATGAAAAGCCCATGGTTTCCTATGGTTTCCTTCACACATGAGATGTTTTGTAGCATGTAACAAAACGACACAAAAACCTCGCAGGTCCGGCGATATGCGAGAGACACGCAAGGTTTTGTTGCCCATGTTTCTCTATGGAGCCTTCCTCTCTGTTGCATCGCATCGCACGAAAACATAGTTTGCATGCGATGCGATGCAACTTTGACAGTAGCAGATGCTACAAAGCCGCGTGATTTTGTAGCATCACATGCGACTTTTGCAGTGCTACAAATCGCAGCGATATTGTACGGTGCATCGCTGCGAACTCGCTGTGATTTTCTCACAGCAATACGGTGTCCCTGGTGTGAAGGAGGCCTAATACCAGTAGAGAAGTGCTCCAGTCCGTGTCTAGCGCCAGTTTGATAGGGAGCGCATTCCAAGAAGCTATGATATTGATCTAGATTTGTGAATCTGGAGAAGTAGGATGCCAGCCGAAGGGTAAGTTCACACTGTGCAGATTTACTGCAGAGAAATGTGAATGAAAAAGTCTCTCCATCCTTGTAAGGTTACAGATTAGAGATGAGCGAGTATACTCGCTAAGGCACATTACTCGAGCGAGTAGTGCCTTAGCCGAGTATCTCCCTACTCGTCTCTAAAGATTCCGGGGCCGGCGGGGGACGGGGGAAAGGGGAGGAACGGAGGGGAGATCTCTCTCTCCCGCCCATGTGAGTATACTGTAGTTGAGAGGCGCAATACTGAATGCCACCCACCTGTCACTGAGTAAGATATTAAGAAGAAATGGTTAAATGGAAATCTATACAATTATCTATCTAAATATCTATCTCTCACTCCCCTCGTCTGACCATCCATCCATCGGGGAGTATATCTATAATTGTAGCCGGCCTTAAAATGGTTGGCATGGCTTGCTGCATTGCTATCACAGTGTGCTTCTGATTCTGGCGCAATACACATTTTTGTCATGCCAAATAATGCTTGTAAGGTTACAAACATTTAGTTAAAAATTGTTGCATATCTATCTATCTATCTACCTATATCTATCTATCTATCTATCTATCTATCTATCTATCTATCTATCTATCTATCTATCTATCTATCTACCTATATCTATCTATCTATCTCATATCTATCTATCTATCTATCTACCTATATCTATCTATCTATCTATATCTATCTATCTATCTATTCTATCTATCTATCTCATATCTATCTATCTATCTATCTCATATCTATCTATCTATCTATCTATCTATCTATCTATCTATCTATCTATCTATCTATCTATCTACCTATATCTATCTATTCTATCTATCTATCTATCTATCTATCTCATATCTATCTCATATCTATCTATCTATCTATCCCAAATCTATCCATCCCAAATCTATCTATATATCTATCTATCCAATATCTATTTATCTATCTATCTATCTATCTATCTATCTATCTATCTATCTATCTATCCCAAATCTATCTATATATCTATCCAATATTTATATATCTCACTATCTATTTCATATCTATCTATCTATCAATCTCATATCTATCTAGCTAGCTATATCTTATATCTATCTATCTATCTATCTATCTATCTATCTATCTATCTATCTATCAATCTATCTATCAATCTCATATCTATCTAGCTAGCTATATCTCATATCTATCTATCTATCTATCTATCTATCAATCTCATATCTATCTAGCTAGCTATATCTCATATCTATCTATCTATCTATCCACCTATGTATCTCTTATCTATCTATCTATCTATCTCATATCTATCTATCTAATATCTATCTATCTATCTATCTATCTATCTATCTCATAGGTATCTATAAATCTATCTCATATTTATATATGTATCTATCTCATATCTATCTATCTATCTATCAATCTCATATCCATCTATCAATCTCATATCTATTTATCTATCTATCTATCTATCTCATATCTATCTATCTCATATCTATGTGTCTATCTCATATCTATCTATCTCATATCTATCTATCTCATATCTATCTATCTATCTCATATCTATCTTCTATCTATCTATCTATCATCTATCTATCTATCTATTTATCTATCTCATATCTATCTTATATCTATCTATCTATATATCTATCTGTCTATCTATCTTATATCTATCTATCTATCTATCTATCTATCTTATATCTATCTATCTATCTATCTATCTATCTATCTATCTATCTATCTATCTCATATCTATCTATCTTTCTATCTATCCATCTTTCGCATATCTCTCACATCCGCCTAATCTGTCCCTTTATCTTCTTCCGTCATTCAGGGCTTGACAAGATCCTGCAAGATCATACAGCATTGTTTAAAATGAAATGTCTGCAAGCCTAACTGTCTTATTGAAATACTTTTCATTAACAAATGTTTTATAAAGGAATGTCACTCGGCATTGTATATACAAGCAGACAGAAAATATTTTTATTTAAATGAGACAACTGCTGCATGCCAAAGAAAAACAATCTTCTTGCCAAGCTACACATTGTTAACCTAAAATGTGTTCCATGTGGAAGCGGAGAGACTGATATGACGGGGAGGCGAGCGATCTCAGCTCCGCTGGCGCCGTGCCCGCCATCCGCACATATTGGCTTCCAGTTTTACAGTTAGAATTGAAAACACACAGTGCAGTTTCATCTATTCTGTGTCTCCTTTTATCCCTTCTTTCTTGCTCGGCTATAAATTTGCCGCTCTCTATGTAACATGCGGAGAATTGCTTGCAGTCCATAAGTAAGGAGAATGCCTTGCTCATCAGATAACGTAAGGTGTCCATGGCGACAAATGTATCTTATTTATTTAAAATATTCCACTAGAATAGAAAGTAATTGAGATGAATATCTCCCCTCCGAGTATATCCTCGGCTACAGTACAAAGACAATGTACAGAAGGCACAGCTGAGGACCCCGTCAACATATACCGGCATCCGCGGAGTGAGAGAGAATGAGTGCAAGAAGCGGGAGTAGGAGGAATTAGCTTATATTAATTGCTAGCAGCTCATTAAGGCCTCTTCACATGAGCGCATGCGTATTATCGCGCCTGAGCGCTGAGTATTTGTGGAATGAACTATGCTTTTTTGTGCACGCTCCGGCAGATTTTACTATACTTTTTGCGCCCGCAAGGCATGTTCAATTGCTCGTGGCAAACAAAGATGCACTAATTGAAATGGCTAATTAGTCTAATGAGATCCAGATGTGTTGCAATTATGCAATGTTTCACGCATTCCAAACATATTTCGTCCGGAGGGATATTGTCTCTCCTCAAGGAGAGATGTTACCCCCCCGACTCACATCACAAGCCTCTCACTAGCCAAGCCAGGATCCTGCTGTACACTGATGAGGGGCAAAACCCCCGAAACAGCTGTCTGTGTATGGATTCTGGCTTGGTTTCTGATTCCCAATCTTTGTCAAGACCTGTATAAAGGGTTGGACATTGATTTGAAGGAATGCTGCCATCCAGTAGGTGGCGCTGCAGAGATATTTTGTTCCTTCTTCCTTATTTGCAAGCATTTGCACATAGCCATTGACTTCTATGGGGATTTTGGGTGCACAAATGCGCAGGAAAATACAGCATGCTGTTTTTTTTAAATTTTTTGCACGACCGAAATGCGCAGGAAATCCACGCATGGGAACGAACCCATTGAAATCTATGGATTCTATTCTCTGTGTATTGCGCGCACTTATTTTGCGTGTACAAATACGCCCGTGTGAAGGGGACCTAAATATCCATTCATTAGTAGCAGTGATGTTAGCAATACGGAGAGCGAGATAACATTAGCCATGAAGCCAGGGACTATAGCGAGCTCTTTACAGTTTTTTCTCTGCTGTACAAGTAATAAATCCATCCCCACCAACCACATAAAATATATTTACTGCTAAAAAGACGATTTGCTGACTTGTGGTGCATTTGCATCGTAGGAATTTCCAAATTGTGAGCCAAAATAGACCAAGTGAGCGGAGAAGTATACTATATATATTACATGACATGCCTGTAGAGATGTAGATACACTTGCCTCCTACATGCACACTCCGAGGTACGAGCTGAAGCTCCTGGACTTCGGTGCAAGATCATGTTCCAAGGCCAATCCCTGAGCCAATGACCTGGGTAGGAGATACATATTTAAATTAGCTTTATAGAACCTGACAGATTTTAGTAAAGACATGCTTTCCCCATAAAAATAAAAACTGTGGAGCCTCCTATGTTAGAACTTTGTGTGGTGCTGTTCCCCTGTTACTCCTACTGGAAATGTATGAATAAATAGACAACTGGGTGTTGCCATTCCCCTTATCAATAGCGTGTATCCCAACATGGTACAACACTGATTCAACTGTGCTAGATTGTGTAGAGACATATCTGACTACAAGGGAAATAATTACACCAAGTCAGCAATTTATTCAAGCATTATCAGGAGGAGTAACAGAGGAATGACATAGTACAGACTTCTAAGTAAAAAAAAAGGCCAGAAATTTGCAATAGACATAAGAGTTGTCATGTCCTCATTAAAGATGACCCGTCTAAAGCGTCCTTTTTATTAAGTTTATGCTGTGCTGTGTCTCTGCTGTTCCTCCTAGAAATTTATGAATAAATTGACAACTGGGTGCTTACACAGTTTGAGAAAGTCCAATCAGAGCTGACAGCATCAGACTGTTTGGAAGATATTCTTTCCCAAAAGGAATGGTAACACCCAGTTGTTTATTCATGAATACATTTCCAGGAAGAAGCACAGAGGAACTACAGAACGTAGACTTCTAGGAAAAGATACTCCAGAAAGGTTTTTTTTTGCTGTGGGCGGAGGTGTAGCGATGCAGGATTCAGGATATGATGCAGCAGATGGAATAACCAAAGTGTACAATATTTATTCAAGAAGCCAGAAATAACAAAATAAACAATGGCGTAGGTCCGGCTCCACACGGCCGAGATTCTCGAGCGAGATTTGCATGTTGCGAGATGCAGAAATATTGCACGAATATGAACCCCATTCTTTTGAATAGGGTTCTACACGGGATTCATTTTCTCCCACACTGTGATGCGGGAAAAAATAGCGGCATCTCCTATCTTTGGGCGGGCCCACATCACGCATTGTCTTGAATGGGGCCGGTGGCAGCATCTCACCACGTGTTAACTGCACGCAAGTGCAATGCAAAGTTTCCCTTTGAAAGCAATTAGAAACACTCCGTGATCCTCCGCTCTTTGAGGCAGTTTTGATGCAAAAACACCTAACAAAATTGCATGTTGGCGAGTGCGATATAGGGCCTGAGTTTCATATCGTATTCGCCCATGTGAAATTAGCCGTATATCGGCTCAGTTTTCACGCCGAGCCGATATACGTCGTCCTCATCTGCAGGGGGGGGGGGAAGGATGGAAAAGCCAGGAGCAGGAACTGAGCTCCCGCCCCCTCTCTGCCTCCTCTCCGCCCTCTGCACTATTTGCAATGGGGAGAGGCGGGCCGGGGGTGTGGCTAATTCTTAGAACTTAGCCCCGCCCCCGTTTCGCCTCCTTTCATTGCAAATAGTGCAGAGGGGCAGAGAGGGGGTGGAGAGGAGGCAGAGAGGGGACGGGAGCTCAGTTCCTGCTCCTGGCTCTTCCATCCCCCCCCCCCCGCAGATGAGGACGACGTATACCGGCTCGGCGTGAAAACCGAACCAATATACGTTCGTGGGAACCCAGCCTAATAATGAGTACTCAACAGAATTAGTGCCTTTGATCATGCAGACACAATCTACTGTTAACTAGAGCATAATAATACATTCTAACCGATATCAATAACACTCTGTTAAAGGGAAGCTGTCAGCTCAAACACACTGTCCAGACTGCAGGCATCATGGTATAGAGCCGGAGGAGCTGAGCAGATTGACATATAGTTGTATGGGGGAAGATTCAGCATAAAGTGTATTTTATTCATTTATATCTCTGCACATTCTGAGCTGAACAGTCCAATGGGCGGGGCTATCAGTGATTGGCAGCTACCCCTGTATGTACAGTCATACACAGATAGCTGCCAATCACTGATAGCTCCGCCCATTGGACTGTTCAGCTCAGAATGTGCAGAGATATAAATGTATAAAATACAAGTTATACTGAATCTTTACCCATAAAACTACATATCATTCTGCTCTATTACAGTTTAGACACCAGGTTCGAGCTGACAGGTTCTCTTTAATATCACTGCCATCTCACAGAAACACAGATTATGGAATATAATACGCAGTTTCTCTTTAGAGGTTAACACTCCTTTACCATTAAGATACTTGTCTATTTCTCCTTGCAAAATGTCTTAGTCTATGAATAAGGAACTCACACAATTCTGAATGTCTCTCATAGTTTCAGTCCCTTTAATATACTCTATGTATGCAGCAAGCCTGCTGGGTAATTAGTATCTGTCCCTATCGGTGTGCACACCTAGTGTCTCTCCTGAGGCCGACCTCACTTACAGTTTGATGCGCCAGAGTTGTAGCTTTGACTGACCGGAGCTCTCTAGCAGTATTGTCTGGGGTTGGGAGCTCTAGTCTCCTCTGCACTATGCCTGTGGTTCTGGTTGCAGTTGCAGCACTCCACTCACTTCTGGCCCATGGGGAGATTGCTTCTCGCTCTCTCAAGCAGTGCTGCCTCTAGCTTCCTCAGGCTCCCTTACAGCCTCCGCACAGCCACCTATGCATCAAAAATTGACCTTTTGGCATTAGCCAATCAACAAGTGTTTAGTAGGCATGCTCAGTTCCCCCGTGCCAAATTTTGCTGTATGCTACGATTATGGTGGTTTTTGGCAAAAATTAACCCCGTGAGCTGAGTCCCTTCCAATATTCTAGGGAATGCAAATGTTTATTAAAATAGACCTGTCATGAGTGGTGACAGGCCCACCTTTAATTAACATTGCTAATTTTACAGGTATAATTTTGCGATTATCATAAAGTTTTCACTCATGTATCAAGGCTAAGGTACAACTGCATTCGTCTCCTCAACTTTGTGGGTGGTCATAGAGGGTCATTTTTGTTTGATTGCATAAGAGATTCCTTGTCATCCGTGTTTACATGCTTGAGTAGTTTTAATGTGTTCTTTACCATAAAAATCATCTGAATGTAGAAACTTTTTAGAACAAATTTTGTTTGTTGGGGTTCAATATGCACTAAGTAACCAGAAAAATGTTTTCTGGCACAGTAAGCTAATTATAATAATGCAAATCTATTTATTAGTTCAAAAAAGTAACATTTAAAGGGCTTCTCCTAATTATTAAATTGGGATAACCGCTTTGACCCTCCCAATTATTACTAGAGGGACCCTGAATGATCACAAGAACAGGGGTCCCATGTTATCCCATATCAATGGGGCAGCAGTCGATCATCTATGCAGCCACTTGATTCAGCTCTGCTAAAGAGAAGCCAACTACAGCACTTGGCTATCTCTAGCAGCTTTTTAGAGATTAATGCAATGGCAACCTGCATGCTTGACTACCACTTCATTCATATGGTAACACAGGACTCTCCTTATAGTGATGGGTGGGGTCCCAGCAGTTTGACTCTCACCAATCAGAAACTTATCCCCTATTCTATGGTTGAAGGATAGGATTATATCTTGGGACCAGAGGCGTAACTTGAAGCTTCTGGGCCCCAATGCAAAACCTTGAACGGGGCCCCCAACTATAACGCTTTATTCATAGTACTGGGCTCCCTATATGGAGAAGAGAGGCCTTATGGGCCCCCAAGGCTCCTGGGCCCGGGTGCAACCGCATCCCCTGCATCCTCTATAGTTACGCCCCTGCTTGGGACAACCCCTTTAAAAGAAGCAAAAAAGGCCAAATATCATACCAAATGAGGAACACTTGTCTAGACATCCTATAGTGCTCCTGAACATGCACTGATGAGATCATGTAAGGAAAAGCACTCACAGTCATCCAAAAATACAGCTATACATGATCTGAAATCTCTCTAGTACCTTTCAAAAATGTTCTTCCACCCAATTGATCCTATTATAATTACGAGTTGCATTGAAATTCTAAGGTCTCCTATGTTTTCCTATTGTCACTTCTTTCCAGAATCTCGCTCTTAACATACACATTGTCAATGCCATGGTTTGGCCACTTGCAAATTGCTGCTGGATGAACGGCATAACTGGAAAACATGTGACCATGGAGAGCAAACTTCATCCACGACTCATCTATTGTGACAAATGATGGAATGAAGGCACCAGTCATGCCATCATCAAGTATTAAGATCACCTTACACATTGCCACATGTGCAGCCTTGTAATCATCAGTCAACATTCACTGCACCCACCTGGAGGAACATTTTTGCATCTTCAGGTCTTCATGTAGTATGGTGTGCACAGATCCTATGGAAAGGCTGACTCTGCAGGCAATCTCTTCCACAGTCAATTGGCATAAACACTTCTTCCACTAATGCAATCATGTTGTCACACTGGCTGTTGCATTGTCAATGAGTGCTATGTACTAAAAAGTGAAAGTGGACTCCCCCTGTTACAGCAGAGCTGCAGGGTCCTAGCAGACCCTAATCAGCTCTGCCACTGACTATTGTCACAACAGGAGGATATTTTGCTCCTATGGATGCCCCAGCTACAGGGGAAAATTCTGTAATAAAAGAAAAACAAAAACATGTGAATGTCCCCCAGAGGTCTTATATGACGTCACGGGGAACATAGATGGTAAAAAAATTGTTACATAAATAAGTTTAAAAAAATTACAGAATAAAATAAAAATATGCAATATAAGTAAAAAAGAAAATGACCCCAAGCTGACATCAACGAAAATCGTCGCCGCGTGCACCCTGTAATCCGAAATCATACATATTATATATCAAAACATCCAAAACAAAATAAGGAACCCCTTTCCATACTTTAGTTTAGCATAAATATACAAATTAAAAAATACAACTATAAATGTTTGAAAAAAAAAATTTTTTTTAGCTTTTTACCCCCAATAAAACTAAAAAGCAGAAAAAAATGTGTTAAAAAGATATTAAAAAAATAATCCTATATGTCACAAAAAAATGCATCAAAAATAATTTTGGTAGCTAAAGGAAAAAAAATAGGCCATTAAAACCACCAGATGAGTAAAATTCCTAAAAAGTATCTGGTCCTTAAAGGGGTTTTCCAGGGAGAATACTACTGATGACCTATCACCAAGATAAGTCATCAATAGTTGATCGTCTGGGGTCTGTTGCTCGGAACCCTAACCGATCAGCTGAGAAGGCGCATGCTATCAGTGCTGCAAATACACAGAGGTCAAAGCGGAAGCAGTGGAAGTCTCTACTCCGACCTCCGTGTAGTTGCCGACGCTTGTAACTGCAGACACGGCTCCCATTGATTTCAATGAGAACCGTGCCTGCAGTTACAAGTGCCAGCCACTACACGGAGGTCCGCTCGAAGGCTTCCGCTCCGACCTCTGAGTATTTGCAGCGCTGACAGCATGCGCCCATTCAGCTGATCGGTCGGGGTCCCGAGCGACGAATCCCGGCCAATCAACTATTAATGACCTGTCCTAAAGAGTCATCAATAGTATTTCCCTGGAAACCCCCTCTAAGGTACAAAACAGCCTGGTCCTTAATGTCTTAAGCACTAGAAGCCCTTCTAACTCCAGCCATCGTCACATGGGTTCGTGCATTGGACAATGCTGCCACCTGTCTTCCTCATCCCTGATGAATACCCACGTCCTCTAAAATGTGTCCCACGTTTCTTTTTTCTTCTATTCCCAAGAAAAAACAGAGAGGAGACCTTAGAACTTGAATGCACATCATAAGGGCAATGGTCCAAATTAGTTGATGATGGTAAAAGGCCAGAAGATTGAGGGGTATACCTAGAGGATTGCCTTTCCCTCCAGTCTCCTGCTAGAGTCACTAATACCCGGCTGGCCCCAGGACTTAGAAAAAATAATAGTAAAAACTTCCCAATATAATTGAACAATGCGGATGATAAATATTTCACACTATTCCAGCATCGCTGCACTTCAAAATGTTACTGTAAGAGTTTCCTCAACGCCCTTGTAAAATAGGTGTAATGTAAAGTAATAGATACTGCAAAATAAAAACCAACATCTGGCAAATAAGAGTTTCAAACATCGGAATCTAATCCATAATATTTTTAAAAGGGGTTTTCTGAACCTTCACTTCCTCAGCATCTGAAGCTTATATCCGCCAGCCCAGTTTGGTACATAGTTTTCAGCACATCATGTATTGTAATTAGTAGCACAGAGCGCTCCATTCATAATTGTATATTTTCCTGACCCCTCTTACATGTATATCATACAGTGGCTGCTGTTAGCAGCTGTTTATTTGAGCAGGAATCTTACCTCTGCACACGTTACAAAGACATATTTGACGTTACTCTATGACCATATCTTTGCTGATTTAGCATGCAGCTATATTATTGGAGTTAGTCTTCTTGCACCCGGCGTAAAGGAACTAATTACAATATATGACCTTTGTTCATTCTTCTCCACCTTTTTGATGCATTGAAGCCTCATATGGATATTTTTATGTTTACAATATCTGACTAATGTTTCAACAATAATTTGCGGACCAGTGATGGTTAACCCTGTATACCGTGGAAACCTTTAGATGTGACCCTTGACTTCATTAAAGGGCCTTACATTACATTCAGTCAGAGCTGATACATAGCACACAAATCACTTTTTGACACAGTTTCTACATGGGTTTTAGTTAAAGTATGTTGGAATTCAGGCCAAGAAAAAAAAAAAAAACTTTCCAAAACGGATCTTCCGAAATCTGGTCTTGTTTAGGGCAAATATATATATTGAGGGAACAAAGACTATAGACACTTAAAAAGTCCATGCATACGGTTGTTTTCAATGGGATCGCTCACACAGACGCAGACAGCCAAGCGATTGCGGCGCTTTTCAGCGCCGTCATTTTCAATCGGTGCATGTACTGTTTTGGGGGCGTTTCAGCTTTTTTAAACGCTGTGTATTGCCCATTGAAATTGATGGACAGAGTTTTCAGTGCTGCTGAACATGCGGCACAACTTGCTGCCGTGTTTTTGACAGCGCTAAACACCCTAGTGACACTACCTAAAAATAAAAGGGAATACTCACCTAGCAGGTGCCATCCAGGTCCCTCCCGTTGTTCTCCGGTGTTCCTGCAGGCTTCGGTGAAGTTGTCAGCCTCCAGCAAGAGATTGCTCCGATTGGCTCTCCAGCGCCGCGCCCAGCCAATTAGAGCCAGCGCTCAATGAACCAATCACAGACATTCAATGAACCTAGGACTCCAGCAAGGCAACAGGAGAAGTACCATCTTTTTCTTCTTCACTGAAATGAACTGCATGAAGTTTGGGCTTACCGAAAACAAACGTTTTAGCAAAGTTCAACCTGACACAGGGTTCGACTAAGGCCTCCTTCCCACGGACGTTGCCTGCAGCTATTAGGTTCTATTGAACCTAATAGCACAATGCTTATGGTGCGGAATTCCACCGTAAAATCACCCGTCCTCACCCGCGGCATGCTCTATTTGCCGCGCATGTACGCGTGGACGGCTTCCATTGCAGTAAATGGAAGCCGTCCATCATGCTATCTTCCGCTGTAGCACAGTGGAAGATAGCGTGAAACCGCTTCCCCGCCTACCGCCAGTCGCGTCATATGACGCGGCTGGCGCGTCATGTGATGCTGTGGGCGCGTCATGTGATGCTGTGGGCGCGTCATGTGATGCTGTGGGCGTGTCATATGACCCGACCGGGGCGTCACAGGACGCTGTGGCGCGTCAGGCGCTCTATTGCGCATGCGCGCCAAAGCGTCTTGCGGGACGTAGGACGCCGGATCCGGAGGTAAGTATTGGGGTCTCTGAGGGGCGCCTTGACGGGAGCCCATCACTTCCGCGGCGGAGCCCATCACGGCCGTGTGAAACCGGCCTTATTCGGTTTCTCAAAACTAAATTACATGGTATTATGCGCATTTAACTCTTCATTAGACTAATAATGATGTAAAGTAGCATGTCACACTTTTTGGACTATTAGACACACCAGCAGATTGCTGCACTAGCAAAACAAAGTGTGTCTAATAGCTGCCAGTGGCTGCAGAGCTCAGCTGCAGGCTCTGAGCTCCATGTATATCTATGATCCTGGCAGTGTCATGGGAGCAGCATGCACTGTGCTGTGTGTACATAACACTGAACAATTATATCTAATGGTCCTAATACTCAGGCTGGAGCAATTTGCCTATTTAAGTCAGTCCAATGCTTTACAGGTGCCATTCTCAGCATGAAAAGAACCTCACCCACCCAAAAAATGCACTCCGCCGACATATTATTGACAAATCAGCAGACTTGCAATTTCTAACCTTATTCTTGGAAGTATTCAATTGAGCTTGGCTTTACACCCTTGTTGCTCTTCCAGCACAGCATCGGCTATTGCCGATTTCTAACCTTCCATCTATTGCCCCAACCCCAGTATTCCCCCAATTAGGTTTTTTTTGCGATTTATGATAATGGTGGTGTTGATCATGGCTGTTTTGCTCTTAATAAAGATTAGGCTCACTAATATATTTATGCTAACTGTACGCTATCATATCAAGGATGTCTACAAGTCTTTTCCAATATCTCAAATAGTCAACCACAATGGCTCAAACAATTCTGCTTTCTGATGTCTCACACCTGTCCTCAACCAATGTGCTGGCCTATGCATTGGTCCAATGGGCCAAATGTATAAGTAAACCAACTTATGTCCAGTAGGACACTAGTTAGGATGTTAAAGTCTATATTTTGAGCTTTTTAGTATTATTTTCTGAAGGGCGGGGTTGGTTGTGAATTTTGCGACTCTGTTCATTATGTTTTATTTTAGAGGGCACCTTTTCTTAATGTTGGTTTAATAGGTGCTGTGACCGACTGAAAATCCAAATCATCATACCGTAAGAGTATAATGCATTTTTTTACCTATGGGATGATAATAGGTGTTTAACTATTCCATGAAGTGCTTCAATATACAAGAAACATCAGGACATTGTATAGTTAGTAGTGCATAGTATTCTTGGTGCAATGGACCAAATGTACAAGATATGATTTTTGAGCTGAAGAGGATATCTAGAGTGTCATTATTGCTTCTGCCTCCTCAGCATTTGCAGAGGCCGTCATACATCATTTGCTGTGCTCTTAGAAGATAGGCGTCTTTAAAATGAATGTAGAAAAATTATCCTGGATACGTATAATCAGATAATACATTTGAATTAACAGCATAAATAAAATATAGAAAATTAGACAAAACAAACAATTCTCATTAAAGGGAACCTGTCCCATTGGAATGGACTACAATAACCAGAGAGGTTATCAGAATTTGAGTTATTTAGTTTAGAAGAAAGACGGCTGAGGGGCGATCTAAAAACTATTTATAAATATATCAGGGGACAATACAGAGATCTCCCATCATCTATTTATACCCAGGACTGTGACTGTAATAAGGGGGTGCCCTCTACGTCTAGAGGAAAGAAGGTTTCATCACCAACACAGAAGGGGGTTCTTTACTGTAAAAGCAGTGAGACTATGGAACTCTCTGCCTGAGGACGTGGTGATGGGGAACTCACTAAGAGTTTGAGGGGCACGGACGCCTTTCTTGAGTGTAACAATATTGCATGTTATATTCACAGATTACTTCCAAAGAGTTGTTGATCAGGGATTATTCTGATTGCCAGATTGCCAGTAGTCAAAGAATTGACTACTACCTCATTAGAGTGTTTTGCCTTCCTCTGGATCAACATTGGTGGGTGAGTGTGTGAGTGTGTATGGGGGGAGTTAATAGGCTGAACTAGATGGACATAGTAACAGAGTGTAAGGCTGAAAAAAGACCTGTGTCACCGGGGTCATGCTGCCCAAACCACAGGCAGCGGAGAAAAAAAATTGGATATTTGCGATGAGATCCCATGAGTTCTCTGTATGTACCTAGTTCTACTCTCATCCCACTCACTTCATAGATCCCAATCATGCTGTGAATTCAAGTCAGTAGACTCACAGTCAGGCTGGGATGCTCATCTGTACAATGCACCCTTAATATGTTTGTCTGAAACTGGCCATATAGAGAAGAAATATAGTTCCTGGTTTGGGTGCTGTATTTCTGTACTGCTGTAGGTTCCGGTGCTGTATTTATGCACTGAGCTTGGTTCTGGTGCTGTATTTATATTTTAAGCTTGATTCTGGTGCTGTATTTATGTACTGATTTTGGTTCTAGTGCTGTATTTATAGACTCATAGACTGGTAGAGTTGGAAGGAACCTCCAGGGTCATCGGGTCCAACCCCCTGCTTAGTGAACGATCACTCAGCCAACCTAACAGTTGTCTTGTCAATCCCATATTTGGTCATTTTTTCAATAAGGATGGTATAAGATACTTTGTTAAATGCTTTACTAAAGTGAATATATACTATATCCACCACATTTCCCTGATCAACCCAGTCAGTGATTCTGTCATACAAGGAAATTAAATTAGTCTGGCATGACTTGTTTGTTACAAACCCATGCTGGCTCTGGTTAATTACTCCATTTTTATCCAAGTACTTGCATACATGCTGTTTAATAATTTGTCCCATAACCAGGAAGTGATTCTGCGTGAGTGGCTGAAGACTGCGGGGACTGTGTCGGAGGTCTGGAAAGCAGCAGGAAGGACCTGAACCAAGACTGCTGGGTAAATAAAAAAGGGCATTCCCTGAAAATAAGCACTAACACCTCTTTTGGGGCAAAAATTAATAAGACCCTGTCTTATTTTGGGGGAAACACGGTACGTAATGCCTGTGGAAGGAACACATTCACTCTGAAACCCAAAGGAATTTTTGGGCTGTAGTGCGTTCCATAGCCGTTGGGTGATGTCATCTCCTACATACATGGTGTGCTGACATAAGCACACGCTATTGGTCATAGTGTAGCCCCTTACTTTCCATTCTTTCTTACTGTGGATAAGCAATGCCTGTAAAAATAAAATATTATTTATTTTTTTACTCCGACTCACCAAAGAATTGAATAAAAAGTGATATATGTACACAAAAATGGTAGGAATAAAAACTACAACTCATTCCCTAAAAAAAGCCCACACACAGCCCAATTGATGGAAAAAAATGTCTCAGTATACGGCAATGGAATACAATTTTTGTTTTTAAAAGTCATAAAACATCAAAAAATATAAATTTGCCATAATTGTACTGACTCACAGAATGGACTTCATGTGTCACTGTGAATGTCGTAAGAATGAAACCACCCAAAGATGGCGCAATTGCATTTTTTCCATTTTACCACACTCAACTTTTTGTAAACGTTTTTGAATACATTATATTGTACATTAAATACAACAATTAGGAAAATACAACTCATGACACAAAAAACAAGCCCTCATGCAGTTATGTTGATGAAAGAATAAAAAGGTTATGGCTCTTGGAAAAAAAAAAAATCTCTAGTCCTCAATGGGTTAAATGTCAATTCTGAGCCAACTCACTATTACGATTATCATAGGTGGATAAGAGCTAGTTATTGGCTGAGTTATTTCACTGGTTTATAACACTTGCTCACCCTTACAGTAATTGTGTACGGGAACTGGCTGGCCCACCCTAAGGATGGAAACCAACAGTGCAGTTGGTCCCACTAAGCCAAATCATGTACGGCCATCAGCCTCTACTAGTGGGCATTCATTGGCTTTGCGCAGCCAGCTACACCATTGTTTTCCATCCTTAACTTTTTTACCTATTTAACATAAATCCAACATCAGAACCAACCTCAGTGCACAGATTCAATACCAGAACCAAGCTCAGTACATAAATGCATAAATCCCTTTTCCATCCTCCACCCTAAATCTGGAAACCCAATCAAGACATGGCCACACAGTGGAGCATCTGCAATGGGATAGGGCAGTGATGGCGAACCTTTTGGAGTCCGAGTGCCCAAACTGCGACCTAAAACCCACATATTTATCGCAAAGTGCCAACATGTCAGGGGGCGGGGCTTATCACGACGTATGATTTTACCTCCGTCGTTCTAAAAAGGACAGGGCCGCTTCAAAATAGACAGCGTGCAGATTTTAACTGCTTTTTGGATGCGGAAATACTGCAGAATGTCCTCAACAGAAATTCCAGTTGCAAATTTTGCAGCATTTCCGCATCCAAAAAGCAGTCAAAATCTGCACGCTGTCTATTTTGAAGCTGCCTTGCCCATTTCCGCCAAATGTAAACATACACCAGCGGTAATAATGACCCCCATCACCAACCCCAGCGATAATAGTGACCCCCACCCCAGCGGCCGCCCAGCGCATAAAAGCGACACCCCACAGTGGCCCCCAGCGCATAAAAGCGACACCCCACAGCGGCCCCCAGCATATAAAAGCGACACCCCACAGCGGCCCCCAGCACATAAAAGCGACACCCCACAGCGGCCCCCAGCGCATAGAAGCAACATCCCACAGCAGCGGCCCCCAGCGCATAAAAGCGACATCCCACAGCGGCCTCCAGCACATAAAAGCGACATCCCACAGCAGCGGCCTCCAGCGCATAAAAGCGACATCCCACAGCGGCCTCCAGCACATAAAAGCGACATCCCACAGCAGCGGCCCCCAGCACATAAAAGCGACACCCCACAGCGGCCCAAGCGCATAGAAGCGACACCCCACAGCGGCCCAAGCGCATAGAAGCAACACCCCACAGCGGCCCAAGCGCATAGAAGCGACACCCCACAGCGGCCCAAGCGCATAGAAGCAACACCCCACAGCGGCCCCCAGCGCATAGAAGCAACATCCCACAGCAGCGGCCCCCAGCACATAAAAGCGACATCCCACAGCGGCGCCCAAAGCATAATAGTGACATCCCCCAGTGTATAAGGGACATCCCACAGTCTAATAGTGACATCTCATTGCGGCCTCCTCTGCCCCACTCACTCACCTCAGTTGTGGTGCGCTCTCCTCCTGCGTCTCAGCCTCTGCCGCAGCACCCAGGGTCGGCGCTGTCCTCTGTCCCGGCGCTCCCTGCCTCCCTGCTGTCCTCCATGCCGGGGCCGCTGGCCAGGCCCTGCACTGCCCGTGCCAGCGCTCCCAGCTTCGGGCCCGCAGCTCTCAGGCTCACTGCAGTCCTCCGCCCCCAGCCAATCAGAAGCTGGGGGCGTGAACCAGTTCTATGACAGGATCGGCGATGTTAGCACAGCAGCTAAGTAAATGCCATCAGGGGAGCCGCGGCCCCTGCTAGTATTTACAAGTGGTGGGCGGCCGATGGCGGCGCGTGCCAGTAGGGAGGGCTCTGCGTGCCACCCCTGGCACGCGTGCCATAGGTTCGCCACCACTGGGTTAACCCATTAACACTACATGATGTACAGTTACGTCCTGCAGGTTTTGAATGTGTATGGAGGGGGATTGCGGGGCGATCTTGTTCCATACAATCCGGGTGCCAGCTGTTTCTTACAGTTGACACCCACCCGCAACAGCTCTGATAAGCTGCACCGTTCATTGGAGCTATTAACCCTTTAAATTGCGGCATTAATTCTGACAGCAGCATTTAAAGGCCCTGACCCATTTTTGGGGGTCCAGCACTGCCCCCTGTGATAAGATCGCAGGTTTGTCATGACAGCCCAGGGGCCTTCTAAAAAGCTACAGGGCGGCTATTGCAGATTGCCTATCAAACCAGGCCTGTGGCTTGGTAGATAGACTGCCTGTCAGATCGCAGTATGATGTAATGCTGTGGCATTACATCATACTCCAGGAGCGATCAAAGCATTCCTAGTTGTAATCCCCAAAGGGAGGGCTAAAAAAAGTAAAAATAAGATCAATATAGTTTTATTAATTGTAAAAAAAAGAAGTTTAAATCCCCCCCCCCTTTTTGCCATATCTATAATAAAAAAAATCTAAATCCTAAAAAATAAATACAGAGTTGGTATCGCCGCGTCCGTAAAAGTCTGATCCATCAAAGTAGCACATTATTTACCCCACATGGTGACCGTCATCCGAAAAAATTTTAAAAAAAGAACGCCAGAAATGCACTTTCAGTCACCCTGTCTCCCAGAAAAAAATGCAATAAAAAGCGATCAAAAAGTCGTATGTATTCCGAAATGATACTAAAATAAACTACTGGACATCTCGCAAGAAATGAGCCCTCGCACAACTACGTTGATGGAAAAATTAAAAAGTTATTGTGCGCAGATGATGGCGGCAGAAAATAATTTTACAAAATTAGATGTCTTTACAAAAAAATAAAAGTAGTACAGCAAAAAAAACTATACAAGTTTGGTATCATTGTAATCGTACTGACCAACTCGTCCCGCAAAAAACAAGCCCTCATACAGCAACGTCGATGGATAAATAAAGGAGTTATGATTTTTAAAAGGGAAAAGGAAAAAACGAAAATGGGGAAAAAAAACGAGTCCACGTCATTACAGGGTTAAACGTGAACTTTGAGCCACCTGCACATAGCCGGGTCAGATCCCGCAGCGGAATCAACCCTGTGCCTCGCAAGTGATCCCCGCGTACCTATCCGGGTTCTTCATAATCTGTATTGCGGCTCTACCAGCCAGCATGCATGCGCAGTACAGATTATGCCGCGCTGACGCAGGTCCTGCGGCCATTCTGTAATTATGACTGCGGAATGGCCGCAGGACAAGCTGCTTCCATTGACTTCAATGGAAGCCATCCGTGCGTAGCCCTCACAGAATTGCTGCATGCTGTGATTTCTCTTCCGTGCGCGGAAAATCGCAATCAATTTCTGCTCATGGAAGTGAAACCACGTATTTCCCCAGCATGCTATGGGGCGGTATTTGCTGTGGAGTTCGGAGGTGGACGCCCGCTGTGGACTCCACAATGCAAATCCACCTGTGTGCGTTCTGCCAAAGGCCCCCTGCACATGAGCGGAAATTCCGCGGTGGGATTTCCCGCGAAATTTCCGCTGCTGGAAGCCTGCATAGGATTGCGTTAACAAACGCAATCCTATGCAGACGGCCGCGGTTTGGCCGAGTGAAATATCGCGCAGCAAACAAATTGCGGCACGCTCTATTTCTGTGCAGGGCTCGCAGAAATGTCACTCACCCGCTGCCGGCTCCGGTCTGCCCAGCAAGCCAGCACATCAAACAGCCGGAGCTGCGGGGCGCGGGTGAGTACGCACTGGTCCCTGCAGGCGCTCGGGTCGGATCCCGCGGCGAGAATTCTCGCTGCCGGATCCGACCCGCCCGTCTGCAGGCGGCCAAAATACAACATGCTGCGATTTTCCATCCGCGAGCGAAAAGTTGCAATTGATTTTCGCTCGGCGACATGGAAAACTGATTTCCAACAGCATGTCTATGTGCAGTATTTGCATTGCGGAATCAGGAGGCGGACACCCGCTCCGGATTCCGCAGTGCCAAAACGCCCGTGTTTATGTGTGTAGTGGTGAACTGAAGTGTTTAGCAGTTATCTTTGCAGTAACTGCTGTTCGCTTCTTACTTTAACCCAGGCAGCAAGGATCTTCTTTTAAACCTCTTCTTTACTGCTGAAGCTCTGCTCTGCTTCTCTCACCACAGCCAGTCACTGAGCGCAGGCTGTTGTCGGCTCTGCATTGGAAATCCCCGCACTACTTCTGACATGGGAGGTAGAAAGCGCTCCCATTGGGCTGCTGTGGGGAGGGGCGGGGATATGAGGAGCAGACAACAGCCTGCGCGTGCCGGCATCTCCTTCACCTCCGCTGCCGTCTGGGCTTTATTTAAATCTCCCGCTATAGGAGTGACAGGGGAGTAAGGAAGCGCTCCCATTGGCCTGATGTGTGGAGGGGCGGGGGGGGGGGGGGGGGTACGAGGAGCTGCTAGAAGACCGCGCGTGCTGGCAATCAAGTTCACTCTGCAGTCAGCGCTGCCCTGCCTTACTTTTGACAGGGCAGGAAGCTCTCTCTGCAGTGCCGACGGCCGGGTGATATCAGCGAACAGCACGCGTGCCGGCAGAAAGGACTCCGCGTGCCCTCCCCGGCACGCGTGCCATAGGTTCGCCAACACTGGGATAGGGTATAGCATGATGTTTGTACAGCATAAATGTTCTTCTTTTGTAATCCATGGGTTACTACGGGCTATGGCAGAGGCGTAACTTGAAGCCTGGTCCCCAATACAAAACCTGTAATAGGGCCACCAACTATAATGCTTTATTCATAGTACTGGGCTCCCTATATGGAGAAGAGAGGCCTTATGGGTCCGCTAAGGCTCCTGGGCCCGGGTGCAATCGCATCCCCTGCATCCTCTATAGTTACGCCAGTGGGCTATGGTAGGGAAGAGGGATGATTCGATTTTTAGAAACCCTTTCAAACCTTGTAGGGTTTTCTTATACAACAGTGTTGCTAGTATACAGAGAGTAATGTGATTGAGGAAAACCATCCATCAAAAGGGGATGTAACAACTCATCCATGAAGGGGGTAGAAAAAAAGTCTCAAGAATCATTCAGGGAAATGGCTAGTACAATGTCAAGAAAATTGAAGCCGAATACCATGCTGGTGCTCCAACTAATGTGTCTGAATGCACAACTCATTGTTCCTCGGCGCCGATGAACTAGGCATCTGCTGTTATAGCTCAAGTGCCATTGCTGACTCAAGGCTCTTTCACACGGGGAGCTAGGCGCGCAAAAATCACGCGAGTAACAAACAAGAGCCAATGGTTTCCTATGGGAACATTCAGATGAAGAAATCTTAACATTCCCATAGGAAACCATTGGTTTTATTAGCCTCTTGTTTTTTAAGTACATGATTTTTGCGCGCCTAGCTCCCCGTGTGAAAGAGCCCTAAGGGAGGTTTCACACGGGCAAGAAAACTGCACGATTTTCGCCTGCTGCGACAGTCAGATTAGGAAACCAATGATTTACAATTGTTTCATTCCCATATACGATGTTTTCATTGATGTGATGTTGAGAGAAAATAAATTGCGACATGCTCTATCTTTCTGCGATTTTTTTTTTTTTTAATCTCCCGTGTTTGTCTACTGAGGCTTCTTTTTACTGCATCGCAATGCAACAAACACGCGTTGCGATGTGATTTTAACATTAGAAAGTCCCATTGACTTTCGCGTTAAAAAAATGTGTGGTTTTCTCGTGTGATTTTAACGCGGTGCGAGATTATTCTAAAAAAAAAATACATCGCTGACGCTCAAAAATCACAGGAACAAAGATGCGATTTTGCCGCGAGTTTCTTACGGCAAGATCACGATCGACCGTGTAAAACTAGACTAAGGCTGCCTTCACATGGGCAAGAAAATCATGCATAGTTTGTGTGTTGTGAGACGCAACTATCTTACGCAAATATGAATCCCATTCTTTTCTGTGGGGTCATACACATGAGTGATGCTTCCCTGCATGGCAACGCGATGCAGGAAACAAATCGCGGCATGTTCTATTTTGCTCTGTGCTCAAGCATCGCAGCGCCCATTGTTTCTAATGGGCCGATGGCAGCATCGCACCCTGTGCTGCAAACAATGTCACCCGTCACCCGCGTCATTAAACATGTACGCCAGTATGAACAACTTTACTGCCAATATAGACTAATATATATATGGTTGACTCTGCAAAACCAGTCGATCGCTTGTTCAACCGTTGTTCAATTGTTTACCTAATTCCATCTAATGTGTGCAAGCAACTTTACGCTCACGATACGCAGAGTATAAAACCCATTGATTTCACTTTTTGCGCGACTATATTAACGTTAGTCTTCCTGTGTAAAGTCACCCTTTGGCATCATGTCCACGGGCGTTTTTTCACCACGTAATACGCGTACAATGCAAAGCTGAGTGATGCACGACGAAAGGAGTCAATGAAAGTCAAGAGACTTTCATTGATCCATGCACATGTGTGTGTAGACACTGTGTCATTCAGAAGGGTATCATCTCACATTAGGGCTCATGCCCACGGACGGATCTCTGCCGCGTTTTATATGTCGGAAATCCACGGCGCTGCCCCGCAGCTATCATCTCAATGCTCACCGTGGAATTCTGCAGCGTGAAATAAACCGTGGGATGTTCTAAATGCCGTGGGAATCCAGCCGTCACGCTATACTTCTGCTGTAGCACAACAGAAGTATAGCGTGAATACGCTTCCCGCCCCCAACACCGGCGCGTCATATGACATGGCCGATGCGTCATGCGCTGTACTGTGCATGCGCACCAGCACGTCATGTGGGACTTCACACAGCAGATCCGGACGGTAAGTATGGGGTCTTTGGGGGTGGCGCCGTGACGGACTCCGCTGCTGAATTCCACTGGCAGAGTCCGTCACGGCTGTGGGCATGAGGCCTTAAGGAGAGCACCTAGAAGGTGAGTGAGGGGGCTTATAATGCCATGCATGCTCCTCTGGGAAATATATGTAAATAAAGTAGGTGGAACAATACCTCTGTAGCGCCACTTATTAGATGGCAGCATTCCTGAAAATGAATGTCAGACCCTTTAAACAAGTCTTTATATCAATGATTGGATATGCACGAGCAGAGGCGTAACTTGAAGCTCCCGGGCCCCGATGCAAAACTTGTAACAGGGCCCCCAACTATAATGCTTTACTCATAGTACTGGGCTCCCTATATGGAGAAGACAGGCCTTATGGGCCCTCTAAGGCTCCTGGGCCCGGGTGCAACTGCATCCCCTGCACCCTCTATAGTTACGCCCCTGTGCACGAGAAATAGATGGCAGGATGCTCTATTTCTCTGTGTACCCACGTTGTCCATATGCAATGCTCAGTGTTTTTATATACAACCCCATTATGAAACAGAGGGGGAATGTATGAAAAAGGAGTCACACTGCACATGACCGCATGTGTGTGATACATGGGCATGAGCAGTACAGTAACTGGTAGTTACAAACAACAGTAGGAAGACCTGCAGCATTTTACCAATACAGCTGTGGACTAGAGATGAGCGAGTAGACTCGGTAAAGGCAATTGCTCGAGTGAGCATTGCCTTTAGCGAGTACCTGCCCGCTCGAGACCAAAGGTTCGGGTGCCGGCGCGGGGGAGCAGTGAATAGCGGCAGTCAGCAGGAGGGAGCGGGGGGAGAGAGAGATCTCCCCTCCGTTCCTCCCCACTCTCCCTCGCAGCTCCGTGCCCGCCGCCGGCACCCGAACCTTCCGTCTCGAGCGGGCAGGTACTCGCTAAAGGCAATGCTCGCTCGAGCAATTGCCTTTAGCAAGTATACTCACTCATCTCTACTGTGGACCTGACGCCTTAGGGCGCATTCACAGGTAGTGGAAATGCTGCAGATTTTCCATGGTGGAAAATCCGTGACAAAATCCGCAACATTTCTGCGCCAAAAACCTTCTTAGAATCTCCCCCATTAAGGTGGTTTCATATGGGTGATAAAATTGCACGATTTCTGTGCGATGCGAGAACGAGTTAAAAAGCAGATTTATGAAACCAATGATTTGGAGCCTCCTTTTTATCACGTCGCAAAACACGAACATGCGTTTTTCATGCAACGTGAGGCGCTTTTAACATTAGAAAGTTCTATTGACGCTCGCACTAAAAAAAATGCCAGAAAATTGCAAGTGATGTTTTTGTGAGTAAAAGCAGTGACGATGGTTAAAAAATCACGGGAAAGAAGTTGTGATTTTGCCATGATTTTCTCGCGGCGATATCGCGATCGCCAATGTGAAACTAGTCTTAGTGCAGATTTTGACTTGGATTCAGTGGTGGACCTGCAACTGATTTGATCTTCGAGTGCTGCGAGTACTAAGCGCACTCTTTCATCCAGCAACTGCTACTGTATGCTGCCATCCTTACCCTGGTAACAGGCAGCGTCAGCGGTTGCTAGATGACGGTGTGCGCTGCTGGCGGGGCTCAATATTTGAAGGTGAGAGAAGCATTAGAACAGGCTGAAAACAGTTGCAGAACCACAGCTTAATCTGAGTCAAACCCCCACCAATGGTTCGGATTTGGACGCGGTTTATAACGCGGAAATGCTGCAGACTTTGCCATGGATTTTCTGCTGTGGAAAGTCCACAGTAGAGATGAGCGAGTATACTTGCTAAAGGCAATTGCTCGAGTGAGCATTGCCTTTAGCGAGTATCTCCCCGCTCGAGACAGAAGGTTCGGGTGCCGACGCGGGGGAGCGGTGAGTAGCGGCTGTCAGCAGGAGGGAGAGAGAGATCTCCCCTCCGTTCCGCCCCGCTCTTCCCCGCAGCTCCCTGCCCGCTGCCGGCACTTGAACCTTCCGTCTCGAGCGGGGGAGATACTCGCTAAAGGCAATGCTCGCTCGAGTATACTCGCTCATCTATAGTCCACAGCATTTCCTCTACGTATCGATGATCTCTTAGGCCGATGATCCTGTGTACCTCTTTTAACTCTACTGCGGATTACAGCTGAGGTACGCAGTCAGTCATGCGCAGTACAGTTGTTGTTTTTTTAAATCAGCTTTCCCGCGGATTGGACAGCTTCCATTAACTTCAATGCAAGCCGTCCGTGCGTGCGTGTCCCGCAGAAAAATAGAGCATGCTGCGTTCTTTTTTCCAACCACGATCAGCAAATTGGGAAAAATGACATCCGGAGTTTTCTATTTCCTGCGGATGCCCAATGATTGTCTTTCGGCGATTGAACTGCGGATCACACATGCGGGTGACACTCGCGGATTCCGCAATTCAATTATGCCCATGGACATGAGGACTTAGGCCTCCTGCCCGTGGATGGAGCTGGATACGCCCGCGGTTTTATGCCCATGGATCACACGCATGCTGTCATGTTCAGGGAATCCTGTGGGGTAGACAAAAGGTTTAGATATTAATGGAGACCTCCCGCCATGGAAATACATGTAAAATAGAACATGCGGCAATTTCTTTCCGCGGCAGAATCCCGCATGTGAGGACTTAGCCATTAAGTTCAATAGAACCTAATAGCTGCGGTATTCTGCCACGGATTTACTCCGCGGGGAACACGACATAAATCCATCCGTGGTCATTAGCCCTTAGTAAGGTTTTCAGTCTCTTAAGTTAAAAAATGAACCTTTCCATATACTTGCAGAATAGTTGAATTTGTCGAGGAAATGGAACACATAAATACAGTATAAGCATAGAAGTATCAAAGACAGTTCCACATGTTGTTACACAATGTTCAAGCGTTACATAATACTATAAAGCCTTACTATATAGTGTTACATCATATACAACACAACACGGTATTACAAGGAAGGCATCCTATATGTCAGATACCAGATCCATGCATTCTATACATCCGCTGGAGCCAGCGATCGCCATTCATAAAGCCACTCCAGTTGAGAGCCTATCGATTTAATCACAAGGTGTTCCTGGCTTTTCAGTCGATGATCATTGTTGATGTGCTACCATGGTATTCCGCGCCAGTGCCTGCCTCCAATAATAAGTGTGAAACACTAAGTCTGTTCCCCGAGGCAGGACATCTGTTCACAATTCCTTTATACCGAACACTTACAACACGAGATCTATATTCACTAAGCCCTGATAAGAAGAAAAAGTTGGCTACCATAATTCACCAGTGCAAATCATTCCATGGTGAATGATTCCATATGGAGAATTATGTTAACTGATCTTTTTTTTTTCTTTTCCTTTCTTTAGAAAACCCTGTATTCCACCGTTATCACAGCTCAACGAACGCTAATGCCAACTTGAGATGTAGCAGAGTTGAGGTTGTCAGTGTAGCAGAACTAAGTGTGTAATTTAAAATAACTAATTATGGTATCATCTGGGCTTTTTCTTCAGGACTGTAAAGCCAGTTAAAAACAACTGACAAGCTCTGCTTCGTATCCTTTCTCTCTTGACTTAGCCACTGGGTAGGTATTTAAAGTGGGTTGTCCAAGATTTTCCCCAAAAAATTATCAGATAGCTTGCAAGTTTAGAAAAAAAAAATAATATATAGTATTAACTTTATAAAGGCTGCCGTCGTGTGCATGGACAGCATGTGACAAATGAAGGTTCACCTGAAGGTTGCGAGTTCAATCCTTGCTTGGTTCAGGTAGCTGGCTCAAGGTTGACTCAGCCTTTCATCCTTCTGAGGTCGGTAAAATGAGAACCAAGCTTGGTGGGGGATGATAAATAAATTACCTGAAAGCGCTGCGGAATAATTTGGCGCTATACAAATAACAAGATTTTTTTTTTTTTTCTCCCGGGACCGAATCAGTTGGGAGCAAACCAGCAGCGCTGTAGCTGCGGGATATTTAAAAATTGAGTTTTGTTTTTTTCTTTATTTCATACGGTTATTAGGTATCTGTTGTAGGAAACCTGTCCTAGGATGGGAGAATCCATGTAGAGCTTGGATGGGAAAGGGGGTGGGACAGAGCTGTGGGCATGGAGGCAGAGCCTGAAGCTACACAGTGTAGCATTCAGTTCCGTTCCCGCCCTCACCCTGTTTCCCTTTGGCTTGCACTTGAATTTTCTTAGGCTCTGGCTCCTCCCATGACTCCACCCTCTTTCCCACTGGTTTGCATATAAATGTTACAGGTTTCCATAGGCTACACTGACAGTAGCCATTTTATACCATTCCTGGACAACCCCTTTTGAAGGAATTTTCCAACAGTAAACTATTCATGACCCATCCTCACGCCCCTAAAATTGCATCTTCTTTTAAAACCAAAGAATTATCAGGCCTTCTCAATGCTGCAACATAAGATGATGATTTCTGTACCTTAATTATAGAAGCCAAGAAATGACCTCCTGCTTCCCCTTCCTCAAAGATCTTCCGCTTCTTAAAAAGACTCTCATTTTTGTAGCACTTCTCAGAAGATCTGCAACTTGAGACTGTGCTTCTTTCCAATTATTTCTGCCTGGGAGAATATATATATATATATATATATATATATATATATATATATATATATATATATATGTTTGCTCTGCATCTACCACTCATTGCTGAAGGGCTCTAATGACATCCCAAGATTTAGACTTATGCAAGATAATCTTCTGTATATAATGACCCCATAAAAATGCCTTCATAGCATCTCATAGAATGGTGTGGTTGGAAGGGACCTCCAGGGTCATCGGGTCCAACCCCCTGCTCAATGCAGAAGAGAAAAAAACACCCCGCTACACCTAACCCTATACACATATACCCATATTCCCTAGGGCTGTAATCAATTAGGTGTAGTGATAATGGCAAAAAAAGAAACAATATCACAGTAAGATCACTTGTAGAGATGAGAGAGCACGCTCGGATAGGTCAGTTACTCGAGCGAGCCTCGCTCTTCTCGAGTAACTGCATTCTTGTCCAAGCGTGCTCGGGGTGGCGGCGAGGGTAGCGGGGAGAGAGAGCAATCTCTCTCACTCTCTCCTCCGCTACTCCCCGTTATCCCACGCTGCCTCCCGCCGCCCCTCGCCGACCACGCTCGTACAAGAATGCAGTTACTCGAGAAGAGCGAGGCTCGCTCGAGTAACTGACTCATCCGAGCATGCTTGCTCATCTCTATTCACTTGTATTACAGAGCAAGAACCTCCCAGCTATCTAACAAATAATCTAATTTCAAGCGGTCAAATACTCTACCAATAATCTACTAATAAGGACGACTACTTATCCCTGTTCTATAACGTTGTTCATATTTATCAGTCCAGGAGGCAGCATCCGTAGGCTTGTCAAAGAAATAAGTCTTCCCCTATGTCCATGAGGATAAGGCAGCTGTAAACCCCGTAACCTTCTCATAACATCTTGATACTGCATTCTTTTTTGTATGTCTACTGACTAATCTGGAAAAACAGCTATATGATGACCGTCCATAGATAAAGGGTCTTTCCAGGGAAAATACTATTGATGACCTATCCTGTGGATAGATCATCAATAGTTGACCCTGACTGATCAGCTTATTGTGCGCCCGCTGACAGTGCCACAATTACACAGGGGTCGGAGTGGAAGCAGAGGAAGTCTCTGTTCTGACCTCTGTAAAGTAGCCGGCGCTTGTAACTGCAGACATGGCTTCCATTGCAAGCTACACCTGCAGTTACGAGCCAGCCACTTCACAGAGGTCGGAGCAGAGACTTCCCCTGCTTCCGCTCCAACACCTTTAACCCTTTCCAATCCACTGTCTGATGTATGAAGACATTCTGATTGAAGGCTGTAAAGCTTCCATTGTTGGAAGATGTCCGGCGGGGTATTCTTACTGTATATTACTGGCCGCTCTGTTGTCGGGGGCCTCTCCAGTATGTCCCAAACCACAGTACTGGCTCTAGCCAGCAGATGGCGTCATTGTAAAATGGCAGAAAGAGAACGCCCCCTAGGAAACCCTGAATCCAAAATAGGGTTAACTCTTTCATTCCTCTTACTTTCTTTAAAATAATGTCCCAATCTTTATAATGCAGGAGTTTTATCAAAACAGTTCTCGGCCTGCCACCAGGTGGAGGTGGTTCAGATAATATTTTTGCTGCCATATGTACGCTGTAAAAACAAGACCCAAAAACTGGTTGTGTTTTTTTTCCCGTTTCACAATGCTTAGAATTTTTTAAATGTTTTTCAGTACCTTATATTGTATACTAACTAGTACCTTCGAAAAATGCAACTCACTGTACAAAAAACAAGCCCTCAAACAGATGTAGAATGTAGATTAAAACATATAATTTTTGGAAAATGGGGAGGTAAAAGCAAAAATGAAAAAACAAAAAAATAGCCGTGTTCCCAAAAAGTTAAAACTACTAAATGAACAATTATTTGAAGTAGCCTGATTGCAAGATTTACTTAGACAAAGATCATGTTTTTTTCTAATTAAAACACTCCGATGCCTATTGGAAGAGGTTCATGGGTAAATCCACGTGTTACAGTAAATTGCATTTTATCTGGCATCTTACAGTCCAGGAATCCCGAAGACCTGGCATTCGAGAAAAAAGTATCATGCCAGTTCAAGATGGGGGTCTTTGGCAATCTACGTTGGGTATTTGTATGCTCTTTGATGTCCTTATGGTGGTGCTAATCTGCTAGAGCCCTGACACATGTACATTAGCACCAGTGCCTGCTTTCTTACAGGGATCTCTTTGTCTTCTTGAAGAGACAGCGAGGAGCCGGGGAGTGTGTCGCGGGCTCCAATGGCTTGGAATATCTCAAAATCAGTCTTCTCGCTAGTCCCGCCAGATTGTTGTAATTTTATTGCTGCATAAAGCATTCCAATAAATGTGTTACATAATACTTCATCCTATTCATTAGGAAATATTTTTCCGAAATAAATACTTTAGTAAAAAGTAACTCGTTACCTATTATTCGGTTCAGCTTTTGTTCTAGGGATTCAGGTGAAGCATTGACCATAATAAAATCATACCAGCTGCAGTGGGTTCAAAACTACCTCCAAAGTAAAATATTGAAATCCCCAGCTGCTGGTGTGTTAGAAGTATCCCGGCTGCTAATACGGCATGACATCCATTTGACTACATAGCCATTTTTGCAAATGAATGTCTTGTGAAAATTGACTGGCGATGTCCATTATCTCGGGCAAACATAGAGATTCTGCAATCTCTCAAATAATCAGCACAGCGGAATTTAGTGTCATCTCTCATCAAATCACATGGTTCTGAAACCAACCGAACCTCTTAGAAAATGTTTTAACAAAGCTTGTTCTGCCTACCAACAATATTGCTATTTATGTGAAGATTGGTCTCATTATCTCACTACTGCAGACTTCACATAAGCTCACATTTTCTGGCATTTCTAAATACTGATGTCCCTTTGGATCTACAAAAAAGAAACCTCTTAGATCTTTCGTCCACTGCTAATCTGTATCTTCCAGTCTTCACTTGCCTAATAAAGTATCTTACCACCTAAGCTTGTCCAAATGATATTTCACAGCATGTCGATCAAATTAAAGGAGTGAAAATGTCTCATCACTCCAGCGCTACACTACAATTACATTGAGTGATATATATATATATATACGTATATAATTATTTTTTTACATATCTAACTATATATATATATGTATATATATATATATATATATATATATATATATATATATATATATATATATATAATTTGTGCACATATATATATATATATATATATATATATTATATATATAAATATATATATACACACACACATATATATATATATATATATATCTTCTGTTGCTACTGTAGTTCTGAGGGCTCTGACCCACTGGCCATAGACTTTCCTGCAATGCGATAGTGAGTGAAAACACATGATTATGAAACCAATGGTTTTCAATGGTTTCATTCTCAATCGCAATGTCTTCTTCACTCAAGGTTCGCAGCACCGGCCCCATTGAAAACGTAGGGCTTGAAAAATAAGCCTACCCCGAAAATCAAGACAAGCTGCAAAAAAAAAGGTAAAAAAAAAAATTAACTCACCCAGAAGAGCTGTCCGACTCTCCTCTCTGTCCCCGTCAGTCTTCATTTGTATTCTGGTGACTGGGGATTGAAAAATCTCCGCCTGCAGTAAGTGCTGCCTTATATTTCCAGCCCCCTCACCCACCCCCCGAAAATCATCACTGCAGGAGTTGCCTTCATCCCATTGGTTTCAATGGGGCGGCAGCAGCGGAGGCAGGAACGTGGAATCACCCGGAGTCCGCCTTATGATTATTAGCTGCTCCACTTTACCACAAGAAAAAGTGCTGCATGCAGAGTTGTTTCTTCCAGTTTTTTGTGTTGGATCTGCGAGAGAACTTCCGACCGGACGTTCCAACACAGATGTGAAGCAGGGGCGTAACTATAGAGGGTGCAGGGGATGCGGTTGCACCGAGGCCCAGGAGCCTTAGGGGGCCCATAAGGCCTCTCTTCTCCATATAGGGAGCCCAGTACTATGAATAAAGCATTATAGTTGGGGCCCTGTTACAGGTTTTGCATTGGGGCCCAGGAGCTTCAAGTTATGTCTCTGTGCAGCATGGTTTAGGTACGGGTACAGATACAGATAGAAGGGGGGCCCAGCTCACGTTTTAGTTACGCCCCTGATGTGAAGGCAGCCTTACTGGTATAATTATGGGGTACATACAACTTTTTGATCACTCTGTATTCAACTTTATTGAGTGGTGATCTGACAATTTTTAGTCCCTATGAGGCGTTTTTTTGTGCACAACTAGCCGTTCAAAAAATTGCGTCTATCAGAACCAATGATTTCCTATGGAAGCGTTCACATGAACGATATTCAGACGCGCAGAATACTCGCACCTACAAAAGGTAGGACATGCGTGGCTACAATGCCGGCATCTAATGTGCGTGCTGTGTGAAAAGATAGGAGCTGACCTATCTGTGGTGCGTGTTGTGCAGGAGTTCCCATTGACTCCTATGGGAGCTGGATTAACACGCAGCACGAACCACGGATCATAAGAACCAGCAAATTATGTGTGAATGTAGATCGTGCCTTTAGCTTTGTTCACGTGATTTTTCCACATGCGAGCTGCGATCTTTTTGCGCTGCTATTTATGCGCAAAAAAAACCCTCATCTGAACGAGGCCTAAGAGATTTGTTCACTTGAACAATATGTATTTGTTGCAGTAAATGTATCTTCTGATGCCATCGCATATCCCTAGGCTGGCATGGCAACTCATCAGCACCTCACGATCTGCCACATATTAGGTATTACCGTGTTTGTAAAAGTCCAAACTACTAAAATATCACATTTATCAGGCAGAGTGAACACTATAAAAAATGTGCAAAATGCCAAAATTGCAGGGTACTTTGTTACATGGGCTTACAAATAGAGATGAGCGAGTATGCTCGGTAAAGGCAATTGCTCGAGCGAGCATTGCCTTTAGCGAGTACCTGCCCGCTCGAGATGAAAGGTTCGGGTGCCGGCGCAGGGGAGCGGTGAGTAGCGGCTGTCAGCAGGAGCGAGCGGGGGGGAGAGAGGGAAAGAGAGATCTCCCCTCCGTTCCGCTCTCCCCCGCAGCTCCCTGCCCGCCGCCGGCACCCGAACCTTTCGTCTCGAGTGGGCAGGTACTCGCTAAAGGCAATGCTCGCACGAGCAATTGCCTTTAACGAGTATACTCGCTCATCTTTACTTACAAACATTTTTTTATAGAAATTGTTCAAAAAAATGTGTGTACTCCAAAATTGTACTGATATAAACTGCAGCTCAGCATGCAAAAAAAACCCAAGCCTTAATACAGCTGAATTGATGGAAAAAAAATTATAGGTTTTAGAACCTCAGAATATGACGATGGAAAGTAAACAACTTTAATGGTGTGCGATACACTCTATGTACTAGACATAATTGTGATATCCGTTGACCTACAGATAAGGATAACACTGGAATCATACATAACACTGCAGCTTATTGATATTCAGTAATTTGACCTAGATCTTTCTCCCATTTTTCTTTTACCTGCCTTAAGTAGTAAGAAAGCATCGGTCTATATAATTATTATACCCTTCCTAACTCCAGAAAACCCAAGAACGTTCAGCAAAGGGTGTTGGACCGTAAGCACAGACATGACTGCACCTGAGCAGCAAACACATGTCGTCATTGAAGGAACTGAAAGAAGCATCTATGGAAACATCATAAATAGAGATGAGCGAGCATACTCGTCCGAGCTTGATGCTCATTCGAGCATTAGGGTACTCGAGATGCTCGTTACTCGAGACGAGCACCACGCTGTACTCGTCTCGATTAAACGAGCACTGAACATTGAATTCAATGGAGCCGGCAATACAGCTGCCTCTGATTGGTCACAGCCTCACCAATCAGAGGCAGCTCTCACTCACACCCATTCATGAATGGGTGAGTGCTGCGTCTGATTGGCTCAGCGCAGGGACCAATCAGGGGCAGCTCTCAGCTGTCAATCAGAGGCAGCACTCACTCACCCATTCATGAATTCATGAATGGGTGTGAGTGAGAGCTGCCTCTGATTGGTGAGGCTGTGACCAATCAGAGGCAGCTCATTCAGCAGGCGGGGATTTTAAATCCCCGGCTGAATACTACTCAGAGCAGTTCAGGAGAACTGCCGGCCAGATGCGGCTGAACTCCGGCTTCAGCGGAAAGGTGAGTATACATTTTTTTTTATTTTTACACATTTTAGGATGATTTTCAGGTAAGGGCTTATATTTTTAAGCCCTTCCCGAAAATTCATCCCTCGCTCGCCGGCAGCCCATTGCTTTCAATGGAGCTGGCTGTATTGCCGGCTCCATTGAATTCAATGGGCTAACATCGTTCTTCTCTGCCACAGCTGTTACAGCTGTTGCAGAGGAGAACGATCTTTATGCTGACAGTGCGGGGGGGGGGGGGTCTCACTCTTGCCACTATTGTGGCTTAATAGTGGGACCTGTGAACTTGAGATGCAGCCCAACATGTAGCCCCTCACCTGCCCTATCCGTTGCTGTGTCGTTCCTATCACTTTCGTGAATTTTACCAGGTTTTCACAAATGAAAGCCTTAGCGAGCATCGGTGATATACAAAAATGCTCGAGTCGCCCATTGACTTTAATGGGGTTCGTTACTCGAAACAAACCCTCGAGCATCGCGGGAAGTTCAACTCGAGTAACGAGCACTCGAGCATTTTGGTGCTCGCTCATCTCTAATCATAAAGTTTTTTATTAATATGGATGGTAACATGAAAAAAAAAATGGTAAAAATTTCCTAAAAAATATGTTTAAAGGGCCCCTATATAGCTAGCCACCTAGAATATATAAGAGAGCTACTTTTACCTTGGTTAGTTATTAGTCTGTCTGAAACTTCTGGTCTCTTTCTCCTTAGATGGTCATGTGATCTCAATTCTGAACAGCTCAGGTCTACTTGGGTTTATGTTTCCAGTTTAAAGTGAGTTTCTCAGCCTGTCTGATGCTATTACATGGCCGGTACTACAGAAATTGTTTAGTGGGGGATGCAGACACTCTTATCATAGTTACTCATGATGATCACACAGCTCCTGTCACACAGTTATAGTAGAGGAGATCACCGCTCATCCTCCTGACTGTATACTTACATCTGTAGCTTATTTAGCTGAATATAGAATACAGATGGTAATTGCAGTGTTTGAGAGATGGTACAGGCTGCAGCTGATTATATAATGTGTTGCTGAAGCATCATGGGATCGATGTGAAAGTGTAATCAACATCAAAATAGTATGTAATAAGTATCAGACAGGAGGCTGTATTGCATGGAATTCACTGCAATGGAGAAGACTTCCAGAGTATGACAGGTAATCGGGTGAGTGGTGTAGGCATGGTAAAAAAATGTGTTTTTTTGCTGGAGTGGCCCTTTAACATAAGAACTTGAGTTAAACAATAGGTCATTTATTCTGATGCGCATTATCTTTAACCCTTTCCAATCCACTGTCTGACTTCTAAAGACATTCTGATTAAAGGCTGTACAGCTTTGATGTTGGAAGACGTCCGGCAGGGTATTCTTACTGTAGATTACTGCCCCCTCTGTTATCGTGGGCCTCTCCAGCATGTCACATACCGCAGTACTGGCTCTAGCCAGCAGATGCGCTATTATATAATGGCAGAAAGAAAAAGCAACCTAGGAAACCCTGAATCCAAAATTGGATTGCAAAGAGTTAATGGTTTAAAAAATGACAGATTGTCAAGTTCCCTCAGATGCATGTTTAAAGGGGGTTCACAGATTGTAGACACACCTGGGCATGGAGGCCATAGGTTGCCCAAGAGCCTCTTTTCTACATAAGAGGATGCTAGAATGTACAATGATCTTTACATTGGGGCCCAGGAAATCAAGGTTATGTCCATGGTACCATATCTATTTTTTTTACCTGGATAGAAAAGCAGGGCAGGCTACACTATTTGGCCTGCCAAGATCACTTAATGAGGTATAGACTAACTAATGTGAACTGATGTTATCTTCAAACCCATTCAAATCAATGGGGACATTAAGAAGAAAAAAACTCTAGTCTCTTTTTGGTGACTACATCATTGGTACTATGTGCTATCCCCCACCAAGATGCCTCCACTAGAGATGAGCGAACGTACTCGCTAAGGCCGATTTCGCAATCGAGCACCGCGATTTTCGAGTACTTCACTACTCAGGTGAAAAGATTCGGGGGGTGTCGGGGGGCGGGGCGTGGCGTGGTGGAGCGGGGGGTAGCAGCGCGGAACAGGGGGGGGGCTCTCTCTCTCTCCCTCTCCCCCCCACTCCCCTCTGCAACCCCCCACTCACCGGCGGCGCCCCCCGAATCTTTTCACCCGAGTAGTGAAGTACTCGAAAATCACGGTGCTCGATTGCGAAATCGGCCTTACCGAGTACGTTCGCTCATCTCTAACCTCCACGTCTCACTTGCCTCCATTACATCCAAGACCAAGCATATAAACTTGAAATGTTTTTAGAGTGGATGTCCTACATTAACATTTTTTACAGGTCAGAAGAGCTCTATTCTCCTTGTTTGGAGCTTTGATGACAATCCAAACTTTCTACATATCTACCTAGAACAGATATGGGAACTGCTACACAGTACTGACAGCATTTATCTCCCAATTGAGCAAAGGCTAGAATTCAATATGATTAGTCTTTTTTAACTACAATAGCAGATTCCCTAAGTCGGAAGGGGTACAGTTTCTCTTTAAGGAGAGCCCCTAGAAATTGTGACAGGACTTATAGGGCCATGCCTGCTCCTCTGTGAAATATGAACATGGGAAGATGGAACAATTCCTCTACAGCGCCACCTATTAGAAAGCGGCATTGTTCCATCTTCATATTTGCAGACTTCTTAATACACATTACATGGTGGGCAGTTCCAACTGGCATTTGTTGGATTTTCGAGCAATTAAATCATGCAGTATGTATGGCCAAATTTAATGTGAATTTCAATGATTGGGGCCAAGTATAAGAACCACTTAAAGCTGGCCATGTATATGAGATACTAGCTGGTAGATTCTGCCAATGTCAACAGGATGTGTTGCAATGCGTCAGTGCAATGTGTTACTGGGTAGGGGCCCATCACATAATTTTTTTTGCCTGGAGGCTTTCTTAATCCGCACTTGGCAGGACTTATTATCGATAGTTGGATTTAGGCATTAGGATAACTATTTTACATGTGCCAAATGGAAAATTATAATCTGCTACATCTGTACTTAAGAAAAATAAAACATATACCGGTACTGCAGACTTTGGTGCAAACAGATGTCAATATGAAAGATTGTAAACTTGGAATATTAAGAATTACATTGACATACACAATATGGAACCATGGAAGATTTAATGGAGTGACCTAAAAGCGAATAGGAGCTACCCATCTACCCTATAATATCATCTTGTTTTACATAATAACACAATGTTTTAGTATTCTATTGAAAATGGAGGCCCAACTCCATTTTAGGTTGTCATATAAATCTCTTTTCAAAATACTGTACGTAGAATATTATAGTATGTGCACAATCTGTTGATGCCAGTTCCCTTAATACTAGTAGACCGGTTGACTTCTATACAAGTAGAGGATAGCATTTACTTTTTTTCCTTCTCACAATTACACGGGCGTATATCTTGCTTTTCATGGACTATTTCCCACTGAACCTTTACTGCAAGATTGCTCATGCATAATGTATACAGTGTATTCCATTTCTATATGAAATCTGCTAATTCCATAAATAACAATGTCAATGCTTTATATAGATCATTGATATGTATAGTTCTTAGTCTGGATTTGCTCAGCATTGGAAATGTTAAATAATCCACACTACAGTATATATTTTATTTCTATGGGATGTTAGCATTTTAATAAGTCAGAAGTAATAAAAGGAAGGCGGTGAGGGTAAGATTTTTATCATGTGGAATTTTAATATGCATGTCCTAGATCACATAGTTTTTAATAAAACAGTAAAGGAAAAGTAAGTGAAGGCATCTAGAGATGCTGTAAATGGAGTTACAAAGACTTCTTATTACACGCGCAGATATTGTCTGAGTAGTTATGGCGTGTAACCGTATAACTTATTTGGACTGTAATTATGTCCATGGACTTCTACGAACCTGATGCATGCTAAAGTGTCCTTTTCGTATATGTTTGGACAGTGAATGGGCACAATATTGTATATATACATACATTTAGAAGTTGAGATAGTATATCGCTGCCAGGAACGAGCTCCAATCAATATTTTTGTAGGTCAATCAAGCAATTAGCACTACTGTACATGCCCAAATTATCATTAGAGTAACCATTTTGGACACATGAAGCTCCATTGTTGTTGCAACACATCCGTGTAACCAACAGTTGATGATTTTTGGTGCTGTGTAAAAGATGCGATCACCCGTAGAGATGAGCGAACGTGTTCTTCCGAGCTTGATATTCGTGCGAATATTAGGGTGTTCGGGATGTTCGTTATTCGTAACGAACACCATGCGGTGTTCTGGTTACTTTCACTTCCTTCCCTGAGACGTTAGCGCGCTTTTTTTGGCCAATTGAAAGACAGGGAAGGCATTACAACTTCCCCCTGTGACGTTCAAGCCCTATACCACCCCCCTGCAGTGAGTGGCTGGGAAGATCAGGTGTCACCCGAACATAAAAGTCGGCCCCTCCCGCGGTTCGGCTCAGATGCGGTGTGAGTTAGATGAGGGACAGTGCTGTTTGTACCGGAGCTGCTGTAGGGAAAGAATTGGTAGTTAGTGTAGGCTTCAAGACCCCCCAAAGGTCCTTATTAGGGCCACTGATAGCTGTGTGTTGGCTGCTGTTAGCAGTGCCATTTTTTTTTTCCTCAAAATCGGCTCTGCAGAGCGTTGCACCCGGCATTAGGGACAGAAGTGCTGCATAGGCAGGGAGAGTGTTAGGAGTGAGTGTAGCCTTCAAGAACCTCAACGGTCCTTTCTAGGGCCATATTTATCCGTGTGCAGTACTGTGCTGGCTGCTGTTAGCTGTGCTGCATTTTTTTTTGCTTCTCAAAATCGCCTCTGCAGAGCATTCCACCCTCCATTGATACTGCAGGGAAAGAATTGTATAGGCAGGGCCACAACACAGTTATTATTCATTGAATATACGCAGTGCTGCCTTTTGCTTGTAAAACAAGTGAAAATAATTCTATTTGTCCTGCCTCTGTCCGTACTAACGCCGGTGGACACGTGTCGGCTGCGTGTGCAACCTGTAAAAATCAGACGCACCCAGCTACGTTTTACTCCTGGCTTCGCCATTTGCTTTCCTTAATCGTGAAAAAAAATACCTGCTCTGCCACAGTTAATAACTCTGCTACCCTCACGTTCTGTGACACATTAGCAGGAAAACAGCACAGTTATTAAACTTCTCATGTTCATAGAATATACGCAGTGCTGCCTTTTGGTGCAAAAAACGGAAAATAATTCTATTTGTCCTGCCTCTGTCCGTCCTAACGCCGGTGGACACGTGTCGGCTGCGTGTGCAACCTGTAAAAATCAGACGCACCCAGCTACGTTTTACTCCTGGCTTCGCCATTTGCTTTCCTTAATCGGGAAAAAAAATACCTGCTCTGCCACAGTTAATAACTCTGCTACCCTCACGTTCTGTGACACATTAGCAGGAAAACAGCACAGTTATTAAACTTCTCATGTTCATAGAATATACGCAGTGCTGCCTTTTGGTGCAAAAAAACGGAAAATAATTCTATTTGTCCTGCCTCTGTCCGTACTAACGCCGGTGGACACGTGTCGGCTGCGTGTGCAACCTGTAAAAATCATACGCACCCAGCTACGTTTTACTCCTGGCTTCGCCATTTGCTTTACTTAATTGGGAAAAAAAATACCTGCTCTGCCACAGTTAATAACTCTGCTACCCTCACGTTCTGTGACACATTAGCAGGAAAACAGCACAGTTATTAAACTTAGATTATTCATTCACTAGAGGCAGTGGGGCCTTTCGTTTTCAAAAAAGGGAAAAAATTATATTTGGCCTGCAGTCTTGCGCCAATTTATTAGCTGCCTGTGAAATCAAATCACTGGTAATACAGCATGCTGAGGGGTAGGGGTAGGCCTAGAGGACGTGGACGCGGCCGAGGACGCGGAGGGCCAAGTCAGGGTGTGGGCACAGGCCAAGCTCCTGATCCAGGTGCGTCGCAGCCGACTGCTGCGCGATTAGGAGAGAGGTACGTTTCTGGTGTCCCCACATTCATCGCCCAATTAATGGGTCCACGCGGGAGACGGTTATTAGAAAATGAGCAGTGTGAGCAGGTCCTGTCCTGGATGGCAGAAAGTGCTTCGAGCAACCTATCGTCTACCCGCAGTTCTGCGCCGTCCACTGCTGCCAATCCGAATCCTCTGTCTGCTGCTCCTCCTTCCTCCCAGCCTCCTCACTCCACTACAATAACACCTGCTCAGGAGCGGGAACACTCCCAGGAACTGTTCTCGGGCCCCTGCTTAGATTGGGCAGCAGCGGTTCCTCTCCCACCAGAGGAGTTTATCGTCACTGATGCCCAACCATTCGAAAGTTCCCGGGGTCCGGGGGAAGAGGCTGGGGACTTCCGCCAACTGTCTCAACAACTTTCTGTGGGTGAGGAGGACGATGACGATCAGACACAGTTGTCTTGCAGTGAGGTAGTAGTAAGGGCAGTAAGTCCGAAGGAGCAGCGCACAGAGGATTCGGAGGAAGAGCAGCAGGACGATGAGGTGACTGACCCCACCTGGTGTGCAACGCTTACTCAGGAGGACAGGTCTTCAGAGGGGGAGCCAAGGGCATCAGCAGGGCAGGTTGCAAGAGGCAGTGCGGTGGCCAGGGGTAGAGGCAGGGCCAGACCGAATAATCCACCAAGTGTTTCCCAAAGCGCCCCCTCGCGCCATGCCACCCTGCAGAGGCCGAGGTGCTCTAAGGTCTGGCAGTTTTTCACAGAGACGCCTGACGACCGACGAACAGTGGTGTGCAACCTTTGTCGCGCAAAGCTCAGCCGGGGAGCCAACACCAACAGCCTCACCACCACCACCATGCGCAGACATATGATGGCCAAGCACCCCGCAAGGTGGGACGAAGGCCGTTCAGCGCCTCCGGTTTGCACCCCTGCCTCTCCCCCTGTGCCCCAACCTGCCACTGAGATGCAACCCCCCTCTCAGGACACAGACACTACCGTCTCCTGGCCTGCACCCACACCCTCACCTCCGCTGTCCTCGGCCCCATCCAGCAGTGTAGTTCAGCGCACCGTCCAGCCGTCGCTTGCGCAACTGTTGGAGCGCAAGCGCAAGTACGCCGCCACGCACCCGCACGCTCAAACGTTAACCGTCCGCATAGCAAAATTCATCAGCCTTGAGATGCTGCCGTATAGGGTTGTGGAAACGGAGTCCTTCAAAGGTATCATGGAGGCGGCGGCCCCGCGCTACTCAGTTCCCAGTCGCCACTACTTTTCCCGATGTGCCGTCCCAGCCCTGCACGACCACGTCTCCCGCAACATTGTACGCGCCCTCACCAACGCGGTTACTGCCACGGTCCACTTAACTACGGACACGTGGACAAGCACAGGCGGGCAGGGCCACTACATCTCCCTGACGGCACATTGGGTGAATTTAGTGGAGGCTGGGACAGAGTCAGAGCCTGGGACCGCTCACGTCCTACCCACCCCCAGAATTGCGGGCCCCAGCTCGGTGGTGGTATCTGCGGAGGTGTATGCTTCCTCCACTAAAGCACCCTCCTCCTCCTCCTCCTCCTCTGTCTCGCAATCAAGATGTGTTAGCAGCAGCAAGTCGCCAGCAGTCGGTGTCGCGCGGTGTGGCAGCACAGCGGTGGGCAAGCGTCAGCAGGCCGTGCTGAAACTACTCCGCTTAGGCGATAAGAGGCACACGGCCCACGAACTGCTGCAGGGTCTGACACAGCAGACCTACCGCTGGCTTGCGCCGCTGAGCCTCCAACCGGGCATGGTCGTGTGTGACAACGGCTGTAACCTGGTGGCGGCTCTGCAGCTCGGCAGCCTCACGCACGTGCCATGCCTGGCCCACGTCTTTAATTTGGTGGTTCAGCGCTTTCTGAAAAGCTACCCACGCTTGTCAGACCTGCTCGTAAAGGCGCGCCGGCTCTGCGCACATTTTCGCAAGTCCCACACGGACGCTGCCACCCTGCGCACCCTGCAACATCACTTTAAGCTGCCAGTGCACCGACTGCTGTGCGACGTGCCCACACGGTGGAACTCTACGCTCCACATGTTGGCCAGGCTCTATGAACAACGTAGAGCTATAGTCGAATACCAACTCCAACATGGGCGGCGCAGTGGGAGTCAGCCTCCTCAATTCCTTTCAGAAAAGTTGGCCTGGTTGGCAGACATCTGCCATGTCCTTGGTAATTTTGAGGAGTCTACCCAGGTGGTGAGCGGCGATGCTACAATCATTAGCGTCACCATTCCTCTGCTATGCATCTTGAGAAATTCCCTACAAACCATAAAGGCAGCTGCTTTGCGCTCGGAAACGGGGGCGGGGGAAAACAGTATGCCGCTGGATAGTCAGGGCACCCTCCTGTCTATTTCTCAGCGCGTACAGGAGGAGGAGCATGAGGAGGATGAGGAGAAGGGGGAAGAGACAGCTTGGGCCGCTGCTGACGGTACACCGGCTGATTGCCTGTCACCCTTTCAGCGTGTATGGCCTGAGGAGGAGGAGGAGGAGGATCCTGAAAGTGATCTTCCTAGTGAAGACAGCCATGTGTTGCGTACAGGTACCCTGGCACACATGGCTGACTTCATGTTAGGATGCCTTTCTCGTGACCCTCGCGTTGCACGCATTCTGGCCACGACGGATTACTGGGTGTACACACTGCTCGATCCACGGTATAAGGAGAACCTGCCCACTCTGATTCCCGAAGAGGAAAGGGGTTCGAGAGTGTTGCTATACCACAGGACCCTTGCGGACAAGCTGATGGTAAAATTCCCAGCCGACAGCGCTAGTGGCAGAAGGCGCAGTACCGAGGGCAAGGTAGCAGGGGATGTGCGTAGATCGAGCAGCATGTACATCCCAGGCAGTGCAACAGTCTTTAAGGGCCTGGCCAGCTTTATGGCTCCCCACCAAGACTGTGTCACCGCTCCCCAGTCACGGCTGAGTCGGCGGGAGCACTGTAAAATGATGGTGAGGGAGTACGTAGCGGATCGCACGACCATCCTTGGTGACGCCTCTGCCCCCTACAACTACTGGGTGTCGAAGCTGGACACGTGGCCTGAACTAGCGCTGTATGCCCTGGAGGTGCTTGCTTGTCCTGCGGCTAGCGTCTTGTCGGAGAGGGTGTTTAGTGCGGCTTGGGGAATCATCACAGTTAAGCGTAGCCGCTTGTCAACCGACAGTGCCGACAGGCTAACACTCATCAAGATGAACAAAGGCTGGATTTCCCCAGACTTCTGTTCTCCACCAGCGGACAGCAGCGATACGTAAGCAATACGTAGGCTGCACCCGCGGATGGAAGCTACGTTCTCTCTCACCATCCAAAACGGGGACATTTCTGCTTCATCAATCTGTGTCTAATATTCCTCCTCCTCCTCCTGCTCCTCCTCCTGAAACCTCACGTAATCACGCTGAACGGGCAATTTTTCTTAGGGCCACAAGGCTCACTCAAATGATTTTTCTGAACAATTTTTATAAGTTTCAACGCGCTTAAAAGCATTGGAACTTTAACTTGAACCAATTTTTCGTTACACTGGGCTGCCTCCAGGCCTAGTTACCACTTTAGCCACATTAACCAAAGCGATTAATGGGTTTCACCTGCCCTCTTGGCTGGCCATGGCCAATTTTTGGGATGTACATTAGTACTGTTGATACAGCAATTTTTGTGGGCCCTCGCCTACAGTGTAATCAAATTAATTTTTAGCCCACCTGCATTCCAGCTGACATTACCTCAGCTGTGTTGGGCAATGCAATGGGATATTTTTGTGTACCGCCGGTGGGTTCCAGGGAGCCACCCATGCTGTAGGTGCACACGGAGTTTTTAACACATCTGTACACTTGTAAAGAACCCCAGTCTGACTGGGGCATGCAGTGTGGGCCGAAGCCCACCTGTATTACGCACGACATTACTACCTCAGCTGTGTTGGGCAATGCAATGGGATATTTCTATGTACCGCCGGTGGCTTCCTGGCACCCACCCAGGCAGTGGGTCCACAGGGAGTTTAACCTACATGTGTCCACTTCTAAAGAACCCCAGTCTGACTGGGGCATGCAGTGTGGGCCGAAGCCCACCTGCATTATGCACGACATTACTACCTCAGCTGTGTTGGGCAATGCAATGGGATATTTTTGTGTACCGCCGGTGGGTTCCAGGGAGCCACCCATGCTGTAGGTGCACACGGAGTTTTTAACACATCTGTACACTTGTAAAGAACCCCAGTCTGACTGGGGCATGCAGTGTGGGCCGAAGCCCACCTGTATTACGCACGACATTACTACCTCAGCTGTGTTGGGCAATGCAATGGGATATTTCTATGTACCGCCGGTGGCTTCCTGGCACCCACCCATGCTGTCGGTCCACAGGGACTTCACAATAGGGAGTTGTACCTGCCTGTGTCTATGAATTAAAAAGCCCGGTCTAACTGGGGCATGCAGACACCTTGACAGAATGAATAGTGTGTGGCACATAGGTTCCCCATTGCTATGCCTACGTGTGCAGCTCCTGATGGCGGTGGCACAGGATTCTATTTCTCATTGCTTCTGTACAGCATTGTGGGCTATAGACCCGCCACTTTTAAAGAGGGTCGCTGCCTAGCCGTGCCAACCCTCTGCAGTGTGTGCCTGCGGTTCCTCCTCATGGCAGACGCACTTCTAAATAGACATGAGGGTGGTGTGGCATGAGGGCAGCTGAAGGCTGCGCAGGGACACTTTGGTGTGCGCTGTGGGGGGGAGGGGGGGCGGTTGGTCAGCATGTAACCCAGGAGAAGTGGCAGCGGAGTGTCATCCAGGCAGTGATTGTGCTTTGTTGTAGCTAGTGTGGTGCTTAGCAAAGGTATGCCATGCTAATGAGGGCTTTTCAGAAGTAAAAGTTGTTGGGAGGGGGGGGGGGCCCACTCTTGCCGGTATTGTGGCTTAATAGTGGGACCTGTGAACTTGAGATGCAGCCCAACATGTAGCCCCTCGCCTGCCCTATCCGTTTCTGTGTCATTCCCATCACTTTCTTGAATTGCCCAGATTTTCACACATGAAAACCTTAGCGAGCATCGGCGAAATACAAAAATGCTCTGGTCGCCCATTGACTTCAATGGGGTTCGTTGTTCGAAACGAACCCTCGAGCATCGCGGGAAGTTCGTTCCGAATAACGAGCACCCGAACATTTTGGTGTTCGCTCATCTCTAATCACCCGATAAATGAGAGTTTGCTGATTTGTCAGGTTGATCAGTGGTACCCTCACATTGGCAGATTACTGGGTGAACTGACATTTCAGCACATTTTTTTCAATCATGTGCCCATGTAAAATTCCTTTAAAGCTTTGTTGTAGTTCTCTACACAGTAGGTGGCCAGTAGCGTCACTCAACCCTGACGAATCCTTCACTGAGCTGGCCCTGAAGGTCCCTTCCAACTCTACCATTCAGAGATTTTATGATTCTATGACTAAAGCACAAATCAGCTCCGAGGAACAGCTGCAGAGCTACCAAAAATGTCACTGCGCAAGACAGTAAGTGTGTTGCTTGTTTTAAAAGCAATGTCATAAATAGTACAAGATCAAAATTATGCCAGGAGAACACAATACTCAAGCATGGGCCTCCTCCTCAAAGGAAAAGCAGTAGAGTTACCAAAGTTATGCAAAGGGAGACAGCAGGTTTGGTGCTTGTTGTAAAAGTAGTGTCATAAACTTTCAAGGATAAATTCTACCAGGTGAATAGAACAGCCGAGCACGGGCCTTCTTCAAGGAACCAAATAACACAAACACAACAGCACTTGTGCGTACCTTATCACATAAAGGACGCTCCTTTCGGGGTGTATTGCGAGCTCCTAAAAGGAGTCTGGATGTGTGAGTCCTATAAAGTCCAGCAAGAAATGATATGTTGGAGCCGCAAAACAGGGTACCCAAATACCTTAATGTATAGAGTTAAAAGAATCCCTTCTTTATTGAAGCCACACCAGTGCTTGATGCCAACGTTTTGGCTGTCGCCGGAGCCTTTGTCAAGTCCTTGTCAAGACTTGACAAAGGCTGCGGCGACAGCCGAAACGTTGGCATCAAGCCCTCAAGATGGAATTCTTTTAACGCTATACATTAAGGTATTGGGGTACACTGTTTTGCGGCTCTAACATATCATTTCTTGCTGGCCTTTTCCAAGGAAAAACTGTAGAGCTATGGCTGTTTCTTGGGCCTTACAAAATTTTCATTTTTGGAAGAGGAAACGTGGCAGAAGCAGGAGAAGGAGAGAAGCAGCAGTTCCACCACCTCCAGCAGCAATAGCACCTTGAGGGCAAAGTGTGCTCGCCCTGCAAACATGACAGGTTTAGCTCCATATTTCCATATTGACATATTTTGAACTTGAAGAAAGTAGAAGGAGGAAACATGGCGGAAGCTGGAAAAGGAGAGCAGCAGCACCACCACCAGCAACAGCACCACCAACACCAGTAACAGCACCCTGAGGGCACAGTGTGATCTTTAATATAAATCTATGCTCAGCAATATGTGAGTATAAATTGCCAGCATGCTGACTAACACTAAAACATGTTATTTACATAAAATCAAGTGTGCTGATTCTGAATCTGAAGTCAAAATTCGCTTAGGACATCTTACAGCTTGGTAGATTAGACCACGTTGCTGACAATACTGTTTTCTTACATAGCTAGTATGTCTGTTTTAGACTACAGATGAGCAGGCGGAGCTGTGTTAACCATCCAGACAATTTTTGGTACATTTGTGGTAAATACACCACATACGTTCAGCACAAAAACCTGACAAAGACTGAAGATTGCTGACAAGTATCATTTTAGGTGTAAAGTTGGAGATCAAGACAAATGATGGGCACCTCACATCTGCTGCACTGTGTGCTGCGCTGGCCTTACACAAAGTGTTTTTTCCACCACTTCTCATTAGGCTGAGCCCAATGGAAAACTTTGTTATGGCTATAGATTGTGATGAAAATGGTTTCCAGTATCTGAAGGACAAGTTTGGAAAAACCAAAATGGAAGCCAAACTGAAAGCAGGAACTTTTGTTGGTCCTGAAATCTGTGAATTAATGCATAATTAATGACATATTTCAGATCCAAATTGAGCACGCTTGAACTCGCCACTTGGGATGCATTAATATTAGTTGTGCAAAACTTTATTGGCGACCATCGGGCTGATAACCACATTGATCTTGTAAGCAACATGTTAGCGGCATATCAGCAACTTGGCTGACAAATGTTGCTCAAAATTCATTTCTTACATTGTCATCTGGATTTTTTGGGTGACAGAGGGATGAAAACGGGAAAAGATTCCACCAGGATATTGCCACCATGGAAAAAAGATATCAAGGCCACTTCAACCCCAACATGATGGGCAACTACTATTGGTTTCTGCAGCGGTCAACAACAGACACTCACAAGCGTAAAAGCAAGTGCCTAAAGTGCCTAAAGTGTATATGCATGGCGTAAAGACTCAATTCAACTTTTTATTTACTCGTTTGTTAATGTGAACAAGTTTTTGTAATCTCCTGGGTTTGAAGTACAATATAGTGCGTCGCAGCCGACTGCTGCGCGATTAGGAGAGAGGTACGTTTCTGGTGTCCCCACATTCATCGCCCAATTAATGGGTCCACGCGGGAGACGGTTATTAGAAAATGAGCAGTGTGAGCAGGTCCTGTCCTGGATGGCAGAAAGTGCTTCGAGCAACCTATCGTCTACCCGCAGTTCTGCGCCGTCCACTGCTGCCAATCCGAATCCTCTGTCTGCTGCTCCTCCTTCCTCCCAGCCTCCTCACTCCACTACAATAACACCTGCTCAGGAGCGGGAACACTCCCAGGAACTGTTCTCGGGCCCCTGCTTAGATTGGGCAGCAGCGGTTCCTCTCCCACCAGAGGAGTTTATCGTCACTGATGCCCAACCATTCGAAAGTTCCCGGGGTCCGGGGGAAGAGGCTGGGGACTTCCGCCAACTGTCTCAACAACTTTCTGTGGGTGAGGAGGACGATGACGATCAGACACAGTTGTCTTGCAGTGAGGTAGTAGTAAGGGCAGTAAGTCCGAAGGAGCAGCGCACAGAGGATTCGGAGGAAGAGCAGCAGGACGATGAGGTGACTGACCCCACCTGGTGTGCAACGCTTACTCAGGAGGACAGGTCTTCAGAGGGGGAGCCAAGGGCATCAGCAGGGCAGGTTGCAAGAGGCAGTGCGGTGGCCAGGGGTAGAGGCAGGGCCAGACCGAATAATCCACCAAGTGTTTCCCAAAGCGCCCCCTCGCGCCATGCCACCCTGCAGAGGCCGAGGTGCTCTAAGGTCTGGCAGTTTTTCACAGAGACGCCTGACGACCGACGAACAGTGGTGTGCAACCTTTGTCGCGCAAAGCTCAGCCGGGGAGCCAACACCAACAGCCTCACCACCACCACCATGCGCAGACATATGATGGCCAAGCACCCCGCAAGGTGGGACGAAGGCCGTTCAGCGCCTCCGGTTTGCACCCCTGCCTCTCCCCCTGTGCCCCAACCTGCCACTGAGATGCAACCCCCCTCTCAGGACACAGACACTACCGTCTCCTGGCCTGCACCCACACCCTCACCTCCGCTGTCCTCGGCCCCATCCAGCAGTGTAGTTCAGCGCACCGTCCAGCCGTCGCTTGCGCAACTGTTGGAGCGCAAGCGCAAGTACGCCGCCACGCACCCGCACGCTCAAACGTTAACCGTCCGCATAGCAAAATTCATCAGCCTTGAGATGCTGCCGTATAGGGTTGTGGAAACGGAGTCCTTCAAAGGTATCATGGAGGCGGCGGCCCCGCGCTACTCAGTTCCCAGTCGCCACTACTTTTCCCGATGTGCCGTCCCAGCCCTGCACGACCACGTCTCCCGCAACATTGTACGCGCCCTCACCAACGCGGTTACTGCCACGGTCCACTTAACTACGGACACGTGGACAAGCACAGGCGGGCAGGGCCACTACATCTCCCTGACGGCACATTGGGTGAATTTAGTGGAGGCTGGGACAGAGTCAGAGCCTGGGACCGCTCACGTCCTACCCACCCCCAGAATTGCGGGCCCCAGCTCGGTGGTGGTATCTGCGGAGGTGTATGCTTCCTCCACTAAAGCACCCTCCTCCTCCTCCTCCTCCTCTGTCTCGCAATCAAGATGTGTTAGCAGCAGCAAGTCGCCAGCAGTCGGTGTCGCGCGGTGTGGCAGCACAGCGGTGGGCAAGCGTCAGCAGGCCGTGCTGAAACTACTCCGCTTAGGCGATAAGAGGCACACGGCCCACGAACTGCTGCAGGGTCTGACACAGCAGACCTACCGCTGGCTTGCGCCGCTGAGCCTCCAACCGGGCATGGTCGTGTGTGACAACGGCTGTAACCTGGTGGCGGCTCTGCAGCTCGGCAGCCTCACGCACGTGCCATGCCTGGCCCACGTCTTTAATTTGGTGGTTCAGCGCTTTCTGAAAAGCTACCCACGCTTGTCAGACCTGCTCGTAAAGGCGCGCCGGCTCTGCGCACATTTTCGCAAGTCCCACACGGACGCTGCCACCCTGCGCACCCTGCAACATCACTTTAAGCTGCCAGTGCACCGACTGCTGTGCGACGTGCCCACACGGTGGAACTCTACGCTCCACATGTTGGCCAGGCTCTATGAACAACGTAGAGCTATAGTCGAATACCAACTCCAACATGGGCGGCGCAGTGGGAGTCAGCCTCCTCAATTCCTTTCAGAAAAGTTGGCCTGGTTGGCAGACATCTGCCATGTCCTTGGTAATTTTGAGGAGTCTACCCAGGTGGTGAGCGGCGATGCTACAATCATTAGCGTCACCATTCCTCTGCTATGCATCTTGAGAAATTCCCTACAAACCATAAAGGCAGCTGCTTTGCGCTCGGAAACGGGGGCGGGGGAAAACAGTATGCCGCTGGATAGTCAGGGCACCCTCCTGTCTATTTCTCAGCGCGTACAGGAGGAGGAGCATGAGGAGGATGAGGAGAAGGGGGAAGAGACAGCTTGGGCCGCTGCTGACGGTACACCGGCTGATTGCCTGTCACCCTTTCAGCGTGTATGGCCTGAGGAGGAGGAGGAGGAGGATCCTGAAAGTGATCTTCCTAGTGAAGACAGCCATGTGTTGCGTACAGGTACCCTGGCACACATGGCTGACTTCATGTTAGGATGCCTTTCTCGTGACCCTCGCGTTGCACGCATTCTGGCCACGACGGATTACTGGGTGTACACACTGCTCGATCCACGGTATAAGGAGAACCTGCCCACTCTGATTCCCGAAGAGGAAAGGGGTTCGAGAGTGTTGCTATACCACAGGACCCTTGCGGACAAGCTGATGGTAAAATTCCCAGCCGACAGCGCTAGTGGCAGAAGGCGCAGTACCGAGGGCAAGGTAGCAGGGGATGTGCGTAGATCGAGCAGCATGTACATCCCAGGCAGTGCAACAGTCTTTAAGGGCCTGGCCAGCTTTATGGCTCCCCACCAAGACTGTGTCACCGCTCCCCAGTCACGGCTGAGTCGGCGGGAGCACTGTAAAATGATGGTGAGGGAGTACGTAGCGGATCGCACGACCATCCTTGGTGACGCCTCTGCCCCCTACAACTACTGGGTGTCGAAGCTGGACACGTGGCCTGAACTAGCGCTGTATGCCCTGGAGGTGCTTGCTTGTCCTGCGGCTAGCGTCTTGTCGGAGAGGGTGTTTAGTGCGGCTTGGGGAATCATCACAGTTAAGCGTAGCCGCTTGTCAACCGACAGTGCCGACAGGCTAACACTCATCAAGATGAACAAAGGCTGGATTTCCCCAGACTTCTGTTCTCCACCAGCGGACAGCAGCGATACGTAAGCAATACGTAGGCTGCACCCGCGGATGGAAGCTACGTTCTCTCTCACCATCCAAAACGGGGACATTTCTGCTTCATCAATCTGTGTCTAATATTCCTCCTCCTCCTCCTGCTCCTCCTCCTGAAACCTCACGTAATCACGCTGAACGGGCAATTTTTCTTAGGGCCACAAGGCTCACTCAAATGATTTTTCTGAACAATTTTTATAAGTTTCAACGCGCTTAAAAGCATTGGAACTTTAACTTGAACCAATTTTTCGTTACACTGGGCTGCCTCCAGGCCTAGTTACCACTTTAGCCACATTAACCAAAGCGATTAATGGGTTTCACCTGCCCTCTTGGCTGGCCATGGCCAATTTTTGGGATGTACATTAGTACTGTTGATACAGCAATTTTTGTGGGCCCTCGCCTACAGTGTAATCAAATTAATTTTTAGCCCACCTGCATTCCAGCTGACATTACCTCAGCTGTGTTGGGCAATGCAATGGGATATTTTTGTGTACCGCCGGTGGGTTCCAGGGAGCCACCCATGCTGTAGGTGCACACGGAGTTTTTAACACATCTGTACACTTGTAAAGAACCCCAGTCTGACTGGGGCATGCAGTGTGGGCCGAAGCCCACCTGTATTACGCACGACATTACTACCTCAGCTGTGTTGGGCAATGCAATGGGATATTTCTATGTACCGCCGGTGGCTTCCTGGCACCCACCCAGGCAGTGGGTCCACAGGGAGTTTAACCTACATGTGTCCACTTCTAAAGAACCCCAGTCTGACTGGGGCATGCAGTGTGGGCCGAAGCCCACCTGCATTATGCACGACATTACTACCTCAGCTGTGTTGGGCAATGCAATGGGATATTTTTGTGTACCGCCGGTGGGTTCCAGGGAGCCACCCATGCTGTAGGTGCACACGGAGTTTTTAACACATCTGTACACTTGTAAAGAACCCCAGTCTGACTGGGGCATGCAGTGTGGGCCGAAGCCCACCTGTATTACGCACGACATTACTACCTCAGCTGTGTTGGGCAATGCAATGGGATATTTCTATGTACCGCCGGTGGCTTCCTGGCACCCACCCATGCTGTCGGTCCACAGGGACTTCACAATAGGGAGTTGTACCTGCCTGTGTCTATGAATTAAAAAGCCCGGTCTAACTGGGGCATGCAGACACCTTGACAGAATGAATAGTGTGTGGCACATAGGTTCCCCATTGCTATGCCTACGTGTGCAGCTCCTGATGGCGGTGGCACAGGATTCTATTTCTCATTGCTTCTGTACAGCATTGTGGGCTATAGACCCGCCACTTTTAAAGAGGGTCGCTGCCTAGCCGTGCCAACCCTCTGCAGTGTGTGCCTGCGGTTCCTCCTCATGGCAGACGCACTTCTAAATAGACATGAGGGTGGTGTGGCATGAGGGCAGCTGAAGGCTGCGCAGGGACACTTTGGTGTGCGCTGTGGGGGGGAGGGGGGGCGGTTGGTCAGCATGTAACCCAGGAGAAGTGGCAGCGGAGTGTCATCCAGGCAGTGATTGTGCTTTGTTGTAGCTAGTGTGGTGCTTAGCAAAGGTATGCCATGCTAATGAGGGCTTTTCAGAAGTAAAAGTTGTTGGGAGGGGGGGGGGGGCCCACTCTTGCCGGTATTGTGGCTTAATAGTGGGACCTGTGAACTTGAGATGCAGCCCAACATGTAGCCCCTCGCCTGCCCTATCCGTTTCTGTGTCATTCCCATCACTTTCTTGAATTGCCCAGATTTTCACACATGAAAACCTTAGCGAGCATCGGCGAAATACAAAAATGCTCTGGTCGCCCATTGACTTCAATGGGGTTCGTTGTTCGAAACGAACCCTCGAGCATCGCGGGAAGTTCGTTCCGAATAACGAGCACCCGAACATTTTGGTGTTCGCTCATCTCTAATCACCCGATAAATGAGAGTTTGCTGATTTGTCAGGTTGATCAGTGGTACCCTCACATTGGCAGATTACTGGGTGAACTGACATTTCAGCACATTTTTTTCAATCATGTGCCCATGTAAAATTCCTTTAAAGCTTTGTTGTAGTTCTCTACACAGTAGGTGGCCAGTAGCGTCACTCAACCCTGACGAATCCTTCACTGAGCTGGCCCTGAAGGTCCCTTCCAACTCTACCATTCAGAGATTTTATGATTCTATGACTAAAGCACAAATCAGCTCCGAGGAACAGCTGCAGAGCTACCAAAAATGTCACTGCGCAAGACAGTAAGTGTGTTGCTTGTTTTAAAAGCAATGTCATAAATAGTACAAGATCAAAATTATGCCAGGAGAACACAATACTCAAGCATGGGCCTCCTCCTCAAAGGAAAAGCAGTAGAGTTACCAAAGTTATGCAAAGGGAGACAGCAGGTTTGGTGCTTGTTGTAAAAGTAGTGTCATAAACTTTCAAGGATAAATTCTACCAGGTGAATAGAACAGCCGAGCACGGGCCTTCTTCAAGGAACCAAATAACACAAACACAACAGCACTTGTGCGTACCTTATCACATAAAGGACGCTCCTTTCGGGGTGTATTGCGAGCTCCTAAAAGGAGTCTGGATGTGTGAGTCCTATAAAGTCCAGCAAGAAATGATATGTTGGAGCCGCAAAACAGGGTACCCAAATACCTTAATGTATAGAGTTAAAAGAATCCCTTCTTTATTGAAGCCACACCAGTGCTTGATGCCAACGTTTTGGCTGTCGCCGGAGCCTTTGTCAAGTCCTTGTCAAGACTTGACAAAGGCTGCGGCGACAGCCGAAACGTTGGCATCAAGCCCTCAAGATGGAATTCTTTTAACGCTATACATTAAGGTATTGGGGTACACTGTTTTGCGGCTCTAACATATCATTTCTTGCTGGCCTTTTCCAAGGAAAAACTGTAGAGCTATGGCTGTTTCTTGGGCCTTACAAAATTTTCATTTTTGGAAGAGGAAACGTGGCAGAAGCAGGAGAAGGAGAGAAGCAGCAGTTCCACCACCTCCAGCAGCAATAGCACCTTGAGGGCAAAGTGTGCTCGCCCTGCAAACATGACAGGTTTAGCTCCATATTTCCATATTGACATATTTTGAACTTGAAGAAAGTAGAAGGAGGAAACATGGCGGAAGCTGGAAAAGGAGAGCAGCAGCACCACCACCAGCAACAGCACCACCAACACCAGTAACAGCACCCTGAGGGCACAGTGTGATCTTTAATATAAATCTATGCTCAGCAATATGTGAGTATAAATTGCCAGCATGCTGACTAACACTAAAACATGTTATTTACATAAAATCAAGTGTGCTGATTCTGAATCTGAAGTCAAAATTCGCTTAGGACATCTTACAGCTTGGTAGATTAGACCACGTTGCTGACAATACTGTTTTCTTACATAGCTAGTATGTCTGTTTTAGACTACAGATGAGCAGGCGGAGCTGTGTTAACCATCCAGACAATTTTTGGTACATTTGTGGTAAATACACCACATACGTTCAGCACAAAAACCTGACAAAGACTGAAGATTGCTGACAAGTATCATTTTAGGTGTAAAGTTGGAGATCAAGACAAATGATGGGCACCTCACATCTGCTGCACTGTGTGCTGCGCTGGCCTTACACAAAGTGTTTTTTCCACCACTTCTCATTAGGCTGAGCCCAATGGAAAACTTTGTTATGGCTATAGATTGTGATGAAAATGGTTTCCAGTATCTGAAGGACAAGTTTGGAAAAACCAAAATGGAAGCCAAACTGAAAGCAGGAACTTTTGTTGGTCCTGAAATCTGTGAATTAATGCATAATTAATGACATATTTCAGATCCAAATTGAGCACGCTTGAACTCGCCACTTGGGATGCATTAATATTAGTTGTGCAAAACTTTATTGGCGACCATCGGGCTGATAACCACATTGATCTTGTAAGCAACATGTTAGCGGCATATCAGCAACTCGGCTGACAAATGTTGCTCAAAATTCATTTCTTACATTGTCATCTGGATTTTTTGGGTGACAGAGGGATGAAAACGGGAAAAGATTCCACCAGGATATTGCCACCATGGAAAAAAGATATCAAGGCCACTTCAACCCCAACATGATGGGCAACTACTATTGGTTTCTGCAGCGGTCAACAACAGACACTCACAAGCGTAAAAGCAAGTGCCTAAAGTGCCTAAAGTGTATATGCATGGCGTAAAGACTCAATTCAACTTTTTATTTACTCGTTTGTTAATGTGAACACGTTTTTGTAATCTCTTGGGTTTGAAGTACAATATAGTTCTGTACAGTGGCTGTATAACCAATATAAAATCAGTTTCTCGTGTGTGTATAAATAGCCAGTGGCACAGTCTATAATTTCCGAACCTGACGTCCTAGGCAAACTCCGACCACATATTTGGACTCTACTCACTCAGTTTAGTAGAGGACACATAAAATAACCCAAGTAGCAGCCAACATTTTTTTTGCCTGTGATCCAGTGTAATTGTTGCATGTAAAAGGGCCTTAAGCATCAATGGGAGACAAGGCAGATGGAGCCCTACCAATTAATAAGTAATGGTCAATATACATGGGTCAGTGATCAGGAACCAATGTTTAATCACCAAATCATTGCACTATGTAAACAGGGCAGTGTTTAGCCAATAAATAAGCGCTTATTTGTTGACAAAAAAAAACATTGTTCTAGACAGCAGAGCTCCCCGTGTAAATGGGTGATGTGCTTTTAAGTGGGTATTTTATTGTCTCTCATGTCTCATTTAAGTTTTATTTTTATTATGATATGTTTATAACTGTCCATGTTTCTTTAAAGAGAAAAATTGAATTGGTGTGTTGCATACGACTGGTGTCGTGGAACAGTAACTGGGTCCAGTGGCTCATGTGAGGACATGCTCTGGTAGATGGGCTGTCTGGCACTGCAGGCATCCAATGGGCAGTGAGTAAAGTCACATGATGTAATTTGATCTGGAAGTAAAGTATTCTGTTAGTGTCACAGAGACAGAGAGACTAAGAAGGCAGAGGTTGGATAAGCAGCTCACGAGAAAGAAATATATTTGGTGCTGCCAATCACACCATAGCCTAAAACGGAGCTCAGCAGTGCTATAGACACAACAGTTCTCAGTCTGGATGTTTCTGATACTAAAAGACAGCATGTCAAATTGGAAGAGCCAATACACTATTACGGACGCCTGCCACCCTTCATTTTACCGAACTTGTGATTGATACTAGTGAGTGTGATGGTTAAGTCTACTGAATTAAGTTGTACCAGATTATTTTCCAGTAGTGGTGATCAGTGTCCTTTATTATCATCAAGCCAATGATGTTTCAGCTGTGTGACAGATTATTCTTCAGCCAGTTCAGAGCCGCCAGCAGTTGGAGCGATGGCACCAATTTATGATCCACTTCCTGTGGCTCTCGGTATCCCGCGGTGAGAAGTCTTTCATGCTGCTTATAGTAATGATGAAACTATATAGAGAGTGAACAATCATATTGCAAATCGTGCATTCCCCATGCAGTCTGCATTGGCCTGTGTGAAGGCCATTTAAATAAGAGACAAAATCTGTGCTTGTTATATCAAGGCATGTAGAAAGACCTTATGGGCATTTCTTAGTGATACCATGACTTAATATGATTGAAAAACTTTAATGTCAGCTTTGGCTGTCAACAAATTTGTTAACTCTTGCCAACAGCAACTTGCAGAATTGCACAAGTTACTTGCAGACCTATGTGCCACCATTAGAGATGAGCGAGTATACTCGCTAAGGCACATTACTCGAGCGAGTAGTGCCTTAGCCGAGTATCTCCCCGCTCATCTCTAAAGATTCGGGGGCCGGCGCGGGTGACAGGTGAGTTGCGGAGGGGAGCGGGGGGAAGCGCGGGGGGGGGGGGGGGAGAGGGAGAGAGAGATCTCCCCGCTCTCCCCCGCAGCTCCCCACCCCCCGCCGGCCCCCGAATCTTTAGAGACGAGCGGGAAGATACTCAGCTAAGGCACTACTCGCTCGAGTAATGTGCCTTAGCGAGTATACTCGCTCACCTCTAGCCACCATGTACTCTACAGATTACAAGCAGTGGATCATGTGTCCAAAAAACAGGTCATATTACTCCAGTCTTTAGCAGCACAGAGCCAGGATGTGCCAAATTTAAGAGTTGAATGCTTCTTGGTTGGATTGGGCATATCTTGGATGTCCATGCACTATAATTTATGTGTGCCTCCCTCCAAGAGCTACCCACTTTTCTTGCCAAGAAACTGCGAAAAGTTGCATATTCTTGCGCAATAATGCTGTGGTCCATAATTTGCAACATTTTTCATGTCACAATTGTGATGACCAGCCTTATTAAATTCACCATTTATGTTAGCAAGACGGACCATATGGATATGAGTAATTCATGACTGCAGAATCAAACGACAGACAAGAAATGTTTGTAGTCTGTTGCCATGGAGAAACATAAGCCTGCATTGGAGCTGTATACGCAAAATGATAGGGTCTTAGTAATGTATACAGACTAAGCTGCAAAGTTGCTTTTTTTATTGCAGAGGAGCAATAAATATATATATTACATGATTTGGAAATGACCTATAGTCAATCTTTGACCAAAAGAATGAACAAATGTTTTACGGATCTTTTCATATAAAACAATATTATTTTTTTACATTTCTCAGTTGTGTCCTTTAGATCCTCTGTATATGAATAAAGCACAGTATGTTACAATGTGGACATTGCTGTAGAATAAAACATGTTGCTACCTCCACTGATGAGGTCTGTAGGGTCAGAAACATTGTTTGTGGGTAAATTTAGTGGTTTTGCACTTTAAACTCCTACTGGATTTCAAAGCCTAAAAAATAAAGATTCTGTTATGGCAGCAAGCCTTCAAGGGTGCAGAATTTTCTTTTTCCCTTTTTTTATGGAATCAAGTTTCCATGGCAACCTTAATTTGTTTGCCTCCTGTGCTGGTATCATTCACAAAATGACCTGCTGAGAACTACAGTATCAACAGAGTCTCTCTAATTTTTCATCTCAGCCAACTGAGCTATGACCAGTAGGCTCATAACTTCTGGGAAAATTCATTTCATTATTCATTCATAGAAAATAGTTTTTATATAGATTTCACAATTTCTATAAACACTAGAAGCATAGTTTATAAAGAGATTTTTTAGATTTATGTTAAACAGTAAATGTCTGCTTGCAATGAAGAGATATGATACCTACTGCATGATATACTGTATATTGATTGTGAATATCCTTAGTTTTGAAGAGTAATGTAATTTCTAAATAGAATTGGAACTTGTTGGGTGTATTCAGGCACTGTGCTTCTCGCTGGCTGGGGTGGTATTTTTTTTGTGTTCCCATAGTTTGGGGATCAAGGACTTTGTACACGCTGGAATATGGGGTAGATGTCAATGTCAGTGAAGGTGGTGGTGGCTCAATTTCTGCTCTCCATTTCCCAATCCTGGCTATGAAGCTTGAATTCCGGTCAGCACATGTGAAGGTGAGGCCTGAAGCAGACGTGCTACTGCCTCTACAGGCTAGTGCGTGAACACGGAGAGAAATGGAAGAAGAGTCAACTGAAGAGGGAGCAGGAAGAGGCTGACTCTTTGCCCTCTGTCCATGGTGGGCACTCTAAGACAATGGGTGGTGGAAGTTCGTGTGGCTGTTTATATATGTTGTGTTGAGGTTGTTCGCATTCTTGCCAGGTTTTAAACTCTTCCTGAAGAACCTACAGATGACTACTCTTCTGTCATTGTATGTGGTTTCAAAGAATGTCCAGGCTGCACAAGTTCTGTCATCATACTTAGTTATGGGCCTGATGTTGCTGCTGTTGTGACAAGTGGTGGCAGGTGGTGATGGTACGGTCCTTTTGTTCTTTTGCAACATACTATTCACTGTCTTAGGAAGGTGCTGTGCCGCAATGTCCGCCTCTTCCTGCTGTGAGCATCTATGATGACTCTCTATGCATCTCCATGTTGGGCCAAGCACCTCATCATCTTCCATCTCCTTTTCCTCTTCATTGTCCTTCTCATCCTGATTGGACTCTATGTCACAGTCAGCACCAGGAGCTGGCACCTTTGTTTCCACATCTTCTGGAGTACACATTTTCTGTGGAGGGCAGACCACACACTGACCCATTCACATATTTCCATTCAGAAGAAAAAATGGTTGGGCATGACTGATTCAACGTATTGGTCTTTTTCCTTTGGTTGTTTGGACTACCTCGTTGACTTCCATGACACTGAATAATCAAATAGCTCTTCAGACTGATCCATGAGGACTGCTTTAGAGTGTGAAGAGGGATTTGGCAGCGGGTGAAGTAGAGGGGGGATGTTTATGGCTGACTGGTGCAGTCTGACTGCTGTGTTCCTGCAACATAGAGGAATAGGAGACGGTGATAGTTGAAGCACGCTGTGTCATCCGCTTTATGACCTGTTCTGCATGCTGTAGATGAAGCACACAGACAGAACCACTTCTAAAGAATTGCAGCTGGAAATGGGTGGTGGGTGTGCAACCACAACTCCATTGTATTGTATGTTGCAGCCATGGTTAAACGTGCATCTATGGATTTCTATTGGGAAGTGCTGACCTGTTTTATCCTTTTTTATACCATTACCATGCCACTTGCTTTCTTCATATTTCATTTTTAGTGTAGTTATATATAACTTTTCAGCTAACTTTGTAGTTTTCAGAAAACCACTACTGGCTGTGTAAGACCTGCAAATAATTTGTAGTTGCCAGACTCACGACTGAGTAATCTGAGACCGCTAGCACGCACTGTGTGTAGTTGTTGTTTCCCTGTTTTAGAATGTTTTAGTTCTATATTCAGTAACAAGCAGCAACAAATAACTGGACCACAATCCCTGGGCAGCATGATATGAAGGCCACAGTATATTATATATTTGTCATCTGTTCCTGTTCGGCACAGCGGAATTGAATTCCCCTCAATCCCACTTCTAGCTGTGTAAGGCCTGCAAATCATTTCTAGTGGCCGAACTGTTGACTTTGAATGATGTCTGAGGCCACAAACAGAGAACTGTAATATTCCCCACCCGAATCGGATCGGCCTTAGGCCTCGGTCAGACGACCGGTTTTTGCCGCGATTTGCAGATGCGCATGCGATCTGCGCATATATAGAACCCTTGCTTCGCAATGGGATCGGTCACATGGCCACTTTTTATGCGGATGTCCGATAAATTATAGGACATGAGGAATCGCAGATCGCGCCTATCTGCGATCTGCAATTCCTTGTGTTCTATATATGCACTCAATGGGGCCGGCGGCAGCAGCGCCGACCCCATTGAGAACATATACTATAAAGATCATTCTCCTCTGCCACAGCTGTCATTCAATAGCTGAGAGCTGCCCCTGATTGGTCCTTGCACTGAGCCAATCAGAGGCAGCACTCACTCACCCATTCATGAATTCATGAATGGGTGAGTGAGAGCTGCCTCTGATTGGTGAGGGCTGTGACCAATCAGAGGCAGCCCATTCAGCAGGCGGGGATTTTAAATCCCCACCTGCTGAATACTACACAGAGCAGTTCAGGAGAACTGCCGGACGGCCGCGGCTGAACTCCGGCTGCAGGGACAAGGCGAGTATATATATATTTTTTTATTTTTACACATTTCTGGATGGTTTTCAGGGAAGGGCTTATATGTTTAAGCCCTTCCTGAAAATTCATCCTGCGCTCGCCGGCAGCCCATTGCTTTCAATGGAGCCTGCTGTATTGCAGGCTCCATTGAATTTCAATGGGCAGACAGCGCTGCTTTGATCGAGCCCGTTTTGCCGAAAACGCTGCTAGCTGCAGATTTTTCGGGGAATCGTCGGCCTGGTCACGTGATTTGCGGATGCGCATCCGTCATGTGATCCGCAAATCGCGGCAAAAAACGGACGTCTGACCGAGGCCTTACACAATTCAATTTGTCAAAAATCTGACCAATCAATACGAGCAATGCTAATCTCAGTACATTACAATAGAATTATCAATGTTCAGTAGGATGTTTAACTTACATGTAGCTGTGCTAATAAGTAAGATGACATGTATTATTGAGTTGTCTCTTGAAGTCCCCAGCCTGATGCAGAATTTATTCTATATTAATTATTTTCAAGAGCTTCATTCTTGACAGCAACATGTGGAGACAGCTAAGTACTGCATAAAATGAGGTAGTAGGATGGTATCAAATATTCGTTTGTACCATACCTTAATGTAGGATATTACAGGATAATATTATGAAAAAATGTAATAAATCCTTGTTGCTTGCACTGCTCAGAAGGCCTACTATGAAGGGAAAAAGCAGAGTGCAGTTGTAACTGGTGGCGAGGCTGGGAGGTAGTCCGCATGCACTCCAGAGATCCTGGCTACCCAGCAGAGCATAAGGAGTTTGAGGTGCCTACACCATTCGAAGTGTCTACACCACTATGAAGGTGGTTGGTTCATTTAGCAAAGAGCAGTAAACAACTTGAAAGAACACTACAGCTTTTCATGAGGAGGGGGCATTTTTGAAATGGACATGTAATAGGTGAGTGTTTTACTTTAATATTTGCAACACAAAATCGCATCGCACAAAAACCGCAAAAGCACAAAATTGCGTTTTTTGTGCGATGCGATTCAAACATTAGAAAGTCCTATTGAAAAAGATGCTGCGATTTCGCAGCATTAAAAAAAACGCTAATGGGTAAAAGCCCTAAGGATGCATACACACGAGCGTGTGACATACATAGGTGCTCGCAAAACCGCGCACCCACGCACGTGCACAAACACGCGTCAATGCAGGTCCATGCAGCATTGCTTTCAATGCTGCCAGCGGCTCCATTGAACGCAATAGTATGCTGGCAAACCCTGCAAGGATTTTCGGGGCGGGGCTTTAAATGTAAGCCCTTCTCTGAAAATCATCCCTAGAATCGTTAAAAAAAAATATATATATATATATATATATATATATATATATATATATATATATATATATATATATATGTATATATGAATTTTTTTTTCTCACCTCTCCTCAGCTGCCGGGCTCGGGTGCGTCCAGCCTGTCTTCTCCCTGCACTGCTCTGACTCTGTTCCAGCGGCCGTGGAATTAAAATCCCCACCTGCTGAAAGGGCTATATCTGATTGGTTGAGTGCTCAGCCTATCAGATACAGCCCCCATCCATTAATTGACTGACAGCTAAGTGCTGCCTGTGATTGGTCACAGCACTCAGCCAATCACAGGCAGCTCTTGGCCATTCATAGGGATTCTTTATTTCCTGCGGTGAGTCCCCTTGTCACTGAACACTGTGATAGTGCTGTCACAGTGTTCAGTGACAAGGGGACTCCCCGCTGGGAAATATTGGCGCGCACCACGGACCTATGGTGCATGCATGTCCTACGTTTTGCAGGTACGTGCGTTTGCACGCCTGTAAAACAGGGACATGTGAACATACCATAGGGAACCAATGGTTCTAATAGGCGTGCGTTTTTGTGCGCACAATTGCACGCACATAAGCACTCTCTTCTGAATCCACCCTAACTCACTTCCTTTGCAAAGGCAAGTCCTACACAAATTTTACCCACCTAGTAGCAAAGAGAATGGAATCAACCAGAATTGCCTTTTGCTCTCCAATATTTCTGTTTTTGTTATCAATAGGCATTTTATCTTGCGGTCAAGGCTTGATGTATTATATACTTTTTGCACTTTGTGCTATTCTTTCTCTGAATATTTTGCCATGACTCACCTTAAATTTTTTTTATTTCAAGAAAAGTTTTATTAGAACAAAGAACAAGACAAGGATTAGCAAATACATTGTATCCTGTAACACAATTGTTGACATTGCATACAACAAACATAAAGGAAGCGGTATTATTAACACCGTCCTTGTCTTGTGATCCCTCTCTTAATAGGAAGACATACATAAGATACAATAGTAATTGTATTTGTAATTGTATATAACAATTGTATTTATAACAAATACATAAAGGATGCAAACGAAAGGTCCATAGACCCTAAGCTTCCATATCTACATGAATTGTATCTTTTATTTATCAGACATGTTGAACGACGTGTATCAATAATGACATGACTGCAGTAAATGTGATCCTTGCTTTGTTTTCTATCAAAGGATTATATGAGATAACAGGGACGATACTGTACTAGAAACAGATGCAGTATAGCCTCACAGTTAGGACACAATGGAGTAGACCATGAGAGAAGAATGAATCAATGGTAGCCGTATAGCATAGGATAATATTTATTGGGGGCCAGGCAATGTAGATATATGAGTATTTCATGAGGTGGTGAGTATTCACACTGCTGATCTATTGTGTAAAGGAAGGAGTAGTGTAAATCATCCAATTCCATGGAGCAGTTGTTTGGCTAGGAAGAGTGTCTTGTGGAGTAATTTGCATTGGGGTTCAAAGAGTTGGACAGGGTCTATGCAGCTTAGTAAGCATATTTTCGGAGTAAGTGGGATGAGGACCCCCATCATGTCATTTAAAAATCTGATAAATTGTGACTTGAAGCACTGTGTATATGGACATTGCCATGGTGGATACTAGAAGGATTCTGGTTCTGCCTCGCATTTAGGGTAAACTAACTTATATACCTGGCTACAGCACTAGAGATGAGCCAGTATACTCGCTAAAGGCAATTGCTCGAGCGAGCATTGCCTTTAGCGAGTATCTCCCCCGCTCGAGACTGCAGGTTCGGCCGGCGCGGGGGAGCGGTGAGTAGCGGCTGTCAGCAGGAGGGAGCGGGGGGGAGAGAGGGAGAGAGAGATCTCCCCTCCCTTCCGCCCCGCTCTCCCCCGCAGCTCCCTGCCTGCTGCCGGCACCCGAATCTGCAGTCTCGAGCGTGGGAGATACTCGGTAAAGGCAATGCTCGCTCGAGCAATTGCCTTTAGCGAGTATACTCGCTCATCTATATACAGAACATTCGAGGAGGCCCTATTTTAAATTTCTTGATGTGACAGCAGCTACATATTTGGTCCATTTATCCAATATTAACATTCGGATGTTAATTGCATTTCTTGTAAGGGCTCTTACCCACTAGCGTTTTTTAATGTTGCAATTTTGCAGAATTTTTTTTTTCTAATGTTAAAATTGCATTGCACAAAAATCGCAAAAGCACAAGCTTGCCATTTTTGTGTGATGCGATTTTAACATTAGAAAGTCTCATTGACATTTGGAAAAACAAAAGGCAGCGAAAAAAAATGCTAGTGGGTAGGCACCCTAACTCGCAATAAAGTTACTTCCTTTGCTATTGGCTGAAGTTGTCTGATAGGTTTCTATTTTTGGAGGCATTCCAGATCTACCTCGTCTAAATTATGCATCATGGTAAATCACGAAGCATCTGATTTTACCATAGAATATACAATAGGAGGGGCGTGGCCTAGCCAGCAGCGGCAACGGGCGCCATCTCAGAGGCTCCTGAGCTGGACGTGCTGCCAAGTGAGATTGCACCCGACTCAGGTGCAATCCGAGGGCCAGGAGCATACCGCTGACACCGCGGGAGGGAGAGCTCCCGATAGAGACCACCCGGAGCTCTCTGGCCGCATCTGCCGAATCGCGGCCTACTCCTCCAGGAGAATCCCCGGGCTAAATTACAGGCCCGCCGGACCGGAAGTTGCGGAGGCGATCGCGCGCGGCCGTTTCCAGCGGCCAGAATACACAGCGGACCACAGCAGCACCCGGCCCAGAACCAGAGGAGACCAAGGCCTGCCCTCCTGAGGCTGCAGAGGAGCGGAGGTGAGAGACACCCGAGAGGGGGGGGCCGCAAGTGCAGGGCCATTGAACCCCAGCAAACATCAGGGGGGACCCCTGATCCACAGAAGGGGGGACAACACCTGCCCAGAGGCACTCAGACCCCACCACAAGCAACACACAGCAGGCTGCGGACCCCAGACTACAGGCTGCAGAAGAGCCACAGGGGGACACACTACCCCCCCCCCCCCTCGCCCCCCTACAACAACACTGAGAGCCACCAAAGGAGAGGGGGCCGGCACCTACAGTGCCACAAAACCCAACTGAAGAGACCAAAAGACCCTTAAGCATAAGGGGAGACCCCCACATCAGCTCAGCACCTACTACAAGAACATAGAGCTGTATAGGGAGACGTCCCCCCCCCCCCTCTCTCATACCGCTCATCCACACACCAAACTCCCCGCAGAGGAGGGGCGGAGCCTGACGCGGAGCAAGATGGCCGCTTAAGCCCGGAGCTCCCTCCGCATGGCGCCCTAGAGGGTCTATCTGCAAGCTTCCAGGAGCAAACAATGAGGAGAGCTACGAAGGAGAGGATCGGAGACCAACCCTGCACACCCCGAACAGTAAAAAATCAAGCCGGCATGCAGCGCTACCTGAAGGAGCGCGGCTCCCGCTCTCCGCACCCGTCAGTCAAGATAGCGCCGGCGGCAGAAGCTGCTGCATCAAACAGTAAGACCGGAGGGGGAGAGATCTCCTCAGATGAAGAGGACTCATGTGGGGTTTCGAGGGGATTTATGAGAGAGCTACTTGCTAGTGCTCTAAACCCTATAATCGCTGACCTCACTGAAATTAAAGAGGATGTCAAGCAGATGGGGCGCAGAGTGGAGGAGCTGGAGTCAGTAACGACCTCCGTCTCCACTCATGCGATCGCTTTGGAGAAAATTCTACGGGAACATCATGACAGTATCAACCGAGCGCTCATAGCACAAGAAGATCTTGAGAATCGTAATAGGAGGTGTAACTTGAGGTTCAAGGGCCTGCCGGAGTCCTGGGCTGCTGAGACACTTACTAAGGTAGCCTCTGAAATCTTTCAGCAGCTACTGGGCGCAGAGAGAGCCAATTCAATAAAAATAGAGAGAATCCACAGGGCTCTCAGACCGACACCTGCCCCCTCTGAGCCCCCACGGGACATTATATGTAAATTGCTTTCTTTCCAAGACACTGTTCTGATTCTAAAAACGGCAAGAACTAACAAGGAACTTAAGTACGGAGAAGCACACTTTCAAATCTTCCAGGACCTCTCCCCGACGACATTAGCGAAGCGCCGATTGTTTCGCCCGCTCTTGGATGTTTTAAGAGCAAAGAACATTCGCTATTCGTGGTTGTTCCCTTTCGGCATAAGCATAGCCGGTAAAGGGAGAAGGTTGTTAGTTCGCTCCCCAGAAGATCTACAGAGCTGCTGGGAGAGTTTAGAGCTTGAGCCGATAGATTTGCCCTCTTGGATGCCTCTGCCTGAATTCCCTAAATTACCTAGTCTACCACTTTCGGAGCCGTGGCAGGTCGCAAGCAACCCTAAGTCGCCGAAAGCGAAAAAGAAAAAGGCAAAAGATCCCACTGCTACCCTGGACACTTGACATCATGAGAGGTGGCTGTATCCCGATCCCAGACCAGCGGACCTGATTTTAGTTGGTCCCGAGAGGATGCCGGAGGACTTTCCCGCGAAATGTATCCTCCCCGGTGATGCTCGTGGGCTCCCCGGCTGGAAGCCCTCTTCTTCTTCTCCTTCACTTTATCTGCGGTTTATGCAAACAAGTGACGCAAGTTTGTATTTGTTATGATGTAAACTACCTTAGAGCACTTAGAATAACTATATGCATCGGTTTACCTCTTGTTTACAAAATGTTTCTCTCCTAAAAGCTGAAATGTGTATAGCTTTAAGTTTTTTTTTTTTTTTTTTTTTGTTTTTTGTTTTTCTTTTCTTTTTTTTTTACAGTTTTTGACTTGTGGACCCGGGGGGCGCCTGACGGATCAGGCGGATTTCTTAGTTGCCTATCCCTCAGTGTTGGAGGCTTAGACAACTCGCCCCCCCCTTCTTTTTTCTGTCTCCCGTGGCTGGTTTGATCCAGGGTTGGAACCAGGGCTGCCGACCCGGGGGACAGTTTCACAACACATCTACGTATCCCCCTGATACGTATTTACTGTTCGTATTTTCTGCTTTGTTTACTGTTTGTTTGTACTACCTCCCCTTACACCCCCTTCCGTCTCTCGCCCTCCTTTGCGTTTTCCCTATCCACCACCCGATCTTGATACGCCTTCAATCTCTGGAATTGACAGATTGGTATAGATTATTGGTGTTTGACGCTTTTTCTTATCATCTTCCATCTCTCACATTCGACTAGAGAAAGAGAAAAGGCCAGCTCTTCTTCATAGACGCTATGGATGAGATAATCCGAATCACCACTCTAAACGTGAACGGCCTCAACTCCCCAGCTAAGAGACATCATATTGCAGTACTTCTGAAAAGGTATGGATCGGGGGTTGTTTTCTTGCAGGAGACCCACTTCAGGGGAGACAGGTGCCTGTCCTTGCCGGGGAAACAGTTCCCCCTTGCGTATCACAATACGCACCCATCGTCTGCCTCAAAGGGTGTTACCATCTTGCTACATAAATCTCTTACCTTCACCTGTGAGGGGCGTTATGCTGACGAGGAAGGCAGGGCTCTATTCTTAAAGGGCGTTCTGAACAATAATAAAGTAACTTTAGCAAATCTTTACGCTCCAAACACCAACCAGATACCATGGCTGCTGAAACAAGTAGAAGCCTTAAGACATTTTGCCAGTGGTCAGATAATACTAGGAGGGGACCTTAACCTTACGATGTGCCCCCTATTGGACTCTTCAGAGGGTAAATCCCGAATATCTCAAAAAAAGTTGAATAAATTAAAACGCTCCCTGGTGGAGGCAGGTGTCGTGGATGGTTGGAGAAGCTTCAATACTAATATTAAAGACTACACATTTTTCTCAGGGGTCCACTCCTCCTTCCAGCGCCTCGATTATATCTTTATATCTTCTTCCCTGTTACAACAGGTAGCAAACGCGACTATTGATCCCATCTTAGTCACGGATCATGCGCCGGTCCACATAAACCTCTGTCTGCCTCCTCAGTCCCCCAGAGAATGGCGCTGGAGACTCAACCCCTCCCTCTTAGATAATGAGGAAGAGAGGACACAGCTGAAAACATCATTAGAGGAATATTTCCAGTTAAACAAATCAGACGAACTACCAGTTCCTCTGGTTTGGGAGGCCCATAAGGCGTTTGTCAGAGGCCTTCTAATTGCTGCGGGATCCAGAGCCAAAAAGAGACAGCAAAAAGAAATAGACAACAAACTCCTCCAAATTGCTAAGTTAGAGCGAGTCTCTAAGCTCTCGATCAGCAAGACCTCCATGGAAGAACTAACTGTGCTCCGGAAAGAACTTAAACTCATACTGGAGTCTAAATTTAATAAAAAACACCTTTATTTAAAACACATCACGTACGCGCAGGGTAACAGAGGGAGCAGATACACGTCTGCTCTCATCAAAAAAGCAAAAGCCAGGAATCACATAAAGTGCATCAAAACCTCTTGCGGACAACGGGTTTCCTCCACAACCGATATAGCGAACGAATTCCGAAGCTTCTACGCATCTCTCTATAATCTCAGAGAACCTCTAACTCAAGAAGCTACTCTCAATGCCAAGGAGCAGATTAACCAGTTCCTCAGAGACCTAGACCTCCCAAAAATAGAAGAGGAGGACCTAGAGGCATTCATGACACCGGTCACTGACCAAGAAATAGAGGATCTTATAGACAGTGCCCCACCCGGAAAGAGCCCAGGTCCTGATGGACTTTCATTAAGCTACTTTAAAACATTTAAAAGCACCCTTATACCCCATCTAAAGGACCTCTTTAATGCATTGTTGCAGGGCACCCCCCTACCGAGACAGGCGCAGGAAGCGCACATTACTTTAGTACACAAAGAAAGCAAGGACCCGGAGTCCTGCGGCAGCTACCGCCCGATCTCCCTGATAAACCTCGATATGAAATTCTGGGCGAAAATTCTAACGAAAAGAATAGAAAAAGTTATCATCAAACTGATTAACTTAGAACAGTCGGGGTTTGTCAGGGGGAGAGAGGGTAGGGACGGTTGTCTCCGACTGCTACATGCCGCAAGATACGCCCAAAGCAAAAATATCCCATTAGCTTTTGTGGGTACAGACGCCGAAAAAGCGTTTGACCGCATAAACTGGGTCTACATGGAGCAGGTCCTTCTAAATTTCAACTTCCCCCCAGAATTTGTTACAGCGATATTCTCCCTCTATGCCTTGCCCCATGCCAGGCTTAAAATTAACGATTCCCTCTCCTCCCCGTTCAACATAGGTAATGGAACGAGACAGGGATGTCCCCTGTCCCCTTCGCTGTTCATCCTTGCCCTCGAACCCTTCCTCCAAAAAATAAGACTAGACCCCCTGATACAGGGACTGAGAGTAGGAGGAAGGACCCTCTCTGCGTCTGCATACGCGGATGACATAACATTCCTAGTAACGAACCCAGAGACGGGTCTTCCCCATCTAGTACGGCTGCTGGAGGACTTTGGGCTGATATCCAATTTCAAAATTAACCTATCCAAATCAACGGCACTAAACATTTCTATCCCACCTAATAGACTTAAAGCGATCATAAGTAAATCTCCCTTTACCTGGGCTGACTCGTCAATTGAGTACTTGGGGGTCAAAATTACTAAAAAAGCAGAAGACCTGTATACAACAAATTTCCTCCCCTTATTGGGAAAGATTAAGAATCTAGTCAGAACCTATGACCTCCCTTTTATATCCTGGTTAGGCAGAAAAAACATTCTGAAGTCCTACATTATTCCTATCATACTTTATAAAATCAGATTACTCCCAGTGTTTATTCCATCGAGTTTCTTCAAGTCTCTACGTACCATTTTCACAAGATATCTGTGGATGGGGAGGCGGCCGAGGCTGGCGCATTGTCTGCTAATCAGAAGGCGCTCGGAGGGAGGAGTGGACCTACCGTGCCCTAAACAGTTTTATTTGGCTGCACAACTAAATCACTGGCTGGAACTAACACACCCAGTTAGGGACCCCCTGCTCCAGTCCCTAGCTAAAGGAGCCCATGGCTCTAATATGGTGGAGGAACTTTGGGTTCCGCAGGAGAAACATAAGAGGATACAGAATACTAATCCCCTTACAAAGGGACTAATGAATGCTTGGGCTGCCTTGGGGCCTACACTGGCTCCAAGCCCGTCCCCATGCGCACCCTTATCTGTCTTGCACAGATATATGGGTCTTTCTCTGGACCCACATACAGCTAGAATCTGGAAACCACTGGCAGACAAAAGAATCCAAGATGTAGTTGACTTAGCGTACAAATACCCTCTTCCATCGCTAGAGGATCTTTTACCTGAATATCCCCTGTCTTTCCTCAACTCGATTCACTTATTAAAAGTTATAAACAACTTTCTAAAAGACCACAAAACCACCAGGCCCCTAACAACGTTTGAGACAGCCTTAGCGGGGGACAATGCCCAAACCAGAAAGGTCTCTTATATACGGAAACACTTTGTCTCCCCGCCAGGGGACATGAGCCCTGCCTTCCTCGTTTCGTGGGAGAGGGAGCTCCGGATTTCTCTGTCCCCAGAGGAGACCAAGCTTATTCTTAAGACCGCGTTTGGTCTATCACCATGCGTCACCTCACAGGAATCTCACTATAAGCTTCTGGCAAGATGGTATAGGACCCCGCAGTGGTTGCATGACCATAAATTAAGCACACATGATTTATGTTGGAGGTGTGGGGATGCAACTGGGTCCTTCCTCCACATATGGTGGGAGTGCCCGGCTCTGACTAAATTTTGGAGAGAGGTGGGGGATGTACTGAGGCAAATCTCTCCGGGACTGATTCTCTCCCCTGAGGTGGTTCTCCTGTGGAGACCGACTCCGATTTTCCATCCACTACGGAATAAATTGACTGCCCTGCTGATAGATACTGCAAAATCCCTTATACCATTAAAGTGGAAACAGAGAGATCCACCTACACTAACTCAATGGCGAGATAAGGTGGATACCCTAGCGAATTTAGAGGAACTGTCGGCTTGGTCCAGAGGGGCACATGACAAATTTATAGATACTTGGATTCCCTGGAGAGCGATTGTTTGGTAACGAATGCTCCGAACAATTAGGGGATGCTAATTTCAATAGACCTACGGTACACATACAATGTTCATTATGCAAATTTCAGCATAGTTGACGCGTTATAAGAACCCCTCCTGTGCCAACCCCTTATGGGTGAGCCGCCCATATCGGGATATCAGGATTTCTCACCTGCCTCTGATTCTCCTCTGGTCAATTCTGACTTAAGCACATTGAAGGGTACCGAGATCCCCCCCCCCCCTTACCTCCCCCCCGCTCCCCTCCCGTTTCCCCCCCCCCCCCCTCCATGTTTAAATGTTTCAAGACTCTGCTAGTGATGAGATGGGAAGAGTTTTTTTTTTTTTTTTTTTCCCTTTTTGGCGAATATTACATAGCAGAACCACCCTTGCCTGTTGCCAGGGGGGTCCGGAGCAGCCTTCGCGGTAGGGAGGAGTGTTACTTCAAACGGCTTCAAGCCAACTTTCAAGAGCCTCTGAGTGGACTTCCCAATGCGCGAAGACCTTGTTAAAGCAGATAAGATTGTACCTAAAATGCAAACTGTAACCCATCTCAATAACTGTTGCGGAATTGTTGTTATAATTAAAATGCAATAAAAAATTTGATTTAAAAAAAAAAAAAAAAAAAAAAAAAAAAGAATATACAATAGGCCTCATTTATTGAACCTGTGTAAAAAAAAGAGAAGAGTTTGCTGTTCATAGCACGCAATCATCATTCCCTACAAAAAGTGTAAACCCTCCTCCCATGCTGTATTCTATGTTGGATCATGAAGACTATGTGTACCAAGTTTGGCTGAGATTCACCAAGGAGCTTATGGCAGACAAGCAAACTAATATGCAAGCAAATTCTTACTTTAACCCCTTCCCGCTATTGGACGTACAGTTACGTCCTGTGGCGTTGGGGTATGTACAAAGGGAGATCACGGGGCGACCTCTCTTTATACAGCGTGGGTGCCAGCTGTTTATAACAGCTGACATTCGCCGGCAATAGCTCCACTCAGCTGGGCGGCTGAGCGGAGATATTAAAGGGGTTGTCCCGCGAAAGCAAGTGGGTCTATACACTTCTGTATGGCCATATTAATGCACTTTGTAATGTACATTGTGCATTAATTATGAGCCATACAGAAGTTATAAGAAGTTATTCACTTACCTGCTCCGTTGCTGGCGTCCTCGTCTCCATGGTGCCGTCTAATTTTCAGCGTCTAATCGCTAGATTAGACGCGCTTGCGCAGTCCGGGTCTTCTTCTTTTCTGAATGGGGCCGCTCGTGCCGGAGAGCGGCTCCTTGTAGCTCCGCCCTGTCACGTGCTGATTCCAGCCAATCAGGAGGCTGGAATCGGCAATGGACTGCACAGAAGCCCTGCGGTCCACGGAGGGAGAAGATCCCGGCGGCCATCTTCAGCAGGTAAGTAAGAAGTCACCGGAGCGCGGGGATTCAGGTAAGCATGCTCCGGTTTTCTTGTTTAACCCCTGCATCGGGGTTGTCTCGCGCCGAACGGGGGGGCTGTTGAAAAAAAAAAAAACCCGTTTCGGCGCGGGACAACCCCTTTAACCATTTAAATGCTGTAGTCAATTCTGACAGTGGCATTTGAATCCCCCAAATGATGTTCAGGGGTCCCATACGGCTCCCTGCAAGGAGGTTGCAGGGAGCCGTGCAGGTGTTATGGCAGCTGGGGACCTTCTGAAAGGCCTCAGGGCTGTCTTGTAAAGTAAAAATACAAACAATAAAGTTTTCTAATTGTTGAAAAAAAAGAAGTAAATAGAAATAATAGAAGTTAAAAAAAAAACCTTTTGCCATGTTTACAATAAAAGAATCTAAATTCTAAAACAAAAATATATATTTGGTATCGCTGTGTCTGTAAAAGTCAGATATATCAAGATAATGCATTATTTACCCTGCACGATGAATGTTTAAAAAAAGAATACCAGAAGGGCGCTTTTTTGGTCACCCTGTCTCCAAGACAAAAATGCAAAAAAAAAGTCATATGTATTCCAAAATCGTACCAACGCAAACTACAGGACGTCATGCAAAAAAAGAGCCGTCGCACAACTATGTTGACAAAAAAAAATTAAAAAGTTATTGCACACAGAAGATGGCGGCAGAAAATAATAAAAAAGTAAATGTCTTTCACGCGGAATTTCCGCCGCTGCATGCTGCCATAAGATTTCATTGGTTTATGCAATCCTATACAGACAGCCACGATTTTGATCACGGAAAACTTGTGCGATAACAAAATCGCATCTCGTCCTATTTCAGTGTGAGCCTCACAGCTCTGCAATGTGCATGTGCGGCTGTGTGCCAGCCGGCACATCCGCGGAGCAGAGCTAAGACGCTGGACAGGTAAGCCCTGGGTCACTGCAGGCGCACAGGTCACATCGAGAATCTTGCAGTTGGAATCCGACCCAGCAATCTGCATTCACCCTAAGTTGGGTATCGCAGTAATCGTACTGATCTATAGAATAAAGTTATGTCATTTGTGTTACAGTTTGTGCGCCGTAGAAACAAGATGCAACGAAAGATGGCGGAAGTTTTTTTTTTTCATTTTACTTCACTTTGAATTTTTTTAGTACATTATATGGTACATTAAATAGCACCATTGAAAAAGACAACTTGTCCCTCAAAAAACAAGCCCTCAGACATCTACATCGATGGATACATAAAGGAGTTACAATTTTTTAAAAGGGGGGAGGAAAAAGATGTAAAAAAAAAAAGTGCTGCGTCATTAAGGGGTTAGTTTATATATCTATCACTGTGTGGGGCAATTCTTTAAAGTTTCAACTTACCTTTTAAATTCATCTTATATGTCTTAAGCGTGATATTGGACTTTATTGACAGCGAGCGGTGGAGACCACCAACCTGAGAGGTTCACAGCATTGGAAGTTGGATCTAAAAAGAGGTTGTACGGGTGAACAGAGGTGAGTATCAAGAAAAGGATAGCAGTGATAAAGTCAGTGGAGTCATGGTTTATGCGTTATAGTGATGAACTGGATACATTAAAACTAAGGTATAATTTACATTTTATGACTTCTTTCTTTAAATATGTTTGTATTAAAAATAATCATGTCCATTCTTATTTTTCATATCTGTGTTTGTTTGATTTAACTTTTAGCTTTTTTTATATCATAACTTTTAGTTTAATATTTTTTTTTCACTCTCCACAGAGGATTTTACAAAACAGGAAGACTTTAGAATACAAAAAATAAAAAAGAGGAAAGAGAAGAAGGTGAGGGGAAAGGGTGGTACCAGGCAAAACACAATATATGTTAATGAAAATGAAGGATACACCAATAATCCCATTGGTTCAGTATTGCTTCAAAAGAGTGATAATCATTTTTAAGTATAGCAAGCATGACCAGGGGATTTGTTAGGTCTGCTACCCGTGTCTGTGGCCCTCTTGCTGTTTGGGCAGACTCGGGCATCATTCTGCTCATTCTGTATGAATATACTTGTTTCTTCTACTTTCTATCAGCACTGCACTAGTTAACCCTGCTCAGTTCTCACAGCATAACTGCAGCTTAAATAGCAATCAACTTCGTATTTAAGGGAGCTGGGAATCCTCCCTCTTTGCCTCAGTATTGATGTGTGTTTGACTCAGACACTCAGCATATTTAGGTCGTCTGTCTCAGGACTGTTTTGTCTGTTTGATCCTGTTCCTGTATCTGTTTATTCTGTATGTTCTTTGCCTTGTGCTTTTGCCTGTGTGCATTTGTCCATTTCCTTTCAGTCTGTGCATCATTCCCATTTCTGTGGTACATCAGTCCTGTTCTGTACTCTGTGTGCCCTATGTTCAGTACTCGTCCCTGTGTTCTGTCAGGGATAGTTAGCCATGAGGTTCCAGTGCAGGGGCGTTCTTATCAGGATCCTTACCCTGCTTTTAGTCAGGGGTCTTCCCATCCTCCTGATTTGCTAAGAGGAAAGTTCCCCATCTGTGATTGCCTTGCAGTGTTATCTCTGACCTCTGGGGTCAGCTGCCAGCCACACCAGATCTGGTCCAAAAACCAGGCTGGTTAGTCAGCACCGTGGGTCCACTTGCTAGCCATAGCAGGAACATTTATGGGCAGAGCTTTCATCTTTGTCTTGGAATCTGTCAGTCAGCCATACTCTTACAGTGTAGAATGGAGGTTATGGGAAAGTAATATGAAGATTGGTGAGAGTAAGCAGAATACCATTAACAAAAAAGAGATCTTAAAGTCTTTATCCCTAACTCTAATGCCCCTTATGTCTGGATTCTGTCATATTCTGGCGACTAAAGGCTCTTCACAAAGTGCAAACAATAGAAGCTACAATAGACAACCCAGCCTCGTGCCATTAACATTGGAGGAACAATGGGGCAGTTTAACCACCACCGATGGTGAGAAGTAAAGATTGAAGATAGCCATCAGGAAAGGACCTGTAATACCAAATGCCCTAAGGGCCTCAAGCAAAAAAGGGTCAGCTTTGTCTATTGAAATCTTTCTCTGCATGTAAACGAAGTAAAAGCTTAGGTTTCACCTCCAAATTAGCTACCTCAAAAAGATCAATTGTATGCCTGGTATTGTCACCTGCTTGGTGGAAAGGGACAAAACTGACCTGATCCTTATGGACCAAGGTAGGTTACCACACATCCAGGCGATTCACAAGTATACCAGTAAAGAGCTTCATATCTGCATTTAAAAGTGCTATATGTTTACAATTATTACAATCCTTATGATCTTTGCCGGCCTTTGAGATTAAAGAAATATGAGTGTGCATTGGGGCAGGCACAAAACCTCCAAGAAAAAATTTTAAAAGGCCAAGAAGGTGCAGCAAAAGTTCCTTTTGATATACTTCGTAATACAGATAAGTGAATCCATCAGGGCCTATGGACTTCCTGCCAAGTAGGATCATGATGGTGTCATATAGTTCCTCCTCTGAGACTGGACAATAAAGAGAAGCCAATGTCATGGAAGGAAGGGAGGAACGATTACAAGAGGCCAGGTATTCCCAGAGACACACAGTTTGTGAGACCAGATCCAGTAATAAAGTAGTAGGCAGATTGGAAAATTTAGTATATTAAACATTGAACAAGGCAGTAATATCATCAGGATAGTAGACTGGGGACCCTAATGTGCCTCAAATGGCAAGAGGAGAACTCTCAAAAGTACGTTTCCCGAAGCAATCTAGTGAGCAAAGTGTGTGTCTTTTCCCCCTTATTATAGTAACATAGTAACATTCGCCCCATCTAAATGGGCCTTAACTGTGTCCCAAAAGAAGTAGTCCAGACAAGTATGGAAATATAAGGTAAAAACGCATTTCCTAGGGTTATTTATATGTCATAGATCAAATAGGCCATGTGAATGTTTGAGATGACAAAACACTAGGGAAAAGGAGGACCAGTATCTCAGGGGTCAATCTGGGAAGAAATTATCTCAATCGGGCAGGCATGAGACAACAGAATAGCCACCACCACCTTACGATCCCTACGAGTGGGGAATACATTGTGGGGAAATACTGCTGAGCAAAGCAAAAGATTCCAGACTGGTTGAAAGAAGTTTCTTGCAGAAAAGCAACATCACCCCTCAATGCTCGAAGATCCAGTTTTGTATTATAGTTAACGCCTTTGACATTGAGAGTGACACACCTAAGCATTATCAAGGAACCAAGGAAGTGCAAAGTTAATGTAGCACTTACCCCAACTATGGTAAACAAAAAAAGAGCATCTAAGAAAAAGAAATCCATCAGGCCCCAGCAGCATCTGATCCATTTGCTGTAATAGAGAAGTCGGAAATGGAAAAAGGATTAAAAAAAAAAAACATCCAACACCAAAAGACACAAAAAAGAGTCAAATAAACAATAAAACAAAATGGTGGAACAGAAAGCAAGATAAAAAGCCCCTCCTTAAGTCAATCGCCTTCCATTCTTAAAAAAGAAAAGCAAGTGACCATCTGGATCTCTAAATGGGATACATAGCCATCCGAGCCCTAGTAGGGAAAGACGGGAAGCAATATTAACCAGAGAATAAGTAAACAAAGCAGTAGATGGTAAGTATGCATGCAAACACCATCGATTGCACCTTGCCTAGGAGAAAAACAGGTAACATAGACCTATTAAGCTAGTAATAAACAATGGTAAAGCCCTAGTGAAGGTCAAGAGCAAGGTAGACAGCCATAGAAAACAATAGGGTTGACTCAGGGAGGCGCTAGTCTTGAGGAGAAAGATGGTCGCTGTCTCCTCCCCTTTGACTGCCTGCTAGACTTGGGAAGGAGAGGAAGGAGGGAGACCCAACTCTCAATCTGGAATATTGTAGACCGGGATGTGCAAGTCCTCACAAAAACAGAGGAGATCTGAGAATACCCTCAATGTAACTGAATGGCATCTTTCTGAGCTATAAAAACAAATGGGAAGCTCCATCTAAAATAGCCTCTTTTACAGCAAAATAGTGGATGCAACAGACAACATCATGTGGTTGCAGGAAAGCAGACTTTGGTTTGAGGACTCAATGTGCTCTATCCAGCTTCATCCTATGAGACACAGGTTCGGCTAGGATGAAGATAAAGATGGCCTCCAAAGCCACATGAAGGTCCTCGCCCCAGGTAGCCTCAGGGAAAATCCTGGTTTTCAAATATTATTCCTGCAGCCCCTGTTGTCTAAGTTCTAGAAGTGATGTTATAGATCCTGGATCCCATTAGATTAAGACACTACTCTGGTTTGCAACTGAACAATATAAGATCTGGTCACATCGTGTTTACCTTCTAAGGACTCCACTCTAGATGTGTTGATGATCATGGTGGACCATGTAAATTTCAGTGCAGCAGACTTCCTTTACCTCAGTAACAAGCGATTGGACGCAGCATTTTGTAGACAGCTGGCTGAGGTGATGCAATGTAGCAGACTCATAGGCCTCCCAGTGACAGTCAACCATGACTTAAGCCCAGAAGTGGTACAGGCAGAAAAAGACCAAATACAAATAGTATCAGAACATGCCTCGTGCAATTATATGGTATTCATAATTGTGGAAGGTAAAGTTAGACTCGCCTCGTGCTCGAAGGGTTAACCCTGTGTATGGGAAAACCCTCAGGCACTTGTCCACGTCGGCTTATAGAAATTTCTCTGTGTCCGGTATCTGCTTGAATGAGGAGAGGCATCCAAGGTAAGCAAGCTTAGCTGATCAGTCTAAAGCTTGTTCCAAAGATATCCGTAATAAATTACAAATAGATTGCATAAAAATTACCCGCGCGGCTACAGACTAAAAACTTCTATTTTTAATCAAATTTATTAAGCTACGCGTTTCAGCACCTCCAAGTGCCTTTATCAAGCTCTATACACAAACAATAACATAGTTTATATACAGTTACAAAGAGACCGTAGAGCTCCGCTGATATCAGAAATAACCCTGATGTCAAGATGATCTCAGCACCTGTGAGATCTGCTGACCTTGGGCTTTGTGATCCCATGGCTGCAGGCGAGACATAGCAGGGCAAAACAAGAGTTGAGTCCGTTGCCTGATGCTGCTGCAACATCAGTTTCTCCTGCTGGGGGTGTCCAGGAGAGCATCCCAGTCCAGGCACACTGTCTCAAGAGGGCAGGGACCTCTGCAGCAAGCACTGAGGCCGTTGAATAAAGTTCTCTATGGTTGTGAGAGCTCGTGTCCGCTGGTGGCTGGGTACCTGAGGCAAACCTTTTATACTGTTTCTTGCCAATAAGGCTAAATTTGGGCTAAGCTGGCCTGTACATTCCGTAGCATGGCCTCGGAGCTCGAGACTCACACGTCTGGTCTCTTTGGCATTCAAATCCCACTTCAATATATTTATTTTTTTATTATAATGTATTGGAATACTTATTTATGCAAATACATTACTGTCTGTGCATGTGAAATGTTAGAGTACATTCATGAGGCAGTATGGTTGCAGTAAAGACCATATTAAAAGCCACATCCAAAACGTTGCGTGCCTTTTTTCCGTGGTTTTGCCATCTTTTACTGATGCAGTTTCTGGTGCAATTTTTACCAATACAAAACCGACCCAGGTAAATGCACCCTTAGGGCATAGAATCCCCTAACTTAGGTTCCAGCAAGAAAGCCCTGAAAGCCTTAGTTCGATGGCTGCATCATAGAAACCTAGAGTTAGAAGGGACCACCAGGGTGATCGGGTCCAACCCCCTGCTTATTGCAGAATTCACTAAATAATCCCAGACTGATGTCTGTCCAGCCTCTGCTTGAAGACTTCAATTGAAGGAGAACTCACCACCTCCTGTGGTAACCTGTTCCACTCATTGATCATTGTCAAAATGTGTTTTCTAATATCTAATCTGTATCTCCCCCCTTCCAGTTTCACATTTCTTCTAGTCTTTCCTTGTGTAAATAAGAATAGGGCTGATCACTCTGCACTGTGACAGCCCTTCAGATATTTGTAGACCGCTATTAAGTCTCCTCTCAGCCTTCTGTTTTGTAAGCTGAGAGTTCACAGATCCTTTAACCGTTTCTCATAGGACATGGTTTGCAGTATGCTCACCATTCTGGTAGTTTTTCTTTGAACTTACTCCAGTTTTTTTAAACTGTATTCAGATGAGTCCTGACCAAGGAAGAGTAGAGGGGCATAATTACTTTACTTGATCTAGACTATATGCTTCTTTTAATACTTCCTAGAATTATATTTGCCTTTTTTGCTGCTGCATCACACTCTTGACTGATGTTCAGTCTATGATCTATTAGTATACTGACCTATCTTTAGTTCTTCCCATTCTGTATGTACTTTTATTCATTTTTCTTGCCCAGATGTGGGATTTTGCATTTCTCCCTGTTAAATACCATTGTGTTAGTTGCCGCCCACTGTTTAAACTTGTCTTTTTGAATCCTCTCTCTCTCTTCTCTAGTATTAGCTGTCCCTCTCATTGTCAAATTTAATCAGTTTCCCCTCAATTCCCTCCTCCAGATCATTTATAAAAATGCTGAAAAACACAGGGCCTAGGGCAGAACTTTGTGGAACCCCATTTAAGACATTCTTCCAATTAAATGTGCAGCCATTTATGACCGCTTTTTGAGTATGATCACTCAGCCAGTTGTGAATCCACCTAACAGTGGCCTTGTTGATCCCATATTTGGTCGTTTTTAGTGAGGATTGTATGAGATACTTTGTGAAATGCTTTGCTGAAGTCAAGTCCCTATCTTTAGGTGTGACAATAGGGGGGCAATGGGAACCCCCCACCCCTTTCCCTGCCTTGTGATGATGTTATCTCTATTGATTTTAACAGCATAAATTATAAACGGACAGAAACGGAATTATCTCCAGTCTTGGCTTTGATTGATTAATTATGTGAGCACAACAGCTAGATTGAGTATTGGTTCTGATGCCGTATATTTGCAGCACAAAGTGTTAAGGTGTTTATATAAGTAATAGAGATGAGCGAGCACCAAAATTCTCGGGTGCTCGTTACTCGGGACGAAATTTTCGCGATGCTCGAGGGTTCGTTTCGAGTAACGAACCCCATTGAAGTCAATGGGCGACCCGAACATTTTTGTATATCGCCGATGCTCGCTAAGGTTTCCATTTGTGAAAATCTGGGCAATTCAAGAAAGTGATGGGAACGACACAGCAACGGATAGGGCAGGCAAGGGGCTACATGTTGGGCTGCATCTCAAGTTCCCAGGTCCCACTATTAAGCCACAATAGCGGCAAGAGTGCCCCCCCCTCCCAACAATTTTTACTTCTGAAAAGCCCTCATTAGCAATGCATACCTTAGCTAAGCACCACACTACCTCCAGCAAAGCACAATCACTGCCTGCATGACACTCCGCTGCCACTTCTCCTGGGTTACATGCTGCCCAACCCCCCCGCGCACGACCCAGTGTCCACAGCTCACACCAAAGTGTCCCTGCGCAGCCTTCAGCTGCACTCATGCCACACCACCCTCATGTCTATTTATAAGTGCGTCTGCCATGAGGAGGAACCGCAGGCACACACTGCAGAGGGTTGGCACGGCTAGGCAGCGACCCTCTTTAAAAGGGGCGGGGCGATAGCCCACAATGCTGTACAGAAGCAATGAGAAATATAATCCTGTGCCACCGCCATCAGGAGCTGCACACGTGGGCATAGCAATGGGGAACCTATGTGCCACACACTATTCATTCTGTCAAGGTGTCTGCATGCCCCAGTCAGACCGCGGTTTTTTATAAATAGTCACAGGCAGGTACAACTCCGCAATGGGAATTCCGTGTGCACCCACAGCATGGGTGGCTCCCTGGAACCCACCGGCTGTACATAAATGTATCCCATTGCAGTGCCCTGGACAGCAGAGCTAACGTCAGATTAAATGCAGGTGGGCTTCGGCCCACACTGCATGCCCCAACCTGACCGGGGTTTTTAATTCATAGACACAGGCAGGTACAACTCCCTATTGTGAAGTCCCTGTGGACCGACAGCATGGGTGGGTGCCAGGAAGCCACCGGCAGTACATAAATATATCCCATTGCATTGCCCATCACAGCTGAGGTAATGCCATGTTTAATGCAGGTGGGCTTCGGCCCACACTGCATGCCCCAGTCAGACTGGGGTTCTTTATAAGTAGACACAGGCAGGTACAACTCCCTATTGAGAAGTCCGTGTGGACCGACAGCATGGGAGGCTCCCTGGATGCCACAGGCGGTACATAAATAAATCCCATTGCATTGCCCAGCACAGCTGAGGTAATGTCATGTTTAATGCAGGTGGGCTTCGGCCCACACTGCATGCCCCAGTCAGACTGGGGTTCTTTAGAAGTGGACACATGCAGTTACAACTCTGTGTGGACCGACAGCATGGGTGGCTCCCTGGAACCCACCGATGGTACATAAATATATCCCATTGCAGTGCCCAGCACAGCTGAGGTAATGTCATGTTTAATGCAGGTGGGCTTCGGCCCACACTGCATGCCCCAGTCAGACTGGGGTTCTTTAGAAGTGGACACATGCAGTTACAACTCCGTGTGGACCGACAGCATGGGTGGCTCCCTGGAACCCACCGACGGTACATAAATATATCCCATTGCAGTGCCCAGCACAGCTGAGGTAATGTCATGTTTAATGCAGGTGGGCTTCGGCCGACACTGCATGCCCCAGTCAGACTGGGGTTCTTTAGAAGTGGACACATGCAGTTACAACTCTGTGTGGACCGACAGCATGGGTGGCTCCCTGGAACCCTCCAGTGGTACATAAATATATCCCATTCCATTGCCCATCACAGCTGAGGTAATGTCATGTTTAATGCAGGTGGGCTTCAGCCCACACTGCATGCCCCAGTCAGACTGGGGTTCTTTAGAAGTGGACACATGCAGTTACAACTCTGTGTGGACCGACAGCATGGGTAGCTCCCTGGAACCCACCGACGGTACATAAATATATCCCATTGCAGTGCCCAGCACAGCTGAGGTAATGTCATGTTTAATGCAGGTGGGCTTCGGCCCACACTGCATGCCCCAGTCGGACTGGGGTTCTTTAGAAGTGGACACATGCAGTTACAACTCCATGTGGCCTGACAAAATGGGTGGGTGCTAGGAAACCACCGGCGGTACATAAATATATCCCATTGCAGTGCCCAGCACAGCTGATGTAACGTCAGCTTTAATGCAGGTGGGCAAAAAATTAATTGGATTACACTGTAGGCGAGGGCCCCAAAAAATTGGTGTACCAACAGTACTAATGTACGTCAGAAAAATTGCCCATGCCTAACAAAGAGGGCAGGTGAAACCCATTAATCGCTTTGGTTAATGTGGCTTAATTTGTAACTACGCCTGGAGGCAGCCCAGTTAAAATAAAAATTGGTTGAGGTGAAAGTTTCAACGCTTTAATGAGCATTGAAACGTATAAAAATTGTTTAGAAAAATTATATGACTGAGCCTTGTGGGCCTAAGAAAAATTGCCCGTTCGGCGTGATTACGTCAGGTTTCAGGAGGAGGAGCAGGAGGAGGAGGATGAATATTATACACAGATTGATGAAGCTAAAAGGTCCACGTTTTTGATGGTGATAGAGAACAATGCTTCCATCCGCGGGTGCAGCCTATGTATTGTTTAGGTATCGCTGCTGTCCGCTGGTGGAGAAGAGAAGTCTGGGGAAATCCAGGCTTTGTTCATCTTGATGAGTGTAAGCCTGTCGGCACTGTCGGTTGACAGGCGGGTACGCTTATCCGTGATGATTCCCCCAGCCGCACTAAACACCCTCTCTGACAAGACGCTAGCCGCAGGACAAGCAAGCACCTCCAGGGCATACAGCGCGAGTTTAGGCCACGTGTCCAGCTTCGACACCCTTTATGCTTTGCAGGAAACTTCTCAAGAGGCATAGCAGAGGAATGGTGACGCTAATGATTGCAGCATCGCCACTCACCATCTGGGTAGACTCCTCAAAGTTTCCAAGGACCTGGCAGATGTCTGCCAACCAGGCCCACTCTTCTGTAAAGAATTGAGGAGGCTGACTCCCACTGCACCGCCCATGTTGGAGTTGGTATTCCACTATAGCTCTACGCTGCTCATAGAGCCTGGCCAACATGTGGAGCGTAGAGTTCCACCGTATGGGCACGTCGCACAGCAGTCGGTGCACTGGCAGATGAAACCGATGTTGCAGGGTGCGCAGGGTGGCAGCGTCCGTGTGGGACTTGCGGAAATGTGCGCACCTTTCCGAGCAGGTCTGACAAGCGTGGGTAGCTTTTCAGAAAGCGCCGAACCACCAAATTAAAGACGTGGGCCAGGCATGGCACGTGCGTGAAGCCGCCGAGCTGCAGAGCCGCCACCAGGTTACGGCCGTTGTCACACACGACCATGCCCGGTTGGAGGCTCAGCGGCGTAAGCCAGCGGTCGGTCTGCTCTGTCAGACCCTGCAGCAGTTCGTGGGCCGTGTGCCTCTTCTCTCCTAAGCTGAGTAGTTTCAGCATGGCCTGCTGACGCTTGCCCACCGCTGTGCTGCCGTGCCGCGCGACACCGACTGCTGGCGACGTGCTGCTGCTGACACATCTTGATTGCGAGACAGAGGTTGCGTAGGAGGAGGAGGAGGGTGGTTTAGTGGAGGAAGCATACACCGCCGCAGATACCACCACCGAGCTGGGGCCCGCAATTCTGGGGGTGGGTAGGACGTGAGCGGTCCCAGGCTCTGACTCTGTCCCAGCCTCCACTAAATTCACCCAATGTGCCGTCAGGGAGATATAGTGGCCCTGCCCACCTGTGCTTGTCCACGTGTCCGTTGTTAAGTGGACCTTGGCAGTAACCGCGTTGGTGAGGGCGCGTACAATGTTGCGGGAGACGTGGTCGTGCAGGGCTGGGACGGCACATCGGGAAAAGTAGTGGCGACTGGGAACTGGGTAGCGCGGGGCCGCCGCCGCCATTATACCTTTGAAAGCCTCCGTTTCCACAACCCTATACGGCAGCATCTCCAGGCTGATAAATTTGGCTATGTGCACGTTTAACGCTTGAGCGTGCGGGTGCGTGGTGGCGTACTTGCGCTTGCGCTCCAACACTTGCGTCATCGTCCTCCTCACCCACTGAAAGCTCTTGAGACAGTTGCCGGAAGTCCCCAGCCTCATCCCCCGGACCCCGGGAACTTTCCAATGGTTGGGCATCGGTCACGACAAACTCCTCCAGTGGGAGAGGATTCGGAACCATTGCTGCCCATTCTGGGCAGGGGCCCGAGAACAGTTCCTGGGAGTCTGCCGGCTCCTCAGAATGTGTCATTGTAATGGAGTGAGGAGGCTGGGAGGAAGGAGGAGCAGCAGCCAGAGGATTCAGAGTTGCAGCAGTGGACGGTGCAGAATTCTGGGTGGTCGATAGATTGCTGGATGCACTTTCTGCCATCCACGACAGGACCTGCTCACACTGCTCATTTTCTAATAAAGGTCTACCGCGTGGACCCATTAATTGTGAGATGAATGTGGGGACGCCAGAAACGTGCCTCTCTCCTAATCCCGCAGCAGTCGGCTGCGATACACCTGGATCAGGAGCTCGGCCTGTGCCCACACCCTGACTTGGGCCTCTGCGTCCTCGCCCGCGTCCACGTCCTCTAGGCCTACCCCTATCCCTCAACATGCTGTATTACCAGTAGTGCAGAAACAGAACGCTGTAAATAAATGTGCCGCTTATTGGCCTGTGGTTGGAGGCTGACTTCGCTTACGGAACACACAGCAGAGGCAGGAAAGAATTTTGCGCAAGCCTGCTGTAACACTTAGCTGGCTGCGTATGAATTAGGACAACTACCCCCAGCAGAGACGCAGTACAGTCAGGACGGTCACAGGCAGCCCAAATAGATTTTTTTTCCCAAATTTTTTTGGAAAAGCCCACTGCCTATATAGACTGGATATGTCTTTCACTGTCCCTGCCTCACCACCACTACTGGCCCTGGACTATGTAAAATTACTGCAGACTGTTTCACTCTGGACAGGATGACAGCGGTGATGTAAGAGGCAACGCAGAGCTAGGAAAGAATTTTGTGCAAGCCTGCTGTAACACTTAGCTGTCTGCGTATGAATTAGGACAACTACCCCCAGCAGAGACGCAGTACAGTCAGGACGGTCACAGGCAGCCCAAATAGATTTTTTTTCCCAAATTTTTTTGGAAAAGCCCACTGCCTATATAGACTGGATATGTCTTTCACTGTCCCTGCCTCACCACCACTACTGGCCCTGGACTATGTAAAATTACTGCAGACTGTTTCACTCTGGACAGGATGACAGCGGTGATGTTGAAGGCAACGCAGAGCCAGGAAAGAATTTTGCGCAAGCCTGCTGTAACACTTAGCTGGCTACGTATGAATTAGGACAACTACCCCCAGCAGAGACGCAGTACAGTCAGGACGGTCACAGGCAGCCCAAATTGATTTTTTTTCCCAAATTTTTTTGGAAAAGCCCGCTGCCTATATAGACTGGATATGTCTTTCACTGTCCCTGCCTCACCACCACTACTGGCCCTGGACTATGTAAAATTACTGCAGGACGCAATGCTCTGGACGCAATGCTCTGCACGGCCGATATACAAAAAAAAAAAAAAAATGTGCAACACTGCAAAAGGCAGTCTCAACAGTACTGCACACGGTCAGATGTGGCCCTAAGAAGGACCGTTGGGGTTCTTGAAGCCTAAAATAACTCGTAACACTCTCCCTATAGCAGCTCCGGCATCAGCAGCACTTTCCCTGATCTCTGTCAGAATGCATCTGTGGCGAGCTGCGGGAGGGGCCGATTTATATACTTGGGTGACACCTGATCTCGCCAGCCACTCACTGCAGGGGGGTGGTATAGGGCTTGAACGTCACAAGGGGAAGTTGTAAAGCCTTCCCTGTCTTTCTATTGGCCAGAAAAGCGCGCTAACGTCTCAGAGATGAAAGTGAAAGTAACTCGAACATCGCGTGGTGCTCGCCTCTAGTAACGAGCATCTCGAACACGCTAATACTCGAACGAGTATCAAGCTCGGACGAGTACGTTCGCTCATCTCTAATAAATAACAATTTTTGAAAATGCTCTGATCACATGAACCCTTTTTAAATCCCATTTCTTCTCCAACACTCATAACTTACAAGAGGTCTAATTTTTGACAGTTAGATTTGTGGAAGTAGACTATGGGTTTCTTCTTTACTGGTACACTATAAGATTATGGTCCAGGGCTTTAACTACATACTATATATTTGTTACATCCAACCTAGAGATATTAGTTACATCCTAAAAGGATAAATATATGCACACAATATAAAATGGATAACACAAAAATATCAAGAGAAAACACAATGGGGAAGACAGGGAAATTAACCTGCAACTCAAAGGTAATGGAAGACCCTAGCTACCAGCAGGGTGTATGCCCTGATATGGGCAACCCCACATCAAGAACCTGAGGTGACCCTGACTTCCCCTAGATGGTGACAGTGAACAGTGGCTAAACTAGATGACGCTCTAAGAATATAAAATCACAAAGGTACAGGGAAATAGATATTTAAACCCTGAGATAAAGAAATTGAGATCCAGTAGATTTATCTTAACTGAGACGCAAGACAGGACCAGGAGTTGCCAAGATGACCAGAAACACCTTCCGACAGAGAGTATATCTGGCATCCCCTGTGAGGAGGAGCTAGAATAAAAATACACAAACTAATGCACCTTTTAGAGGAGCTGATTCTTGTTTGAATGAGCAAGTGACGCCACTGCTAACTCCTTTGCACTCATTCAGCTTGTTTAGACAGGCAGATCATCATTAAAAATTATTCACTTCTCATCCAGTGCCCCACATTCCTATGTGAAACACTGAGTGGGGAGTGTTTAACCCCTTAAGGACATGGCCTATTTTGGGCATAAGGACGCAATGATTTTTGGGGGATTTTGATCTCCACTTTTCAAAAGCCATAACTTTTTTATTTTTCCATCGACATGGCCGTATGAGGGCTTGTTTTTTGTGTGACAAATTGTAGTTTGTATTGGTCCTATTTTTGGGTACACAGACTATATTTTGAAACTTTTATTAACTTTTTTATGATAGCAGAAAGAGAAAACACATCAATTCTGACACTATTTTTTTTGGGGGGGGGGGGGGGGGGGATTTACAGCGTTAATTAAGCAGCATAAATGACACCATACAATTTTCCTGTGGGTCAGTACGATTGCAGCAATACCAAAATTCTTATTTTTTTGTTTAGGTTTTTCCACTTTTCCGCAATAAAACCCCTTTTTTTCTAAATCACTGCATTCAAAGTCCTATAACTTTTTTTATTTTTCCATGGATGGAGCTTTGTGGGGGCTCTTTTTTATTGCATGACGAGCTGTAGTTTTTAGTGGTATCATTTTGGAGTACATACAACTTTTATTGCATTTTTTGGGAGACAAAATGAAAAAAATAAGCATTTTGCCTCAGTTTTTAGGATTTTGTTTTAGCTTTTTGCTGTGGAGGATAAAATGTGTGTTCAATTTGTTGTACAAGTTGTTACAGATATGACAATACCAAATATGTGGGATTTCATTTTTTTTACACTAATAGGGTAAAAATCACAAAAAAAAGGGTTTTGTTTGCATTTTTTTTATTTTGACACAATTTTCATCTTTTTTTTACACTATTTTTGTCCTGGTAGGGGACTTGTACCATAACACCTAAGATCCCAATGATAAAAAATTGCAGGACTTCTGTCCTGTAATGCTTTATTGTTTGTAATAGCGATTATAGGCACTGGCAAAGCAGGATGCAATTATATCGCGGGTGTCCGATGATGTCACAAAAGGAGCGCCCTCCCTCTGTGAGCCCTCTACATGCTGCGATCTGCATCATAGTGTGTAAGCGGTTAACAGCGAGGGTCGCTGTCCTTATGCACCTTGGCTGTTGCAGCGGGAGGCCGTCTATCGGTGACAGCCAGCTCCTGCTGCCGGATGGTGTCTTCTAATCTTGTGCTATCCACAGGGCTTAACTGTCTGTTCTGTTGCGTTAAGTACCTGCCAGGACAGACACTTACACCCTGTTTCGTTAAGGGGTTAAACTCAACGATCAGTGCAAGAGCCAATAATGATTTGTATGCTGGCTGAGGGCTCGGTCACATGAGCAATTTTTAAGCGCATGTATAGGTGCGATTTTAAATCTCATCTACATAGAACCAATACTTTCAAATGAAATCGGTCCCATGTGCAGTTTTTACATGCGCTTAAAATTCGCACCTGCAAAAGATAGAACAAGTGAGTGTCAATGGACCCGCTCACGCGGTTTTTCTACATGCGATGTGCGATATTTTAAAATTGCACCTGTATATGTGTGAAAAAAAATCGCTCCTGTGACTGAGCCCTGAAATAGAACAACAAACGAAAAGTGAACACTGCTTGTTCATTGCTTGGTCATTGACTCGCATTTAAACAGAACGATTGCATTGTGCAACAAATTTTTTTAAAAATGTCATAACTGAAAGTAATTAATATGTTTCTGTAAAATTAAAACCTGCTGATTACACTGGGAAAACTGAATAATAGCAGCACGTCTCATGGTCAAATCCTCAGTGACCAAGTTTTTATTTTTCGTTTAAAAAAATTGTAACTCCTATTTTTATCCATCGACGTCGCTGTCTGATGGCTTGTTTTTTTGCGGGACGAGTTGTATTTTTCAATGGTACTATTTAGTTTACCATATAATGTACTGAAAAACTTTTAAAAAGTTCTAAGTGGAGTAAAGTGAAACAAAAAACTAAATTCCGCCATCTTCCAGTGTGTCTTGTTTCTACGGTGCACAAAGTGCAACAAAGATGACATAACTTTATTTTATGGGTCAGTACAATTACTATGATACCAAACTTACGTAGTTTTTTTTTTTGCTGTACTACTTTTTTTTTTAAAGACATTTAATTTTTTAAAAATCATTTTCTACCGCCATCTTTTGCACACAATAACCTTTTTATTTTTCTATCCACATAACTGTGCAAGGGCTCATTTCTTGCGGGATGTCCTGTAGTTCCCTTTAGTGCCATTTTGGAATACATATGCCTTTTTGATCACATTTTATTGCATTTTTTCTTGGCGACAGAATGACCAAAAAAGCGGAGCGTGGTTTACATGCTGTTACAACAGCGTGTGAACCACGTTTCTATAGAAACCAATAAGTTGCTATGGAAGCGCTCACACTTTGGTGTCCAATGCCAAAATGAAAGTGAGCATGCGCCAGCACAAGCATAACATGAGCCAGGGCTGATAACATGACGTCACCTCAGTCCCGCTTCACATTTGTGGCCAGCCAACTGTGACAATATTGTTTTACAGTCATCCAGCTTATCAGTAGTATAATTACTATATTCTCTTAGTGTATTTTACAAGTTTTTTTTACTAACCAAACCTTATCTTTGTGGCAAGAATTTAAACTGATCACCCATATATAAAGCACTTCTGCTAACTGACCTCACATGTATAGTAAGATTTTCATTGCACAGTAAACCTTAGACTCTGGTGACAAGTAAAGAGATTGGTTTTCTATCTGGTCACTGCTGTATTGTAGATCTCCCAGTAGTCTTAATTAGGTTTTAACATTTGCTGACATTTAGAGACGTAATAGAGATGAATTGATCATTTCTACTATTTCCTTTGAGAACCGTGATTTAGTAGGTTTACCCACAGTCCTATAGACCACCATAGATAATGCAATGTGATATCACAATGAGTTTTGCAAAGGACAAACCCAATGTACCACAAAATGTATAGAGATGTATACAGTAACATACTTATGGGCTTCTACTGTTCAGATACATGCTGAGGGCTCAGTCAGTTGAGCGGTTGTTTTTGTGTGCGCACAAAAAAACCTGCTCCATACATGTTCAAAATGCACGTAACCGAAGCTCTGTGCCCATTGCTTTCAATGGGGCCAGTGCTACTGCCACCTCATTGGAAGCAATGGGAGCCGATGCATAGTTCCTTTGTTAATCTAAAAAAGACATAAAATGACGCTTAAAATCAAAGATTGAGATACATATATATACAATAAAAGGTAAAGGTGGGTTGTAGGGGGAAAGTTGTGTAATTTGTGGGAGAGGAGGAGCTGGAGTAGATAGATTTAAAAGAATCTGTCACCTTCCATTTTTTTGACTGGGGCAACACATGGGTGGGGTAGGTAGCAACTTGTCTAGGGCAGCATTACCTCTAAAGATGTGGAAGGTGAGCGCTGTTTGTTCATAAAAAATGTTTTGGCATTTCTTTCTGCAACTGATTAGTACTATTACTAAGACTTGGAGTGTGTCTAAGGGCTCAGTCAGATGAGCATTTTTTCCACGCATGTATAGGTGCGTGAAAAAAATGACGCATGCATGTGTAAAAAAACGCGTGACCAAAGGTAAAAGTCGCACATAGATAGTACGGCACCATTGATAGCCATGGGTGAGGATCGCTACACCCTGCTTTGGCTGTGACAGCTGCAGCAGGGGATTCCTTGGATGGGAAACCCCTGGATGCTGTCACATCCAGGGGTTTCACCTTGTGGTAAATGGGGCCGGCGGGAGCTCCTCTGGACCCATTGAAAACATACAGAGAAGATTGTGATCCTCTGCCACAGCTGTGACAGCTATGGCAGGGGATTCCTGCATCCCCATGGGGACAGAGGGATGAAGGAATCCCCTGCCAAAGGAACGTGATGTTCTCCCATTGCTTTCAATAAGCTAGCGCTGCTGCCACTGGCCCCATTGAAAGAAATGGGATGCAGGCAACCCCGCAGTGATTTTCAGGGAAGGGCTTTAAATATACTCCATTCACTATAAACAGACCGATAGTCTCTTTTTTAGGTGAACAATGTGTACACAGGACAAATATCGCAAGAATGTGCTGATTTCAGCAATTATTTGGGCAATAACTGCCCTATGTATAGGTACCTTTACCCACACGTTCGCCCGGCCACCAATCATGCTACACAGTATGATCAATCTCAATGGTAGACTGGCTGTCAAAGTAAAGCATCCTTGCTGGCATAGAAGTAGAATTCTACTTTTTCAAAGGGCACAATCTTCTTTTCCCACAGTATCCTATACTCCAGTTCATTCTTTCTGCTATATAGGGAAGGGGAACTAAAGATGTCTGTCACCCACTATTTCATACCATATTGTCATACCTGCAGAGAGCAGTGGGAAAAAAGAAAAGAGTACTATGTTTCCTATTTGTGTCCACAACACAGTGGGGTAATAGCACAAACTATTAGGAAAAATTGGCCATTAATTTAAGGACAGTCATTGTTTTATTAAAGCATTCTAAGAACTACTGAGCACAGTGTAGTGGAAAACAAGGTCCATAAGACAGCCTGGTAAAGGCAGATTTGCATAGTATGCAAATTACACAAAAATGGTTATCACAGCCAAAAAATAGAATTCTTCCAAGCCTGTTTCGTGAGCAGTGTAATAGCCCTGTATGGGGCAATGCCTTCTGCCATTCTTATACTGGCAAGAGATATTACATCAAGTGATGCTATGCATGCATTCAGACTTTGTCATGTATTATTATAACGTGCCCCTGTGGAATAAAAAGCCAAATATAGTAGAATGCTTAATAAATGCCGGACTGAGATGCTGCACTGTATGAAAATGAGTGAGACTAGTTACAGATGAGAATAATATGGACACACTTTTTCACCCATATAATGGACATGCGTCCAGTCTGACAGGGGTTTACTAACCCAAACTCACAGCATCATAGGGATCTAATATGGGCACAAAAATGCACCAATAATATGCTCATCTCAAACTGGCATATATTACAATTGTAGACAACTAAAAATAAATGGTCATGGCTCACCAGCTGTGTCATCGGGGATCGAGTAAAGTCACGGCATCAGCCCTGGCCCTCATGATCCAGTGTCATTCCAGTTTTGGATGCCAATATGAGCACTTCTCTGCTGGTACATGGATGGAATGGTCAGCTGGTAGGTGTGTGTCCCAACCGGCCAATCAGCGCTTGCCTGTACACATTTATACCAGCTCCTCCTCCCTGAGGATACCAGTTATACTTCTAATTTGAAGGTGTTTCCGGTCAAGTTGGCATCTCCTGCTCTATTTCATACTTAAGATAAGTCTGTTCAATGTTTTTGTTATCTGGGGTGTTGTAAATTCTATCTGCTAAGTATCGTTATCTTTTGCATTGAACTCAGACCTGATTAATAGTGTGCTTGTGTAACTCCACACATATTGTTGCTCATTGTAGCTACCAATATACTTATTTCCAACTGGGTAGAGTCATGGTCGCCCAAGGTTCTTAACGTGGGTTCGCCTTCTACAGGGTGAGTGCTCCACTTTTAGGTTGGGTCTTCTCACCTCAGTAGGTTAGGGTCAGATTTCCTTTGTCCCCACTTTTTGGTTTCGTTATTAGCATACTATATTCTCTGTATTAGTATTTTGTGTGTATATCAATCCTTTCAGGACAATAAATTATGTCTAATTCGGAGGCAGTGTTTTGCATCCAGCTCAGACACAACACAAACAATGACAGCCAGAGCATGACTGTTTTCAAAAAGTAACATTTCTGTACAGTAAATTTCAAGAATTCATATGGATGTCAACAAAGAGCCGATCACATACAAGATATGCAACCATCTGCCTTTTCTCAGTATTGGTTTGGGTCCCAGTTTTGAATTTGGCCAACTTTTCATGATTTGTATTGTCAAGAGTGAAGTCAATAGCAGGTGCTATCTTTCTGTAGCAGAATACAGCATGCTATGGATTGGAGCCCTAAAGTCTGCACAGTTATTATCTGCATTGTGTTAGTGGGAATCTCAAAACCTCATTGGCTTCTACTGCATTGTAGTTTGTTGCAAATGTTTATTGCAATGTGAATGAAGCCCCATTTACACACAAAGATGATCGCTCAAAATGTGTTCAAAAGATAGCTTAAATTACAGTTTTGAGTGATCATTTTGCATAAACTACTAAGCAGCTACTTAGTGGCTTATTAGCTTCATTTGCATGCAAATGAGCCTCCCTTTGCTGTATGCAGATAACATCAGGAGGTTTCTTATTTGCTTACAGCTCCACTGTTCTCCAGCAGGACAGCAGCTGAAACAATGTTAGCAGCGCTCCCATGGAGAATCACAGTGTGTGGTCCCTGCTATCATCTGGCCAGCCGAACAAGGGATTTTATGCTGAACTAAAAATCATTGTTCGTCAGAAAAGCAAACGATGGTAGCATTTACACGCAATGATTATTATTGCTCATCGTTTGAATGAATTTTGAGCGATAATGATTGTGTATAAATGGGCCTTAAAGCTTTACAATGAACTGTACACTGTATACAAGCTACATTAGCCACAACAATACAAGTGCTACTTATCTAGCAATAAATGGATGAACAGTTTATTGTGTTTGCAAACCTGGTGATATAAGCATGTATATAATAATAATCTAATAATAATACCCCTTTTACGACTAGTAATGTACTTAAAATGTTTATCATTCAAACAAGCTACTATGCATTGACAGAGAATACTGAATATGCCTGGAATAGTTTTAGATAAATCTATGTATAGTGTAATAATTCTATGCATACAGTGGATTACTGTATTACATATTAATAATCTGCTTTGACTTTAGACACATAACATTACTATCAAATATTTAGGCTAAAAAAAGACCCTTATAGAAAGGACTGTGACGATTCGAGGAAATATGTCCTTTGTTTTATTTCATGGTGTTTTAGATAACTTTATCGTATTTTTACACTGATGGTTTCTTACAAGTCTATTGCAGCCTCGTTTATTTTAAGGAACTGAAAAGCTTTTTATTCTTCTTTTTTCTCTGTCTACCTTGAGGGGTCCGTCCTTGCAGCTTTCTGCAGAGTCATTATACCCTGGGTGCTGTCTTATGTTCATACAACAGCCCCCACTTCTTGATTCCACTTCATCTACTTCATGGACACAGACATTTGTTAGGCTTATTAGCTCAGCAGGAGCCTTATCATATTTTGTATCTTAGGCTGTTGGAGATGTCAAGAGATGGAAATGCTGTGTAGCTTTTTATCCTCCCTTTGTACACTTTCTCCTTCAGACCAACAGTGCATTTGGATTTAATGCTCTGCAGCCACTAGATGCTGGGATCTCTTTAAATATGTCTAGCATTTCCATCTGTACCAATATCACTGCAAAGGCTTAGCCATGATTAGGCTGTCAAGATTTATTAAGTTAAAAAGTATCAAAGTTTCTTATAGCAACCTCAGACCTTTAAAGAGCCCACCTTCCTTTATATGCCCCCCCCCCCCCCCCCCCCCAGCACCATGCCGTCAATGTGCTTCACTTGACCTTGACCAATGTATGCACCCGGGGAACACTAATGAATTTGGGCCAATTCATCTTGGAACTCCAAATTTAATCAAGCTGACATGTTGGAGAAAGCAGCCTGTAATTAACTCCTAGTATTTTAGGTATTCTGTAAATTATTGCAAAGAAAAAAATTGTTGTTTTCTTATGCGTTCAACGCGGCTGTCTGGGATTCAATGAGGTTGACATTACTATTGAAGGTAACCTTTAAAGTTGAGGTCAGGATGAGGTGTATTGTGGGTTGTTGCAGAACATAACATGGATATTATTCTTGTCTGAACACAAGACTGATACTGTTTTTTGTGTGAATCAGTGATATTCTGGTAATGTTTACGTTTTGCTAATGTTTAAAACACAGCAGTTTAGACTATTATTACTTCAGGTGCATTTACACGGAGCGATGATGGCTCAAAAATCACTTAAAGGCGATCGTTTGAGCTATAATTGTTGCATCTAAACGCACAGCCATTGTGCACTTTTCGGGCACTGCTTGCTGATCGTTATATTCAGTCCAACCTAAAAATCGTCCTTCAGCCTTATCAGCAGTTCTCCATAGGGAGTGCTGATAGCATTGTTTCCTGATGGAGAGAAAAAAAGGACTGAAAGCAGATAAGAGCCCTTGGGCTATTATTGCTTTCAGCTAAGGCTTCATTTGCACACTTAATTGCTCTTAAGTAGCTGAGTAGCTACTTTAAAGTTTATGCCAAATGATCGCTCAAAGCTGTCACTCATACTGTCGTTTGAGCGATCTTTGAGCGATCATCACTCCATGTAAATGGGCCTTTCTATCATCACTATTATTAACGGTACTGGTGCATTATGTTTTCACCAGCAGAACGGGTGGAGACCAGCTTGTGCGGCCTTAGTTAAAGTGCATCCCCACAGCTTGTGATTGACTGGGCGAGACCTTCAGGACCCGGTGTATGGAAGGAGCAGGCTGTCGCCCCTGGGCCGAGCGCTGGGCGGCTACTGCTGCATGACAATGCTGATGCCGCCAAGACCGCTGGAGGTGTACCAGTGGAAGCTGCTGTTAGAAGTCCCGACACAGGACACTACAACTGTGCAAGCTGCTATTCCAGTCCCGCTTCGGACGGTGATACAGCTGTATCTGCTGAGCGGGAAACGTGTTTTATCAGATCCATGCTGCAGATTAGCATGAACATAGGCTGTTTGAAAACTTAAGTATGCATAATCAAATGGTCCTGTTCAAAAGTTTGCCAACCCGCAGCTGAATCCCACCCTGTGTACCAATGTCTGCTGGTGGCGGCGTCCACGCGGATCTCTATTGTTCTGGGAAATCTTTTGCTCTTCCCATGTAATACGTGGCCCATCTGCCGCAGCACGGACGGGCTGCAGCACGGACAGCTTCCACTGACTTCAATGGAAGCCGTCCGTCTGAGAACTGCAGTGGAATGGAGCATGCTGTGATTTAATTTCAGCATTCAAAGATCTGCAAATCCAATCGGCATGCTTTAATTTAGGTGCGGTTGCCCATTCTTCCTTATGGGCGGCTTGAACTACAGATCACCCGTGCAGATTCCCATGCGATTCTGTAATTCAAATCCGCCCGAGGACACTGGGCCAAAAAGTTATACATTATATGTACCGCAAAATGATGCCATTAAAAATTCAACTCGTCTTGCAAAAAACAAGCCCTCATACGGCTACGTCAACAGAAGAATCAAAAAGTTATGGTTTTTAAAAAGTGGAAATGATAAACAAAAAAGATGAATTTCTTTGTCATTAAGTATCAAGTCCTCAAGGGGTTAATAATGCTGTTCTTGTTATAAAAAATAATTAATCTGTTGCGAGCCTTGAGTATAAAACTGTTTTTCACTTTTGTGCATTGTGTTATCTCATGTTTTGCCAAATGTTTTAGCTGATTAGATATGGTTAATAGTATTTTATAGATGATCCAGTGACTGCCACTTTCTGCACTGCTGCTAGTTGATGAGATCTTTGGGAAGAACTCATGTTACACTTGGGTATAATTTCATCCTACCGGAATGTGTGATGGTTTTTCACAAAAATCACAAACTACAGGAAGCTTTCTGGTTATGAAGACTAAAAACAAATTAAAATGAGCAGCTGGACCAGCTGTCTGAGATCCGTAGCATGAACAGACTGCGAGATTGTAGCCATTATTTCATGTCTATTATTCCACCTCCATGTAGCTATTTACTTATGGTAAAGAATAATATACAGAACATTCTTCTGGCCTGTTATATGTGCTGGAAGTTGGGATTCGAAATGCAGGATGTGTTGTGCAAGGATTTTAGGTTTTGCAGCATTCAGGTAGCTGGGATCAAAAACTAGCTGTAGCGGCGAAAGAGCAAAAAGTAGAAAAAAAAACTAGAATTTCATGCTGTAGAGAAAGTGTTTTACATTTCTGGCTGAAAAACAAGTTAGCTCTTGTTAATAGTGTATTGGCATTTGACTTCATTTCCTGCAGGAAATGAAAAAATATGAGTTTTTATGGATTATTATTTAAAACAGTAGATTTTATTATAAGCTTCCCTTTTAAACTTTCTTGCTGTTAAAATGGCTGGAGATATAATGAGCGCAAAAGCCTCAGGAGTGCAATGAGTTAAATCAGAGCAAAAATATGCAAAGGATCATTTATGAAAATGGAAAAGCAATGAACTGCTCGCAATATGAGGTTATGTTCCAGTTTTGTACAAATATATATATATACATGTGTTATGTTCCAGGATTGTACTAGATATATAGTAAAATGGCATAACCTCCCAAGATTATATATATATATATATATATATATACACATATGCACACATATTTATAGTATTTCCTCAAAAATTAGACCCGTCCTATATTAATCTTTGCCCCTAAAGAGGCAAATTTTCAGGGGATGTCTTATTTTCAGGGGATATCTTATTGTACTTACCTAGCAGACTCATTCCAGGTCCCTCCCGCTGCTCCCCGGAACTCCACCGTGCTTCTTGCAGTCCTAGGCTGTCCACATTGATTGGCCAATTCATAAATCCCATCTCCATAATGCGATGGCTGTATATAGTTCTTCGACTACCACTTAGCCAATCAATGCAGTGCTTGATGAACCAATCACAGCCATTGCATTGATTCATCAAGTGTGCATTGATTGTTGATTGGTTGAGCAGCGCTCGAGAACTAATCAGAGCCATCGCTTCCTGGAGTTGGGATTTATGAATCCCATAACCAGGAAATGATATGCTGCGGGCGACCGAGGATTGCAAGAAGCGTGTTGGAGCTTGGGGGGAGGCAGAAGGGACCTGGACCGAGCCTGCTAGGTAAAGTATTGCTTTCTTCTTTTTTTATTTAAATGCAATGTCGCTAGGGCTTATTTTCGGGCTAGTATTTAAAGCCTCCTCGAAAATCCTGAAAAAAAGCAGTGTGGGGCTTATATTCAGGGTAGGTCTTATTTGGGGGGAAAAGGAGTATATATGTATGTTATGTTGCAGTTCCCTGGACAGTGGGTGGATAGGAGTGCCATACAGGAAAAGAAAAAATGTGCATAGGCCACAATCAGTATTGCTGTTCCTTTATTCTTAGGCTACATTCACATGGTCAAGAATCTTGCGCGAGTTTTCTGCACGCATTTTTTTTTCCCTTGTAGCGATGCTGCAAGAATAAAGTTTGCAGCATTCTGTACTTTTTGGCGTTCTATCGGATGTGGCAGATTCCATATCTGTCCCCCATGGGCACCTTTTGATAAAAGAGAAAAACAACCTTCTACTGCATGCATGCCGGTTTTCCTACTGGATGCCTAGCAGACTGCACTATTCTATGATAGAACGCCATACCAGGCCATACCAAATAGACACTCATTTGACACACAATGGGTAAATGAGGGTTATGGCTACTTTTGACATGTATGCCAGGAGCTTTCCAGGAAGATACAGCAAATAGATGCTGCAAACATAGTATGCAATATCAAGTAGATAGTAAGCCAGTTAATAAGTCCGTAGTAGTGGATCTAAAATATGATATAATATTACAAGTTATAGGTATTAGATTACTGGTCATTCCAGGGATATACAGTATTCAGATGAATATAGGCTATCCTACCCAGAGTAATTGGACACCTGAGCAAAAAAAATCAGTATTTATTTGATTATCATATGATAATACTTAGTGGGGCGCCTTTGGCCCTAATGGCATCGGATACTCTCCATGACTTACTTTCTACTAATGTCTGATGAACTTCAGCCATTATCTCCCTCCATTCATCCTGCAAACAGCTGTTGAGTTTTCTCAAAGAAGATGGATGCTGTTAATATTGCCTGACCTGACAATCCAGTTCACCCCAAAGATGTTCAGTAGGGTTCTGGTCGGGACTCTGTGCAGCCAGTCCAATTGTGGAACATCCATATCCTCAAAGCAATGTAAAACAGCGCTGGATTTGTGGCAAGGCGCATTGTCTTTTTGGAAGTATTGCTGACTATTTCCAAAGTATTGACACATTGCCGGCTGCATATTGTTGTCTAGAATGCCAGGGTACGTCTCCGTGTTTATTGTTCTTACCACTGCAACCAACAGACCGAGACCATGTCACGTAAAACAACCCCAGATTATAACAGAACCTCTGTTGTACTTAACTGTTGGCACAACACACTTAGGCAAAAGGCGTTCTTCAGGCTCCTCCACACCCAGGTATGTCCATCTGATTTCAAGATGCAGTAGCACTGATTATCACTAGAGATGAGCAAGTACCTGCCTGCTCGGAGCAAAGATTCGGCTCCCGGCGGCGGGTGGGGAGCTGCGGGGGAGAGCAGGGAGGAACGGAGGGGAGATCTCCCTCTCTCCCCCCCCCCTGCTCCCCTCTGCTGACTGCCACAACTCACCTGTCACCCGCGCCGGCAGCCGAACCTTTTCTCCCGAGCGGGGAGATACTCGCTAAGGACAATGCTCGATCGAGTAATTGTCCTTAGCGAGTTTACTCGCTCATCTCTATTTATCCCTCCATAGAAAGTTCTACCATTGCTCAACTGTCCAATGATGATGCTTCTTGTATCATTGTAGATGGGCTGATGCATTTTCTGTGAGAGTACTCCCTAGATGTTTGCAGGGTGAATGGAGGGAAATACCAGCTGAAGTGTATCAGATGTTAGTAAAAGTATGCCAAGGAGAGTGTCCAATGTCATTAGGGCCAAAGGAGCTCCACTAAGTACCGTATAAGCATATTTAAATCAATACTACTTTTGATTCTTGTTCAGGTATCCAATTAATTTTGGTAAGCTAGTGTATTTAGAAATAGGGAAGATTTCTTTTATTCCTGTCAGGGCTTCTTTACACGAGCGAGCCCGATGTCAAGCCGAGAAGCTTAGCCTGATATTGCGCTTGCCAATGTGTGCTTTTCACGATAATGTAACGTGTTTTTGATTAAAAATCCTATCACTTCTGTGAAATTGCGAACCTCACGCGTGTTTCACATATGTGATAGGATTGCAAGTATTTCCCACTGACTTCAAAGGGAACACATCACATCGCACTCGCATGCATATTGACGTCATGCGAGAGCCATCCGATGGCTTTTAAGGTCCCATTGGAGACAATGGGCGATGCATTCCATGGGAACGCCAAGAGATAGAATGTGCTTGTGAATCGCTTGTGTGAACTAATTCATTCGAAAGAATGGATTTCATATTCGCACAAAACTCGCACAAGACCATCACTTGGGTGACTAAGCCCTTATGAAGCAATGGCAACTACTTCATATAAGTTTTTTTTGCATCACTCTGGATGAAAACTGCAGAATAATAGGTTGAATACTATGGATTTATGTCAACTTTAGAAAATCCTTGTAAAGTTGTAAGTTTCCCTGACCCATAGTTACATAGTATGGCATAAAAAGACATATGTCCAACACGTTCAACCAAGGGATGTGACAATTATCTATTTTCTCTCCACGGTGATGGGAATAAGCAGACAAACATGTAAATAACATCCCCATTCTCTGCTCACCTACTCCATTCTTACATGTTTTGTTGGAAGGTCAAGATGTATCATAGTGGAGCCGTCTATACGGTGACACACAAGTCTGATCTCTATTGTCCTCTGGAATGTGTCTGGTGAACAAATATTCAAGTTATGTTTTCTGCTTTAGAGGAAAAAAGTACATTTTGTAACATAAAATTGTAAAAGTTACAAAATATGATAAGTGGCCATATGAATGTTACCGCTGTGCCTATAGAAGAGCATATTGGGGAGCATTTATCACCAGGTGAATTTCTGATGCCAGTTTCCTGGCAGTTTCTTTTCTCCTTTCTAGTTTAGGGGGGCATACTTACTATGAGTGTGTCAAGAAGGGTGTCATCTCTCCTTCCAGGAATGCTGCCATCCAATAGGTGGCGCTGCAGAGGTATTGTTCCATCATCCTTATTTGCATAAATTACCCAGAGGAGCATGCATGGCCGTATAAGTCTCTTCAGTCACCTTTCAGGTGTCTTCTCACACCACTTCTGGGTGCTCTCCTTGGGGAGAGACGATGCCATCCCTCGACCCAATCACCCCCTTGGTGTCTTCACGCACTCTCTTTGGGTGCTCTCCTTAAGGACAGACAACTCCCCTCTTGACCCACATCACAGGCCACTCACCAGCCAAGCCAGAAACCTACTACACACTGATGAGGGGCAAACACCCCGGAACAGCTGTCTGTTTATGGTTTTCTGGCTCGGTTTCCTATCCCCAATCATTGTTTTACAGACTTGTTAAAAAGTCATACATTGATTTAAAGGACAGCTGCTATCCAATAGTTGGCTCTGCAGATGTATTGTTCCATATTCCTTAATACTATGAGTGTAAGTTGCGCCCATGAGGCTCTGGCACAGCTTGCATCGTGCTGTCCGATTCAAACAGACACAGTGCGGAGACATACATTGGCTTGTCCTATTTATTGTCTGTGATACGAACAGGAATAGGATATGTGATGATTTTTTTCATGTGGCCCAGGAGTCTGCATGAAATACGTTAATTTGTATAGCTTCATAGGCTATATTTGAGCCACGTGTCCTCCTGTAAATTAACACAAACCGCACACGGCCCCAAATACACTAGTATGCCCGTATCCTAATGTGAAAAGTGTGTTAAATATCTCACATTATTGTAAAATTTGTCAGTTACATCTTTAAATCTATCTAGAGATGTGGATTCACTTTGCATGCCACCCTGCTATGTATGCTATGAGAGCGCAACAAAGTTTACGACTTTTCAAAAAGTTGAAATGCTTAAATCTTAAAACAGCCTCACTCTACTTAAAACCCCTCCCCTTTTTTAGATACTTTTAAAAAGCGAAGAGAAAAGCATAACATCTGCTCTTTTTGGAATGAATGCATAGCAAATTTGTCGAAATTGATCTGTGCCAAAAAAAGTCGCAATTTATGCCAGAATTCTGGCACAACACCAGTAATAAACGTGCCCCTTTGTTCCTATTCCCTTTTTATGTTTTTAAATTCAAACATGCCTGTTTTTTGCAAGTTGTATATTCATGAATTGTACATGCAACGTTTAACTCTTGCAGTGATATGTTTACTACAGGAACTTGTTCTGTTTTAACCATTAGGGACCAAGAACGGTAAATATATGGTGTTTGGTCCTGGGTTTAATCCCAGGGTCTTCTTCTTTCTTCAATGGGGCCGCTCGTGCAGAATGCCGGCTCCGTGTAGCTCCGCCCCGTCACGTGCCGATTCCAGCCAATCAGGAGGCTGGAATCGGCAATGGACCGCACAGAAGCCCTGCGGTCCACCGAGAGAGAAGATCCCGGCGGCCATCTTCAGCAGGTAAGTATAGAAGTCACCGGAGCGCGGGATTCAGGTAAGCGCTGTGTGGGTTTTTTTTTAAGTCCCTGCATCGGGGTTGTCTCGCGCCAAACGGGGGGGGGGGGGGGGTTGAAAAAAAAAAAATGTTTCGGCGCGGGACAACCCCTTTAAGGTACAAAACTGCCTGGTCTTTATGGTGTTAAAGGGGCTATGTGGACTTATGTTATCTTTGTAGGTAGATCCTCAGAATGGGCCAATAATATCTGATCAGTGAGGGTCTGCCGATCATATGATTGAAGTCACTACAGCATTCATGCAAGTGCTGGAGCCTCTTCAATATATTTACCCCCCCCCCCCACCACCACCACTGTTTTAGATATTGATAGCCTATTCTGAGCATAAGCCATCAAGTATTAAAGTCTTAATAATCCCTTTAAATAAGATGACTATAAGATACAAACTTAGTGGAAAAGTTTTGCTAAGCAAAAGGTACCAGATTTGAATAGTAAATTGCACCGTAAAGCAATTCTCAAATTTATTATGTGTGGTAAACTACTTTTAGACGTATTTCATCAATTTTGAAAAGTATCATGATAGGGAATCTCAAAATGTGTGAAATTTATAAAAAACATGCATCTATATTTTTCGCACAACTTATTGGTTCTCATGTACCCCAACCATGAAGTGGCAAGAGGAAGGGAAATATGTCTAAGATGCACCAAATGTACTACGTGTACCTTTTTTATACTTTGACCAAAATTTTCCATAATTTCATCCACTTCTAAATGTCCGCATCTTACAAGATTACTGATAAATCTCCCCTATAGTGTTGTGTTACATTTTCATTTGGATAAATGGTTGCAAGATATTTAAGGACCATAGAACATAGAATTTTCCCAATAGATATTGTTTGGTGTTTTGTTTGAAAGGAAAGGAAATAATTACAAATTAAGAAAGTATTATTGTGGCCATTGAAATAGATAAACTGTAATAAAATACAGCCCCTCAGTCAGTCCGTCATTGTCATTCTATTACTACTTGAGCCTCCAGATTAGAACGCTCTCCTGGGTACTGGACTCATATACAGCTGTTTAGCTGAAACAACAGATCGGCATTACACTGCAAATGTCAAATTACAATGATAAAATGGCAACATGACAACTTTGGAAACTCCAGCAGTTTTATCTTGGGAATGAAAGATTAATATTTGGAAATCTCACATGTGATTGGGGATTTCATACAAACTGAACTTTTTGGCCATTTGAAGACATATCATACATTAGATATCCGTATGAAGAAAAACATATTTGAACGAACAATGCAAATTTACAGTCAGCCTTGGAGAAAATAAATATACTAATAATCTAAATCTGAAAATATTAGACATTCTAAACATCACCTGTGTGTCTCCAGACTAGTATAAATCAAGTAGCTTAATGCCTAAGGTGGACAGAAACATTAGATGTCCATCAGCTGAATCTCACAACGTTGTCAGATCTGGATGATCATCTGATGTGTATGGATGCCTCCCTACTTTCTTCCGATTGCAGATGTTGGGGGAGATAAGTATTGAGCAGTTGGATTTCAGCTCCTTTTGCAATCGGTTGATAAGCTGCCGCCAGAGGTGTTTGGCAGCGCTTTCTCTCCTCTGTACACTCAGAACACCAGCATGCTTGGCAAAGTTGAGTGTGCATTTGTATGGTGTGTTAGGCAAAATGGCTGTTGGCTGGATGAGTGTTCGGCTGACAGCCCTCTAGGGCAGCCTTAGGGTATGTTCACACGGTAGATTTTTACCATGGATTTGACATTGATTCCACATCAAATCTGCAGCAAATCTACATCACATTACATATTTTGGCCATATAATGCGAGCAGAGTCGCTAAAAAAAAAATCTATAATGCTTGGACAGATCAATGGCAAAAGAAGACACGGCGCCAAAGGACACGATGGCCAATACTGTCAAAGCTGATACTTGCATGGATATCACACAACTGAAAGAAGCAGCGCAAAACTCAAAGCTCACCTTTAGGGTCACCAAAGGTTGTGAACGACTAAACGACTAACAACAACAACAACTATGTGAATTCACACCACAGTCTATAGTGTACAGATTTTTTTCCACTCGTAGATTTTAAATCTGCAGGCAGAGAAAAGAGAAGTGGCATGTCACTTATAGGCATGAAGTCTGTGAAGAATTTGCATTGGGAAGTCCACACTATATTTGCCCATTGGAAAGGGTTAAATACATGTGCGGATCCACTGCCAAACATTTGGACAGCCAAAGCAGAGGTCCACAGCTCAGTTGTGGTTTTCTGCAAAGATTTCAAGAGGTGGAATCCACATGGAAAAATGTGCGTCAGATTCTGCCATATATGCATACTAGAGATGAGCGAGCACCAAAATGCTCGGGTGCTCGTTACTCGGGACAAAATTATCGCGATGCTCGAGGGTTCGTTTCGAATAACGAACCCCATTGAAGTCAATGGGCGACCCGAGCATTTTTGTATTTCGCCGATGCTCGCTAAGGTTTTCATGTGTGAAAATCTGGGCAATTCAAGAAAGTGATGGGAACGACACAGCAACGGATAGGGCAGGCGAGGGGCTACATGTTGAGCTGCATCTCAAGTTCACAGGTCCCACTATTAAGCCACAATACCGGCAAGAGTGGGCCCCCCCCAACAACTTTTACTTCTGAAAAGCCCTCATTAGCAATGCATACCTTAGCTAAGCACCACACTACCTCCAACAAAGCACAATCACTGCCTGGATGACACTCCGCTGTCACTTCTCCTAGGTTACATGCTGCCCAACCCCCCCGCACGACCCAGTGTCCACAGCGCACACCAAACTGTCCCTGCCCAGCCTTCAGCTGCCCTCATGCCACACCAACCTCATGTCTATTTATAAGTGCGTCTGCCATGACGAGGAACCGCAGGCACACACTGCAGAGGGTTGGCACGGCTAGGCAGCGACCCTCTTTAAAAGGGGCAGGGCGATAGCCCACAGTGCTGTACAGAAGCAATAAGAAATATAATCCTGTGCCACCGCCATCAGGAGCTGCACACGTGGGCATAGCAATGGGGAACCTATGTGCCACACACTATTCATTCTGTCAAGGTGTCTGCATGCCCCAGTCAGACCGCGGTTTTTAATTCATAGACACAGGCAGGTACAACTCCCTATTGTGAAGTCCCTGTGGACCGACAGCATGGGTGGCTCCCTGGAACCCACCGGCGGTGCATAAAAATATCCCATTGCATTGCCCAACACAGCTGAGGTAGTAATGTTGTGCTTAATGCAGGTGGGCTTCGGCCCACACTGCATGCCCCAGTCTGACTGGGGTTCTTTAGAAGTGGAAACAGATGCATTTATAATTCTCTGTGGACCCACAGCATGGGTGGGTGCCAGGAAGCCACCGGCGGTACATAAAAATATCCCATTGCATTGCCCAACACAGCTGAGGTAGTAATGTCGTGCTTAATGCAGGTGGGCTTCGGCCCACACTGCATGCCCCAGTCTGACTGGGGTTCTTTAGAAGTGGAAACAGATGCATTTATAATTCCCTGTGGACCCACAGCATGGGTGGCTCCCTGGAACCCACCGGCGGTACATAAAAATATCCCATTGCATTGCCCAACACAGCTGAGGTAGTAATGTCATGCTTAATGCAGGTGGGCTTCGGCCCACACTGCATGCCCCAGTCTGACTGGGGTTCTTTAGAAGTGGAAACAGATGCATTTATAATTCTCTGTGGACCCACAGCATGGGTGGGTGCCAGGAAGCCACCGGCGGTACATAAAAATATCCCATTGCATTGCCCAACACAGCGGATGTAACGTCAGCTGTAATGCAGGTGGGCTAAAAATTAATTTGATTACACTGTAGGCGAGGGCCCACAAAAATTGCTGTATCAACAGTACTAATGTACATCAGAAAAATTGGCCATGGCCAACCAAGAGGGCAGGTGAAACCCATTAATCGCTTTGGTTAATGTGGCTTAAGTGGTAACTAGACCTGGAGGCAGCCCAGTTTAACGAAAAATTGGTTCAAGTTAAAGTTTCAACGCTTTTAAGAGCATTGAAACGTATAAAAAATTTTAAGAAAAATTATATGAGTGAGCCTTGTGGCCCTAAGAAAAATTGCCCGTTCGGCGTCATTACGTGAGGTTTCAGGAGGAGGAGCAGGAGGAGGAGGATGAATATTATACACAGATTGATGAAGCAGAAATGTCCCCGTTTTGGATGGTGAGAGAGAACGATGCTTGCATCCGCGGGTGCAGCCTACGTATTGCTTAGGTATCGCTGCTGTCCGCTGGTGGAGAAGAGAAGTCTGGGGAAATCCAGGCTTTGTTCATCTTGATGAGTGTAAGCCTGTCGGCACTGTCGGTTGACAGGCGGGTACGCTTATCTGTGATGATTCCCCCAGCCGCACTAAACACCCTCGCTGACAGGACGCTAGCCGCAGGACAAGCAAGCACCTCCAGGGCATACAGCGCGAGTTCAGGCCACGTGTCCAGCTTCGACACCCAGTAGTTGTAGGTGGCAGAGGCGTCAGGGAGGACGGTCGTGCGATCGGCTACGTACTCCCTCACCATCCTATTACAGTGCTCCCGCTGACTCAGCCTTGACTGGGGAGCGGTGACACAGTCTTGCTGGGGAGCCATAAAGCTGTCCAGGGCCTTAAAGACTGTTGTATTGCCTGTGCTGTACATGCTGCTCGATCTACGCACCTCCCCTGCTACCTGGCCCTCGGAAGTGCGCCTTCTGCCACTAGCGCTGTCGGATGGGAATTTTACCATCAGCTTGTCCGCCAGGGTCCTGTGGTATAGCAACACTCTCGAACCCCTTTCCTCTTCGAGAATGAGAGTGGAAAGGTTCTCCTTATACCGTGGGTCGAGCAGTGTGTACACCCAGTAATCCGTAGTGGCCAGAATGCGTGCAACGCGAGGGTCACGAGAAAGGCATCCTAACATGAAGTCAGCCATGTGTGCCAGGGTACCTGTACGCAACACATGGCTGTCTTCACTAGGAAGATCACTTTCAGGATCCTCCTCCTCCTCCTCCTCCTCCTCAGGGCATACACGCTGAAAGGATGACAGGCAAGCAGCATGGGTACCGTCAGCAGTGGGCCAAGCTGTCTCTTCCCCCTCCTCCTCATCCTCCTCATGCTCCTCCTCCTCCTCCTGAACGCGCTGAGATATAGACAGGAGGGTGCTTTGACTATCCAGCGACATACTGTCTTCCCCCAGCTTTGTTTCCGAGCGCAAAGCGTCTGCCTTTATGCTTTGCAGGGAACTTCTCAAGATGCATAGCAGAGGAATGGTGACGCTAATGATTGCAGCATCGCCGCTCACCACCTGGGTAGACTGCTCAAAGTTTCGAAGGACCTGGCAGATGTCTGCCAACCAGGCCCACTCTTCTGAAAATAATTGAGGAGGCTGACTCCCACTGCGCCGCCCATGTTGGAGTTGGTATTCCACTATAGCTCTACGCTGCTCATAGAGCCTGGCCAACATGTGGAGCGTAGAGTTCCACCGTGTGGGCACGTCGCACAGCAGTCAGTGCACTGGCAGATTAAACCGATGATGCAGGGTCCGCAGGGTGGCAGCGTCCGTGTGGGACTTGCGGAAATGTGCGCAGAGCCGGCGCACCTTTCCGAGCAGGTCTGACAAGCGTGGGTAGCTTTTCAGAAAGCGCTGAACCACCAAATTAAAGACGTGGGCCAGGCATGGCACGTGCGTGAGGCTGCCGAGCTGCAGAGCCGCCACCAGGTTACAGCCGTTGTCACACACGACCATGCCCGGTTGGAGGCTCAGCGGCGCAAGCCAGCGGTCTGTCTGCTCTGTCAGACCCTGCAGCAGTTCGTGGGCCGTGTGCCTCTTATCTCCTAAGCTGAGTAGTTTCAGCACGGCCTGCTGACGCTTGCCCACCGCTGTGCTGCCACGACGCGCGACACCGACTGCTGACGACGCGATGCTGCTGCTGACACATCTTGATTGCGAGACAGAGGTTGCGTTGGAGGAGGAGGAGGGTGCTTTAGTGGAGGAAGCATACACCGCCGCCGATACCACCACCGAGCTGGGGCCCGCAATTCTGGGGGTGGGTAGGACGTGAGCGGTCCCAGGCTTTGACTCTGTCCCAGCCTCCACTAAATTCACCCAATGTGCCGTCAGGGAGATGTAGTGGCCCTGCCCGCCTGTGCTTGTCCACGTGTCCGTTGTTAAGTGGACCTTGGCAGTAACCGCGTTGGTGAGGGCGCGTACAATGTTGCGGGAGACGTGGTCGTGCAGGGCTGGGACGGCACATCGGGAAAAGTAGTGGCGACTGGGAACTGAGTAGCGCGGGGCCGCCGCCGCCATCATACTTTTGAAGGACTCCGTTTCCACAACCCTATACGGCAGCATCTCAAGGCTGATAAATTTGGCTATGTGGACGGTTAACGCTTGAGCGTGCGGGTGCGTGGCGGCGTACTTGCGCTTGCGCTCAAACACTTGCGCTAGCGACGGCTGGACGGTGCGGTGCGAGACATTGCTGGATTGGGCCGAGGACAGCGGAGGTGAGGGTGTGGGTGCAGGCCAGGAGACGGTAGTGCCTGTGTCCTCAGAGGGGGGTTGGATCTCAGTGGCAGGTTGGGGCACAGGGGGAGAGGCAGCGGTGCAAACCGGAGGCGGTGAACGGCCTTCGTCCCACCTTGTGGGGTGCTTGGCCATCATATGTCTGCGCATGCTGGTGGTGGTGAGGCTGTTGGTGGTGGCTCCCCGGCTGATCTTGGCGCGACAAAGGTTGCACACCACTGTTCGTCGGTCGTCAGGCGTCTCTGTGAAAAACTGCCAGACCTTAGAGCACCTTGGCCTCTGCAGGGTGGCATGGTGCGAGGGTGCGCTTTGGGAAACACTTGGTGGATTATTCGGTCTGGCCCTGCCTCTACCCCTGGCCCTGGCCACCGCACTGCCTCTTGCAACCTGCCCTGCTGCTGCCCTTGCCTCCCCCTCTGAAGACCTGTCCTGAGTAGGCGTTGCAAACCAGGTGGGGTCAGTCACCTCATCGTCCTGCTGCTCTTCCTCCGAATCCTCTGTGCGCTCCTCCTTCGGACTTACTGCCCTTACTACTACCTCACCGATAGACAACTGTGTCTCATCGTCATCGTCCTCCTCACCCACTGAAAGGTCTTGAGACAGTTGCCGGAAGTCCCCAGCCTCATCCCCCGGACCCCGGGAACTTTCCAATGGTTGGGCATCAGTGACGATAAACTCCTCTGGTGGGAGAGGAACCACTGCTGCCCAATCTGAGCAGGGGCCCGAGAACAGTTCCTGGGAGTGTTCCCGCTCCTGAGCATGTGTCATTGTAGTGGAGTGAGGAGGCTGGGAGGAAGGAGGAGCAGCAGACAGAGGATTTCGGATTTGCAGCAGTGGACGGCGCAGAACTGTGGGTGGACGATAGGTTGCTCGAAGCACTTTCTGCCATCCACGACAGGACCTGCTCACACTGCTCATTTTCTAATAAAGGTCTCCCGCGTGGACCCATTAATTGTGCGATGAATGTGGGGACGCCAGAAACGTGCCTCTCTCGTAATCGCGCAGCAGTCGGCTGCGATACACCTGGATCAGGAGTTCGGCCTGTACCCACACCCTCACTTGGCCCTCCGCGTCCTCGGCCGCGTCCACGTCCTCTAGGCCTACCCCTACCCCTCAGCATGCTGTATTACCAGTGATTTGATTTCCCAGGCAGGAAAGAAATTGGCGCAAGCCTGCTGTTAAACGTAGCTGGCTGCGTATGATTTCTGTTTACGTTCTGCACCCACCACACACGTACCCAGAACGCTGAGGACTGTCAGAGGCAGGCCAAATAGAATGTTTCCCTTTTTTGGTTAAAGAAAAGGCCCACTGCGTATATTCAATCAATAATATATGTCTTCTGGCCCTGCAAATGTGTCACAGAACTGCAGGGTTGCAGAGTTATTAACTACAGCAGAGCGGTGATTTTTCCCAGGCAGGAAAGAAATTGGCGCAAGCCTGCTGTTAAACGTAGCTGGCTGCGTATGATTTCTGTTTACGTTCTGCACCCACCACACACGTACCCAGAACGCTGAGGACTGTCAGAGGCAGGCCAAATAGAATGTTTCCCTTTTTTGGTTAAAGAAAAGGCCCACTGCGTATATTCAATCAATAATATATATCTTCTGGCCCTGCAAATGTGTCACAGAACTGCAGGGTTGCAGAGTTATTAACTACAGCAGAGCGGTGATTTTTCCCAGGCAGGAAAGAAATTGGTGCAAGCCTGCTGTTAAACGTAGCTGGCTGCGTATGATTTCTGTTTACGTTCTGCACCCACCACACACGTACCCAGAACGCTGAGGACTGTCAGAGGCAGGCCAAATAGAATGTTTCCCTTTTTTGGTTAAAGAAAAGGCCCACTGCGTATATTCAATCAATAATATATGTCTTCTGGCCCTGCAAATGTGTCACAGAACTGCAGGGTTGCAGAGTTATTAACTACAGCAGAGCGGTGATTTTTCCCAGGCAGGAAAGAAATTGGCGCAAGTCTGCTGTTAAACGTAGCTGGCTGCGTATGATTTCTGTTTACGTTCTGCACCCACCACACACGTACCCAGAACGCTGAGGACTGTCAGAGGCAGGCCAAATAGAATGTTTCCCTTTTTTGGTTAAAGAAAAGGCCCACTGCGTATATTCAATCAATAATATATATCTTCTGGCCCTGCAAATGTGTCACAGAACTGCAGGGTTGCAGAGTTATTAACTACAGCAGAGCGGTGATTTTTCCCAGGCAGGAAAGAAATTGGCGCAAGCCTGCTGTTAAACGTAGCTGGCTGCGTATGATTTCTGTTTACGTTCTGCACCCACCACACACGTACCCAGAACGCTGAGGACTGTCAGAGGCAGGCCAAATAGAATGTTTCCCTTTTTTGGTTAAAGAAAAGGCCCACTGACTATATTCAATCAATAATATATGTCTTCTGGCCCTGCCTACACAATTCTGTCCCTGTAGTATTACTGCAGGGCGCAATGCTCTGCACAGCCGATTAAAAAAAAAAAAAATGCAACACTGCTAACTGCAGCCTGCACAGTTCTGCACACGGTTAAATGTGGCCCTAAGAAGGACCGTTGGGGTTCTTGAAGCCTACACTCACTCCTAACACTCTCCCTGCCTAACCACCACTTCTGTCCCTGTAGTATTACTGCAGGGCGCAATGCTCTGCACAGCCGATTTTGAAAAAAAAAAAATGGGCAACACTGCTAACAGCAGCCTCCACACGGATAGATGTGGCCCTAAGAAGGACCTTTGGGGTTCTTGAAGCCTACACTCACTACTAACACTCTCCCTACAGCAGCTCCGGCACCAGCAGCACTGTCCCTCAGCTAACTCACAAGGCATCTGAGGCGAGCCGCGGGAGGGGCCGACTTTTATACTCGGGTGACATCTGATCTCCCCAGCCACTCACAGCAGGGGGGTGGTATAGGGCTTGAACGTCACAGGGGGAAGTTGTAATGCCTTCCCTGTCTTTCAATTGGCCAGAAAAGCGCGCTAACGTCTCAGAGAGGAAACTGAAAGTAACCCGAACATCGCGTGGTACTCGTTAAGAGTAACGAGCATCCCGAACACGCTAATATTCGCCCGAGCATCAAGCTCGGACGAGTACTTTCGCTCATCTCTAATGCATACCCTTAGGGTCCAATTTAGTTTAACAGGATTTTGCTTAAGGGTCTAATGCTTAGGTAGACTGACAGACGTTCAGCTCCTAAAACCCACTACAATCTTCTGATATCACCAGCCGTATGTTCTTGGCTGCCCGCACATTCCCAATACTACTGTATTTTTGCACTATAAAATATATTATTTGGACATTCATTGGTATTATTATTTAACCTCTGAATAGAAGAATTACTTTGCATTATTTGGCTCTAATCTTATATAATATATTCCAAAAACGAGTGCCCAGGATCCGAAATAGATACCACATGATTATTTTGTTAAAGTGAACCTATCACCTACCTAAAACACTATAAACTATCTTATGTTGCTATTAGCTAAGCCAATTGCTGTATTGTTTATACTCACCCGCTTCCTGGTCCCCGTTGTACTTGCCACTGAAGTCTGCTCGCTGGCCGAAAATCGGACTCTTTTTTCAAAGTCCCATGCACATGCTTTACTATACCAGTCTATGGAAGAGCACACACATTGCAGTCTGAAAAGAGTCAGATTTTCACCTGGCACATGGACATCAGTGGCGGGCACTGCAGGAATCAGGAAGTGAGTGTGTATAAAAAAATATAAACACCTGGCTTCCTGTCACCTTGTCTAACAGCACCAAAGATATTTTATGGTGTTAAGGCCACGAGTGCGATGCGAGGTTTCCCTTTGGAACATTGCATGTTGGTGAGCACAATACTGCACAGATTTTCATGGCCCGATATTGCACTTGCCTATGCGAAATCGGACTTAGGCAGGTGACAGGTTCCCTTTAACCCCTCCCCACTCCAGGATGTACATTTACATCCTGGAGCTTCGGGGTATGTATGCAGAGAGGTCGCGGGGCTTCTAGAGGTAATGCTTGTAGAGCAATCATCCCCAACCAGTTGCTCAGGAGCCCCATGTGGCTTGTGAACTCCAACTCTACAGCTGTCCATAGGAGCCATCAGTTATAGCGATAAGCATTGATTACAATACGACACCCATCCAGAAAATAATGCAGAGAAATCATAACCTTGAAAATACCACTTTGGTTACTATAACATGGTATGCTACCAGTGAGTCAAACACTATATGAAAATATCAGCAAATGTTTGCAGTTTTATTTTTATCTTCATGCTTATTATATCCACCTTTTTATTAATTAAACATGGCTCAAAGTTGAATGTGGCTGTCACGTATGAAAAAACTTGTTGTTGGTTCCAACAGCAATTAATTCTGGAGCTAAGCATGAGAACAGACTGAAAGATGAATGAATGGGATGTCTGTCTTCAATTGTAGGTGACTAGAAAGGAACTGTGATAATGGCAACAAGGTATCACCTGAACCATCCAAACCAGACTGGTCACTCAAGCAGAGCAACCGCCCTGAAAAGGACGACCCCATTGCAGAAAAGAAGCTGAATGCAGGTCTGAGAGAAACAAGTGACACCAACCACAGACTACCAAGCCACAGAGGACTGGAGCACTAAGGCACAAATAACAGGATAACTTAGCATTAAACTAATTTATACAAAACTGCTGAACACAGGTCCACTGAGTACAGAGCCGCTGAACACAGGTCCACTGAGTACAGAGCCGCTGAACACAGGTCCACTGAGTTCAGAGCCGCTGAACACAGGTCCACTGAGTACAGAGCCGCTGAACACAGGTCCACTGAGTACAGAGCCGCTGAACACAGGTCCACTGAGTACAGAGCCGCTGAACACAGGTCCACTGAGTACAGAGCCGCTGAACACAGGTCCACTGAGTACAGAGCCGCTGAACACAGGTCCACTGAGTACAGAGCCGCTGAACGCAGGTCCACTGAGTACAGAGCCGCTGAACGCAGGTCCACTGAGTACAGAGCCGCTGAACACAGGTCCACTGAGTACAGAGCCGCTGAACACAGGTCCACTGAGTACAGAGCCGCTGAACACAGGTCCACTGAGTACAGAACTGCAATATAACTGGCAAACTTTATACAAAAGGTGCAAGACATTATGAAACTCTATTCTAGAATTCAGTGAAGTGATTTCAGGAGCACTGTGTTATATGGAGGCACCATAGGCATAATGGAATGCTCAGGTTCATGCGGACAGCTGTGCCAAGCACTGATTCTCTGACTATTGACCATATAAAGCTAACTATACTACAGTATGTCCTATTATGTTTATTTTTGTGAAACAATTAGACATAATATTGTACTGTTTAATGTCAATTTGTTAACAGGCTGTTCACATGTTTACTGGCTATATGGCCAATAGTTTTTCTAATGTCAGGCTTTAAAAATATTGTGTTTCTGTTATATTTTTCTTACTCCTTTGGCAGCGAGATATGATTTTTTTTTTATGTCAATAAAAGGGGATATAAAAATAATACCACAGTGCCTCTGAGGCAGACTCGTGAGGAATATGTAGCAAGTGTTGGGACAAGAACACATTTAGAGCATTGCTTAAGAAATGTAAATCACACTCAATTTATATTCTGAGTCAGTTTCTTGTCAGTGGATTAAAATGGTTCCTGACTGTTGTGTTACGTCTCTTAAAATGCAGACGGGTTTTAACAGCTGCCTTCAAAAATATACCATTCTCATGCAGAGATGTAGCAATCGTGATGATAACTCAATTTGTAGTAGTATATTTTTGTAAAGTTATCATAATATGTTACATGTCAAGGTAAAGGGAAGCTGTCGGATCCAACATGCTGTCCAAGCTATAGACAGCATGGTATAGAGCAGGAGGAGCTGAGCAGATTGATATATAGGTTTATGAGGAAAGATTCAGTATAACTTGTATTTTATTCTTTCCACATTCTGAACTGAACAGTCCAATGGGCAGTCCTATCAGTGATTGACAGCTGTCTGTGTATGGGTGTACATACAGTTAGGGCTACCAATCACTGATAGGACCGCCCATTGGACAGTTCAGATGTGCAAAGATATAAATGAATAAAATGCAGGTTACACAAAATGTTTCCCCATATAAGTATATGGCTGCTTGTGTATGGCTGCTTGTGCAGACATTTGTGCAAGTTATTAACCCTTTCCAATCCACTGTCTGACGTCTGAAGACATTCTAATTTGAAGGCTGTACAGCTCCGATATCGGAAGACATCTGGCAGGGTAGTCTTACTGTATATTACTGGCCACTCTGTCGTCGGGGGCCTCTCCAGCATGTCCCATACCACAGTACTGGCTCTAGCCAGCAGATGGCGCCATTGTATAATAGCAGAAAGAGAAAACTGCCTAGGAAACCGTGAATCCAAAATTGGATTGCAAAGGGTTAATGGATGATAAAAATGCAGATGAGAGACTCAACTCTTTCACAGGCAAGAGAAAGTATAAAAGTAATAAATGGGATACCTGTGGACCCTGGCACCAGGCTTGCTTTCCCTTACATGGTTAATGAAATATATTTATTATATCAATTTGATAAAAAGGGGGAGACTAACTGCAGCAGTTAGTTGTTCGAAAACCCTAGAGCAGAACAGTTCTGGATCTGGCCCATAAGTACATTATCAATGGCCATTTGGGGGTCCACATAACTACAGAAAGGATAGTCTTTTCCCGCCTGGAGAACATGGCATTGTTAAAGCCTACTGTGACTCTTGTCCTTAGGGTCAGACACCTAGGTCAATTGTTAAAAAAGGAGAGCAGGTTCAGCAAGCCCAGAAAATTATGTATACATTTATACCAGGAGACCAGGTATTAGTCCTTATGCCTATAACAAAAAGTAAGCTCCTTGCCAAGTGGCAAGGGTCTTTTGAAATCAAGGAAAAAGTGAGGGATGTGACATATAAAGTAAATAAGCTGGGTAAAAGGAAGCGGAAAACAAATATCATGGGACTCTAATAAAACCCTGGAAAGACCAGCTGGCTCTGTCTGTGCAACTAGTTTTGCCTGTTCCTGAAAGGCCAATATCAGAGGTAAGGATAGCAAAATCTCTGCCTGATGTACAAAAGAAAGAGGCTAAAGCATTGTTTATTTGTAACATGGGGCAAACTATGCTAATAAAACATGGCATTATAACAGACCCTGGGGTAAAGATGCATTTCCAGCCCTATACAATTCCTAAGGCATGACAAGAGGTAGTCTCAAAAGAAACAGAAGCAATATGGGAGCTGGGTGTAATTGAAGAGTCACGTGGTGAAAGATCGAGCCCTACTGTATTAATTCTAAAACTCAACAGCACTGTAAGGTTCTGCAATGAATTTAGAGAGTTGAATTCATTGTCTACGTCACATGCCATAAGTTGATGAATTGATAGCCTGGCATGACACAGTTTATTATATCACAGCGTCAGACCTGACCAAAAGATACTGGCAGATACCCCTGACTGATTCTGCTAAAGAGAAGACAGCCTCTTCTACTCATGAGCTTCCTGAGACCAATGGACAGAATGTTAAGACTGCACCAACAGTATGCTTCTGCCTATCTGGATGACATATTGATATTTAATTCAGACAGCGAGACACATCTAGCCGAAATACAGGTGGTGATTAATGATCGGAGGAATGCATGTTTGATAGCGAACCCCAAGATATGTAACATTGGATTGGAGGAGGCCAAATATTTTGTTACATAATTAGGAGAAGGGTAGTCAAACCTCAAAATTACAAGGTTAAAGTAATTGAGGATTGGCCCCAACCAATTAGTAAAAAGCAAGTAAGAGCATTTTTGGGAATCACCAGCTACTCCATATGGTTTGTTCCCAACTTTGCAGATATAGTGGTCCCCTTAATTAATATTACTAGAGTAAAAGAGTCAGTGATGATGAAATGGAGTCCAATAGCTGAGAAAATGTGTCCCAGACATTGAAATTAGCTGTTTGTTCTCATCTGGTGTTAGTATCCCCTTATTTTAAAAAAAGGGTTCATGGTATAAACTGATACCTCTAACACAGGTATTGGAGACGTTTTCACAAACTAATAATGGAGAAGAACACTTGGTACTCTATTTAAGTAGAAAAATAAATAATTATGAGAAAATTATACAATTGTGGAAAAAGAATGCTTAGTCATTAAGTGGGCCCTCAAATGCTTTAAGTACTACTTTTCGGGAGGAAAATTTAAGTTAATCACAGATCATGCCCCACTCAAGTGGATGAATTTGAAGATGGAAAAAAATAGTAGTCATCTAATGTGTCCCGGTCCTACAACCTTTACATTTTTCAGTAGTGAGAGTAGTGACAAGAAAAAAGTGGGGAGAGAGGAGGTGGAGCTACCTATAGGTGGTTCCAATGGAGAAAATAGCAGGTGTTTATCTTTCCAAAAGATGATATCCTTGATGTAGAATGGAAAAAAAGGGTGAGTGCATCCAATTCCCAGTGCTACCAAATCAGTGACTGGGCAACCTGAAATGGTTGGCAAGCAAAACAATAATGGAGAAGAACGAAGAAAAATTGATAGGGTGGCACGACCATTTCTGGATGGATGTGCATGGGTTCGATTTTTGATTATTAAAAGAATATATTTATTGGATCAAAGCCAGCAAAAGTCAGTTTTTCTGCGCTCTTCTCCATTTTTTCAGTAGAGCACCGACCTGGGCATCTGCAAGGAAATGCAGACACTTTGTCATGAGCATGCTTTCTGGTGATGACACTAACTCAGTGGCTTAAGCAGAGGGGGGGGGGGGGTATGTGATAGGACTATGGGAGTGGTTATGGAAGGGAGATATATTTTCCCTTGCTTTCTGCTGTGCAACAGGAAGAGTACCACCTGCTGGCTGATTAACCAGGTAAGTATCCACCTAATGGCTTGAAGTGCAGCTAACAGACCAGGAGCTCCTCTACCTGAGGGCACTGAAGGTTGCTCTGTGGAAATCTCACAAAATTGCTTTGTAAGTGCAGTTGCTGAAATCCATTTTTTTGTAAGCTGGTAGGGAGAAGTCTACCAGTTGTTAAAGAGGGACAATTCTGTCAGGCAGGCGAGGTTTTGTTTAGTTCCTGAATGATTATGTTTTATTTTAAAATGCAACTGAATACAAATACCAAGTGTCAGCTGACATATACTCTTGGCTGCTGACTGCATGTTTTGGACAAAATATGTCTCCTTTGACGTCAGCAAAGGAGATCCCAAGCTAATCCAGTAGTAATAGCATTTGTGGTAGTATTTATGTATTCACATTTGTGATTTCAAAAGCAGAAGCAGAGTTTATTTATTGTCAAATATACTGAATCTTGAGGGGGTTTTTCTTGTTTTTTAAAGCAAGCAAATCTGTAGACCTGGAAAAACTCGTCAATACATTGACATTGTTGTATTTAGTTCCCACTTTAAATAACCTTCATTCTGTGTCTCCTTTCAACAGTGTTCACTTTCCATTTGTCTCATGTGTGCCTGTCATTACCCATCATGAGTGATGACTGATCATCATTGTCCATAGGTCATAACTATTCAACAGTTGTTCTACAAGGTAAAGTGGTTGAGATCCCATTAAATACAATTAGAATGTAATCATGGATTATCAAGCATTTGAGTATTCAGACACACAGTTTATATTTGTACTTTCTGTTTCAAACATTATGACTTCACATTTCGACTTCACATTTCAATAATATATTGTTACTGTGCATTAGAAATATCGGCTGTGGGCTTCTGAGTGTCAAGGGGGGCTCTGCTAGTGGGGAGGCGATTGAGAGGAGCACTGTATCTGCCAGGGTCAGCTGTGAACGAGTAGCTTTGGGTCGGGGTCTACACTGAGATTTTCTTGGTTTATACTTGTCTACACTGCAATTACTGTGTAACACTACATTCTTTGGGCCTTCCCATGTTGGTGGGGTGGGCCTTATCTATTTTCTCTCCATCATGTTTTTTCCTCATGAGCTGAGGGGTTGTAAGCACCATACCTAGATAGTATATATATAGTTGTTTATAAATGGCTGTTTTTATTTAAAGACCTCAAAGTCTTTCTATATACTATTGTATCCCAATGTTTTGAACTATATTTTATTTAATTTGATTACTGTCATTTGAAAAACGTTATAAATAATTTAAAAAAAATAAAAAAGTTGAGTATGCTCACTTGTATTATAGTCATCCACCTAAAAAAATAAGAACTCTGATTTGGACTTTCTCATTCTAATATCCTGCTGTAGCTTACTACTATTTTTCATATACCAGATACCTCTATACCACAATCAGATAGCACAGACTAAACCAGGGTGCTAAATCTAAGGAACCTCCTGGTTTTCACCCTTGACCTCTGCAAGGAAGATTTAGACTTTGCTGCTAGGATGTTCCCAAGTTGCTGTCCCTAAAGTAGTCTTTGATCAGTGGCAGCTGTTTAGAAATCAGATTGAAAGCAGGAGTTGGAAAAGGTTGCAGTCAAAGCAGGAACAGTACAGTAGTATCAAGAGGCAGCTGGAGTCTGCAAATAAATCCAAAGGGTCAAATCAGTAGCCAAGAGGATAACAATGTAGCATAGCCAGTGTGATGAACCATGAGCGTAAACTAGATCTGGTACCAAAGTGATAGTAGAACCTTTTGTCAATAAACTATGAATCCCATGAATGCTATGCACAAAAAAACTCACACATATTTAGGCAATAGAGAAGAAACCTGGAGGTAGTAAATATAGACCTTGATGAGGTCATCAGTATGTGTCATGTTGCCATGCAACACAATGTTGCAACCTGAAATGTATGACTATGACAGAAAGTGGAGACAATGCTACCAAAGAGAGTTGAGTAACAGATACTAGAAATGTAAAAAATGACCCCTTGCACTGGCTTTTTCCCCATTGTCTATAATGGAGAGTGGTTGCTACTTCTTTTTTTTTTTTTTTTAAATATTAAATTTTTATTGAGGAGTATGAATCTTACATGAAATGAAAGCAAAGAGAAATCGTATTGATTACATTACAGCCAAACAAAATAACATTAGTCTCTTTTGATATAATAATCCATTAACATCCTCAGAAATTTTTTTAAAGGTAAATAAATGCATCAACATTGAATGATTCAATACTACTTTTAGATCATTATGTACGTGTACCTTGATGAGCTGAATGATTACAGACATCATTTTAGAATAGAAGTGGTTATAGAAAATCGAGAAGTTACCTATCGTAACTTGCAACAACATACATCAAAATAAAGAGAAACAACAAATTAAGTAAAGGCATCTGCAACGAAACGCTCTACCATTCTTTATAAAGGCTCCCTCCACGCGCTCCACATCTCCTCATGCTTCATTACACTATTTTCCCTGAACGCCAGCCATCTCTCGTATACCTTCTGTTCAGACATTCTGGTAGCAAATTCTTGTATACTAGGAGGTTCAGCTCTCTTCCAGTTTTTTGCTATAATAGCTTTAGCCGTCATTAGGGCGTGGCCTATTAACTTTCTAGATGGATATGGAAAATCTTCCAAGCCTACTAGCAGCAGAATCTGTTCCGCCTTCCAGCTATTTCTCGACTGTAAGCTCTTATCCAGAAGATCTAACACCCCTTTCCAGTAGACCTGCAGCCTTGGGCAATACCAGAAGATATGGGAAAGACTACCCCTGCTTCCACATTCTCTCCAACAAGTTCCATCTCCCCTGTGGAATCTACTGCCAATTAAAGCTGGGGAGTAGTACCATCTCATATTAGTCTTCATTTGTATTTCTAGGATTCTCATCCCCTTGGTAGCCTTCCCAGCTAGCTTAAAAGCGGAGCTCCATTTATCAATTGGGATGTTTGTCCTCAGTTCCCTCTCCCAGTTAAGCATGTGAATCCTCTTTGTTAAGGTGTTGTTGCCTGAAAAAATGTCGTAGAAGAGTCTTGTCTCTGATTTACCCAGAATGGAGCCTGACGTTAATTTCTTTAGTATTCCCAGTGGGATCTTAGTTGTATGTAATTTTGATTTATGTAGAAAGTGAGCTATTCTCGTGTATTTATATATGTCCTGTGGGGGTAGATTGTATTGAGCGGCCAATAGTCTGAAAGGCTTTACCTCTACTTTAACCACCATGTCCGAAATTAGTGTTATGCCTTTATCTCTCCAATCTTTTACTTCTAAATCTGGAAGAAATAGGCACACTGTTTCAAGAGGTATCTGCGGGACTGCTAGTTTGTCGTGGGAGGCTAGTTTTACCGTTAGTTCCCTCCAGACCTTGAGTGTGGCACGTGTAGTGGGAGAGAAGCAATTTGCATTCTCATTTAGACATGTTGGATTGTCTGAGAGGCACGTCATACCCTCCAGAGAAGCCGCCCAGAGCATCGGTCCGCAAGAGGTAAGTTTTGTAAAATGACACTCCATACCGGCCCAGCCCGTTGAATCTCCCCGGGAGAGCCATCCTTTGGTCTGGTTCAGGAGAGAAGCCTTATAATAGCTCACCACATCTGGTATACCCGCCCCCCCTTTTTCACGATGCATAGCCAGTATAGGTAGCGCCAGTCGAGGTCTCCTATCCTCCCATATGAAATTAGATATCTGCCTCTGTAGTTTAGATAGAGTGTACGACGAGATGATAATCGGTAGAACCCGAAAAAAATACAAAATTTTAGGAAGTATCTTCATTTTAAAAGTCATAACTCTGCCATACCATGACAGGCCTAACCTGGACAGTCGGTCCAGGTCCCCCTGTATGGATGACAGTAATGGGGGGAAATTGATTTTTTCTAAGTCTTTTGTGTCGGGGGACAGGCATATTCCCAAGTATGGAAGCTCTTTTTCTCTCCACTCAAAGGAGAATTCCTTTTTTATGGCAATTTTTAAGTCCCTTGAGACATTTACTCCCATAATTAGGGATTTGTCAATGTTTAGTTTATATTGTGAGATTACTCCAAAATCGTGTAGGATGTGTTGAACCGCTCTCAAGGAGCTTAGCGGGTTCGTCAGGGTGAGGATGACATCATCCGCGAACAACCCAATTTTTTGCTGGCGGAAATTCAACGGTATCCCCCTAATGTCCAGAGATGATCTGATGGCCTCCGCCATCGGTTCAATCGAGAGAACGTAAAGTATGGGAGACAGCGGGCAACCCTGCCTCGTGCCATTTGTTATCTTGAACGATCCGGATAAAGTCCCGTCAACCAGCACCCTGGCAGAGGGTGTGGAGTACAGGGCACGAATAGCCCGCTGAACTCCTTCGCCCAAGCCAAATCTACCCAAAGTGCGGAAAGCGTACTCCCAATGAACACGATCAAAGGCCTTTTCGGCGTCAAGTGCGAGCATGATCATTGGGAGACGGGAAATCTTCACGGAGTGCAGGAGATTGATAATTCTGCGAGTGCCATCAAATGCCTGTCTACCTCTCACAAAACCGACTTGGTCGGGATGAATGATCCCCGGAAGTACCTCCAAAAGTCTCCCCGCCAAGATCTTAGAATATATTTTTGCATCCACGTTTAATAAGGATATAGGCCTGAAATTGGATGGGTCGTCCGGAGGCTTCCCGGGTTTAGGCAGAACTACTATAATTGCTTGAAGGTTCTCTTCTGGAAACTCCCCTCTGCACATAGCTGAATTAAAATGTTGTGTTAGATGTGGGGCCAACATATCTTGGAATAATTTGAAGTACTCGGCTGAGAAGCCATCTGGGCCGGGAGCTTTTTGGTTTTTCATTAATGTAATGGTTTCTAGGACTTCTTTCTGGGATATCTCTTTATCTAGTTCAGACATCTGTGATGTGGAGATTTTGGGTAAATTGATTTTATTTAGAAAGTTCTCTATCACCTCACTATGCGGTTGTTTTGTGGAGTAATCATCTTTCAGATTGTACAGGTCATTATAGAATGAGCTAAATCTGTCGGCTATCTTTTTTGGGTGTGTAATCTTAAAATCCTTCCTCTTTGAGTTCCATATAAATGGGATCTTGGATTTAATGGTCTTTTTTTTTGTCAAAGTGGCCATCAGTCTTGTCGGTTTATTTAAATGGGAGTAGATGTTAGCTTTGTTTATGGTAATTTCTTTTTCGAAGTCCCCCTGTAAAGTACTTCGAAGTTCTAACCTGGCCTTAAGGAGTTTGTTATGAGAAAGTGTCGAGGGAGAAGTTTGAAGTTCCCTCTCTAGAACGTGAATATTTGTTACCAGCGTCTCAATTTTGTCACGTTTCGTTCTCTTATATCTTGCACCTAATTTTATAAAAACTCCTCTTATATACGCCTTGTGGGAGTTCCATAGAGTATGTGGATTTATGTCTGTGGTGGCATTTATAGCAAAAAATTCCTCTAAGCTTTTTTTAATTTCTTTTTTGTATTCGGGAATTTTCATGAGGTAGACATTGTTTTTCCATATTTTGTTCCCCTGATTAGGTGTACCTAGATGAATTGACACCGTTATTGGAGCGTGGTCAGACCACGTTGCCGTGCCTATAGAAGCGTCTGCCACTGAAGCGATTAATTGCTTATCTACGAGACATAAGTCTATGCGCGAGAATGTCCTATGACGGGACGAGTAAAAAGTAAATTCTTTTGCCATTACATTTAAGCAGCGAAATGTGTCGTATAATGCCATCTCATGCATCCAACGACCCAAGGGAGATTCTTTCTTTGCTTGTCTTTGAGTGGAGTCCAATCTGTATTCAGGTACCAGATTAAAATCCCCGCAAAGAATCAGCGGGCCCTTGGCAACTTTGCGAACTTTTCTCATGAGTTTGTTCAAGAAGTGGACTTGTTTAGTATTAGGTACATATATGTTTACGAGTGTGACCTGTGAACCCCTCAGATCGCCCACCAAAATTATGAATCGACCCCTAGGGTCGCACACTTGGGTGTCTATTTTAAATGTAATGGAGTCTCTGACCGCAACCACAACCCCTGCATGTTTCTTAGGAGCGAAAGCATGAACCACAAGAGGGAATCTTTTGTGTGTCATAAGCCTACCATCTGTCTCTAGAAGGTGCGATTCTTGTATACAGACCAGATCGGCGTTGTGGTGCAAAGCCTCCTTCCAAACAGCCCTTCTTTTGTTCGGCGAGTTTAGGCCGTTGGCATTCAGGGACAGCAACTTCAACGCCATTTGTCTCTGAAACGCATTAAGAAGCTAGGAGCAGGAGAGCCAGCGTAATAGGTGATGCCTGACAAAATATTACAAACAAAACTGGGAAAAAACGATCTGGTTAAATAAAGAGAAAAGCAGACAAAGCATACAATTAGGAGGAAATTGGGTAAGATGCAGACAAACAAAAGTGTACAATAAGGTATGTCTGAGCAAACCGAAGCTTGCGGTTTTGTTGTGGGGGACGACAGTTCGCGTGAGAGTGAAAACTACGAACAATAACATCACTCAAATCGTAGAACGTAATACCATTGGGCTCAATGGACCTTGTAACTCTCCTTGGTAGGAGTATTGGAATCAACAGTTCCCTAGTATGGCGTGAGGGCTACATTCAGGTGTTGCGGGCCCCCTTTCTTTGATTTCTTCCAACTTCTCGATCCGAGCGGGGGGGTGGAAGCTCCTTTACCTTTATGCCCCACACCTTCAGGGTGGATTTGGCGACGGTAGGATCAAAAAACACATGTGAGAAATTCTCCCTTGTTACAATTATCTTGGTGGGGAACCCCCACCTGTATTGGATCTTGGCTTCTCTTAGGGCGAAGGTCACTTCGGAGAAACTACGTCTCGCCTCCAACGTAGCTTGGGATAGATCAATAAATAAACGGATGCCTGTGTATGGACTCGGGAGTTCCCCCATCTTTCTTACAGTTTGCATGAGAGTCTCTTTCGTGCTGAAATAATGAAAGCGCACAATAATGTCCCTCGGGTTGTTATCGCTCAGAAATTTGGGCAAAGGGAGTCTATGTGCCCTGTCAATTTTGAGCTCCTGCTCGGGGATATTTGGTAGAATCTTTTGGGTCAAGCACTTCACATACTCCGATAACTCGGGATTCGCAATTTTTTCAGGCACTCCTCTTATTTTTACATTGTTGCGCCTGTTTCTGTCCTCAATGTCGCTTATTTTGTTTTGCAATTTAGCAACCATGCCTTCTAGATCGTAATGGGCGTCAATAAGCGCATTATGGGATTTCACCATTTCCTCCACTTTATGCTCTGTATTATTGATTCTATTGTTTACTTCTGCTACCGAGGAGTCCACATGCTGAGTAAGGTTTTTTAGGTCCGTTTGGATCGTGTGCCTTAAGGCTAAGATGGCCTCTTTTATGTACAGTTCAGATGCGGGTTTTTCTGTGGCCACTAAGTTGTTAATTTCCCCATCTGGCGCCTCCATAGGGGAAGTCTCCTCTACGTTCTCCTCTTCCCTGTCTCCTGACATTTTTTGGCGTTGTTTGGCCGGACTGCTGGAAGCAGAGGGAGGCTGCACTCCTTGCAGGGGAGCCGGCGCCATTTTGTTTTTTGTACTGCGCCCGCTGGAAGGGATCATTTTAGCTTTGTGGTCACCTTTATTGTGGCTCTCACCCTGCTTCAGTTCCCCTTGCTGTTCCCTAACATTAGCGGTGTCATTCTCATGTGGGGGGTAAGAACCGTTGTGGTCGGGGAGTCCTCTTACCGGGGTGTCTGCTGTCAGCGTGGCTGCTTCCTCCGCCGCCATTACAGGGAGCGGAGCGCGCGGTCCGAAAAATTCCTCCAGCCGCGTCGGCTGGGCTTTGGAGACTCTTCTCCTAGCTGCTGCCATGTACCCTGGCACTTCTGCTACCCGAACCGCGGTAAGGTGAGCCCTCCGGTTTGCTTGTGAAGTCGCTGAGCGATGCTGTTGGACGGAGGTTAGTGAAACACGGCCGTCTCGGTCTCTCTCTAGGCCACGCCCAGTGGTTGCTACTTCTTGACCAAAAAAAACAGACTGCCATTTTTGGGATAGGTAAAGCTTCCAGTACTTTGAGGCCCATTCATTACACTTCTAAAGCATATCCAGTAAAGTAATTAATGAAAAAACAGATCAATATATCTATAGATGTTTTGATACATAGTATTTAGCACAACATATCTAATTATGCCACTTGGTATCTAAGGGTGGTCTCATCGTGTGATCTCCTATTCTAAGTGCAGACCGTCTGTCATTGGTCCACCAGTTGCAATGCCAGCTACCAAGAAGTGGTTTTCTTCAGGATTAGAAAAAAAGGGTCTACCCTTTTGCAGAAACAGGATCATGGTTGGTCTTGGGCTTCGTCTAGCATTGCAGTTCAGTTCCGCTCACTTAAATACGAGGAAATTCAAATGGAAATACAGCTAAATAAATAAAAAGTCAATATTTCTACACCCAATTATTAACTTGATTTGAAGGTAGTTGATAATGTTTCATTGGATTAATAAATGTTGATTCACGGCGACAGATATACTTTAGCATTTTCAAATGTTCCCTAGATAGCTAGTGAAGCTTAGCCAGTTTCAGTGCTGAATTGAACATTATTAAATTATGTATTCATTTCTAAGTAGTCATATTCTATTGATAGCACTTGAAAAGCTAAATTGCTCATCACATTTTGCTCACAAGTTAATTTGTTTGGCAGTACATGTTGATACATATCCCGTCATAGAAGGTCAGTTTTTATCAGTGGAGCTGTTGATTCCTTTAGTTTCTTCACTTCACAATTATGCCTTATAATGTCCTTTTAAATGGCTTACTTACTCCACATATCTTAATTTCAACATGTTTTGACATGAGTTGTGGCTGTTGGTGCTCCCGTCAAATATTGTGCCTGTTTTCACTTGCTGATGGTAATGCATGGGATTGACCACTTACTGTGGAACTCTGGATATTTTACATGACACATTCGAAATATAGTCAAACTAATCACTTAATGCAAAGTATAATGTTCACACAGTTCAAGGTAAAATGCATGGTTTCTGATCATGATGATGAACAAGAAAATGATACTTTGAAAACATAGCTAATTATCATCCCTCAATCTCTTTCCTCAATGCTGATATTGATTGCAGCCAAGACCCTTGTTTCTCATCTTTTTTCTCAAGCCGGTTTTGCTCCTTGCTACAAGTCTACTCGAAACATCCATTGAGGGGTCCACCTTGCCACATATTTTTAATTTGTAATTTCTCAAACCTATTGCTCTCTTGAAATTATGAAGACTTTTGATTCCTTATCATGGGACTACATGATCTTTGCTCTCAATATCTGTCTGCAAGGATTTTACCATATATTAGTGCTCAGTACACTTCCACCCATATCCATTATCTGGCCACTGCTATCCAAGATTTACCAATGAAAAAGTCACTAGAAGAAAATACTCTTGAAGTAGGTGGAAATCATCATAAAGTATAACTTTTTGCAGGCAATGTCCTGTAACGGTCATTCATATAATTTTGTATCTTCCAAAACTTGTATCTGTTCTCTCCATTGTAACGTCTTTTTTCGACCACTTCATAAATTACTCCTGGTTGTTAAACCTCTACATATTCAACTTTTCCATTTTCCACCTCAAGTCTATGGGTTTCCTCTCAATTAGACTGGCTGGGGTTCAAATAACAAAGTCTTATAATGATTTCCTTTTTGATTCTTCATTCTCTATACTCTGTCCTGATAGCCACTCATGGTCATGGAATTTGCTTACATCTATACAATCAAAATAACCATCCTGCCTAAGATTTTATGCTTCTTTTGAGGTCTTACTGTCCCATTTTCTTCCCAATTAAATAATATATTTCCAATGCTTATGGAACCAGACTTGAACCTTAGTTTCCTCCTTTCCAATTCACACAGCCACCATGAAATCATGATAGAAAGTCTTTGAGGTAGCAACAACCTATCCACTCTGACATTACTCACCGTTTTCCTAACCATCATGCAGCTTGCTTCAAAGACCAGGAAAAGCATGCTACGCATCTCTTGGAATTTGGAGATGGTGTAATGCCTCTGTGGCATCAGCTATTGGAATACATCTTCTCTATAAACCAATGTCTGACCTTTTAACAGGGCTTGCAATATGACAAATAATATGTCAAAGCAGAATCTTCTTTGTGATGAAAGGTTACCCATAGCTTTTTGGGGGTTGTTGTCCCTCATGAGCGCCCGCGACACACATGTATGGACATATCCAAGAGTCTTATACCTTTAGACCCAGGGATTTATTCTAACCCATAAACTATTTCACGAAACCATCCTAAGCAATCCCTGAGCAATGCATCCTTTCTTTAACAAACTCCTCTATTAAATCTATTGACTATTACTTTCTTAGCATCTCAACAAACTATAACTGGAAATCTCCTTCTTGGCAGTGGCAGCACAATAAAGCAGCTATTTTCTTCTATACATTTTTGAAACCCAAGATTTTTATTTTCTATTTATCTGCCCCCCCCCTCCCAATAACCTCGCTTTTCCTGGATTTTTTTCTCGTCTTTCAATCCTAGATGGGATGGATCTAGAATGGTTTCTCATATCTATACTATCCAGACTGCAAAGCCTCATGTTGTTCTTGTTTTCATTTCCCTGGGATATTTTTTTCTCATTGTACTATTATTGCTTAATTGTTATGGCTATTGTACCAATCTGCCACTGACTGTGCACTTTTGCTCTGTTATATTTATTGTAAATTGCCAATAACTATTTATTCTTACTGATGAATGAGAGTGTTGTTGTCTGTAAATTATAAATTTAGTTTTTCGAAATATGTGTATTTTTTTTAAATAAAGATCAGTTTGAGCTGACAATTTAGTTTAAAGGGCTTATTCAGACATTAAAAATGGATAGCCTATCCTAATCGATGGGGGTCTTCTGCTCTGGATCCTCACAATCAGCTGGTTGAAGGGATCGTAGCCCTGGTGTGAGCACTGCAGCCTCATGAATGTACCATGTTTCGCTGATAATAAGCCCTACCCTAATAATAATCCCTACCCCAATTTTCAGGTGGGGTGGGGGTTTGAAATATAAGCCCTCCCCCCAAATAAGCCCTAGCTACACTACATGTAAAAAAAAACCCCCAAAGCAATACTCACCTATTAGCCAGCATTTGGGTCCCTTGGGCTGGGCTGCGGCGCTGCTGCAGGCTTCTATGTCCTCCTGCACACTGGCAGAGCAGTTCTTCCTTGTAGCTGGACCTGAATACCACTCTTTTAGCAAGCTAATGCTCTGATTGGTTAATGAAGCACTGCATCAGCTAATGAAAATCATTCAATGAATGGCTGTGATTGGTTAATTAAGTGCTAGCTCTCATTGGCTGACGTGGTGCTAGATTAACCAATCAGAGCTGCTCCTTAAATAGGACAAGCCTATAGAACTCATAGCAGCCACTATAAATAATACATTGTTCTGAGTATGAACATACTCATGATCAGATGTAATCACAAGCGCCACAGCCCCTGCATTCAGAGAACTGGTGCGGATCCCGAGAGGTGGACCCCAATTAATCATTGATTGTCTGTTATATGGATGAGCCATCAATTTGTAAAGGCTGGATAATCTCTTTAAGGCCTTAGTCAGACGGGCATTTTTTGCTGCGATTTGCGCATGCGCATGCGTCTGGCGATTTTATAAAACCATTGCTTTGCAATGGTATCGGACACATGAGCAGTTTTTATGCGCTCGTTCGATAAATTATAGAACAGAAATCGCAGATCGCACCTATCTGCGATTCCTGTTCTCTTCTCTATATGCGCTCAATGGGGCCGGCGGCAGCAGCGCCGACCCCATTGAGAACATATAGAAGACAAATCATTCTTCTCTGCCACAGCTGTAACAGCTGTGACAGAGAAGAATGATGTTTGCCCATTGAATTCAATGGAGCCGGCAATACAGTCGCTCCATTGAAAGCAATGGGCTGCCGGCGTGCGCGGGGTGAATTGTCGGGAAGGGCTTAAATATATAAGCCCTTCCCTGCAATTCATCCTAAAATGTGTTAAAATAAAAAAAAAAATCTATACTCACCTTTCCGCTGCAGCCGGAGTCCAGCCGCGGCCGCTGTCAGTTCTCCTGAACTGCTTCTCGGCACTATTCAGCCGGCGGGGCTTTAAAATCCCCGCCTGCTGAATGATCTGCCTCTGATTGGTCACAGCCCTGACCAATCAGAGGCAGGTTTCACTCACACAACCATTTATGAATGGGTGAGTGACTGCTGCCTCTCAGCGCTGAGCCAATCAGGGGCAGGTCTGACTCACATCCATTCATGAATTCATGAATGGGTGTGAGTGAGACATGCCTCTGATTGGCTCAGCGCTGAGCCAATCAGGGGGCAGGTCTGACTCACACCCCCTTCACACCCACTGCAGGACGGCCGCACGGAGCTCCGGCTGCTGGGAGAAGGTGAATATATATATAATTTTTACACATTTTAGGATGAATTGCAGGGAAGGGCTTATATATTTAAGCCCTTCCCGACAATTCATCCCGGGCTCGCCCGCAGCGCATTGCTTTAAATTGAGCCGGCTCTATTGCCGTCTCCATTGAATGCAATGCGCTGGACAGCTCCGGCCCGATTCTAATGAAACGCGGCTAGGAGCAGATTTTCGGGCGACTTGCGCGCACCGGTCACGCGATTTGCGGATGCGCATCCGTCATGCGATCCGCAAATCGCGCGAAAAAACGCCCGTCTGACTAAGGCCTAAGAAGTGGCTTGTAAATTGAAATTTATTTTTTACTTTTCTCATCAAATGTTATATAACATAACAGCTAATATAAAATACATGGTCAGGGTTTACCTCAGCATTCTGTATAATGAAGTGGCGGACATCACATTGCACACATTATGTATTGCAGTATTATGCACACATATAATATAGCTACCGTAGTTAAGTTTTGTATTTGCTCTGTCATGTGATGAGCAAACCTCCCTTTAAGCGGGACTACTGATGAAATATGCATGCTTCTTAAAATGGCATTTTAATATTTTACATTTAGAACAGCATTACAATTCGCTTATAAAAATGAAAATATCTTGTCACTTACAGAAGACAGCAAAAGCTGAAATGTCTATAAAAGTCTAGTTATAAAGAACATTCCATAAACACATAGGGATTCAAAAGAAACAATTGTCCTTCGAAGAACAATCAAACTCTTAAATGTTATACTCCACATGAGACCATTTCAGAAGGTATACAGGAGTCCTCCTCTTTATTGCTGGGCACTTATGAATAATTCATCTTCCAGGGCCGCATTTAAAATAATTCAGGCCTGAGGTATATATTTCTTCATAGATGTCCTGATTTAAATTGAAGATTTTCAGACACCTTCTTTTTTTAGTCTGCAGTAGCTGCAATAATGAATAGTAAGTAAGATATAATCTTTTTGTTGAAAATTAAGCTTTCCGCTGATTATTTGTTGTGTATATTATAATATTTACATAGCTTGCACAAGGTCAAAATGATGCATTATGTAGCAGATAAAGGGGTACGTTTCTGATTCGTTACAGAGGAAAGGAAAAGTAAACAGATTGGGGTAATTATCATTTCTTCTATTTTACATTTACAGAGTTTTGTCCTTTCAAATGTTTATAACCTAGAAAGAAGATTTTTAAAGGGACTTCCTCTTCCTCACCAACGGCTGCATTTCACGCATACATCTCTTCTGTTCTAAAACCGTCATAAAGCCTTTACATGTAAGGAAGTGTTCCCCTTTAAATGAAGGGATAAATAAAGAAGTGGATATAGAGAACAACAATTTCTAACTTTAACGCTACTTAAAACTATTGCAGTATGCTTGATGGTTTCTATGAACACAATGAGTATGACGCTTAATGGTTACAATATACTAGGAGGCACCATAGCTTGAACGCTACTGAACTTCCTAGAAATATGGCTAATGATTACCCTACAGCACTTTAAGGCACCAGATACTTCAGAAGATTCCCCAAGGCCTCATCGCAAAGCAATGCTAACTTGACACTGCCTCCAAAATCTCCAAATTGCACTAGTGCGCACAACTGGCCTGGAGAACCAACCAAAGGTTGAGTACCAATATAAATCTACCCTACAAACAATCCTACACACTGCTCTTCATATGAACTCCGCCTCATCATATACGCTTAGGTCAGTGAACAACCAGCTTCTGTGACTATATATATATATATATATATATATATATATATAGCTTAGGCATAGAAACTGGTTGCTCCCTGACCTAAGCGTAGATATCTGCTATATTGCTCTGTGTAAATAACCATTTTTTTTCTTGGAGGATTTTTCACTGGGCTGACAGACCATGGTGCTCTGTAGGTTTACCAGACCCCATTATATTGCCTGACAACAGAGTCGCTTCTGCAATTTCTTAGTTGTATAATAGTCTTGAGTATAGGCCATTAATGCATGATTGTGCATCATGTTCACTTTCGAATTATGATTTTTCTATCATTATGTTGACTTCATATGTTCACATTTCTGTTAGATTCCAGTAGGGTGTCAGTCACTGTTTATGTGTATTGACCCATTACTGTCCATCATAGCCTAGAAAATAACACAGGAAGGAAGCAAGATTGTATCTGCTTGGCTGCCCATCTACAGTACACGCCAGCTAAGTGATAGCGGGTCTCTCTTGATTGCCATCCACTCAGACCAGACAATGGAGATAATCTACACTTGCTACATTCCATATTTACTAAGGGGGAGCAAAATAAGTGTCTCTGAACCAAAAATCAGGGACTGCTATATAACATGAATACAAAAGTTTATTGTACATATAGAAATATATAGACACACATGAGCTAAAAACAATTAAATGGTGTAGAAAACACTGAATATGCAGTAAAAGTCACCACAATATGTGGCCTAATCACCCATATCTCCCCCAAAAGGACTTATATAAAGACAACCTACAAATTAATATACATGTTCCAAATAAAAGGTCAATACTGAAAAAACAATAGTAATGTGGAACAATATGCAATATAATGGTAAATGCAAGCCTACCACTGAACGTGCGTATTCCTAACAAACACCAACGCTGGTAGACCTGTTACAATATAACAGGAGAGCGAGGGATATAAATCCTAAAGTGCAACCATGCCATCTATAATATATGTAAAGATATAGAGCATGTGCAAAATATTTTAAGCAGAGCTCCCTAGGATGCAATATCAGACAAACCTGAGATGCTTTGGAAGATAAATAAGTAATGAGCGATTAGTGGAATAAACAGTTCGCGGAAATCATTGGTCAATGGTCGAGTCTCACTCCTATTAAAGTCAATAGGAGTAAAAATTGGGTTCACTAATTTACCCTCCTGAAGGTCCCCAATGCAGCCAAAGCCTTGCAAATTGCATGTGAATACAGCCATACATCTGGGCAACATTTTGCTCCTCCCAAAAAGTGGTCAGAATTGTGTACAGCGGTGTAGGGGTCAATCGTAGCACACATGTGTCACTGAAAACAGAAGAAGGCCCATATAGGGTCTCCGGGATCAAAGATTGCACCAAGGAAGACAGTAGGTGTGCTGCTTGGTTTAAAAGCAAAGCAAGAGCATAAATTTTACAAGATATAGATGCAGAATAGAAAAATGGAGTGGAGCAATGTGGTAAGAGTGTCCTAAAGTGAAGGCAAGGGCCATATGGGTTTGAAGTGTACAAGACATTATGGCGGTGCTGCCGACAAGATACTGCTCCACCTAAACGGGCATGGGTAAACAGAGAGACAAAAAACAGATGACTCGGCGCAGCACTGCAGGACCAATCAAATGATAAGGAAGTCCATAAAGTGTGCACACACTAACTTATTTGAAACCGTTCTCACTTGTCGGGCAACTCAGTATCTACAATGCTGTCTGCATCTTCCAGGGCCAAGTCCATGTGGAGAAAGAGATTTCCTCTCCTCTTAGGTGGCTTGCTTTAGTTTCTCCTGCTTTGGCCCCCATCCTCAGTGATCTGTAACTGCTTTCTGTCCTCCATGGCAACCATCACTTTAACCCTTTCCAATCCAATTTGTATCCTGGTTTTCCTAGGGGGCTTACTTTTTTTCTGCCGTTATACAACTGCACTACCTGCTGGCTAAAGCCAGTACTGCATGAGGTGACACGTTGGATAGGCTCCGACAGCAGAGAGGCTGGCAATATACAGTAAGAGAACCCCGACGGATGTCTTCCAACATCGGAGCTGTACAGCCTTAAATCATAATGTCTTTAGATGTCAGACAGTGGATTGGAAAGGGTTAACAATTAGGCTGCTAGGCTCAATCACTGCCCTGGTATTAAATCTTTGAGCTCTGCGCGGTTCCTCCGGCACTGGGACAGGGTTTTCTCACACACACTCGTACTGCCCGCCACCACTTACTCTGCTACCTCTTTGATACTGTTGGCCAACAACATGCACTGCTGCTCTGTGCTACTCATATGCCATTTCTTCTGCTATGGAGCAGCTGCAAAAACTTTTACGCTGTAGCCGGCTTGTGACTCTGCAGAACCTGGCACTGTGACAGGCTTAGCTCTCCTTTCTTCTCCATGGCCATGAATCTTACAAGCGCTTGTCTCTTTTTCCCCCCTTCCTATCACGGCCAGGTACTGGATTGGTTAACACTTGGTGCTCTAGGCCACTCAGTACAGTAGCAGTGCCATTGCTGTGAGTAAGGGGGGTGCATGGCACTTCCTTCCCAGAAAAGCTGTAGAGCTACCAAAATGTTGCTATCCGAGTCCGCAGGCGTGGTGCTTGTTTTAAAACCAATGTCATAAATTTTATTAGGACAAATCCTGCCAGGTGAACACAACACTGAACCATGAGCCTCCTACTATTCATCCTCAAAGGAAAAGCAGTAGAGTTCTCAAAAATCTCACCAAGAGAGATGGCAGAGCAATGTCATAAAGTTTGCAAAGGACAAATTCTACCAGGTGAACATAACAGTTTCATGTACCTTAGAAAATGTTTATTTTGGGATGAAGAGGAAACATGGTGGAAGCAGGAGAAGGAAAGCAGCACCATTACCACCTCCATCACCATCACCAGCAACTTGAGGGCCCATTGTGGTCTTCGATTCTTAATCTAAGCTTAGTCATATGTGAGTAAAAATTACCAGTGTGCTAAATAATCAGTGGGATTTGCCACCAGAAGTCGGGTGAAATCCACGCCTGGTGCATTTTTATAACTGTCAAGCAATCCATGTTATCTGTGGACAGTCGGATGCGTCTGTCAGTTATCACACCCCCAGCTGTGCTGAACACCTTTCTAATAGCACTCTAGCAGCGGGGAAGGCAGGCTCCTCTAAGGCTGGGTTTATGCAGGATGGATTTGCCGCGGAAATTCCGTGCAGAATTTCTGTGTGGCAAATCTGCCCACGGCTCCTAATCCCGGGATTAGCTAGCCATGTGGACGAGATTTTGCAAACATCGGGGACATATTATTACTCACATGGTGGTGCAGGGCAGGGACAGCTTGTTGGGCAAAGAAATGGCAACTGGGAATCTGCTACTATGGCTTAGCTCACGGATCATTACGTTGGGAAGGGATTTATATCCAATAGCCTGAAGGGCATAATTTACATTACAAGCAACTCTGTAATCCTTGTGTTCAGGCACTGTTCTTGTGGATGCTTGTTGGGGTTCTATTGTTCTTTATACGTTTTCATAGTTGGGGGATGGAGGGCTGGTTGCTGACCTAGGACACGCTGGAATATGGGGCAGGTGTCAATGTCGGTGAAGGTGGTGGTGATGGTGGCAACTCTACTTCTGCTCTCCGGTTCCCACTCCTGGCTCTGAAGCCTGCAGCCCAGTCATCAATTGTAGAAAATAAGTCTGTATTAGGTATGCTTTGTCTGTTTGCTTTGCTGCTATATTCATAGTCATCAACAGAAATATACCCTCTCCCAAGTTACAGACCACATTTCGTGTAGCTATAGAAACGTGATGCAGCTTAATTTTCTGCTCCCTTTAATAAAACCCCATTTACTGGTATACAAGCTTTCACACCCATAAGCAATATATCCTCTGTGGAATATCTGTCCCTAACAACAGACCATGTTTTATATAGGAAAAAGGATCTGGAATTTTACTGCCTCTTGTGGCCAGTAATTGTATGAATAAAAAAGATACAATCAGACATACAATCAAAAAAGGCTACTATTATCCAAATATTCCCCAATATATCATGTAGACATTACTCTTATATTTTGCATATACTTTAGTATCAGGATTTGGTTCTGATCAGTAAATTTGGTATTTTTCAGAACATGTGACAATTTAAGACTAGAAAAGCAGCATAACACTAACAAAGAAGAGGCAATAGAAGAATTTCCTTATCTTCCGTCTTAAACATGCATATTGGGTTGAATCTAGCTACTTCATAATCACATACTGTGGCTTGATGTTCTTGACTCCTGCTACGTTGAGAATGATATATTCCAGATTTCAGTAATGTGCTGACTGGCATTGTCTAAACAGACTTTAGAGACTTATATATATAAGAAACCATTATAACAGGATCGAAGAGGAAGCCAAGATACTGTCATTATATGAGCCAGTAAAACTTTACAATGTAGCAACTGCCTCTTTGGGATAGTCTTGGCGTATATGAAGACAATGTTCACATGAGTGACTTTTGTTACCTTTTTTTATAGCTGGCATAACAAAATGCTAGTTTCTTTTAGGGTAAACCCATTTATTGTAGGATTTCATCCTAGTCTGATGTCTGACATAGTAGGCAATCTCCACTGATTTCAATGTTGCAAAGCCTTGAATGCATCATGGCTGCAGGTTCCTTTATCTTGTGTAATTTATGAGACCCCAGGGACTGTATTATGCAGTCACTTCCTCTTGTTACATTATTTTTCTAATGCATATGAGCTGCTATTACTATGTACTAAGCCAACGCGGATTACACATTAAAATAATCAACTTCCAAATTGGCTGCTACATTTCAAAACGAATAGATGGAGTAGGTTGGACGCTTTACACTTATCTTTCAGATTTAGTACATCAAAATTGATATTAATATCTCTAATCTATCTAGATATGTTATAATTAACATTCTGTTAGAAAGATGTGTTCAACCACTGTGGTCGACAGCACAACAAATGGTTCAGAGGCATTAGGAAAATGAGCTAAATAGTGGTCAGGGATGTAATGCTTCCTATAGTACATTAGGACAAATACTCATCTATCATATCTCCTACTCCACTTTACACCTGCTCATTAAATCTAATAAGAAACCAAAAGGACTGACTAACTGGTGAACTCATCCCATTTATCACCAACCCCTCCCATATAGATTTGTCACCTTTGGCCTTAATCTTTCTAGAACGTAAGCACTCAGGGGAGAAGCCCCCGGAACCTGTTATTTTGGACGGTATGCAATGTACAAACTAATAGACTGTCTATAGCAAAATAATCAATTAGACCACATGCTATTGTATAAGTCACATGGGTAGCTCTATCCGTTCTACATTATCAATTACAGGTTATTATTAACCCCTTATACTATTTCCCCCAGTAAGAGTCATATCAACCTGTATTAGATTGTAAGATATTTTGTAATACACTAGCTCATATACACGGCGTCGCACGAGTATACATCTATCTATATAAATATTTTCTACAAAACATAAGAAAAAACTTTTCCCATCCTGCAGCACACTCCAGGAGACTTTGTTTTAAATTTCTTGGCATGATAGTAGCTGCATATTTGGTCGATTCATCCAATAATAACATTTGGATGTTGATTGTAGTCCTTGTGAGGATCATATTAAAAACCTTCCAGAAACAATTGGAATGTCTTACCACGCTTGATGCACTGTCTCTGTCTTTGGAATTTGGACCGGATGCTATTTTGGGGTCTCTGCAGCCCTTAATGTCCTGGCTCTTTCTCTCTCTTTTCAATTCTGGCCTCATGCTGTTAAAGGGCCTCTGCAGCCCTTAACGTAGTGGCTTTTTTCTGCAATATTTGAAATTGGGCCTCACACTGTCTGTAGTTTCTGACACCCTTGGTGCACTGGCTCTTTTCTCTTTTTGAATATGGCCTCATGCTGTTTTAGGGTCTCTGCAGCCCTTGATGTCCTGGCTCTTCCAGCTCATTCTAAAGTTATTGGTCACATTTTTCACTTGTCTCACTTGCTTGCAGTAATTTTATTCTCTTTGCTTTCAACTTGACTTGTCTGATGGATTTCCATTTTTTCAGAGGCATTCCGGATCTACTACATATCTAAATTATTCACAAAGTATCTTATTTTACCATAGATTATACAAGAGGCCTCATTTATTAAAACTGTAAAAAACTGTCTTTGTATCATGTAGCAGCCGGTCATCATTCCTTAAACGGCTTCATTAAAATGATGCCTTCTAAAAACTCAACACAAAGTATTTGTAGAAAAAAAGCTGTGTTGTGTTTGGTTGCTATGAGCAATAAACAGTTGAACACCCACCATATCCCACCAATATTTTTAGTTGGATCATGAAGCGTATGTTTACCAGGCTCGGTTGAAGAACAAACAAAATACATAGAAACATAGTATGTAAGGCAGAACAAAGAGATTTTTCCATCCAGTTCAGCCTATTACCCCTAAATGTTGATCCAGAAGGAGGCAAAAACCCTAATGAGATAGAAGCCAATTTTCCCCATTTAAGGGAAAAAAATCCTTCCTGACTCCAATCTGGCAATCAGAATAATCCCCGGATCACCGAACCTTCTGGATTTATTAATGATTATAACATATAATAGTGTATCACTCAGGAAAGTCCACCAGGCCCCTCTTGAACTCTTGTATTGAATTTGCCATCACCACATCCTAAGGCGGAGAGTTCCATAGTCTCACTGCACTTACAGTAAAGAACTCACCCTTCTCCATCATCAGTGACGGGTAATACACTAGTATAGTACAGTACTGTACAATTGCACTCCAATGTAACAGCACAGAGAACACAGTGATAATGCTGAGGACAGATAATGATGTCACCTGCAGTCCTATGTAACACCACAGGGAACATAGTGATAACGCTGAGGACAGATGATGATGTTACCTGAAGTCCTATGTAACAGCACAGAGAACACAGTAAGAAACCCCGAGGACAGATCATGTACTGTAGTACAGCAGATGTCACCTGTAGTCCTATGTAACAGCACAGAGAACACAGTGATAACGCTGAGGACAGATGATGTAGTAGATGTGACCTTCAGTCCTATGTAACACCACAGATAACACACAGTAACATGTCAATAACATGTTAAATGTTTATTTATTCTTTATAGTAGTGTTTTATATTCATTATTATTGTTTTTGGTATTAAAAACCATATTTATTCTTAAGTAAAAGAGATTTGTTTTTTGTTTTTTTTTTTGAATGTCTAGAACAAATTAATTGGATTTACATTGATTCCTATGGAAATAATTATCTCGAGTAGCAATGGTTTCAGGTAAAGCCGACTGCTTCCGGACAGATTACCAACGTTAGTATAATAATATCTTATTGATTTTATATATATATATATATATATATATATATATATATATATATATATATATATATATATATACAGTGGGGAAAATGTATTTAGTCAGATACCAATTGTACAAGTTCTCCCACTTAAAAAGATGAGAGAGGCCTGTAATTGATATCATAGATAGACCTCAAGTATGAGAGACAACATGAGAAAACACATCCGGAAAATCACATTGTCTGATTTGTAATGAATTTATTTGCAAATTGTGGTGGAAAATAAGTATTTGGTCAATAACAAAAGTTTATCTCAATACTTTGTTATATATCCTTTTTTGGCAATGACAGAGGTCAAACGTTTTCTGTAAGTCCTCACAAGGTTGGCACACACTGTTGCTGGTATGTTGGCCCATTCCTCCATGCAGATCTCCTCAATAGCAGTGATGTTTTGGGTCTGTCGCTGGGCAACACAGACTTTCAACTCCCTGCAAAGGTTTTCTATAGGGTTGAGATCAGGAGACTGGCTAGGCCACTCCAGGACCTTAAAAAATGCTTCTTACGAAGCCACTCCTTCTTTGCCCTGGTGGTGTGCTTGGGATCATTGTCATGCTGAAAGACCCAGCCATGTTTCATCTTCAGTGCCCTTGCTGATGGAAGGAGGTTTGCACTCAAAATCTCACGATATATGGCCCCATTCATTCTTTCATGTATACGGATCAGTCGTCCTGGTCCCTTTGCAGAGAAACAGACCCAAAGCATGATGTTGCCACCCCCATGCTTCACAGTAGGTATAGTGTTCTTTGGATGCAACTCAGCATTCTTTCTCCTCCAAACACGACGAGTTGTGTTTCTGCCAAACAGTTCTACTTTGGTTTCATCTGACCATATGACATTCTCCAAATACTCTTCTGGATCATCCAAATGCTCTCTAGAAAACTTCAGTCGGCCCCGGACATGTACTGGCTTAAGCAGGGGGACACGTCTGGCACTGCAGGATCAGAGTCCCTGGCGGCGCAGTGTGTTACTAATGGTAGCCTTTGTTACGTTGGTCCCAGCTCTCTGCAGGTCATTCACTAGGTTCCCCCGTGTGGTTCTGGGATTTTTGCTCACCGTTCTTGTGATCATTTCGACCCCACGCAGTGAGATCTTGCTTGGAGCCCCAGATCGAGGGAGATTATCAGTGGTGTTGTATATCTTCCATTTTCTAATTATGGTTCCCACAGTTGATTTCTTGACACCAAGCTGCTTGCCTATTGCAGATTCAGTCTTCCCAGTCTGGTGCAGGGCTACAATTGTGTTTCTGGTGTCCTTCAACAGCTCTTTGGTCTTCACCATAGTGGAGTTTGGAGTGTGACTGCTTGAGGTTGTGGATAGTTGTCTTTTATACTGATAACAAGTTCAAACAGGTGCCATTACTACAGGTAATGAGTAGAGGACAGAGGAGCCTCTTAAAGAAGAAGTTACAGGTCTGTGAGACACAGAAATCCTGCTTGTTTGTAGGTGACCAAATACTTATTTTCCACCATAATTTGCATATAAATTCGTTAAAAATCAGACAATGTGATTTTCTGGATGTGTTTTCTCATGTTGTCTCTCATAGTTGAGGTCTACCTATGATGTCAATTAAAGGCCTCTCTCATCTTTTTAAGTGGGAGAACTTGTACAATTGGGATCTGACTAAATGCTTTTTTCCCCACTGTATATATATTCCCCTTATTACAGTAATAACAGAAACTGACACTTTCCACGTTGTCAAATATTCTACATAGATGGACCACCATAGATATGTATATAAAACAATCAGACAACCGAAATTAATGTACTAAATCAAAAGCGCTCTTATTATTTTGTTTTTAAATCAAACCTGTCTGCTAAGTGCTTTTGCCTGCACAGATTTCTTCTGTCGATCTTGTGAAATGCCTTTTTTGCATAAATCAGCAGAATAAGTGAATATATGAAAGTTTATATTATATCATACTCACCTTCCAGCAACCCGACGTTTCTCTCTTTTCTTAAATGCAGTGTCTTTGTCAATATCCAGAAGCGACCACCACCAAAATATTAAAATCTACATCTCGTATAAAATTAATTGAGATGATGGAGCAACAGAGGGGATAGAATGGGGTGCAGCATGGAGAATTTAGAGGAAGAGGTGCCTCATTTAGCTCTACTGCTCTTTTAGGCGCTTTGACACGTCAGTAGTGTGCTATGCCTTTGTCACAGATACAAAAAACCTAGAGGGCTGTATCAATATATTCCTGCAATTCTGTATAAGCAGCACACTTGAAAGAAATCTATCGGGGGGCGTGGTTTAGTGTGGCTATTGAGCTCCTCCCCCACCAGAGCCCAGACTTGCCCATTGGCTGCCCAGTTTAAACTATTTTGACCTCTCAGCATTATCCTGACCCCCGGTGCCCTGTGGGGTTGTTTGAGTTGACACCCAGGAGTTTGACCAGCAATGGCAGAACCTCAGCTCCTTCAGCCAGGCGTGTGGCTGGAACTTGACACCTCTGAACTTCCTATGCCAATTGCTGGTGTGACTGCAGCTTCTGCTCCGCTGGTCTCCCTGGTACTGGGACCCAGAGCTGAATCATATGTTGGATCATTTGAAGGTTGGAGGGCAGGAAGTGCAGATATTTCTAGATTTCTTCTTGGAAGTACAGCAGAGGCAACAAATAATTACGGAGGTAAGGAGAATGCAGCACTCCAAGCAGCTCACTTATGCCTTGCTCTATGTTATGGATTATGAACTGTGGATCCACTGGACAAACAACCAGGCTGAGACCTGTCCTAGAGTGGTTGGCAGCTGACTCCTCAGATAGGGGACTATTGCCAGGAAAAGGAAGACTGACCCTTGGCTGCAGAAAGAGAATGGCAGACCCCTACCTATTAGCAAGGCATTCGCCCTGATAATGACGGTCCTGTGCTGGAACCTCGGGTCTGACTATCCCTTATGGGGTAACAAATGTAGGAACTGGCAGCAGACAGAGGGGCACACAGATGCAAGACAGAGAAAGGACAAACCATAAACAGGAATGGGAATTGACATAAAATAAATGTACAGACAGATTAGATATAAAGAAGCTTCAGACAAAACAGTAGGTCTTAAACAGACCCAACACAGGGTGGCTGATAAGACACACATCAGACAGAGCAGAGTGACGAGAGAAAGCAGAGTGTCAGAATCTAAGACACACCAATTCTGAGGCAACCAGGAAGTGCATCTGCTTAGCCTTAATAGGGAAGAGATTGCCCATTAATCCCACAGCTGAGCTGAGAGACAGAATACTAGTTAACCCTCTCAGTGCTGGATGAAAACAGACAGAGGATCCATATGCACAGGAATAGCAGAATGATGCTTACGGCAGCCCGGAACCGCATGAGGGCAGCAGACATGATCAGCGACCTTACGCTCTATCTCGCCAAATTGAAAATGATTAAGGACAATCAATCATATTTTTTTTCAATAGGCCTGGGGATGTGATCACCTAGCTTTAACAGAATTAGTTTCTGAATGTCTCTGCTTTGGCTGACCTGGCATAGTTTTCTTTTTTGATTTGGGGAGTTTCTCCCCCGTTTTACTTGGTGTTGAGTTGGCCATCGCAGACACTACAATTATCTGTGACTTGGGCCTAAACCAATGCTGTATTTGTTCTCTTTTCTTTTGGTAGTCCTTCAGGTGTGTTTTAACCCATAGAGTATTTTATTGGAGACATAATATACCGCTTGTGGCCCCCCACAAGGGAGTTCTTTGTCTATGGAATTAAGACCTGTCCTAAGTTTAGGTGGATGGGTAGGGTGGGATAGTGTTCTTTTTGTATATACATGTTAATTGTTTTTATTTCTTTAATTTTCCCTCAGCACAAGTACATTTCTCGTGTTATACAAGTGGCTTGCATGAATTATGTCCCTCTCTGTTGCAATGGCTAGTATTCACTTGAAATTGCTTTCTTAGAATGTTAAGGTTTTGCATTCTAAATCTAAGAGAACCTTGGTATTTAGTTTTCTTAAGACTTATTCCCCTCATGTCCTATTGTTTGAGGAAACACATTGGCAAGACTACGAGGTGCTGGTGCTTGAACAGGGCCCTATTGACTCTGCCTACCATGCTCTATCTATGCTAGAGGTGTCAGTATCCTAGTTGTTAAGTTAGCCCAATTTGCGTTTAAGTAGATTGACTCTGTAGTTTGATACTTAATTCTTCAGGGCACCATTCATGGCCAGCTCCTTACGGTGGTCAGCATTTACTTACCGTCCCCTGCTAACACTTGGGTTCTTAATGATGTGATGGCTTGGGTGGTCCTTCTTGAACCAGTTCCAGTAATATTCATAGGGGATTTTAACCTCATTCTACATCCGGCGTGTGGTCGCCTTACTCTTGCAGTCTCTATGGTAACTTAATTGTCTGCATGGGCTACCTCTTACTTCTTGCAGGAGATATGGTGTTTGCAGCACCCGCATGACAACACCTATTCACGTCAATCCCTTTCACTTTGTGCTTTCTATCATACTAATTTATGTTTTGGCTCCCATGATTGCCTCTCAATGGTTCCTCATGTTACTTCTCTTGATTCTGTACTTACCAATTAACCTTAATCCCATTTGTACTTGTTATACTCTGGTGTTAGGTCTTATCTCAAGTAAACTTACCCCCTAGCAGTGGACTCTGCAGAATCCTAGCTTCCTCTCCCAACCCTGTTGGGCCATATAGACCAGACAACCTATTTTGGTATATAGGTATCTAGGCAGGTTTCTACTTTTTATGACATCATTCTGGCTCTCCTCCTGGGCTGGCCGGGGAGCTGACAACATGTGGGGTCTCTCTGCCTTTTATTCGGTTGGGTAAAATCAATCTGAGAATGAAATTGCTGCCTAAACTCACCTGGAGGGTTTGGCACAAATGTCAAGAAAGAGGCTGGTATAGAACCGGCATATCACAAGTGGTTTCAATGGGGCTAGCCCCATTGAAAGCATAGGGAGAATGCTGCGGACTTCTGCCACAGCTGTGACAGCTGTGGCAGGAGTTTCCTTCATCCCCGTGGGGGATGAAGGAATCCTCTGCCACAGCTGCCACAGCTGTCACAGCTGTGGCAGAAGTCTGCGGCATTCTATTCTATTGCTTTCAATGGTTTCAGCCAAGCCCCGCAGAATGATTATCGGGGAAGGGCTTGAAATATAAGCCCTTCCCCGATAATCATCAATAAGTGTGTAAAAAAATTAAAAAAAATTATTACTCACCTCTCCACGCTCAGTCGCGTCCTCCTGCTGGCTCCCCGGCACAGCTTTGAAGCTCTTTCAGCAGTTGGGGACTTAAAAATCCCCACCTCCTGAAAGGGCTGTGCAGATTGGCTGAGGGCTCAGCCAATAGCAGCTACTGCTAAGCTATTGGCTGAGCGCTCAGCCAATCACCCATAGCCCTTAGTTATTCATTCATGGAGCCAGTGGAGCCTTGCTGATCAGGCAGATGTTCACTTCTGCGCGGCAGCATCTGTGTCATTTTACCTCCACTTAAATTACATGGGATTATAAATATCTCTATAAGACATATAGAGACCATTTTTAAGGCATGCATTTCGTATAGTGTTTCAATATTTTTGTCCCCCCCCTGTACATATTAGTTTTACATACATACTGATACTTCTCCTGCCACTGGTGATTGCTATTTCCTCTGCTGGTTGATAGCAGTGTCTGCAGTCCAGTATTTGTAATCGTATTACACATTTTAACATAATTTGTTATATTGTAGCACAATAATAGTTGTCTTTATAGCCTAATTGTCGATCATTCTATAAATGCACAAAGATGTGACTGAAAAGTTTCAGACAGCTACAACTTCTTGTTTTAGAGTAGTGTTTGCTACACTGCATTGGACTTATGTTGTAGTGACAGGCTTTGAGGTAGCTTTCTTTAACTTTGTGTTTTCTTCGGCTGTAAGGCTCGTTTTAATGAGTGATAGTAATGCATTTGAGCTTATAAAATGTAATTCAATCTCAATTTGTTTTTCTGTTTACATCAACAGTGACAAACAGCTCTCCACAAATCTCTTCAGCAACTGAGAAAAGCAGAAACACAAAAGGGTTGTCACTTCTGTCAATTAAAAATCAACATTATGGTACCACAACTGGTCATCATAGAGACTGCAATATGAAGAAAAGTCTAGCAACTTTCCCAGTCCAGGAAAATGATGAGAAATTCCTTTGATGCATAGCCTTGTAGTTTATAGTATTTTACCATAACATATAAAACACTATTGCCATCTAGCTATGTGCATCTGTTTGATACAATATTATAATAAAATCATATTCCAGTGTTTTAGAAGTATAAATGCAGCAAGAACCAAATGGTTGTTTGTCGAATTATGAGCGTGTAAGGGGGAGGCACTGTACTACTCTCCCCCTTTCAACAGAGTGGCTCGCATCAGCTTTGACAGGTGGCTCCAGACTGCTGGAATGAGGTTTAGCCCCCTCTGGCCCAGGTGTCAGCCAAGTGGGGAAAGAAAGAGAAGAAAATGTCCCTGGCCATGGTAATGGTCCCTCCGCCGGCCCATTACCATGGCCAGGGACATTGAGTGCTGTTTAGGACAATAGGGAGGAAGCTCTGCCACCAGCCTTGAACATCAGAAAAGAAAAGATTTCAAAGCTGCACCACAGCTCAGTGAGACACAGCCAGGCAAATGAAGCAGCAGCCCGTGTGTGAGCATGACACATAGCATCACTGTGGTGAGACACAGTACAGAATTCTGAAATGATAGAGACTGCTGCCATTGTAGTCATACCTGCAGCACCATCCCCATGCTGGGGAAGTAACATAAGAAGACCAAAAGGGCCCTGATAACCGAGGGGTAAAAGCTTGAGGATGAAAAAGACCATAATGATTGGATACTAAAATCTGGAGCAGCAAAATGGCTCTGATGACTAGGGATGTAGTGGAGCAGCAAAAGGGCTCTGATGACCTGGAGCTGAAGCAGCAAAGAACAGCTGGAGTGCAAGCAAAAGCAGAGGAACTGTAGTCCCAACCACGATGGGTAGATAGACTAGGACTGTGGCGTACAGCAGCGATTAAGGTCTTAACTCCCTCCAATGAGGAGTGAGGCCAGCCTTGGTAAAAGCCAATCGGTGTACATGTCTGAGGTATTGGTACAATTGTAAAGTGCAGCAAGACCACCAGACATAGAAAAAAAAGGAGCAAAGTATGCGAGATCTCGATTAGTATTGATGTCTAAAATGTTGTGTATCCTTGGGGCATGGGTTTGTCGCCTATGGGGAGGGAAAGGTCGGTATACTAGAAGTGATGTAGATAACAGACTCAGGTTCACACAAGCCCGAGTAAGTTACGAATGCTGCCTGATGCTGCTACAGTATGTCGTAGAATGGATAAACCTGAGTAAAATTTGTAACGTGTCATCAATGACGTATGGGCTTCTTCTGCGAAAAGATACAACCCCCAACATAGTGGTATAGGTCTAAGCTACAGATACTAAAGTGGGTATTATGCATATGGATTAAATACCTGAGGTTCATTCGGGTGACTCATTGCAGCCTGGTCTAGGAAGCAGTGTTAAGGTGATGTATCTTAAATGACGAATGCTAATTTATCTGATGCCTAATAAAACGTTCACGCAACCAATGCTCTCCTATGAAGTGTAAACCTTGCTCGAAAAAACTTTGTTTTTTCGTAAACAGGTGCTTTCTCCGGCTCTGTCTGTCCCCACTGCACCATACAAGCCACCCACCTGCTTCAAACATACATTTGGTGAGATGAAAATTTTGCATGCAATTTGCGTAATGCAGCTGGTTCAATACAAAGTGAATGAGCAGCTGTGCTACATACATTTTTTCGGAGAACTATGCTAGTGCCATAGCATGCATGGATACTCAAGTTAACAAATGCTATATCTTTTGTCCGATATGAACAATTTTTTTTATTTACTTAAAGGGATTTTTAGGAGTTAAACAATCCTTTGGTCTGAGAATGGGCTCAAATTAAACTAAAAAACCTTTATGAACATCTTAGGGGTCTTCCCAGATCCAGTGTTACAGCCCTGGCCCCTGCCATTTCAGTCCTGGAAGAAGCTGCAGTGAGCACATGCCATTCATTCCTGCTGAAGTCCTGCCCAGAGAATTTTTTTAACTTTCAGAAAACCCCTTTAACCAAGCATCATGCCAAACAAACAGCATCATCTATTACAGTATGTGATGCAGGTCTGAATATGGCATTAATCATGGCTAGGAGGGAGAGCTTTGTTCAACCTCAACATGCACACACATTTTACTAAATATTACTTTTTTGTTTTTTATAAAAGGGTTGTCCTTTTTATTTAGGTTATCCCAATTCCCCATGATAACAGATGCCAAGATGTCATGTAGCTTTCACCATCATGGCAAATCCATAGGAAAAAAAAAACTGCAAGTTTTCAAGATCCCTAAAGCATCTCCAGAGGGGAAGAATAGGATTATGCCGTTAATTCTGTATTATGTTTGTAGATGTTTTTAGATGTTTTCATATTATGTGTTTTATAACTCTGTTGTACTTGGTATATTATAATATTTAACTAATTACAGCACGTAAATGTTTATGCATAGCTCTATCCCAAACCATTGTTACAGGGAACATGTGTGATCCTGAGATCTATTATTTTGGTATTATAGATGTCATCCAATTTCTGAAAATTTATACTTAACTATATCATTGGGAGTTAGCACTACATAAGATGTTATATATTTAATAGACACTGTTCTACTGTCCTAGGCCCAGTGTTGTTCAACATTTTGATAAATGATGGAGGAGGGAATTGATGGGAAACTGATCACATTTGCTAACGACACAAAGCTAGGAGGGATAGCTAACACTAGGTAAGAGAGAGAGTATTCAAAAAGATCTAGAAAAGCTTGAACAGTGGGTAGTGACTAACAGAGAGAAACGAGAAATGCAAAGTCCTACATCTGGGCAAGAAAAATGAAAAAAGCACATACAGAATGGGAGGAATTGGGCTAAGCAGCAACAGCAGATGTGAAAAAGACTTGGGTATACTAATAGATCATAGACTGAACATGAGTCAACAATGTGATGCAGCAGCCAAAAAGGCAAAAATAATTCTGGGATGTATTAAGAGAAGCATACAGTCTAGATCATGTGAGGTAATTATCCCCCTCTACTCTTCCTTAGTCAGACCTCATCTGAAATATTGTGTCCAGTTCTTGGCACCCCACTTTAAAAAAGACATAGACAAACTGGAGCAAGTTCAGAGAAGAGTTACCAAGATGTTGAATGATCTGCAAATCATGTTCTATGAGGAACGGTTAAAGGATCTGGGAATGTTTAGCTTGCAGAAAAGAAGGCTGAGCAGAGACTTAATAGCTGTCTACAAATATCTGAAGGGCTGTCACAGTGCAGAGGGATCAGCCCTATTCTCATCTGCACAAGGAAAGACTAGAAGCAATGGGATGAAACTGAAAGGGAGGAGACAGAGATTAGATATTAGAAAAAACTTTCTGACAATGAGGGTGATCAATGAATGGAACAGGTTACCATGGGAGGTAGTGAGTTCTACTTCAATGAAAGTGTTCAAACAAAGGCTAAACAAATTTCTGTCTGGGATGATTTAGTGATCCTGCACTGAGCAGGGGGTTGGACCAGATGACCCTGGAGGTCCCTTCCAACTCTACCATTCTATGATTCTATGATAGGTAGGTTCAACCTACCTATTGTACTTGAAAGTGGCTTGCAACATGGTAAAAGTCAAGGACCATTGATGCACAAAGTCTAAAGTTGACAAGCTGAAGGTGTTTTACAGTTTAATGGGGTTGTGCCGGAATTACAAGTCATCCCATATCCACAGGATAGGGGATAACTTGGAGATCAGTTGGGGTCTCACCAATAATCCTAAGGACAGGAGTCTTGTGTCTACCTGTTCTTGTCTCTATGGAGATGCTTTGCTCACCCACAATGATGTCACATTGAATGGAGCGCTTGCTGAGCATGCATTGTGACGTCCATAGGGTGACATCAAATTGTGACGATTTCCTGCCAGACTGTTTTTTCCGAGGGTGGTTTGCCTTCCCCAGTCATCTTTTACCCCCCAGCAAGCTGTGTGCTCATTGTACCAACCTCAGAAGCAAGGCTGAGTCAACCTTGAGCCAGCTACCTGAACCCCATGGGGATTGAACCCACAGCCTGCTGCCCTAACACTCTGCGCCACACGAGGCTTAATATATCCAAAAGGAGCACATAAATCTTTAGTCAATTGCAGCACACCTAAGTTTCAGAGCCTGCAAAAAAAAAAAAAAAATATGAAGTATATTTTTTTACCCAAATATGTATAATAAACATAGTGGTTGGTAAGGGGCTAATAACCTTTGACCATATCACTTTCAGTTCATCACTGCTACAAATTGATATGATTTATAACATATGTAGGGGTAGTGCAATTAAAAATTTATTCCCAATCCTCAAGAAAAGGGAATAGTATCTGATCAGTGGGATCCTGAATGTCCTTAAATGAAAAGAAGTAGTGGTCACATGTGCAAACTACCACTCAGTTCTTTTTAACAGGACTTCTGAGAACATTGAATACAAGTCGAGTATGACCTCAACTGATCAGATGCTGATTTTATGGGGTTACTTTCATCGGACAACCCATTTAATACCTGTTCATATTTTCAAAGAATTATAATCATGTCTATAAAGCTGGAAAATGTATTCTAATTCTGAATAGCTTCCAAGGCTATCAAAGCTCACGTTTATGGGCAATGGTCTAGAAAAAGCCATGAATATAGTATGTATAACAGAACCCCTCTGAACATGATTATTTAGTTGGTGTGCAGATGAATATGCGGATTTGTATAAAGGGAAATGTGAAATATTTGAAATTCAATCACTAACCACACAAATTGATTCCGTTAATGATATATTCTACATTTTGAGAAATAATAAGATTTGCACTTTTCAATGAAAAATCAGAATTTTCTACCAGAAAGCTAACAAACCTGTGAATTAGAAGTAACTGAGAAAATAGGCAAATTTAATTACCTGAATTTTTAGTGCTGACTATCTTACATAGTTTGTGAAAATACCTAATAAATAGGACATTGTTATGGATAAGATGACAGAAGGGAAGAGACAATCTGAGAATAGTCATTAAAACTAATATCTAAAATCTGTGTTGTATATACTTTGGGGCTGATCTATTAAGACGGGCGCTTAGCACACTGTTCTTAATATGCAGTCCTGCCAGCAGGAAGATTCACCTAAAAGGTATATGCCTCTTAATATATTAGGCACATCTTGGGCTGCTCTTGCACTAAGAGAAAAAGTCTACACCATCTGTGAGTTGGCATGGATTCCCGTTGTAAATTATGGCATTTTACCTGGAGTAAATTCTAATAAATGTGACAGGCCATGGTGATCACTTTTAAAAAAGTGTCGAGGCTGGCATAAATCACAAAAAGTTGTAATTTTTGTACAAAAAAAATATGCCACTTGCATCAAAAATTACAAAATTTTGACAATGGAATTCTGGAGCAACAATTTAACATATTCTCAGTTATATGCATGGCATCTACATGTCGTGGGGCTCAGTCACACGGGCGCATCGGCACCCGTGTTACTGCAGTCAGCAGACGGCCGTACCTGAAGACGGCCATCTCTCTGCAGTGCCGGAGGAAAGAACATGTGACCGGCTTCATTGCCGCTCATGGGTTCTTTCATCAGCGCTGCAGAGAGACATCCGTCTTCAGGTTCGGCCGTCTTTTTCTGCAGTAACGGCTCAGTCACATGGGCGCATTGGCGCCGGTGTACGGGTGCTGATGAGCCCGCGTGACTGAGCTCTTAAGCAGTCAAAATTTCAATAATTTGGAATTACACCACAGTATTTAACTATTCAGGTTCTTAGTCAATCCATCAGAGAACACAGACTGTTTTATTATAACCCGTCTCTGCTGCTTAGATACTATATATTGTGTAGATGATATACTAATCCTAATGGGAAGATGAAGCAGCCACCTATTGGAAGGTAGCATTTATGCAAATTAATGTCAGACTTTTTATCAAGCCTTGCAACAATGACTGGGAATTGTAAGTCTCCTCACAATTTCTAGGTGCTCTCTCTATCCTTCCTGACCAACATCTTCAGACCTCTCAATAGCCAAGCCAGAAACCTTCTTCACATTATTAAAGGGTTGTCCCGCGCCGAAACGGGTTTTTTTTTTTTTTAACCCCCCCCCCCCCCCCCGTTCGGCGCGAGACAACCCCGATGCAGGGGTTAAAAAAACCACCCGCACAGCGCTTACCTGAATCCCGGCGGTCCGGCGTCTTCATACTCACCTGCTGAAGATGGCCGCCGGGATCCTCTGTCTCCATGGACCGCAGGGCTTCTGTGCGGTCCATTGCCGATTCCAGCCTCCTGATTGGCTGGAATCGGCACGTGACGGGGCGGAGCTACACGGAGCTACACGGAGCCCCATTCAGAAAAGAAGAAGACCCGGACTGCGCAAGCGCGGCTAATTTGGCCATCGGAGGGCGAAAATTAGTCGGCTCCATGGAAACGAGGACGCCAGCAACGGAGCAGGTAAGTATAAAACTTTTTATAACTTCTGTATGGCTCATAATTAATGCACAATGTACATTACAAAGTGCATTATTATGGCCATGCAGAAGTGTATAGACCCACTTGCTGCCTCGGGACAACCCCTTTAAGGAGCAATCACCCTGAAACAGCTGTCTGTGCATGGTCAACTTGTCCTTCTGGAGAAGATTCTAGCTTTGGCTCACAATTCCCAAGTGTATAAGTCTTCACACACCTTCTAGGTGCTCTCCCTATGGAGAAATGATACTAATTCTTTGTACACTCGTATTTGGAGCAATTGCAATAATAAGTAGAGATGAGCGAATGTACTCGTCCGAGCTTGATGCTCGGGCGAATAGTAGGGTGTTCGGGATGCTCGTTACTCGTAACGAGTACCACGCGATGTTCGGGTTACTTTCACTTTCATCTCTGAGACGTTAGCGCGCTTTTCTGGCCAATAGAAAGACAGGGAAGGCATTACAACTTCCCCCTGTGATGTTCCAGCCCTATACCACCCCCCTGCTGTGAGTGGCTGGGGAGATCAGGTGTCACCCGAGTATAAAAGTCGGCCCCTCCCGCAGCTCGCCTCAGATGCGTTGTGAGATAGCTGAGGGACAGTGCTATAGTGTTGGAGCTGCTGTAGGGAGAGCGTTAGGAGTTAGTGTAGGCTTCAAGAACCCCAACGGTCCTTCTTAGGGCCACATCTAACAGTGTGCAGTACTGTGGAGGCTGCCTTTTGCAGTGGTGCACATTTTTTTTTCCCAAATCGGCCGTGCAGAGCATTGCGCCCTGCAGTAATACTACAGGGACAGAAGTGGTGGTTAGGCAGGGAGAGTGTTAGGAGTTAGTGTAGGCTTCAAGAACCCAACGGTCCTTCTTAGGGCCACATCTAACCGTGTGCAGTATTGTGGAGGCTGCTGTTAGCAGTGTTGCACTTTTTTTTTGTTTCCAAATCGGCCGTGCAGAGCATTGCGCCCTACAGTAATACTCCAGGGACAGAATTGTGTAGGCAGGGCCAGAAGACATATTTTATTGATTGAATATAGGCAGTGGGCCTTTCCTTTAAAAAAAAAGGGCAAAAATTCTATTTGGCCTGCCTCTGACAGTCCTCAGCGTTCTGGGTACGTGTGTGCTGGGTGGAGAACTTAAACAAAAATCATACGCAGCCAGCTAAGTTTAACAGCAGGCTTTCACCAATTTATTTCCTGGCTGGGAAATCAAATCACTGGTAATACAGCATGCTGAGGGGTAGGGGTAGGCCTAGAGGACGTGGACGTGGCCGAGGACGCGGAGGCCCAAGTCAGGGTGTGGGCACAGGCCGAACTCCTGATTCAGGTGTATCGCAGCCGACTGCTGCGCGATTAGGAGAGAGGCACATTTCTGGCGTCCCCACATTCATCGCACAATTAATGGGTCCACGCGGGAGACCTTTATTAGAAAATGAGCAGTGTGAGCAGGTCCTGTCCTGGATGGCAGAAAGTGCTTCGAGCAACCTATGGTCCACTCACAGTTCTGCGCCGTCCACTGCTGCAAATCCGAATCCTCTGGCTGCTGCTCCGCCTCCTCACTCCACTACAATGACACATGCTCAGGAGCGGGAAGACTCCCAGGAACTGTTCTCGAGCCCCTGCTCAGATTGGGCCGCAGTGGTTCCTCTCCCACCAGAGGAGTTTATTGTCACTGATGCCCAACCATTGGAAAGTTCCCGGGGTCCGGGGGATGAGGCTGGGGACTTCCGGCAACTGTCTCAAGACCTTTCAGTGGGTGAGGAGGACGATGACGATGAGAGACAGTTGTCTATCTGTGAGGTAGTAGTAAGGGCAGTAAGTCCGAGGGAGGAGCGCACAGAGGATTCTGAGGAAGAGCAGCAGGACAATGAGGTGACTGACCCCACCTGGTTTGCAACGCCTACTCAGGACAGGTCTTCAGAGGGGGAGGCAAGGGCAGCAGCAGGGCAGGTTGCAAGAGGCAGTGCGGTGTCCAGGGGTAGAGGCAGGGCCAGACCGAATAATCCACCAACTGTTTCCCAAAGCGCACCCTTGCGCCATGCCACCCTGCAGAGGCCAAGGTGCTCTAAGGTCTGGCAGTTTTTCACAGAGATGCCTGACGACCGATGAACAGTGGTGTGCAACCTTTGTCGCGCCAAGATCAGCAGGGGAGCCACCACCAACAGCCTCACCACCACCAGCATGCGCAGACATATGATGGCCAAGCACCCCACAAGGTGGGACGAAGGCCGTTCACCGCCTCCGGTTTGCACCGCTGCCTCTCCCCCTGTGCCCCAACCTGCCACTGAGATCCAACCCCCCTCTCAGGACACAGGCACTATCGTCTCCTGGCCTGCACCCACACCCTCACCTCCGCTGTCCTCGGCCCCATCCACCAATGTCTCGCACCGCACCGTCCAGCCGTCGCTAGCGCAAGTGTTTGAGCGCAAGCGCAAGTACGCCGCCACGCACCCGCACGCTCAAGCGTTAACCGTCCACATAGCCAAATTTATCAGCCTTGAGATGCTGCCGTATAGGGTTGTGCAAACGGAGTCCTTCAAAAGTATGATGGCGGCGGCCCCGCACTACTCAGTTCCCAGTCGCCACTACTTTTCCTGATGTGCCGTCCCAGCCCTGCACGACCACGTCTCCCGCAACATTGTACGCGCCCTCACCAACGCGGTTACTGCCAAGGTCCACTTAACAACGGACACGTGGACAAGCACAGGCGGGCAGGGCCACTACATCTCCCTGACGGCACATTGGGTGAATTTAGTGGAGGCTGGGACAGAGTCAGAGCCTGGGACCGCTCACGTCCTACCCACCCCCAGAATTGCGGGCCCCAGCTCGGTGGTGGTATCTGCGGCGGTGTATGCTTCCTCCACTAAAGCACCCTCCTCCTCCTCCTCCGCAACCTCTGTCTCGCAATCCAGATGTGTCAGCAGCAGGACGTCGCCAGCAGTCGGTGTCGCGCGGCGTGGCAGCACAGCAGTGGGCAAGCGTCAGCAGGCCGTGCTGAAACTACTCAGCTTAGGAGATAAGAGGCACATGGCCCACGAACTGCTGCGGGGTCTAACAGAGCAGACCGACCATTGGCTTGCGCCGCTGAGCCTCCAACCGGGCATGGTCGTGTGTGACAACGAGCGTAACCTGGTGGCGGCTCTGCAGCTCGGCAGCCTCACGCACGTGCCATGCCTGGCCCACGTCTTTAATTTGGTGGTTCAGCGCTTTCTGAAAAGCTACCCACGCTTGTCAGACCTGCTCGTAAAGGTACGCCGGCTCTGTGCACATTTCCGCAAGTCCCACACGGACGCTGCCACCCTGCGCACCCTGCAACATCGGTTTAATCTGCCAGTGCACCGACTGCTGTGCGACGTGCCCACACAGTGGAACTCTACGCTCCACATGTTGGCCAGGCTCTATGAGGAGCGTAAAGCTATAGTGGAATACCAACTCCAACATGGGCGGCGCAGTGGGAGTCAGCCTCCTCAATTATTTTCAGAAGAGTGGGCCTGGTTGGCAGACATCTGCCAGGTCCTTGGAAAGTTTGAGCTGTCTACCCAGGTGGTGAGCGGCGATGCTGCAATCATTAGCGTCACCATTCCTCTGCTATGCCTCTTGAGAAGTTCCCTGCAAAGCATAAAGGCAGATGCTTTGCGCTCGGAAACGGAGGCGGGGGAAGACAGTATGTCGCTGGATAGTCAGAGCACCCTCCTGTCTATATCTCAGCGCGTTGAGGAGGAGGAGGAGGAGGAGCATGAGGAGGATGAGGAGGAGGGGGAAGAGACAGCTTGGCCCACTGCTGACGGTACCCATGCTGCTTGCCTGTCATCCTTTCAGCGTGTATGGCCTGAGGAGGAGGAGGAGGAGGAGGAGGATCCTGAAAGTGATCTTCCTAGTGAAGACAGCCATGTGTTGCGTACAGGTACCCTGGCACACATGGCTGACTTCATGTTAGGATGCCTTTCTCGTGACCCTCGCGTTGCACACATTCTGGCCACTACGGATTACTGGGTGTACACACTGCTCGACCCACGGTATAAGGAGAACCTTTCCACTCTCATTCCCGAAGAGGAAAGGGGTTCGAGAGTGTTGCTATACCACAGGACCCTGGCGGACAAGCTGATGGTAAAATTCCCATCCGACAGCGCTAGTGGCAGAAGACGCAGTTCCGAGGGCCAGGTAGCAGGGGAGGTGCGGAGATCGAGCAGCATGTACAGCACAGGCAGTGCAACACTCTTTATGGCCCTGGACAGCTTTATGGCTTCCCACCAAGACTATGTCACCGCTCCCCAGTCAAGGCTGAGTCGGCGGGAGCACTGTAAAAGGATGGTGAGGGAGTACGTAGCCGATCGCACGACCGTCCTCCGTGACGCCTCTGCCACCTACAACTACTGGGTGTCGAAGCTGGACACGTGGCCTGAACTCGCGCTGTATGCCCTGGAGGTGCTTGCTTGTCCTGCGGCTAGCGTCTTGTCAGAGAGGGTGTTTAGTGCGGCTGGGGGAATCATCACAGATAAGCGTACCCGCCTGTCAACCGACAGTGCCGACAGGCTTACACTCATCAAGATGAACAAAGCCTGGATTTCCCCAGACTTCTCTTCTCCACCAGCGGACAGCAGCGATACCTAAGCAATACGTAGGCTGCACCCGCGGATGGAAGCATCGTTCTCTCTCACCATCCAAAACGGGGACATTTCTGCTTCATCAATCTGTGTATAATATTCCTCCTCCTCCTCCTGCTCCTCCTCCTGAAACCTCACGTAATCACGCCGAACGGGCAATTTTTCTTAGGGCCACAAGGCTCACTCATATAATTTTTCTAAACAATTTTTATACGTTTCAATGCTCTTTCAAGCGTTGAAACTTTAACTTGAACCAATTTTTCGTTCAACTGGGCTGCCTCCAGTCCTAGTTACCACTTAAGCCACATTATCCAAAGCGATTAATGGGTTTCACCTGCCATCTTGGTTGGGCATGGCCAATTTTTTCTGAGGTACATTAGTACTGTTGGTACACCAATTTTTTGGGGCCCTCACCTACAGTGTAATCATAGTAATTTCTATGTTCTTCGCCTGCACTCATGGTACAGAATGGTGTGTGGGGTTGGCCTACACTTTAGCTACATAAATGTAACTGGGGCCTTGTCTATACTGCAGCTACTGAAATGTGAAAGAGACTGTTATCTCCCTAAACTGCTGCAATGGGAATGTTACTGGGGCCTGTCTTGAGTGCTACTATTACTGAAATGGAACTAAGACTGCGCTCCCCCTATACTGCTGCTAGTGATATGTTAGTGGGGCCTGTCCCTAATGCTACCGCTGAAATGTTAATAATTCTGGGCTCTGCCTATACCGCTGCTAATGGTATGTCATTGGGGTGTGGAAACAGAGGCTTCACAAAGACATGATGGCGGCGAGGCCATTTCCAACCAACGCTGTTACTGTTAAGGTGCATATAACCACGGACACGTGTAGAGGACACATAGTGCCTCCAAAACATCCCCCTCCTCCTCCAACAATGAAAACATTCTTGGCAAATACCTTTGCATTGGTTCGTCTGGTGGCAGTCCAAGAATTTCACCTTTAACGACACAACAAGAGAGCACCACTACCATCTCCCCGCCACGGCCCACTTAATCCTGGCCACATTCCGAAAACCAACTACATAAAACCGCGCTACCAGGTCCGCAGTCACCACCACATTACCACCAATGAGGTTACTGTTAAGGTACATATTACCAGTCTGACTGGGGCATGTAGTGTGGGCCGAAGCCCACCTGTATTGTATCTGACGTTAGCTCTGCTGAGTAGGGCACTGCAATGGGATATATTTATGTACCACCGGTGGGTTCCAGGGAGCCACCCATGCTGTGGGTCCACACGGAGTTGTAACTGCATCTGTCCACTTGTAAAGAACCCCAGTCTGACTGGGGCATGCAGTGTGGGCCGAAGCCCACCTGCATTAAACACGACATTACCTCAGCTGTGATGGGCAATGCAATGGGATATTTTTATGTACCACCGGTGGGTTCCAGGGAGCCACCCATGCTGTAGGTGCACACGGAGTTTAACCTACATCTGTCCACTTGTAAAGAACCCCAGTCAGACTGGGACATGCAGTGTGGGCCGAAGCCCACCTGTATTAAGCACGACATTACCTCAGCTGTGATGGGCAATGCAATGGGATATTTTTATGAACCACCGGTGGGTTCCGGGGAGCCACCCATGCTGTAGGTGCACACGGAGTTTAACCTACATCTGTCCACTTGTAAAGAACCCCAGTCAGACTGGGGCATGCAGTGTGGGCCGAAGCCCACCTGCATTAACCACGACATTACCTCAGCTGTGATGGGCAATGCAATGGGATATATTTATGTACCGCCGGTGGCTTCCTGGCACCCACCCATGCCGTGGGTCCACAGGGAGTTGTTACTACATCTGTCCACTTGTAAAGAACCCCAGTCTGACTGGGGCATGCAGTGTGGGCCGAAGCCCACCTGTATTAAGCACGACATTACCTCAGCTGTGATGGGCAATGCAACGGGATATTTTTATGTACCACCGGTGGGTTCCAGGGAGCCACCCATGCTGTAGGTGCACACTGAGTTTAACCTACATCTGTCCACTTGTAAAGAACCCCAGTCAGACTGGGGCATGCAGTGTGGGCCGAAGCCCACCTGTATTAAGCACGACATTACCTCAGCTGTGATGGGCACTGCAATGGGATACATTTATGTACAGCGGGTGGGTTCCAGGGAGCCACCCATGCTGTGGGTGCACACGGAATTCCCATTGCGGAGTTGTACCTGCCTGTGACTATTTATAAAAAAACGCGGTCTGACTGGGGCATGCAGACACCTTGACAGAATGAATAGTGTGTGGCACATAGGTTCCCCATTGCTATGCCCACGTGTGCAGCTCCAGATGGAGGTGGCACAGGATTGGATTTCTCATTGCTTCTGTACAGCATTGTGGACTATCGCCCGCCCCTTTTATGGGGGGGTCGCTGCCTAGCCATGCCAACCCTCTGCAGTGTGTGCCTGCTTTTCCTCTGGCAGACGCACTTATAAATAGACATGAGGGTGGCGTGGCATGAGGGCAGCTGAAGGCTGGGCAGGGACAATTTGGTGTACGCTGTGGACACTGTCGTGCGGGGGGGGGGGGGTTGGGCAGCATGTAACCCAGGAGAAGTGGCAGCGGAGTGTCATGCAGGCAGTGATTGTGCTTTGTTGGAGGTAGTGTGGTGCTTAGCTTAGGTATGCCATGCTAATGAGGGCTTTTCAGAAGTAAAAGTTGTTGGGAGGGGGGGGGGGGGGGCACTCTTGCCGGTATTGTGGCTTAATAGTGGGACCTGTGAACTTGAGATGCAGCCCAACATTTAGCCCCTCGCCTGCCCTATCCGTTGCTGTGTCGTTCCCATCACTTTCTTGAATTGCCCAGATTTTCACACATGAAAACCTTAGCGAGCATCGGCGAAATACAAAAATGCTTGGGTCGCCCATTGACTTCAATGGGGTTCGTTACTCGAAACGAACCCTCGAGCATCGCGAAAAGTTTGTCTCGAGTAACGAGCACCCGAGCATTTTGGTGCTCGCTCATCTCTAATAATAAGACAATATAATGGAAATACTGCACATGTAATTTGTAAATGTAGCACTGGACTGTGTTTGGTTACACTCTATTGACAATGGGGTATTCCAGAGAAAATAACTAGGAATGGCAAAATGAAGAGGTCTTTCATAACAGGCTTCAGAAATATTTACTAGAAGGGAATCATTTACTAAAACAGACATTTTAGGAGAGCTGATATATCCTATTTAACTTCATGAAAGGGGTTCTCAAGTTTAAATAGGCTTAGGCCACTTTCACATGGCTGAGAAAATCGTGCAAGATTTGTGCAATGCGAGACGCACAAATCTCGCATGAATGTGAAGCCCATTCTTTTGAAAGCCGCGCTGATGGTGGGTTACTTCCCTGAAGTTAAGAGAGGGATTTTTGGCACAAAAACGCCTCGCATCCGCGGGGACATCGCACATTCCCGAGCGCAATGGGGGGCCAAGTGAAATTAGCCTCAATGTTTCAATAAAGAAAAACTATGCATTTTTTAACATTTAGGGTGCCCACCCACTGGCGTTTTTTTTCACTGCGAAATTCGCAGGTTTTTTTTTTCTGCAGGGGGTCTATGGGACTTGTAATGTAAAAATCGCGATCGCGCAAAATCGTGATTTACCGCGATATCGCGATGTCCCATAGCCCAAAGACCCCTGCAGAAAAAAAAAAAAACGCTGCGAATTTCGCAGTAAAAAAAACGCTAGTGGGTGGGCACCCTTAGGGCGCCCACCCACTGGCGTTTGCGATTTTCGTGCGTGAAAAACGCCGCGTTTTCGCGGCGTTTTCGCGGCTTTTCCTTTAATTTCCATTGACTTTCTTGGGTGCATTAGGAGAAAAATAAGGACACATATGCAACTGACAGTTCCTATGTTAAAAAACGCAACGCAACGCAAAACGCCAGTGGACAGGAGTACATTCAATTCTAATTGCTCTGCAGAAAAAACGCAAAACGCAAAGAAAAAAAAATCGCCAGTGGGTGAGCGCCCTCAGTTTGTTTTTCAATCCCATTAAGATTTCTTTGCTGTCAGTGAAGGGAAATAGGGGTCTGAAACGCTATCTTTTCTCCTTAGGGAGAGCAGCTATACTATAAACTAAATGAGGAGACTCAAATGGCCATGCACGTTCGTCTGGGTAATATGCAAATAAGGGAGATGGAATAAATCCTCCACAGTGCCACCTATTGTAAGGCAGCATTCCTTCAAGCCAAAGTCAGACTTTTTATACAAGCCGTAATTAACACCTTCATGTGTTTTTGCCCTCATTGTTGATAAATGCTTGCATTCTCTTTCATGATGCACAAAACGTGTAGATTACACATGAGTATATTAGACAGTTGCACAACTTTCCATTCTCTAATGATTACGTTTTTGTTTTTATCCAAAATCAGAAAAATGCCGTTAAGTACGAGATCACTACACTATCAAATATTTACAGGGATCTAGACGTATGATCCACTCTACTTTAGTGACAATACAGGAAATCCATTTGGTAGATCCAATTTGTGAGCTCACCAGTGTCTTGAAACCTAGTGAAATATATCCCCATTTCCGTTAGACTATGTAGATTTCTTCTTTTTTTTTCAAATGTTGGAGTTGAGTCTGGCAGAGGGGACAGAATAATAATGCATTTACCTTAACTGTCTAGCTGTTTGCAAAGGTTCAGCCAAAGCAGAAGTTTCAAAGCAATCCAAAGTTTCAATTTTTGCTGTCCAAGCTCGTACGAATAAAAAGAAATTGGCATGGTTGGGATGAAAAAAAATGATAATAATGAAATAAAAGGATAGAAAAATGTTCATTTCATGAGATTTGGTACCAAAAAATTACTAAACAGTTAGAACAAAGCATAGTGGTTGACTGGACACTTGCAAAGAGTGAAAAGGGCAGCAAAACCATTTTTCTTCAGGTATGAAACTACATTTCTACAAATGAATTTAGTGTACAACTAGATTTAATAGAATTCTTAATAGAGATGAGCGAGTATACTCGCTAAGGCACATTACTCGAGCGAGTAGTGCCTTAGCCGAGTATCTCCCCGCTCGTCTCTAAAGATTCGGGGGCTGGCGGGGGGCAGGGAGAGGGGAAGAGCGGGGAGGAACGGAGGGGAGATCTCTGTCTCCCCCCCCCCCCCCGCTCCCCGCCACAACTCACCTGTCACAGAGACGAGCGGGGAGATACTTGGCTAAGGCACTACTAGCTCGAGTAATGTGCCTTAGCGAGTATACTCGCTCATCTCTAATTCTTAACAACGAAAAATACTAACAGATAATAATCACCCATTTTACAATACCATCAACGAAGAAGATGGTCGACCTCATTCTGCAGCAGAACAATGACCCCAATCACAAAGGGGAGGTCATCAAGAACTATTTTTAGAAAAACAAAAACAAGGAACTCTGTAATAGTTTGCATAGCCTTAACATAATAGTTTTTTCACCCTTAACTCCTGCAATGAGGTATGAACTTTATTGCAGGGGAATTCTCAGGTCACAGATCCCAGAATAGTCACCAGTTGAAAGCCAAGTACAGCAGCAATCATTGGACAGATACAAGACCAGACTTGGTGCATGGAATAAGACAATGGAGTATGATCATTGTCACAGGACAGGAACATGGTCACAGCATAGGTGTAACATCTCCTTCATACATGACTAGTAAACTATGAACAGAATTCGCGAGCAGACATGACACAACAAATGACAAACACCCAAAACACTTACCTAGCATACCTGCACACATAAACAGATTGAATTGTTACAGTACGTACAAGGTATTGGTTCATATTTTGGCTAATATACGTAAGCCCGCGAGCCAATCACAAGGGTCCCCATTTTCTCTTGGGTTCCTACTCTAACAAGGCAACCACCCCATGAGTCCTGCCTGTAAGCGGAGAGATCGTCCCAATAGGGACAGCCCCATGCTAAAACCTAATGGCCTGGCTCGTCTTAGATGGAAAATGATCCAAGCAGAAGAGGACACAGTTCACAACAACACACAAGGGAATGCATACCACACAGAATAGGACTGTTCACACCACATGTCCGGCCACCTGCACAGACACGTAGAACACATTGCTGTTCACACCTAGAGAACAACATGCATGAATGCAAAATCAAGGGTACTGGAAGCAAAATGGGGAAACCAACACCCTCTAGCCAGAGGTGCTGGTATTTAAGTGCAGCAGACTGGTGGTGATTGGCTGGCTGAAGAACTCCACACCCAGCCAGCTCAATTATCACACACCTGTGGTAGTGTGCTCCCATAGAACTGCAGGTCCCAGGAGCACAATCTAACAATAGGACTAGAAAATAGTCATAGCATTGGACTGGAATGTATTCACAGCACAGGACATAGACACAGGGTTGGCGTATGCACACAGGACTATGGTATGAATAAAGTACTAGAGCATGGACAGAACAGCACTGAGATGCTGTACCTCACCGGTTAGGATTAAAAATTAACTTTTATTGGTATATATTAAAAAATTACTAAAGAAGACACCTTACATGTAACAAAAAACATACAAATTGCTATATTTTACAGTGGATTACTGGAATTTGATTTTTCCTCACAACACTAGATGATACTGAGTAAATCCAAAGAAAACATACAATCCAATAGCTAGTGCATCATGGATTGATGATACTCAAGAGGGAATAGTGTATCTAGCAAACTGTTATCATTACACAAATAAACCCTTCTGACTGCTCTTGTGATGTGTCTACTACACTAACCGTGTTTTACACTTTATAAGACGCACCGGATGATAAGACGCACCCCTGTGTTAGAGGGGATGAATAGACAAAAAAGGTTCCAGGCGACGGAGCAGAGTGAGCAGCAGAGGTCTGAAATCCCAGAGGTCCGTGCCACAACGCTTGTTCAGCAGAAGAAAGAGAAGAAGCCAATTGGTGGAGGCAAGGAAGCAGCAGCAGTTCCCGCCGGCGCTCACCACCAATCAGCGGCACGTATGGGCGGCAGTGGGAGGAGAGAGTACTGGTAACTGTTCACACATTTGTTCATGCAATGACGTTTTTCTGCGCGACCACGATTAAGTTAGCACGATCGTGCAACCAAATGGTGATGCAACGAATTCCAGCACATTTGCTTTATAAGACGCAGCGCCCCCCACTTCGGTGGGAAGAGAAGTGCGTCTTATAAAGCGAAAAATATAGTAATTAAAAAATTCTATTAATAACTATAAAAAACGAAAACATTGTAACAATCTATCAAAAATAATGAGTGTTCATCGTGATCGTGAACATGTTAGGAGGTTTCACGGAGCACATTAACTTAGTGTAAATCCCAATAAATATGATACAAAGTAGTCTATATGATAATAACAGAAACAAGACAACCCTTAGGTAACTGAACAGTTAATTTGATTTATTTGCATCTAGATTCAGAATGTTATTCAAACCCAATGGACAATCTTCACTTAATGATGGCCATAAACTAAAAACTGGTAAATTAACTGTGACTGGAGTGCTGATTAAGCCCCAATAGCTTCCCACAAAGTGTTGCTACGACTGGGCAGCTCCTACCTTTATTTGCATTTAAATATAAGGACGGAATAATAGCGAGATGCACCAGTTGTAGAACTTGTTTTATGTTACCTGTGGCCTCATTACAAATGACCTTTTATTAATATTTCACTCTGGATTTCCGTTGGCTTCACCAGTCTCGAGTTAATCAGGTCATCAGTAACTCACACATGAATAATACATAACTATCCATTCTGTATCATGTCCATTTAATATCTTGTTTGGTGATGAAATTTGAATTTTCTGCTCTGCTATTGTTCTCGGAGTCTTCACTATATTATTTATATATCATTAACTGGTAAGTTGTCTTATAAATGAGCATTAAGGGTTGTTTGGTAAAGAAATGAAGCTAAGATAAGGCTTAGATGATTATTTAAAAGCACATATAGCTGAGCAATGTACTACCCCCAGGCAGTCATTATTTTTCCTTCTTCTCTATGTGACACAAAGTAGGCATAAATTTAACGGAATAGTTGGGCTTCAAAAAACAAACTAATTAGAAATGGGCCGAATGGTATAAATTGCCCTACCTCCATTTTTCAGAGAAGCTCTGTAATGAGTAGAGAATGCTTGCGTTGCGTAATGGTGTATATCACATTAAAACTGAAGCGCAGATAATAGGTGCTCTGTTTTTCGAAATAGTTTATTCCAATGTCAAGTCAAAGCTGTGTTTATGTCAGTTGCAAAAATTTCTGTAAAGAGCGGGGGACGTAAGAAGAAGACATAAACTTGTGATCAGGCTGCCTGGCTTTCTAAAGAAGTCAACTTATTTAAAGAAGGAATGCTTAGAAATGGCTTTAAAGTAGTGTCTGCTTGAAATAAGGAAAGCAATAGAGAGTCCAAGAGTGTGCTTGAAGCGTAGAAAAAATATATTCCATGACTTGTAACTAGGCCCATAGTCATGTAATATTCTGTGGAATATTGAGCAAGTGGAATTTGCATTTTCTGCCTTTATAACATCATGTTGAAAGTACTCTGTGTTGACTGTAATTACTTGTACACACGGAGCACAGTTTAACTTGAGTTAACGTGTTAGAAAAATTATTTGTCCTTTCAGATGCTTTATAATGGCTGTGTTACGATAACAATAGCTTGTCAATGGCTTAATATAAGATAACTTGTCACAGAAAGATATCACAGTCACGGCTCCTTAACAGAAACTTATGGTTGAAGCGTATTCTGCACACAGGTTTTGCACACAGAATGCATTCCACCAAACTGTCATAGGCTAAAATGTCACGGGAGAGGACTAGAGATGAGCGAGTGTACTCGTCCGAGCTTGATACTCGTTCAAGTATTAGGGTGTTCGAAATGCTCGTTACTCGAGACGAGTACCACGCGATGTTCAAGTCACTTTCACTTTCATCTCTGAGAAATTTGCGCGCTTTTCTGGCCAATAGAAAGACAGGGAAGGCATTACAACTTCCTCCTGTGATGTTCCAGCCCTATACCACCCCCCTGCAGTGAGTGGCTGGCGAGATCAGGTGTCACCCGAGTATTAAAATCTGCCCGCCCGCGGCTCGCCACAGATGCATTCTGACAGAGATCAGGGACAGTGCTGCTGATGCCTGAGCTGCTATAGGGAGAGTGTTAGGAGTTATTTTAGGCTTCAAGAACCCCAACGGTCCTTCTTAGGCCATAGGCATGGAGTTTCTTGCATGGCACTAACACTGTATTCAGAAGATCATCAGGTATCACATCAGTTGGACCTCTATTAATCAGACATTGATCGCATATTCTGATGATATGCCATCAAAATATTTAGTGAAATAACCCCTTGAAGTCCAGTGATAGCTCTCATAGTCCTATGGTGGAAAACATTGGGTGGAAGTTAGGCAGTGGTCAAACATGAAGGAACAGTATGAAGAGAAAGCCAAGAGGAGCACATGATTACAGTATTCTTCTGCATATTACTCTTTCAAATACTTATCAAGGTCTTCCCTGCACTGTCTTTAGACCTTCCAGTTGAGGTTTGATACAGCCCGATTTTTGGCATTTTACAGTATATGCATATGTAGCAAATATGAATATGTCATTTATCTGAACTGTGCACCATAGCAGCTCTCTAGTGTCTAGCATGTGAGCACAGCTTTATGGGGCAGACGATTTCTTTACAGGCTATCACTGGCAACTATGGGTTCCATTTGGTATAAAGTGTTTAGGCCTATTTGATATTGTTGCCAACCATCCTTAGGCCGCTTTTACATGGGTGCCAAAATCACGTGATTTTGCCATGCTTCGATAGCGCGAAAAAGTGCATGTATGTGAAGCCCATGCTTTCCAATGGGTTCCTTCACATTAGTGATGTTTTCTCTGATGCTATCTTATAAGAAAAAAAATTGCAGCTTGCTCTATATTGCCACAATTTGTGATTTTTTTGTAGCCCATGTTTCGCGGTTTTCGTGCAATGTGACTTTAACATTAGAAAATCCTATTTCTCATGAAAACAATGCAGCAAAATTGCGCTACAAAGTTTCACAAGAAAATTTTGAGCATTAGCGACATTGCCCCGAGAAAACGCAGAAAAAAATCGCAAAAAAATTGCGGAAACACCGCTACAATATTGCCGCAATTTTCTCACGGAGATATCGCTGTCACCCATGTTAAAAAGGCCTAAAATTCATGAACAGTTTGTAAAAATAAGAGAATTCGGTCCACTAGCTGAAGAAAAAGCTTTAAAAAAATTGAATTCAATGAATGGCTGAGCTCTGTGACCAATCGCAGGCAGTGCTCAGCTGTCATTTAATGAATGACTGAGCACTGCCTGTGATTGGTCCCAGTGCTCAGGCAATCAGACCCAGCACTTTCAGGAGGCAGGGATTTTTAAATCCCTGTCCAGGAGATTGAACTTCAGAAAAGTGCCAGGAAGCCAGCGAGAAGATGTGCCAGAGCTGGACAACGGTGGAGAGGTGATGTATATTTATTTTTCATTTTTTCCAGCAACTAGGGATGATTTTCAGAGAAGGGCTTATATTTTAAGCCCTTCCCCGAAAATCCATGCGGGGGTTGCCTTAATCCAATTGCTTTCAATGGGGTAGCAGTAGCGCTGGCCCCATTGAAATCAATGAGAGAACATCGCGATCCTCTGGCACAGCTGTTACAGCTGTAGCAGGGGATTCTTTCATCCCCACGGGGAGTCCCATTATCACTGAACACTGTAACAGTGCTGTCACAGTGTTCAGTGATGAGGGGACTCCCTATAACATCACGCAATGTTATGCTCAGCACAGACGTTCCCGGCACACGCATGTCCTATCTTTTGCAGGTGCGAGTATTTTGTGCCTGTAAGCACTTCATAGGGAACCAATGGTTCTAATAGGTGTGATTTTTTTTTTATGCACATAGGCCCGCACAAAAAAAATCGCTTGTCTGACTTCGGCCTAAATATGATTGGCTTGAACAAGGAGGTGTGAAACATATATTGGGCCAAATGTATGTCAAATGGGAACAACTTGGCAGGTAAATATCTGGTTCTTTTTGTTTGCTGTATAGTATTATAGAGCTTGTTATGCCGTGATATACATTTCTCTACTGTAATGGGTTGCGATATGGCAGCACAAGGCTCAGGATACAATGCTGCTAATATCTCTATGACAATTTTTCACACTGGTGTGGATCCTTACACTACAATGGAAGTCAATGGCTAAGTTGTGCAACTATTGCTCATTTGCATGTGATTTTTGCATACAGTTAGGTATACAGGACTTTTTTGCCTCAGCTCAACTGCATAAGCATAAATATGCTGTTGAATAGACTTAATGCAGTTTGTTCTTTTGTGATCTGTTGTACCAATTGCCTTTGTGAATAAATAGTAGGCATTTTTCTAAGATAGTGTGATGAAATGACATTGTTAGCTACATAGAATAGAGAGCAGTGAAAATAGATACATTTTACAATGCATTTGGAAAGTCTTCAGGCCTCTTTATGTTTTACATTTTGTTATTTTGTAATATTGTGCAAATTTTTAAAAAATCTAGTTTTCCCCATCATTCCGCACTCAATACCCCATAATAATAAGTGAGAACAGAATGTTAGAAATCTTTGTACATTTTTTAAAAATGGAAAACTAATATTTTGCATTGACCTAAGTATTCACACCCTTCAGTATGACACTTGAAATTTAGCTCTCGGAGCCTCCCAATTTCCTTGATTATCTTTGAAATGTTTGTACACCTTGATTGGAGTCCACTTGTGGTAACTTCAGTTGATTGGACATAATTTTGAAAGGCACCCCTGTCTATATAAGGTCTTTCAGCTTGCAATGCATATCGGAGCCAAAACCAAACCATAAAGAGTAAATAACTGCTGTAGAGCTCAGATTCAGGATTGTGTGGAGGCACAGTTCTGGAGAAGGCTATAAAAACATTTCCGCTGCATGGAAATTTCCCAAAAATACAGTGGCCTTCAAAATTCTTAAATGAAAGTAGTTTAGAACAACGGAAGTCTTCCTAGAGCTGGCCAATCCACCAAATTAATAAATCGAGGTAGAAGTGCTTCGGTAAGAGAGATAACCAAGAAACCAATGGTCACTCTGCCTGAGCTCTAAAGATCCTGTGTAAAGATGGGAGAAACTTAGAAGGTTAGCCAGCACTGCGGCCCTCCATCAATCTGGGCTTCATGGCAGACTGGCCAAAAAGAAGCCTCTCCTCAGAAAAAGACACATGAAAGCCCACCCAGAGTTTGCCAAAAGGCACCTAAAGGACCCTCGGACTGTGTGAAACAAGATTCTCTGGTTTAATAAAACCCAGATTTAACATTTTGGCCTGAATTTTACACATTATGTGTCAGAACCAGCAATTCTCGGGGGCCCCGTGCCCACACCACCGGTCCTGCCACCCGGGTTACAGGAGTGCGGCGTAGGGGAGCCCCGGTTCTTGTGATCTCCCCGGGCCGCTGTCAGACTGGTCGCCGCCGGGTTGCTAGGGAGGCAGCAGGTGCTTCTCTAGGCACTTGACTACCAGGCTGGCTTCCCTAGTAACTGTCTGTGCTGCAGACTGGGGGTGTGTCCCCAGCACCTCCCTGATTAGCCCTGCTGCTGTCAGGCTCCCCGCCCCTATCGGCTTCTGGGGCGGGAGCGCTGACAGCATTTAAAAAGGTGTGTTTTCCTTTCAGCCCTTGCCAGTGTTAGTTTGGTCTTCCAGCTGCACCCGCGTATTCTTTTGACTCCTGTTTGTGACCCCGGCTTTCCTGACCTCTGCTTTTGGACCTTGACTACGTTTTTGCCTGACCCCCCTGTACTGCGTACCCTCCTGTTGCCGACCCGGATTGTCTGACCATTCTACCGTTGTTTGTCTTCAGTGTCTGTTTGTCTTCCCGTGTCCCGCTTCCCTAGTGAGGGTAGGGACCGCCGCCCAGTTGTCGCCCTGGGGGTTAGCCCAGGGGGGCAAGTAGGCAGGGACAGGGGTTGCGGGATATCTCAGGGACCCCCATATCCCGGACACTGTCCTGACAGTAACACTGGCCGAACGAAGGTCAGACCCTTGCATCCGCCCGGCAACTCTGAACCCCTCGATGGAGGCCATGGCAGCTTTAGCGAACCAGGTCCAGTTCCTTACGAACCTTGCCCAGGACCTAACAGCCCGCTTGCAGCGACAGGAACAAGCGGCAGCTGCAGGTCCCATGCAGCCCCCTTCCGCTCCAGGAACAATGACAGAACCTCGAGCCACGCTTCCGGATTGTTTCTCCGGAGAGAGAAGTCAGTTTTTCGCATTTAGAGAGAGCTGCAAGCTCTACTTTGATCTCCGCCCCCACTCCTCTGGTACTGAATACCAGAAAGTGGGAATTGTAATTACCCGCCTGAGGGGAGAGCCCCAAAATTGGGCTTTCTCATTACCTGCTGGCTCTCCCGCCCGACTATCCCTTGACGCCTTTTTTTCCGCCTTGGGTCAAATTTATGACGAACCCGACCGTGCCGGCTACGCAGTCTCCAAGCTTCTGGCCCTGCGCCAGGGTTGCAAGATGGCGGAGGACTACTGTTCCCAATTCCGCCAGCACTGTACAGAATCCGGGTGGAATGATGCCGCCCTAAAAGACCTATTTTTGACCGGTCTGTCTGAGGGTCTTAAGGACCTACTCGTGGCCCACCCGGAGCCAAGAACCCTGGAGCAAGCCATGTCGCTGGCTATTCGGGCTGACCGACGTTTGAGGGCCAGACACGCCGCTCGGACCACTCCACTCCCCACGCCCACTTCTTCTACTGACCCGACTTTTCCACCTCCCACCACCGAGGCCATGGAGCTGGGAGCCATGAACCCCAAGCAACGACGGGAAAATCGCCTGAAGAAGAACCTCTGCTTCTACTGTGGGGAGCCGGGTCACCGCATTGCAACCTGCGCCAAGAAGCCATGGCAGGGAAAACGTCCGCTCCTAGGCAGTTGTCCGGAGGACTGTCTAGGAGCCAAGGTACTCCCTGTGTTGTCCAAAATGTTATTGCCTTGCACCCTAGAATTCCATTCTTTCCACCGTACTGGGCAAGCCTTCGTTGATTCTGGGGCTGCTGCTAATTTCGTTAACTTTAATTTCGTTGCTCAACAGTCCGGGGTTCTGTTACGTTTAGAGACTCCGATTCTTGTTTCAGGAGTGGACTCCACTCCACTGCAAGCAGGGGTAGTTAATCTGGTTACCCCCCAGGTAAGGTTTACTATAGGAGCCCTACATGTTGAAACCTGCACATTTCTGGTGATGAGAGATTTGTCTGTGGACGTCGTCCTAGGTCTCCCCTGGCTCCGGGAGCACAACCCGGTAGTAAATTGGGACACGTTGGAACTGGTAGAGTGGGGTCCCCGCTGTGCCAACCACCTATGTCCGGTGGAGGTGGGGATCTCCACCTGCGAGGGGATTCCCCTACCAGATTACCTCTCCGAGTTCTCGGATGTCTTCTCCAAGCAATTATCTGAAGCCCTGCCCCCTCATAGGGAATGGGACTGTAAAATCGATTTGATTCCTGGGGCCAAACTTCCTAAGGGCCGCATTTATAATGTTACGGTTCCAGAGAGAGAATCCATGAGGGACTATATCCAGGACAGCTTGGCCAAGGGGCACATCCGGCCCTCAGAGTCCCCGGTGGGTGCCGGGTTTTTCTTCGTCGAGAAAAAGGATGGGGGTCTCCGGCCCTGTATTGACTATAGAGAGCTAAATAAGATCACAGTCAGAAACCAGTATGCCCTTCCGCTCATTCCTGACCTCCTCAACCAGGTCGCTGGTGCCCAATGGTTTTCTAAACTTGATCTCAGGGGGGCATACAACCTCATTCGCATTCGGGAGGGGGATGAGTGGAAAACTGCCTTCAATACGCCTCTCGGTCATTTTGAATACCTAGTAATGCCTTTTGGCTTGTGTAACGCCCCCGCCATTTTTCAGGGGTACATGAATTCTGTGTTTCAGGATATCATGGGGGTGTTTGTCGTTGTATATCTAGACGACATTCTGATTTTTTCCTCCGACTTGCCGAGTCACCGTACTCATGTTCAAACCGTGCTAGCTCGACTCAGACATAACAAGCTGTTTGCTAAGCTCGAGAAATGTGTTTTTGGGGTACAAAAGATATCATTCTTGGGGTATATCATCACGCCATGCGACTTCCAGATGGATCCTGGGAAGGTGAAAGCCATCACGGAGTGGGCCCGGCCAGGTACCTTGAAAGCTCTTCAACGCTTCCTCGGCTTCGCCAATTACTATCGCAAGTTCATCAAAGACTTCTCCGTGGTGGCTAAACCTCTAACGGACCTCACCAGAAAGGGAGCAGATGTGAGTACCTGGTCTTCTGAGGCTCTGAGGGCCTTCGATAACCTAAAGGCGGCGTTCTCTTCAGCGCCTGTCCTGGTACAACCGGATCTGTCCTGCCCATTTGTGGTGGAGGTAGATGCCTCAGAGTTTGGTGTGGGAGCGGTACTGTCCCAAGGGCCCTCCACACTCACTAACCTTAGACCGTGTGCCTATTTTTCTAGAAAGTTCTCTTCCACTGAACGGAACTACGATATAGGCAACCGGGAATTGCTGGCTATTAAGTGGGCTTTTGAGGAGTGGAGGCATTTTTTGGAAGGAGCTCGTCACCAGATCACGGTACTCACAGACCATAAAAACCTCACCTATTTAGATTCCGCTAAGAGGGTAAATGCTCGGCAAGCCCGCTGGGCCTTGTTTTTCTCTCGGTTCAATTTTGTTGTTACCTATAGACCCGGTTCTAAAAATGTCAAGGCAGACGCCCTGTCTAGGAGTTTTGGTTCTCCGGAACCTTCCGAGTCTGAGCCTGAGAGCATTCTCTCTCCTGGAGTGGTCCTCGCTGCTGTCTCCTCCGACCTTTCACCTCTCATACACGCTGCTCAACAATCCGCCCCTGAAGCCCTTCCGGAAGGCAAATTTTTTGTTCCGTTGTCACTGAGATTGAAAGTGTTAGAGGAGACACATGCTTCAGTCCTAGCTGGACACCCCGGTATCAGGGGTACACTAGAGTTAGTATCCAGACTCTATTGGTGGCCGCACATGGCCAGGGATGTACGGTTATTTGTGTCCGCGTGCCCGGTTTGCGCAAGGGGGAAGAATCTCAGGAGACGTCCTGAGGGTCCTCTTCTTCCCTTGCCCATTCCGTCCAGGCCATGGTCCCATTTGTCCATGGATTTTATTACTGATCTGCCATCCTCGCTGGGGAATACGGTCATTTGGGTCATAGTTGACCGTTTTTCTAAAATGTCACATTTCGTTCCGCTTTGCAAGTTACCTAACGCCAAACTTCTGTCTGAAATGTTCATCAAGGAGATTGTTCGGCTACATGGGGTCCCCGAGGATATTGTGTCAGATAGAGGGGTACAGTTCGTCGCTCGCTTCTGGCGAGCTTTTTGTAAAAACCTAAATGTCAATTTGTCTTTTTCCTCCGCCTTCCATCCCGAGAGTAACGGACAAACAGAACGGATGAATCAAGAACTTATCCAGTACCTGCGACTTTTTGTCTCTGATAACCAGTTTCAGTGGGCCAACTACCTGCCTCTCGCCGAATTTGCTATTAACAACCATGTGAACTCGTCATCTCAAGTGTCACCTTTTTTTTGTAACTATGGGTTCCATCCCCGATTCTCGCTTTCTACTCCCCTTGTCTCGAACAATCCGGCCGCTGACATATCCTCTGAGGAACTGTGCACAGTTTGGGCCCAGGTTCGTAAGAACCTTCAGGGCTCCCAAGAGAAGCTACGTAAATACTCTGAGAAAAGATGTACTATCTCGGCACCTTTTGTGGTCGGGGAGCAGGTTTTATTGTCATCCAAAAATCTGAGACTTAAGGTTCCCTCCCTGAAACTTGCTCCTCGGTTCATTGGCCCATTTACTGTGTCGCAGGTTATCAACCCGATGTCATATAAGTTGTCACTTCCGGACTCCTGGAAGGTCCACAAGGTTTTTCATAAAAGCTTGCTTAAAAAATACGTGACTCCAGTTCTACCCACCCAGAACCCGCCCCCTCCTTCTTTGGTACAGGGGGAACTGGAGTATGAAGTAGAAAGGCTTGTTGACGCCCGACGGGTTAGAGGTGTACTACAGTACCTGGTCCACTGGAGTGGATTTGGCCCTGAGGATAGGACGTGGGTCCCTGCCAGGGACGTTCATGCCCCACGCCTAGTCCGATCATTCCACAGGGCCTTCCCGCTCAAGCCCGCTCCTGGCCATGGGGGTCCGGTGTCCCCCCGTAGAAGGGGGGGTACTGTCAGAACCAGCAATTCTCGGGGGCCCCGTGCCCACACCACCGGTCCTGCCACCCGGGTTACAGGAGTGCGGCGTAGGGGAGCCCCGGTTCTTGTGATCTCCCCGGGCCGCTGTCAGACTGGTCGCCGCCGGGTTGCTAGGGAGGCAGCAGGTGCTTCTCTAGGCACTTGACTACCAGGCTGGCTTCCCTAGTAACTGTCTGTGCTGCAGACTGGGGGTGTGTCCCCAGCACCTCCCTGATTAGCCCTGCTGCTGTCAGGCTCCCCGCCCCTATCGGCTTCTGGGGCGGGAGCGCTGACAGCATTTAAAAAGGTGTGTTTTCCTTTCAGCCCTTGCCAGTGTTAGTTTGGTCTTCCAGCTGCACCCGCGTATTCTTTTGACTCCTGTTTGTGACCCCGGCTTTCCTGACCTCTGCTTTTGGACCTTGACTACGTTTTTGCCTGACCCCCCTGTACTGCGTACCCTCCTGTTGCCGACCCGGATTGTCTGACCATTCTACCGTTGTTTGTCTTCAGTGTCTGTTTGTCTTCCCGTGTCCCGCTTCCCTAGTGAGGGTAGGGACCGCCGCCCAGTTGTCGCCCTGGGGGTTAGCCCAGGGGGGCAAGTAGGCAGGGACAGGGGTTGCGGGATATCTCAGGGACCCCCATATCCCGGACACTGTCCTGACATTATGTCTGGAACAAGCCAGGCACTGCTCTTTACCTGCCCAATATCATTCCTACAGTAAAGCATGGTGGTGGCAGCATCATACTGTGGGTTTGTTTTTCCTCGACTGAGGAAAAACTGGTCAGGATTGATGGAAAGCTGAAAGGAGCAAAGCAATGAGATTTTCTTAATGAAAGCCTGATCCGGAGGGCAAGGGACCTGACACTGGGCAATAGTTTACCTTCTGATAAGACAGTGACCATAAGCACACAGCCAAGACAACACAGGAGTGACTTAGGAACAACTATGTGAAGGTCTTTGAGTGGCTCAGCCAGGGCCCTGACTTGAACCCAATCGAATATCTCTGATGTCCACAGATAGTTTCCATCATTTTGAAAAAAACATACACAGATTTCTAACATTCATTATAGTATATTGTGTGCAGAATAAGGAAAAATGTGAAATTTGTTTTAAATTTGCACAAGGCCACAACATAACTAAATGTAAAAAAGTGAAAGTGACTGAAGACTTCCTGTATACACTGTCAATACAGATTTGCACTATATTAAAGGCTTTAAAAATTAACGGGGTTGTCCCGCGAAACAAAGTTGGGGTATACACTTCTGTATGGTCATATTAATGCACTTTGTAATGTACATTGTGCATTAATTATGAGCCATACAGAAGTTATTCACTTACCTGTTCCGTTGCTGGCGTCCCCGTCTCCATGGTGCCGTCTAATTTTCAGCGTCTAATCGCCCGATTAGACACGCTTGCGCAGTCCGGTCTTCTTTCTTCTGAATGGGGCCACTCGTGCCGGAGAGCGGCTCCTCGTAGCTCCGCCCCGTCACGTGTGCCGATTCCAGCCAATCAGGAGGCTGGAATCGGCAATGGACCGCACAGAAGACCTGCGGTCCACCGAGGGTGAAGATCCCGGCGGCCATCTTCACAAGGTAAGTAAGAAGTCACCGGAGCGCGGGGATTCAGGTAAGCACTATCCGGTTTTCTTTTTACACCCCTGCATCGGGTTTGTCTCGCGCCGAACGGGGGGCTATTGAAAAAAAAAAAAACCCATTTCAGCGCGGGACAACCCCTTTAAGTAAAAATATGTTGTTCAGTTGGGCATCAGCATCATTACGTGAAAGTTAAAGAAGATGTCCACTTTGGACAATCATTTTGTGAGTAGGACCCCCTGATGATAAGAAGATCAGAGGGTGTCCTGCTGGTAGTATCTCTAGTGATGAGCTGAATCTGTTGGGAGATCTGGTAAAACTGTTCAATTATCTCGAAGCTCCACCATTAGAGTAACTAAGCATTACAGAGTTGCAGATGAAATCAAAGTGTTGGGTCCTCCAGAGTGAATCGGTCTCTGATTTGGCTAATGGGTGAGGTTTCTAAATGGGGACTCCTTCTAATGACTGATGATTCCATTAACGTTTATCGAAAAATGGCTTTTCGAAACTACATGTCCCTTTAAACAAATTCCGGGCACTAAAAAAAGGTTAAAATTGTGTTCCAATTGTATTTCTGTTCTGCTTCTTGATACAAACGACAGATAAATAAAAGTTACATCTTACATTTTGTCTCTGTTTTCTAAATGTGGTCTTTGTGAACAAACACGTCCACTGTGGATGTATAAAGAGCTCATGGAATCAACTTTTTGATAAACCACAATAAACTCGAAGAAGTCTGAGCTTTAAGGCTTTTTTTGCAGAAGAAGGGGGTTAATTAAATGTTAAGACTTTGCTTTAACTCTAGATAGTATCCCAAAGCAAGCACTATTTACATCTTCCAGTCTAATTTCTAAACTCTTGACAATAATAAAAGCCGCCAGTGTTTTCAATATCTGGCGCAGCGTGTTTCCATCATATCGTGAAAAACAATTTTAATGAAAAATACATTGTCTTAAAACACGCTTGTATACAGATCAGATAAGCAGATGCTCTTAACGGATCTTGATGTTCATAGTAAAAGTAAAATCTACATTGCCTTCTTTACCAATCTCCATTGTTACACCCTGGCAGTGTCGGGGAAGATTGATGATTGTGATTGTGAGATTAATCCTGCAATGTTTACAATAAGACTCCTGAGCTGAGACTAGGATGCTGATATCATGTAACCCAAGAAGCGTACTTGACTTGCCAGGATAATTTTTTTCTGATGCAGTAAATAACTAGACATAATGAAAATACTCAGATGTATTCCATCTCCTGATTGATGCTCTGCATGTGATACGGCAAAAGCAGGGCACTTCCTATCACACATTTACATATACAAACCAGCAGAAGGAGCATGATAATGTAAGCATTCTGCAGAAACCCTAGGATGCTACACAATTTTATAGCAGTTATGAATTACTGTTGACCTTTCTGGCCTCTTATACCAGTATGCTAGACTCAAGCATATTGAAAGTCATCAGTCTGGTGCAGTCATTCTTTACATAATTATGGTCATTTGTGTTGGGGGGGAAGGGAATGTTTCTTTTATTGTTTGAAATCTGCATTGAGGAGTATGACCAGTTAGCATCTGAGACCAGCAGCAGATTGGAACAATAAAAAAAAAGAAAGGGAATGGATATGTTAAAATAAAAAGTATATAAAATAACTAAAAATATAAAAAAAACAAAAAAGTATAAAATAAATATATTTTTTTATTTATTTATTTATATTTTATTTTTTTTTTTGCCTTTTATCTTCTATTTTTTTTTTTTCTCGACAAAATGAGTTAAGGTAAAAAATAGAAAGTGCCACATGTGTGTCCGGGATTTTTTTGTTGCTCGTAGATTGAATTTACATTTTATTGCAGTTGCAGTATGTCTAGGTTTTGACACGGAATACGTGTTTGTATAAAACCTCTTTTAATACATCCTCTTGTTGTTATTAATATGGGTTTTATGTTTTGTTTGCTGTGAAAATGTAGCATTTTTCAGACTTATTGTGCAGTTTTTATTTTAGACAGGTTCATGTTTTGTCAAGACATAACCTCTCTAGTTTTTGGCCCAAATATTTGAATAATCAAGTTTTTCGAACATTACTAAAACATATCCCATAATGCCATTTGCATTTTAATGCCCTTAAAATTATTATGTTAAGAGAAATGTTTCTGATATATTACAGCATTTTCTCGAAATGTGTGATTATGTTAATGGGTCTCAATCAGCATCCTACCCTGACACCACAAGAAAATTTATGCAAAGTTCATACCCTGTCAAGGCCTTTAATCAGGACCATTTATTAGACCCCTGCCTCCTTTGAAGGCTGCTGCAGCTTTTATTAAATATACCGACTTGGCCATTTGAAGAAAAAGGACAATAAAAGGTTACTCAGGATGAAAGCACGAAGGCTATTTGCTCATGTTTCCTTTACAGACACTTCTTCAATAATTAAGGAAGGGCTTTCTTTGGCCTTTTAGGCTTTTGAAGTGCATATCAAACATAACACTTAGTTCTTGTTTTATGGAATATTTAATAACCATATTTAGCCTGAACCAAAAGGTAAAAGCAACACTGAGGCTTTTACAAAATTGAAATAAAAGTATAATCTTTACATAAAAGATAGCAAATGACAAATGGCAAAAATAACGTTGTCTCAAGACGTCCATTATCTACACATTTACCAAACTTTGGAAAACAATGATATTCGTTGCAGCAAAATAAGATTCAGTAGAGTTGTCTCGATACTCTAAAGTAAGAAGTGGAAAGGAAGAATGCAACTGAGTGGAATGAGAAGAATGCAACTCCAAAATACCATATGCTGCATATGTAATGGTGCACCATCTACAAGGTAAGATCGGCACGTCAGTGTTGCGTCCAACCGGACATGCAATATCCAAAACAAACGAAAAGGCACACCTGTGCAAAAGAAACATAAAACTACGGGAAAACCTCTCCCTATAAACCCCTTACCCGGGAGGGGGCCCTGCCTACTTGGCGGGCCGATCGCTCCGATAGGTACGGACCCGCACTCGTGCCTGGGCCACTGACAAGTCCCTAACAGGGAGCCCTAGAACCAAAAGAAAGGGAAACAGGAAACCAAACAAAACAGATAAAGGAACTTAGCTAGCACGGAGGAGCTTCAAGCAGGATGTGTTCCTCAGCAGCTATCCAGCGGCAACTGAAGCATTGACCAGCACAGGGGTCAATACTAGCACTGCTTAAATAGGAGCAGAGCTACTCAGCACCAGGTGATGACTGACATTACTCTTGCAACCACCACAGCCCTCAGCTCCAGGAGAGGTAGGAATAATGCTAAACCCTGGTCTGGCCTGAAAGCAAGGTGGGAACCTCCGAAGGGCTGCAACAGTCAGCTCATGTGATGTCCTTCCCTTACTGCAGGGGGCATCATTTTGCAAATATCTGTCTTACACAGCAAGACTAATCAGCTATTCTTACTGCTTCTTTTATAGAGACTAACTACTGTTAGAGTAAGTTACACCCAACAGTTGCTGATAGGATTCTTGTATGTAGCTCCTAGATTGTTATCCGAGAGGAAAGTAGTATGGGAGCATGGAAAAGGTCCATATTGTGCGCTTAAAGGGGTTGTCCCGCGGCAGCAAGTGGGTCTATACACTTCTGTATGGCCATATTAATGCACTTTGTAATGTACATTGTGCATTAATTATGAGCCATACAGAAGTTATAAGAAGTTTTTCACTTACCTGCTCCGTTGCTAGCGTCCTCGTTTCCATGGAGCCGACTAATTTTCGCCGTCTAATGGCCAAATTAGCCGCGCTTTTCAGTCCGGGTCTTCTTCTTTCCTCAATGGGGCCGCTCGTGCTGGATGCCGCCTCCTTGTAGCTCCGCTCCGTCACGTGCCGTTTCCAGCCAATCAGGAGGCTGGAATCGGCAATGGACCGCACAGAAGCCCTGCGGTCCACCGAGGGTGAAGATCCCGGCGGCCATCTTCAGCAGGTAAGTAAGAAGTCACCGGAGCGCGGGGATTCAGGTAAGCACTCTCCGGTGTTCTTTTTTAACCCCTGCATCGGGGTTGTCTCGCGCCGAACGGGGGGGGGGGGGGGGGGTTGAAAAAAAAAAAAAACAGTTTCGACGCGGGACAACCCCTTTAACTAGAAGGCTGGCACACTGCACTGGTAATGTGGGGATTCCCACTGAATAGCACTAGGTGGTGAGGCTGACTTGATACCATGAGGCTGTCACTATGGGATTATTTAAGAATAGTGTTCATATGATGTTGAGTATGCAATGAGTGGGTTAGATGTCTAAATATTGTAGAGGAATAGCAGCTAGACGAGAGGTATGCAAATTAGGGGAGGTAGAGATTTTCTAGATTTGATCTAATACAATAATGAATTTTAATACTTTAGTCCAACACTTTGGATTTACTCTGCTGTGATGAGTTATGAGTTCAAGACTGTGGACTGAAGCATTGACTATGGTATTGGTGATCTTCTCTACTTAAGAGTTGTCTAACTATATCACCAGTAGATTTCAAATGACTGATTGCCTACTTAGAATATAAAGTATGTGCCGAGTGTTCCTGTTTCTCTACCATATTTCTAATTCTTGGGGCACCATTTAATGTTCTGTCCCTGTGCTTTCATATATATGTAGTGCTGAAGCTAATTTGACACTCTGACTTCTCAAACAGTAGATGGAGATGGTGTTGTCCAAGAATAGCCCGGACTGTTTTGGCCATGCTTATTTGCCATAAAGGCTACTTAAAGGGCAAAATCTGTCAGGAGGGAACAGCAGGAATATTTATTGGTATTCACTTTAACATATGTTGGACTCTTGATGGGGTACTTCAGCCAAATGCATAATGGTCCACTACTGGGACCCCCAATGCTTGCTAAAATGAAGAACCCCATTCCACAGATTCCCGAGCTGCGTGACCATGGCAGGAAGTAGTCTGAATGAACCAGCATTACAGTTTTGCTATAGGTCTTTTTAGTGATGTACATTTGTATATAACAATAATAATCTTTATTTATATAGCATCAACATATTCCACAGCACTTACAAAAACAGGGGGATACAGAAAGACAAAGGTACAACAATACAAAAACCACTCTTACGTGAAGTAATCAATTGATGGAAACAGTAGGGGTGAGGGTCCTGCTCCAACAAGCTTACATACTACATATAATGGGGTAATACAGAAGGTAAAGGGGCTGGAGATGTGCAAGATATGATGAGGTGGACTGTGAGGGATGCTATACACATAGACAATGGTCAGACAGTAAGCCATGTGGTGGCTGAATCGGTGTGACTGCAGGGGGCGGTTGATGGTGGCTAGTAGGGATTGCTGTCACTAGGACAGAGAGCGTGTTATCAGGCGGAGTACAGAGGGGTTTGTTTAGGGGATATGGTATGCCTTCCTGAAAAGGTGCATTTTTAGAGCACGCCTGAAGTTTTGTGTGTCGGGGATTGCCCAGATAGTTTTGGATAGCGCATTCCAGAGGACTGGTGCTGCTCTGGAGAAGACTTAGAGGGGCACTCAGTCTGATTTTGAGCGGAGGGCACAGGGTGCGTGGTGGATTAGGATGAAGAAGCCATGTAGGGTGGTGCGGTGCTATGGACAGCTTTATGGATGAAGGTAGTGAGTTTAAATTGACAAATAGCACAAAATATTACTAAGCATTTGTGGAAACATTGAAAAAATTATATGCATGGCGCTCTGCAAATAGACTTTTTTTTGGATCTGTGCATATACATATTAATTGTAATGTGCCATTTGCTTGCAAACACTTGACGTTAAAGATTTTCCAGATGTATAAAATTGGCTATTTTATGGTGGGGAGTTCCAGCGAATGTCTCATCAGACCCTTTATAAAAATGGATATATGTATTATTACGCTGCAGGACATCCATCCACTGTAGAGAGTTTTAGATATTTGGATATAATTACAACTTATTTTTCTGCTAACAGAAGTACACATAGCTGCTTGTATCTATCTATACATGAGGATCAGCTGAAGGGAACTTTTCCTTAAAGTCAGAGGATGATTAAATGGAGGTGGGTTTTCCTTTTAGAGGGGTGGGGGAGGGGTTGGCTCGTATTTTCAGTATCTATACCAAATGACAATAATAGCTGCTATCAGAACTAAAATGCTGTTGCTAAAATTTTGTATCATTAGATAGGAAAAAATGTGCTGATCACTGTAGGAGTAAACAGAAAATACTTTACAGCTGTCAGCATAGGGATGACTGGCTTGGCAATTGAATATAATGACCATGTAATAAATAAAGAATTTTTATCCCTGAAAAGTCAAGGATGAGAACCCTAGAGTGATCTACATTTGGTTCAGTAGAACAGTCGGTGGTCCAGGAGTTGTGACCAGCGTTCACTAGCTAAAATGTATTGCAGCTATGAGTCACACAAGGCAGTTTAGTGCGGGCAATAGGGTTACAGATGTAGCAAAGTTTAACTTGACAGCATGTTAAGAAAAAGTTCTGTGAAAGTTTATTTGTCTTTTCAATAACTTTTTAATTGTCTCTGAGGTGTTGTCATAAGGTAACTTGTTGCAGTAAATTATCATAGTGATGGCTTATTCAGACAGGCATATATCGCTCAGGTTTTCAGGCCCAGCCGATATATGCTGTCCCTCTCTGTAAGGGGAGGAGACTGGCCTGGCTGGGAGCTAGTGCACTGAGGTCCCGCCCTCTCTCCACCCCACATTACCGTTTACAATGTAAGGGGCGGCATGGGGTGGAACTTATCTCTGCCAGGCCCGCCTCCTCCCCTTGCAGAGAGGGACAGCGTATATCAGCCGGGCGTGAAAACCCAACTGGTATACGCCTGTCTGAATAAGCCTTAAGTTGCACTTTGCTACATCTGTAGCTCATGGGATTGCCGTCTCCTGGGATAGACCGGCTCTTGCCAGCAGGCACACTAGGAAGTTCCGTATAGTGTAAATAGCCTTGACCATTGGTATTTGTTTCTTATACAAACAAAGAGTCACTCCAGGGAGATGAAGATGTTAGTCCATAGGCAAGGGGAGGGCTTGGGAGGAATGATAGGATAAAGCCAGCACCAGTCTGAGGGATTGAGTATCATTAGAGTCTATGTATCCATTTGCATACAGAATGTCCAGTAATTTTGTAGCATGGCAGTGGTATGAGGTGAAAGAAAGGGATATTTTGAATAGTTGTCATATCCCCCACCAAGACCTATTGCGGAATCCGTGATCAGCATCCATATGAAGGATCTGGAGCAAAACACACACATTGAAAGGCATATAAAATTGTTTTTTTCGCTCACACTCCCGATACAAATTGCCTGTTCCGTGAAAATAGGAAAAATCGCAGCATGCTGTATTTTGCTGCGGGCTCCACGCAGACGGCCTCCTTTGAAGTCAATGGAGGCCTTCTGACCTGGAGTCCTTATGTATTTAACATTGCATATGGACCGGGAGTACCCATGTCACTGCTAAGTGATGATGTGGGAATTATAGTAATAGGTGTAGAATCCAACAGCACTAACAGAAACAACAAGGAGCCCATGCAGGGTGGGGGAGGAAAAAGAATGCAGAGCCAGAAAGGGGTTAATGAACCAAAACCCAATATACAGGCATAAGCGAAGAAAATCTGACGGCCAGCTGCCATGGTCATCTGTAATACAGAAAGATTCAGGTACACAGGGTCGCCAGCTGGGCTCACAGCCAGAATCCGCTGTGGGCCTCCCACATGCGGAATCTGGTCTGCTTGTGTGAAAACCGCCTTAGGATTGACTTACAGGGTAGAATTGTCATAGTGGTCTTCCTATATGAGCTATATCAGCTGGCAGCGAATGAGACTTATTAGACATATCTAACACTGCACTGCCTACAGTAGGGGGTGGAAACGTCTCTTCCCATTCCAGCAATCAGGTTCTTTCCTATTATCCAAAGGAATCAAAAAAGGACATTCTCTACAAAAATGCATTCTGGTTGCCGACATAACACTCTGTGGCATAAACCTGCTTTTTAGTGGCTGTACAATTGGGAATGCAACTTTCTAATATACACAATGTCCTGATTTGTCATTCAATTTTAAACCATAAATTTGGTACAGTTGTGGGAAAATGAAGAAAGCAAATCTTTGGCATCTGGTCAGGAAAAGTTCCTCTATTTACAAAAGCACCCCTGGAATAGCATAGAAAGAAAAACACATTTCCTCTCACCTCTGCACCTGGTACTACCGTGTTACCCCGAAAATAAGACACTGTCTTATATAATTTTTTGCCTCAAAAGCCCTCCCCCCAAAATAAGCCCTAGCTACTACATGTAAAAGAAACAAAAAACAATACTCACCTAGCAGCCGGCATCCGGATCGCTCGCACTGGTCTCCATCGCTGCGGCAGACTTCCGTGTCCTCCTGAACACCGACAAAGCAGTTCTTCCTGGTAGCTGGGTTTGAATACCCCGCCTCCAGCAAGCTAATGCTCTGATTGGTTAATCAAGCACAACGTCAGCCAATGAGAGACGGTGCTCGATTAACCAATCACAGACATTCATTGAAAGACATCATTGAATGGCTGTTATTGGTTAATCAAGCACCGGCTTTCATTACCTGACATTGTGCTCGATTAACCAATCAGAGCATTAGTTTGCTGGAAGCAGGGTATTCAAGCCCTGCTACCAGGAAGAATTGCTGTGTTGGCGTACCAGAGGACACGGAAGACTACAGCAGCACTGCAGCCCAGTGCAAGGGACCCGAATGCCATCTGCTAGGTGAGTATTGTTTTTTGGTTTTTTTACATGTAGTAGCTGGGACTTATTTTTGTGGGAGGGCTTATATTTTAAGTCCACCCCACCCACCCTCCCAAAAATCAGGGTAGGGCTTATTATCAGGGTAGGGCTTATTATCAAGGTAGGCTTATTATCGAGGAAACACGGAAGGACCTTAGCTTATCAATGCAATCCACTCCAGAGAAGTACTGGCTCAGATGCGACGAATGACTTGAACTACGGAGTGCTCCAGTCTTAGAATAAAGCTACCTCCAGGTGGCGTGAGAACTAAGGGTCTGTCTGCCTGTAATGGTGGCTTTATTAGATTACAAAATAAAGTTTTCGATTTTATCCTAAGGTGGGCATTGTCCTTTGTTCAAGTCTCACATAACATAGGCCGCCTGCAGATGGCCGGGTCGGATCCCGCTGCGAGAATTTTTCCAGCGGGATGTGGACCCATGCCCCTGCAGAGACCTGCAGCTCACCCGCTCCCGGCGTCTCCGAAGCTCTGTGATTTGCCGGCAGAGCGGAGCCGGCGCATCGGTAGTTACCTTTCTGTGCAGTGAGACTAGCACAGAAATAGAAAATGCCGCGATTTGTTTTCCGTGTGTGTTTACACGCGGACAAATTGAGGCTGTTTGCATAGGATTGCGTTTTGTAATGCAATCCTATGCAGGCGGGCACGGCCGGAAATTCTGCAGGAAATCCCGCAGCAGAATTTCCTCCCGTGTGCAGGGGGCCTTAGTATGGCTAAATTCACACTGCATTTATAATTTATGTTAGAAATGGTTCCATTAAATGTATGTTCAGTCTGTATGCCAACAATTGCATGTGTCTGTCATTGACTGCCATTATAAAGAGGCTAATACCACATAGTATACATATTTATTTTGTACAGGCTTAAAAACACAGTTAAAGGGGTTGTCCCGCGCCGAAACGGTTTTTTTTTTTTTTCAATAGCCCCCCCGTTCGGCGAGAGACAAACCCGATGCAGGGGTTTAAAAAAAACCCTGGATAGTACTTACCCGAATCCCCGCGCTCCGGTGACTTCTTACTTACCTTGCGAAGATGGCCGCCGGGATCTTCACCCACGGTGGACCGCAGGTCTTCTCCCATGGTGCACCGTGGGCTCTGTGCGTTCTATTGCCGATTCCAGCCTCCTGATTGGCTGGAATCGGCACACGTGACGGGGCAGAGCTACAAGGAGCAGCTCTCCGGCACGAGCAGTCCCATTCAGAAGGGAGAAGACCGGACTGCGCAAGCGCGTCTAATCGGGCGATTAGACGCTGAAATTAGACAGCACCATGGCGACGGGGACGCCAGCAATGGAACAGGTAAGTGAATAACTTCTGTATGGCTCATAATTAATGCACGATGTATATTACAAAGTGCATTAATATGGCCATACAGAAGTGCTGAACCCCACTTGCTTTCGCGGGACAACCCCTTTAAGTTTTAGGGCTACCAGGTATTAACATTTAATGCTCCAAAGCACAGCCATGTATTTACCCATTAAAGTACATGATCATGCTGACAGTGCACGGCAGATCTGGTGTGAACTTGCGCCCAAGCTCAATCAGAAAATGGAATTTTACCTTTTATCAACTATTTTTCTTCTATTACACAATGCATGTCCTATATGCAGTGATACATTTTTTTATTCTGCTTTCCATTGAGCACCATTAGTTTTAAATCAAAATCATATAGCAGTTTTATAATGGAAGACAGAAATGTATTGTTTTGTAGGTAAACTTGATATAGAAACATCTACACAATAATAACTGACTTGAAAATATTGAGTAAACCTACAATTCATGTGCTGTCTGACTTGCTTGTGTTTGATCCTCGGCTGTCATTGTATCTGAGATATACACTACTGGTCTTACTATACAGTAAAACTATTACCTTGCTTGAAATAGGTCAGTGTGTTAAAGGACCACTTCAGCAAAAACACATTTCCCCATGTCTGCCCCCCTTATTTGATGGCCTGACACACTTTAGAGGTCTCCTCTGTGTATTCCAGTCACTTCCCTGCAGTGCAGCCCCCTGTCTGATGCTTATCAGGCGCCATCTTGAGGCTGAGATTTTTTGCTTTCATTTTCACAGCATTAGCTGAGGCTGTAACATTTTCGGCCTCCTGAAGAGGGCAGTTTAATTATCATAACCTTCTATATTCACCTAAATAAACTACAGACGATAAGTATACAGTTTTGAGGATGTGATCTCCTTTATTATAACTGCATGACTGGAGCTGTGTTGTCAATATTAGTTTCTGTTGTATTTCCATGTAACAGGATCACACAAACTGAGAATTTAACTAGAAAATGAATACATAGCTCAAAGTAGATCCAAGCTGGTCAGAGTTGAGATCACGTGACCATTTCAAGGCTGGAGGTGTCCGACAGAAAGGAATAACTAATTATGGTAACACTAGCTTACTTATATATGCTGGGGGACTAGCTTCATAGTGAATGATTTTTTTAAAAAAATCACCAGAGTTGCCCTTTAATTTAGAGTAAATGTAATATGTACTTATAGAATACCTCTCACTAAAATAGAGTAAATACATATTCTTCACCACAGAATCATATTTGAAATATGGTGTCCATAGACGTCTAAGGGCTATACTTTATATGTCTAATTTTCACAAGAGGGTTATAGTGTTCCAATGTATGATGGATTATTGAGATATTATTTCATAGACACATTGCTTCTAAGAAAGAAAAAAAACAATGCGTCAGAAGCCAATTAATTAACCCATTTGGGGAAAGAAACTCCTTCCCAACTCCATAATGGCAGTCCCTTGGATCGACGCTTTGATAGTTCTTCCCTAGTACTGTGTAACGTGCTGTGCATGGAGCTTCATAACCACTGACCAGTCAAAGTGCCTCTGCAGATCCCCTACCTGCTGCGGACAGCACCTAAAATGGTCACATGAGCATCAGAACTGCACCAATGGCACAAAATGGCCTGGTTTGATAAATCACATCTTATTTCACATCATATAAACAGCAAGGTACATGAATATCCCTTATCTGGAAAAATGATGGCACCAGGGTCCACTATGGAAGAAGATAAGGCAGCACAGGTGGTGTGATGATCTACACAATGTTTTGCTAGGAAACCTTGGGTCCTGGCATTTGTATGAAAGTGACTTTGACATGTACCCCCTATTTAAGCATTGCTGTACACCAAGTAGACCCCTTCCTTACAGTGGTATTCCCTAATGCCAGTGGCCCTTATCAGCTGTATGTTGCCTCTTGCTACACTACAACAATAATTCAGGAATGGTTTAATGGACGGACAACAAAGTTCAAGATTCAATCAGATTAAGCATCTGTAAGATGTGTTGGAAAAGCAAGTTCAATTCATAAAGGCCCCACCTCACAATTTACAGGTAATAAAAGGATCTACTGCTAACATCTTGGTACTAGATATCACAGGACACTTTCAGGGGTCTTGTGGAGTCTATGCCTTAATTGGTCAGAGCTGTTTTGGCAGAATGAGAAGAACCTGCACAATATTAGGCATTTGGAGTAACTGTCCAAATTCTGTAGCTACTGCTTTACCATCTAGAAGCAGAGAACTTTCTTGAGAATGTGCCGTACCCTTCTTATTTCCCTGAAATAAATCATGATACATAATGCCATTCAAAGTGAATATATATGGAGTGGACTTGGGTGTTCTCAAGAAATAACACCTACACTCAACATCTGTGATTAGAGATAGCTCTGAACACGACCACTTAGATGCTGCCATCTATGCTGACCATGGCATCTAAGGCTTTAGCTGGGGAAAGGGGGTCTTATTGGAAGATGCCGATGAGCTCTTATTGAACATACACCAATGCCTGACAGAGTGGTGTAAATTGTTTTTTGTCAAACCTAGTTATTTTCTGCCACTTATCTTGGCATGAATTGCAAGAGGTGAAAAGGTAAGGATAGCCAGATATGTACAGCTGCAAACAAAATTAATCAGCCCCCACTGCAAATTAGTATTTTTGCCAAATGTTTGCAAACAAAAAAAAGAATAATTTAAATAATTCAACACAACTAATATAACAAGTGTTTTTTTTTTCAAATTCATACAAAATGCCACTTTTACTGCCGTTTCAGAATTATTCAACCCTCCATGATAAGTGTCTTTGGTACCTAGTCGAACACCTTTGGCTGTCTTGACCTGCTGCCTAGCCAGACACTGTTTCTAAGATATCATAGCCAATTCCTCATAGGCAATGACCTTCACTTTTCAAATATTCTTGGTGTTAGGAGGAAACTTGGGGTTGCCAGAGGGTGGCGCACAGTGCAGGCATGGCGGCGTGCTCGGGACCTTTGGGACCGTTGTGGTGTCACCCGGGGGTCGCCTGGTCGGGTTGGCGTCCGGTCTGGGGTCGCGGCCGAAGGAGGGCCGGTCTATATGCATTACCGTCCAGCATGTCACCAAGTCCCACCCCGACCTAGGTGGGGCCATTGGTATTTAGCTCCACAGACACTGTCAGTCCTTGCCAGTCTTTGCTTGTTCTCCAGCTAACACCTGCTCAGGTTTCTATCTCAGTCTGCTGACCCGGTTTTGCTCTGACTTGGATTTAGTCTGTTCCTTGTTTGTTCTTTGTTATGTTCTAGGTGCTGTAGTCTGCTGTTATTGGTACAGTTTGTCTCTTGGTTAGTTGGTCTCTCCTGTCCTTGTCCTGGGGTCCCCATCAGTGCAGAGTAGGGACCGCTGCCCAGTTGTTGCCCTGGGGTTTATCCCAGGGGGGCAAGTAGGTAGGAACAGGGGAGAGGGTTGGTTGTTAAGAACATCCAGTCTTCTGTTGCTAACCGACCCTAAAACTTGGGTTCGCATGCTGCAATCATATTCTACAACTCCAGGCAAAGATTTTCTATGGGGTTCAAGTCAGGCAACTGGGTTGGCCACTCCAAGATCTTAAATGACTTCTTCTCAAACCAAACTTTGGTGGACTTGGAGCTGTACTAGGGATCATTGACCTGTTGATAGGTCCAATGATTCCCAAGCTATATTAGTTGTGTTGAGTGATTTAAATTGTTCTTGTTTGATTATTTTTTCACAATCAGTTGAAAATTTGGAAATTTGATGAATAAACCTAAGTTGCAATGGGTTAGAGCCATTTTAATTGCAATTGTACATATGTGTACTTTCATACATACTTATTCAATCTGTAAATTTTGTTCTCCCCCATGGTATTTTTCACCATTTTTCTCTACATTACAGTTCTCTGTCACATTGCATGAGTGGGTTGTACCCGTGACAATACAATCACCGTAAAGGCAATAGGTTTGGTGGTGTGCACTCGAAATGAGGTTCTAGATTAACATAATCATCACAAAACAGGGACACAATTCCATTTCGGCTTTAATTTACATTGAGGAGGCGTTGAATAATTTAATGGTCATTCTAAAATTAAAAAAAAACAATTACAGCAAGTGAAAATGTACTTTTTTATGAAATAAAATCAACAAGATTGCAATGTATAGGTCACAGCCTCCGGTTTAGCCAATACAATGCTCCTCGTGTCTGCAAAAAAAGGTTTGCATTTTCTTCGAGGTGTTACATTTGGGACCAATGCTTATGCATTGCAAAGCCAAGATTGCTTATTGTGATGTACGCAACTTATAACAAAAGAGCAAAGAGTAAGCAGTAGTCTTGACAACTCGAATTCATATACCAGATTACAGTAACTGAGGAAACGGAGAAATTTGATGAAAAATAAATTAGCAACTGCCTTTGTTTTAAGGAAGGTAAAGGAGAAAATGTATGAATGTCAAGCTAAGTTCTCAAAGGAAAACTCTTAACACAAAGCTTCATAGGGAGATGTTTGATTCGAATGCGACATACATTTTCCCTAAGGTTTGAGACGTATTTTATGGATTTGAATCCACCCCCCATTTAGCAGAAATGCCTGCTGGGCTCTACCTTAATAAACGACGTTTTGGACTGTTTAATAGAAACAAGTCTATAAGTATTTCATCAATTTTGGAGACATGCTAATTACCTTAGACTTATTAACAGGCAAATATATGTGTATATATAGAAGTAAATAATGAGAACTTTTTTTCCATTCTTCATTATGCCCCGAACAAAAATTAGTTCATTAGTATAATTAGTAATATTTATTGTTTAAAATAATTGTTTTTTTTACCCACAAGCTATTGGTGAAGCATCGAGTTGAGTAGTAATTTATGGTTATATAAACCATGACTTATTATACTTTATATAGAGAAAGTTAAACTTTAAACAGTAAATGCGAACTACCCATGAGCTATAAGTTTTTGAATCTAATTAGTTGGTACCAAGTGATGCGGATGACAAACAAGCAATTTACTATATTAGATGATGATCATTTTGGGTTTTTTGTCAATCAATCATAAAGAAATTTAATTGACTGTGTAAGAATTTTGTCATCGCTTATAAAATATTTGTAAGTTTCCGTAATATTTCTGCATAACGTCTCACAAAATATGGGTCACTGAATCTGATAGTAAAGATGATTGACAGTTAACAGGTTCATATCCAAGTGTTAAAACAAAAAAAGTTCAGCAGAATGGAACCAAAGGGGCATGGCAATTTCCTAGCATCCCTACAACTTCGTTTTCATGATTGCGGGACTAAAAGTGGTCGAAGTCCAACTGATCAGACATTCATGGCAAACCCTAGAGGTATGTCAGCAATGGTTTAGGTTTATTTATACTGTCCAATAGTTAGTGAAAACTTGACACCAAAGAGTCAATGTGCCAGATTTATCACAGTGACTCTGCTGGGTGATAAATCTGGTTGACCTTTAGACTGTCTAGTCTAGGCATACTCACCTGGCAGACTGTAGTCCAAATGTGGACTGAGACTCTGCTGTCCAGACCAAGAGTGGACCATCATTGGTAAGCTGCATGACTGCATGAGATGGAAAGCCAGTACGCCACCATTGGCCATTGTAGAGTGAAGGATGTTTTTCTCTCTGTTACAAGACAAGAGGAGGAATGACAGTGTGCCCTCTTGTTTCACCCTGCTAAGAGTATTTGAAAGCCTGTTCATTATTAGATAGATAGATGGATAGATAGACAGTATGAGATAGATAGATAGATAGAGTACTGTGCGGTGGCTATGTCTGCTAATACTTGCTTTGTCTTGGTAGTACATTACTCCTACCCCTTTCTGACTCCTCTTTTGCTCACTGAAACATGGCAGGATTATAGTACTAAGTCATTCAGACTGAGTGTATGACAGGGTGGGTATGGAGAGGTCGCGGTTGTTTTAAACAACTGACACCTCCCTCAACATCTGTTAGCTAGCTCTGAACATGGCCACTTAGTTGCTGCAGTCAATGCTGACCATGGTATCTAAGGTATTACTTGAGGAAAGGGGGCCTTATTGGAAGGTGCCAATGGAAACTTGATGCCTCATGAAGGTTTACAGATGTGCCAGGTATTCAGGCCACTGTAGAGCATAATATACTGTAATATAGAAGCATAGCCGTATATTGTGCACACAAATGCAACTTCAAGTCCCCAATTGGGAATTTAAAAAAAAAAGTTAAATTAACAGTGTTTAAAAAAAGAAAAAAAAAAGCTTAAAACTAGAGTTGAGCGAACGTGTTCTTAACGAACACTTACGCACCCGGACACCGACTTTACCGAGGACTTCAGTGTCCGCGCGTAAAGATTCGGGGGGCGCCGGGGGGCGGGGAGAGGCGCGGCGGCGCGGGCGGCAGCAGCGGGGAACAGGGGGGAGCCCTCTCTCTCTCCCTCTCCCCCCCACTCCCCGCCGCACCCCCCCGCGCTGCCACGGCGACCCCCGAACTTTTTTCGCCCGAGCACGGAATTGCTCGCAAAGTTCGGTGTTCGGGCGAAAAGGGGCGGAGCCGAACACGTTCACTCATCTCTACTTAAAACCCTTTCTCTTTTTTAGAGCATCCTACAACTATATAAGTGTCTCATTATTTATCCTGCACCATAAACACCAGAATTGCAATTTTTTTTAATCACCAAAATGGTACCAATTTACTCATTCCACTAAAACACGCTGTTTTTGTCATAAAACAATGTGTACATGCATTTTTGGCAACCTGAGGCATGTGAGGTTGCGGCGTCTGACCTTGAGGGGCGCCGTTGCAGAGGAGACCCCAATGGCGATGGAAGCAGGGGCCTGGCTCGGTCGCGTACAAAGGCAAAAATAGAACAGGCAAAAAGTAGATGGTGGCAATAAATCTCCACGTGTTGTCACGTGACACCAGTACCTCTTTTCCCATAAATAGTTACTCCTCGGCAAACAATAGAGTCCACAAACAAAGTTACCTTTCAAACAAGAGGTACAGAGTTTCTTTACTCACGGAATCCAACCTTGATTTTCCAAGAATACAGCAAGAGGACAGTTCAGAAACAACACTTCTAGCAGGCTTCTTTCTAATTTCTCATTTAAGCCGAATAGCTATGGTCAGATTATTGCTGCGGAATTCGTGGTCAGACACCCACTGCGAATCCCGCAGCAATATTCGTCCATAGACATGCTGTGGTAAATGATTCTTCCCTTTCCACAAGCGGAAATCAACTGTGATTTTCCGCTCGCAAGGGAGAATCGCAGCATGTTCTATTCTGTGCAGAATATCACTCAGAAGGCTTCCATTACAGTCAATGGAAGATGTCCATTCCGTGAAATTCCGCGCAGTGGGCACTGTGGAGTAACATGAGAATCCGCATCACAGCCCAGCACCGGCACATCATGCACTGCACTGTGCATGCACGCCATCTCACCAGGCGAGATACTTGCGGCGGATCCGGAGAGGTGAGTATAGGGACTCACGGGGGTGCCGGGTCTGATTCTGCTGTGATATTTCGCAGGTGGAATCCGACCCGGCCGTGGGCATGAGACCTTACACACACGTCTTTCTAGGAGGCACTTTTCCTTTCCACAACTAGGCGTCTTTAGTCCATGTTATCTGATTTCCTGGCCCCCGGGGGTACTCCCCTGATGCGGCGTTCTCCTCAAAACCTCCGTCTCTTTCCTTTGCTGTTCAGCTATTTTTCCCAGCTGGCACTATCTCAAGCAATGGCTCTTTGTTCTAGTCCTGTTGCTAGTATGTCTCATGGCGTGTAAGACAAACTCACGGCTCTGTGGGGACAAAAGCATAAGGCAGCTTTATCCTCACGCTGAAACGTCGTCCTCCACCGACTACATCTTGGCATTTCTCTCTCTCTCTCTGACTGCTACCACCTAGACCCTCCTCGTGAGACTAGCCACAACTCACTGGTTAAAGCACCTGCAGTTAATAAATCTATTTATTAACTCCAGGTGCTATATAATGAAAGTAAGTAATGTCATGTATTTGCCTTTAGGACTCTATGCTTCTTTGTTTTAACCTCTTCACCTTGGTCTGCAGGACCTTCACTTGATGGGGGTCCCAAGTAAGTAGACCTTTACAAAAAAGTACTTGAGCACCCCAGGTCTCGTCTAGCTTTACACCTATTAATTAGCTTGGTTTGCACCATACTTTGCATCCCATTTTTGGCACAATTTTTTTAACACAATGTTGCAGTAGGACATGCCTTTTTTGGAAACCCACTCACCCTTCTTGAGAACACCCCTTTCTGCAAATCCATATTACTTTTTCAGACGTCACAATAAAAGTATTTAAAAGTATATAAAGCTTCATAAATGTTGTCGGAGCATGTAAGACAGTTTGCTTGCACAATAAGCAGCAGGGAACTGATGCATTGTCAATAGTAAATCTGCCCTATAGTCTTTATAGATATATTGGCTTTGATCGCTTTTGTGAGGAAATCACAGATTGTTTATGGGTCTCCTTGTTTTCATTGGAATATACCAGAAAAAAACATATATTTATATATAAATCTGGATTACAATTAGAGATGAGCGAACGTACTCGTAATGAGTACTTACGCACCCGAGTACCGCCATTTTCGAGTACTTCAGTACTCGGGCGTAAAGATTCGGGGGGCGCCGGGGGGCGGGGAGAGGCGCGGCGGTGCGGGGGGGAGCAGCGGGGAACAGGGGGGAGCCCTCTCTCTCTCCCTCTCCCCCTCACTCCCCACTGCTACCCCCCGTGCCGCCACGGCGCCCCCCGAATCTTTACGCGCGAGTACCGCTGTACTCGAAAATGGCGGTGCTCGGGTGCGTAAGTACTCGTAACGAGTACGTTCGCTCATCTCTAATTACAATCCAATTAAGACAGCAGCATTTTCTCCCATATTCTCATGGGTTTCCTCACAAATTCCAGAAACATTATTTTACATTGATTTCCTATTCGCTATACAGGTTTCCAGATGGATTATAAAAACTGCTGTTTGTGACCTGAGCATAAAAAAAGAGGCTATAGGTGTGGCCTAATAAATGACATCGATGGGTTAAACAATTGGTAAGAACAACATACAATATGTGAGACTTTGGGAGTGAGTGTCTTAATGAACCAAGCCAATAGAATGCTGTTTTGGGTTGAAATTAGCAAAAAGCTCAGTTCAGTACAAACCCAAACTGAGCTTGTAGCAAAGTTCTAACTAAAACCGGGTTCTACTGATTCGGTTTGCTCAACACTGGTTTGCTCAACACTGTAAGATACACAAACGCCCAATGAAAGCTCTGTATGGCTTTCAGATAGCCTTATACACCAGCTTGGAGAGTGTTGTTGATGTTGAACTTCCAGTTCGATTTTGTATCAATTCAGACCGAAACAAACTTGTTGTAAAGGTTCTACGAACCGGCCAAACCAAAATTTTCGAAGGTTCACTCATCACTACTCCAGACATTGCTTTGGAGAGCCCAACTATTGACAGGAATAGATGTAAATAGTAGGTTTCATGGGTATTACAGAAGATGGTGCCCTCTCAAGGCCCCTTGTATGAGTATAGTATAGAGGTGCTCAGAAAGAGGGGCTCATTTGGTGGCAGACTCAGCTAATTCATAATGGGATTGTTTCTCGGCAAGTACAAAGGTTCATTTTTGCGAACTACTTAATCCAATCCCTATTAAATAAGTCCTGCATTTTCTTGTCTGTCTTCTTCTTCTGTAAAGAGCATAATTAAGAAAACAAGAAAACATAGCCTGGCTATCTGTCAACTCAGAATTGGACACCTCAACATTAGGCATTGAAACCAGATCCCCTTTCTTGCTTCCCCTTTATTTGTATTTTACATTGACCAAGTTTATTTGGAATATGTATGTTGAAACAAATTGATAGACAGCGTGCCTGAATATAGTAGGCATCCAGCCGCTGGCAAAACATGCTGCCAAAAAAAGAATGTTGATAATAAGACAAATCTGATTATAATGGTGCTTTTTGCTATATGTCAAGACCGGGACTGTATTTACAGTTGGTGAGGTTCTAAAGTACTGAGCCTAAATACAAGTTTAATGCACCCTCAACATGCAACCAGAGGTTTCTGAGATTTTGAGGCTTTTGTTTTTTTATTTTAACAATGCAGAGGACAGAGAAAGGTACAAAATTAATTAAAAGACAGTATCACCTTTTATATCTCCCGCTGTTGTAGTGCAGTGGCTCAATTCCTTCAGGAGTCATGTGACCGCTGAAGCTAATTACTGGCCTCAACAACGTGGGCATGAGTGGCAAATGACCGCTGAGGTCTGTAATTGGCTGCAGGTGTTCACCTGAATGATCAACATGAGTCATCACCGCAAGAGCTTCCAGGATCGGAGAGAGGCCAGGAAGACAATGGCTACACAAAAGCTGCAGGATGTTTCAAATGTAAGTATTGGTGATTTCTTTATTTTGTAAGGATAGATAGGTAGATAGATAGATAGATAGATAGATAGATAGATAGATAGATAGATAGATAGATAGATATGAGATAGATAGATATGACATAGATATGAGATAGATAGATAGATAGATAGATAGATAGAGATGAGATAGATAGATAGAGATAGATAGATAGATAGATAGATAGATAGATAGATAGAGATGAGATAGATAGATAGAGGTAGATAGATAGATAGATAGATATGAGATAGATAGATAGATAGATATGAGATAGATAGATAGATAGAGATGAGATAGATAGATAGAGATAGATAGATAGATATGAGATAAATATGGGATAGATAGATAGATTGATAGATACATAGATAGAGATGAGATAGATAGGGGATAGATAGAGAGATAGATAGATATGAGATAGATAGATAGACAGATAGATGGATATGAGATAGATAGATAGATAGATAGATAGATAGATAGATAGATAGATAGATAGATATGAGATAAATATGGGATAGATAGATAGATAGATAGATAGAGATGAGATAGATAGATAGATAAATATGAGATAAATAGATAGATAGATAGATAGATAGATATGGGATAGATAGATAGATAGATAGATAGATAGATAGATAGATAGATATGAGATAAATATGGGATAGATAGATCGATAGGTAGATATGAAATCGATATGGGATAGATAGATAGATAGATAGTAGGGATGAGCGAGCATACTCGGAAAAGCACTACTCGCTCGAGTAATTTGCTTTATCCGAGTATCGCTTCGCTCGTCCCTGAAGATTCGGGTGCCGCTGCGGCTGACAGGTGAGTCACAGCGGGGAGCAGGGGAGAGCGGGCGGGAGAGAAGGAGAGAAAGATCTTACCTCCGTTCCTCCCCGCTCTCCCCTGCAGCTCTCCGCTCCGTGCCGGCACCCGAATCTTCAGGGACGAGCACAGCGATACTCGGATAAAGCCAATTACTCGAGCGAGTAGTGCTTTTCCGAGTACGCTCGCTTATCCCTAATAGATAGATAGATAGATATGGGATAAATATGGGATAAATATGGGATAGATAGATAGATCAATAGATAGATATGAAATCAATATGAAATCGAATGGGATAGATAGATAGATAGATAGATAGATATGAGATAGATAGATAGATAGATAGATATGAAATAGATATGAAATAAATAGATATATAGATAGATAGATATATAGATAGATACGCACCCAGTGTCCAGTTTGAGAAAGAAAAATTCTTCTTTGAACCGGCACATTTTTGCGACATTTAAAGAAAGTGACACCATTATGGACATGGAGCCAATCATGTACATAGTGCAGTAACTTCTCTGTGTCAGGGTAGATGGAAAATCTATTAAAATAAATAAATGTTTTTTTTTCTTTTTTGACACGGGAAAGCATTTTCAGGTGCTATAAAATATATAAAAAGGATGCGGGGCTCTGTATAACCCATTATCTGGCAATTCTTTATTTATCTAGTACAGCTGACAATTTCCAAATCGCGAACCATACTGAGAACTATAAGTGCATAGCTGACACATTGGAGTCCTCACTGGGTATAGTAACCACCATCCCTCATTAAAGGGACTTTACATGGGTGCCATTCATAAACGTAACAAGGATATATATTCCAGTTCAGGGAAAACAGTGGCTAAAAATAAAGGCTGCCTTTTTTAGCATTAGTATATGGTTACATGAATTCACAAAAATAGTGCAAGCTATTCATAATTCATTGAAAATTCTTAAAAACACATACCTGTAATATGTGATCTTATTGTGTTTGGTGTGTGTGTGTGTGTGTGTGTGTGTGTAGGAAAGATAGATATGAGATAGATAGATAGTAGAGATGAGCGAGCATACTCGTCCGAGCCTGATGCTCGTTCGAGTATTAGGGTGCTCGAGATGCTCGTTACTCGAGACGAGCACCACGCGGTAGTCGTCTCGATTAAACGAGCACTTACCATTGAATTCAATGGAGCCGGCAATACAGCCGGCTCCATAGAAAGCAATGGGCTGCCGGCGAGCGTGGGATGAATTTTCGGGAAGGGCTTAAAAATATAAGCCCTTACCTGAAAATCATCCTAAGATGTGTAAAAAAAGAAAAAAAAAAAATTTGTCAGCATAAAGATCGTTCTCCTCTGCCACAGCTGTAACAGCTGTGGCAGAGAAGAACGATGTTAGCCCATTGAATTCAATGGAGCCGGCAATACAGCCGACTCCATTGAAAGCAATGGGCTGCCGGCGAGCGCGGGATGAATTTTCGGGAAGGGCTTAAAAATATAAGCCCTTACCTGAAAATCATCCTTAAGGCCTTAGTCAGACGGGCGTTTTTTCGCGCGATTTGCGGATCACATGATGGATGCGCATCCGCAAATCGTGTGACCGGTGCCCGAAATTTGGACGAAAATCTGCTCCTAGCCGCGTTTCATTAGAAACGGGCCGGAGCTGTCCAGCGCATTGCATTCAATGGAGCCGGCAATACAGCCGGCTCCCTTGAAAGCAATGCGCTGCGGGCGAGCGCGGGATGAATTGTCGGGAAGGGGTTAAATATATAAGCCCTTCCCTGCAATTCATCCAGAAAAGTGTTAAAATAAAAAAAATATATATACTCACCTGCTCCCGGCAGCCGGAGATACGCACGGCCGGCCTGCAGTGGGTGTGAAGGAGGTGTGACTCAGACTTGCCCCCTGATTGGCTCAGCGCTGAGAGGCAGCAGTCACTCACCCATTCATGAATTCATGAATGGGTGTGAGTGAGACCTGCCTCTGATTGGCTCAGGCTGAGCCAATCAGGGGCAAGTCTGAGTCACACCCCCTTCACACCCACTGCAGGCCAGCCGCTCTGAACTCCGTCTGCCGGGACAAGGTGAGTATATATATATTTTTTATTTTAACACATTTCTGGATGAATTGCAGGGAAGGGCTTATATATTTAAGCCCTTCCCGACAATTCATCCAGCGCTGTCCAGCAGCCCATTGCTTTCAATGGAGCCGGCTGTATTGCTGGCTCCATTGAATTCAATGGGCAAACATCGTTCTTCTCTGCCACAGCTGTTACAGCTGTGGCAGAGAAGAATGATTTGTCTTCTATATGTTCTCAATGGGGTCGGCGCTGCTGCCTCCGGCCCCATTGAGCGCATATAGAGAAGAGAACAGGAATCTCAGATCGCAGATAGGTGCGATCTGCGATTTCTGTTCTATAATTTATCGGATGAGCGCATAAAAAGCGCTCATGTGTCCGATACCATTGCAAAGCAATGGTTTTAAAAAATCGCCGGACGCATGCGCAAATCGGGCGAAAAAACGCCCGTCTGACTAAGGCCTAAGGGTGCGTTCAGACGAGCGTGTTTTGGTGCGTGCATGCGTACGCACAAAAACACGCTTGTATTTACAAGACTGCATTCCCTATGGTGTGTGCACATGTTCGTACTTTGCAGGTGCGTGCCTGCAAAGATAGGACATGCGTGCACCATAGGGAATGCACGCATTGTTTTCAATGGAGCGGCGGCTGCTGCCGGCGGCTCCATTGAAAACAATGGCCTGCTGGCTCCCTGCATTCCTTTTCAGGGAAGGATTTACATATAAGCCCTTCCCTGAAAAAGAAAGATTTTAGTGTAAAAAAGAATTAAAATGCAGGCATTCCGTTCAATGGAGCCGCTGCTGCTGCCGGCAACTCCATTGAAGACAATGGTCTGCTGGCACACCTGAATTCTTTTTCAGGGAAGGGCTTTACATATAAGCCATTCCCTGGAAATAAATTAAAAGTGATTTAAAAAACAAAAAAAATAGATACTCACCTCCCTTCAGCTGCCGGGGCACAGCTGCGTCTTCTCCTGCTGTCCCCTGCACTGTTGTGCTGAACTGCTGATCTATCACCAGCCAGGGATTTAAAATCCCCGCCCGCTGAATGAGCTGCCTCTGATTGGTCACAGCCTCACCAATCAGAGGCAGCACTCACTCACCCATTCATGAATTCATGAATGGGTGTGAGTGAGAGCTGCCTCTGATTGGTGAGGCTGTGACCAATCAGAGGCAGCTCATTCAGCAGGCGGGGATTTTAAATCCCCGGCTGCTGAATACTACTCAGAGCAGTGGTAGAGGAGAACGATCGTTATGCTGACAGTGCGGGGGGGGGGGGGGGGGTCTCACTCTTGCCACTATTGTGGCTTAATAGTGAGACCTCGGAGCCCGAAATGCAGCCCTGCATGTTGCTCCTCGCCTGCCCTATCCATTTCTGTGTTTTTTACATGACTTTGGTGATTTGCTAAGATTTTCACAAATGAAAACCTTAGCGGAGCACCAGTCATTTACAAAAATGCTCGAGTCGCCCATTGACTTCAATGGGGTTCGTTACTCGAAACGAACTCTCGAGCATCACTGAAAGTTCGACTCGAGTAACGAGCACTCGAGCATTTTGGTGCTCGCTCATCTCTAATAGACAGATAGATATGAGATAGATAGATAGATAGATAGATAGATCGATAGATGATAGATAGATATGAAATAGATAGATAGATATGAGATAGATAGATATGAAATAGATAGATAGATATGAGATAGATAGATAGATAGATAGATAGATAGATAGATAGATATGAAAGAGCTACCGTATATACCGGCGTATAAGGCGACGGGGCATATAAGACGACCCCCCAACTGTCACCTTATACGCCGGTATACAGTGGAGAAAAAAAAAAAAAATTCATTACTCACCTGCCCCGGCGTTCTGTCGCGCTCCCGCAGGATGTCGCTCGCTCCGGCAGGCTGTCGCTCGCTCCTCGTCCCCGGCGCAGCATAGCTTTCTGAATGCGGGGCTTGAAATCCCCGCTTCCAGAAAGCTAATACACACGCCGGCAGCCATGACATCATTGAATGGCTGTGATTGGCTAAAGCACACGTGGCTTCAGCCAATCACACTATTCAATGACATCATTGAATGGGTGTGATTGCTAACACGTGCGCCTTCAGCCAATCACAGCCATTCAATGCTGTCATGGCTGCCGGCGCGTGTATTAGCTTTCTGGAAGCGGGGATTTCAAGCCCCGCATTCAGAAAGCTATGCTGCGCCGGGGACGAGGAGCGAGCGACAGCCTGCCGGAGCGAGCGACATCCTGCCGGAGCGAGCGACATCCTGCCGAAGCGCGACAGAACGCCGGGGCAGGTGAGTAATGAATTTTTTTTTTTTACACTTTTTTTTTTTTTGTATTACCGGCGCATAAGACGACCCCCGACTGCAGAGCAGATTTTTCGGGGTTCAAAAGTCGTCTTATACGCCGGTATATACGGTATATAGATATTAGATAGATAGATATGATATAGATAGATATGAGAAAGATAGATAGATAGATGTGAGATAGATAGATCGCTAGATAGATGTTAGCTTACATAGAATAGTTTGATATATGGTTAAGAAATGACCACTACAGTATTTGATCTGAAAAAAACATAATGGGTTAGTAAATGACAGTATAATTCATCATTTTATCTATCACTTTCCATGCTATTGTCTAGTGATGATACTAAAAAAATATACTCTGCTTTCAATGAAAAACAAAAACCAAAATGTTCTGCGCTTTTTTATTGGTTATTTGGTTAGGACTGATGCTCTTCGGCACTGAGGCCCTGGATGCAAACCATGGAGAAAAAAAAACTGCATTAGGTTTATGCATTCTCCCCTTGCTTGAATAGGTTTGCTCCATGTGCTCCAGTTCTCTATCACACTCCAAGATGATACTGGTAAGGTTAACTGGCATCCTGTGAAATTGGCCTTAGACTGTGTGCCTGAGATAGAGAAATCACATTTCCAGTCCCACAGGAGATAAGGACTGATGTAAGTGATTGGAGTATTTGTATGAAGCTGTGGACTGTGCTGCCACTATGCAAAAGAAAAGGGGAAGAAATAGATTAATTAATTTCATTAATAAAATATAATTATTATAACAATTGATTAAACTGGAAATGGAATGCTATATTCACATGTGGCAGATTCACTGCAGCAAATGAAGAATCTGTTTTCTACAGCATGAATCTTTTTTGCAAATTATATAATATACATACACACACATATATATATATATATATATATATATATATATATATAAATAATATGTACATACATATGTGCGTTTATTCCCCCAGATTCTCCCAGTGCTGCATGAATACACATCAAGATTTGGTAGGGTTAACATTAATAATGCAGGGAGAGGCATTAGAATCCAGGATCAGCAAATATGCTTGCAGCGATCTTCTGTATATAAGATAGACAGTTGGCAAAAGTGTATGATAAGGAATTCAAGCAAAATTAATAGTAATTCATTCTGTATTCCATATAACTGTCTGTTTTTTTATGTTTTGGCTCATTTTTGGCATCTAAATATCAATCTTTCGGGCACATAGGGAATATGGTGGGGACTAAACCGCTCTACTTTTTGTGTCTTCTAGCAGCTTCATAACTTAAACTGTACATAATACAGATGATACCTGCATTTTTTACCATTTCAATGTATGTTTAGTGAATGTTGTTTGCGAATACCCAGATGATGGAAATGCTTTTTTTTTCCTTTAACAAAAAAGTCTAGAAATTATTTAAATTAAATGTTAATATAACAATTTCCAACGTGCTTTATTTCCTAATTGTTTGACTCTATAACACTCTCTTTCCATCTATACCATATATATATATATATATATATATATATACATATCACACATTATATATATATACATATATATATATATATATATATACATATCACACATTTTATATATATATATATATATATTTATCTATATATATACATATCACACATTATATATATATATATATATACACACATATATATATATACATATCACACATTTTATATATATATATATATATATACACATATATATATATACATATCACACATTTTATATATATATATATATATATATATATATATATATATATATATATATATATATATATACATATATATATATATATATATATATCACTGAGTTTTATATGTATGCAAGCTCACACATATGGGTTGGACTCTCTTGAGATAAAGACAAACAATATAGATGAAAATCAGCATCTGCAGAATGCAGCAATCCAAGGATTCCATCTGAAGCAATCACTTAACATATCATTCATAATGCTAGCCTTCTCAAATCATCCTCATCCTGTCAGTAGCATCTTTCTTCATTTTCTCCTGCTATTCTGTTCCAAGAAAATGGAATCTCTGTATCATTTACTGTCCATGACCCGCGATTCTGACACATGGGAGGATTTTTTATTTATAACAGGCACAATATATTTTCCCTTTATTAAACTAGATGAAAGAAATATAAAAAATGCACAAAGTTAATTTTGTAAGTGAAAATAATTATGGCTAAATATTGTAAATTTTATCAACTGTAATGAATTATGAATCTCTTTCCTGTTGTATTTATTATTCACCAACTGTCATGTACCTAGAAGGAAGAGAAATCTGCTACAAATCATAGGCTCGGCTAGATGTAATTTGGTTTAATATTAAAGGAGATTGTACTGTGCATAAAACAACAATAAATAAAGATGTATCTAAAGGATGGATTTATTGAATGGATAGAGCTTTGTCTAGAATTTATAAAGATGAAGCCATTATCTGTAGTGATAGAACTGAAGACGTCCATGACGATGCTACGCTGTCCTTATTTACAAATAAACTAGAAGCAGATCTGATGGAGATGAAATCCAACAAATGGAATATAAAAGAATGCAGATACAAAAACAAGGTCACATGCTCTATGTCCTGAGGTTTATTATGCGGTACATTGCTAAGATGTTATATAGAAATTAGACATAAAGGAGCACTGAGCTTATAGCTGGTAGTTTACAACAAAGAGTATCAGCTAGTGTCATTCTCCAAAATGTATGAAAATGTCCCTGGGAGGTCACAAAAGAACAAGTTATGGGATATAAAGTAGCGACCACGGCAGCAGAAATGCAGTCCTTGTCTCTAGCTCATGACCTGAAGGTTGCAGGTTCAATCCCCACTTGGGTCAGGTAGCTGGCTCAAGGTTGACTCAGCCTTCCATCCTTCTAAGGTTGGTCAAATGAGCACCCAGCTTGCTGGTGGTTAAAAGATGACTGGGGAAGGCAATGGCAAACCATCCTGCAAAAGCAGTCTGCTAAGAGATGTCACCGTAGGAGTCAGTTATGACTCAGTGCTTGCAACGGGGGACTTTGTCTTTACTACCTGTGGCCCTACTCAAAGCCCAGGGTTGAACTAAAAGTTTGAGGTGCAAAAACTCAATTAGGGGCCCATGTGCAATGTTTTTTCATGGCTCATAGCAACATTTAATCTGTAACTTTCCACGCACGCTTGCTCTCTAAGGCTGTTTATATGGGGTAAATTTAAATGAAAATCCACATCAGAAATCCACTTGGTTGCTGCAGACTTTTGACATGGGTTTTCCATTTGTTAGAGACATATGCAATTTACTATAGCCAGTGGAAAAAATCCACGTGCAATTTTACAACACAAAATACGTGTTAAAGGACATATCAGTTTCTCTTCTGCACATGGATTTCAAGTTTGCATGCCGAAAAAAAATCTGCCTTATATACACTGCAGTGCGGATTCCCACTAAAACGAATAAGACCCTTCAGGTGCGGATTTTGCTGTGTATTTTAAATCCACAGTGCAAAACCCCATGTGAACATGGTCTTAAGTGATCCGTCGGTACAGTAATAGCAGTAAGGGGTGTTACTGGGATTTTAAGAGATCATGGGTAGAGATGAGCGAGCATACTCGTCCAAGCTTGATGCTCGTTCGAGTATTAGGGTGCTCGAGATGCTCGTTACTCAAAACAAGCACCACGCAGTACTCGTCTTGATTAAACGAGCACTGACCATTGAATTCAATGGAGCCGGCAATACAGCCGGCTCCATTGAAAGCAATGCGCTGCGGGCGATCGCGGGATAAATTGTCGGGAAGGGGTTAAATATATAAGCCCTTCCCTGCAATTCATCCTGAAATGTGTAAAAATAAAAAAAATATATATACTCACCTTTCCGCTGCAGCCAGAGTTCAGCTGTGGCCGCCGGCAGTTCTCCTGAACTGCTTCTCTATACTATTCAGCAGCCGGGGCTTTAAAATCCCCACCTGCTGAATGAGCTACCTCTAATTGGTCCAATCTGATTGGTCCCGCTGAGCCAATGAGAGGCAGCAGTCACTCATCCATTCATGAATTCATGAATGGGTGTGTGAGTGAGACCTGCCTCTGATTGGTCAGGCTGTGACCAATCAGAGGCAGCTCATTCAGCAGGCGGGGATTTTAAAATCCCTGGCTGCTGAATACTACAGAGAGCAGTTCAGGAGAACTGCCGCCGGCCGCCGCTGAACTCCGTCTGCTGGGACCGGGTGAGTATATATATTTTTTTTATTTCTACACATTTCAAGATGAATTGCAGGGAAGGGCTTATATATTTAACCCCTTCCCGACAATTCATCCCGCGATCGCCCGCAGCGCATTGCTTTAAATGGAGCCGGCTGTATAGCCGGCTCCATTGAATTCAATGGGCTAACATCGTTCTTCTCTTCCACAGCTGTTACAGCTGTGGCAGAGGAGAACGATCTTTATGCTCACAGTGCGGGGGAAGGGGGGCGCTCTTTCCGCTATTGTGGCTTAATAGTGGGACCTGGGAACTTAAGATGTAGCCCAACATGAAGCCCCTCGCCTGCCCTATCCGTTTCTGTGTCGTTCCCATCACTTTTGTGAATTTCCCAGATTTACACAAATGAAAACCTTAGCGAGCATCGGCGATATACAAAAATGCTCGAGTCGCCCATTGACTTTAATGGGGTTCGTTACTCGAAACGAACCCTCGAGCATCGCGGGAAGTTCGACTCGAGTAACGAGCACTCGAGCATTTTGGTGCTCGCTCATCTCTAATCATGGGTTCAATTTCTAAGACTTATGTTCCCTTGCCTTCTCACACACAGTAATAACCTCTCTTTGTACCCACACACAGTGCTAGATCTCTCACCTGCTCATGAGGATCTTCATTTCCTGTAGTATAGGAAAGAATGCAAGAAACTATTCCAACAGCATACCCTGGAGTCTGATTCTTCCTATTAATGGAACTTATCACATGCTCATGACATCATCAAAAGTCCTTCAGATTCTCCAGCAGCTGATTGCCCCCTTAACTGCAAGCTGGCCTAGTGCCCCCCTCATTGCACCCAGGGCACATTCACAGCCTGACCCCCATACACAGCTACACCCCTGCAGAATTAACCCAGTTTTAAAACACTTCATCTTTATTTTTTTACTAGTAGTTATAAGGAAATTATAGTACCAGTATTTGTGGTGGCTCTGCTACATGCACGTCACACATACAAAGCTCTACTACATGCTCATCACACACACACAGCTCTGTTACATGTACATCACATACAGCTCTGCTACATACATTCTTCATCCTTTACAACAGGGATCACAACCAGCACAGCAGAGTCATGCACACATTTATCAACCCTGGTCATGTGACCCCCTAAATCCTTCCACACAGGGGACTGATCACATGACTGTGACATAATCAAAGGTCCTGTAAGCACACGGCTGCTTTCTGGCTCTGCAGGTTTTTAATAGAGTAAAGGACCTGTGATGACATCACCATCATGTGATCAGGGGCAGAGCTCAGAGCCCCGGTGACTGATCCCATGACAGTGGCATATTCACATGTATCTCACACAGTCACTCACAAACAGGTGGTCATTGGTATCCCATAGCAACTGAGGCCGCAGGGGTTTGTTGAGGATGTAGTCCTCCCGTAATCTGCACAGGAATGAAGGACCTGTGATAACGTCATCAATGTGTGATTAGGGGTGGAGCTCAAAGCTCAGGTGACTGATCACATGACTAAACTCACACAGTAACTCACTCACTCACGGACAGATGGTCATTAGTATTTTGATAACACCAACATATACTTCAGTGGTGTACAGAGATTGTCACCACTCTCTGTCCCTACAGGGGCTCATAATTCAAATTCCAAATTAAAGCCACCCTCTGGTTTCAGAGCAAAATTCCACCCCAGGACTGGAGGGGGCATATTACTTTCAGTTTTCCTTCTCTATTGTTCTTCTGATCCAATGGTTCTATGTCCAGTTTTCAGCTGTCTAAAATGGCCAATTTAATCTTACGGCTACCTAAACCTCACAGTGCATTGGTAGTCTTAGACTACCAATGCACTATACCTGCTCTCTTATTGGCCAGAGCTGCTCAGGTGATCAGCATTGGCCAGTCAGTCTGCATCAAGTAGTTAGAAAATTTCTGCAGTTATCTGCAGTTATATTAGTAGACCAGTACGGAAGAACAACTGCTGTCAATATATCCCCATCCCGGAACAAACTTTTGTCCTGAACATAGAGGGTCGCTTTAACCAATCAGTATATTTTTGAAGTGTTGGAGTGTGCGTCTGTTGGTTATACCACCTCTAGCTGTGCTGAACACCCTTTTTGATAGCATACTTGTAGTGAAGCAGGCAAGCACTTCTAAAGCATGCTGTGTTTGAACACTGGCTACTCGTCCAGCTTAGACAGCCAGAATTCAAAGGGACCAATGCTATGTCTGAGTACATCCATTGACCATCATTGATAAGTGCTGCCTGTGACTAAAAGTCCTACCCTGTGCTGCTACTGCAGGCTATGAAGGGCTGAAAAAAAATATGCTAAACCTCGATTAGACTTCCCCTGCCACTGGTCATATTGCTGCAGTGGTTTCCTGCTTATCCACCATGAGCAATCCATTATAGATGCATCCCCACAGTTATGGGGAAATGCTGTGCACGGGCTGCTTAACAGTCATTCTTCTGGGTCAGACCCAAGAGTGTCTTATGGCAGGTCCCGCCATCCACATAGAATAGTTGGATGGAAGGAATGCTGCTTCTGCACCTATATTATCCCCCTTCCCTCTCTTTTTCCTCCTCCTGCTCTTCTTTCTCTATAATTCTTCCACGGATGGAGAAACATGTTGGAGAAGATGCTCCTTTCTTGCCCAAAGCCACCCTCCCTGTGGTATTTGATATCCCTTCCTCCTATGGCAACACTTCATTGTCTTTGAGCGTCTTTGATCTGCAGCGCCTCCACAGGCACAAAGTGACAATCCTTCATTCAGCGCCTGCTAACAGCATGCACCGCCTTGTACTCCGCGATTGCTGTCTACTGCTCTACTTTGGCTCTGTAACATTTGCAATGTGGAATTTCACCATGTAGGCACGACACAGATGACTGTTGTGTGGTTGCCCAAACTGTCGCTACATCTCCAACAGACGAGAGGCGCATGGGTATGAATGCCAAAAGTGTGGGCACAGTTTCCTGGCCTTTTCCAGCAATGGATGTAAACCTGGGTAATTGTTTAGGAAGCGCTGCACTACCAGGTTCCTTACATGGTCCAGGCAAGGTATGAGTGTGAGATTTTCACGGCGAAGGGCTATCAGCAGATTTGTCCCATTGTCACAAACAACCTTGCCTTCAGATTGTATGAGATCAGCCATCTGTCAGCCTGCAGAGCCGTCAACAGCTCTTCCATTGTGTGGCTGTACTCCCCTACATACATGAGGTTTAGGACAGCATGTTGCCGTTTACCATGTGCAGTGCTGCATGTTCTGGCTTGAGAAAGGTGCTGCTAAGCACAGAAATGCATTACCTTGTTTTAAATAAAACATTACTCTACACTGGATCCTGACTGATTACGTGGATCTATACCATATGGCTGGATTGGACACTTCAAGGAGGGGGCATCTCTCCCACATACGTCCTCCTCCATAGTAAGTGTTGTTTTGAGATTTGCTGATTGATATTGCATTTAAAGCTATCCCCAAGCATTCCAGGAGCGCGAAACATTTTTTATTGATACCATCCAAGAAAACGTGTTGCAACAGCACTTCCAAAAATTACAACTGCCAGTAGGAGGTGTAAGTAGTCATGCAAAGCTCAAAATCCAGACCTTACTCCAAAGCCCGGTAGAGTAATCCCAAATGAAAGATGAATGATGAATGATGAGCAGTATACCAAGTGTCTTTGTTAAAGCAATTTGCATCCGTAATGATGCTCCTTTATTCAACTCCAGAAACACATCATACAATGTTTCAACCCCATCAGGGGTCTTTGTCAAGCTGAAGCTCCACAGGCTAACACCCACATTAAATATACATTTAATACGGATATCAGATACGAATATCTGTACCAATGTGCAGGGTGTTGATAGGTGACACAAAGAAGTGGATGAAGGGAAGAAGGAGGAGGAGGGACAGGCATGGATGAATATCCTGCAAGTCAAGGGGGTACCATGAACGTGGACCACCACTTTTAGCTTCATGTCCCACCTGCAGGACACTGACTCAGTGTACTGTTAAAGATATGTAATGCTCCTGGCAATGCTTGCTGGACCACATGTAGATAGTCAGGTACACCTTGACACTGACAGCATTCTGCAATGCCAGGGACACGTTATCACTCTGATGACGGTGAAGGCAGGGGCAGCTTTTTGGGCAAAGATATGGTGGCTGGGCATCGCACAGTGTGGGTTAGCATGGAGCATCGCATTTTGGAAGGCGTCTGTGTCCACTTGCCTGGAGGGAAGGATTTCCAATGCAAACAGCTGTGCAATGCGTGCATTCAGGCTCTTATGCTCGTAAATGGTTGGGTGGTATTTTTTATGTTCCCATAGCTGGGGGGATGGAGGGCTGGCTTCTGACCTGGGACACACTGGAATATGTCAATGAAGGTGGTGTTGATGATGTTGGCTCAACTTCTGTTTACTATTTCACACTCATGGTTCTGAAGCCTCCAGCCCGGTCATCAATTGTGAAGAAGAGGCCTGAAGTTGGCATGCTACTGCCCCTATATAAAACTGCCTTTTTGTGCTCAGAGGCTACTGTATGACCAGGGAGGGAGATGGAGTAAGAGGAAGCTAAAGCAGCAGAAAAGGGAACAGGATGAGGCTGACTCTTTGCCCTTTAGCCCAGGTAGGCTTTCCAAGGGTAGTGGGGGTTCATGTAGCTGTTCATACACATTGTGTTGAGGTTGTTTACATTATTGCCACATTTTAAATGCTTACCACAGATCTTACAGATGACCGCTCTTCTGTCATCAACTGCAATTTCAAAGAATACCTAGGCTGCACAAGTCCTGTGAACAGACCTAGCTGTGGGCCTAATATTGGTTCATCTGTGGCTAGTAGTAGCTGGTGGTGACATTGCAGCCCTTATGTTTTTTTCGGACACTCTGCTCCCTTTCTTACTAAGGTGCTGCCCTACAATGTCTGTGTTTTCCTCCTCTCCCTGCAAGCTGCTATGATGACTCTCCCTGCCTGTCCATGTTGGGTCAAACACCTCATCAATTTCCGCCTCCTCTTCCTCATTGTCATCATAGAATTGTAGAGTTGAAGAGGACCTCCAGGGTCATCGGGTCCAACCTCCTGCTTGATACAGAATCCCTAAATCATCCCAGACAGATGTCTGTCCAGCCTCTGTTTGAAGACTTCCATTGAACTCACCACCTCCCATGGCAACCTGTTCCACTCATTCATCACCCTCACTGTCAAAAGGTTTTTTCTAATATCTAATCATCTAATCTAATATCTTACATCAAGGCACCCTGGCTGCTGATTGGCTGCACTTTGATCTCTGTAGCAGGCATTTTGGAAAATGTAATTTTCACGCAATTTTCACCAAAATCTGGTCCGACTTAGAAAAAATCTGAGCAGTAAAATAAGCAATACTACTAAGGAGTAGCAACAGGAATGACCATTAGGCCTTAGTCAGACGGGCGTTTTTTCGCGCGATTTGCGCATCGCATGTCGCATGCGCAAATCGCGTGACCGGCGGCGAAAAATCGCGGGAAAAATCTGCACCCAGCCGCGTTAATCGTCGCAGCAAAACGCCCGTCTGACCGGAGAAAAATCGCCGTGCGCATCAAAATGTGCATGAAACTTAGACTGACCGGCGAAAAAAATGATTTTGGTGCGCACATAAAACGCAGAACGCAGATAGGCGCGATCTGCGAATCGTCGTGTCCTATAATTTTTTGCATATCCGCATAAAAAGCGGACATGTGACCGATACCATAGCGAACCATTGGTTCTATATATGTGCAAATCGCATGCGCAAATCACGCGAAAAAACGCCCGTCTGACTAAGGCCTTAGGCAGCAATGTGGAGAGGCGATAAATGCGATTGATTGTTTAAAGAACAACATATGTACAAAAATAGTGAATAAATATACATTGTATGGACAAAAGTATTTGGACGCTGCATGTTTTTTAGAAAAAGTGCTTTATTATTCTATTTAGTAACGTGTCGGCCCTCCTTCTGCTTGCATTGCAGCGGCAGCATGTTGAGGCATACTTTCCACAAGTTCTCTAAAGGGCAGAAATAACTCGCCATTCCTCATGCAAGGCTGTGAGAAGAGATTGTTGTGAGGATGGGTGTGGGTGACGGTGTTGTACCCATCGCTCCAGTTCGTCCCACAAGTGCTCGATCGGATGAATAGTTATTACAAAATGAGCAACTTTTTATTTCACCCATGCCCTTCCCAGAATACCGTTCGGCAAACTCAGTATTTGCATATTTACTGAAAAACATGCAGTGTCCAAATACGTTTGTCCATGTAGTGTATTAACCCTTTCCAATCCAATTATTTTTTATCAGCCATTCTCCCCAGCTCCAAATAAATTGGAGCTGGTGAGAATGGATGAGAAAAAATAAATTTCCCTGCACCCTCCTGAACTGACAGAGTTCCGGAGGGTGCAGGTGCTCACTGCACCATGGGAGGGCCTGCTTACCTGTCCGGCGTCTTCCGCGTTCTCCCTGCTGCCTCCCGGCTCGTCGATCATGTGACAGCTGGGGGTCAGGTAACACCGGCGGTCACATGATTGTGCATTACATAGCGCTAATTTAGCCCTATGTAATGTGTAAAGGAGAAGGCAGAAAGGGTTAAAAACCCTTTCTGCCTTCTCCTCGTGGGTCCTCAATGAGGACCAGTGCAGGAGTGTATCTGCACCCGATGTGCGTGACGATCGGGTGCAGATGCACTCCTGCACTGCAGTGTCGGGCCTGTCCCGACATCGGAGCTGTGGAGGGAAATTATGATTTTGGGCCAGGCCCGACATTGGATTGGAAAGGGTTAATAGGTGAATATAGATTGTTAGCCCCAATGGTGACAGAAAATATCAAGTGATGTAAAATGCATGTGCCATATAAATAACGGTGCTTATTATGAAACATAGGGCGAACATACTAACTCTATGCAGGTGTTTTTAAATAAGAACCTAGGACCCCAACATTGCAAGACAACAGTGCTACTCACTGAGCCCCATTGCACAGGATTTGTGTGTTGCGAGATGCACAAATTCCGCACGAATATGAACCCCATTCTTTTGAATCGGGTTATACACATGGCTGATTTTTTCCCACATTGCATCTCACCTATCTTTGGGCATGTCCTCACATCGTCCATTGTTTTCAATGTGATGTCTCCCCATTGAAAACAACAGTAGAAACTCCGCAATCCTCCGCCGTATCGCGGGAAAATCGTATGTTGGTGAGTGCAATATCAGCCTGTGATTCACGGGCCAATATTGCACTCGCTCATGTGAAGTTCGCCTAAGGGTATTGTTGAAGTTCTGGTTCATACCAAAATTCAGCAAACCAACTGAACATTTCAAAAGTTTGCTCTCATGTCTATTTATGATTATAGCTATCAACATTGTTGGCCACTAGCACACCATTAGTTTCCAAACACTAAGACAAAGAGTTACTGGCATAAATGTTTGTATGAATGCATGCTGATATTTCAGGATTAAAGGTACAGTGCAAAATTAAAAATAGTAAAAAGCTTACCATTAAAAAGCAATTTTTTGATCTTTTAAATTCATATGGTTAGCTTGTAGAGATGAGCGAGCGTACTCGGTTCGGGTGTTTTTGCACTCGAGCACTGCTTTTTCCGAGTAACTGACTACTTGGACGAAATGATTCGGGGGGCGCCAGGGGTGAGCGGGGGATTGCAGAGGAGAGTGGGGGGGAGCTTCCCCCTGTTCCCCACTGCTACCCCCCGCTCCACCACGCCGCGCCCCGCCCCCCCCAAATCTTTTCGTCCGAGTAGTCAGTTACTCGGAAAAAATTGGTGCTCGAGTGCAAAAACACCCGAACCGAGTACGCTCGCTCATCTGTATTGGCTTGCATGAAAACAGGTTTCAGGGGCATAATATGAAATTGGTTATGGAAAGACTACAACAGTTCGGTTGTGGTTTACTGAATGTATAATAAAGAAAAATATGGTGATAACATACAGCAATAATATTTGTATAAAATGCAAATAGTTCCTATTGTTTGATTAACGCTATAACTCGGTCCATACCCTAGGAGTATGTGCCCTTAATATTGTGCATGCAGAATAGAATTATCACCGTCAATAAGTGGATCTCACTGGCCAGGGGCAAAAAGCTCCACAGATTTTGGTATAAATAGAAGTCTCTTTAGAAGTCACATAGTCTTTAAGGAAGTTCAGTTAACCAAAAGACTCAATCTGGTAACTGAAACATGCAGTCACTGTCCCCTGCACAGCTTATTAGCCTAGTACCTTTGGGTCAAGATTGGGAAAACATGGAGAACAATGATCAATAAAGGGCGCAAAAGTCAGCCTCCACTGAACGAATAATCATCATCACCTTTGGGGAGGCTGTACTGTGATGAAGTCAAAATAATATGTTTTACCCGTGATGAGCTTGGGTCATGATTACACACCACCGAAACTTGAATATCTGGACACTGTCTGTAGATCTACCTGTTCTCACCGATGGTATCACTCCTGGTGACAGCTCAGCACTTGTAGACACTCAGTAATTGCAACTGATGTCCTTGAGCAATAGACAGACCTCCCTCAAGTTGTAACAGCTGGGTAATGCCACTCCAGGAAACTAAGTTGCTCTTTTTCTCTCTCTCTCTCTCTTTGGTAGAGAAAAACCCAACTCTCCAGTAGCACTGGGGCAGCTTAGTTCCTACAAGGCTCTCTGCAAAAACTGCTGAGGAACAGGTCCCGTTAATGCACAGCAGCAAAATTAAAGTAAAAACACACAGTCATGTGACCTCTCTGAAGGTTCTAGCAGGAACATATATAAAGTTCAGCAATAATATACAATACTGTGCAAAAAGAATGCAAAGTAATAATGCTTTAAAAATACAAGTCTTAATAATTTATTATTCTTAATTAACGAAAGGCAAAGTGAATGAACAAAAGAGACATCAAATCTGGGAGAGACTTTGCTGATGCAGTATAACTACCCAGTGTCTTGTTGGTGTGTGTATGACCTTTGACATTAAACTGTCTTCCACAGCTTCACCTTTTTAGCATAGTTAAGCTGCCCCTTATGCCTCATGTCCACGTGCGGGTCGGAATCCAACCTTGCCCACGGCCAGTGACCGATGATTACCTATATTTTCCTGGCAGCGGCGTCCTCGTGGATCCCTCCAGTTCTGGGTTTGCTGTACTACGCGTGTTCCTCACAGCTCACCGTCGGACATGCGCAGTACTTTTTTTTTTTTTGTAAACCTCCTGCTATCCCACGGCATCCAGGGCACGTCCGCAGTGTCACCTGCGGATGTGCCATGGATCAGACAGCTTCCATTGACTTAAATGGAAGCCATCAGTACAGGATCTGCACAAAACTGAGCATGCTGCCAAAAGATCCAGAAAACAAATCTGAATGCTTTAATTAAAGGGGTTGTCCCGCGGCAGCAAGTGGGTCTATACACTTCTGTATGGCCATATTAATGCACTTTGTAATGTACATTGTGCATTAATTATGAGCCATACAGAAGTTATAAAAAGTTTTTTACTTACCTGCTCCGTTGCTAGCGTCCTCGTTCCCATGGAGCCGACTAATTTTCGCCCTCCGATGGCCAAATTAGCCGCGCTTGCGCAGTCCGGGTCTTCTGCTCTCTTCAATGGGGCCGCTCGTGCAGAATGCCGACTCCGTGTAGCTCCGCCCCGTCACGTGCCGATTCCAGCCAATCAGGAGGCTGGAATCGGCAATGGACCGCACAGAAGAGCTGCGGTCCACGGAGGGAGCAGACCCCGGCGGCCATCTTCAGCAGGTAAGTATGAAGACGCCGGACCGCCGGGATTCAGGTAAGCGCTGAGCGGTTTGTTTTTTTAACCCCTGCATCGGGGTTGTCTCGCGCCGAACGGGGGGGGGGGGGGGGGGGGTTAAAAAAAAAAAAAAACCCGTTTCGGCGCGGGACAATCCCTTTAAGCTGCGGATGGCCTATGCGTCCCTATGGGTGGTTTGATTTGTGGATCTCCTGTGCGGGTTTTGCAAATCAAACCCGCCCGGTGACATGAGACCCACTCCGTTTTACGTCTCCTACACAGTTGTTTCTGTTTCAGTTAATGACTGCATTTCAATCTACATTAGAAATGGATGATTTGGTATAATTGGTTAATCAAAAACCCGTACGATAATCCTAGAAGAATCTAGTGCACCTCAAAGTTGTGCTATTTTGAAGGCAAATGGGAGTAACACCAGATATTGATTTGATTTGCATTTCTCTTTTATGTGTTCACTTTGCACTTTGTTAATTGACAAAAACAAACTATTAACACTTTTTACTTTGCAGCAATTTTTCCACATCCGCCCGTAACGTTTGCACAGTATTGTACTTGGATTTTATGGTTATTGAACCTCTAACATGTATATAAGGGCATCATATAGGAGACTCTAAACTCCATATTACATACATACTTTACAATATTAATATGTTCTAGAGCCTCCAGAATAAGGCCTCAGTCAGACGAGCGTGTTTTTTGAGCATGGATAGGCGCACAAAAAATCGCGTCTACTAGAACCATTGATTTCCTATGAAGTGTTCACATGTCCGTTTTTAGAGGTGCAAAATACTCGCAGCTGCAAAGGACAGGACACGCGGGTGCCAATGCACCTGTTCACGCACATTTTTGCACATGCGTGGAGCGCATTTTGTTTGTACACATAGGTTCACAAAAAAACACGCTCGTCTGACCGAGGCCAAAGGAGAAAATACTGTTACATAAGAACATAACTCTCTGGAAAGGTTTTACTTCTTCTGAGGTCCCCAATAAGAAAAGAAAACTAAAAAAAAAATGATATGTAACAAAGAACAAAAAGAATAAAAAATAAGACAAGTAGCGATAAAATACAGTACAATACATTATCTGTCACGCGAAGCACATAAAGAATGAGACACTCATTGTATACAGAGTTAATATAAGAATCTCTAGCTTTTCTGCCCGGTGACAGGCCCTTATTTTCTGATCTGTACCGCAGCGTAAAGATGACAGCTTAGACTGTGTGTAGACATCCCTGCTGGCTTGTAGTGTGGTTTTACTGAAGTAGTTCCCCTTTAAAAGGAGACCGTCAGAGTCCAAATTCATCTCAAATACTTTATCTTTACTGAACACAACTGCAGATACAGCGGCACACCGGTCTAGTGTAGCTTTAAGGGCGTGTTCACATGTATAATGTTTCCTGTGCTGATTAGAGATGGATTTTGCTGCAGATTTGACACATATTTTAAGTTAGGCCGCCTGCAGACGGCCGGGTCAGATCCTGCTGTGAGAATTCTCGCAGCGGGACCCGACCCGGGCCCCTGCAGGGACCAGTGTGGCGCTTACCTCTCCCACGGCTCCAGCTCTCTGATGTGCCGGCTGTCGGCCAGCCGGCGCATGCGCAGAGCGGAGAAAGCGGCCCGGGAGACATTTCTGTGTGGGCCTCTGTGGGACACGCACAGAAACAGAGCATGCCGCGATTTGTGCAAATGCATGCGGACAAGTCGCGGCCGTCTGCATAGGATTGCGTATTGTAATGCAATCCTATGCAGGCAGGCAGGGGCGGAAATTTCCACCCGTGTGCAGGGGGCCTTATACATTGCAAAGGGTAAAATCTATGGTGTAAATCTTTGATGTAAATTGACTTGCAGAAAATGTCAAATCTGCACTGCTCGTTAATTTCCATCCATACATTTTTTCAGCATTTTTCACAGATTTATTAAAATCCCATCTACTTTGCTGCTACTTTAATATGCTGTGGATCTTCTGCCAAGCACATCAGAACTCAAAATCTACAGTGTCTCCACCCCTTGTGAAAATACCCTTAGAGGCACATTAGACTGGAGGGACTTACCCATTAACCCCCGTTCCCCATTAAACAAAGACACCATACGACTATATGCTGGCATATTGTGGGTAGGCCACAGCCTTTATTAAACTGTATAAAACCTTTTAACGAATCCTCTATTTTTCTCCTTCCATGCCAAAAAATAAAAATGTCCGATTCTAACGTCGTAAAACTGAGGCGTAAGAAGGCCCCTCTCGGCCTGAAAAAGCCCTTCCATTTCTTGCTGGCATGGAAGTCCTCAAATTCCGCCTACCGGCTGTGACAACTTCCTGTAACATTAATCCCATCACCCCTCTAATAATTCTCTTCATCCCCCCCCCTCAGCTCAGAGGGCGGGTGGGCGGGCGTCTTCACTCTTCTTCTCCCGGTCCAGAATGATCTTCCTCTTCCTTCTTCTTCCTCTAACCCTGCTAACTCCACCCCTAACCCCTGGTCACTTCCTTTCTTCCTGACCCCTCCCCTCCAGTCCTCAGCATCTTCGCCAGTAAGCTTTGCTGCTATCTAGACTGGAGGGACTTACCCATTAACCCCCGTTCCCCATTAAACAAAGACACCATACGACTATATGCTGGCATATTGTGGGTAGGCCACAGCCTTTATTAAACTGTATAAAACCTTTTAACGAATCCTCTATTTTTCTCCTTCCATGCCAAAAAATAAAAATGTCTGATTCTAACGTCGTAAAACTGAGGCGTAAGAAGGCCCCTCTCGGCCTGAAAAAGCCCTTCCATTTCTTGCTGGCATGGAAGTCCTCAAATTCCGCCACGAAGGATGCAGCATATTACTATGCTGCACTCCGCCCCCCACATGCCAGCAAAAGAGCCGACTCTACCCCATCCTGCAACCTAGATAAAAAGGTATCTAGCCCTATGTCGCTAAGATGCACTCCGTCACCTCGCATCATCCCGCGCTCTCTTCTCTCCAGCTCCCAATGACGTATTGCTATCCCACCTAACGCTCGCACATGCTTTGATATCCTAAAATTGACAGTCTTCCTTACTCTCTCGATGGCTTCATTATCTCTTGCCTCTCTCCAAATTCTTCTGGCCACGATATCTGACCAAACAATTACGACCTTCTTAAAAATTTCCTTGAAACGAAAAATGTCCGCTTTCATCAATGCTATCAACTCCGCCACCTTTATCTTCCCAAGGTCATTTCCACCAGCGTGAATAACTAATATCACTCTGTCATTCTTCCAGCTGCTGATTTTTAAAACCTCCTGGAGCAGCCTGGGCCATTGTAATCCTCTAATACCAAGCCAACGCACTGGCACATTAAGGCCTAAATTCACGCCAATGGGCCTATTTCTGGCTCTCTTTTCCGCCCAGTATACATAGGAGTGGCCCACCACCCATACTGTCCAATCCGACACTGTGGATAAAATAAAAGAACAAAACCAAAGCAGAAATCGCAACACCATAAACAATATTATAGAACTCTCAGATTTGGCCGAACATATGACCGATAAGCATCTGATTTCCAACGACCCACCTTCTTAACCCCCTCGATACCCATGCCACACGCAAAAGCGGACGTCGCAGCTCCGATCCTAAACGAATGTGATCCGAATTCCAAGGGGTTAAGGCCTAGCATTCTAATGCTATTCCGCATGACCGCCGTAAATTGGTATTTAGTTAGGGGAAAACCCGACGCATGGCACAAAAACGGACCAGTCCCACAGTGTCTCTTGGCGAACTCCTTTACCAGTAACACCGGGCACCACTTTGTCCCCAATTTTCCCACTCTAATCCATTCTCCCATCCCGTATATGTCTGTCTTTGATCTTCTGACACCTATCTTAATACAGTCTTTGTCAATTACCACGTCTGAGAAAAACAGCCCCCCGGGCTTTGACTTGCACGCCGATACTAACTCCCCGATGCGTAATGCGGCAAAAAAGGCGATGGAAAAAGCCGCGCGAAAAAGCTCTGCTTCGGAAGCATCTGTGCAGACCGACTCCACCACGTTGAGAATAGCGTTTAATAACTCGAACGTGATAGGGCGCCTGCCGTCCTTGGTCACCCTGTCCTTCTTCCACCCTTTTATTATTTGCCCAAAAACGAAGTCCTTCGTCACGTCTCTTGTCCCGTGTAAGCGCAACAAAAATGCTATGGCCGATAGTCGTTTTTTCGCCGCATCCGCTGAAGACCCGCTTTTACGCATCGCGGACAGGACATCTAATGTCACCGCCCTTGCTCTTTCTTCTGTTGGAAAAATTCCACCCGCCGCTGCTAACCATTCTTTCCATACTTTGTTATATCGGTTCCATGTGGTACTTGTTACTGACGCTTTAACGAGAGCTAACAGCTCTCCTCTATCACTTCCCACAAGAAAGCAGGGCAACATACCCCCTCGACCTCCGCCGTCGGGTGCAGCTCCCTGAAATGTGACATCTGAAAACGAGAAAGAGCATCAGCAGTAGCATTCAAATATCCTGGTACATGTCTCGCTTTAAACTTAACATTGTGCTGTAAACACCGTAAGATCAAATGGCGTAATGCTGCCAGCACCAACGTTGAGGATGACGATTGCTTGTTGACCATTTGCACCACCGATTGATTATCTGACCAAAAGCAAATATTACCGTTGGCCAACCTCTGGCCCCATATTTCCATTGCCACCACCAAAGGGAAAATCTCCAATAACGCTGTGTTCTTTATCCATTTTCTTTCAATCCATGTATCCGGCCATGCAGCACAACACCATTGATCACCCAATATTACTCCGAATCCGTATGAACCAGCTGCATCCGATACCAAGCCGATCTCTTCATTCTGCTTCTCCTCCTCCAGACATATTACTTGACCGTTAAATGAACTCAGAAAAACTCTCCATATGTGCAGGTCTGATCTCATCCCTTTTGTCACCCTGACAAAATGATGGGGTTCCTTTACCCCTTTCGTTGCTAGTGACAACCGCCGGGAAAAGGCTCGCCCCATCGGAATGACCCTGCACGCGAAATTCAACAACCCTAACAATACTTGAAGTTGGTGCAGTGTAACCTTCCGAGAACTGCCCACCAACTCCACGACTTGGCGCAAACGCGCCACTTTTTCATCCGGCAAGTGGAAAGTCATTTCCTCCGTGTCGATTTCTATGCCTAAAAAACCGAGCCTCGATGCGGGGCCAACCGTCTTCTCATCCGACAAGGGGACCCCGGCTTTTTTCATCAAACTACGAAACGACGAAAGTAAAAACTCGCAGGCCGTCGAATTTGCCTGACCAACAAAAAGAAAATCATCCAAATAATGCACTACCGATGAGATGCCCGTCTCCACTCTCAACATCCATTCCAAGAATGAACTAAAAACCTCAAAATAATAACAGGAGATAGAGCAACCCATCGGTAGGCACATGTCAACAAAAAACTGGTCCTCGATGCTGCATCCCAGCAGATGAAAACACTGCGGATGCACCGGCAGAAGCCGGAAAGCCGATTCAATATCGGCCTTTGCCAACCAGGCGCCTTTTCCCGCCTGTCTAACTAATGCAACCGCGCAGTCGAAAGACGTATAAGACACCGCCGCTTGCTCTTTTGATATTCCGTCGTTGACTGATTCACCCGACGGATAGGATAGGTGATGGATAAGTCTGAACTTGCCAGCTTCCTTCTTCGGAACCAGTCCCAAAGGGGAAACCCGCAAGTTCACGAACGGCGGTTCCCGGAACGGGCCCGCCATTCGACCCATTTCTACCTCCTTCAGCAACTTCTCCATCACCAACTGTTTATTATCGCGAGCGGACTTTAAATTCTGGCAAAAAGACGCCGACGAAACTGGGGAATGCGGGATAAAGAAACCTTCAGCAAACCCTGATCTAAGCAGGCTTGCTTCCAGTCTCCGGGGGTACCGGTCGAGCCACGGCTCCAGGTACTGGACGCTCACCGGCGTTCGCCCCTGTGTCGGGAACTCCCGTCGCTCGTTGGCGTCGGAAACAACGCAACGCCGTGTGCGAACCTCCACAGACCGAACATTCGTGCCGAAATTTGCACGATGTGAAAAAACGGCAGTGGCCTTCGTTGAAGGCCCAGCATGAACCGGATGGTTTTGGGGCCGCAGCAGCCTGCTGTCCACTGGCTCCTGCGGCCGATCCTTGAAAGCTATGTTTTACGGGTTTTTGCGCCAGGATCAGCTGTATCCAAACGTCAGTCGCCTTTGACGCCCAACTGATATGCTGTGAACCCGAAATTCTGCGACGAAAATCTTCGTCGTATCGCCACCAAGCCGATCCCCCGTGCAACTTATATGCACTGTGGATCGTGTTGATGTACACGAGCAATTCCGGGCCCTTCTGCGGCTGCTGCTTGCACACTACATGTGCCAAAATCAAAAAGGCCTGTAGCCAATTCCCAAATGTTTTGGCTACTTTGGGTTTTTTCTCACTCCCACGTTCAGTGAACCGTTCCTTATCCACTGACACGTGTTCGACTGATAACAGCGACCATATATCCACATAGTTACCATTTATAATTTTTGTTACCACTTCGTTCTCCAGCCCCGCATCCAACGGGGCTACTCCACAAAAAAGCGAGTCTGCTAATTTCAGACCCTCGCTCACCCCTGCCACCGAGGGCAGGCACCTTTGTCCTTGTGCTGGACCACCAACCTCGGGCGAGGCCTCCCTCCCCGGTTTATCATAGGACACTAGAAGCCCTTTTTCCATATCATATTTTTCCACCAAGGCTCTGAGAGCCACCATAAATTCATCCTTCCGGCTCGTGCCGGACACATTATCCCAAACTTTATTTAATTGAAACGACTCACCCGCCTCGTTGACCTCCGGCATAGCCAAGGGAACGTTAGGGGCGGGCAGTGATGTTTGATGGTATTCCCGTGCGTATCGTGCCGTGCCACTTTCTTGGGTGACACACCGGCTCCTCGGGCTCCTTGACATTGTAGCCCCGCAGGCTGACATCCTGTTACCCGGTCTGCTCCCACGCTCTCCTTGTCTGATATCTGCAGAAGAAGCCGGTGACCGTGAACACAAATTCCTCATGACCTGCATCTCCACCTCTCGGTTGCTCTGCCCTTCCCTCCAAGTCACCGCTTCTGCCTGACCACCCCGTACGAATCTGCTCCTCCTCATCTCCTCTCGTTCTGCTGAAGATGATGAGCAGCTGCGCTCCTCTCGCGCCCTGGCTGTACGTCTGCTCTTTGCCCCCTCTAACTGCTTGCACCTATCCTGCCTTATAACTCTACCGCTGCTAAGATGGGGGCGGCCTAAGCTATTGTGCGCTGCGCAATGCTCCGGAGAGTCCCTCTCTACACTGCTGCAGCTTGAAATCCTGAACTCCCTGCGCCTGGATAACGTCACTGATGGAGGCCCCTGGCCCCCCCGCGCTATGGCGCGAAAATTCGCCGCCTCTTCTTCGCTGACTGCCGGCCTACTCCGCGCTGATGTGCGAAAATGCTCTGATTTTTCGCTCCCGGCGACCGCCCCATACTGCGCTGTGGTGCGAACTGTCGCTGTTTTTGAGCGATGAAATGATCGCCCCTTCCGCGCTGTAGCACGAAATTCGTCCGCCTCCTCTATTCTGGCCGCTGCCCCCCCCCTATCCCCCCCCACGTGCTGGTGGCGAATATTCTGCCCTCTATTTGGCTGGCCCTTTATGTTTTCCCTCCCTCCCCCCCCACTCTCCCCCCCGCTACTCGCGGCGCACGATGAGGGAGATGCACTCTCTGGCATCTCCCTCCTAACGGTCGCTGCATCTCCGCGGCCGGATCTATATCCTGTGCGCGGAACCCTACGCGCGCCTGCTGCTGCACGTGGCGATCGCTCCGGGACCTCGCTCCTTGGGACCTCGCTCCTTGTTCTGCCGTCAGCCGCGGGAATACCTCCTCCCGTGCTGGACTTACCCGACCTGGATGCTGCCATACCTCCACGGGTGAGTGCTGTCCTCTCCGCTACCTCTGGCTCACCGACTCCCATGCGTTCCGCTGGTTCCGCCTCCTCCCTACCGCGCTGAGACCGCACGGCACTGTTCCCTCCGAGTCGCTCCGGTCTTGGGCTGCTGTTACGCCCGCCTCTCTTCGCCACCGGGCTGGGGCTCAGACGCGCTGGCGGGTTTCTTCTCCGGGTTGGTCTTCCACGTGGCTCCTCGCTGCTGGGCAAAACCGGCTGGCTGGTGCTTGCTTCTTCTTCCGCCGCTGTCGTCCCGGAAAGGTCTTCAGCCATCTTCACGAGCCAGCTTGAGCCCTGGCTGGCCACCACGTCCTTGATCATCCGCATTAGCTCCTCCATTCTTCAGCTGTTCTGGGTCCGTCTTCACTCTTCTTCTCCCGGTCCAGAATGATCTTCCTCTTCCTTCTTCTTCCTCTAACCCTGCTAACTCCACCCCTAACCCCTGGTCACTTCCTTTCTTCCTGACCCCTCCCCTCCAGTCCTCAGCATCTTCGCCAGTAAGCTTTGCTGCTATCTATACTTGATGATTTCAACACTCAACAGAGGCACAACACCACATTGGTTTATATTTCTCACAAGGTGGTGCTATTGCTTTAATACTGCAAAATTTTAACAGATCAGAATATAACAATGATCACTTGTGTAATCCTCTATCTCAGGTTCCTGTTTACTTAACAGCTGCCACATGCAACTGACCATTATATATCTCAGAGGCTGTAAGAAGATGAAGGAGCACACTCACTCCTCCACCAAAAAATCAAGAAATCCTCTCTGTTGGAGCTCTCTTTGGCTACTTTGAGCCAGGGCCACTAATTCCTGTATTTCTCTGAAGCTTGATGAAAGACCCTGCAAGGTCAAAACGTTGCCTGATTTTTAAAGCATGGAGGAATAAAGAATTTGAATTTTACTTTCACCGTAGGTATACTGCCACATACTTAGTTATTTCTATGGACTCTTCACGGAATCAAGGTTGAGATTCCTTGTGTGGTGTTGCATTTATACCACCTCACCCTGCTGGGTTATTTTTTTGTGTGCTGTTGGTGAATTCATTTCTATATACTGTATTTCTGTGTCACTCACAGCAGGCGTTTACTCATGGCCCTTTAAGCTCTTCTCCGTACCCACAGCAGGGGGATTCGGCCTGTGACATGGCTCACAATGCTCTTTATAGTAAGTTGCCTGCGCCAATCCTCTCCTCTTTAACTACGTTACTGGCCCTGAAGACCCAGCCTGTCATAGGGATTATTGCCACCCCTGGTGACGTGACCGGTACTTCACCAGTAATAGAAAAAGTGGGAGGAAAGGCTCGATATAAGTGCCCACTAAGGGCCATTTGAGGAGTCTGGTGGCATAGTTTCAGAGTAGAGGAATTGGCATGTTGATACTTGTTAAGCATGGGTGACTTTATCCTGTGTTTCGCAACGTTTTAAGCAGTCCAGTGTCCTTCTGTGTAGGGGAAGATTCTTTATACCATGTTCAGTAAGGTTTTTGGTTACTGCATAAAACTTGTTACCTCTTCTTTAAGATCCCAGTCACACCCTCACTTTCATCAAAATCTCTTTACAAGGCTTCAAATTTCAAACCAGCTTCCACTGAGTATCAGGCGGTTGCTTCTCGCAGCACATACCCTATTTACTACATGCTTGTCACTCTTGCCCCAAGCCCCACTCTCTATTCGCTACATCCTTGTCACTCTTGTCCAAGCCCCACTCTCTAGAGCCCTACTCCTCTTGCTCAGACCCTATCTCAAAGGTTCTGCTTCACCTAACTCAAGGCCATGCTCTCACGTTCCAAGCTTAGTCTGTTATCATATTATAGACAGATAATTATAGTTTGGTACACCTCACAACGTAATCCACTAGATGCATTTCGGGCCACCAGGTAACCAAGCCTCCACTGTGGCCCTGACTGCACTCAGGTATAACTTCTCCCGAGGTTGAACACAGCACTATACACCAATTCCTGGCTCCTTCCAGGCTGACATTATCTTCATAGCAACCTTCATAGCTAACCCAACCAGGCTGCAGACAAATCTTCTATGTTATTGAGCCTGTGCATGAGTGATCTGGAAACTCTTCTTTACAGTCTACACACCGAATATCAACAGGAAGAGAAGGTTAATTTTTCTTGAGTCAAAGATAACTCAATCTGAATGAATACACGATACGTCCTTTGTTTGTAGCTATTAAAAAAATATTTTTTCTCTAGAATGAATTGACTTCCAAACACATTATATTAATGCCGACACCATAATTACATGTCGTTATTTATGCACATTTAACACCTCTGCTTTATTTGGAAAAACGAAACAGTATTATTCCTCTTTTGTATGCAATTTCAAACCTATTCTTATCCACATTGTTAGTTCATAATGAGCATAATGAGAATGGTAATAAGGATTATTAGACATGATCAAAGATGTTAATGAATCATACAAGCAAAAACATCAATGTTAACCTTTGCCCGCTCGTTTTTTTTTGTTTTCTTTTTTTCCCTCTTTTTTCTACAATGGACAATGATGGCTCGCTGTTTTAAAAAACTAATCACAAGTGCCTATTAAATTTCAGTTTCATATATTGCTTGAGGTAGAACTGATTATCATAGTGAATGAAATAGTTGTTTGGCTAATTCCCAGGGGACAAAAAGTCATTCTTCAAGGTGATGCATCTCATTTGAGGAATACATTAACAACTGAAGGCAGTTAAAAATACATGTGAACTCCCAGTGAGACAAATCTAAAGCTGACCACACGTATGTACTTTTGTTGTACTCGGAGAGGAAAAAAAATGTGATACGGAAGGGTGATTTCAGCAAACACTTGAGACTTTAATTTCCATCTCTAATGTGCTACAGATCAGAGATGCTTAGAACATATTTTGGATTTGCTGCTTTTTGAAAGAACTTTTAATGTCTTTTGCATTTTTCAAAGGTGAAAGTAAAAATATGAAAAAATAAGATAAGACCCAATAGATCTAAAGGTCAAGTTTGTGATAAGAATTATCCTTTAAGTTCAAGGTTGCGTGGTAAAATGAAGACTGGAGTGGTTGTGTGTTTTTTTTTTAAATTACAGGAGGAAGAAATCACTTAAAGGGAAAAGGCGACATGGAAGGTAATGTTAAAGTCAGAGAATAGAATGCAGGTTTGATATTGCCTAGATTTGTTGTCATTTCTCGTTTACAACAAATGCTCAAAAGGTGGGTATATAGAGCAGCACTAATTTTCCTTGGTAATATAGATAATTCATCGTCGTAGCATTTTGTTGCATTGTAATTTGTCTTTGAACAAAAATTTTTCTTGTTCGCTCAAAGAAGCCGTAGTGGGTGCAGGAGGACGAGTCACACTTGGGCCTTGGTGCCACATAAGAGGAAACCAGTATTACAAATGGCATATAGTAGCTGGAGGCCATGTTTCACATTTTATGTTGGGGCCCAGGAGTCTCAATATTCAATTTTTTTCTTAGAGGTTTCGAGCTGAAATAACAGTACTTAAAAGTTTATAAAAGTAAGCAGAAGGTCAGATACAATTACATACTCTATAGATCAAGTGTAATATCAATTGTACATCATAAAATGTCATAAAGACGTTACATCGTTTATCAAGTAAGATCAATAAACATCAAAATCGTCAGTAGAATACAGGCTGGAATACCACTAAGAGATAAGCTATACAGAGGGACAGGGTAAGAAGCTCACCACCTGCACTTGTGGCCACGCTTCCCGAAGCATGGATGATGCATATCCAGGGAATGCATCCAGACAAAAAGAAACATCCTGCTTTACAGACTAAAAACCAATGATTTATTCAAGAGATGTCCTAAGTAAAGTTTTTATTTTTAGTCCATGGAGCTGGATATTTCTTCTTTTTTTTACAAGATTACGGTACAAGAGTTCTCATAAAATAGAAGTCAATTGCCGTGTTGGGATTCTTACATGCAAAGAGTTACTGCAGCAGGTCCCTACTCACCTCCATTTGTGTCTCTTTATTGGGCAATGCCTGATAGTATTCTTTCAGCTGGTATCTCACTAGCAGTTCTCAGCGGAACACCAGCTGAAAGCCCCGAGAACAATGCAGCTGTTTTCCAATACAAAACAGCTGCTTTGTTCTCAGAGCTATTGCGGTGGTATTCCGCTCCAGTCCATTAATTCTTAAGTAGCTAATTAGCTACTTAGAGTTATGCAAAAATGATCGCTCAAAACTGTCACTCAAACTGTTGTTTGAGCAAATTTTGAGCGATCATCGTTCCATGTAAATGGGCCTTTAGGCTACATTCACAGGAGTGCGAATCTCACACGAGTTCTGTGAGTTGTGAGACACACAATACTCGTGCAAGTATGAACTCCGTTCTTTTGAGTTGAGTCATACACAAGTGATTTTTTTCCCTCACAGCAATTCATATCTTTTTTTCCCATCCCTTGGAATGCATCGCCCATTGTTTTCAAAGTGACAGCCAAATACATTGCGAGTGTGATGTGATCTGTCCCATTGAAATTAAGAGAAAACATTTGCCGATCCTTCAGACGCGTGTAAAGAAAGTGCCGGAGGGATGCTATTTCACTCAAGTGATTCAAGGTATTTTTGCATATAAAATGCCTTACATCCACGTGTAAGATGCACATTGACAAGCACGATATTAAGCCTGGTTTCTTGGCCCATATCACGCTCGCTCATGTGAATGTAACCTTATAGCTCAAAAGCTGCAGCAATAATTAACCTGCTGAGGATTAAAATTTGTACAAAGTTCAATATTTCGTACACGTATTTGCATGTATATGTAAATTAAGTGTAACATGCCCTACTGAGGTGCATTGCTGCCTGAATATTAGTAAATTCTAGAATATATACTTAAAGGGGTTGTCCCGAGGCAGCAAGTGGGTCTGTACACTTCTGCATGGCCATAATAATGCACTTTGTAATGTACATTGTGCATTAATTATGAGCCATGCAGAAGTTATAAAAAGTTTTATACTTACCTGTTCCGTTGCTGGCGTCCTCGTCTCCATGGTGCCGACTAATTTTCGCCCTCCGATGGCCAAATTAGCCGCGCTTGCGCAGTCCGGGTCTTCTGCAGTCTTCTATGGGGCTCCGTGTAGCTCCGTGTAGCTCCGCCCCGTCACGTGCCGATTCCAGCCAATCAGGAGGCTGGAATCGGCAGTGGACCGCACAGAAGAGCTGCGGTCCACGGAGGAAGAGGCCATCTTCAGCGGTGAGTAGAGAAGTCACCGGAGCGCGGGGATTCAGGTAAGCGCTCCGGTGAGCTTTCTTTACCTCCCTGCATCGGGGTTGTCTCGCGCCGAACGGGGGGGGGGTTGAAAAAAAAAAAAACCCGTTTCGGCGCGGGACAACCCCTTTAAAGGCGTTGTCCACAATTAGAAAAACATGGCTGCTGTCTTCCAAAAATAGTGCAAGTCTTGTCCATAGGTTGTGTCTGTTATTGTACCTCATCACCATTGAAGTGAATGTGGTTGAGATGCAATACTGAAATACAGGAATGGCACTATTTTTGGAAGAAAGCAGACATTTTTCTTAAGCCGGTGTCTGCAGACAGTTGGAATTTGGTTATGCAACTTTAGCACTGTATGAAGGGAAGCAAGACATTCTAGCTTTGTACCATAAGAACGGAGCTACAGTCACTTCTTGGGATCCATTCTTGGGATCAGTGGAGGTCCCAGCTGTTAATTCCACACTGATCTATCCATTCTCACATGAGTGAAAACTAAAAAAAAACAACATTTATGGGGCATACTTTTACTTCAAGTTACTGTAAACTCTTCTTCTAGAGACCACAAACACCTGGATAAGGGCGCCTACCCACTGGCGATTTTTTTTCCTTTGCGTTTTGCGTTTTTTCTGAAGAGCAATTAGTATAGAATGTGTTCTTTTCCATTTGCGTTTTTTTTTTCGGTCCGTTGCAATTTTTCACATAGGAACTGTCAGTTGCATATGTGTCCTTATTTTTCTCTTAATGCACCCATGAATGTCAATGGAAATTAACGGAAAACGCCAGTTTTTCACACACGAAAATCGGCAACACCAGTGGGTAGGCGCCCTAAAGCAGATTTTATGATAGCAACCATGTTTGATCAGGAGCCAACTGCTCTGACCCCCACTGACTGATACAAAAAAGTAGTAAAAGCACTTGGTAATCATTCCTCTCTGTGTTCTGTCCGCTAGGCCTACTTCAGAATCTGCACCATTGCCCCATTTTAATCAATGACCAACATGTGGCCGCTTGAAAAAAGCAGAGTGAATCTTCCAGGAGACAACATTTTTTTTTAAAAGTCCCTGAATGGTGTAAAATAATAAAATAAGCCATACTCACCTTACTGATCCCCACTGTTCCCATTCCAACACTTCCCACATCTGCCACAAGTCTCTATTTCCTGGTTTCTTTCCATATAAACATAGAACTGCTGCAGCCAATCACTGACTACAGTGGGGACCAACTACAGCCAATTATTGTCGAGAGGGAATAAAATGTTGAGGCAATACCAAATTAATATAGTTTTTTTAGTTTTTTTTGCTGTACTACAAAATAAAAGAAAACCAGTAAAGCAAACAAACACTGATCAGGCTTAACAACAGGTGGTACCAAATTGCTTAGGCATGCCTAATGTAGCCAGGACCGTGCGGAGATAGGTTGGAGAAAGATTAGTAGGATGCACAAACTGGTCTTTTAAGTATGGGGGCAGGTGCATGAATGCACTCCACAAGCAGAAGCTATAGACTGGAAACTGGGAAGGGCATCCACTACATGAAGGAGAGGTAGGTGAACGACAACCAACTGCGGCACCAGGAGCCAAAATAGTGACAATATACTCCTGTCCAACTTCCTTCCTTTGCACCTTCAGAGATGTTTTTTGAGATTTGTTCCCAATATCAGCTGTCATTTAATGCTGCTAACATTGGATTTACATAATTCACAACTGGTGTTACGTTGAAATGTACCATATGGATTTTATTAGATATGATCAAGACATCAGTGCCTACTGCATCAAGCAGAGTAGTGAGAGAGATACTATATTGAAATCTAGACTTTCCTGACATCTCCAATTGTCTCTATCTTTTATTTGACAAGCCTTCAGATTTAATAAGGCTTAGATATGTTGATATTTTTATTCTGGAGTTGGATAGTTCAATAAAGTGCCATTAAAATCCTACTTTCTCATCCATGTGTAGCAAGGTTTCCATATAAGCAAAAGATTCACATGATGTGGTTTAGAAAACACATACTGGGAGGTAACGTCAAAATATGTAATTTCTGGCAATTTGCTTTACTTGGAAAACATGAAACATTTCTTATTGACTATTCAGTTCCTGTTTGCAGATGAAGCAATGAGAACAGATAGCATGGCAGCTGCAGGGAATTTCCAATCCCCTCTTTGGCTTTCCTGTCAGCCCGTCAAAAGGCTACTTACAGACTGCCACAGTGCTGTTTGTTATGTTAGTTTATCATCTACATCCCATTTATAGACTTTTTTGCTATAAATGGCCATTAATGCTTTGTTAATGGCATCTAGTGTACATCCTATGCAGCCATCTTTCGCTACGTTCTCATTGACAACCCTTGATAGACATGTTTGTAATTTTTGAAAAAAAAGCTAAAAACTACCATTTTGCATTGACATAAGTATTCAGACCCTTTGATATGATACGTGAAATGCAGCTCTGGGAGCTTCCTATTTCTCTTGATCATATCTGAGATGATCTGAGAAACCTTGATTGGAGTCTGCCTGTGGTTAATTTATTTGATTGGACATGATTTTAAAAGACACCCCTCCCCCCATCTACGTAAGGTTTTACAGCTCACAATGCATATCAGAGTCAAAGCTAAGCCACAAGGAGGAAAAAACTGCCTGTAGGATTGTGTTGAGGAACAGATCAAGGAACAGATCGGGAGAAGGCTTCAAAAAATGTCTGCTACACTGAAAATTCTCAAGAGTACAGTGGCCTCCATCATTCTTAAATTGATTAATTTTAATACAACCGGGACTCTTCGTAGAGCTAGCAGACCCACCAAACTAAGTAATTGGGAGAGAAGGACTTTAGTAAGAAAGGTGACCAAGAAGTCAATGGTCACTGTCTGAGCTCCAAAGATCCTGTGTGCACATCGGAGAAGCTTCCAGAAGGTTAACCATCACTGCAGCACTCCACTAACCTGGGCTTTATCTCAGAGTGGACAGGAAGAATTTTCTCATCAGTTAAATATACATGAAAGCTCACTTGGAGTTTGCCAAAAAGTGCCCAAAAAACTCTGAGGCCTCAGTCACACGGGCGTTTTTTCCCACGATTTGCGGATCGCATGACAGATGCGCATCCGCAAATCGTGAGACCGGGGCCGAAAAATCGCCCGAAAAATCTGCTCCTAGCCGCGTTTCATTAGAAATGGGCCGGAGCAGTGCAGCGCTGTCCAGCGCATTGAATTCAATGGAGCCAGCAATACAGCCGGCTCCATTGAAAGCAATGGGCTGCGGGCGATCTCACAATGAATTTTCGGGAAGGGCTTAAAAATATAAGCCCTTCTCTGAAATTCATCCAGAAATGTGTAAAAAGTAAAAAAAATATATATACTCAACTTGTCCCGGCAGACGGAGTTCAGCCGCGGCCGGCCGGCAGTTCTCCTGAACTGCTGTGAGTAGTATTCAGCAGCCGGGGATTTAAAATCCCCGCCTGCTGAATGAGCTGCCTCTGATTGGTCACAGCCTCCCCAATCAGAGGCAGCTCTCACTCACCCATTCATGAATTCATGAATGGGTGAGTGAGTGCTGCCTTTGATTGGCTCAGCGCAGGCACCAATCAGGGGCAGCTCTCAGCTGTCATTCAGTGAGTGAGAGCTGCCTCTGATTGGGGAGGCTGTGACCAATCAGAGGCAGCTCATTCAGCAGGCGGGGATTTTAAATCCCCGGCTGCTGAATACTACTCACAGCGGTTCAGAAGAACTGCCGGCCGGCCGCGGCTGAACTCCGTCTGCCGGGACAAGGTGAGTATATTTTTTTTTTTACTTTTTACACATTTCTGGATGAATTTCAGGGAAGGGCTTATATTTTTAAGCCCTTCCCGAAAATTCATCCTGCGATCGCCGGCAGCCCATTGCTTTTAATGGAGCTGGCTGTATTGCCGGCTCCATTGAATTCAATGGGCAAACATCGTTCTTCTCTGCCACATCTGTTACAGCTGTGGCAGAGGAGAATGATTTGTCTAGTATACGTTCTCAATGGGGTCAGCGCTGCTGCCGCCGGCCCCATTGAGTGCATATAGAGAAGAGAACAGGAATCGCAGATAGGTGCGATCTGCGATTTCTGTTCTATAATTTATCGGACGAGCGCATAAAAAGTGCTCATGTGTCCGATACCATTGCAAAGCAATGGTTCTATAAAATTGCCGGATGCATGCGCATGCGCAAATCGCGCGAAAAAACGCCTGTCTGACCGAGGCCAAAAACTGTGAGAAATATCATTCTCTGGTCTGATGAAACCAAGATTGAACTTTTTGGCCTCTGCCTACAGGAAGCAAAGCATTGCTCATCACATACCCAATACCATGCTTACAGTGAAGCATGACCCTAAGCACACAGCCAAGACAATGCAGGAGTGGCTTAGGAACAACTCTGTAATTGTTCTTGAGTAGCCCAGACTTGAACCCAATCGAACATCTCTGGAGAGGCTTAAAAATAGCCATCCACAGACGGTTGCCATCCAACCTGACAGAGCTTGAGAGGATCTGCAGAAAACAATGGCAGAAAATTCCCAAATTCAAGTGTGCTAACTTTGTGGCATCATACCCGAGAAGATTGGGGGCTGTAATCATTGCCAAAGTTGCTTCTACTAAGTACTGAGCACGAGGTGTGAATACTTATGTCAATGCAAAATGTTACTTTTTCATTTTTAGAAAATTTACTAAGATTTTGAACGTTCTGTTTTCACTTTGCCATTATGGGCTATCGAGTGCAAAATGAAGGGGAAAAACATGGATATTTTTTTTTTACAATTTGCACAAGGCCACAACATAATAAAATGTAAAAAAAAGCAAAAGAGTCTGAAGACTCTCCAAATACATTGTACAGAGCCACATGTGCGCCTATGATAATTGCATCTGTAACATCCCACATGTCTTAACCAGTGCTAAGCGCAGATTTATACCGATGTTACATTCACATCCAGCATTTTCTAGGGTACTAGATTAGGGATACAAATGTGTTTCCAGACGATTGCCGATGATCAGCCAGACTATATCACCTAATCTATTACCAGAGTGTCCATCCATCACTCAGTGCTGGTTACAACATGTGGGATGTTACTGTACAGATGTGGTCATCATAGGTATGTATGTTGCTCTGTACTTTCGTTTCCAAACTGTTCAAGTCCTGTGCTGATAATAAAGTGTTTCCTGTAAAACAATACTTCAACCGTAACACATTCTATGCAATATATTAAGCCACCTGCACTAGTTGCAGGCTACAATATATTGGCTGTACATCATACAACCTGAAAACCAGAATCAGATGACTTTTAGATATTGTAAAACTCAATTATTATGACATATCGGCTGTTTCAGAAAACGTCACTCAGGTGCATAATTGGGATGTTCAGGGTACTGAATGGAATAACCAGCCTACTAGTAATCTAATATTGTTGATTCGTCCACAATAGGTTATATATTCATATGTTTATGTTGACTTATTTTCTGATATCCAGTATTTATATCCCATTTAATACAATTCGATATTTTTAGCACGTGATCTACAGGTATTTGTTAGGGTTAGTTACTCTTAACGTTGTAATTGCTAGTAAGTATCCATCTGTGTGCTATGAACAAAGCCTGCCCGTGCCTGAAACATGTAAGTGACAGAATTGTGTGTCCTCTGTTTGGATTTTATGAAGCTTAAATAAAATATTCTTTATCTGTTGGCTAATGGAATATGATCGGTTTGTCTATTTCAAGTAGTCTTCCATATATTTTTGTGATTCCTACCATAAGTGGTGAGATAGGCAGTGAGATATTTTGATAATCTGTGAGATCTCAAATTTTGAGAATTAATACTACAGCAGAGCATGCTGGGAGGATGTGAAGGATCCTGGGAACACATTAACAAGAAGTTTCTGCCTGACTTCTCTGGAGAGTTGGGCATTTGATGGCGCACCAGCCATGTTGGAGGATCGGGACTGGGGTGACATTACAACATCAGCCCCTACCTACAAGATCCTCACACTAGCGTATGCTCAGTGTCATTTCCCAGCCAAGAAGCCAATGGCTTCTAACCAGGACACTTCCTTGTCAGTTAGTAGACGGATTGCTTAAACTAGCCAATCGGTTGTAGTCTGTGTATATTTATTCCGGCTCCTCCTCATGGAGGACGCTGGTTATATTCTCAGTCTGATGGTGCTTCTGATCAAGTCGGCAGTTCTGGATCCAGTCCAGCGTCTGAGTTCAGATAAGTCTGTCTGGTTATTTACTTTATCTAGTGTGTTGTAATATTTTTACTCCTGTACTTTTCTGATACACTTTATTGTAATGCCAAGCCTTGGTCAAAGTCCCTGTCACCATCTATGGAAAGTCAGGATCACCCCAAGTTCTCACCGCCCACGTTATGTCAATCACCCTGCCTTTGGGTAGGGTTCTTTTGCATTAGTAAATTAGGGTTACTTTCACCTTTCCCCGAACTTTTAATTTTCCTTATATATTTTATGTTATCCATAATTGTACTTGGAGTATGCATCTGCCCATTACATGCACATTAATTGCTTGCTGTTCGGAAGTGGCGACATTTGCTTAGTATGCCACGAACGTAACAGTGCAATTTGAATGTCAGTAATGAAGCATTTTTTATATTTTTGATGGGTCATATTTAGTAATATCCTTTTTTTTTTGGGGGGGGGGGGGTATTCTCTGGTTCTCTTTACTCATAAATTGTATCCCTCCAACTCAATGATGGTTTATTTTATCTAACAAGCAATGTCTGAGAAACCCCTGAACGGATGCAGAGCAAATTAGCAAAACTAGTCCAGTCAGCCGAGCAAGTACGGTACATCTACTAGATTTCTATCGTGGAAAGGGTTACAATAACTACTGAACTTGATTTCCATTGGAGTCCTATTCTTGCACAGTGTTTCTGCATTCCCTATGCCTCTGTTATATATACAGTAATTGCTGTACAAGCCTTAATGTTCTTTAACCTGACTTTGTGATTCACTTCCATTTAGTTCTGAAACTAAAATGTGCGAGCCTTGGAAAGCGGGAGTCAGAAGCACATCTAAAGGATTAGGAGTCTGAAATGTTAATGTCATGCATCTCATGTAACCCATCACAAATTGTTATACTCTGGGAGTGAGATAGTATGACATGTCATAGCAGTATGAGGCTAAACAAGGCATCTTTCTCCTAGTTTCCTTTTAATTATAAAAAAGAATGACATGTATTTTATCTCTGAAAAAGGCCAATAAAGTACAAGAATGGAGATGGATCCTCTTCACCTAGAGCCGAGGCAATAGAGGCTTGCATATTAGAAAGGAAATACAATTTATACTTTATGGGAAAAGGAAAACCGTGCCTCAATTTCAGATGTTGCAATCAATACTACACTATGTATCCAAATAAATCCAGTTTTTATATTTACTCTTCCTAGCAACAAATTCTGCTTCGAAATGTCATACAGCAGATTTTCATACAACATAGTATATGGTTGTCATTCACCGACATATTCAATGTCCCTAAAACTGAATTCACTGCAAATTATCTATTGGTTTTATATCCCAATAAAGTATATGTATATTGCATTTATTTGCTGAGTGGAGGTTCCAAACTGAGCATCCCCATAATGAGCTAGGTAAAGTGCTTCCCTCCAACAGATTGCTACAATACTAAAAAGGATTCTCCTGGATTTTAACCCCTTGAGGACAAAAACATTTTTGTTTTTTCATTCTTCTTCTTTCCTCCCAACTGTCCAAAAACATCAAATTGTTTGTATTTTTCCATCAACATAGTTGTTGGAAAGCTTTTTTTTTTTTGCAGGACGAAATGCATTTTTCAATGGTACTTTTTACTGTACCATATAATGTATTGAAAAGCTTTTAAAAATGTCCAAGTTGATTAACTCCTTCCCGCTCCTGGACGTACCTGGTACGTCATGGCAGCCTGGTACTTCCCGCAACATGACGTACCTGGTACGTCCTGGAGATAGCACGGGATCACATGTGATCCCGCGCTATCCCGCAGCGGGAGCCGGCTGTCAGTCACAGCCGGCGTCCCGCTCCAACAGCGGGGGGACATCGCGGCAGGGAAAGAGTTCACAGAGGGATCGCGATCCCTGTGTGTCTCCGGCCGGAACTCGCGATGTTATCGCGAGAGCCCGGCCTGTCACCATGGCAACAGGACGCCAGACACTGGCGTCCTGTATTGCCTGTGCCTATAATCGCTGTACAAGCGATAAGGCATGGCAGAGCAGTAGCTCTGCCATGCCTTATGACAGCGATCATAGGCACAGTGATGTAAGTCCCTCAGAGGGACTCAAATAGTATAAAAAAAAAGAAAAGAAAAGTGTAAAAAAAAGAAAAATGTAAAAAAAAAAAATGTAAAAAACCCCTTTTTTATGCTTTTTCTAATATTAGCATAAAAAAAGGGAAAAAAAACTAAAACCCCACATATTGGGTATTGACGCGTCCGTAACGACGTGTACAAAAAGATGAACATGCTTTTTATTTTGTACGACAAAAAGCGTAAAAAAAACGCTAAAAAACAGAGGCAAAATGCTAATTTTTAGCATTTTGCCTCACAAAAAATGCAATAAAAGTGATCAAAAAAGCCGTACATTTCCCAAAATGGTACCAATAAAAACTACAGCTCGTCTCGCAAAAAATAAGCCCTTGAAGAGCTCCGTACATAGAAAAATAAAAAAGTTACAGGACTTTGAATGCAGCTATAGAGAAAAAAAAAAGATTTCCAAAAAAAGGGGGTTTTATTGCAAAAAAGTGTAAAAACCTAAAAAAAATATAACAATTTTGGTATCGTTGTTACCGTACCGACCCGCAGAAAAATTTTAGTGTGTCATTTATGCTGCATGATTAACGCTGTAAAAAAAAAAAAAATCTATGGCAGAATTGATGCGTTTTCTCTCCCTGTTATCTTTAAAAAAAGAAAAAAAAAATTTTACGATATTGTCTATATACCCAAAAGTGGCACCGATAAAAACTACAGATCGCCACGCAAAAAACAAGCCCTTACACGGCCGCGTCCACGGAAAAATAAAAAAGTTATGGCTTTTGAAAAATGGAGATGGAAAAATACCAAAAAATTGCTTGGTCCTCAACGCCAAAATAGGCCATGTCATTAAGGGGTTAAAAGGAGAAAAAAAATAAATTGTGCCATTTGGGGGTTGGGAAGGTTGTTTCTATGGAATATATACTGTGGCAAAAATAACATGTTTTGGGTCAGTATGATTACAGCAATATCAAAGTGTTAGCTTTCTTTGTTGTATGCATTTAAAAAAAACAACTTTCTGCCGTCATCTTCTGATCGTCATAACTTTATAACATTTTTCTGTCCATATGGTTGTCTGAAGGCTTGCTTTTTTCACGATGACTTGTGGTTTCTACTGGTACCATTTTGAGGTATATATGACTTTTTGAAAACTTTTTATTAATTTTTTTCTTGGAGACAAGGGTAAACAAAAAAGCAGGATTTTGGTTTTGTGTATTTTTTTCTCATGTTGTTCACCATGTAGTATAAAAGATTTGTTATTTTAATAGATCCATTTTTTTAAAGGATGGAGTGATACCAGATGTGTTCATTTTTTTATTCTGTTTTCGTTATTAGAAGTATGGGAAGAATATTTTTTTTAACTTTTAAAATATTTTTTTTTTTTTTTGTAATTTGTAAAAAAAAATCACTTACTTTTAGTAAACTTGAACTAGCAGTCATTTGATTATTTACACAATATACAGCAGTATTCAGTATTAGGCCTTAGTCAGACGGGCGTTTTTTTTGCACGATTTGCGCATGCGTCCAGCGATTTTTTTAAACCATTGCTTTGCAATGGTATCGGACACATGAGCGCTTTTCATCCGATAAATTATAGAACAGAAATCACAGATCGCATCTATCTGCGATCTGCGATTCCTGTTCTCTTCTCTATATGCGCTCAATGGGGCCGGCGGCAGCAGCGCCGACCCCGTTGAGAACATATAGAAGACAAATCAGCCGGCTCCATTGAAAGCAATGGGCTGCGGGCAATCTCACAATGAATTTTCGGGAAGGGCTTAAAAATATAAGCCCTTCCCTGAAATTCATCCAGAAATATGTAAAAAGTAAAAAAAAATAAATACTCACCTTGTCCCGGCAGACGGAGTTCAGCTGTGGCCGGCCGGCAGTTCTCCTGAACTGCTGTGAGTAGTATTCAGCAGCCGGAGATTTAAAATCCCCACCTGCTGAATGAGCTACCTCTGATTGGTCACAGCCCTCACCAATCAGAGGCAGCTCTCACTCACCCATTCATAAATTCATGAATGGGTGAGTGAGTGCTGCCTCTGATTGGCTCAGCGCAGGGACCAATCAGGGGCAGCTCTCAGCTGTCATTCCGTCTGCCGGGACAAGGTGAGTATATATTTTTTGTAACTTTTTACACAGTTTTGGATGATGTTCAGGGAAGGGCTTATATTTTTAAGCCCTTCCCGAGAATTCAGCCTGAGATCGCCGGCAGCCCATTGCTTTCAATGGAGCAGGCTGTATTGCCGGCTCCATTGAATTCAATGGGCAAACATCATTCTTCTCTGCCACAGCTGTTACAGCTGTGGCAGAGGAGAATGATTTGCCTAGTATATGTTCTCAATGGGGTCGGCGCTGCTGCCGCCGGCCCCATTGAGCGCATATAGAACAGAACAGGAATCGCAGATAGGCGCAATCTGCGATTTCTGTTCTATAATAAATCGGACAAGCGCATAAAAAGCGCTCATGTGTCCGATACCATTGCAAAGCAATGGTTCTATAAAAACGGCGATCGCATGCGCATGCACAGATCGCACCAAAAATCGCCCATCTGACCGAGGCCTAATACATTATTTATACTGCTCAGAGAATGCAGTGAAAAATAAAAATAAAAAACATGCCAGAATTACAGATTTTGTTAATCTTGCCCCTAGAAAAAATGGAATAAAAACTGATCAAAATTGTACATGTTTCTAAAAATTAGATAAATAAAGACTTGAGTTCATCCCGCAAAAAATAAGGCCTTCTAGAGCTCTGGTAATGGAAAAAAAATTAATACGGCTCTTTGAATTTGGAGACACAAAAGCAAACCTTTAAGAAAAACAAATGTTTTAAATGTACAAAAATAGCAAAACATAAAAAAACTGTATAAACTTGGTATCACCGGAATCGTGTGACTCAGAGAATAATGTTATCACACTATTTATTCTGCACGCTGAACGCTGCAAAAATGAAATCCAAAAAACAAATGGCAGAATTTCTTTCTTTTTCCCTAATCTCCCTACAAATTATTTTACAAAAGTTATGCAATACATTATATATACCCAAAAATGACAATGTCCCGCAAAAAACAAGCCCCCATGGCTGTGTCAATGGAAACATGAAAAAGTTATGGCTCTTGGAACCCAACTGGAAAATTAGTTGAAATTAAAGGATTGGCCCATTTAAAAAACCTGCCTTGGTGGGTCTAAAAGAGTGGTAAGAAACCCGCCACTGAAGGGGTTAAATGCCATTAACAGATTTGACAGTGTCATGTAAATAATTGACAGCTGTAATAAAAGTTACCCCCTATTATGGCTGTAGCAGCTGAGTGTTACTGTCGAGCGGGCTTTGCTCCCAACCCTGCTTCATACAGACCCTGTTCACATCTGACATACATGTAGTTATATCTGAACTGGAGGCAATAATGATGCCCTAAAAGGATAAGTATATACACTTTAGTACAAAAGCGGATAACACAATAAGTATATATATATATGTTTATATATAGGTATTCCTCACACTGCAGATAGCCTCATTTAGCCTCACTCTAGTAAGACAAGTTGCAGTCACAGCCACTGATACACAGATGTATTCCAGACATTACCTTCTTCACTTTTCTCTTGGCTTGACCTACAGTATCCCCAGATGTATGGTGCAAGATAACCAGCTTTGGAGAAAAAAAAAAGATTTTCTAATACTCTAAATGTCACATTTATCTATGTGTGGCCACGCAGTGGTTGTGTTAGTTCCTTTCAACATTTAGGCGTTTGATGGCATGTCACAAAAATGTAGAGAATTTACAATATATTATCAGAAATTGAAGTACTTAAAATCTGTGGAAAGTTAAGGGTGGACACATCTGCATGAGTCCCTGAGTAAGCAGTGGTCTGGGCATGGTGCTCAAAGGAATGCTACAGCCTCCACATTGTGGTGATCCGTAGGGTTTCCAGAGGTTGGACCCATCGTGATAAATCATTGAGGCACTATCTTAAGGATAAAATCATTAATGCTAAAGTCCTAGAGAACCCCTTTTAAGATGACCATTGATGTACAGATCTGGTGGTCACTATATGACAAGTTTACCAGCTTTAAAGCAGAACAGATATTGAGAAGGAACACGGATGAAAGATATTTCCAAGGGTCGAAATGATTTTAACAATTGTAAGCCAATTGTATTGTGCAAAGCATCTAGCATTTACTTTGACCAACATGATAGCTAAATTTCTCAACTATAGTGTATACCACTGGGCGCAATTTCCATTAGTCTGAGCCATTTTTAGTGTAGTATTGTTTCAAGTAAAAATTGAAAATTGCAAAATTATCAATAATCAATATGTATGTGGCCAGCTTTAGTTGCTTGACTTAGGAGCTACTTCTATTACCCGTGTAAGCATACTGCATTGCTTAAAGCAACCCTCCAGTTAAGTAATAAAATTCTGTCCCGGAACCGGAAAGTGGGTGTATGGTGTATATTACTTGCACTCGATTTTCTCTTTCCATTGCATCAGTTTCAATCCTTGTTTCTGGGTGTCCAAGATGGCCACTGCTATCTTCAGACTACCTAATGACCCATACTGCATTGGTAATGTTAGACTACCAATACACTATACTTGCAGAGTGATTGGCCAATGCTGCTCACGTGATCAGCACTGACAAAACACAGAGCAGTGTATAGTCTAGTTAAAAAAATGGTGTCAGCTTTTTTTGTCTCATGAAAATGAGACTGGATTTGGTGCAACTGAGACAGTGAGGTGTGGATCGAGTGCAGATCCACCCCCCGGTCTGGGTAAAGATTTTTTTTCCAAAACTGGATGATGATTGTAATCTTGAATCATGGAATGGACCTCCATAGTCATTGGGTCCAACCCCCTGCTCAATGCAGAATTCACTAAATAATCCCAGACAGATGTCTGTCCTGCCTCTGTTTAAAGACTTTCATTGAAGGAGAAATCACTAGCTCCCCTGGTAATCTGTTCAACTCATTGATCACCATCACTGTCAAAAAGTTTTTTCTAATATCTAATCTGTGTCTCCTCCCTTTCAGTTTCATCCCATTGCTTCTACTCTTTCCTTGTGCAGATGAGAATAGGGCTGATCCCTCTGCACTGTGACAGCCCTTCAGATATTTGTAGGCAGCTATTAAGTCTCCTCTCAGTCTTCTTTCTTGCAAGCTAAACATTCCCAGATTCTTTAGCCGTTTCTCATTGATAACCGTCCCTTTTTCCATTTAATAAACATATTTTTCTGCCTTTTTAACATGTGAGAAAGTTTATGAGTTCATCCATCCTGGTCTCTTTAAATGTCTCCCATTCTTGATTTATTAGGGATTGTTAACGATTGTGCTTTGAGAATTTCATTTCACAACCTTCTTGGACATTTCTATCCTTAAGAACATCCAGCGGTTGGATCCTTCCTACCCTCTTTCTGAGGCCATTAAAATCTGCCTTGCTGAAATCCTTGAAGTCTGAGTTTTCTCAGCTCTTCCTCCCCTTGTTTTTCAAAATTTAAGGATCGCATGATCACTGCCTCCTAGGGTCCAGCCACCCATACTGCCTCAACTGTATTCTTATTGTTGATAAGAATTAGGTCCAAGATAGCAGATCCCCTTGTTTTCTCTTCCACCCTTTGGAAGATACATGTGTTAGCAAATGCAGATAAGAATTTGGTGGACCCATTACTTTTGCCTGAGAGAGATTCCCAACAAAAGTCAGGACTGTTAAAATCTCCCATAATCACTATGTCGTGCTTTTTTGAGAACTTGACCATCTGATGTAGAAAGAGTTCATCCATATCTTGTCCAGGTGGCCTATAATATATGCCCACAATGGTGTCCTTTCTGTTGTTCTCTCCTTGTATTCTTACTAGAGATGAGCGAACGTGTTCTTCCGAGCTTGATATTCGTGCGAATATTAGGGTGTTCGGGATGTTCGTTATTCGTAACGAACACCATGCGGTGTTCTGGTTATTTTCACTTCCTTCCCTGAGACGTTAGCGCGCTTTTCTGGCCAATTGAAAGACAGGGAAGGCATTACAACTCCCCCCTGTGACGTTCAAGCCCTATACCACCCCCCTGCTGTGAGTGGCTGGGAAGATCAGGTGTCACCCGAACATAAAAGTCGGCCCCTCCCGCGGTTCGCCTCAGATGCCGTGTGAGTTAGCTGAGGGACAGTGCTGTTTGTACCGGAGCTGCTGTAGGGAAAGAAATGGTAGTTAGTGTAGGCTTCAAGACCCCCCAAAGGTCCTTATTAGGGCCACTGATAGCTGTGTGTTGGCTGCTGTTAGCAGTGGCAATTTTTTTTTTCCTCAAAATCGGCTCTGCAGAGCGTTGCACCCGGCATTAGGGACAGAAGTGCTGCATAGGCAGGGAGAGTGTTAGGAGTGAGTGTAGCCTTCAAGAACCTCAACGGTCCTTTCTAGGGCCATATTTATCCGTGTGCAGTACTGTCCAGGCTGCTGTTAGCTGTGCTGCATTTTTTTTTGCTTCTCAAAATCGCCTCTGCAGACCATTGCACCCTCCATTGATACTGCAGGGAAAGAATTGTATAGGCAGGGCGACAACACAGTTGTTATTCATTGAATATACGCAGTGCTGCCTTTTGGTGCCAAAAAACTGAAAACAAATCTATTTGTCCAGCCTCTGTCCGTCCTAAGGGCTGTGGACACGTGTGAGCTGCGTGAACAACATTGCTAAATCAGACGCACCCAGCTACGCTTTACTGCTGGCTTCGCCATTTGCTTTCCTTAATTGGGAAAAAAATACCTGCTCTCCAAGAGTTATAATAACTCTGCTACCCTCACGTTCTGTGACACATAAGCAGGGACACAGCACAGTTATTAAACTTCTCATGTTCATAGAATATACGCAGTGCTGCCTTTTGGTGGAAAAAAACTGAAAACAAATCTATTTGTCCAGCCTCTGTCCGTCCTAAGGGCGGTGGACACGTGTGAGCTGCGTGAACAACATTGCTAAATCAGACGCACCCAGCTACGCTTTACTGCTGGCTTCGCCATTTGCTTTCCTTAATTGGGAAAAAAATACCTGCTCTGCCAGAGTTATAATAACTCTGCTACCCTCACGTTCTGTGACACATAAGCAGGGACACAGCACAGTTATTAAACTTCTCATGTTCATTGAATATACGCAGTGCTGCCTTTTGGTGGAAAAAAACTGAAAACAAATCTATTTGTCCAGCCTCTGTCCGTCCTAAGGGCGGTCGACACGTGTGAGCTGCGTGAACAACATTGCTAAATCATACGCACCCAGCTACGCTTTACTGCTGGCTTCGCCATTTGCTTTCCTTAATTGGGAAAAAAATACCTGCTCTCCAAGAGTTATAATAACTCTGCTACCCTCACGTTCTGTGACACATAAGCAGGGACACAGCACAGTTATTAAACTTCTCATGTTCATTGAATATACGCAGTGCTGCCTTTTGGTGGAAAAAAACTGAAAACAAATCTATTTGTCCAGCCTCTGTCCGTCCTAAGGGCGGTGGACACGTGTGAGCTGCGTGAACAACATTGCTAAATCAGACGCACCCAGCTACGCTTTACTGCTGGCTTCGCCATTTGCTTTCCTTAATTGGGAAAAAAATACCTGCTCTCCAAGAGTTATAATAACTCTGCTACCCTCACGTTCTGTGACACATAAGCAGGGACACAGCACAGTTATTAAACTTCTCATGTTCATTGAATATACGCAGTGCTGCCTTTTAGTGGAAAAAAACTGAAAACAAATCTATTTGTCCAGCCTCTGTCCGTCCTAAGGGCGGTGGAGACGTGTGAGCTGCGTGAACAACATTGCTAAATCAGACGCACCCAGCTACGCTTTACTGCTGGCTTCGCCATTTGCTTTCCTTAATTGGGAAAAAAATACCTGCTCTCCAAGAGTTATAATAACTCTGCTACCCTCACGTTCTGTGACACATAAGCAGGGACACAGCACAGTTATTAAACTTCTCATGTTCATTGAATATACGCAGTGCTGCCTTTTGGTGGAAAAAAACTGAAAACAAATCTATTTGTCCAGCCTCTGTCCGTCCTAAGGGCGGTGGAGACGTGTGAGCTGCGTGAACAACATTGCTAAATCAGACGCACCCAGCTACGCTTTACTGCTGGCTTCGCCATTTGCTTTCCTTAATTGGGAAAAAAATACCTGCTCTCCAAGAGTTATAATAACTCTGCTACCTTCACGTTCTGTGACACATTAGCAGGGACACAGCACAGTTATTAAACTTAGATAATTCATTCACTAGAGGCAGTGGGGCCTTTCGTTTTCCAAAAAGGGCAAAAATTATATTTGGCCTGCAGTCTTGCGCCAATTTATTTCCTGCCTGTGAAATCAAATCACTGGTAATACAGCATGCTGAGGGGTAGGGGTAGGCCTAGAGGACGTGGACGCGGCCGAGGACGCGGAGGGCCAAGTCAGGGTGTGGGCACAGCCCGAGCTCCTGATCCCGGTGTGTCGCAGCCGACTGCTGCGCGATTAGGAGAGAGGCACGTTTCTGGCGTCCCCACATTCATCGCCCAATTAATGGGTCCACGCGGGAGACGGTTATTAGAAAATGAGCAGTGTGAGCAGGTCCTGTCCTGGATGGCAGAAAGTGCTTCGAGCAACCTATCGTCTACCCGCAGTTCTGCGCCGTCCACTGCTGCCAATCCGAATCCTCTGTCTGCTGCTCCTCCTTCCTCCCAGCCTCCTCACTCCACTACAATAACACCTGCTCAGGAGCGGGAACACTCCCAGGAACTGTTCTCGGGCCCCTGCTTAGATTGGGCAGCAGCGGTTCCTCTCCCACCAGAGGAGTTTATCGTCACTGATGCCCAACCATTCGAAAGTTCCCGGGGTCCGGGGGAAGAGGCTGGGGACTTCCGCCAACTGTCTCAACAACTTTCTGTGGGTGAGGAGGACGATGACGATCAGACACAGTTGTTTTGCAGTGAGGTAGTAGTAAGGGCAGTAAGTCCGAGGGAGCAGCGCACAGAGGATTCGGAGGAAGAGCAGCAGGACGATGAGGTGACTGACCCCACCTGGTGTGCAACGCTTACTCAGGAGGACAGGTCTTCAGAGGGGGAGTCAAGGGCATCAGCAGGGCAGGTTGCAAGAGGCAGTGCGGTGGCCAGGGGTAGAGGCAGGGCCAGACCGAATAATCCACCAAGTGTTTCCCAAAGCGCCCCCTCGCGCCATGCCACCCTGCAGAGGCCGAGGTGCTCTAAGGTCTGGCAGTTTTTCACAGAGACGCCTGACGACCGACGAACAGTGGTGTGCAACCTTTGTCGCGCAAAGCTCAGCCGGGGAGCCAACACCAACAGCCTCACCACCACCACCATGCGCAGACATATGATGGCCAAGCACCCCGCAAGGTGGGATGAAGGCCGTTCAGCGCCTCCGGTTTGCACCCCTGCCTCTCCCCCTGTGCCCCAACCTGCCACTGAGATGCAACCCCCCTCTCAGGACACAGGCACTACCGTCTCCTGGCCTGCACCCACACCCTCACCTCCGCTGTCCTCGGCCCCATCCAGCAGTGTAGTTCAGCGCACCGTCCAGCCGTCGCTTGCGCAACTGTTGGAGCGCAAGCGCAAGTACGCCGCCACGCACCCGCACGCTCAAACGTTAACCGTCCGCATAGCAAAATTCATCAGCCTTGAGATGCTGCCGTATAGGGTTGTGGAAACGGAGTCCTTCAAAAGTATCATGGAGGCGGCGGCCCCGCGCTACTCAGTTCCCAGTCGCCACTACTTTTCCAGATGTGCCGTCCCAGCCCTGCACGACCACGTCTCCCGCAACATTGTGCGCGCCCTCACCAACGCGGTTACTGCCACGGTCCACTTAACTACGGACACGTGGACAAGCACAGGCGGGCAGGGCCACTACATCTCCCTGACGGCACATTGGGTGAATTTAGTGGAGGCTGGGACAGAGTCAGAGCCTGGGACCGCTCACGTCCTACCCACCCCCAGAATTGCGGGCCCCAGCTCGGTGCTGGTATCTGCGGAGGTGTATGCTTCCTCCACTAAAGCACCCTCCTCCTCCTCCTCCTCCTCTGTCTCGCAATCAAGATGTGTTAGCAGCAGCATGTCGCCAGCAGTCGGTGTCGCGCGGTGTGGCAGCACAGCGGTGGGCAAGCGTCAGCAAGCCGTGCTGAAACTACTCAGCTTAGGCGATAAGAGGCACACGGCCCACGAACTGCTGCAGGGTCTGACACAGCAGACCGACCGCTGGCTTGCGCCGCTGAGCCTCCAACCGGGCATGGTCGTGTGTGACAACGGGCGTAACCTGGTGGCGGCTCTGCAGCTCGGCAGCCTCACGCACGTGCCATGCCTGGCCCACGTCTTTAATTTGGTGGTTCAGCGGTTTCTGAAAAGCTACCCACGCTTGTCAGACCTGCTCGTAAAGGCGCGCCGGCTCTGCGCACATTTCCGCAAGTCCCACACGGACGCTGCCACCCTGCGCACCCTGCAACATCACTTTAAGCTGCCAGTGCACCGACTGCTGTGCGACGTGCCCACACGGTGGAACTCTACGCTCCACATGTTGGCCAGGCTCTATGAACAACGTAGAGCTATAGTCGAATACCAACTCCAACATGGGCGGCGCAGTGGGAGTCAGCCTCCTCAATTCCTTTCAGAAGAGTGGGCCTGGTTGGCAGACATCTGCCATGTCCTTGGTAATTTTGAGGAGTCTACCCAGGTGGTGAGCGGCGATGCTACAATCATTAGCGTCACCATTCCTCTGCTATGCATCTTGAGAAATTCCCTGCAAACCATAAAGGCAGCTGCTTTGCGCTCGGAAACGGGGGCGGGGGAAGACAGTATGCCGCTGGATAGTCAGGGCACCCTCCTGTCTATTTCTCAGCGCGTACAGGAGGAGGAGGAGGAGGAGCATGAGGAGGATGAGGAGGAGGGGGAAGAGACAGCTTGGGCCGCTGCTGACGATACACCGGCTGATTGCCTGTCATCCTTTCAGCGTGTATGGCCTGAGGAGGAGGAGGAGGAGGAGGAGGAGGATCCTGAAAGTGATCTTCCTAGTGACGACAGCCATGTGTTGCGTACAGGTACCCTGGCACACATGGCTGACTTCATGTTAGGATGCCTTTCTCGTGACCCTCGCGTTGCACGCATTCTGGCCACGACGGATTACTGGGTGTACACACTGCTCGATCCACGGTATAAGGAGAACCTGCCCACTCTGATTCCCGAAGAGGAAAGGGGTTCGAGAGTGTTGCTATACCACAGGACCCTTGCGGACAAGCTGATGGTAAAATTCCCAGCCGACAGCGCTAGTGGCAGAAGGCGCAGTACCGAGGGCAAGGTAGCAGGGGATGTGCGTAGATCGAGCAGCATGTACATCCCAGGCAGTGCAACAGTCTTTAAGGGCCTGGCCAGCTTTATGGCTCCCCACCAAGACTGTGTCACCGCTCCCCAGTCACGGCTGAGTCGGCGGGAGCACTGTAAAAGGATGGTGAGGGAGTACGTAGCGGATCGCACGACCATCCTTGGTGACGCCTCTGCCCCCTACAACTACTGGGTGTCGAAGCTGGACACGTGGCCTGAACTAGCGCTGTATGCCCTGGAGGTGCTTGCTTGTCCTGCGGCTAGCGTCTTGTCGGAGAGGGTGTTTAGTGCGGCTGGGGGAATCATCACAGATAAGCGTAGCCGCTTGTCAACCGACAGTGCCGACAGGCTAACACTCATTAAGATGAACAAAGGCTGGATTTCCCCAGACTTCTGTTCTCCACCAGCGGACAGCAGCGATACGTAAGCAATACGTAGGCTGCACCCGCGGATGGAAGCTACGTTCTCTCTCACCATCCAAAACGGGGACATTTCTGTTTCATCAATCTGTGTCTAATATTCCTCCTCCTCCTCCTCCTGCTCCTCCTCCTGAAACCTCACGTAATCACGCTGAACGGGCAATTTTTCTTAGGGCCACAAGGCTCACTCAAATAATTTTTCAGAACAATTTTTATAAGTTTCAATGCGCTTAAAAGCGTTGGAACTTTAACTTGAACCAATTTTTCGTTACACTGGGCTGCCTCCAGGCCTAGTTACCACTTAAGCCACATTAACCAAAGCGATTCACCTGCCATCTTGGTTGGGCATGGCCAATTTTTACTGAGGTACATTAGTACTGTTGGTACACCAATTTTTTGGGGCCCTCACCTACAGTGTAATCATAGTAATTTCTATGTTCTTCGTCTGCACTCATGGTACAGAAAGGTGTGTGGGGTTGGCCTACAGTTTAGCTACATAAATGTAACTTGTGCCTTGGCTATACTAAGGCTACTGAAATGGAACGAAGACTGCGCTCCCGCTATACTGCTGCTTCAGAATTGTTAATGGGGCCTGTCCTGAGTGCTACTATTGCTTACATGGAACGAAGACTGCGCTCCCGCTATACTGCTGCTTCAGAATTGTTAATGGGGCCTGTCCTGAGTGCTACTATTGCTTACATGGAACGAAGACTGCGCTCCCGCTATACTGCTGCTTCAGAATTGTTAATGGGGCCTGTCCTGAGTGCTACTATTGCTTACATGGAACGAAGACTGCGCTCCCGCTATACTGCTGCTTCAGAATTGTTAATGGGGCCTGTCCTGAGTGCTACTATTGCTGACATGGAACGGACACGTGGAGAGGACACGTAGTGCCTCAAAAACATCCCCCTCCAACAGGGAAAACATTGTTGGCAAATGCCTTTGCATTGGTTCGTCTGGTGGCAGTCCAAGAATTTCACCTTTACCGACACAACAAGAGAGCCCCCACACCATCCCCCCGCCACGGCCCACTTAATCCTGGCCACATTCCGAAAACCAACAAAATACAACCGTGCTACTAGGTCCGCAGTCACCACCACATTACCACCAACGCGGTTACTGTTAAGGTGCATATAACCAGTCTGACTGGGGAATGCAGACACCTTGACAGAATGAATAGTGTGTGGCACATAGCTTCCCCATTGCTATGCCCACGTGTGCAGCTCCTGATGGCGGTGGCACAGGATTCTATTTCTCATTGCTTCTGTACAGCATTGTGGGCTATCGCCCCGCCCCTATTAAAGAGGGTCGCTGCCTAGCTGTGCCAACCCTCTGCAGTGTGTGCCTGTGGTTTCTCCTCAGGGCAGACGCACTTCTAAATAGACATGAGTGTGGCGTGGCATGAGGGCAGCTGAAGGCTGCGCAGGGACACTTTGGTGTGCGCTGTGGGGGGGAGGGGGGGCGGTTGAGCAGCATGTAACCCAGGAGAAGTGGCAGCGGAGTGTCATCCAGGCAGTGATTGTGCTTTGTTGTAGCTAGTGTGGTGCTTAGCAAAGGTATGCCATGCTAATGAGGGCTTTTCAGAAGTAAAAGTTGTTGGGAGGGGGGGGGGGGGGGCACTCTTGCCGGTATTGTGGCTTAATAGTGGGACCTGTGAACTTGAGATGCAGCCCAACATGTAGCCCCTCGCCTGCCCTATCCGTTTCTGTGTCATTCCCATCACTTTGTTGAATTGCCCAGATTTTCACACATGAAAACCTTAGCGAGCATCGGCGAAATACAAAAATGCTCTGGTCGCCCATTGACTTCAATGGGGTTCGTTGTTCGAAACGAACCCTCGAGCATCGCGGGAAGTTCGTTCCGAATAACGAACACCCGAACATTTTGGTGTTCGCTCATCTCTAATTCTTACCCAAGCAGTTTCTACAGAACTACCCTGCTCTGAAGCTTAAATCTTTGTGGGGATGTACGCTTTCCTAACATATATAAGACAATGCCTTCTCCTCCTTTGCTAGATCTGTTTTTTTTTAAAGAAAGACTATGACATTTACATAGTTGTACATGACACCATTGTTGTGTACAACTAGCCTACAGTTCACAAAGTATTGACAGGAGAGTCCCAGTGGAACTGTGTTACAGACATGATATTGCAACAACAGTTCAACGTTTCTGTTATCAATGACTCTTCTTCATTTGTAATGAAGAGTGATGGTCATGTGAATTGTTAGACAAGGGTTCACAGGTGGAACAAAAGGATTGGGCATTGAAATTCAACATGTTTGATCCTTGTCCCACATCATCTGTTGGGCAAAAGTTGGGAGTCCCCATACAAGTATACATATATTTGACACTTACCAATTTTCTCATGTTTGGCCAATGTTTGTCTAATGTGGAGACCTTTAAGCTGTTGATGCTTTATATCTGCTTTCATTCCGGTTGACCGTTCCACAACATTCCTTCCCCTTATTGCTTTTTCTTTCTCTCTTCTCTTCCATTCCTCTCTTTTTTATAACTGCACTAACATGACGTTATAAAGTCAAATACACAGTACATTAAAAAATGTTCTTCTGTATGTATCATTAAGGAACGTTGTTTAGTTCTTTTCACTTGAGATGTTCTATTGTTATTGTTGTGTATTTTTAGTATATTTGGAAGCCCATAGTGTAATGTCATCTATTATCTATTGTTGAGGTTGGTGTCATGGTTACTTTTGAAGTATGAAAAGTCTTAATTATCCTACAGCCCTACCTATGTATGATAATTATCTTTTTTTTACACACTCTAATGACTAATGATCTCTTTTTACTTACCCAAATTAAGTTAACTAGCATAAGCACCAAACTGAGGTTTGTGACATCGAAAGATTAACCTTCATATCCTGGTTTATAAAGAATGTATAATTACTGTAATTTTTTTTAACTTTAGTTCACCTTAATGTTTACCATAATTACTTGCTTTTCAACCCAGAAAAGAGGAAAACAATTATGTTATTCCTTTTATATATGAAAATAAACATAATTATCCCATTATAATTTCTTCACACTTTAATTACTTTTGCCCATTAAAGTTCAGTTACTTTACATTTCTATTGTTTCCAATGTAATTACTGAATATATTAAACATTAATTCAACACTCACTTGAATTTTTGTTATTTTATAAAAAGAGAGAAAATATAACTTTAAAAACTTAAAAAAAAAAAATAAAGTTAATACTAAGATGCCTTTCCTAGGGTTTCATTGCTCAGTTTCTTCTGGGGTATGTAGGCATGGATTCTCGTCCAGTCATTCAGTTTCAGCATGCTTTTATATGGGACGATTATTGTTCAAAACCCTGCGATAATTGTCTTGTGTAAAAGGGTCTTTACACTATCCTGAATTTTGTATACCATCACAATGGTAAACTCCAGCATCGAAAGTACAATTAAAGCTTCATGCTTTTTTGGTAGACTGGCTTGAAAACTCATGGTATGTAGACCATAAAACACACTTCTGACTCAATTTAAGTCCTTAATCATAACTACTGTTGAGCAAACCAAACCAGTAAAACCAGAGGCGTAACTTGAAGATCCTGGGCCCCAATGCAAAACCTAGAACGGGGCCCCCAACTATAATGCTTTATTCATAGTACTGGGCTTCCTATATAGAGAAGAGAGGCTCCTGGGCCCGGGTGCAACCGCATCCCCTGCATCCTCTATAGTTACGCCCCTCAGTAAAACGCTGTTTTGGGTCGAACATTGCTAAATGTTTGGTACAGCATGAACCCTAACTCAGATTTTAGCAAAGTTCTATCCAAAACAGTGTTCTACTGGTATTGTGTGCTCAACAACAGTCCTGAACATTGATCTATAACACTATCTGAGTGTTATACAAGACTTTTATGGCTCCTAGATAGTGTTATACACCAGTTCCAGGGGTTTGGGTGAACTTTTGGTTTGGTTTGAACTACTTTGGACAAACCGAAATTTTCTAAAGTTGGCTCATCACTGATCATAACCATTGTAGTCATATCTGTGAACCAGCCCACTGTTTACTCCTCCTTGCATCGATGACTTGAAGCATATATATCCTCTCTTAAAAGTTACAGTGAGCCAATCAGTTTTTTTGTTTGCCTATACCTTTTATTTTCCACCAGCAGCTTTGGTGCAGCTGACAGCATCATACCTTTCTGCCCATCAGAAGAGTTCGCATTATCTACTCATAAGCAAGGTGTCCCAGCATGCATTTTTAATCAGCAGGGATACATCATCACTGGGAGGAGCAAATTGAATGTGTTTCCTTTGGATGTTAGAGTGGAGATTTCTTCACGTTACATTATGTATTCATCCCTGTTAATTTGTCCTGGCATTAATCAGTGATGTGTTCTATATAATTTGATGATTGTTAGAAAAACATGACTCAATTTTTTTTACCTCATTTGTACCATGGGGCAGCTTGTGATGGCACTGTATATTATAGACTTTATACAGACTTTGCATTATATGTTATAAGAAAAAGAAGAAAAAAACTAAGGGGGGGAGGAAAGGGACTCCATTAATGTGTGTATATATTAATGTGGATGGAACAGGGCAGATATGGGTGGATGTGCTTGACATGATAGAAAGCGTAATGGGGATATTACGGAGGGTACTGCTCAGTGCCGTGTTCTCACTCTTATACATTTAAGAATTCTGGGTTTTCGTGAAAAGCAGTCCATGCCAACCATAAACTGGCTTTGCATGATAAACATTGGAACTTGCATTGGGGTCTATGAACAAGGCCTTGTCTCCTATTTCCTGTTGCTTAAATAGTGCCAACATATGATGTTCACATTCAATGCATTCACTGTAAGGCCAATTTTATAGGAAGCCAACCAACCTATCAGCCTGCCTTTGTCTCTTTTTCTCTTTGTCTCTTTTTCTCGCTGCCTCTCGACAAATCTCAAATAAATACATAAAATAATGTGGACACTACTTTTTTCTATTTAAAGATCGAAAATTTTTAATTTGCTCAAAATGAGAACATCTATCTGACAACCTTTACTTACAATTTATATCACATTGTGCATTAGTGGTATTTAGCCTCAGAGGAACATGATTGAGCTTGTCCATTGCAAGAGAATATAAAAAATTACCATTGTAAGTGGCTGGCTGCTACTTTACACTGTCATCTTGGTGCTCAAGTTGTCAACACACATTGTATTGAATGAAAGCTCAGAGAGTTGTATTACTGTGCCCAGGTTTGAAATACTGGATTTCATGATGAGGGATAAAAATGCTACAATTAAGAAAGAAAGTGGATTGTTCCCGTGTTAATCTTGTTACAGCCGCTGACAAGAAATTATATCATTTGAAATGAAATGTTAATTTTAACGAACTGAAGTGATATATGAAATTGAATTGCTTCTAAGAGGTTGGCAAACTTTTTAAAGAGAAAAAAACATTGTGGAAGATCATTTGACAGATTCCATTCAATTAAAATTTGCTGCATTTCATGAGGATCAGTTATTCTTTTCCATTGGACTAAACTTTGAGCTGCTGTCGAAAAAAGAAGTTGATTCTTCACAATGCATACAATAGGTATACATTTCAAATGAATTAGAAGCCAGCATTAACTGGACTACCCCTTCTTGATTTAATCTACCCTAATGTTGGGTTCTTCGCCATTGGTCTTAGTGCTTTTAATCAATGATGTTGAGCTGCTCGAGGGAAGCTACTGGTGACCATTGAAAGAGAGGTTTAGTATTACACAGTGTTTATCCAAATGAATGGGTGACCATATGAAGCATACTTACAGTTTACTCACAGGTTCCACTGATATATTGACAGATTGATCATACTTCATCTCTCTTATTTCACAAGTGTCCACATATAGAATTATCTGTTTTTTTAGATGATTAATTTTCTTCTGTTATGAGAACTCTAATGTGTTATGGTTTCAGACTGCATTATAGCTCTACCTTGAGCTTTCCAGCAGGGGGTTACCTGCAGTCCCTTATATACATGATTAGTGGGGGTCCCAGTGGTCTGACCTCGAACGATCCTACATTTATCACCATAGGCTTTAAATGTTGTTGGTAGGCTAACCCCTTTAAGTAAAGTGTATGGTGCAACTCTGGAAATTGATATGTAAACTGTGCTAGATAAGCAAAGGAGTCAATGAGGAAGAGTAGATGAAGGAAATGGATAAATGGTTGCCCTCACTAAGATGCAAAATAAATTAAAAAAGTCACATTCTTATAGTTATTAACTAAAGATCACAAATCCTATTTTTATTGTATTTCCTAATTATGTTTCACAGATGGCTATCTTTTTATATAAAGGTACAAAGTACTGGACTGTATATCTGTGATACTTTGACAATGCCTGTGAGGTTTGAAATCTCTGTGAACTAGAATTTGCCATCTTTATAAATTCTTCTTTCCGGACCTGTCAAATTTTTTGTTTTACCTAAAACATCCGTGACATGGTGTGATAACTGCTATTAAATTCTTTATCTATCACTATGATGTATTATTGAATTACCATGAATTATTATTAGAGATTAGAGATGAGCGAGCACCCTCAGATAAGTCAGTTACTCGAGTGAGCCTTGCTCTTCTCGAGTAACTGCATTCTTGTCCGGGCGTGCTCGGGGGGCGGCGGGGAATAGCGGGGAGCAGCCAGGGATAGCGGGGGGTATTAGAGATGAGCGAGTACCAAAATGCTCGGGTGCTTGTTACTCGTGCCAAGCTTCTTGTAATGCTCGAGAGCTCGGCTCGAGTAACGAACCTCATTGAAGACAATAGGAGACTCGAGCATTTTTCAAGGTGCCCGATGCTCTGCATTGTTTTCAATGGAGCCGCGGCTGCTGCTGAGAATGACTCGCCAACAAATTTGATTTGTTTGGCTTCCACCTTTTTTTGAACCTTTTGCCATCCAACTTAATTTTCATTTGTTGTCAAAGACACATAAATACATGTAAGTGATTCTTGCCTGAAAAATCCCTGCTGGACATCTAAAAAACACTTACTGCCATGGGCTCTGGTTGTTTTTGGTCCAGAAAGACCAAAAAAGCTGCAGCTGCTTACACATATTTATGGGCATTCAGTGGACTCAGCAACCAATGGGCATGCATTGGGGAGGGGAGCAAATTTCAAATACATGCCCACCAAAAAACCTCACCCCCCTAACTAGTTGATAAATGATAATTCGGTCATATAAATGCTACCAACAATCCATTCAGTGATCATGCAATTGAACAAGTGAGGGAGGGAGATTTTCTGTGGCTGGCATTATGGCTCACATACTCTATTATTAAATCTACAGGGGGTATTGTGGCCAAGTCTAGTATGCAGTCATTTTGGAACAATTTTGGAAAGAATATGTGGCTGAAATTCTTGGGGGCACAGTGGAAGATGTGAGAACGCTTATGGCCGAATGTCCAGGGGCAGATTATCGCTGTGGAATTCGCGGTCAGACACCCTCCGTGATTTTTGCAGTAACGCCCGTCCATAGACATGCTGTGTTAAACGTCCCCCCCCCCCCCCCCCATCCACAAGCAGAAATCAACTGCGATTTTCTGCTTACGGGGGAGAATCACAGCATGTTCTATTTCGTGCAGAAAATTGCACGGACGGCTTCCATTGCAGTCAATGGAAGCCGTCCATCCTGCAATACTTCTGCATTGAGAACTGCAGAAGTATCGCAGGAATCCGTATCACAGCCCAACGCGGCACATCATGTGCATGCACAGTGGTTCGCCGTCCGAGACGCTCACGGCGGATCTAGACAGGTGAATATAGGGTCTCTGGGGGGCACTGGGTCTTATTCCTCTGCTAATCCGATCCGGCCATAGGTAGGAGGGCTATGTCAGATGTAGAGAAAAGAGAGATGGTGGTCCCAGATAAAAGGATGTTCCTGGAGTGTAACAGGGTACGTTTATTACAAACACAGGGAATATTAGCAGATTGACCTGCATTTATGTACTAATTTAATATAAAAATAATAAGATTATTCCCTGATACACCACATTCTGTGTGTTCTAGTCCAATTACTATTACATGTTTTTTTTTTACTTTGTTCTATTACTCATTCATCTGTGGTTTTTAAGAGATAATGAAATAAACCTTGTCTCTACATCGTGTAACTCACAGCTTGGCCAATCTGTTCCACATTTTTGTGAGTATATTGATCTTATTTCTTTCACATTTTCATACATACATAAACAATACACAACAAATAGCATTAGAGCTTGCAGTATATATGAAGGAGATTGGTGTTATATCAGCTAGCGGAAAGATGCACCCTCCGGATTCTAACAGAATAAAGGACAGATGTGTACAGATGATAAAATATAATGTTATGAATCAGTTCTATAACCCAATAAAGAACGTAAACCTTCATATGTTTATCATTGCAAAAGTGACAGTGGTTCTCTTTCTTTTCTTATTCTCTTCTGGCCATGATAAAGCATGTACTGTAGATACTTGGAATATGTGCAGATGTCTTTGATTGTCACCAACCCTTTAAATCTCTATATGTTTCCATGCATCTGCTCCCGAGATAGCAGTGATATGTCAATATCCTACAGCACACTTTTTTCGAGTATGGAGAATATATGGATATGTATATATATATATATATATATATATATATATATATATAATTTTATTTTTTCTCCTAAGGATGATTGAATGATAGGGTTTTACAAAAACTCCCACATAAACACCTGATGTAGTTGTAGGACATTTTCTTGTCTTCCAATTTGACAAGTCATCTTCGGAATCTAGCTTGTTATTGACAAAAGGCTGAATAGTTTTGATGTCTTCTTCAGTTGACTGAATGAAGTGTATAAGCTTTTTTTTTTTTGCCAAGGCATAGTATATAAAATGTTTCTGTGTTCTTACGTTAATGTATTACTTGTACTAAGACAGAAAACAAGATAAGTCTAAAATAGAATTTCTAGCTAAAGTCACATGAAGAGATGTAGTGTTTATGTGCTGAGACAAAGCATTTCTTTATAGCCCATATAGATGCATTGGGCAACTGCAGTCTGCTAAATGGGTATTTAGTAGAGATGAGCGAGCACCAAAATGCTCGAGTGCTCGTTACTCGAGTCGAACTTTCAGTGATGCTCGAGAGTTCGTTTCGAGTAATGAACCCCATTGAAGTCAATGGGCGACTCGAGCATTTTTGTATATGACTGGTGCTCCGCTAAGGTTTTCATTTGTGAAAATCTTAGCAAATCACCAAAGTCATGTAAAAAACACAGAAATGGATAGGGCAGGCGAGGAGCAACATGCAGGGCTGCATTTCGGGCTCCGAGGTCTCACTATTAAGCCACAATAATGGCAAGAGTGAGACCCCCCCCCCCCCACACACTGTCAGCATAACGATCGTTCTCCTCTGCCACAGCTGTAACAGCTGTGGCAGAGCAGAACGATGTTAGCCCATTGAATTCAATGGAGCCGGCAATACAGCCGGCTCCATTGAAAGCAATGGGCTGCCGGCGAGCGCAGGATGAATTTTCGGGAAGGGCTTAAAAATATAAGCCCTTACCTGAAAATCATCCTAAAATGTGTAAAAAGTAAAAAAAAAATATACTCACCTTGTCCCGGCAGAACGATGTTAGCCCATTGAATTCAATGGAGCCGGCAATACAGCCGGCTCCATTGAAAGCAATGGGCTGCCGGCGATCGCACAATGAATTTTCGGGAAGGGCTTAAATATATAAGCCCTTCCCTGCAATTCATCCAGAAATGTGTAAAAATAAAAAAATATATATACTCACCTGGTCCCGGCAGACGGAGTTCAGCTGCGGCCTGCTGGCAGTTCTCCTGAACTGCTCTCTGTAGTATTCAGCAGCCGGGGATTTAAAATCCCCGCCTGCTGAATGAGCTGCCTCTGATTGGTCACAGCCTGACCAATCAGAGGCAGCTCTCACTCACACCCATTCATGAATTCATGAATGGGTGAGTGAGTGCTGCCACTGATTGGCTCAGCTCAGCTGTCATTCAGCATGTCACATGTAGCAATGGGCAGAGTTGGTACATTTCCCTGATTTTCCTTTACGCTTTATGCAGTTGGCCATGTCATGTCTCTGTTCAAGAAGGCACCCACTGATGTTTTAAATGGATTTTTTAGGACTTAGATATTGATGACCTATCCTTGGGATAAGCTTTCACTAGTAGATCAGTAGAGGTTGGAGTTCCAGCAGCCCTGCGAATCAGCTGTTTAACGCAATATGATAACTTAACAGCAATGTACTACAATGTTAAAAAAGGTAAGTATTACGATGCAGAGTCATATTAACAATTGCTACATCTGTACATTGTATAGGGGCTGTGCCTGGTATTGCAGCTCAATCCCATTCACTTGAATAGGTCTATGCTGCAGAAAGGCCATGTGACCAATGAATGTGATGTCACAGACCAATTAAATAGCCAGAGTACATGTTCCCTCTTTAAACAGCTGATTGGTGGTGGTGTTGGGAATCAGACTCCCACTGATCTGATATTGATGACCTATGTGAAAGATATGTCATCAATATCTGAGTCTCAGAAAATCGCTTTAAAAACTATACTGTATCTGACGTTGTCCCAGACAGAATTTGATAGGTAAATGGTTGAGACGTGTTCCATCAGATGCAGTGTTATAAAGATATTCCCACCTTAAAGCTTCGACATACAGAGGCTCCATGTGACATCAGCCATAGACACATAGGCTACTATACAGAATCTGTATACATGTTTCTGCTTGGTGTATTAGGCCTTGTAGCACAGCGGGGGTTAAAGAGCACTCTAAACCGTCACTTTTCTTCTTGTTTGGTTTATTTAGACAGTCTTTAACAGAAACATAAATGACTGGGTCTCCAGATAAATAGTAAATGATAGCAACAACAAAAGTCTCTGTTCAGGTTTAACCCTCCTCAGTCCGGAGGTGACGCAGGTAAATCCTCAGCTGAGGAGACCATACAAGTCCATAGAGGTGCACAGACCTGTGGATGTCCAGGGCGCAGCTGGTCCTTATGCCTTCAATCTCTCAGGCTCTAGTCCAAGGGCAGGCGTATCCCCAGGGGTCCTGCTGGAAGCTTGCAGCGCCTCATCCACAGCGCCTCTCTGCTCACATTGGAAGTCACAGAGTAACTGCAGCCTGACTCTCCCAGGCACACATACTTCACTCTGCCTTCCACCTGTCTCCTTAAATGGCATGCTGGACAGGTGGTAAGATCTGGCCTGGAGTGAAAGCGGATCGGACTACCTCACAGAGGCTAATAACCTCTGTGACACATACCTTCCACTCCAGACCATTCCTCTCACCCTGTTACAGCCTTAAATTTAGAAATACCTGTGTGAATAATTATTTTTGGGTGCAGTAGCAGTAATTACTTCCGATGCCATAGGTTACCATACACATAGACTATTAGAGAAACTTGTCCAGGTGACCAAAATCTAAAAATGCACCTTTTCGAAGAATCACACTTACATATACAATAGCTATGGCTTTTCTGAATTTCAGCTCTTATGTTTTTTTACTTCACAAATGGAAATAATGTATAAATATATGTTTTCAGGGCTTAAATATTAAGGCGCTCAAAATACCTGTGCAGCATTAACCAAAGTACTAGTACTGAGCCTTTCTGACTGCCATGCTTTTCTGTAAGCTCCGATACCATTGTTTATTCTCTTGTGTAGAAATAAGCTTTTCTGGTGCTAAGCTTAAGCCTCCAGCAGTTCCTGATAGCTGTGTATACATGTACAACAATTAAATTGACAGGTTAGTTGTTTGGTTGCAAAACTAAGTGTGAGAATTGAGCTTAATGCAGAGTGTCTCTGATGACTAAAGCAACAATGCCAGAATTCTTTTTGGCATCTCAAATACCCAGAATACGTATTTCATAGTTATTATAACCTGCCATGCGCAGCATTTTTAGAACCTGATTTACTTTCATTAGCATTATGCGTTTTAAACAGATTGTTATCCCATTTTTACCCCATTTATGGAGCCAGGCAGTAATAACATATGAATTTAGCTTTTAGATATATTAAAGCTATGATGGACACAAAGATAGAAAAAAAGTAAAGACATATAAAACATTAGTTAAACTGGTTGTCTGGTTAATAAAATCTAAGTTGAATGAAGTCTTTTTGGATCTTAAAGGGGTTTTCTGGGACTTTCCTACTGATGACCTATCATCAGGGGGCAAGGGTGAGTTTGAGTGTGTATGTGTCTGTTCTATTATTGTGGCTCGGTTGTTAGCACTGTAGCCTTGCAGTACTGGAGTTGTAGGTTCAAATGTGACCAAGGGCAGCATCTACGTAAGGTTTGTTAACTATACATGTTAACCCACACACACTGCTTCCCCTTTTACTAGTAAAATGATTTTCTAAAGATTTTTTCTAAAAATCATCTCAGGATGACCTGATCCAATTTTGCAAAAATTGGAATGCTTTTATCATGATGAGCAACATTACACCTAAGAATAATGACTCAGTTTTGTAAAAACCTGATAATTAGATTAGATATAATAGATCAGCCCCCAGTTCATCACTTATAAAATTACTATTAAAAGTAGACAGCTCTGGATCAAAGCATATAAGCCAAAATAGATATTTGAAAAAAAACTCACCTGGTGTTTCAGTGGTACTTATAATACCCCACCATCCTACCCTGCAGCTAGCGTCACCTTCCAACAGATGTAGAACAAAGTTAACCAATCCTGTTCACCGTGGACATTCACTCTAAGGGGCACCAGTAGTCTCCCCAATGTGCCAAATCGCCTTGGTATGTAATAATAAAACACTTCACCGTGGCGAAGGGATCTACAGTAGCTCAGAATTCCTTTGCCAGAAATAGAAAACCCCTTATCTTTAAAACATAACTTTTAATAAAACTCAAAGACTAAGAACCAAAACGCATGTATACTTGTTATAGATGATCCCTATAAATGCATTTTTAGGGACCAATTCCACTACTCTAGGGATTATGTCTAATTCCAAAAAACAGACTTAGGCCTCAGTCACACGGGCGTTTTTTCGCGCGATTTGCAGATCGCATAACAGATGCGCATACGCAAATTGCGTGACCGAGGCCGACGATTCGCCGAAAAATCTGCACCTAGCAGCGTTTTCAGCGAAAGGCCCGAACAAACGAGCGCTGCCCGCTATCCTTTGCCACAGCTGTGGCAGAGGAGAACAATGTTCGCCCATTGAATACAATGGAGCCTCTGATTGGTCCCTGCACTCAGCCAATCAGAGGCAGCACTCACTCACCCATTCATGAATTCATGAATTTTAAATCCCCGGCTGCTGAATACTACAGAAAGCAGTTCAGGGGAACTCCAGCTGCAGCAAAAAGGTGAGTATACATTTTTTTTTTTTTTTTACACATTTTCAGGATGCTTTTCATGGAAGAGCTTACATTTTAAGCTCTTCCCGAAAATTCATACAGCGCTTGCCAGCAGCCCATTGCTTTCAATGGAGCCGGCTGTAGTGCCGGCTCCATTGAATTCAATGGGCGAACATCGTTCTTCTCTGCCACAGCCGTTACAGCTGTGGCAGAGGAGAACGATCTTTAGTATATGTTCTCAATGGGGTCGGCGCTGCTGCCGCTGGTCCCATTGAGCGCATATACAAAACAACGATTTGCGCAGAACGCAGATAGGCGCGTTCTGCGAATCGTTGTGTCCTATAATTTATCGCACATCCGCATAAAAAACGGACATGTGCCCACTCCCATTGCTATGCATTGGTCTATAGATCTGCAGATCGCAAGCGCGTCTGCAGATCGCAAGCAAAAAACGTCCGTGTGACCGAGGCCTAATGCAGTATCTGCCAGACAATTATGTCTATCTGTCCTTTGGTATAAACCGATGCCAGTTCATGTAGAAGATGATAAGTCAATGTCCCTCATCTAAGATTAGGATGAAGCTGTACGCTATTAGTCTGTTTAAATAACAGTCATATTAGTATTATACCATCGACCCCAGATGTTTTGGATCAAACAAAACATCTCAAAATATTAGAGACAGTAGCCCTACGCTAAATAACTTTGGGGTCCTGTGCTACCAATGTCAGTTACTAGGTCAGGATACAGTCCAATAGATCCAACCTCTAGGACTCCAATAAAAGGCTATAGTTACTTAAAGGGGTTGTCCCGCGCCGAAACGGGGTTTTTTTTTTTCAATAGCCCCCCCGTTCGGCGCGAGACAAACCCGATGCATGTGTTGAAAAAAAAAAAAACGCATAGTACTTACCCGAATCCCCGCGCTCCGGTGACTTCTTACTTACCTTGCGAAGATGGCCGCCTGGATCTTCACCCTCGGTGGACCGCAGGTCTTCTGTGCGGTCCATTGCCGATTCCAGCCTCCTGATTGGCTGGAATCGGCACACGTGACGGGGCGGAGCTACGAGGAGCAGCTCTCCAGCACGAGCAGCCCCATTCAACAAGGAGAAGACCGGACTGCGCAAGCGCGTCTAATCGGGCGATTAGACGCTGAAAATTCGACGGCACCATGGAGACAAGGACGCTAGCAACGGAGCAGGTAAGTGAATAACTTCTGTATGGCTCATAATTAATGCACAATGTACATTACAAAGTGCATTAATATGGCCATACAGAAGTGTATACCCCAACTTTGTTTCGCGGGACAACCCCTTTAACAATGTCCCCTAAAAATATGGTTCATCGGGGACTCTATCTTTTTTGATGCATAATTGATATTTCCTCCAGCATAGTGGCTCTATTTTCTCTAAAATGTCACTTTAGATATATGGTTCTTCAGGGACTATATATTCACTGATGCATTAATTGATATGTTCTCTAATATAGTGACTCAACGCTTTTCACTGTTCACGCAGTTCATCTGGAACCTAAATCGTTAGAGACCTAGTCATAACAAGGGTATGAGGGATAAAGAACGTATTCCACCCTATGTTTAGATATACAATATCTACATCAAGTGTAGGATCAGCCTACAGCACAAAGTCAATCCTGTCCCAAGTGTCTGTATAACATTACCTGATGTAAATACCCCAGATCTCCCTGTCTATCTAATCAGAGTCCAAACACCCCAAGTTCAATCAAAAAGAAAGTAACAGAGAGCAAGTAGTGTAGCCAGTAGCCCAAATGGTGGACTAGCAGCATATCTCTGTTTATACCAAAGGACAGATAAACAAACTTGGCTGGCAGATACTGCGTTAGTCTGTTTTTCTGAAGTAGAAATTATCCCTATAGTAGAGGGATTGGTCCCGACAAATGCATTTATAGGGATAATCTATAACAAGTATACACGTGTGCTCATTCTTAGTCCTTGAGTTTTAACAATGTATTATTTAAAGTTATGTTTTAAAGATGAAGGGTTTCTATTTCTGGGATTGGGATGGAATGGTGAATGCAAAAAGAGAAGAATTCTATAACTCAGGGTTGATGTAGGATCAAGAGTTGATTAGTGAATACACAACAATGGTGCACTTACTTGGTATAAGGAGCAGTGAACCTAGTCCTCTAACTCCTTTAGGGCCAGCTTGTCACAGTATAGGTAAGCCTACATGATGTTTGTGCTCAGTAATGGGCCTCAATGTTCACTACAGATCTATTGTAGCAAGTATTTATTTACAGGAATGACACTTGAGCAGATAATACACCAACATGTTTCGGAGGCAGTGATTTCACCCCTATTCTTAAAGGGGTTGTCCCGCGGCAGCAAGTGGGGTTATACACTTCTGTATGGCCATATTAATGCACTTTGTAATGTACATTGTGCATTAATTATGAGCCATACAGAAGTTATAAAAAGTTTTTCACTTACCTGCTCCGTTGCTAGCGTCCTCGTCTCCATGGTTGCCGTCTAATTTTCGCTGTCTAATGGCCAAATTAGACGCGCTTGCGCAGTCCGGGTCTTCTTATCTTCTCAATGGGGCTCCGTGTAGCTCTGTGTAGCTCCGCCCCGTCACGTGCCGATTCCAGCCAATCAGGAGGCTGGAATCGGCAATGGACCGCACAGAAGCCCTGCGGTCCACGGAGGGAGAAGATGCCGGCGGCCATCTTCACCGGGTAAGTAAGAAGTCACCGGAGCGCGGGGATTCAGGTAAGCGCTGTCCGGTGATCTTTTTTAACCCCTGCATCGGGGTTGTCTCGCGCCGAACGGGGGGGGGGGGGGGTTTGAAAAAAAAAAAAAAACCCGTTTCGGCGCGGGACAACCCCTTTAAGCTCACAAACAATGCATTGATCCTACATCAACCCTGAGTGCTGGAATTCTTTCTCTTTTTCTGTCCCATTTCTAGCTATTAATGATCTATCCTCAGGATAGGTCATCAATAGCAGATTAGTGGTGCTCTGCTGAGTCGGAAGCCATAGTTATCAACTGTTCCCCTGAGTCAGTGTCTTTGTACACTAGGTTGTTTTACTGCATGAAGCAGAGGGCTCCATATATTGTGTAGTGGCCTGGATTGGTATTTCAGGCTGAACCCTCTTCGCTTCAACAATACTCAACCTACTGTACCAACTCCGGACCACTGAGCAATGTATGCAGTGGTCTGCTTCCTGCAGTAAAACAACTTCATACACAAAGACACCAGCCCAGGGACACAGCTGATCCCTGAGGCTCCCAGGTAGTGGATCCCCGTCGATCTGCTATTGATGACCCATCCTGAGGATAGTCATCAATAGCTAGAAGTGTGACAACCCCTTTAAGATGCCAGTATTACATGGATAGCCCATTAATGTCAATAGGAACTGCATAATTCCCCTGCGGTAAAATTTAGCATTTGCTACCAGTTTTCTACATATATTACAGTTGGATGTGCCATCGAAAAAGAGATTGTGCAAAGTGGATAACTTCTGTAAATGCTTTGCATTACAGAGAATGCAGATGTTGCAGGTCCAAAAGTAACTTTGTTTATGACTGCAAGCACTGTGACTAAAAGGCCTGGGGATTATGAACAAGGCATATTGCTATCACTTGCTAATCATCCTTTCTATTATTAAAATCCCACAAGTTTTATAACTTTGCCGTACTCTAAATTATTTTAGTATATGTAAAATGGAAATTTGGCATGTACTGCATCCATATGCCTTCCAAAAAAGTAGTCTCTTCTTCAGTTTTGACTTGAGTTTTTGACTATGTTGTTTGTGTCCAAACACCATATATTATTTATAGTCTTTCGTATTCCCCTTCTTGATGAATAGGAAGAATATGAAGATCTAACCCGTGCAGAATCAAATAAAATCTCAAGAAAATAGATATTGTGGACAATGCAATGGAGATAATATATTGTATGTAGTGCTATGGTAAATAATTCTTTCTAGCCTTGTGTAACACCATAAAGTTTATTTTATGTTGTACGTATTTGCATCTAGAATGCTTTTTTAATATATAGCCTAGCTGCTATGTTTGAGCAAGAAAGATAAATCTAGAATTTTGAGAGGAAGTACTCTGCATCTATATTGGTTTTCTATTCCTTAAGAGAACACTATTTTCTCCTGCATCCTGCTTATGGTCAAATATATGGGAAATGACAAAGAGACACAATTAAAAAGGGAAAGAGCCAGCCAAAATGTTATTTCCATTTTCACAAAATTCTCTTTATATTTTATTTTTAGTATACACTTGTTACAGGTTTTGCATTATTTCAGAATTTTTACCAGAGTTCCATTGCAAAGTTGCACTGTAATGGGACTAGTACTTTAGATGTTTATAACATATCCATAGTTCATGCATACATGTCTGATATGTAGGACTTAAACCTTCCATAACCTTTTGCACCTCCATGTTATGTTCATGCAGAGCACAAGTTCGGACCGGTCAGGTCCTGGGATGGTAGAGGGTCAGACATTTTTAAAAAATCGATTTAGTGAAATGCATTGAAATGAAAATAAAATTTACACTCACCTATGTCGCTCTTCCCGGTACCAGTCACTATTCACTCATTGACTTGAAAATGAATTTACAGGAGAGTGCCTTGCGGTAAGTACTATGCTAGATATGTGGAACCATATTCTTAACTCACCTGGTGCTAAGCAGGTCTCTTAAATGGGTAGAAACCTGCCTGCACTGTTAATCCAGATAAACTTTTCAGAGTCTCTTTAGAGGTCCTCCATAGCCCAATTGTTTGGAGAGCTGCAGTTCGAAAATACCCCAAACTGAAAATCAAAGCAGGGCAAAACAAAGTGTGTTGAAGAAGAAAAAAAACAAAACTTCCTGGGCTCGTATGGTGAAACCTTGTCAAGTAGCGGAGAGATTATCATTATCAATCCAAGATGTGATGTTTATTCCCCAAATTATCATTGATAATGGTGTATGTTACACCAAAACGCGTTGCACAGCACAGTATTATTGTACTTTTATTCTGCACTAGATGCTTGCATGCTTCTATGATTTTTATTATTTGCAGCCTATTACCCCCTCAATGTTGATTCAGAGGAAGGCCAAAATACCGAATGAGGTAGAAGCCAATTTTTCTTATTTTCCAACTCCAAATCTGGCTATCAGAATAACTCCCTGGATCAACAAACCGTGAATAATCAGTGACTATAACATTGACTATAACATTATACTCTTAGTGAGTTCACCATCACTACATCCTCAGACAGAGAGTTTCATAGTCTCATTGCTCTAACAGTAAATAACCCCTTTCTCTGTTGATGTGGAAATCTTGTTTCCTCTAGATGTAGAGGATGCTCCCTTGTTACAGTCACAGGTATTAGTATAAATAGATGATGGGAGACATCTCTGTATTGTCTCCTGATATATTTATGCATAGTTTTTTTCTAAACTAAATAACTCCAATTTTGATATTGTAGTTTGCTCATTCCATATTTTAACATAGTTGCCCACCTTTGTACCCGCTCAAGCTCTGATATGTCCTTCTTGATTACCAGTGGTCAAGACTATACACAATATTCCATGTGTAGTCTGACCAGTAAAAGATTAAGAATGATAGTCTAATCATGTGCCCCTATCTCTTATTTGCTTTGGCATCAGGTGTCGTGCACTGGTTGTTTCAATTAAGTTCACATCAACTAAAATCCCAAGTCTGCCAAGTGTGTAATTTTCCTTGCCCATGTGCATAACCTTACATTTCTCAGTGTTAAACCTCATTTGCCAATTTTCTGCCCAAACCCCCTACTAAAAAAGCATTTACACAAAACAATTAGGGTGGCTTCACATGAGCTTATGTGCAAATATGCTTGCCACAGCACAATATATTTTTGCAGTGAACAAGTCTTTGGAGGATACAAAACTGAAATGAACTGATCAGTTTTTTCCCCATTGATTTAAAAAATGTATCCCATTTGCCTTCTTTGTGCAGGCTCCTTGCCACTGAAAATATGTATAGTTCTGCTGCATTTTCTGTTGGGCATACCTATGATTTCTGGGATCGTCAAAGAGACCTGTGATGTCATTTGGCAGAGTCTAGTGCCTTTGATGGTGGCTCCACCCTCTCCTCTAGATTGGATGGACATTGCTGAGGGATTCCTGAATGCTGTGCAGTTTCCCAGCATCTGTGTTAAAAAGCCGCCACACTCAGGGTCCTGGTATTCCAATTATAAGCTATACTTCTCAGTAGTCCTGTTGTCTGTTGCTGGTAGTAACTATCGATTTCTGCTTGTGGATATCGGGGTCTGTGGAAGCATTGTGGATTCTCACATTTTTAGGGATTCCAGAATGAGTCAGTGACTTTGGCGCTCAGCCAATCAGAAGCAGCTCTTTCGGAAGGCGGAGATTTTATTTCCCTTCCTGCTCAAAGAACTGCATTGCAGAGCCGGGGACAGCGCAGAGAGGATGCGGCTGTGCCCTGACAGCTGAAGAAAGGTGAGTAGTTTTTTTTTTCTTTTTTTACACTAGTTTGCCTTGTTTTTCAGGGAAGGGCTTATATTTAAAGCCCTTCCCTGAAAAACAATTATGGGGGTGCCAGCAGCTGGATCCTCTACCGCAGCTGACATCTATGACAGCTGCAGCAGGGAATCCTTTATTCTCTGCATGGATGAAGAATTCCTTTGCCACATCTGTCACATCTGTGACAGGTGCAGCAGGGAATTATTTATTCCCTGTGGGGATAAAAAAGACATCTGCTGCATGTGTTCTTCATCCCCGCGGGGAACACAGCAGCTAAGTATATATATATATATATAATTTTTTTTTTTTTACACTAAAATGGTTGTTTTTCAGGGAAGGGCTTATATTTAAAGCTCTTCCCAGAAAAACAATTAAGGGGTGCAAGCAGACCATTGCCTTCAATGGGGCCGCCATCAGCAGCCACGGCTCCATTGAAAGCAATGCGTGTATTCCCTATGGTGCACGCATGTCCTATCTTTACAGGCGCATGCCTGTAAAACACGGACATGTGAACACACCATAGGGAATGTATTGATTGTAATGGACGTGTGTTTTTGTGCGCGCATATACACACACAAAACACGCTCATGTGAAGCCACCCATAGTTACGATAACTTAAAGCAGCTACTGAATTCCATTGAGTACAACAAGTACAGCTGGCACCTCTATGGTGATTTGAAGATAGTTGCTCTTTTATTGGGACTGCAGTAGGGATATACAAAATACTTGTGTTTCTTATATGAGTGGGATAGTCGAGCAAGGGAATTTCACTGCTTGCAGAAGGAATGGACTCGCAGACAGAATATAGCAGTTGGAAGAAGATCCAACACCCAGCTCTTGTCGAGGCTCACAAAATCCTGCTACCACTCCTTCATATTAAACTTGGTTTGATGAAGAACTTCATGAAAGCCATGGACCAGACTTCGCCAGCTTTCCAATACGTTCATGAAAAATTCCCTCGACTCGATTCCTTTTCACCTAGTGTCTACAAACTTTCTTGGGGATGTTAGGGCAGAAAACTACAAGGAACTGGTACAAGACATGCTGATGCAGTATCAGAAAGCTGCCTGCAATATGTCTCTAAAAAATCCACTTCCTTCATTCCCATTTGGATTTCTTCCCAGACAACTGTGATATGGTTAGTGATGAACATGGCCAACATGTTCATCAAGATATCGAAACAAAGATACAGGGAAAATGGTCGACTACCATGCTGGCTGCCTACTGCCGGACACTCCACAGAGATGCTCCTGAACAGTTGTACAAGAGACAGGCAAAGAAATCTAAGACATAGTCAATGACGTGATTCTTTACAGGTATTAACCATAGGCCTATTACTACCGGCATGCATTTCGTGATGTAAACAATTATTGCAGATTACAAAACTTTGTGTTGAACACATAAAAATTAATAGGAAATTACTGATTTTATTTCAGTAACATGACTTTTGTAAAAATTTGTTGATGAGTGAATCGTTCCATCTAAACACACCTGAAGTCTCCTATAATAGTTACCTCATTGCGTTTTTCTGTTTCATCAATTTGCCTCAGTAATAGATTTTCAGTGGCTTTTGTTATATTTGGTGTTTCAGAGAAAGCCCCCATGATGATTTTATTATGGTTTTTCCCCCCATGTAATTTTATTCATAGAGTCTTCACATGTTCATCACCCTCATATATATTCTTATAGTGTGGGCTTTAAACAGGATTTAACATGAAGACAAACCCCTCCCCCCTTTCTGATTTACATAATCCCTTCTAAACAGACTGTAACCCTGTAAGGTAACTGTCCAGTCACAGCTTTCGTCCAACCAGGTCTCAGTTATTGTATGTTATAATTTTCTTCATACATTGTTACTTCCAGTTCATCAACCTTATTGGTCAGACTCCTAGCATTACTTACCATACTGTTTAGAGGTTTTTGATTATTTTTATATTAAGTATATCCCTACATGCCCCATACATGTAGAGTGTATGCAGGGTGCCTATGTATGGATCGGGTTCAGGAGCCAAGCCTGCTGCATACACTTTGGGTGTCAGATGTCTTCGCCAGCGGACTCCTGCTAGCAGCCACAATCAGTGTTAACACTGACCACAGCTGTTAACTTTTTAAATGCCCCTATCAGCATTCCTGGGTCTTGATCACCCCCCGATGTGCAATTGTGGGTTCCATTCTGGTGTTGTGGCTGCCTAGGGCCTTTTTGGTGCCCAGGGCTGTCATGAATGATTGCCTATCAAGGTGTATGTGTGTGGCCTGGATAGACTACCTGTCATAATGTGGAATAATGCAATGCTATAGTATTGCATTATACTATGACCAATCAAGCAATCACAGGTTCCAGTCTCCTAAAGGATTAAAATATTGTAAAAATAAGTTTTAAAAAGTTTTATTTAATAATAGAAAACTTAAAAAGTTATAAAAGTTTTAAAATAAATCTTTCCCAGTCGTATCATCGAAAAATAAAAAAAACAATTTGGTATCGCTGCATCTGCAAAAATCTAGATTATGAAAATATCACACTATTAATCCAGCATGGAGAACACCGGCAGAAAAAAAATATACACAATGCCCAAATTGTGCTTTTTTGGTCTCCCTCTGTCAAAAAGAAATTGAATAAAAAGCGATTAAAAAGTCATATATACCTCAAAATGGTACTTTTAAAAATTACAGGTCACTGCACAAAAAAAAAAGCTGCCATAAAACTTGATCGGTGCGAAAATTTAAAAGTTATGAGGGATCAATGGATGGCGGCATAAAGTATATTCTTGCTTTTTAAAAAGTATTTTATTTTTTATAATCATACTACGTTAAAACAACGGTATACATTCGTATCGCCGTAATCGTATTAACCCAGAAATAAAGTTAACATGTCATTTTTGCATTTTGTACATCATAAAAGCAAACACTTGTCAATAATTGCACAGTTGAATTTTTTTTCCATTTCTCCCCACTTAGAAATGTTTAAAGGTTTTCCAGTACTTTTTATAGTATGTTAAATGATATCATTAAAAAAATACGACTTGGCTCACAAAAAAACAAGCCTTTATGTAGTTATGTAACCAGAATAAATAAAAAAAGTTATGAGTTTTTGAAAGTGGGGAGGAAAAGGAAAATGAGAAAACAAAAAGGGGCTGCAGTGAGAAGGGGTTAATACTGATTGAGGGCCTGTGAGGGGCCATAGTAATGCGTGAGGACCTATGAGGAACAGTAGTACTGAGTAGGGGACTATATGGGACATTATTACTGAGTGGGAGCGCTTTTACTGTGTGTGTGACACTAAAAGAGGCACTTACTGTGTATGGCCTACAGGAAGCACAAAAAGGGGATACTATTACTCTATGGGCCAACACAGGTGGAATTATTACTACCTAGGATACTATGGATGGGGAGATTGTGTAGACATATGGAAAACAAAGCCAAGTGGCTGGAAAATTGAGGAGCCAAAGACATCTGCGTAAAACTCTGCACAGACAAGTTGCGACCAGAAGAAGTCATGATAACGGTCTGGGCCAGATGGAGAAGAAAAGTGAAAGTAAATGACTGCAATCAGAGGAAATGTCAAGTGTGATCACTGCATATAAGGGTACTTAATCACATATACTGTCTGCAAAGCACCGGAAAAGGGAATAGGTCCAGCGTTGGATAAAAACTCTTTCTCTTTATTGAAAAATCCAGACAGACTTAGAGGAACAAGAAGCATGTGCCGACTTACATGTTTCAGGCAAGTATGTCGTCCTTAATCATAGACACCAAGGCACTTGTGTGTAACACCTAAATCACAATAGACAGTCCATGTGGTGCTTGAAACAAAAAACACTTGACACCAGAGGAAAATACAATAACAACGAAGCAGAAAAAAAATAACTTATAGTACACTAAGAAATCAAGTTGGCGGTTCATACCATGCGGTTTACTAATTATAGTAGTAATGGTCTTTGTATACTGTTTTTTTCAGTAACACTATGGTGGTATTATTTGCTCACAGTCTGGAGGCATCATTGGATGCTGATATAATGCTATGATTTCTTTTTTAGTCGTCTTTATTCGATAACAGTATGTTGGCTTTAATCACTGTATGGTTGTAATAGGTGGTCATGGCCTGGGGGTATTGTTTGGTTCCTGTGCAGTGTTATTTTTGGTAATGTTGGTCTTGGTTTAGTGGGTTTGGTTTAGTAACATTATGAAGGTAATTATATGAGTCATGATGATTGCAGTAATATTGGGTGTTTTTACTTTAACTAAATAAAACAAATTATTTTTAGGCCGTCTGTCCACGGGTGTTGCGTTTTCCCGCAGCAGATTTCCGATGCAGGAGCCACTGCAGGAGAACTCTAAAGTCACTTTGATTTTCCGCAATGAACCTATCATTAAAGGGGTTGTCCTGCGAAAGCAAGTGGGTCTATACACTTCTGTATGGCCATATTAATGCACTTTGTAATGTACATTGTGCATTAATTATGAGCCATACAGAAGTTATCAGAAGTTATTCACTTACCTGCTCCGTTGCTAGCGTCCTCGTCTCCATGGAGCCGTCTAATTTTCAGCGTCTAATCGCCAGATTAGACGCGCTTGCGCAGTCCGGGTCTTCTTCTTTTCTCAATGGGGCTCCGTGTAGCTCCGTGTAGCTCCGCCCCGTCACGTGCCGATTCCAGCCAATCAGGAGGCTGGAATCGGCAATGGACCGCACAGAAGCCCTGCGGTCCACCGAGGGAGAAGATCCCGGCGGCCATCTTCAACCGGTAAGTAAGAAGTCACCGGAGCGCGGGGATTCAGTTAAGCGCTGTGCGGATTTTTTTTTAGGTCCCTGCATCGGGTTTGTCTCGCGCCGAACGGGGGGGCTGTTGAAAAAAAAAAAACCCGTTTCGACGCGGGACAACCCCTTTAATGATAGGTTCATGGCGGCCAAATCGCGGCATGCTGCAATTTTAATACGCGAGCGGACAGTCACAGCAGATTTCCACTTGTGTACATCGGGCTACACTTTCCATAGTTATCCTTTGTTCATTAGGTTACCCGCTGGTGGATTATCGCGGCGGATAACACAATGATATATCATCCGTGGACAGGAGGCCTAACTGCATTTTTTAACAAACATTAATATAACCTTGTTATTTATTTAGATCCACTAGGGAGGTCAAAATGTGATCTTTGATATTCTCAAAATAGCAAATAATTATTCCCTGTGAGTAGAGATGAGCGAGCACCAAAATGCTCGGGTGCTCGTTACTCGAGTCGAACTTCCCGCGATGCTCGAGGATTCGTTTCAAGTAACGAACCCCATTGAAGTCAATGGGCGACCCGAGCATTTTTGTATGGGACCTATGCTCCGCTAAGGTTTTCATTTGTTAAAATCTGGGAAATTCAAGAAAGTGATGGGAACGACACAGCAACGGATAGGGCAGGCGAGGGGCTACATGTTGGGCTGCATCTCAAGTTCCCAGGTCCAACTATTAAGCCACAATACCGGCAAGAGTGCCCCTCCCAACAATTTTTACTTCTGAAAAACCCTCATTAGCAAGGCATACCTTAGCAAAGCACCACACCTACCTCCAACAAAGCACAATCACTGCCTGCATGACACTCCGCTGCCACTTCTCCTGGGTTACATGCTGCCCAACCGCCCATTTCAGTAATAGTAGCAGTCAAGACAGGCCCCAGTAACAATTCCGAAGCAGCAGTATAGGGGGAGCACAGTATTAGTTCCATTTCAGTAGTAGTTGCAGTCTAGACAGGCCCCAGTAACAATTCCGAAGCAGCAGTATAGGGGGAGCACAGTATTAGTTCCATTTCAGTAATAGTAGCAGTCAAGACAGGCCCCAGTAACATATCACTAGCAGCAGTATAGGGGGAGCACAGTATTCGTTCCATTTCAGTAATAGTAGCAGTCTAGACAGGCCCCAGTAACAATTCCAAAGCAGCAGTATAGGGGGAGCACAGTATTAGTTCCATTTCAGTAGTAGTAGCAGTCTAGGGTATTAATGAGCGACTACTACCCCCAGCAGACATGCAGTAAGCTGAACATGGTCACAGGCAGCCCAAAGATTTTTTTTTCCAATTTTTTTGAAAAAGCCCACTGCCTATATAGCCAGTATATCTCTTTCCCTGTACCACTGTCCCTGTCTCACCAGTACTGCCCCTATACTCAGTAAAATGACTGCAGACTGAGGACGCTATGGTCTGCACGCCCGATATACAAAAAAAAATGTGCAAAACTGCAAAAAGCAGCCTCAACAGTACTGCACAGTCAGATGTGGCCCTAAGAAGGACCGTTGGGGTTCTTGAAGATGAAGATAACAGCCTAACACTCTCCCTATAGCAGCTAAAGCAGGATGGCACTTTCCCTAATGTATCTCAGTGTGCATCTGAGGCGAGCCGCGGGCGGCCCCAGTTTATATACTTGGGTGGCACCTGATCTCCCCAGCCACTCACTGCAGGGGGGTGGTATAGGGCTTGAACGTCACAGGAGGAAGTTGTAATGCCTTCCCTGTGTTTCTATTGGCCAGAAAACGGCGCAAACTTTTCTGGGAAGAAAATGGAAGTGACTCGAACATCGCGTGGTGCTTGTCTCGAGTAACAAGCATCTCGAGTACCCTAATACTTGAACGAGCATCAAGCTCGGACAAGTACGTTCGCTCATCTCTAAAACTGAAAAGCAATCTATTAGTATGCGCTGAAAGTATAGCCTAATAGGCAAACAGTTGTGGCGTGCCTTCCTTAGCCTCCAACTGCCAAGGGTCTGATAGGGACAAAGGGAGCTCCCTCCCTGTCTAATCACGTATGTACTGTGGCCATTACTGATTGCTACATCTCGGGAATTAAATGCCTGGGATCCGAGTCATCTCTTATCTTGGCTATTACAGCGAGAGCTGTTTGTCAACAAAGCCTCTTGCTTTGATGTTGTGGCTGGAAGACCCATGACATAAATGTCAGTCATAGAGGCTCAAGACAAGCCAGTCTATCATTTACTTCATGGAGGTTTGATAGGTTGAAAATACATGGCCCCTTAAAGTATAACTTCAGTCCTAAATTATTCTGTGCTTTGTATTAAATTTGCTGCGGCGAAGGTTCAGACATTCAATAACTAGAGATGAGCGAACGGGCTCGTTTAGAGCAATTACTCGATCGAGCATCGCTTTTTTCGAGTAACTGTCTAATTGGGCGAAGAGATTCGGGGGGCGCCGGGTGTTGAGCGGGCGGTTGCGGTGGGGAGTGGAGGGGAAAGAGAGAGAGGGAGCGCTCCCCCCTGTTTCCCCCTGCTTCTGTTACTACTTTAGCCAGGAAAGCTGCAGCTTTGACAGATACTGTCAGCGTTTTGTGGAGCAGCACATCCACACAAGGTACCAATATTCCTTTATCTCTTGATTCTTCTGTACTTGTCCTGTCCCTCTGCACTATGGAGCACGTGTTTTTTAAATTTCAGCACAATGGGGTTTGGCCAGCTATCCCCATGCATGAAATAGTGCAGCATGCTATACTATCAAGTCTAGGATTTTCAGACCAATCTGTGATGGAGGCCCTGAATAGAGCTTACGACACAGCCGAGAACAAAGTCTAAGCCAAGCTAGCAGTGACTCCCATAAACAGAAGCGGTATAAATCTTTTAATCATACTTTTTTACTTTTTCTCTGTTTATGTTCCATTCCTGCTTATAGATTGTTAAAACTAGTGAAAAATACTGGCTGAAGTATGTCAATTAGAGATGAGCGAACGCGTTCGTCCGAGCTTGCTATTCGTGCGAATATTAGGGTGTTCGGGATGTTCGTTATTCGTAACGAACACCATGCGGTGTTCTGGTAAATTAAACTTTCTTCCCTGAGACGTTAGCGCTTTTTTTTGGCCAATATAAAGACAGGGAAGGCATTACAACTTCCCCCTGCAACGTTTAAGCCCTATACCACCCCCCTGCAGTGAGTGGCTGGGGAGATAAGGTGTCACCCGAGTATTGAAATCTGCCCCTCCCGCTGCTCGCTATGGATGCATTCTATATGCGCTCAATGGGGCCAGCGGCAGCAGCGCTGACCCCATTGAGAACATATAGAAGACAAATCCTTCTTCTCTGGCACAGCTGTAACAGCTGTAGCAGAGAAGAACGATGTTTGCCCATTGAATTCAATGGAACCGGCAATACAGCCGACTCCACTGAATGCAATGGGCTGCCGGCGATCGCAGGATGAATGGTCGGAAAGGGGTTAAATATATAACCCCTTTCCTGCAATTCATCCAGAAATGTGTTACACTAAAAATATATACCGGCGTATAAGGCGACGGGGCGTATAAGACGACCCCCCAACTGTCACCTTATACGCCGGTAATACAGTGGAGCAAAGAATAAAAAGCATTACTTACGTTTTTAGATGATCTGCGGCGCTCCTGCAGGCTGTCACTCCCTCCTGGTCCACGGCAGACAAGCTTTCTCCACGAAAGACTTTAAATCCCTGCCTCCAGAAGCACATGTGCCTTCAGCCAATCACAGCCAATGACAATGATGTCATTGAATGGCTGTGATTGGCTGTGTTTCTGGAGGCGGGGATTTCAAGGCTTGAAGTCCCCGCCTCCAGAAACACAGCCAATCACAGCCATTCAATGACATCATTGTCATTGGCTGTGATTGGCTGAAGGCACATGTGCTTCTGGAGGCAGGGATTTAAAGTCTTTCGTGAAGAAAGCTTGTCTGCCGTGGACCAGGAGGGAGTGACAGCCTGCAGGAGCGCCGCAGATCATCTAAAAACGTAAGTAATGCTTTTTATTCTTTGCTCCACTGTATTACCGGCGTATAAGGTGACAGTTGGGGGGTCGTCTTATACGCCCCGTCGCCTTATACGCCGGTATATATTTTTAGTGTAACACATTTCTGGATGAATTGCAGGAAAGGGGTTATATATTTAACCCCTTTCCGACCATTCATCCTGCGATCGCCGGCAGCCCATTGCATTCAGTGGAGTCGGCTGTATTGCCGGTTCCATTGAATTCAATGGGCAAACATCGTTCTTCTCTGCTACAGCTGTTACAGCTGTGCCAGAGGAGGACGATCTTTATGCTGACAGTGGGGGGGGGGGGGGGGCCACTCTTGCCGCTATTGTGGCTTAATAGTGGGACCTGTGAACTTGAGATGCAGCCCACCATGTAGCCCCTCGCCTGCCCTATCCGTCACTGTGTCATTCCCATCACTTTCCTGAATTGCCCAGATTTTCACACATGAAAACCTTAGCGAGCATCGGCGAAATACAAAAATGTTCCGGTCGCCCATTGACTTCAATGGGGTTCGTTGTTCGAAACGAACCCTCGAGCATCACGGGAAGTTCGTTACGAATAACGAACACCCGAACATTTTGGTGTTCGCTCATCTCTAATGTCAATGTGAAAATGAATATGACTTGTTGTTCTGGACGAATATGTGGCATGTTGGAATCAAGATAATGGCAGAAGGAGGGGGGAGGGACTTGTTATTTGTATAGTGCCAAGTTTCAGGTCATTAGCGCTTTCAGGTCATTTATTTATTACCCCCAGCAATCTGGGTGCTCATTTTACCGACCTTGGAAGGATGGGTCAACCTTGAGCCAGCTACCTGAACCTGGCGGGGATTGAACCTGCAACCTTCAGGCCGTGAGCAAGAGCTTAGGACTGCATACTAAGAATTCTAGAAAAATGAAATGTAACAAATTGATATGAAATATCATATAGATAGTTCAAAAACTAAATTAGTTACATAATTGCCATTATGCTTACATGTACTAAAACCAGCTAAATTGCATCAGATTCTGCAGGCCTAAAATAGTCTGGACCTGAACAGGAAATACCCATCTTGTTGATAACTTTTGATAATTTCATGCCTGTCTATATTGTAATGCTCTTTATACTCAGCCTCTCTGCCTTTTTCAGCCAGCAGTTATTTGGTATAGCTACCATTATGACTTTTTATGTGCATTTAATAGTTAGCAACCCTAGCGGTTCCTATAGCTTTTTACAGATTTTAGAGTTTGCAGTTAGTTCCCAGCAGACTTCTACTTTCGTCAGTATTTAGTATAGCTTTAGGTGTCCCTAGGGCGATCTTGGTGCTCTCTGAATATTCCTTTTGCAGTGAGTGAGCACCGTTGTAGTTTCACCTCTGTTAGAATACCAGAGTCATGTTTTCTTTCTTATGAAACAGCCTACCTGGAGGCAGACAGAATGGAATGATAGTCGGCCAGATGTAGCTCTGTATCCATGGAGAGGGAACACTATTACTAAATCCACGCTTTTACATTGCACATCAGATATTGCATGAACAGTAAAACTAACTCTGCTAAAAGTTTGATTGATTAAATAATATACTTTTAAAAATCGAACACATATAGATGCATGTGCCGTTTTTAAAGTGACAGGGAACCTGTGTGCAAAGTTGAGGTTATAGAACCACTGCCATGATGCTGTATTGCTTGTAAGTACCTCTGTAGACATGTTGATTCTACCGTACTAGGAGGGAGAAAGTGAAGTGATGAAATAACCATGTGGTACTCCCTAAGGCCTCATGTCCATGGGAAATCAGGCCCGCCGCGGATTCTTCATGTAGAATCCATAGCGGGTCCCTCCTGCCCCGCGGACATGAGGGCTGAAAATAAGAATAAACTCACCTGCTCCGGATGATGCAGATCTTCCTTCCTTCGAGGCCGGATCTTCCTTCCCCGGCCCCACGGATGTGCTCGGCACGCCGGCGGCGTGCCGCGCGCATGCGCTGGTCACATCTGCCAGGCCGAGGAAAGAAGATCCGGCCGCGAAGGAAGGAAGATCTGCATCATCCGGAGCAGTTGAGTTTAATTCTTGTAAGGGTCTCCCGCGGATCCGGACGGCTTCCATATGCTTCAATAGAAGCCTGCGGGAGCCGTCCCCGTGGGAGACCCGCACGAAAATGGAGCATGTCCATTTTTTTTCCCGCACATGGATCCGCGCCTGACGGGAAAAATGACATTTGCAGGTATTTAACTACCTGCGGGTGTCCAATGCATCCCTATGGGGCGCGGATCCGCGTGCGGGAGAAACGCTGCGGATTTTAAACCCGTGGAGATGAGGCTTAAGGCTTCTTTCACATAGGCGTTGCGATTTTCGCCTGCCCACATCGCATCTGAAAATCGAATGAATGAGAGAAAACCAAGTCTCGGGTAAATCTATCGTTTTCTCGCCCATTCACACGACCGTGTGCCGTATAGATGCCACAGCCTGGAATTCCTTTGTAAATACTTCTATTGGCTCTATATTGAGCCAGCTGACATAGTTTAGCATAGCAGCGCTAGACACTGCTAAACTCCCTCCCCCATCCCTCCACCGGCAGCTCTCACAGAAGCCTATAGGAGCTTCTGGCTGATCACGGCTGAAAGATAGGGCAAGACCTATTTCTTCTTGCCAGATCAAAACATCGGCAGGCGTATTTGGCCGCGATGTCCTATTATCGCAGCGGCGATGTTTAGACGTGGCTAAAAAGGGGCCATTTGAATGAATGCATTGCAATCCATTGCTTCAGATGGTCGTGATTTTTGGCAGACGCTTTATAGCAGCAAAGAACGCTCATGTGAAATAAGCCTAATAGCGATCCAGGTGGTGTGGCAGTAATAACTATTACTCTCTGTTAGCATTCCAATTCTGTCTTGATTGACATCTTACTTGGCAGAGCTAGCATGTGAAGTCCACAGGGAGGAGCAACCTTTTGGTCTCCTCAAGCACTTGAACCAAGATGCAATGGCTGCCTCTGTTCATTGTCCCACCAATTAGGTTTCGTTCACATGGCAGAATGCATACACTGATTCCAACATGAATTATGTGTATGTTGGAATCCCCATGGATTTAGTATCTCTTTATGCTCAATGTGAACAAGACCTTACAATTTCACATATACAGTATATAAAGTTATGCAAGTTCTCCATAAATCAAGATAATTCCTTATATTCTGTGTGTGTCCCTACAATATAAATGTGTACAAAGTGTAGCATGACAATGGTAGAATTGTAAATGCTAAGACTCTATAATACGATCTAATGTACAGAATAGTGTGGAAATTCCAAAAATTTGAAGAAGTTATGTAAAGATAAAGTTATGTTGGTGGATGTTATCATCAGTGTGAATAGATAGAGTCGAATAAAAGAATGACCACACTATTGGTGCTGCTGAATAACTGGAATCTCATAGTGCTGAGGATTATGTCCAACATGTTTATTCAATCTGAAGAGCCACCCTCTACAACAGATTTCAACCCTATTAGGGCCTTCATCCTGAAGTATGGTAGCTCAATGCTTAGCTCTGTTGTTTTGTAGCACTGGAGTCCTAAGTTCAAATCTGACCAAGGACATCTGATGAAGTTTATATGTTCTTCCTGTGTTTGTGTTGGTTTCTTCTTCACCTTAATAATCATAGAATGGTAGAGTTGGAAGGGAACTCCAGGGTCATCCTGTCCAACTCCCTGCTCAGTGCAGGATCACTAAATCATCTAAGATAGTTGTCTGTCCAGCCTCAGTTTGTAAACTTCCATTGAAGGAAAACTCACCGACTCCCATGGCAATCTTGCTTCTAGTCTTTCCTTGTGCAAATGAGAATAGGGCTGATCCTTCTGCACTTTGACAGCCTTTCAGATATATAATAATAATCTTTATTTGTATAGTGCCAACTTATTCCGCAGTGCTTATATTTGTAGACAGCTATTAAGTCTCCTCTCAGCCTTCTTTTTTGCAAGCTAAACATTCCCAGATCCTTTAACCGTTCCTCATAGGACATGATTTGCAGACCACTCACCATCTTGTTAACTTCTCTCTGAACTTGTTCCAGTTTGTCTATGCCTTTTTTGAAGTTTGGTACCCAGAACTGGACACAGTATTCCAGATGAGGTCTGACTAAGGAAGAGTAGAGATCTAGACTCTATGCTTCTCTTAATACATCACAGAATTGCGTTTGCTTTTTCAGCTGCTGCATCACATTGTTGACTCATGTTCAGTCTGTGATCTATTAGTATACACAAGTCTTTTTCACATGTGCTGTTGCATAGCCCAATTCCTCTCCTTCTGTATGTGCTTCTTTCATTTTTCTTTCCCAGTTGCAGGACATTGGATTTCTCCTTGCTAAATACCATTCTGTTAGTCACCGCCTACTGTTCAAGCTTGCAGGACATTGGATTTCTCCTTGCTAAATACCATTCTGTTAGTCGCCGCCTACTGTTCAAGTTTTTCTAAATCTTTTTGAATCCTCTCAATCACCTTGATTTATACAGAGAAAAAAACAGGACTGCCTAGGCAGAAAAAACCTCTGCTCTCTCGACTTCTTTTCAGTTACAGGTAATTTATTACCCCAGCAGGGGAATAAGACAAAACACAAACAAATGTCACATTAAAAAAAGCCAGAATGTGGACAGAGGACACTCTCACCCACCACACAGCAGTAAAGTAAGGGTGCAACGCATTTCTGCGCTCCAAAGGTGCCTTTCTCAAGCATAACTAGACATAGCATAAACACATAAATGCTTAAGGAAAGGTGCCTTTTGAGCGCAGAAACCTGTTGCCACATGAATCCTTGGAGAACCACAGAACCAGGAGTGACTTCTACGGTCTTACAAGCGCACTTGGACTACAGGTGCTGAGCGGGTAAATCCCTACCTATAGTGACCCCACTCAGTGCCAGATGAGTCATTACCTCTAAACTGTAATACAGTAATTTACTGTTATAATTTCTTTGAAGATCCGCTCGGCTTCTGCATATTCCATACACGTTAATTATCCAGCACATACACTAAAGAAGGAGACATTTTCTGGGTCTCAGATGGTGTTATATACCAGCTCTAGGGATATTCATGAAGTTATGGTCCAGTTTGAACTAATTTGGAGCAAACTTTTGAAAAGTCTGCTCAATACTATTTAGGGGGTTGAATAATTCTGAGACTGTAGTAGTCACTAAAACTGGCTTTTTGTGTTGAAGTTGGAGAAAGCACTTGTTTTGATTGTTGTGTTGAGCTTTTTAAATTGTTCTCATTTGATTGGTTTTTTTTTTTTGCAAACAGCTAAAAGTTTGGAAATTTGGCAAATAAACCTAATTTGCAGTTGGAATTGAATAATTTTGATTGCAACTGTATATTAATGTTTCTTCATTAAGTATTCAAATTATATTTCTGTGTTGAAAAGAAAATAGGACATCTTATTTCATTCTTGTCACAGGAAGAGTATTATATCACCTGGAAAGTGCCGGGTTGGATTGATTTGTGTTGGTCTGTAAGTCTCTGTTGACCACTTGGTAGGTTAGGTTACAAGAACCTTCGTAACCACAAACTGCACTATGGTCGTTCTGGATGTCCCAGCCTTATCTTTTACAATAAAGTATAATCTTACTAGCAGAAACCCAGCCAGCATCTATCCAGGCTCGTGTATATATGTAGAGAAGTCATTAGTAGATATTAACACTAGTGTATGATGCTCCCTTCTCCACTGATTCGGAATTAGTGCCTAGTTATCGAGAAAAATAAATGAGACCAATGCCTCTACCTTGTTACACTGATATACGTTAACCCTTTTTTACTTTGCCTTGCCGTGTAACCTCTATCAATATGATCATCTATATTTAATGACAAGAATGTCTGCATTTGCAGGAGCTGAAGTCTTAGTCCTTTGCAGCTAATCAATATACCTGACCATAGTTCTTTCATTATTGAGAACATCTACCCACATTGGTGTATAATTAAGTTAGAGTTCAGCTCCTAACTTTTCTTGAGTGTTTGAAATGGCTGTACAGTGTTCTTAATTTTAGCCGCTGTTTTATCTTTCTCAGTAGGTGCCTATTTTATTGTAAAAGGTCATACTCATTTGTCTGCTCCAACAAAGACAGCCCTTAAAGTTGGCTGTGGTTTTGACAGACAGTGGTCCCTATAAGTGATGGCCTTAAGGACAGACTTGGCACTGGGAGACAGTCACCACAGCACGGGAAATAACAGATAACAAATCATGCCACTATTTCTCCTCCTGGCGTGATTGACGACATCACAGCAGGTGTAACTTTTCAGTGTCTTCAGATTAAAACCCCTCAAACAAATGAGTTCTGAAAATACTGTCCGGGGGCGTCAAAGGGAGCTGCTGGTCTCCAATGTGTGTGTGGACGTGTGTTTTTTTCTTCTTCTAGATTTTATATTAAGAGAAGCAAAGTGCACAGTATGAAATGGCAGAATACATTCATGTAATTTCTTTAGAGGGATTATGAAGAAGGAATCAGCAAAGATACATCCTGAAATATGTATTGGACATATGCACATTATTTAATGTAAATTGGAGGTGAATAGGTGTCTGCAAGTAGCTTATATAATGACTTTCATGGGAAAAGGCATATATAGATATATGGAGCCTCGTGTGATGCAGAGTGTTAAGGCAGCAGAATGCAGTCCTAAGCTCTCGCTCATGACCTGAAGGTTGGGGGTTCAATCTGCACTTGGTTCAGGTAGCCAGCTCAAGATTGACTCAGTCTTCCATCCTTCCCAGGTTGGTAAAATCAGCGGGCTTGAGGTAGCGATGACTGGGGAAGGCAATGGCAAACCTCCCTGCAAAAACAGTCTGCCAGGAAAACATCACGATGTTGGTCACGGCTCGGTGCTTGAACCAGGGGACTTTAGCTATCATTTATATATATATATATATATATATATATATATATATATATATATATATATATATATATATAAATAACCTGGTAACAGGTTCGCTTTAAGATGGCTTGGACTGGGGTAATGAAAGCTAGAATCTGATTGGTTCTTATATGGAGCCCCTTCCCTTTGTGGACTCTATAGTGGGTTCATATATTTTAATCACTGATAGCATTAATTGTTTTGAGGCATTTTTAAATTGATTCCCTTAAGTTATTTTAGTGCTAGAACAAGCTTATGCCACACAGATACCCTCCTGCAACGCTAGAAAGGTCTCTTTTTTGACCCTATCTCATATCTATCTATCTATCTATCTCATATCTATCTATCTATCTATCTATCTCCTATCTATCTCCTATCTATCTATCTATCTATCTAGCTATCTATCTATCTATCTATCTATCTATCTATCTATCTATCTATCTATCTATCTATCTCTCTCTCTATCTATCTCTCTCTCTCTCTATCTATCTATCTATCTATCTATCTACCTATCCCAATGAAAAGATTAGCAAAAAGATAATGTAACGTGTCTAAAAACTATTGACAAATCAGTTTGTAATCTCATATTAATTTATGCTAATTTAGGGAAAAAAGATTTCTTCAGCAGTGTCTCTATTGATAAATTCCATGTCCATCATATCTTTTACTCTCATTTAATTATAGGTGCTTTACTTAATCTACTTAGGTTAAAAGGTCGTATTCAACGTGGTCTCATTTAGAAGAATAAAATACTTAGCAGTAAGTGGGAAAGGTTTCATTAATTACTTTGCGATTTGAAGTTGACTTGTCCACTTTCATAATACTTTAGACAATTTCACATTTTCGAAGAAATAATCCAGTAATCTGCCAGTAATTCCACTTAATTTCACACAGAAAAAGATATATTTAATGGGAAGTATGAGGGTTTTTAATTTTATTTTCAATGGTCATACATGGATTAGGCATTACTGATTTGATTAAATTATATCCTGTACATCATTATAATGATTCTGGACTGGTTAGTTTTTCCTCAAAGCCGAAGAACTAATGATTTATTTTTTTTCTTTTAGAAAGGCCCGGTCTTTAAATACACCATAGAACCTCTTCTAAAGACCACCTCTTTGAGAAAACCACCATCTATACCAGATTTTTTGTTTTAAGGTCCCCTATCCACGGCAGTGATTTCGCCGACGGTAAAGCGCTGGCGAATCACGCCGTCTGAAGATTTCCATAGCATTGCTATGGAAAGCGCCGGCCCCCTGTCCACGAACGAAGAATCGTTGTGATTCTCCGCTCGCGGCCGGCAATTCGCAGCATGCTGCAAATTGCCCCGATTCTCCGCCGCCAGCCCATCTATCAGATTAGGCTGACCGGCGGAGATTCGTGGACAGGGGGCCTAAATTGGTTGGACTGGATTAATAACACAAATTTCACTTTTGAAAAGCGTGGTTGGCAATTCAGGGCGTATATTTTAGGTGGAGCATACATTAGCATGGCCATGCATTACACTGCTTGTAATAGAAACTGTGTAATACTCTATTTCTCCTACAGTAGTGCAGGTAGGGAAGGTGAACAATTGATGCCAGATTCTTGTGCTGATAACTGCTGATCTCTGGGGAACTCAACAGTGGAATTGCATATGATCAGCTTTTTTTTACTGAGGGAATCATAGAATCGTAGAGTTGGAAGGGACCTGCAGGGTTATTGGACCCAACCCCCTGCTCAATATAGGATTCACTAAATCATCCCAGACAAATATCTGTCCAGTCTGTGTTTAAAACATTCCATTGAAGGAAAACTCACCACCTCCCGTGGCAACCTGTTCCAGTCATTGATCACCCTAATTGTCAGAAAGTTGTTTCTAATATCTAATCTGTGTCTCCTCCCTTTCAGTTTCATCCCATTGCTTCTAGTCTTTCCTTGTGCTAATGAGAATTGGGCCGATCCTTTTGCATTGTGACAGCTTTCAGATATTTGTAGACCGCTATTCAGTCTCCTCTCAGCACTGGCATAACTATAGGGGATTCAGGGGATGCGGCTGCACCCGAGCCAATGAGCCTTACGGGGCCCTTAAAGCCTCTCCTCTCCATATAGGAAGCCCAGTACTATGGATAAAGCATTATAGTTTGAAGCCTTTCTTGTGCAAATGAGAAGAGGGCTAATGCCTCTGGGTTATGACAGCCGTTCAGATATTTGTAGAAATCTCCTTCTTCTTCAGGGTGAATACCCACTTGCGTTTTTCTTGCGTGTTTTTTTCACTGCATTTTTTTTAACATGATTCTCAATGAGACCTTCTAATGTTAAAAAACAAGCATCGCAAGTTGGTGCTTTGCAATTTTTGTGCGATGCATTTTTTAACATTAGAAAGTCCCATTGAATATCGTGTGAAAAAACGTGCAGGAAAAACGCAAGCGGATATTCACCCTCAGGGCTCAGTCACACGGCGCATCCAGGCATCTTGCACGAAGAAGACGGCTGCACCTGCAGTGTGGACGACTCTCCGCAGTGCCAGAAGAAAGAACACATGACCGGCAATGGAGCCAGTCATGTGTTTTTTTGCCAGCAGTGCGGAGAATCGTCTGTACCTGCAGTGCGGCTGTCCTATCCTGCAACAAGATGGGCGCGAGCCCTCCGACTTCTTTTTTTCAAGCTAAGCATTCCCAGATCCTTTAACCGTTCCTCATAGGACATGGTTTGCAGACCGCTCACCATCCTGGTTGATCTTCTCTGAATTTACTCCAGTTCTAATTTACTCCAATTTTTTTTTTTTAATTGAGGTTTCCAGAATTGGATATAGTATTCCAGATGAGATCCAACTAAGGAAGAGTAGAGGGGGATTATTACTTCAAGTGATTTAGACTCCATGCTTCTCCTAATAAATCTCAGAATTATATTTGCCTTTTTTGCTGCTGCATCACACTGTTGACCCATGTTCAGGGACAAAACAAAGAACCCTCTTAAAGACTTTCTATAGCAGGGATACTCGGCTAGTTTTAGCAATGGCTTGCTTACTTGGTTATAAGGTGAAATGAAGGTTCAAGCTTAATATATCCACAGTGAAATGAACTATTTACAACAAGATTTATTATTATTTGTTAATGGGAAAACCTTACCAGTCCTTTATTGTCTAAACACATTCAGACCTGAGACTAGATTAGACCCCTAGACTCATGCAGATCCCCAAATAGACCCCAAGCCAGCCCCTAAAAGTAATTCATATGGCAGACCAAAGCACTAAAGTGAATAAAACCTCAGAACAAGATTTTCTTTACATCCAGTGCTGCCACACACAGTATAAGTGGCATTGCTATAGAGGTCACAGGGGTCCCAATAGCTAGGGGTCCTTAAGGCCCCCTTGCACCTGTGTTTGCAAGCTCCATCACCAGGAAAACCCCTTCTAGCACATATTGTACTGAGAACAGGGTACTGTAGATGGGGGTGGTAGGGGAGTCAAACCATTTAGGCAGCGGCGCTGCATGAGTGAAGGAAGGATGTCTAGAGTTGCAGTGTGGGTCCACAGGGAAATTAAATCTCTGTGGGTGCTGGTGTGGAGGAGTCAGGGGAAGATGATGGAGACTGTACATTGTATGAAGAAGCAAGATGAAATGTACAGATTTAGAGGTACCACCGTTATCACCGAGGATGAGGGAAGAAGGGAAGATTACATTTTATGGGAGGAATGAATCACTCAAGGTCATCATTTCTAAGATGAGGGTGTTCAAATCTATGACGATCATTTTTATTGTTGGGGAAGCAGGGGCTCACAACTATTATTTGAGGAGGAGGGAAGCAGGAGCACACAGGAACACTATTTTTAGTGAGGGAAGTATGGACCCAAAGGACCACTATTATTTGTGGGGAAGAAGGAGGAAGCAGGGGCACAGAGGACCATTATTACTTGGGGGACAGGGGTTCATAGGATCCTGATTACTATTTCTGTGGGCAGGGGTACATAGCACCATTATTACTAATACTTGGGGGGACAGAAGACCACTGTTACTTAGGGGAGAAACAGAGGGACTATTATCACACTGTGAGAGCAAAGAGAGATCAGTATTACTTTGGGAGGACAAAATGGGAACATTATTACTTTGGGAAGACGTAGAGGGACCACCATTTGTTACTACATCACAAATACGGGCAACATTTCTGTGAAGTACAAACAGGACATTATTATTTTGTGGGAGCACAAAGGCATAATTTTTATTCTGTATGAGGGCAAGGGGGACAGCTATCACTTTGCAAGGGCACAAAGAACAGCAATATTTTACTGTTCAGCACAAAGGAGGTATTATTTTGTGTTGGAAACAATGGGGTAATTATTACTTTGTGCATAAGTCAGCTGAGTCACTGTATTGCCTGTCATGTTATAATAAGTGCCTTATATATATGCTAACTCTGATGTATAAATCTTTTGGGGCAGTGGCCATAAACTGTGAAGTTAAATTGCATGGGGGCATCAGGGGGGCCAAAGCTGAATTCTTAGACCTGGGCCCATGAGCCTTTAGTTACACCCCTGCACAATATCTAGACACTGGTCAATGTCAGGACCTTATGCCTTGGTCCAGCGGTAGTACTGCTTTTGATAGCAGAAGACTTTCCTCCAAAGCATACTATATGGTAGGTCTATTAGTCCAGACAGCTGGAATCTTTGGCCTGTATTGGGACCTCGATCTGCAAGTTGAGGACAGCTGCTCTATAGCCATTCAGTGATGCTTTTATGGGGCCTGTAGAAGAAATGTTCCAGTTCATGTCAGCACTATACCCATTTTAATGTATTTATGTAGACTCCCTCTGCTCTGTTTATACCCTGATCTTACAATAGAATGGATTATGACTGTGCATCAAGCCAAGGGCCAAAAAGATAATTGTTTTGCACTATGGGGAACGTGGGGATTTTATTCTTCATTGCTTGGTAATGAAACCTATTTTGCACAATACAGAAGGCTTATAGCATGTCTGGCACTTAGTGAACTTTCAGAACAAGGTTGACAACTATCCAGAAATTCCTGAACAGTTCATAAAAATAGACCACGGGGAAAATTTACCATTTCCTTTACCAGGCTTCGGTCTCATGTCCACGAGTGGGTCAGATTCTGTGGGCAGGAGCCCACCACGGAATCTTACCCTGCCTGTGGCTGAGGACATTATGTTACCTGTTCTGGGTCTGTGTGGGTCTTCTGCGTCCCGGATGGATCGTCTTTTTTCTGCACAGCGGATGTATTCCAGTGCGCCGGCCAGCGTGCCGGGCGCATGCGCAGTAGGAGTTTTTCTTTTTCAAGTTCCTGCTTTCCTGCGAGATCCGTGGCACTTCTGTGGTGTCAGCTACGGGTGTGCCGCAGATCGGACGGCTTCCATTGACTCCATTGGAAGCCATCAGTGCGGGATCCGCTGAAAAATGGAGCATGGTGTGACCAAAAGGTCCACAAAACAAATCTGCATGCTCAAATGATTTTGTGGGCGCCTATGATTCCCTATGGGCGGCTTGATTTGCGGATCTCCCACGCGGGTATCCCGTGCGGGTTCTGCAAATCAAACCTGCTCGTAGACATGAGCTCTTAGTATGATTTTCCCCAGTGTATGGCACATTGAACGCATGAGGAGGCGCAAAAAAAGCGGGACTGGCACAAAAGTAAGAGAAGTTGCAACTTTTTTACGCAAGTGGGTCTTGTGAAAAAATTTGTTTCTTTTGTACGCCAGTATTCTGGTGTACAGACTTTAGCAAATGTCCCCCTATGTCTTTCCAGTGTCTCTTGAAAAAAATGTTGGTTGTTTCTGATTTTTGGGTGTGTTGTCCAGAAAAAAGAAAAACTTAAACTTAAACTGAAGTTGTGTGCTGCTGTAAGATATTAGATCCTGCATAGAGTTGAGCGAACATTCTCGTCCGAGTATTAGCCCACTCGATGGTGCTCGTTACTCGAGCGAGTACCACGCCGTGTTCGACCCCTCCCCGTTTTGACCCTTCCCCTCATTACCACTTCCTGCTGTGACGTGCCAGTGTGCGCCCATCCACAGCAGTATGTGGCTGGCTAGGGGAGAGAGAGATTTCATTGACTTCAATAAGTGTTCGTTACTCGAGTAGAGCTCTCGAATATTACGAAAAGCTCGACTCGAATGACGAGCACCCGAACATTTTGGTACTCGCTGATCTCTAATCCTACAGTCAAGTATATCATTTAGAAGTTTATCCAATAAATATGAACAGATCATTAAATGTTTCATCATTTTACTACTTAATTTTAACGCTTTTCTCAGCATTTGTAGATTAACTAAACTCATACAATCCATAAAAAAGTGTTGATGGTCCAGAGAGTAAAGGAAACCGTGTCTTTAAAGGTCTACAAAGCCTTTCAAAACCGCTTCCTCTTTTCATTGTCATTCTAAGCCTATCACTGAAAGCATTCTCCCGCATAGGTAAAACTACTTTTTACCTTTTACAATTGAAGTCCTTGTGTTTTGTGCATTTTGGAGGCCACATTGACTGAACATAATGTATAATTAGAGCATGTAAACCGACTTTTACCTAACAAGCTACATTAAAAGCATGCACTGTATGTTCGCTGGTAGCGCATAAACTCCAGAAGGTTTTGTGTTCTTCTTTTACATGGGATTGCAGAGCGGATTGACTCCTGAATGGATATGAAGGTCTAAACTATATTATAGTATGTATTCACATCTGTAAAGGAATATTGCCAGCGACTTCCCATTAACAGTTCGCTTCAAGGACTTTTGTTAAACAATTACAGAAAGGAATTGCAGATTTTATTTCCTATTAAATGGAGCTGGGCATCAATACCCCTGATAATGTTGCAGAATAGCCTTGCCTATTTGTACTATATTTTTATAGAAATTTCAATTGCGTAGGGCTGCTTTCACATCTGCTTTAGGGCTCAGTTCAGGGTTTCAGTCCCTCTGCTCTGTTTTTAGGGGGAGAGAAACCAAAATAAAACAAAAGGAAATTGAACCCTTATTGGTTCCAAAAAAACGGAAAGCCAAGGGCAAGGCTTCAGTTTCCTTCTGTTTCGTACGGTTTCCATTTTTTGGGATGGGAAAATAATGCAGCTTTATTTTTTTGCCCAAAACCCCCGCGGAAATCTGACAGAATGGAAGCAAACGGAAGATTTTATATTTGCTTTCCGTTTTTTTAAACCCTATTGAAACCAATGGGGATAAAAAGGGATCTGGTTTTTTTTTGTTTTTTTTTTTTCAGTTTCCCTCCTTCAAAAATGGAACAGAGAGGTGTAAACCCCGAACTGAGCCTCATTGCAGGTGTGAAGGTATCCTAAATGATAGAAGGAATGTATTTAATACAATGTAAGGGGAAAGGGACTTGTTATTTGTATAGCGCCAACTTATTCCACAGCGCTTTCAGGTCATTTATTTATTACCCCTCAGTAAGTTGGGTACTCATTTTATCGACCTTGAAAGAATGGAAGGCTGAGTCAACCTTGAGCTGGCTACCTGAACCATGCGGGGATCGCAAACTTCGGGATGTGAGTGAGAGCTTAGGACTGCATACTGCCGCCTTAACACTCTGCACCACACAAGGCCCATAAGCATTTACATTGAGTTCATAATGCCGTAGGTGAAACATTAGTTAAAACATTTACAAATAATATAATAAAATTAAAGCATTACTAATGCCATAGAATATTTACAGACAATAGAATGCTTGCACCAAAACGATCTACTACTTGCACAATAATCTGGCAATCTGCAAGTAATTAGAATACACAGATTTTCACTTAACTAAGCCAAATATCCTGACATGTGGCCCACATATGACATGTGTTATGTCTGAGCTGTACGCCAAAACAACTCATCCTGATCAGACGTAATAGTTTTCTAAATGGACAGATATACACATAAGAAATAACTTTTAGAACAAAATGATATATAGTATTTCAGAAAGGGGTAAAAGGGAAACGTCACCTTATCATGCTTGCAGTCGAAAACTCTGCCTGAAAGCAGTGTGATCGCCCTGATGAGGGTGGCCCCACGTCCAGAGCCTGGGGCTACCTAGACTGTTCCTTAATGATAAAGGAAAAAATATTGACAGATGTAAATATCAATAACAATAACAGCATCAAATGGCAGAATAGCCAGACCAAAAAATATGTGATAAACACCATGGACTTATCTGAGACAGGGACTGCACCCAAAAGATGTAAACGGATGGGCCATAACGCCATCATGAAGGGAATAATTAATTGACTCCTTCTGATAGGAGGCCCCAGAATTTACATACTGCAACAAAGGCTGATTGGCTGGCTGGGAAACACCCTTCCCAGCAACCAATCAGGTCTCACAGCAGCAGAAAGATGTTTACATATAAACATTGAGTGCCCAATCACAGGGCGCATGCGCCAACGCTGCCATCGCATGGGCCAGGCTGACATCGTGACTCCAGCTTGCACCTGCTTCCGTGTTGTAGCCATCACACTATGACAGGGTCGTAGTTAATGTGCCACTAGCATGATTAATATTTATTTATATATATTGAGATAAAAAAATGAATATTGTTTTAGATGTCTAATTTCTATCGTTTTAAAGAAAACACACAAAAATCAATGGTGCACACCATCCAGACATATAACGGGTTCAAAGTTATAACAATACCACAAGAGTTCAAGAAGTGCACAAAAAGTAATTACTTATTTACAAAAGAGTCTATCCTAGAAAAGCTATGGTGACACGAATATATATAAAAAACATTTTTAGGAGTCTAATCCCACATCTCAGTGAAGATAAAATTGAGATAATGCATTTAGACTGAAAGCTAATCATTTTACATATTAGTAATTTTCATTAACATCCCTTATGGTTTCTTCCATAGTAAGTAGAATAAAGTTTCTTCAAGTATTTTATGATTTTAATTCTGGTAGCTAGTGGTGATGAGTGAAATTTTGCAAAAAGTTCAGTCTTAATTATTCGACCAGAACTTGAAGTCCACCAAACCCCCCAAAAGCCAGTTTATGGTACTATTTAGAGATGAGCGAGCACCAAAATGCTCGGGTGCTCGTTACTCGGGACGAAAATTTCGCGATGCTTGAGGGTTCGTTTCGAATAACGAACCCCATTGAAGTCAATGGGCGACCCGAACATTTTTGTATGTCGCCGATGCTCGCTAAGGTTTCCATTTGTGAAAATCTGGGCAATTCAAGAAAGTGATGGGAACGACACAGCAACGGATAGGGCAGGCAAGGGGCTACATGTTGGGCTGCATCTCAAGTTCCCAGGTCCCACTATTAAGCCACAATAGCGGTAAGAGTGGCCCCCCCCTCCCAACAATTTTTACTTCTGAAAAGCCCTCATTAGCAATGCATACCTTAGCTAAGCACCACACTACCTCCAACAAAGCACAATCACTGCCTGCATGACACTCCGCTGCCACTTCTCCTGGGTTACATGCTGCCCAACCCCCCCCCCATCCCGCACGACACAGTGTCCATAGCACACACCAAAGTGTCCCTGCGCAGCCTTCAGCTGCCCTCATGCCACACCACCCTCATGTCTATTTATAAGTGCGTCTGCCATGAGGAGGAACCGCAGGCACACACTGCAGAGGGTTGGCATGGCTAGGCAGCGACCTTCTTTAAAAGAGGCAGGGCGATAGCCCACAATGCTGTTCAGAAGCAATGAGAAATATAATCCTGTGCCACTGCTATCAGGAGCTGCACACGTGGGCATAGCAATGGGGAACCTATGTGGCACACACTATTCATTCTGTCAAGGTGTCTGCATGCCCCAGTCAGACCGCGTTTTTTTATAAATAGTCACAGGCAGGTACAACTCCGCAATGGGAATTCCATGTGCACCCACAGCATGGGTGGCTCCCTGGAACCCACCGGCTGTACATAAATGTATCCCATTGCAGTGCCCTGGACAGCAGAGGTAACGTCAGATTAAATGCAGGTGGGCTTCGGCCCACACTGCATGCCCCAACCTGACCGGGGTTTTTAATTCATAGACACAGGCAGGTACAACTCCCTATTGTGAAGTCCCTGTGGACCCACAGCATGAGTGGGTGCCAGGAAGCCACCGGCGGTACATAAATATATCCCATTGCATTGCCCATCACAGCTGAGGTAATGTCATGTTTAATGCAGGTGGACTTCGGCCCACACTGCATGCCCCAGTCAGACTGGGGTTCTTTAGAAGTGGACACATGCAGTTACAACTCCGTGTGGACCGACAGCATGGGTGGGTGCCAGGAAGCCACCGGCGGTACATAAATATATCCCATTGCATTGCCCTGCACAGCTGAGGTAACGTCAGATAAAATACAGGTGGGCTTCGGCCCACACTGCATGCCCCAGTCAGACCGGGGTTTTTAATACATAGACACAGGCAGGTACAACTCCCTAATGTGAGGTCCGTGTGGACCGACAGCATGGGTGGCTCCCTGGAACCCACTGGCGGTACAAAAATATATCCCATTGCAGTGCCCTGGACAGAAGAGCTAACGTCTGATTAAATACAGGTGGGCTTCGGCCCAAACTGCATGCCCCAGTCAGGCTCGAGTTTTTTATAAGTATACACAGGCACATACATCTCCCTAATGGGAAGTCCATGTGAACCGACAGCATGGGTGGGTCCCAGGAAGCCACAGGCGGTACATAAATATATCCCATTGCAGTGCCCAGCACAGCTGATGTAACGTCAGCTTTAATGCAGGTGGGCAAAAAATTAATTGGATTACACTGTAGGCGAGGGCCCAAAAAAATTGGTGTACCAACAGTACTAATCTACCTCAGAAAAATTGCCCATGCCCAACCAAGAGGGCAGGTGAAACCCATTGATCGCTTTGCTTAATGTGGCTTAATTTGTAACTACGCCTGGAGGCAGCCCTTTTAAAATAAAAATTGGTTCAGGTGCAAGTTTCAACGCTTTAATGAGCATTGAAACGTATAAAAATTGTTTACAAAAATTATATGACTGAGTCTTGTGGGCCTAAGAAAAATTGCCCGTTCGGCGTGATTACGTGAGTTTTCAGGAGGAGGATGAATAGAATACAAAGATTGATGAAGCTAAAAGGTCCCCGTTTTTGATGGTGATAGAGAACGATGCTTCCATCCGCGGGTGCAGCCTACGTATTGCTTAGGTATCGCTGCTGTCCGCTGGTGGAGAAGAGAAGTCTGGGGAAATCCAGGCTTTGTTCATCTTTATGAGTGTAAGCCTGTCGGCACTGTCGGTTGACAGGCGGGTACGCTTATCCGTGATGATTCCCCCAGCCGCACTAAACACCCTCTCTGACAAGACGCTAGCCGCAGGACAAGCAAACACCTCCAGGGCATACAGCGCGAGTTCAGGCCACGTGTCCAGCTTCGACACCCAGTAGTTGTAGGGGGCAGAGGCGTCACGGAGGACGGTCGTGCGATCGGCTACGTACTCCCTCACCATCCTTTTACAGTGCTTCCGCCGACTCAGCCTTGACTGGGGAGCGGTGACACAGTCTTGCTGGGGAGCCAGAAAGCTGTCAAAGGCCTTAAAGAGTGTTCCCCTGCCTGTGCTGTACATGCTGCCTGTTCTCCGCACCGCCCCTGCTACCTGGCCCTCAGAACTGCGCCTTCGGCCACTAGCGCTGTCGGATGGGAATTTTACCATCAGTTTGTCCGCCAGGGTCCTGTGGTATAGCATCACTCTCGAACCCCTTTCCTCTTAGGGTATGAGAGTGGAAAGGTTCTCCTTATACCGTGGGTCGAGCAGTGTGTACACCCAGTAATCCGTAGTGGCCAGAATGCGTGTAACGTGAGGGTCACGAGAAAGGCAGCCTAACATGAAGTCAGCCATGTGTGCCAGGGTACCTGTACGCAACACATGGCTGTCCTCACTAGGAAGATCACTTTCAGGATCCTCCTCCTCCTCCTCCTTCTCCTCAGGCCATACACGCTAAAAGGATGACAGGCAAGCAGCATGGGTACCCTCAGCAGTGGGCCAAGCTGTCTATTCCCCCTCCTCCTCATCCTCCTCATGCTCCTCCTCCTCCTCAGCGCCCTGAGATATAGACAGGAGGGTGCTCTGACTATCCAGCGACATACTGTCTTCCCCCGCCTCCGTTTCCGAGCGCAAAGCGTCTGCCTTTATTCTTTGCAGGGAACTTCTCAAGAGGCATAGCAGAGGAATGGTGACGCTAATGATTGCAGCATCGCCACTCACGATTTGGGTAGACTCCTCAAAGTTTCCAAGGACCTGGCAGATGTCTGCCAACCAGGCCCCCTCTTCTGTAAAGAATTGAGGAGGCTGACTCCCACTGCGCCGCCCATGTTGGAGTTGGTATTCCACAATAGGTCTATGCTGCGCATAGAGCCTAGCCAACATGTGGAGCGTAGAGTGCCACTGTGTGGGCACGTCGCACAGCAGTCGGTGCACTGGCAGATTAAACCGATGTTGCAGGGTGCACAGGGTGGCAGCGTCCGTGTGGGACTTGCGGAAATGTGCGCAGAGCCGGCGCACCTTTCCCAGCAGGTCTGACAAGCGTGGGTAGCTTTTCAGAAAGCGCTGAACCACCAAATTAAAGATGTGGGCCAGGCATGGCACGTGCGTGAGGCTGCCGAGCTGCAGAGCCGCCACCAGGTTACGGCCGTTGTCACACACGACCATGCCCGGTTGGAGGCTCAGCGGCGAAAGCCAGCGGTCGGTCTGCTCTGTCAGACCCTGCAGCAGTTCGTGGGCCATGTGCCTCTTCTCTCCTAAGCTGAGTAGTTTCAGCACGGCTTGCTGACGCTTGCCCACCGCTCTGCTGCCGTGCCGCGCGACACCGACTGCTGGCGACGTGCTGCTGACACATCTTGATTGCGAGACAGAGGTTGCGTAGGAGGAGGAGGAGGGTGGTTTAGTGGAGGAAGCACACACCGCCACAGATACCACCACTGAGCTGGGGCCCGCAATTCTGGGGGTGGGTAGGACGTGAGCGGTCCCAGGCTCTGACTCTGTCCCAGCCTCCACTAAATTCTCCCAATGTGCCATCAGGGAGATATAGTGGCCCTGCCCGCCTGTGCTTGTCCACGTCTCCGTTGTTAAGTGGACCTTGGCAGTAACCGCGTTGGTGAGGGTGCGTACAATGTTGCGGGAGACGTGGTCGTGCAGGGCTGGGACGGCACATCGGGAAAAGTAGTGGCGACTGGGAACTGAGTAACTCTTTATTCTTTTATTTCTATTATAATTACAAAATCTTTATTTTGTTTAATTTTACTTTTTTAAGTCTCTATAGGGAACTTAAAGTTATGATTGTTTGATCATTTATACAGTATAATGCAATACTATGGTATTGCATTATGCTGAATTTTAACTGGCTGTTAATTAAAGATACGCCACAGACATGTCCCTAATAGGCAAACAATTATGGCAGCCCTTGGGGGGCCTCAGAATACCCCAGGGAAGGCACCAGTTATCTTACAGCAGGGGGAGGTTGGGACATTTAAATCTCGATCGATCAGCAAATTTAAATGCTGCTATCAGAACCGATGACAGCATTTAAAGGGGTTGTCCCGCGGCAGCAAGTGGGTCTATACACTTCTGTATGGCCATATTAATGCACTTTGTAATGTACATTGTGCATTAATTATGAGCCATACAGAAGTTATAAGAAGTTTTTCACTTACCTACTCCGTTGCTAGCGTCCTTGTTCCCATGGAGCCGACTAATTTTCGCCGTCTAATGGCCAAATTAGCCGCGTTGCGCAGTCCGGGTCTTCTTCTCTTCTCAATGGGGCTCGGTGTAGCTCCGTGTAGCTCCGCCCCGTCACGTGCCGATTCCAGCCAATCAGGAGGCTGGAATCGGCAATGGACCGCACAGAAGAGCTGCGGTCCACGGAGGTAGAAGATCCCGGCGGCCATCTTCACCGGGTAAGTAAGAAGTCACCGGAGCGCGGGGATTAAGGTAAGCGCTGTCCGGTGTTCTTTTTTAACCCCTGCATCGGGGTTGTCTCGCGCCGAACGGGGAGGGGGGGTTGAAAAAAAAAAAAACCCGTTTCGGCACGGGACAACCCCTTTAAGGAGTTAGCAGTCACCATCAGCGTTATCTTCAATTGCGGCTGTTACGGACAATTCCTGAGCCCGCTCCATGCACAGCATATGCTGTGGACAGCTGTAGACATCCTAACTGTACATGGTATGTGCCGTTAGGAAGCATATAGCCATATGTATGACAGGAAGGGGTTGAGCAAGTTAGATGGAGCTGTTTAGTATGATTGCTTAAGGAGATCCAATGATTAACTATTACAGTTAGATAAAGCGAAACAAGGTTTTGTAAATTGGGATAACTTAAAAAAAATGCTTTTGCCTCCCTCTAAGAAAGTCCACCCAGTATGTCCAGTTCTGGTGGTCACAAATCTACAGTAGCTGAACCCAACTGCTCGAATACTCTTGTACACAGTCTCTGCAATGACTCTTGGGATTGTGTAGACCAGTCAATATGGATCGAAGCACTAGAAGTGGATTCTTCTTACCAGAACATAACACATTAGGAGGACAGTCTGAGATTGAACCCAAAACACATGTAAGTGTGCGTAAAGCACTAGCTTATTCTAAAGCATGTTAAATATCAAAATTTATGCTTCCTCAGTCAGCAAAGTTGAGGATTGTTTGGTTAAAATACGTAATCACTGTCCAAAATTGTTAAATCTGGAGTTTCATATTTCAGAAGGGTATTTTTATTTGATCAATAGCTTGGTCTCACTAATGAATCTGATAAGATAGATTTATGACTTTAGGTATCCAGTAAAACCAATGATTGTAAATGCATTATGATACAGTGTTCTTCTGTATGTGAAGGTGACATTCAAGCAGGTCAAAAGTAACCAGAAGAAACGTTATGAGGAAAAGGAATAACTGCACTATGAATGTCCACTTAAAAGGTAGAACAGAAAATCAGATGCAAGATAATACAAAATATCTGCTTTTATACTTTGTGTTTCTATCAGCTTTGTACCCTATAGAAATAGCAATGAAGTAATCCTTGATTTTGAGACAAAATTCTGCCCCAGGACCAGAGGAAGCAGTAAATTACCTGTAGATTTTCTTCACTGCCATCCCTCTAATCTGCCCATTCTAGATACTGTTTTCAGCCATGCAAGATGGCCGACACAATTTTTAGACTACCTAATCCTTACAGTGCATTAGTAGGCTAGCAATACATTGGCCATAGCTGCTCATGTGATCAGCCCTCCCAGTCTGAGAGCAGTGTACAGTGTGCATTAGCTAGAATGAAAACTGCTGTAGTAATCTCAAACAGCTGAATACGGGGCCCAGAACTAGTGGATTAGAGGGGCCACAGAGAAGAACAATTGCAGGTAATATAGCCCGCCCCCTTCCCCAGTAAGGAGATAGAATTCTGTCCCGAAACAGGAGGGCTGTTCTTTACTAGAATTTTTTGCATTGACCAAACATAAAAGGAGCACTATAGTAGTATCACGTTTGCTATAATTATTTATACAATCCACATCCTCACCACAGAAGAGCACAAACTGTAGATGTTATTGGGCATTTTATATCACACATGTCAAACACAAAACCCATGGGCTAAATCCAGCCCGACATCTCATTCCATGTGGCCCATCAGCGTTGCATCAAACCTAACAGTAGCGGTCCGGCTGCAGTGCAGTCTGTGACCGCTGACCTTTCCCACCTAGCATTTGCATGCATTATCCCATATTTAGCATAGTGAGAGGTCAGTGGTCACAGACTCAGCAGTAGCTCCTGCCGCTGCCAGATGGGACATGCAGGCTGAATGAGTGGAAAGCCTATAAGAATGCTACCCAGTCAGAGGCCAATAGGGTATTTGTTTATACTACTGGAATTACTATGGGGTTCACTATTACTATTGGGGCTACTATAAGGGGTTAATATTGCTACTGGAGCCAATACAGGGGACACTATTACTACTGGGGCCACTATGTGGGGTCACCGTTACTACTGGGAGCACTATGGTGAACACTGTTACTACCAGGGCCACAAAGAGGGTTATTTACTACTGCAGCCCCTAAGGGGGTCACTATTACTACTGGGGCCACTATGGGGGTCACTGTTACTATTGTGGCCACTATAGGGTTCACTATTAGGGCTTGTTCACACAAGTGTAAGCACATTTCGGTCATGCATACAGGCTGTGTATTTGCACGACTGAAAATTATGCTCACGTTTTACAGTTGCTCTTGTATGTTTTTATGTGTGCAGATATTTGCACGCACAAAAAAGAACGCAGACAGACCCATTCAAATGTTCTTTGCATATTCGCTACATATTTGCGCCCACCTATTCACTTCAATAGCCTATTGTGGCATGCAAGACGCAACAAAATACGTCATGCTGCATATTTTCTCATATAATCGCACATTGTGTGAAAAAATACGCTCATGTGAACGAACCCATTAAATCCGTTCTATTTACTGCATATTACGAGTGCAAAAATTGCGAGCGTAATATGCTGTGAAAATACGCTCATGTGAACAAGCCCTTACTGCGGTGGTGATGCTGCAGCTTCATAATCATCTGCCTTGAGCCGCAGAGCTGCGATCCATTGGATGCATCCATGAGGCCATGGGGAAATTCTTTGCTCAAGTTACTTAACAGTCAGTCCTGATAGCGCTGCATCTTGAGATCCCTCTCCACTGCCAGAAAGAGATTTGTCATTTTAGCCTAGTAATTGGAATCAAGGAATCATGGCCACCCAGTAATGACTTGATTATTTGATGTGGGCTATGTAACGAATCTTCTGCAAGGTTTGCAGCTTAAAAGCACTTACATGCCTCATGGCTTACATTCCTTGGGTCAGGCATAGGAGTGTCCTCCAGGTGGTCCTGGCAACCAGGTAAAATAGCTGGGGTTAGTGATGAATTGAAGGAATGTTGTATAGGCCCCTTCCCTGACTTTGGTCCTATATTATCCCCCTATTCTTCCTCCTCTATATTTCTTCCATGGCTGGAGAAATGTGTTGGAGGCAACAATCCATTTCTTGTCCAAAGCCACCCTTCCTGCAGTGTTGAGTAATGGTGGACTGACCCGACCAACACGTCATTGTCCCTGAGGCCCTGTAGTGTCTGACAACAAGGATGGTCATACTGTCCAGTGTGTCATCACAACTCACCATTTAAGTCACTTCCACAAAGCAGGCTAAAATTGCATATATGTTATTGATCTGCAGCCACGCCATAGGCCTCAAGTGGCCACCCTCCATACAGCGTCTGCTAATTGCATACTTCATCTGGTACTTTGTGATCGCTCTCTACTGCTGGCTTAGCCTCTGCAACATATGCAATGTGGATTTCCACTGTGTAGGCATGTCAGAGATAAGAAATGTCACTGCGCCTCTGCTAGATAAGAGGCAGCTGGGTTGCAACACCAAAAGTGTGAGAACAGTTTTCTGCCTTTTTCCAGCACTGGATGTAAACCTAGGTAATTGGTTAGTAAGCACTGCACTACCAGGTTCATCACATGGGCCAGGCAAGGTTCCTGTGTAACATTGCCGAGGCAAAGGGCTACCAACAGGTTGGTCCTATTATCATACACAACCTTACCTGGCCTCAGATTGTGCAGAGTCAGCCACATGTCAGCATGGGAGTAAAAAGCCATTAACAGGTCTTTGGCCATGTGCTTGTGCTTCCCTGTCATATGAGTTTTAAGACAGCATTTTGGCATTTACCACGTATGGAGGTTCGAATTTATCATATACAGATGTCTGTGTCAATGTGAAGGTTGTTGAAAGGTTGTACAAAGAGGTGAAGAAATAGAAGGAGGAAGAGAGGGGTAAGGAGGGTACAGATAAGAATGACTTTTCTTACAACTCTTCGAAGTACCATGAAATGTGGAGCACCACTTTCCGCTTCATGCCCACCTGCAGGATACTTACCCAGTGTGCTGTTAAGGATATGTTCCACTGCTGGCCATACTTTCTGGTAACGTGTCAGCATTCTTCAACACCAGGGACACGTTATCACACACATGGGGATGCAGGGAAAGGACGTTTTTTAGGGTATATGATACTATGGGTTAGCATGAAGCATCACACGCATCTGCGTCCGCTAGCCTGAAGGCTAGCTTTTCCATTGCAAACAGCTGTGCAATGTTTGTGTTCAGGCTCTGCACTCATGGACAGTTGTTGTTTTTTTTTTTTACATCCCTATAGCTAGGGGATGGAGGGATGGCCGCTGACCTGGTAGATGCTGGAATATGGGGTAGATATCAACGTTGGCGAAGGTGGTGTTGATGATGGCGGCACAGCTTCTGCTCTCTGTTTCCCACTCCTAGCTCTGAAGCCTGCATCCCAATTGTCAATTGTGGAGCAGAGGCTTGAAGTAGCCATATACTGCCTCTACACAAAATTAGCTCTCTGAGCTCAGAGGCTACTGCATTATCAAGGAGGGAGATGGAGGAAGAGGCAGCCGAAAAGGGAGCAGGAAGAAGCTGAGTCTTTGCCCTTTGGCCCAAGTGAGCACTCCAAGGCAGTGGGTGGTAGGCATTCTTCTTACTGTTCAAACACATTGTGTTGTGATTGTTTACATTCTTGGTGTGTTTTAAACACTTACACATGACCATTCATCTGTCATTACATGTGGTTTCAAAGAATGCCCAGGCTGCACAAGTCCTGTTAGCTGTAGGCCTGATGTTGCTGCTGCAACTAATAGTAGCTGAGTATGGTGGCACTGCCCTTTTATTTTTGTTGGATAGCCTACTCACTTTCTCACTGAGCAGGCACTGAGCAGGTTCGGGAGGGCAGATGGCTGTGAGACACTTACATTAGCAGAGTCCAGAGGGAAGATGGAAGCGGAGACCCGGAGATGGCAGGATAGCGAGGACAGCCAACCAGCAGCTGTGAGCATCACCTGCATCTCAACCCCTAGCTTCCAGTGGAGACATAATGCACCAGTACCCAGTGAATGGCATCACTGAATGGCTGATTGGTTCATCGAGCGCTGGCTCTGTTGGCTGAGCCAGTGGCGCTAGGGATCCAATCACAGTGCTTGCTTGCTAGACGTGGGGTATTCAAAGCCCATTAATTACCAGGAAGAGAGCACTGTCAACATGGAGGACATAACAGCCTGTTGCAGCGCCACTGTAGACCAGTGTGAGGCACCAGGATGCCCTCAGCTAGGTGAATATAAGATAACCCCGAAAATCAGACACTGTGCCTCTTTTGGGGTGAAAATTAATATAAGACTGTTTCTTATTTTCAGGGAAACACAGTGGTAGCTTAACTGACTGAAACCCATTTGTGATGTCACAGCAGTGTACTTCACATACGGAAACACAGTTGCGACATGTCAGCAACTCACTTGACTAAATCCCATTTTTGATATTACAAAAGTTTACCAGGCTTCGAGAATTGAGATTTTGCAATAGTTACCTGCAGAAACACACCTGTGATATCAGAGTGGCTTACCTGACAGAAACTCATTTGTGATGTCACAAAAACGTACGTTAAACAGTTATTAAATTATAGCAGTTTCCTAAAAGAAACGTGTTTGAGGTCATATCAGCTTCCATGACTGGAAACCCAGTTACAATGTTATATTATCTTACAAGACATAATAAGTTGTGATATCCTAGCAGCTTACATGATGGAAACATGGTTCTCATGTCACTGCAGTTACCTGACATAAACCTACTTGTAATTTTACAATAGCTTACATTTCAAGACTGAAACCGGTATGATGTCACTACAGTTACCTGACATAAACCCACTTGCAATGTCACATCTTACCTACTATAATGGAAGCACAGTTCAGGATGATTCAAAAAGAATGACACAAGAGTAAAGCAGATGTCTTCATACATGAATTGACATACAACAAACAGAATGATGTGAAAGGATAGAAGAACTCTTCGAGTTTTTAATGCAATTTAATGTATGTATGGCACCATTGGTGACGTGGTGGATGCCAAGTTGGTAGCCTACTTCTGCCAGACACATCCCCGGCATATACTCTATTAACGATTCCATTCCAGCGGAGAAACATTGTATTAGGTCGTCTAGTCTCACCAAGAGAGCCCACATTGACCATCTGTAAGGTGCATTAAAAAGTTAAAGAGTTCTTCTATCTCTTCATATCATTCTTGCTGTTGGATGTCACTCAATGCATGAAGATGTCAGCTTAACTTTTGCATCATTGTTTTTAAATTACCCTGTATTTCACCAATATGCAGATACCAACAATAGAGCCCCCTGTACAAAAAGAGTATATGGATTGTTTACCATTTCCTATTGCTAATTTGATGACAGTAGTGTGGTAGTTGTAGACTAATCATTCATTATCCAAACACCAGGGCTCTAGAAAGGATTGAGGAAAATAACAAAATAGGTAGGTGACCAGCACTCTCTAATAAGAGGGGTTGGTATTCAAATGCAGTAGACCAGTGGTGATTGGCTGGCTGGAGAATGAACAATTGGCATGACTAGTGTTGATATGGCACAGTTATAGTGGAAACATTAAAAAATAATAAGACCAAAACAATTGATAAGAACAGAGCCAATACATTAAGGGCTCCTGCACACAGGCGGATTTGATTTGTGGAATCCGGGGACGGCAGCTGCCCCCAGATTCTGCTACAAATACTGCCCATAGCCTCCTATGGAGACCTGCTGCTTCCTGCACATGAGCGGAAATTTCCGCTCATGGGAGAATAATCGAAGCACGCTTCATTCTGTGTGGATTTCTGTATTGACAGCTTCTATTTAAGTCAATAGAAGCCATCCGTCCCGCGGCCTTTCTGCAATGAGCACTGCAGAAGGATGGCGGAATCGGCTTCCTCACTTAGCAGTGGCGTGGCTTTATCTGTACTGTGCATGCACGCCAGAGCCACGGCCGGCGCTCCTGCAGTACAGGAAAAGAAAAATGAGGATCGTCCGGGCACAGGATCAGATGCTGCTGTGGGACCCCACATGCAGGATTCAACCCTGTAGTGTGCAGGAGGCCTAAAAAGTCCAAGTGGATTGTAACCATAATAAAATCTATATGCATAAAAAATACCAAATAGACAATAAAAATAGGAGATGAGACAATTAATGATTTGACACAAATGTAATTTATGAATATTCAGTCCATATATTAATTAATGGATAAAAAAATGTAATAAATATATAGATGTAATGAAAAAAAAGACAAAGGGCAAAAACATTGCTAATAGAGATGAGCGAGCACCAAAATGCTCGGGTGCTCGTTACTCGGGACGAACTTCCCGCGATGTTCGAGGGTTCGTTTCGAATAACGAACCCCATTGAAGTCAATGGGCGACCCGAGCATTTTTGTATATCGCCGATGCTCGCTAAGGTTTCCATTTGTGAAAATCTGGGCAATTCAAGAAAGTGATGGGAACGACACAGTAACGGATAGGGCAGGCGAGGGGCTACATGTTGGGCTGCATCTCAAGTTCCCAGGTCCCACTATTAAGCCACAATAGCAGCAAGAGTGGGCCCCCCCTCCCAACAATTTTTACTTCTGAAAAGCCCTCATTAGCAATGCATACCTTAGCTAAGCACCACACTACCTCCAACAAAGCACAATCACTGCCTGCATGACACTCCGCTGCCACTTCTCCTGGGTTACATGCTGCCCAACCCCCCCCCCCCCTGCACGACCCAGTGTCCACAGCACACACCAAAGTGTCCCTGCGCAGCCTTCAGCTGCCCTCATGCCACACCACCCTCATGTCTATTTATAAGTGCGTCTGCCATGAGGAGGAACACCCAGTAGTTGTAGGGGGCAGAGGCGTCACGGAGGACGGTCGTGCGATCGGCTACGTACTCCCTCACCATCCTTTTACAGTGCTTCCGCCGACTCAGCCTTGACTGGGGAGCGGTGACACAGTCTTGCTGGGGAGCCAGAAAGCTGTCAAAGGCCTTAGAGAGTGTTCCCCTGCCTGTGCTGTACATGCTGCCTGATCTCCGCGCCTCCCCTGCTACCTGGCCCTCGGAACTGCGCCTTCGGCCACTTGCGCTGTCGGATGGGAATTTTACCATCAGTTTGTCCGCCAGGGTCCTGTGGTATAGCATCACTCTTGAACCCCTTTCCTCTTCAGGTATGAGAGTGGAAAGGTTCTCCTTATACCGTGGGTCGAGCAGTGTGTACACCCAGTAATCCGTAGTGGCCAGAATGCGTGTAACGCGAGGGTCACGAGAAAGCCATCCTAACACTCATCCTCCTCATGCTCCTCCTCCTCCTCCTCAACGCGCTGAGATATAGACAGGAGGGTGCTCTGACTATCCAGTGACATACTGTCTTCCCCCGCCTCCGTTTCCGAGCGCAAAGCGTCTGCCTTTATGCTTTGCAGGGAACTTCTCAAGAGGCATAGCAGAGGAATGGTGACGCTAATGATTGCAGCATCGCCGCTCACCATCTGGGTAGACTCCTCAAAGTTTCCAAGGACCTGGCAGATGTCTGCCAACCAGGCCCACTCTTCTGTAAAGAATTGAGGAGGCTGACTCCCACTGCGCCGCCCATGTTGGAGTTGGTATTCCACTATAGCTCTACGCTGCTCATAGAGCCTGGCCAACATGTGGAGCGTAGAGTTCCACCGTGTGCGCACGTCGCACAGCAGTCGGTGCACTGGCAGATTAAACCGATGTTGCAGGGTGCGCAGGGTGGCAGCGTCCGTGTGGGACTTGCGGAAATGTGCGCAGAGCCGGCGCACCTTTCCGAGCAGGTCTGACAAGCATGGGTAGCTTTTCAGAAAGCGCTGAACCACCAAATTAAAGACGTGGGCCAGGCATAGCACGTGCGTGAGGCTGCCGAGCTGCAGAGCCGCCACCAGGCTACGGCCATTGTCACACACGACCATGCCCGGTTGGAGGCTCAGCGGCGAAAGCCAGCGGTCGGTCTGCTCTGTCAGACCCTGCAGCAGTTCGTGGGCCGTGTGCCTCTTCTCTTCTAAGCTGAGTAGTTTCAGCACGGCCTGCTGACGCTTGCCCACCGCTCTGCTGCCGTGCCGCGCGACACCGACTGCTGGCGACGTGCTGCTGCTGACACATCTTGATTGCGAGACAGAGGTTGCGTAGGAGGAGGAGGAGGGTGGTTGAGTGGAGGAAGCATGCACCGCCGCAGATACCACCACCGAGCTGGGGCCCGCAATTCTGGGGGTGGGTAGGACGTGAGCGGTCCCAGGCTCTGACTCTGTCCCAGCCTCCACTAAATTCACCCAATGTGCCGTCAGGGAGATATAGTGGCCCTGCCCGCCTGTGCTTGTCCACGTGTCCGTAGTTAAGTGGACCTTGCCAGTAAGCGCGTTGGTGAGGGCGCGTACAATGTTGCGGGAGACGTGGTCGTGCAGGGCTGGGACGGCACATCGGGAAAAGTAGTGGCGACTGGGAACTGAGTAGCGCGGGGCCGCCGCCGCCATCATACCTTTGAAAGCCTCCGTTTCCACAACCCTATACGGCAGCATCTCCAGGCTGATAAATTTGGCTATGTGCACGTTTAACGCTTGAACGTGCGGGTGCGTGGTGGCGTACTTGCGCTTGTGCTCAAACACTTGCGCTAGCGATGGCTGGACGGTGCGCTGAGAGACATTGGTGGATGGGGCCGAGGACAGCGGAGGTGAGGGTGTGGGTGCAGGCCAGGAGACGGTAGTGCCTGTGTCCTGAGAGGGGGGTTGGATCTCAGTGGCAGGTTGGGGCACAGGGGGAGAGGCAGCGGTGCAAACCGGAGGCGGTGAACGGCCTTCGTCCCACCTTGTGGGGTGCTTGGCCATCATATGTCTGCGCATGCTGGTGGTGGTGAGGCTGGTGGTGGTGGCTCCCCGGCTGATCTTGGCGCTACAAAGGTTGCACACCACTGTTCGTCGGTCGTCTGCACTCTCAGTGAAAAACTGCCAGACCTTTGAGCACCTCGGCCTCTGCAGGGTGGCATGGCGCGAGGGGGCGCTTTGGGAAACAGTTGGTGGATTATTCGGTCTGGCCCTGCCTCTACCCCTGGACACCGCACTGCCTCTTCCAACCTGCCCTGCTGCTGCACTTGCCTCCCCCTCTGAAGACCTATCCTCAGTAGGCGTAGCAAACCAGGTGGGGTCAGTCACCTCATTGTCCTGCTGCTCTTCTTCCGAATCCTCTGTGCGCTCCTCCCTCGGACTTACTCCAATTACTACTACCTGAGTGATAGACAACTGTGTCTCATCGTCATCGTCCTCCTCACCCACTGAAAGCTCTTGAGACAGTTGCCGGAAGTCCCCAGCCTCATCCCCCGGACCCCGGGAACTTTCCAAAGGTTGGACATCGGTCACGACAAACTCCTCCAGTGGGAGAGGATTCGGAACCATTGCTGCCCATTCTGGGCAGGGGCCCGACAACAGTTCCTGAGAGTCTGCCTGCTCCTCAGAATCTGTCATTGTAATGGAGTGAGGAGGCTGGGAGGAAGGAGGAGCAGCAGCCAGAGGATTCAGAGTTGCAGCAGTGGGCGGCGCAGAACTTTGGGTGGTCGGTAGATTGCTGGATGCACTTTTTGCCATCCACGACAGGACCTGCTCACACTGCTCATTTTCTAATAAAGGTCTACCGCGTGGACCCATTAATTGTGAGATGAATGTGAGGACGCCGGAAACGTGCCTCTCTCCTAATCCCACAGCAGTCGGCTGCGATACACTTGGATCAGGAGCTCGGCCTGTGCCCACACCCTGACTTGGGGCTCCGCGTCCTCACCCGCGTCCACGTCCACGTCCTCTAGGCCTACCCCTACCCCTCAGCATGGTGTATTACCAGTAGTGCAGAAACAGAACACTGTAATTAAATGTGCCGCTTATTGGCCTGTGGTTGGAGGCAGACTTCGCTTACGGAACGCACAGCAGAGCCAGGAAAGAATTTTGCGCAAGCCTGCTGTAACACTTAGCTGGCTGCATATTAATTAGGACTACTACCCCCAGCAGAGACGCAGTACACTCAGGATGGTCACAGGCAGCCCAAATAGAATGTTTTTTCCCAAATTTTTTTGGAAAAGCCCACTGCCTATATAGACAGTATACGTCTTTCACCTTTTTCACTGTCCCTGCCTCAGCACTACTGGCCCTATACTATGTAAAATTACTGCAGACTGAGGACGCAATACTCTGCACGGCCGATATACAAAAAAAATATATATATATATGCAACACTGCAAAAAGCAGCCTCAACAGTACTGCACACGGTCAGATGTGGCCCTAAGAAGGACCGTTGGGGTTCTTGAAGCCTACAATAACTCCTAACACTCTCCCTATAGCAGCTCCGACATCAGCAGCACTTTCCCTGATCTCTGTCAGAACGCATCTGTGGCGAGCCGCGGGAGGGGCCGATTTTTATACTCGGGTGACACCTGATCTCGCCAGCCACTCACTGCAGGTGGGTGGTATAGGGCTTGAACGTCGCAGGGGGAAGTTGTAATGCCTTCCCTGTCTTTCTATTGGCCAGAAAAGCGCGCTAACGTCTCAGAGATGAAAGTGAAAGTAACTCGAACATTGCGTGGTGCTCGGCTCTAGTAACGAGCATCTCGAACACGCTAATACTCGAACGAGTATCAAGCTCGGACGAGTATGTTCGCTCATCTCTAGTACTATTTAAGAGACATAAAACCCCTGTTTAACACTCTGGGAGTGTTACACAGGGCTTTTATGGCTCTTAGGCCTCGTTTACATGAGTGTGGTTTTAATTAGAGATGAGCGAACGTACTCGGATAAGCACTACTCGTCCGAGTAATGTGCCTTATCCGAGTACCGCTGTACTCGTGCTGAAAGATTTGGGGCGCTCCGCTGCTGACAGGTGAGTCGCAGCGGGGAGCGGGGCAGAGCGGGCGGGAGAGAAGGAGAGAAAGATCTCCCCTCCGTTCCTCCCCGCTCTCCCCTGCAGCTCCCCGCTCCGCAGCGCGTCCCGAATCTTTCAGCACGAGTACAGAGGTACTCGGATAAGGCACATTACTCGGACGAGTAGTGCTTATCCGAGTACGTTCGCTCATCTCTAGTTTTAATGCATTAGAGGTGCGTGAAAAGATCGCGTCTACTAAAACCAATGGTTTCCTATAGAACCGTTCATATGAAGGAATTTTAAAGGCAAAAATTACTCACACCTATCAAAGATAGAACATGTGATTGCAATGTACGTATCTAAGGTCCGTGGTTGACCTATCTTTGGTCCGTGATGCGTGAGGAGACTCCTACTGTAGCTGGTTAACATGCACCACGCACCTCCCGATCATGTGAATGGGCAATTTCACAGCTAAATAAGCTCGAGACTTAATAGGCGGAAATTACCCGTTCACGCAATTTTTTTGTGCACTATAGCCGTAATCTTTCCATGTGCCTATACTGCGCTAATATCACACTCATCTGAACGAGCCCTTGAACAGTTTTATACACCAATGTTCTTTGCTAGCGTTGAGCAAACTGAACACGGTAGAACCCTAGTTCAGGTAGAACTTTGCTAAAAGTTTGGTTTGGGTTCATGCTGAACCGAACTGTAAGCTAAGTTCAACTCGAAAGAGGGTTTTACTGGTTCAGTTTCACTCAATACTACTGGTAGCAATTATGATATGTGCAATCACAGTGTTGTGAGTTATTGGAAAATTATAAAATACAGATTTTTTAAAAATCACCTTCCCCTTCCATGTTTCCATACTCTTTATAATTCTCACAATAGTTCATCTACACTGCATCAAACATCCCTTCTAGAGATGAGCGAGCATACTCGTCCGAGCTTGATGCTCGTTCGAGTATTAGGGTGCTCGAGATGCTCGTTACTCGAGACGAGCACCACGCGGTACTCGTCTTGATTAAACGAGCACTGACCATTGAATTCAATGGAGCCGGCAATACAGCCGGCTCCATTGAAAGCAATGGGCTGCCGGCGATCGCAGGATGAATTTTCGGGAAGGGCGAAAATTCATCCCGCGATCGCCGGTGTGATCGCCGGTGACATGGTGTGATAACTGCTATTGAATTCTTTATCTATCACTATGATGTATTATTGAACTACCATGAATTATTATTAGAGACTAGAGATGAGCGAGCACGCTCAGATAAGTCAGTTATTCGAGCGAGCCTTTCTCTTCTCGAGTAACTGCATTCTTGTCCGAGCGTGCTCGGGGAGCGGCGGGTGATAGCAGGGGGTATTAGAGATGAGCGAGCACCAAAATGCTCGGGTGCTTGTTACTCGTGCCGAGCTTCTTGTAATGCTCAAGAGCTCGGCTCGAGTAACGAACCCCATTGAAGACAATAGGAGACTCGAGCATTTTTCAAGGTGCCCGATGCTCTGCATTGTTTTCAATGGAGCCGCGGCTGCTGCTGAGAATGACTCGCCAACAAATTTGATTTGTTTGGCTTCCACCTTTTTTTGAACATTTTGCCATCCAACTTAATTTTCATTTGTTGTCAAAGACACATAAATACATGTAAGTGATTCTTGCCTGAAAAATCCCTGCTGGATATCTAAAAAACACTTACTGCCATGGGCTCTGGTTGTTTTTGGTCCAGAAAGACCAAAAAAAGCTGCAGCTGCTTGCACATATTTATGGGCATTCAGTGGACTCAGCAACCAATGGGCATGCATTGGGGAGGGGAGCAAATTTCAAATACATGCCCACCAAAAAACCTCACCCCCCTAACTGGTTGATAAATGATAATTCGGTCATATAAATGCTACCAACAATCCATTCAGTGATCATGCAATTGAACAAGTGAGGGAGGGAGATTTTCTGTGGCTGGCATTATGGCTCACATACTCTATTACTAAATCTACAGGGGGTATTGTGGCCAAGTCTAGTATGCAGTCATTTTGGAACAATTTTGGAAAGAATATGTGGCTGAAATTCTTGGGGGCACAGTGGAAGATGTGAGAACGCTTATGGCCGAATGTCCAGGCGCAGATTATCGCTGTGTAGAGATGAGCGAACGTACTCGTCCGAGCTTGATACTCGTTCGAGTATTAGCGTGTTTGAGATGCTCGTTACTAGAGGCGAGCACCACGCGATGTTCGAGTTACTTTCACTTTCATCTCTGAGACGTTAGAGCGCTTTTCTGGCCAATAGAAAGACAGGGAAGGCATTACAACTTCCCCCTGCAATGTTCAAGCCCTATACCACCCCCCTGCAGTGAGTGGCTGGCGAGATCAGGTGTCACCCGAGTATATAAATCGGCCCCTCCCGCGGCTCGCCACAGATGCATTCTGACATAGCTCAGGGAAAGTGCTGCTGATGGCGGAGCTGCTATAGGGAGAGTGTTAGGAGTGATTTTAGGCTTCAAGAACCCCAACGGTCCTTCTTAAGGCCACATCTGACTGTACTGTTGAGGCTGCTTTTTGCAGTGTTGCACTTTTTTTTTTTTTTCTATATCGGCCGTGCAGAGCATTGCGTCCTCAGTCTGCAGTAATTTTACATAGTGTAGGGCAAGTAGTGGTGAGGCAGGGACAGTGAAAGAGATATACTGTCTATATAGGCAGTGGGCTTTTCCAAAACAATTTGGGGAAAAAAAAATCTATTTGGGCTGCCTGTGACCGTCCTCAGTGTACTGTGTTTGTGCTGGGGGTAGTAGTCCTAATTAATACGCAGCCAGCTAAGTGTTACAGCAGGCTTGCGCAAAATTCTTTCCTGGCTCTGCTGTGCGTTCCGTAAGCGAAGTCAGCCTCCAACCACAGGCCAATAAGCGGCACATTTAATTACAGCGTTCTGTTTCTGCACTACTGGTAATACACCATGCTGAGGGGTAGGGGTAGGCCTAGAGGACGTGGACGTGGACGCGGACGAGGACGCGGAGGCCCAAGTCAGGGTGTGGGCACAGGCAGAGCTCCTGATCCAGGTGTATCGCAGCTGACTGCTGCGGGATTAGGAGAGAGGCAGAGGTTTCTGGCGTCCCCACATTCATCTCACAATTAATGGGTCCACGCGGTAGACCTTTATTAGAAAATGAGCAGTGTGAGCAGGTCCTGTCGTGGATGGCAAAAAGTGCATCCAGCAATCTATCGTCCACCCAAAGTTCTGCGCCGTCCACTGCTGCAACTCTGAATCCTCTGGCTGCTGCTCCTCCTTCCTCCCAGCCTCCTCACTCCATTACAATGACACATTTTGAGGAGCAGGCAGACTTCCAGGAACTGTTCTCGGGCCCCTGCCCAGAATGGGCAGCAATGGTTCCGAATCCTCTCCCACTGGAGGAGTTTGTCGTGACCGATGCCCAACCTTTGGAAAGTTCCCGGGGTCCGGGGGATGAGGCTGGGGACTTCCGGCAACTGTCACAAGAGCTTTCAGTGGGTGAGGAGGACGATGACGATGAGACACAGTTGTCTATCACTCAGGTAGTAGTAATTGGAGTAAGTCCGAGGGAGGAGCGCACAGAGGATTCGGAGGAAGAGCAGCAGGACAATGAGGTGACTGACCCCACCTGGTTTGCTACACCTACTGAGGACAGGTCTTCAGAGGGGGAGGCAAGTGCAGCAGCAGGGCAGGTTGGAAGAGGCAGTGCGGTGGCCAGGGGTAGAGGCAGGGCCAGACCGAATAATCCACCAACTGTTTCCCAAAGCGCCCTCTCGCGCCATGCCACCCTGCAGAGGCCGAGGTGCTCAAATGTCTGGCAGTTTTTCACTGAGAGTGCAGACGACCGATGAACAGTGGTGTGCAACCTTTGTCGCGCCAAGATCAGCCGGGGAGCCACCACCAGCATCACCACCACCAGCATGCGCAGACATATGATGGCCAAGCACCCCACAAAGTGGGACGAAGGCTGTTCACCGCCTCCGGTTTGCACCGCTGCCTCTCCCCCTGTGCCCCAACCTGCCACTGAGATCCAACCCCCCTCTCAGGACACAGACACTACCGTCTCCTGGCCTGCACCCACACCCTCACCTCCGCTGTCCTCGGCCCCATCCACCAATGTCTCTCAGCGCACCATCCAGCTGTCGCTAGCGCAAGTGTTGGAGCGCAAGTACGCCGCCACGCACCCGCACGCTCAAGCGTTAAACGTGCACATAGCCAAATTTATCAGCCTGCAGATGCTGCTGTATAGGGTTGTGGAAACAGGAAAGTGCGCTCACTGCAAGGGTGTCAGGGGTACCGTTGTCTGACGGAATTGCTTGTATGAGAAAGGTCAATCTTCTCAGATATAGCCAAAGGTTTTTTAAAGGTGCTCCAAGGAAGTCTCATGTCCTTGGTGAGACGGCAGCCAGAGGAGACTCCATTCACAGGGTGAAGGAGACAGTAAACGAAAAGACAAACAGGAAAAAATCCTCAGCGCTCACACCAGATAGTATATATGCAGCAATGGAAAAAGAAGAATAGGACTTACTCAATGGAGGCGCCTATAGCCCAGGCGCCTCAGAATCTAGGGTTAGCTTGTCACACAGAAATGGATATTGGCAGCAGCAGGAATCTTTCCACAACTTTTAATATGTGCAATCAAGATGTACACAACGCGTTTCGGCCAAAAGGCCTTTGGCCGAAACGCGTTGTGTACATCTTGATTGCACATATTAAAAGTTGTGCCAATATCCATTTCTGTGTGACATTTCTGTGTGACAAGCTAACCCTGGATTCTGTGGCGCCTGGGCTATAGGCGCCTCCATTGAGTAAGTCCTATTCTTCTTTTTCCATTGCTGCATATATACTATCTGGTGTGAGCGCTGAGGATTTTTTCCTGTTTGTCTTTTAGAAATAAAAGAATATTAGAAGTGGGAAAAAAAACTTTCCCAGCCATCACATAAGAAAAAAATATATAAGAATTAGTATTGCTGCATCCATAATGGTCCAATTTATTAAGATAAAATACAAATAAAACCCCTCCAAAATGGTGCAGTTTTTTTTCACATTTCACCCCAATTTTTAGAAGTCTTCCAATTCATTATGTGATAGGTTAAATGGTACCATTAAAAAATGCAACTCGTCCTACAAAAAACATGTTCTCATGTAGGTATGTCACCCAAAAAATAAAAGTGAGAATATCAGAACTGCAGAATGTGACCTGAACACAGGCGCATCAATGACCCTTGGTCATGGAAGGGTAAAAAGGAAGTCTGTCACCTAAGGGCCATTTGCATGGTCCGATTATTGCGCTACAATAGTTCAAATGAAAGAACATTTGAGATAATCATTATGTCTAAATGCAAGAACATTGTTTACTACTTGTTTACTTTTTATTATCGCTCACTTTGCATCAGTATAAAAATCATTGCCGGGATCACTGACTCCTCGCATGTAAACGCTCCCTGCTCAGCCATTCACATAGAATGTGAAGCGCTGAGCAAGAAGTCAGCAATAATCAGTGGTGATCTCCGTCTAAACGCTCTGCAGGGGCGCAAACAACCTTGGTGATGATGTCAGCGCTCATGCAGTCGTTGAACCAACAGTCGTCCCGTGTAAACCCAGCACTAGAATTAGCAACATAAACCAAGCTTAACCAAAAATAGCTGCTGGTTGATTAATTATAGTCTGCCCTAAGCAGGCAATCATTTGTCTCCCAACAACTAGCCAATAAACATTGCAGGAGGGGTTGCGAATGCATACCAATGGCAGTCATCCGTATGCTAACAACTTTCTGTAGCAACAATACCTAGAGACTGCTCAAACAATACTTTGCCCCATGAAGCCCCCATTACCCTTTGATTCTCATGTAAAAAAAAAACAAACACACTTTTTTAAAAGATAATGCAAGATTGCATTGAGTTGGTATCATGGCAAATTGTATAACGTGATTCAAGAAAAGTTAGGGGGGGACACATCTGTAAATCACCATATGTATTAAAGAAAGTCAGGGTAAGGGTAAATGTGGCGACTACGATGAAGTTGAAAACAGTGTGGCCAAATAGGCCACTGCAATTTGCAAAAATGTGACTGTCTATTGTTTGTTCATAAAATAATAGCTATACAGGTTTACAGGAAAACCTACAACACTGTGTGGGCATTAACGATGAACAAGCAATAAATAATCCATTTTTAATGATACGTTGGAAAGCGGCTGCAACCTACTTGGCCACTCAGTTTTCGGCCACATTGTGGCTGTGGCTCATCCACCACCTACCATTTGTTTTTCCTTACTCTGAGGCTTCATTCACAAAAGTGCATATACGGCGCGTTTTTTACGGCCAACCGTTATACACAACTATCTAAGCCATTGGTTTCCAATGCATTCGTTCACAGGGGCGAATATACGGCGCATGAAAACTTTGCACCGTGTAAAATGGAACATATGTGACGTAAATACGTGACGGCGATTATACGGTGTGCAAAAAGAGAGCTGGGGGCGGCTCCCATAGAATCCTAGGGGAAAAAAAGGGAGGGGAAAGCATGTTAGCAGCGTCTAATGCTACGAGAAGCTTACAGGTTCCTCTATGTAGGTATTTGAAGGCATTCCAAGGATTATACCGAGCGAGAGCTTTCTGGGGTATTTTTTTAACTAAAAACGTTGCAGCGGATCGTTTGAGTGGACAAATAAACGCTAATTAACTCAGGACTTGATGGCAGCAAGAGAACGTAAACTCACATACGGTTGTGTAAAAGAGCCCTCAACCACATATACTGAGACAAACTAAGCTCCACTCCATTCCGCCCCTCACATTGCTGGGTGCGGACAAGGGGCGGGAGAGGTGGGGATCTTATCTCCGCCCCGCCCACTCCCCTTGCAAACAGCTGGAGGGGAGGAGAGCGGTAGAGAGCCGGCGAGGGGGAAGGAAGGGGGAAGACAGCTCAGATGGTAGTGTATATTGGGCGGCTGTGAAAACGCTGGCCAATATACGCTCCTGTGAATAAGCCATGATTCATATAATAACAATAAAGTTGCGAAGTAAAAGCAAACTTGTAGTTCTGCGCCAAATAAAAAAAACGCATGAGATAGTCTTTCACCTTCCATGTGCCATTTAAGATTGAGGTCTTCTTATGTGGCGGAGGGACCTTTGGGCTCCTTCAGGTACCTCCACATCCCTATATCAATGTCCCCTATTAAAACATGCAAAGGCTATCGACTGCAACCCTCCTTTAAACTATAACCTTCAGGTATTTCTACTAAATATTATTAAGGAAAGTTGGCTATAAAGGAACAAACAAGCTCTGTGCGCCGGTCCTCTAATCAACACAGAATATAAGATCTCATCTCAACATGTACAACTCCAGTCTCAGTTTGTCAAACGACACCAAAAAAGTATTAACACTGTTCTAATATTCCTTCACATCAATAAGTAAATACTTAAAAATTTAAAATTCTGTTTTGTGTTGCCTGCCTCCGACTTCTATTGCGCATTTGCAATCCTGCACTACTCATAATGGATCCATAAATTAGATGAATATTCTGAAGCTTTTTTAATAATTAAAAAAATCTTTTACTTTTTTCAACCGGCAAACAAGTATTACAGTAAATAGTTTCCCATCTTCATCTAACATGACATCTAACCAATACAGGCATCGCAAAATTAATAATTTATGGAAAATATTTATTTAAAGGGCTGTAATTTACCTTGCATTTACCATATGTCATTCATCCGAGTATCAATATAAAATATTCATTAGAAAAACTCATTAAATCAAACTTCTATACAATGAGGCGGTAGGCCAAAAAATACATCAATCACAACATTCCAAAGCTTTAAGTTGTTTCTGGTGAACATCGTTCTGCAAACATCTCGAACTACCAAATTATGAATGTTTTTTGCTTAGGCAGTGGAATAACCATCTATTCTCAAAGGACAGTAAATGTTTTCCCTTCATTTGTTTTAATTTTAGTCAAGAAGGCAGTGACAGTACAAAAGATCTATTTTCTAAATGATGAAATAAAACGGATATAATAATTAATGAGAAATCTATAGTTAATCTGAAGGGCAGAAGAACCGGGCTTGTATAATGGTCAACTTTGGCGTGGCGTAACTCTTAGTAATTGGTCATGACAGCACATATTGCAGAAAAGCAATCAGTAAACATTAGCAAAACACCCATAGCATCTAGATCAAGATATATACATTAGAGGTCTAAATGAAGTAACGCAGGGTGGTAATTAGTATATGAAATGTCAATAACGAGATTCATCAAGATTGTTTTCTAGTAAGTTTATTCAGTATCTTCTGTTCCTTCTTTACGTTTTCTTTATGTGGTAAGCTCTGCTTGCAAACTATAAGGAAAATAATCCTTAATTACTGTATGTTAAGTGTGATGCATTAAAATTTGCACAGTACATTATATCTAGAGATGAGCGAACGTACTCGTCTGAGCTTGATACTCGTTCGAGTATTAGCGTGTTCGAGATGCTCGTTACTCGTGACAACTACCACGCGATGTTCGGGTTACTTTCACTTTCATCTCTGAGACGTTAGCGCGCTTTTCTGGCCAATAGAAAGACAGGGAAGGCATTACAACTTCCCCCTGCGACGTTCAAGCCCTATACCACCCCCCTGCAGTGAGTGGCTGGCGAGATCAGGTGTCACCCGAGTATATAAATCGGCCCCTCCCGCGGCTCGCCACAGATGCATTCTGACATTGTTCAGGGAAAGTGCTGTCTTGCTGGAGTTGCTATAGGGAGAGTGTTAGGAGTTATTTTAGGCTTCAAGAACCCCAACGGTCCTTCTTAGGGCCACATCTGACTGTGTGCAGTACTGTTGAGGCTGCTTTTTGCAGTGTTGCACTTTTTTTTGTATAACGGCCATGCAGAGCATTGCATCCTCAGTCTGCAGTAATTTTACATAGTCCAGGGCCAGTAGTGGTGAGGCAGGGACAGTGAAAGAGATATACTGTCTATATAGGCAGTGGGCTTTTCCAAAAAAATTTGGGAAAAAAAATCTATTTGGGCTGCCTGTGACCGTCCTCAGTGTACTGCATCTCTGCTGGGGGTAGTTGTCCTAATTCATACGCAGCTAGCTAAGTGTTACAGCAGGCTTGTGCAAAATTCTTTCCTGGTTCTGCGTTGCCTCTTACATCACCGCTGTATTCCTGCCCAGAGTGAAAAAGTCTGCCGTATTTTTACATTGTCCAGGCACTGCAATGGGATACATTTATGTACAGCCGGTGGGTTCCAGGGAGCCACCCATGCTGTGGGTGCACACGGAATTCACATTGTGGAGTTGTACCTGCCTGTGACTATTTATAAAAAACCCCGGTCTGACTGGGGCATGCAGGCACCTTGACAGAATGAATAGTGTGTGGCACATAGGTTCCCCATTGCTATGCCCACGTGTGCAGCTCCTGATGGTGGTGGCACAGGATTATATTTCTCATTGCTTCTGTACAGCATTGGGGGCTATCGCCCTGCCCATTTTAAAGAGGGTCGCTGCCTAGCCGTGCCAACCCTCTGCAGTGTGTGCCTGCGGTTCCTCCTCATGGCAGACGCACTTATAAATAGACATGAGGGTTGTGTGGCATGAGGGCAGCTGAAGGCTGCGCAGGGACACTTTGGTGTGCGCTGTGGACACACCTTGTCGTGCGGGGGGGGGGGGGGGTTGGGCAGCATGTAACCCAGGAGAAGTGGCAGCGGAGTGTCATGCAGGCAGTGATTGTGCTTTGTTGGAGCTAGTGTGGTGCTTAGCTAAGGTATGCATTGCTAATAAGGGCTTTTCAGAAGTAAAAATTATTGGGAGGGGGGGGGGCCCACTCTTGCCGCTATTGTGGCTTAATAGTGGGACCTGGGGACTTGAGATGCAGCCCAACATGTATCCCCCTCGCCTGCCCTATCTGTTGCTGTGTCGTTCCCATCACTTTCTTGAATTGCCCAGATTTTCACAAATGGAAACCTTAGCGAGCATCGGCGATATACAAAAATGCTCGGGTCGCCCATTGACTTCAATGGGGTTCGTTACTCGAAACGAACCCTCGAGCATCGCGAAAAGTTCGTCTCGAGTAACTAGCACCCGAGCATTTTGGTGCTCGCTCATCTCTAATTATATCTTGAATGAGGCATAGAAGAGGTATTGGCTATTTCTTTCTTCTCATAGAGAGTTGGCCATGGAAAAGTAGCCCTGCACCAGACTGTTATGAAAGCTGTCTAAAAGAAAATCTGTTTTTGTTGCCCACAGTGACCAATCACAGCGCAACTTTCATTTTACAAAATACAAATGAATACAATACAAATAAATAAAATACAATACAAAATGTGATTGGTTGTTGTTGGCAACAAGACAGATTGTTTTTTAGACAGCTTTCATAAGATTGTGGTGCCGGGCTACTTTTCTGTGGCCTATACTATACTAATGTTTTAGAATGACTTAATAGACCGGTTTAGTAAATCTCCCACAAAGTCTGTTACAGAGCTCCTAAATATCTTGGAAATTAAACCTCAGAAAATAAAAGAAAAATGTAGGCACAGGTAAAGATTGCATGTTAGTGCTACCAATATGCCTAAAAAGAATACACAATACTAACAAAGAAGGGTAATAAATAGAGATGAGCGAATATACTCGTTTCGAGTAATTACTCGATCGAGCACCGCGATTTTCGAGTACTTCCGTACTTGGGTGAAAAGATTCGGGGGGCGCTGGGGGGAGGCGTGGCGGAGCTGGGGGTAGCACCGGGGAACAGGGGGGAGCCCTCTCTCTCTCCCTCTCCCCCCCACTCCCCGCTGCAACCCCCCACTCACCCACGGCGCTCCCCGAATCTTTTCGCCCGAGTACGGAAATACTCGAAAATCGCGGCGCTTGGGTGAAAAAGGGGCATGGCCAAGTAGATTCGCTCATCTCTCGTAATAAACCAATATGTACATCAACAATGAAATAATTAACTGAAATGACATGGCTGTAGGCTAGATGGAATGCTAATGTGAATGAAGAAGCAATTTTAAATGGATAGGTGAGTTATAGGGTTCTTTCACATGAGCATATGCGTTGTTACGTTCGCTCGTGCGTGCCGTTAATTTGCATGAGTGTATGATTTTCCGTGACCAAGTCCCAAGCTTAATTAGCGCTTTCTCGTCCATTCACATGGCTGGGTGTGACGTATTAGCGAAAAAATATGCCGCAGCCCCGAAATCACTTGCGTGGCCTAAATCCTTGGAATGTCTTCAAACGCCAAAATAAAGGCACCTGTAAGCTTTTCCCTGTGTTGGACGCTGCTAAACTCCCTCACCCTCCCTATTTTTCCAGCTCCCATAGGATTCAATGGGAGCTGCCAGTGTATATCCGTCGAATGATAGAACTAGAACTGTCTTTTCCCGGCCCACGTAAAAGCGCCCACCGGAATAGGCAGCATATATTCTATTTTTCCACACCAGGTGATTGTTCACGGGCCAAAATCAGCCATGTGAACTAATGCATTGGAATCCAATACCTCAGATGGTCACATTTTCTGGCCAGGCATAAAAACGCGGCTACATAGCTGCGTAAATACACTTATATGAATAAAGCCTTATAATGACCTTTCAGCTCCTCGTTGGAGCCATTTTCAAACTTGGCTCAAATCAGGAGATGAAACATTGCTGTAAAACCATGGGGGAATAACCCTCGTTCGATTATTGAGGACCTGCAGTCTGGTCCTTGGAGGCTCTGTACATACTGCAAGCAAACTTTCACTGTGCCACTTCATTCACTTGCATTAGCTTTTGTTGATTTTTTTTCTTTGGTGGAGAAAAGGCAACCTCCAATATTTAAAAATAAAATAGTAATTTTTGAAGAGCGATGGACAATTTTTTTTATTTGGGGGGGATTTTCTTTTTAAGTTAAACTGTATTAAATGTAGCTTTACTCTTTTTGGCACTCTTGAAAAAGAAGGTTATACCTTTGAAACGTTTTGCATTTCATTGGTTCTGTTATGGTATACTACCCTTGATACGCCAGCCCGGGTGCCCTAGATCTCACCCACAACCCCTGTCCCTACCTGCTTGCCTCCACTCCTGGCTAACCCCAGGCGGGCAACTGGACTGCGGTCCCTACTCTCACTTGGGACCGAAAAGGGATGCTGGCGTACCTGGATGGAAAGGGTAGAATACCTACAGAAAAGGCAGATCTAAATAACCAACACGAACAATACTAAGCAGAATTGAGGCAGATGGAAAAACCTGGTGGATGATAGCAAAGTATAGCAGACAAGATGACAGAGGCGGGAGACCAACAGAGGCATGCTAGCTAGCACACTGAGGGAAACCAAAAACTGGCAGTGATTGCAAGTCTCTGCCCAACCTTTAAACAAAAGCCTCCGTCCAGGGGCGGAGAGAGGGAGACAGCCAACTTCCAACAGAACATAATAAAAGGGAACTCGTTCATGGCAGATATACTCACAGGTGCGCGCGCACAGCGCGGCGTGCCACCAGCACCTCGCCGCCCACGCCGGCTGGACCACAAGCCGGGGGGATGCGCCCCGACCGCGGGACCATGCACAGTGCCGCCCCAGGAGGACCAGCAACTGCCGCATGGTAATAGGTTCAGCATACCACTGGCCTATGTCTGTGTCTACATTCTCTTGTCTATAACTAAACAGACTGTGACTGAAATCTTTCAGGACCTATTCTGGCTCATTGAGGATGAAAATGGATTTAGAGGGGCCCTATTTCAAAGTAAGTTTTAAGGGGACTTTTAGCATATACTATTCTTTTTGGCCCTCCGAAATGGCAAAATAGGTAGATGCTTATGGGAGATCTGGAGGCTTTTGCTAAGCTCCCAGGTACTATGGTAGCTTAAGAGTGATTGTTTTGCACTGATGAGTTGATAGAGGGGGCCTCTATACCCCTGTCAAATAGCCTCATTGCCACAATCACTATTTACAATAGCTTCTAAGAGTTTAAACAGCCAGAATCAGAGGTTTCTCTGATCCTAGCTGTTAGGCCTTGTTTACACGAGTGTTGTTTTAGCGCAGCATAGGTGCGCAAAAAACATCGCGCCTATACTGCACTAAAAATCATGTGAATGGGCAGCTGCTCCAGGAGGAGAAAGCAAAGAAGCATATCAAAGGGAGAGGGGCAGGGCAAGAGGGTGGATCCATCTAGCCCCACCCTCTCTTCCCCCACTCTTGAGGAAGCCCTGTAACCCCACCCCCTCTCTCTTCCTGCTATAGGGAAATCCCTTGGAGAGAGAGGTGGAGGGAGCCCTCTACTACCCCCCGCTGCTGGGGAATTGCCCAGCAGCGGGCCTGGAGGAATTCCCAGCTGCTTACAGCAGCATATTTAAAATGTGCTGTCCAGAATGGAACTCTTGGGGCTTCGTCTAATCCCCAAGGGGAGTAACAGGAGCTTACATTTAAAATGCACATCTGAGCAGCACATTTTAAAAATGTCCAGCTGTAGGCAGTGGGGATTCCTTCTGTCAGCAGAAATCCTCCTAATAAGATTTGTAATCTCATTTTCCTGTGCAGGAGTTTCCATAGACACCTGCTTCCATAGGAGTCTATGGGAACTCCAGCAAATCACGCACCAAAGATAGGTCAGCTCCTATCTTTTCTCACACCACAGACCTTAGATTCGAGCTTTGCAGTTACATGTGCTATCTTTGATTGGTGTGAGTATTTAGTGCATCTAAAATTTCTTCATGTGAATGGTTCTATAGGAGACCATTGGTTCTTACAGAAGCACTCTTTTCACGCACCTCTAATGTGCGAAAACAGCACTCGTGTGAATGAGGCCTTATATTGGCATCATGGTTGTCAATCACAGTGGATTCCTGTGGCGTCTGTGCAATCTCTGTGATAATTAATCATCACCCCAATTATTAGTTAACTATCAGGTGAGAGTGGAAGGTTTGCACGGTTCCTAAGTAATGGAAATTCAATGTCTCTCATTTATGCTATGAGTAAAAACCATGTCAGATTAGGAAAGCATAAGCCAATTAAGATATTGTCCTTTTACTGAACTTTCAACCAAGATGTCACCACTTCCCCCGTAGTGACATCAGAATGCATGGTGCTCTGCGTGAGCATGCACAATCGGTGCTCAATTCTTTTTAATGGGCCTGATGAAAATACCCAAGTGCTTTCCTCCTGGCTATGTTGGCAGTCTCATTAAAAATGAATGGAGCATCAGCACACTTTCTTGACCAGTGCTCCATGCAGTCTCCTCCCCATAATTGGGAGTGCAGTAAGTCTGCAGGGAGGAGAATGTAGAACATGGGGCACCCGTTCTTTGGATTGGTGGGAGTCTCAGCGGTGAGACCTTGACTTAACAGTAAATTATCCCTAATCTTATAAATAGGGTATAACTTGTAAACTTGGTACAACCCCTTTAATTGAAGACATTCCTTGATGTACATCATGATGAACCAAGGAAATAACGTAGTCTATTAGGGGATAACTTGTGATCTTCATACAAGCCCTTTAATTAAAGACATTCCTTGATGTACACATACATCATGATGAACCACGGTGATAATGTAGTCTAAGAACTTGCAGGCTAACTAAATACAAGTTTGTTGTTTTTTTACTTCTTTCATTAGACGTGATTTAGACTGTTAAAGGGGTTGTCCCGCGCCGAAACGGGTTTTTTTTTTTCACCCCCCCCCCCCCCCCCCCCCGTTCGGCGCGAGACAACCCTGATGCAGGGACCTAAAGAAAGCTTACCGGAGCGCTTACCTTAATCCCCGCGCTCCGGTGACTTCTATACTTACCGGTGAAGATGGCCGCCGGGATCCTCTTCCTCCGTGGACCGCAGCTCTTCTGTGCGGTCCATTGCCGATTCCAGCCTCCTGATTGGCTGGAATCGGCACGTGACGGGGCGGAGCTACACGGAGCCCCATAGAGAACAGGAGAAGACCCGGACTGCGCAAGCGCGGCTAATTTGGCCATCGGAGGCCGAAAATTAGTCGGCACCATGGAGACGAGGACGCCAGCAACGGAGCAGGTAAGTATAAAACTTTTTATAACTTCTGTATGGCTCATAATTAATGCACAATGTATATTACAAAGTGCATTATTATCGCCATACAGAAGTGTGAAGACCCACTTGCTGCCGCGGGACAACCCCTTTAAAAAATAGATATGTAAATTATTGAATTAACAAGATTATTCACTGATTTCCTTGCTGCATCACTACAGGGTACATGAAGTATTATCCCGTCCCCGATGAAATAATTGAACTGTAGGTGTAATGCATGATGTCTTACTGGAGCCTCCGGAGAGGTATGTTTTATGTAGCTATTCTCTTTCTAGGCTAATAGATTATCATTAACCCAAAATTCCCTAGCAAGACATAAACCAGTCAATTAGTCTATCTATCTATCTATCTCATATCTATCTATCCATCTGTCTATCTATCTATTTATCTATCTCATATCTATCTATCTATCTAATATCTGTCTATCTATCTCATATCTATCTATCTATCTATCTATCTATCTATCTATCTATCTATCTATCTATCTAATATCTATCTATCCATCTATCTATCTCATATCCATCTATCTCATATCTATCTATCTATCTATCTATCTATCTATCTATCTATCTAGTATCTATCTATCTATCTATCTATCTAATATCTATCTAATATCTATCTCATATCTATGTCATATCTATCTATCTCATATCTATCTATCTATCTATCTATCTATCTATCTATCTATCTATCTATCTATCTATCTATCTATCTCATATCTATCTATCTATCTATCTATCTATCATCTATCTATCTATCTATCTATCTATCTATCTCATATCTATGTCATATCTATCTATCTCATATCTATCTATCTATCTATCTATCTCATATCTATCTATCTATCTATCTATCTCTCTCTCTCTCTCTCATATCTATCTATCTATCTATCTATCTATCTCTCATATCTATCTATCTACCTATTTTCATGCAATCACACATGTACAGTATTCTCTTTACTACTTGAATATAGATTTACTCAGTAAATTTAAGCATTTCTACATATGGCAACACAAGCAAATACCTGAATTATTCAGGAAAAGTGCTGAGCCAAAAGTAAATTTATGGGATATGGCGGAAAAGAATTTCAACTTTCCATAGAAAGTTATTCATTATGAAGTTCTGTTAAATATCCACTTCACATGTACTGCATTTCTAGTGTGTTGTTGATCTGTGATTAAATGTTTTAATAAAATTAACTGGCCAGGCTACAAACAGAACATCTGGAGTTATGTTTAAGTCAATGTCAAACTTAGACAGGAAACACCTGTCTAGGTGAAGCAGATTTTTTTCTGTAAATGACATTAATCCATCTGTTGTGGAAATGTATGTCACATTTGTCACATTAAACAGTAATGTCAACAAACATAGAAACTCTAAATTGCTCAGGACATAATACCTTTAAAATTAATCCAATTTTTTTTTCACTTATGCCAGTTTTGTTGTGACAGAGTGTTTTCAGCCTGAATAGGGACCCTTCTTCTTGTATCCAGGAATTTTCCCCTTTGCATTTTTTTTTTTACAACTGCTAAGCGCTAAAATTTCCAGATGTGAAATTAGTCTATAACAAATTAGAAGATTAGAAGCTTTTTTATATAGCCCGCGTTCTCCTAAAAGAAGAAAAAAAAAGAACGCCTCTACCAATAAATGTTGTAAAAGATCATTAAAGTCAGTTAAACACAGCTGTAAAGTTACATGGTAGTCAAGTTAAAAGAAAGACGAAAGTGAGAAGGATGTTTACCAAGCAAAGTCATGGCAGTTTTGCTTAAATAAATCAGGTTTGTTTTATTATTGCACCAGGTGGCAGGATTATAAATTATAATTTTCCATAAGAACGAGAAAGTAGGAAGTATTCATAGATTCCATTGTCTAAAGAGTGCTTTCATTCTTTAACTTAAAATGGCTACAAAAGTAGGTCGGCTAAAAAAAAATACAGTATGCCTGGTTACTGATAAAGACCTGTTCTCAATTAAAATATCACAATGCTTAAATGGCATTATAAACCTCAACATAAGGCTATGAAAAATATCAGCAAACTAACGACTATGTACAATCAACAGCCAAATTGACACACAGGTGGGTATCACAGAACAAGAGGCAATCACTGTACAAACTAATCAGCAAGTGACTCATTAAGCTGAGAAAAGTAATGACAAAAGACCAAACAGATCCAGTATATAAATATAAGCAAGGCCATATAAGAAGAAAGACAAAAGGAATAAAGCTCTGAGGGGCTCCAATATCTAGGAACCACCATCACAAGTGTGATTTAAAGGTTCTGGTCCCCAATATAAAGTGTTAAAAGGCCCCCACTTACACCATGCCACTGTTTTCACACAGCCGTGAAACTCAAGTGCATGCAAATGCGATGTGAGACTTTCCATTGAAATCAATGAGAAACTCTTCCGATCCTATATCGCACGTGAAACTCACGCGAGAGGATAGGAGTCTCACAGATGCGATGCAGGGTGTTTTTGCCTGAAAATTGCCTGGTATTCATGGGTAAAATGCAGATTGCCAAGTGCAATATCTGGCCGAGTTTCTTGCCCGTGTGTAGGTAGCCTTTGGCTGGGGTAACATCTGTGTTAAAGGTTTTTTTCTGGCTGAATAATGGACACCTTGGCTGATCCTAATTATAAGTTAGCATTTATGAAAAAAAAACAAAAAACGGGGGGTATAGGGCTTTTGTGTTGTGCCTCAGCAAAACCACTCTAGGTGCTCACATTCTTATTTTGGCGTAAATTCAAAGAAAAGAAAAAAAGGAGACTCAGCGCTCCATGGAACGGATCCAAAAAAACAGATATGGTCAAAATCCAAGATTCTTTAATGAAGGATAAAAATGGACTATGCAACGCGTTTCGTTGCGGTACATGCTTGAAAAAGTTGCGTTGTACCACGACGAAACGCGTTGCATAGTCCATTTTTATCCTTCATTAAAGAATCTTGGATTTTAACCATATCTGTTTTTTAGGATCCGTTCCATGGAGCGCTGAGTCTTCTTTTTTCTTTTCTTTGAATTTACGCTTGACTAGTGGTTGAGCCCCATCATTGGGGATACAACGAGCTCTGGCTAGCTCCCCCCTGTTTACACAGGTGGTAGTGGAACGATTATTTGGATTACCACAGAAATTCACTACGTGCAAACCGGGACTTGGAGGTGTTGCGTGGGGAAGCTCTCATCCTTTGGGAGCATTCCCACCCTCATCGGGTAAGTTCTTTTGAGATATACACCCATTTGGCAGTTGGCATTTTATGGGAGGAGCGCTGTCCTGATCTATCTCTTTTCAACATTCTTATTTTGGTAAATGATTTTCTGGATTTGATCCTAATGCTCTATGGAGCGCTATTTTTTAATTTGATCCTTAAGTTAATCAGGTCCATCCTGTGACTTCAGTATTGTGTTGTGGTTTCCATTTTAATCTGAAACCACAGCACAGATATGAACAATACCTCATAATACTAGTGTCTTTTTATATTGCAGGGGACCTTCTGACACTCCTCAGATACCAATGCCTGTATGCAACTTCTACCTCTGCACCACCTATAGGCATGTCCCTGGTCTCCCCATCCTCTTCAGGATGATTCACAGTAGAATCTAACCACAAGTTTTCTGATATTTGGAATGAAGAACTGAGCACTGACTGTTAAGGTGGACATGACCTTAGATTGCAGTTGGCCAAATGCTTATTTGACCAGCTCCTGTTCCACTGATACACACTTGACACGTTTTTGGTTTTTTTTTATAATCATATAGTTTTTATTGTAAATTTTTCATTTTACAATACAAGCAAAGAAAAATGACAACCCCCCCCCCCCTCTATCAACCATACTTCCAACATTAGATGCACCCCTGTATTTGACACATCTGTCAGCAACATCTTTGTGAGAATAAAGGATCGGACATGTTAAAATCCAACATTCCTGATCTCTAAACACATTAGGTATTAGGCCAGGCTACTGAAATTAGCTAGTTCCTTTGGCATTCATCTAATGTGCATTTGCACCTTTGCTAGTCACACAGCATATGGTGGTGGTAATAGTTTAATTAGTGTACTATATGGCATTAATTTAAGCACTATAGAGTTCTATAATTTGAGCACTACTATTGTCTTGTACACTGTATAATAACATTTCTTGGGCACTGCGTGGCATGCAATTAGTACAATGCATTGTAATTGTGCCTTCTGTAATCTATTAATTATGTATATTGTAGCTTTTGCATGTCGACTGCTTTTTTTAAGTTATGCACTGTAAACTTTCTTTAAAAAAGGTTCAGGTCTTGACACAATATTTTGACAGGGACTTCCATAAATTGACAACTAGTCCTGCATGTTAGCTACAGCTGAAACCCACTTTTTTACTAGTAAACCATGTGCACACTATGGATTTTGAATAAGGCTCAGGTATATCTTGTCCAGCCACTACTCGGATCCTCCGCCCTGTGCCAGTCACTGCACTGGCTGCCCTTCAAATACAGAATTTAATTCAAACTCCCTACTTTTATCCATGAAGCTCTCCAAAGCAGCGTACTGCCCTACATTGCTTCCCTCATCTCAATCCCCCACCCAGCCCGGGACCTCCGCTCTGCTAATGAAACCAGATTAAGTGTCTCTTTAATTCGAACCTCTCTCTCCCGCCTCCAAGACTTCTCCAAAGCAGCAGCAGTCCTCTGGAACGCGCTACTCAAAACTATCCGGGCAATCACTGACACACACACAACTTCAGGCGTGCTCTAAAAACACACCTCTTCAGGGGGGCATACCATATCCTCTAAACCAAACCCCACTTTACCCCACCTGATAACATGCTCCCTGTCCTACTGCCTGCAATCCCTGCTAGCTGCAATCAACTGCCCCCTGTAGTCATGCCAATTCAGCCACCACACAGTTTAAGTCTGACCATTGTCTATGTGTATAGCATCCCTCACAGTCCACCTCACCATATCTTGCACATCTCCAGCCCTTTACCTTCTGTATCTCCCTATTATCTGTAGTATGCAAGCTTGTTGGAGCAGGACCCTCACCCGTACTGTCTCCATCAACTCACTACAACATGTAACTGTGGTTTTTGTATCTTTGTCTTTTGTATCTGTTCTCCCCTGTTTTGTAAGCGCTGCAGAATTTGTTGGCGCTATAAAAATAAATATTATTAGGTATTATTACATGTCTGTATTTTGCCAGACCAGTACATTCAAAAATATATTCAATTGTATGTCATACAGTCTGCCCAGTGAGTTACGTGTTAAAAGGGAAGTGAAGATTTCACTTCTGTTGAGTTTTAACTTATAATTAGAGATGAGCGAGTATACTCGCTAAGGCACATTACTCGAGCGAGTAGTGCCTTAGCCGAGTATCTCCCCGCTCGTCTCTAAAGATTCGGGGGGCGGTGGGGGAGAGCGGGGAGGAACGGAGGGGAGTTCTCTCTCTTCCTCTCTCCCCGCCGCTCCCCCCTGCTCCCCGCCGCAACTCACCTGTCACCCACGCCGGCCCCCGAATCTTTAGGGACGAGCGGGGAGATACTCAGCTAAGGCACTACTCGCTCGAGTAATGTGCCTTAGCGAGTATACTGGCTCATCTCTACTTATAATTTTCTAAGTTATGACAGTAGTAAATCAGAATCTGACAACACTTCTTGTATCATGAATGGCAATTGTAGTCAGATTCTGAGATCCTCACGGAAATCCATATAAGGATACTCCTTTTGGCCATAATTTTTTAGGGCATGAATAAAAATAATAGCACACCGCGTGTAGAAAAATCACGTGAACGGGTTAATTTGCACTCACATGTCCTATTTTTGGCAGGTGCGATTATTTAAAGCCTCTAAAAACCGTGCATGTGAACACTTCCATTGGAAAGCATTGATTCTAATAGAGCCATTATTTAAGCGCGCCTACTCGTGCGCTAAAAGGCCTCTCGTCTGACCAAGACCTTAGCATATGTTTGCCCAACAGAAAACTAGGGAAATTTACAGTAAACAAACATGAACATCTGACATATGGAACAAGGCAGAGAGAACATACTGCAGCCTAAGGATAGTGGGAAATATCAATGTAATCTTTTAGGATTTATGAGGTGTGACGCTCATAAAGAAATGCTTTCAGAATTGAATACGCTGCACTTAGCCGCTAAATAAGGAAGGTACATTTGAGTGAGTTTGGGTTGAAAACATTTTAGACATTTTTTATTATTTTTGTTTACTTCTACATCTTTTTAGTTATGATATTTCCCCCAAAAGAAAATGTGTTGATATTTTTTTTAACTTAGCATAACAGTCCTTATTACAGGAGTAAAAAACCCAGATAGTATGACAAGTGTGACAGTCAAAGGCCCAGCGGATGAATGGAGTGACGAAGTATGGGCAGGCGATAATGGGTTAATATGTGGATTAATGGACTTAGACTGCCCCCAATCAACCCACTTAACTCTGAGTAACTCTGACAATTAGGCCTTGGTCAGATGAGCGCTGCTTTAGCACACTATAACCCTAAGAAAAGATTGTGGCTGTTCACACAATCCAAGGTGTGTGCTGCGTGCTTTCCAGCTCCCATAGGAGCCTATAGAAAGCACGCAGCAAAGGTAGGACATGTCCTATCTTTGCACGCACCTCGGAGCCAACATGCAAGTTTGCACTCACATGTCCTATCTTTTGTTAGGTGCGCTGATTCAGCACGCCTAACATTCTCTCATGTGAGTTATGGTTCTTCTATAGGAACCAATTGGTTCCTATTAGAGGCACATTCTCTGCGCTGCTACAGCGCAAAAACAGCTCTCTTCTAAACGAGCTCAAAGGTATATTTGGGTCCAAATGTATTTAGTCAGTGACACACTATTTATATGTTAGCTTCCATACAGCTCCACAATGCATTTGAAGCAAAACTTTCCAAACTGCCAAGTCAGCTCAATGGAGGGTTCTCAGCATTTTGCAATATCCATGCATTCCAGAATTCAGGTAGTTGACTGCAACGTTTCCGCATCCAGGTATTAGGAATCAATTTTTAGAATTATGTTAGTTTGTCCAATTACTATTGAGGCCTTAGGGCTTAGTCAGACGGGCGTTTTTAGCCGCGATTTGTGCATGCGCATGCGTCCGGCGATTTTTTAAAACCATTGCTTTGCAATGGTATCGGACACATGAGCGCTTTTTATGCGCTCGTCCGATAAATTATAGAACAAAAAATCGCAGATCGCACCTATCTGCGATCTGCGATTCCTGTTCTCTTCTGTATATGCGCTCAATGGGGCCGGCGGCAGCAGCGCCGACCCCATTGAGAACATATAGAAGACAAATCATTCTTCTCTGCCACAGCTGTAACAGCTGTGGCAGAGAAGAACGATGTTTGCCCATTGAATTCAATGGAGCGGCAATACAGCCGCTCCATTGAAAGCATGGGCTGCCGGCGTGCGCGGGGTTAATTGTCGGGAAGGGGTTAAATATATAAGCCCTTCCCTGCAATTCATCCTAAATTGTGTTAAAATAAAAAAAAAAATGGATACTCACCTTTCCGCTGCAGCCGGAGTCCAGCCGAGGCCGCTGTCAGTTCTCCTGAACTGCTTCTCGGCACTATTCAGCCGGCGGGGCTTTAAAATCCCCGCCTGCTGAATGATCTGCCTCTGATTGGTCACAGCCCTGACCAATCAGAGGCTGAAAACACTCACACACCCATTCATGAATTCATGAATGGGTGAGTGACTGCTGCCTTAGGGGCAGGTCTGACTCACATCCATTCATGAATTCATGAATGGGTGTGAGTGAGGCATGCCTCTGATTGGCTCAGCGCTGAGCAAATCAGGGGGCAGGTCTGACTCACACCCCCTTCACACCCACTGCAGGACGGCCGCGCGGAGCTTCGGCTGCCGGCAGATGGTGAGTATACAATTTTTTTTTATTTTAACACATTTTAGGATGGATTGCAGGGAAGGGCTTATATATTTAAGCCCTTCCCGACAATTCATCCCGGGCTTGCCCGCAGCGCATTGCTTTCAATGGAGACGGCTGTATTGCCATCTCCATTGAATGCACTGCGCTGGACAGCTCCGGCCCGTTTCTAATGAAACGCGGCTAGGAGCAGATTTTCGGGCGATTTGCGGGCGACTTGCGCGCACCGGTCACGCGATTTGCGGATGCGCATCCGTCATGCGATCCGCAAATCGCGCGAAAAAACGCCCGTCTGACTGAGCCCTTAGTCACACGGGCGTTTTTTCACGCGATTTGCGCATCGCATGACGGATGCGCATGCGCAAATCGCGTGACCGGCGCCGAAAAATCGGCCAAAAATCTGCTCCTAGCCGCGTTTCATTAGAAACGGGCCGGAGCTGTCCAGCGCATTGCATTCAATGGAGACGGCAATACAGCCGGCTCCATTGAATGCAAGCGCTGCGGGCGAGTGTGGGATGAATTGTCGGGAAGGGGTTAAAAGTGAAAAAATAAAAAAAATGTATGTAGTTACCTGCTCCCGGCAGCCTGAGATCCCCGCGGCCGTCCTGCAGTGGGTGTGAAGGGGGTGTGACTCAGGCTTGCCCCTGATTGGCTCAGCGCTGAGCCAATCAGAGGCAAGTCTCAGTCACACCCATTCATGAATTCATGAATGGGTGTGACTGAGATCAGCCTCTGATTGGCTCAGGCTGAGCCAATCAGGGCCAAGCCTGAGTCACACCCCCTTCACACCCACTGCAGGACGGTGCGGGGATCTCAGGCTGCCGGGAGCAGGTGAGTACATCCTTTTTTTTTAATTTTTTCACTTTTCAGGATGCATTGCAGGGAAGGGGTTATATATTTAAGCCCTTCCCGACAATTCATCCCGGTCACGCCGGCAGCCCATTGCTTTCAATGGAGTCGGCTGTATTGCCGGCTCCATTGAATTCAATGGGCAAACATCGTTCTTCTCTGCCACAGCTGTTCCAGCTGTGGCAGAGAAGAATGATTTGTCTTCTATATGTTCTCAATGGGGTTGGCGCTGCTGCCGCCGGCCCCATTGAGCGCATATAGAGAAGAGAACAGGAATCGCAGATCGCAGATAGGTGCGATCTGCGATTTCTGTTCTCTAATTTATCGGACGAGCGCATAAAAAGCGCTCATGTGTCCGATACCATTGCAAAGCAATGGTTTTATAAAATCGCCGGACGCATGCGCATGCGCAAATCGCGGCAATAAACGCCCGTGTAACTGAGCCCTGAGACTGTGAAAATAGTAGATCTAAGTAAAAAAAATGGCTGTAATTACAATCCTTCCTTTAAATCCTTTGTATTAAAGCTGAAAGTCTATACTGCAGTACCTTCATCGATGTATTTACCTTTCATGACCAAGAGTCATTGATGCCCCTGCATCCAGATCACACTCTTCAATTTTGGTAGTTCAGCTTCCAAAAATTATAACTTATTTTTTTCACTTGAGGGTTTGTTCATATTTTTCAATGCTACTATTTAACATACAATGTCATGTATTGTAATTCTTTTAAGGATTTCTAAATGGGGTGAAATAGGGAAAAAAAGACACAATTGCACTATGTGGGGGAGGAGGTTATTGTATGGTGTTCACGGTCCAGTAAAAAAATGACATGTTGCCATTATTCTTTGTGTCAGAATGATAACAAAGATACCAAATTTATACAGTTTTTTTTATATAGTACTTCTTTAAAAAATACCTTAAAAAATTGCTTTCTGCTACTATATTTTTTTTACCCCAATAACATTTTTATTCTTCCATTGATGGGGCTGTGGCGGTACTCACTTTATTCACGGTAACCTGTAGTTTTTATTAGTACAAATTTGAGGAATATATGACTTTTTGATTGCTTTTTATTCAACTTTTTCCTTGGAGACAGAGTGATAAAAAAAACACAATTCTGCCATTGTTTATTTATTTTTTCTGATGGAGTTAACCATGCAGGATTAATAATGTGCTATTTCAATAAATTGGATTTTTACAAATGTAGGAATACCAATTTTAATTAATTTATTATAATTTTTGTTTTTTTGCAATGACTCAGAAAAGTTTTTTTTTCTACTTTTAATTTTTTCATTTTTCTAATCATTTTAAAAAAATCCTTATTTTATGTTTTGTTTTTTTTTATTAGTGATCATAAGGGACTTAAACTTGTGATTAGAGATGAGCGAGCATCGCTCTTCTCGAGTAACTGTTTACTGGTCCGAGCAGGCTCGGGTGGTGGTGGGGGGCAGGGGTGATCTCTCTCATTCTCCCCCCCCCCCCCCGCTACTTCCCGCCGCCTGGGCCTGCTCGGACCAGTAAGCAGCTACTCGAAAAGAGCGATGCTTGCTCGAGTAGCTGCTTTATCCGCTCATGCTTGCTAGACATGAGCAAGCATGCTCGGATAAAGCAGTGACTCGAGCGAGCATCACTCTTCTTGAGTAACTGCTTACTGGACCGAGCGTGCTCGGGGGGCGGTGGGGGTGAGCGGTGGGCGGCGGGGGGTACCTAGTGGGGGGGAAAGAGAGAGAGATCTCTCTCACTCTCCCCCGCTACCCCCTGCTGCTCACCCCCACCCCTCGCCGCCTCTCCTGGGCATGCTCAGCCCAGTAAGCAGTTACTTGAGAAGAGCGATGCTCGCTCGAGTAACTGCTTTATCTGAGCATGCTCGCTCATCTCTAGTGCTCGCTCATCTCTACTTTTGATCGTTTGATCACTTATACAGTATAATGCAATACTATTGTATTGTAATATGCTGTATTTTAACAGGCTGCTTATTAAGCATGCGCCATAGGCACGTCTCCAATAGGCAAATGATCACGGCAATGCTGGGTGCATTTAAATCACGGCCTATTACGACATTTATGTTGTTGTCAGAGCTGACAGTGGCATTAAAAATGGTAAACAGCAACAAGTGGAGTTATCTGCGATCATTGCTATCGCCATCTGGTGTTGGCTGTCAAAGACAGACGAAACCCGCTGTGTATGGAGTGGGTTTGGCTCCCGAACCAGCTCCACATACAGAATATGGGCAGTTAGAACATACATAGCTGTATGTATGGCGGGGAAGGGTTAAAAAAATCAATTTTGGTGGTATACGGGGGGCTAAGTTGTGAAAATTGTGTCAATGTGCAAATACTTCTTCTTGACCCGTCTGTTTGTGTAACATTGTATTACAGATAGCGCTCTAACATTTTCAGTAACTTAATATTAGCATTGGTCCTCATAAAGCTCAGAAAGGTTATTCCTATTATTCCCAAATTCAGGTATACGCTTTCTAGTAGCCACTGACCCCATTAATTGGAAAAAAAAACATAAAATGACTATGTCAGTCAGAAATTGGATAATGCACATAATGATATATGGCTATATTGTTCTTTCTGCATCCAGAAATATGGAAGGCAAATGTGCGCCAAATGTTTGGTCTTGGTTTATTTTATACTGATTTGAAAAATAGTTAATGCTTTCTAAGTCTGATTTGTGCTTACTCAAGATAAAAGGTACTTTGTTTTGACAGCTTCTTTATATAATCTTGAGACTTCTGTGTTGCTGCTCATTCTACATCTTTGTGGCTGTGTGCAGCTGTAAAAACAACTTTTGAAAAGCGAAAAAGTCAGTGGGGTAGAGCATCTTAGAGTACTTAACAATGCACACGTCTGATCTAATTTCCAGTACAGCCAAAAATAAGACAGACAACAAAAGAGGATAGATTACAAAGTTTTTACTCCATTTAGGCTGTTACTATACTTAGCAGGATGATCGCCTAGTAAAAAAGTAGATATGATCCAATAAAAATACAAAATCATAGGTGTTTTTCTTGCTAAGGAATGACTACATTAGACACTATGAAAAGGCAGCTGAGAGCTGCCCCTGATTGGTCCCTGCGCTGAGCCAATCAGAGGCAGCACTCACTCACCCATTCATGAATTCATGATTGGGTGAGTGAGAGCTGCCTCTGATTGGTGAGGGCTGTGACCAATCAGAGGCAGCTCATTCAGCAGGCGGGGATTTTAAATCCCCGCCTGCTGAATACTACTCAGAGCAGTCCAGGAGAACTGCCGGCCAGCCGCGGCTGAACTCCGTCTGCGGGGACAAGGTGAGTATATATATATTTTTTTTATTTTTACACATTTTTGGATGATTTTCAGGGAAGGGCTTATATTTTTAAGCCCTCCCCGAAAATTCATCCTGCGCTCGCCGGCAGCCCATTGCTTTCAATGGAGCTGGCTGTCTTGCCAGCGCCATTGAATTCAATGGGCAAACATCATTCTTCTCTGCCACAGCTGTTACAGCTGTGGCAGAGGAGAATGATTTGTGTAGTATATGTTATCAAAGGGGTCGGTGCTGCTGCCGCCGGCCCCATTGAGCGCATATAGAGAACACAAGGAATCGCAGGTCGCAGGTCCTATAATTTATCGGACAACCGCATAAAAAGCGCCCATGTGTCCGATACCATTGCAAAGCAATGGTTCTATAAAATCGCATACGCATGCGCAAATCGCGCAAAAAATCGCCCGTGTGACCGAGGCCTCAGAGACATAAAAGCCCTGCATAGCATTCTTAGCTTTTGAGCAGTTTTTAAGACAACGTTAATGAAGGTAAAGAAGAAAAATAGAAAGAAGAAAAAGGAAAAACATGAAGGAATAAGAAGATAGAAAAATAAAGAAAAAGAGGAAATAGAATAAAGAGAAGAAGAAGTAAATGAAGAAGAAAAAGAAAAAAAGAATAATAAAATTTTTATTTTATTTCTTCTCCTTCTTTGTCTTTTAGCAGGTCCAGCCAAGATAAACTGCCTGACGTTCGGGTTCTCAACAAACCAAGTGTTTAGCAAAGTTCAACACAAAACAAGGTTCAACTGTTTTGGTTTGCTCAACGCTAATACTGTACTTATTATGTATGTACCGTTTAGATGTAAAGATCTGTAAGATGTCCTGTACATGGACATATTAAGGTTTCTTTTGCAAAGAGCCAACATAGGGCTCCCACCGAGGTCATAACACCTCTACTGCACCTCCGTAAGTCTCTGATTTCATATAGAGTTGTATTCATTTTGTCCGAAACATTATAAAATAAATTGTAGCATGCTCCAAAGTAAAATGATCTGCGTCGATGCTGTACGACTTCACATGGAGGTATCACTATATTATAATTATGCCATGTGTTTTAGCGATAAATGTTAAACCTTAGATGCTTCTTTTTTGGTAAAACGCACTGCAAATAACCATTGAAAAGACAGATTTCTAATAATAAAAAGTTGACTTTAATTGCAATAAACTGAATAAATCATGGTAGGTACAACAAGCCAAAAATATAATAGTTTGTACTTGTTGCTTTTCTTTATATTAGCTCCAAGGAGATCTGTACTCCCATTAGCTACATCTTTGTTTAGTCATTGTAAATATGAAAGGCTTCTGTACAATGGTAAACAATCCACTCAAGTGGCAGCAATAGAGAAATTAATTGAACTGCAAGTCCTTTGCATAGAAATCAATCTTGGTTCCACTCTACGGCACATATTGGCACAGGTTACCAGGAGGGAAATTAGTGGTATCATTTACATATAACTTAATGAATAAAGCTAATTGTAGACAAATGCAAGTCTATTGGAATCATCTTATTATCCCTTTCATCTTATGTATGAAATCTGAAATTTCCAACTATTATTTGTTGGTTTGAGATTTTAGTTTAGATATAAATTGCTCTTCTTCAGGCGGGCTAATTATAGTAGATTGATGCCAGTTACTAAATGCTTCACATGTGCTGTCAGCTGGTAAACACTTTCAAATGGCTTAACTGAAAAGCACTTTCTTTATTTTCAATTCACATAATACATTGTAGAATTCTTCATGATATGCAACAGAAATAAACTCCGATCATTGTTTCATTTTGTTAGCTTAGTCATTTTTGACCTGATTGTTTGTATCTTACGTGATCATTTTATGATGCCTAAAATAAAGAAGAAATATAGAATAATTAATGCCTTTACAGAAATGCACTTAAAGGGAATCTATCGTCTCAAACATGTTATAGAGTGGGAGGAGGTGAGCAGATTGACATATAGTTTTGGGGGAAATATTCAGTATAACTTTTATTCTATTCATTGACATTTCTGCACATTCTGAGTTGAACAGTCCAATGGGCGGTCCTACTAGTGATTGGTAGCTGTCAATCACTGATAGCACCGCCCATCGGACTGCTCAGCTCAGAATGTGGTTCAAATGAATAAAATGCAAGTTATACTGAATCTTTCCCCATAAAACTGTATATCAGTCTGCTCAACACCTCCCTCTCTATAACATGGTGCCTGCAGTTTGAACAGTATGTTTGAGCTGACAGCTTCTCTTTCATTTTAATTATGCATGGGTATCACTGAACCATCATAGAACAATGCTTCACAGGAACGACCTACCACAATGTACTATTACGGTATATGAAGGGGTTATCAAGAGGTTAGCTACAATTCAGGTTGTTAAAGTGATATTTAATAAGATTATTCTATATTGTAATGGTAGTGCCTCAAATTATTTATTTCATAGATAAACGTTCAGAGACTTGTGGTGGTGGATGAGTGTTTAAGGTGCGTCCTAGTTTTTCATGCTGCAAACTCCACTGTGTAAGAACCATAAAAGCCCTGTATAACACTCTGAGAATGTTATATGGGCCTTTTGTGGCTCTTAGTATTATTCACCCATGTTAAGGTCTAGTGTTAAGTGAACCAAACCAGTGGAATTGTATTTTGGATAGAACTTTGCTAAATGCTTGGTATAGGTTCATGCCGTACTGAACTTTTAATAAAGTTCAACCCAAAACAGAGTTCTGCTGGTTTGGTTTGCTCATCACTAATCACTGACTGGTCTTTCCAAGGGTCTGTTATACCATTGAACTTGCTATCTAATTCTGTGTTCTATTACCCCAAGTCACTAGAAGTGAGGTAAGCCATTCCTCTAAGCCCTAAGCAAAATTTTTCTAAATCCCCATATGTGTATTTTTAGCACCTTCGTGTGGTGTTTGCCCTACTTTTTTAATTTCCTTCTTCTGATTGCTGGTTTATCATTTGACCCCGTTCACATTGGCGTTAGCATACCATTACAGCTTCTGTTATTCTGCTCTGTTATAAGTGCAAAACAATGGAAGTAATGGTGGTGCCAGATCCATTATATGCCTGACACCAATAGGCACCTGAACTGAATATAAAGGAATCTATTGGGTTTCCTCATGATGTCTGGCATTGTACTAGAAAAAATAGTTCTGCATGCTGCGCTACTTTCTCTGGTAAATTTAGTGGAATCTTCAATAGAATCTCCAATGCCTAAACGTGAAGGAGGCATAGCATTTACCTGTCACTTCCCTCTTTTAAAGATTTAAGGGGTTATATGAAAAAAATAATGTTTTGGAGACTAGTCATCCTGCAGGAAAATATAAAAGAGGTCCTATTCACCTGACCCCATCCTGCGCCACTCCAGTTCCAATGCTGCCTGGTCTCCTGCTGTTCTTCTTCCTGCTGCAGTGATGATGTCACTGGAAACATGAGCTAGTGTCTACTGCCTGTGGAACACCAGGCACCAAAAGAGGCAGGAGTGGTGGTGGAAGTGGTCGAGGTGAGTATTACTTTTGCTTTCCCTCACCCTCATATGTGTACTTGTCAGAATTAGCAGATGTGAATCTTCTGTGCCCCATGTACCTTAGACCAAATATAGAGGCAACACCTAGGAAACTCTGGTCTTTCACTCCAGCAGTCAGGATGTTAACTTTGAAGCAGGATTCTCAAGTTGCTACACTAGAAGTAGTTGCAGTAATTTTGCAACTGATACAATCAAAATCCTAGGTGCGATAGCTGATTGTGTGAACGGAGGTGTAGTCAAAGGAGTCCGGAATCGAACCAGGCAGCCTATACTTCAGCACAAGAGAGGGTCCAGAGGTCAGGGCATGCAAAGTACTATCAGTTTAGCATGATACAACAGGCCAGGTGGCAGAGCAGGTAGCAGACAGGAGAAGGTCAATAAAGAAAGTTGAGGTCAAGACTCAAGAATGTTGAGAAGTCAGGGTAAAGCCGGAATCTGTAACCAAGAAATCAGAAGAAACGAGAAGTATGTTCAACTGGGCAGAACGATCGAAAACTTATGGGAAAAGTGCTTGATATAACCCAATGTGCTTTGGGATTGAATGGCGGCAGAAATACAGAACATGCACTGTTTTTTTAATGCTATGGACGTGTGTGCATGTGCCCCCTTGGGTCAGCAGAAAAGGACGGACAGGAGGCCAGACCATGATGCTTACCAGACAAAGGCCGAAAATGGGGATAGGGGAAGACCAATGATGGCAATGGCCATGAGTTGTAACAGTACATTTCTTGAAGAATATTTGTTTTTTTCCCATGATGTGTCATTGATTATCTAATAAAAAGTAGAATTAAAAAAAGAAAAGTTTATATACTCTATGTGAGGGACAAATTATCCTTAGATTTTCATTATGAAGCTGAAAATATACACCAGATATCCAGCTATTAATGATATTGCTTTTAAAGTTTTGTTCAAAGTAAATGCAGCCATCAAATGTAATTCAATTATGTTCATACACATCAAAGTAAAAATATTAAACGAGCTATTTTATTTGTATTTTCTCCACTTAAGATGCTTGAGGTGTAAGTAAGATGGTAATAAAGACAAAGGCTTCTGTTTTGTTGAAGTAATATGCACCAAGTAAATCCTATGTAGCTGCTTAAAAGAAATGGCACTATATCTGGTTGCAGACGAAGATTAAGGTTAATATAATAACCAGCTCTCCAGTATGAGTCAAAAAGAGCAGAATTACTTAGAAGTAGCAGAAATATAACATAAATTAAAAACACCTGTACTAAAATGGCTCCAATTTTCTAGATGAAAAATATCTACACAAACGTTTTTCATCTGCTACCTGCCCAGTATTTGTGCCAGGTTATTTAATTTCCCAGATGTTTTGAGACAATTAGCTGAATGACTTCAAGAAAAGTACAGATTCCACGAATGTCTCCAAGAGTGACTATAGTATAACAGATGGTTTAAATCTACTAAATAAATAATTCAATAATATAATGAAAATGACTGAAATGTTCAAAAAGAAGTTATTTATATTCCAGTATCTCATCAATAACCCGCACAGGAGACTCTTTGTGTTATACTGCATGTTTAGCATTAAAATGAGGGGAGCAAGAAGCTGAGAATGTCTGATTATACATTCTATTATCATTACTTATCAGTTTTACTACATTGATCATAAAATTGTTATTGTATAGTTAATATCAGCAGTTGCAATCCATAAGAACTAGAGATGAGTGAGCACGCTCGGATAAGGCAGTTACTCGAGCGAGCATTGCTCTTCTTGAGTAACTGCATTTTCATCCGAGCAGGCTCGGGGTGGGGGTGGGGGTGGGGGGTGGAAGGGGGTAGTGTCGGGGAGAGTGAGAGAGATCTCCCTCTCTCGCTCTCTCTCTCCTCCCTCGCTACCCACCGCCCCCCACCCCCCGAGCCTGCTCGGATGAGAATGCACTTACTCGAGAAGAGCGATGCTCGCTCGAGTAACTGCCTTATCCGAGCGTGCTCACTCATCTCTAATAAGAATCCGTCATCTTTTTAGGAGTCATAATATTATTGATTGCTATGAGATAGATTTCGTGAGCACCAGTCTTCACATGAACGTATCTGTGTAGCGTATTACGCACAAAAAAATTGAACAAGCAATACTTGTGAATAGGGGCCATTGATTTCAATTTTGTTTGCACAAAAAGATATGCAGCATGCTCTATTTTCTTGTGTATTGGCACAGAGAAAGGGCACATATTGAACTAATTACTCTAATTGCCCATATCAATGAATGGGAACCTGGTTGCGTTTTTTTTCGCACAATTTGCGTGGAAAAAAAAAGTACAGTAAGATACAAAACACCCGTTGCAGAAATACGCAGTGCTAAAACACTTGTAAATGTGCTTACAGCCATGTAACACTATCCTTAAGGCCTTGTTCACACAGGCGTGGTTTTAGTGCAGTAAAGGTGCGTGAAAAAATCCTGTCTATACTGCGCTAAAAATCGCATGAATGGGCAGCTACGCTTAAAAAAGTGCAGCTACTCCAGGAGGAGGGAGAGAAGAAGTCCCGCAGGGCTTTGAGATTTTCACCATAGCAGGGATAGAGAGTGGAGCTATGGGGGACTAACCATAGCATGGAGAGAAAGCGGAGCTATGGGGGATTAACCCACAGCCACGCTCTGTCTCTCCCTGCTATGGGTAAATACCCTGTAGCTCCGCTCTCTCTCCCTGCTTTGGAGGATTAACCCATAGCCCTGTTCTCTCTTCCCCTGCTATGGGGATCCCCGAGGGATATTCCCATAAAGCAGAGAGAGTGGGCAGGGCTAGAGAGAGGCAGTGGTGCTATATGGTTTCTTACAGAGATTCCCCATAGCAAAGAAAGAGGGGGCAGGGCTAGAGAGTGAATCCCTATTGCCCCGCCCTCTCCCCCCATGCCCTCAGGGAAGCCCTGTAACCCTGACCCCTCTCTCTCCACACTATAGGGAAATCCCTTCAGGAGAGAGGTAAAGGGAGTTCCTACTTCACCCCACTTCTAGGGAAATGCTTAGCAGCAGGGCTAGAGGAATTCCCAGCTGCTTACAGTGGAACATTTAAAACATCCTGCCGAGAAGCACATTTTAAATGCCCCCCGTAAATTTCTGTTAGTCCCCGCAGGGATTAAGAAAACCCTCGTGGCTTCCCCTCATCCCACGGGGACTAACAGCAGTTTACGGTGGGACATTTAAAATGGCAGCATGTTTTAAATGTCCCACTGTAAGCAGCAGGGAATTCCATCCATCAGCAGAATTCCTCCTAATGAGATTTTCCTAATTTTCCTCTGCAGGAGTTTCCATAGACTTCTGCTCCCATAGGAGTCTATGGAAACTCCCGTGCCTGGCACACCAAAGATAGGTCAGGTCCTATCTTTTAACGCACCACGGACCTTAAATGCAAACCTTGCAGTCACATTTCCTATCTTTGATTGGTGCAAGTATTTAGCGCTTCTAAAATTCCTTTATGTGAACACTTCTATAGGAAACCATTGGTTCTTATAGAAGCGCTCTTTTCACGTGCCTCTGATGCGCAAGAACAGTGCTTGTGTGAACAAGGCCTAAAGGGTAATTCTGGCATTGTGATACTAGTCATGGCAACTGAAAAGTTTATCACAAATCACAGTTGATTTTTTTTTAACCCCTAAGGCGGGCTTCACTCACAACGCACAAATTTTGTACGAATATGAACTCCATTCTTTTGAATGGGGTCATACACATGAGCAATTTTTTTCCCGTCCTATCTTTGGGTGTGACCTCGCATTGCATCGCCTATTGTTTTCAATGGGGCCAGTGACAATGTCGAACCACACGGTAGGTGCACGCAGTGCGATGCAATGCAAGGTGTCCCCATTGAAAACAATGGGAGAAACACTGCGATCCTCTGTGGCAGAGGTTTGTTACTTTCTCCAAGTGAAGTGAGGCAGATTTTAAATAAAAACGCCTTGTATACCGGGAAAATCGCATGTGTGGGCATGTTTTTTGGGAGAAGTATTTTTAATGGTACCACTCTGGGGTGCATACATTGTATTGTATAACATTTATAGAAAAATGTTTGGGGGAGATGGAAAACCCCCCAGAAATTCTGCCATTGTTTTTGAGTTTCGTTCTTACTTCGGTAAAAATAGCCTGATTACTTTATTATCTGGTTCAACACGATTGCTGCGATACCAAGTTTCTATAGATTTTTTTTAATTTTTTACTACTTTAGCCCAATTATATATATTTTTTAAAATACCTATGGAATCTGCGTCCCCTCATTCAAAAATCGCTAGCATTTATATTTTTCTGGAACTCTGTTAGCTTGTTCTTGCAGAAAGATTTGAAGTTTTTATTGATACCATTTTGGGGTACAGGTGACTTTTGGATTGCTTTCTATGAACAGAAGACTAACAGCAACTGATGTTTGTTTTTAAAATTGCTTTTTAGCATTGTGCGATAAATTAAATATTTTCATTGTCTGTGTCTTTTCGAATGCATATCTATTATGTGCTGCTTTTTTAAAATTTTCTTTGGTTTTTTATTCATTTAAAAGGGTTTTTATGGGAAAAAAATGTTTAGCAGAGCTGCTAAGCTCCCTCCCACCTCCATTTTCTGGCAGCTTCCATAGGCTCCCATAGGAGTTTATTGGACCAGCAGATGTATTTCGGCCAAAAGATAGGTCTAGAGCCAGACCTATCTTTTCCTGCTGGCCGATTTTACGCCCCTAAAAATCGCCCATCTTAACAAATGCATTAAAGCCTTAAATGTTGAATTTGTTATTGACTGTAGCATGTAAGGGCTTGAATTGTCGGGATCTGAGGTTTCTCAGCATCTAACAGTTAGGGCAGGAGTCTGGCTGTCAGTAGTCAGCTAAGCCACTGCCTTAAAAAGATGCATGTGCAGGTTAAAAACCCATTAAGCAGGTCAGTAAAAAGGTGTATTGGCCATCACTAAGGGGTTAAACAGTGTAGTCAAAAACATAAACTGTTTCAAAGATCTTGCTGTATTGGTAGCATTAGTTACATAGTGCTAGATAACTGAAAGTTGGCTTTAACAGACTAGAGATGAGCGAGCATACTCGTCGTAGCTTGATGCTCGTTCGAGTATTAGGGTGCTCGAGATGCTCGTTACTCGAGACGAGCACCACGCGGTACTCATCTCGATTAAACGAGCACTGACCATTGAATTCAATGGAGCCGGCAATACAGCCGGCTCCATTGAAAGCAATGGGCTGCCGGCGAGCGGGGGATGAATTTTCGAGAAGGGCTTAAAAATATAAGCCCTTACCTGAAAATCATCCTAAGATGTGTAAAAATAAAAAAAAAATTATGTCAGCATAAAGATCGTTCTCTGAAGAAGAACGATGTTAGCCCATTGAATTCAATGGAGCCGGCAATTCAGCCGGCTCCATTGAAAGCAATGGGCTGCCGGCGAGCGCGGGATGAATTTTTGGGAAGGGCTTAAAAATATAAGCCCTTACCTGAAAATCATCCTTAAGGGTGCATTCAGACGAGCGTGTTTTGGTGCGTGCATACGCACGCACAAAAACACGCTTGTATTTACAACACTGCATTCCCTATGGTGTGTGCACATGTCCGTACTTTGCAGGTGCGTGCTTGCAAAGATAGGACATGCGTGCACCATAGGGAATGCACGCATTGTTTTCAATGGAGCCGCAGCTGCTGCCGGCGGCTCCATTGAAAACAATGGCCTGCTGGCTCCCTGCATTCCTTTTCAGGGAAGGACTTTACATATAAGCCCTTCCCTGAAAAAGAAAGATTTTAGTGTAAAAAAGAATAAAAATGCAAGCATTCTCTTCAATGGAGCCGCTGCTGCTGCCGGCGACTCCATTGAAGACAATGGTCTGTTGGCACACCTGAATTCTTTTTCAGGGAAGGGCTTTACATATAAGCCATTCCCTGGAAATGAATGAAAAGTGATTTAAAAAACAAAAAAAATAGATACTCACCTCCCTTCAGCTGCGGGGCACAGCCGCATCTTCTCCTGCTGTCCCCTGCACTGTGGTGCTGAACTGCTGATCTATCACCACCCGGGGATTTAAAATCCCCACCCGCTGAATGAGCTGCCTCTGATTGGTCACAGCCTCACCAATCAGAGGCAGCTCTCACTCACACCCATTCATGAATTCATGAATGGGTGAGTGCTGCCTCTGATTGGTCCCTGCGCTGAGTCAATCAGAGGCAGCACTCACTCACTCATTCATGAATTCATGAATGGGTGTGAGTGAGAGCTGCCTCTGATTGGTGAGGATTTTAAATCCCCGGCTGCTGAATACTACTCAGAGCAGTTCAGAAGAACTGCCGGCCAGACGCGGCTGAACTCCGGCTGCAGCGGAAAGGTGAGTATACATTTTTTTTTTTTTTTTTTACACATTTTAGGATGATTTTCAGGTAAGGGCTTATATTTTTAAGCCCTTCCCAAATATTCATCCCGCGCTTGCCGGCAGCCCATTGCTTTCAATGAAGCCGGCTGTATTGCCGGCTCCATTGAATTCAATGGGCTAACATCGTTCTTCTCTGCCACAGCTGTTACAGCTGTGCCAGAGGAGACCGATCTTAATGCTGACATAATTTTTTAAATTTTTTTTTACACATTTTAGGATGATTTTCAGGTAAGGCCTTATATTTTTAAGCCCTTCTCGAAAATTCATCCCGCGCTCGCCGGCAGCCCATTGCTTTCAATGGAGACGGCTGTATTGCCGGTTCCATTGAATTCAATGGGCTAACATCGTTCTTCTCTGCCACAGCTGTTACAGCTGTGGCAGAGGAGAACGATCTTTATGCTGACAGTGCGGGGGGGGGAGGTCTCACTCTTGCCACTATTGTGGCTTAATAGTGAGACCTCGGAGCCCGAAATGCAGCCCTGCATGTTGCTCCTCGCCTGTCCTATTCATTTCTGTGTTTTTTACATGACTTTGGTGATTTGCTAAGATTTTCACAAATGAAAACCTTAGCGGACCACCAGTCATATACAAAAATGCTCGAGTCACCCATTGACTTCAATGGGGTTCGTTACTCGAAACGAACTCTCGAGCATCACTGAAAGTTCGACTTGAGTAACGAGCACTCGAGCATTTTGGTGCTCACTCATCTCTACTACAGACTAAACAAGGGTGGACATTAGAGAGCTGTAAACCAAGGTGGACTGGAAGTCATCTATGCTGGCAATTAGAGGTAGCTAGATGTGATATCAGACAGTAGACAGAGGTAACTAGATCCTTTACACGACTAAACAACCCTTAACCTCCCTGAGTGGACCTGCCACAAAGTGGAATACCCACCCCTAGAAGGGTAATGCAACTAAACACAAAGTTAAACACTAATGCTTAGAACATAACACAGAGAAGATAGATACAAGCATACACAGAACAACAAGGCTGCACTAACACTACCGACACAAGACAAAGATAAAGTCACTGCAAACCAGACATGACCAGTATACAGGAAGCATAACTGGCGCCCTCTGCAAGGAGGGGCCAGTTTAACGCAAACAGCATAGCACAGTGAGCTGTCCTGAGTTATGGTGATGGCATATCTTCCTACGCTATACTGTTTGCATAATGCCTATTAATGGCTATAGAAGGTACAGACACAGCACAGTGAAGCCTGCTTGGCTGTTTGCATAATCTCAACCACCGAGAGTCACCTCATGCAACCAGGCCAAGGTTGGTGGGAGCCAAAACTAGAGATAAGTGCAGCCCCCGGAGGTGTGACCTGTACCTATCTGACTTTTATGGCACGTGCTGTGGTTGGGAATGCTCTTTTAATGTTTTATAATATTTTAACGAACTACCTCAAGTTGTTTTAGATAAATGCCTTAGGATCAGTTGATCCTCACATGTCCAGCTCCTGGAATAAATTCTGTCCTATAGTATAATCAATAATACAAATCAGGTGTCCATGGAGAACCTGTTACAGTATAGCTGTGAAATACACTGATGCAAAAATTCTTTATGACTGAAACATCCAGTAGTACCTAAGAGCCATACTAACATCTCATATATTGTCTTCTGCGCCTGCGTTTGACATGGTATAATTAACCTGGATTCAATAATATAAATAATAAAACTATAGCTTAATTACAAATGGGTCAGAGTGCTGTGGATTTTCTCTATATTATTGCCAGGGTAAACTGGCACTGACCACACATTTTTCCTGTAGCACCTGCTTCAAAGGTGATGGAGTATTACATGCCTTTCAAATAAATGGCCAACCACGCAATACAATAAGGTCTCCTAATTTTTTTCTCGGGAATAGGAGGAAATAGAAACATGGGACACATTTTAGAAGCCCCGGGCAATCTTTGGGGAAAAGTAAGACAGATGGGAACATTGTCCGGTGCACAGAACTGACGTCCAAATGACATTGTCCGGATTAGAAATATTTTCAATACTTAAAATGGTGATATTCATGTTCCAAGAACAGTGTGTAATCATTCTTTTTCTTCACCTATGTGTAATAATCCACATTAACATTCATCATCAGATGAGTAAAACTTGGTAAAGGTGTCATGGATGTGAAAAAGGTGCGTTCATGGGTGCGATCATTCAAAGGAAGCCAATTGTCATGTGAGATTGAACCAAAGGATCCTCGGCCATGCATCAGCTCGTCCGACAACATAATTGCTTTTGTTGATTAAGTTTCTTCATGACAATGACTCTGAAGTAGTTCTGCATGCTACTTACTCACCTAATCTTGCACCTAGCCATTTTTGGCTTTTTCCAACGAGGAAGGATGTTCTCTCTGAACTCACGTTTTCTAGTCATGACGCACTTGTATTAGCGATTTTCTAGTGGGCATGGCAGACTCGTAAAGAAGCCTTCACAGCAGCTATGCAGTCATTGCATCGACGTGGTGAAAAATGTGTATATAAAATGGAGATTATATTGATAAGTGACAGCACTTTGGGCTCTCTTGGGTGAGTATTTTTTTATAAAAAGTTAGGAGACCTTAGAACATGAATGCACCTTCTATAGCCAAGCTTCAAGAGCAGAATCAGCTTTTACTTAGCATTTCTCTGCTCTGGCTTATTTGATTTGGGTGCTAAACAAGAGCTCTCTTTCCATGATGTTCATAGGGTGTATGGAAAGGGGTTGCTATTAGAGATGAGCGAACGTACTCGTCCGCGCTTGATGCTCGGGCGAATATTAGGGTGTTCGGGATGTTCGTTATTCGTAACGAACACCACACGATGTTCGGATGTTCGGGTTACTTTAACTTTCTTCCCTGAGAAATCTTTTCTATATGCGCTCAATGGGGCCGGCGGCAGCAGCGCCAACCCCATTGAGAACATATAGAAGACAAATCCTTCTTCTCTGCCACAGCTGTAACAGCTGTGACAGAGAAGAACGATGTTTGCCCATTGAATTCAATGGAACCGGCAATACAGCCGACTCCACTGAATGCAATGGGCTGCCGGCGATCGCGGGATGAATTGTCGGAAAGGGGTTAAATATATAAGCCCTTTCCTGCAATTCATCCAGAAATGTGTAAAAATAAAAAATATATATATACTCACCTGGTGCCGGCAGACGGAGTTCAGCGCGGCAGGCTGCAGTTCTCCTGAACTGCTCTGAACAGCTGTGAGTAGTATTCAGCAGCCGGGGATTTAAAATCCCCGCCTGCTGAATAAGATGCCTCTGAATGGTCACAGCCTGACCAATCAGAGGCCAGCCCTCACTCACACCCATTCATGAATGGGTGTGAGTGAGGGCTGGCCTCTGATTGGTCAGGCTGTGACCATTCAGAGGCATCTTATTCAGCAGGCGGGGATTTTAAATCCCCGGCTGCTGAATACTACTCACAGCTGTTCAGAGCAGTTCAGGAGAACTGCAGCCTGCCGCGCTGAACTCCGTCTGCCGGCACCAGGTGAGTATATATATATTTTTTATTTTTACACATTTCTGGATGAATTGCAGGAAAGGGCTTATATATTTAACCCCTTTCCGACAATTCATCCCGCGATCGCCGGCAGCCCATTGCATTCAGTGGAGTCGGCTGTATTGACGGCTCCATTGAATTCAATGGGCGTTCTTCTCTGCCACAGCTGTTACAGCTGTGGCAGAGGAGAACTTGCTGTGTCGTTCCCATCATTCTCTTGAATTGCCAAGATTTTCACACATGAAAACCTTAGCGAGCATCGGCGAAATACAAAAATGTTCCGGTCGCCCATTGACTTCAATGGGGTTCGTTATTCGAAACGAACACCCGAACATCGCGGGAAGTTCGTTTCGAATAACGCGAACCCGAACATTTTGGTGTTCGCTCATCTTTAGTTGCTATGACAACTACTTTGATGCTATACATATACTGTTGTTACAATCCTATGTATAACTATATACCGATAGATCAAGACAGCACAATGACCCAGAAAACATTTTTTAATACAGTTGCAAACTATTTACAGAGCAGTTCTTAAAAACTACATTACTACAGGATGTTTCACTTGAAGTGCAACCCAGTAATTTTGCAATATTTGTGTTCAGAAAAATGACATCTCACAAGACTGAATGCTGCCCCTTTGTTTCTTGATGAGCTCAGTGTCATCACAGAAGATAGTCAAAATGGTCACCACTGACCCCCAAGCACTATTAAACCCGCAACAAGGACAGTCTTAAGGCCCATTTACATGGAACCATGATCGTTCAAAATTTTTGAGCAACAGTTTTGAGCGATCATCTTTGCATAACCCTAAGTAGCTAATTAACTACTTATGAGTTAATGCAGGCATCTGTTTTGTATATGCAAACAGCTGCTTTGTTCTCTGCACTTTCAGCTGGTGTCCCGCTGAGAACTGCCAGGGGGGTACCAGCTGAAACAATGCTACAAGCACTGCCCACTGAGATATCAGCAGGCGGCGCTGATAAGGCTCATCGCTCATTTCTAACTTGATAGAAATAAGTGATGAACGAACAGTGCACAAGAAGTGCACCATGGCCACGAGTTTAGATTCAAGGATGATCGCTCAAAAGACAGCTTTTGAGTGATAATCGTTGTGTCTAAATGGCCCTCTGCTGCTAGATAATTCTGCTAAATGAGACCCACTTCTTTTGAAATGTAAACTACACTCTAGCAGGTGCTGCCCCTGATGAACAATACACCTGTGGTGGGAAAGAGGATGTGAGTCATTGCTAAACACTAGACTCCTTTCTGCACAAATGATGAGACCAAATAAAGGTTGGACTCAAGTAAATCACCCTGTATTTCATGGTGCTTGAACATTTATTATATATTTTTTTAATATTGACTTGGCACTAGGGAGGCAGTTTTCATACTTCTAGAGGCCTGCTAATTTGAAAACAATGGCACAGCTTTTAATTAGTTCACTTCTTGTCCCTCTACCATTCAAATGATTAATAAATATTTCTATCTGGCCTTGAGCAGTATTGCACTTATCTACACAGTAAGTGTGACGGAAGACCTGTTGTACACAAAAAAAATACAGTAAAGAAGCCATAGTATCAAAGAGCATTGTAGCCGCTTTGTTGGGAGAATTATCGGGGGTCTGCAGTTAGACCTCCAATGATTAGGAAGTGATGCATATAACAGCAATACGCCATTCATTAAAGTGAGCCTTTCACCAGGTTCATGCTGCTTGAACCATGAGTAGCATGAACTTGGGACAAATATGCCCATGTGGCCCATGATTTTTTTTTTCTGTAAAACTACTGTGTTTTAGAAAAAGCAAACTTAGAAGTTCGTCTTGAAGCTCAGATCTAAGAGCTCTCGAGGCCCCCATTCAACTGTCACCACCCCCAACATTTTGAGGAAGGCACAACAATGCCGAAGCGTCGCATTCATTTGTAATGGGGTAATAAAACGATTTTATACCTTCATACATCCGTTTATGCTGCCAGTTCATCATTCATATCACCCCCAACATCAAGTGTGACAGCTCCTCTCCATCCTTGTGTATAGGAAGAGGGATGTCAGTCTTGATGATGCAGTTAGCTTCTTTGACTCGAGAGCTCTGAGAGCTGAGCTCCAAGTTGAACTTCTACGTTTTTGTCTTTTAAAAAACAGCAGCATTGCAGAATTAAACATACATGAGCCAAATGGACGTATCTGTCCTGGTTTCACTCTATAGCAGTTCAGACAGCATGACCCTGGTGAAATATTCCTTTAAAACTCCTTTACAACTTTGTACGGGTGATAATTATTTTCTAGCACTATTATAGATTTGGGAATCAGCACTGATATTAGTGATTAATAGAGATGAGCGAATGTACTCGTTTCGAGTAATTACTCGATCGAGCATCGGGATTTTCAAGTACTTCGGTACTCGGGTAAAAAGATTCGGGGGGTGCCGGGGGGCGGGGGGAGGCATAGCGGAGCGGGGGGTAGCAGCGGGGAACAGGGGGAAGCTCTCTCTCCCTCTCCCCCCCACTCACCCATGGCGCCCCCCGAATCTTTTCACCCAAGTACGGAAGTACTCGAAAATCACGATGCTCGAGTGAAAAAGGGGCGTGTCCGAGTACGTTCCCTCATCTCTAGTGATTAACATTTCTGTACAGCACTGTTGAATATGTTGGTGCCATATAAGCAACAAGAAATGACTAAGTATACAAATGAGTCTAATTATGCGGCAATGTCTTCGATCAAACTTTGAAGTCAACAGAATTTTACGCTATTGATATTCACATGCAGTTAAGTGAACTACATTCCACAAATACAATAATTCTGCATTTTTAAACACATTAGGAAAAAAAAAATCAATGTTATCACATTTTACCGAGCATATTAAAACTGCATTTTGATTATGTGTCTCAGTAGTTCATCCTCTTAGATTTTAATATTGACTAAAACATTACCTCTTGCATTCCGTGAGCATATGTGTAGAAATTCAGGACATTATTTTCTCACTGTGTGTACACTGTTCGGTTTGTGTAAAGATTTTCAATCTATAAAAGGGTGGTTAAACAGGCTTACTATTAGAGTACTGTCCTTATAGCCTCAATAAATGGAATATTATTGTCATAACTTCAGTGTGATTAATGCTCTGTACTTTGATTCTGCAGGTGGTACTTTGATCTTGCATTCTTTCCACATATTTATGAGTCAATCAAAAATGATGCAGAAGTGTGCGCCGCACCTGCACCTGACAGAGGTAAAATACAGCCATACAATAAGTAATTTTGCGGTAAAGTTAATCATTGTGACCTGATTTTTAGATTTATTTTCTCCATTAACTTTTTACACATTTATACCAGAAATCAGAAAACAAATAAAAATGGAATTTATATAACACATTGTATATAGCATATGTGCAAGGGCTGACATAATGGCACAGGCATGTGAATAGGTGACATTTTACATTCTCCCCGTAAATTTCCTATAATGATTCTAAAGTTGAAGCATGAACCAATTAGTAGCTACTGTCATGTAAAGCAGATGGCTAGTTTATCATACCATTTTAAAATATAATATTCTTTATTATAGAACTGTCAATACAGATTATCTCCCTGTCCATCAATTATCCATAGCAAGAAGTGGCTACTATGAATATTCAGGAGGATCGGGTATGTCCAAGTATTCGATTGTTTTAATGGGCAACATTTAACTCATCTTTTTATCTAACCAATACACAGATGCCTCTACCCTGTGACAGTCATTGCACTAGGTACTCATCCACTATAGTATACAACTAGTTACTAGTATTATTTATAGTACCAGTGTTTTCAGTGGTGCGATGCACTATTTATAATATAATATAGTGAATGACATCATCACATGTAATTCACTGAAGGACCTGTGATGACGGTTGGAGTTGGTCAAAATATTGCAGGACCTGTGATGACGTCACCATTATGTAATCAGGGGCGGAGCTCAGAACTCCGGTGATTCAGCGCTCGGTGAGGTGAAATCCTGGCTGGGATGAAGGACCTGTGATGACGTCACCATCATGTGATCAGGGGCGGAGTATGTAACTCGCTAACTCACTCAGTCACTCACAGCAAGTGGTCATTAGTACTTTGATTTTAACTCGTCACTCTTATCCATAAAGTTTTCCACAGTGCTGCACCACCCTATATCTCCTCCCTCACATCTCTGTCTATTACCCTATGCGTGCTCTCCATTCTGCTAACAACCTAGCACTAAGTTTTTCCTTCATCTTAACCTCTTGCTTTCATCTCTAAAATTTTCCCCGAGCTGCACTAGTTCTCTGGATTGCGCTATCTTTAGACAATCAGGTCAATTTCCAATGCCCACAGTTTTAAGCGTATCCTAAAATGATACTCATATCATGTCTGATTTTTTTCTGGTTATGTTCCTTCTAATTTGTAAAGTGTTGCAGAATATGTTGGCTGTATATAACTAAAGATCAGTATTAATAGTTAATTGCCCTTGTGGTGGCACTATAGGGAAATTGAACACTTGTTAGGCTCCAATAGAGCTGATCACTGGGATTTCCAGCATTAGATGTGATCAGCTTGACATTGATAGGCCCTTCTGAGAAAAAGTAATTATAATTTATACAAAGTGAACAACCTCTTTATGGACTGCTTTTTATATAGGAGATATGAATTTGGAAAAAAACAGTGGCATGGATGTGGATATATACAGTTGTGAGACTATCACAGCTGCAATGCTGGACTGCTGGGGGAAACGAGAGGCGAGTACTGATTATTCTTTTTACACCAACAGCAGCAGTTTTTATTTTTTTCCCAAAGTTAGACAACTTATTTTACTATTCTCATGGCATGTGGCCAATGGTTTTGCATTTTCCTATGGTTTTTATTCAGTTTATTACATGTTTTTTTTACTTAATTCACAATAGATTGATTCTTGATTATCTTATGCTGTTCTTGGAAAATTTATCAGCATGCTTTAAAAGATAAAAGTAAGAATTTAATATGCCAATTAATCTAAAAGTTTCTATTCCAAACAACTTTTATTGTCAATTTAGTGACAGGATGGAAGATTTGAGAGTTAATGATTAATCATTAGAGATGAGCGAGCACCAAAATGCTCGGGTGCGCGGTACTCGGGACGAAATTTCGCGATGCTCGAGGGTTCGTTTCGAATAACGAACCCCATTGAAGTCAATGGGCGACACGAGCATTTTTGTATATCGCCGATGCTCGCTAAGGTTTTCATTTGTGAAAATCTGGGCAATTCAAGAAAGTGATGGGAACGACACAGCAACAGATAGGGCAGGTGAGGGGCTACATGTTGGGCTGCATCTCAAGTTCCCAGGTCCCACTATTAAGCCACAATAGCGGCAAGAGTGCCCCCCCCCCCCCTTCCCAACAATTTTTACTTCTGAAAAGCCCTCATTAGCAATGCATACCTTAGCTGAGCACCACACTACCTCCAACAAAGCACAATCACTGCCTGCATGACACTCCGCTGCCACTTCTCCTGGGTTACATGCTGCCCACCCCCCCCCCCCCCCCGCACGACCCAGTGTCCACAGCACACACCAAAGTGTCCCTGCGCAGCCTTCAGCTGCCCTCATGCCACGCCACCCTCATGTCTATTTATAAGTGCGTCTGCCATGAGAAGGAACCGCAGGCACACACTGCAGAGGGTTGGCATGGCTAGGCAGCGACCCTCTTTAAAAGGGGCAGGGCGATAGCCCACAATGCTGTACAGAAGCAATGAGAAATATAATCCTGTGCCACCGCCATCAGGAGCTGCACACGTGGGCATAGCAATGGGGAACCTATGTGCCACACACTATTCATTCTGTCAAGGTGTCTGCATGCCCCAGTCAGACCGCGGTTTTTTATAAATAGTCACAGGCAGGTACAACTCCGCAATGGGAATTCCGTGTGCACCCACAGCATGGGTGGCTCCCTGGAACCCACCGGCTGTACATAAATGTATCCCATTGCAGTGCCCTGGACAGCAGAGCTAACGTCAGATTAAATGCAGGTGGGCTTCGGCCCACACTGTATGCCCCAGTCAGACTGGGGTTTTTTATAAGTAGACACAGGCAGGTACAACTTCCTATTGTGAAGTCCGTGTGGAGGAACAGCATGGGTGGCTCCCTGGAACACACCGGCGGTACATAAATAAATCCCATTGCATTGTCCATCACAGCTGAGGTAATGTCATGTTTAATGCAGGTGGGCTTGGGCCCACACTGCATGCCCCAGTCAGACTGGGGTTCTTTAGAAGTGGACACATGCAGTTACAACTCCGTGTGGACCGACAGCATGGGTGGGTCCCAGGAAGCCACCGGCGGTACATAAATATATCCCATTGCATTGCCCATCACAGCTGAGGTAATGTCATGTTTAATGCAGGTGGGCTTGGGCCCTGGACAGCAGAGCTAACGTCAGATTAAATGCAGGTGGGCTTCGGCCCACACTGCATGCCCCAGTCAGACTGGGGTTTTTTATAAGTAGACACAGGCAGGTACAACTTCCTATTGTGAAGTCCGTGTGGAGGAACAGCATGGGTGGCTCCCTGGAACACACCGGCGGTACATAAATATATCCCATTGCATTGTCCATCACAGCTGAGGTAATGTCATGTTTAATGCAGGTGGGCTTGGGCCCACACTGCATGCCCCAGTCAGACTGGGGTTCTTTAGAAATGAACACATGCAGTTACAACTCCGTGTGGACCGACAGCATGGGTGGGTGCCAGGAAGCCACCGGCGGTACATAAATATGTCCCATTGCAGTGCCCAGCACAGCTAAGGTAATGTCATGTTTAATGCAGGTGGGCTTCGGCCCACACTGCATGCCCCAGTTAGACTGGGGTTCTTTAGAAGTGGACACATGCAGTTACAACTCCGTGTGGACCGACAGCATGGGTGGCTCCCTGGAACCCACCGGCGGTACATAAATATATCCCATTGCAGTGCCCAGCACAGCTGAGGTAACGTCAGCTTTAATGCAGGTGGGCAAAACATTAATTGGATTACACAGAAGGCGAGGGCCCCAAAAAATTGGTGTACCAACAGTACTAATGTACCTCAGAAAAATTGCCCATGCCCAACCAAGAGGGCAGGTGAAACCCATTAATCGCTTTGGTTAATGTGGCTTAATTTGTAACTAGGCCTGGAAGCAGCCCAGTTAAAATAATAATTGGTTCAGGTGCAAGTTTCAACGCTTTAATGAGCATTGAAACGTATAAAAATTGTTTAGAAAAATTATATGACTGAGCCTTGTGGGCCTAAGAAAAATTGCCCGTTCGGCGTGATTACGTGAGGTTTCAGGAGGAGGAGCAGGAGGAGGAGGATGAATAGAATACACAGATTGATGAAGCTAAAAGGTCCCCGTTTTTGATGGTGATAGAGAACGATGCTTCTATCCGCGGGTGCAGCCTACGTATTGCTTAGGTATCGCTGCTGTCCGCTGGTGGAGAAGAGAAGTCTGGGGAAATCCAGGCTTTGTTCATCTTGATGAGTGTAAGCCTGTCGGCACTGTCGGTTGACAGGCGGGTACGCTTATCCGTGATGATTCCCCCAGCCGCACTAAACACCCTCTCTGACAAGACGCTAGCTGCAGGACAAGCAAGCACCTCCAGGGCATACAGCGCAAGTTCAGGCCACGTGTCCAGCTTCGACACCCAGTAGTTGTAGGGGGCAGAGGCGTCACGGAGGACGGTCGTGCGATCGGCTACGTACTCCCTCAGCATCCTTTTACTGTGCTCCTGCCGACTCAGCCTTGACTGGGGAGCGGTGACACAATCTTGGTGGGGAGCCAGAAAGCTGTCAAAGGCCTTAGAGGGTGTTCCCCTGCCTGTGCTGCACATGCTGCCTGATCTCCGCGCCTCCCCTGCTACCTGGCCCTCGGAACTGCGCCTTCGGCCACTAGCGCTGTCGGATGGGAATTTTACCATCAGCTTGTCCGCCAGGGTCCTGTGGTATAGCATCACTCTCGAACCCCTTTCCTCTTCGGGTATGAGAGTGCAAAGGTTCTCCTTATACCGTGGGTCGAGCAGTGTGTACACCCAGTAATCCGTAGTGGCCAGAATGCGTGTAACGCGAGGGTCACGAGAAAGGCATCCTAACATGAAGTCAGCCATGTGTGCCAGGGTACCTGTACGCAACACAAGGCTGTCCTCACAAGGAAGATCACTTTCAGGATCCTCCTCCTCCTCCTCCGGCCATACACGCTGAAAGGATGACAGGCAAGCAGCATGGGTACCCTCAACAGTGGGCCAAGCTGTCTCTTCCCCCTCCCCTCATGCTCCTCCACCTCCTCCTCCTCCTCCTCAACACGCTGAGATATAGACAGGAGGGTGCTCTGACTATCCAGCGACATAGTGTCTTCCCCCGCCTCCGTTTCGAAGCGCAGAGCGTCTGCCTTTATGCTTTGCAGGGAACTTCTCAAGAGGCATATCAGAGGAATGGTGATGCTAATGATTGCAGCATCCCCGCTCACCATCTGGGTAGACTCTTCAAAGTTTCCAAGGACCTGGCAGATGTCTGCCAACCAGGCCCACTCTTCTGTAAAGAATTGAGGACGCTGACTCCCACTGTGCCGCCCATGTTGGAGTTGGTATTCCACTATAGCTCTATGCTGCTCATAGAGCCTGCCCAACAAGTGGAGCGTAGAGTTCCACCGTGTGGGCACGTCGCACAGCAGTCGGTGCACTGGCAGATTAAACCGATGTTGCAGGGTACGCAGGGTGGCAGCGTCCGTGTGGGACTTGCGGAAATGTGCGCAGAGCCGGTGCACCTTTCCGAGCAGGTCTGACAAGCGTGGGTAGCTTTTCAGAAAGCGCTGAACCACCAAATTAAAGACGTGGGCCAGGCATGGCACGTGTGTGAGGCTGCCGAGCTGCAGAGCCGCCACCAGGTTACGGCCGTTGTCACACACGACCATGCCCGGTTGGAGGCTCAGCGGCGCAAGCCAGCGGTCGGTCTGCTCTGTCAGACCCTGCAGCAGTTCGTGGGCCGTGTGCCTCTTATCTCCTAAGCTGAGTAGTTTCAGCACGGCCTGCTGACGCTTGCCCACCGCTGTGCTGCCACGCCGCGCGACACCGACTGCTGCTGACACATCTTAATTGCGAGACAGAGGTTGCATAGGAGGAGGAGGAGGAGGGTGGTTTAGTGGAGGAAGCATACACCGCCGCAGATACCACCACCGAGCTGGGGCCTGCAATTCTGGGGGTGGGTAGGACGTGAGCGGTCCCAGGCTCTGACTCTGTCCCAGCCTCCACTAAATTCACCCAATGTGCCGTCAGGGAGATATAGTGGCCCTGCCCGCCTGTGCTTGTCCACGTGTCCGTTGTTAAGTGGACCTTGGCAGTAACTGCGTTGGTGAGGGCGTGTACAATGTTGCGGGAGACGTGGTCGTGCAGGGCTAGGACGGCACATCGGGAAAAGTAGTGGCGACTGGGAACTGAGTAGCGCGGAGCCGCCGCCGCCATCATACCTTTGAAAGCCTCCGTTTCCACAACCCTATACGGCAGCATCTCTAGGCTGATAAATTTGGCTATGTGCACGTTTAACGCTTGAGCGTGCGGGTGCGTGGCGGCGTACTTGCGCTTGCGCTCCAACACTTGCGCTAGCGACGGCTGGACGGTGCGCTGAGAGACATTGGTGGATGGGGCCGAGGACAGCGGAGGTGAGGGTGTGGGTGCAGGCCAGGAGACGGTAGTGCCTGTGTCCTGGGGATTGGATCTCAGTGGCAGGTTGGGGCACAGGGGGAGAGGCAGCGGTGCAAACCGGAGGCGGTGAACGGCCTTCGTCCCACCTTGTGGGGTGCTTGGCCATCATATGTCTGTGCATGCTGGTGGTGGTGAGGCTGGTGGTGGTGGCTCCCCGGCTGATCTTGGCGCGACAAAGGTTGCACACCACTGTTCGTTGGTCGTCTGCACTCTCAGTGAAAAACTGCCAGACCTTTGAGCACCTCGGCCTCTGCAGGGTGGCATGGCGCGAGGGGGCGCTTTGGGAAACAGTTGGTGGATTATTCGGTCTGGCCCTGCCTCTACCCCTGGCCACCGCACTGGCTCTTCCAACCTGCCCTGCTGCTGCACTTGCCTCCGCCTCTGAAGACCTGTCCTCATTAGGCGTAGCAAACCAGGTGGGGTCAGTCACCTCATCGTCCTGCTGCTCTTCCTCCGAATCCTCTGTGCGCTCCTCCCTCGGACTTACTCCAATTACTACTACCTGAGTGATAGACAACTGTGTCTCATCGTCCTCCTCACCCACTGAAAGCTCTTGAGACAGTTGCCGGAAGTCCCGAGCCTCATCCCCCGGACCCCAGGAACTTTCCAAAGGTCACGACAAACTCCTCCAGTGGGAGAGGATTCGGAACCATTGCTGCCCATTCTGGGCAGGGGCCTGAGAACAGTTCCTGGGAGTCTGCCTGCTCCTCAGAATGTGTCATTGTAATGGAGTGAGGAGGCTGGGAGGAAGGAGGAGCAGCAGCCAGAGGATTCAGAGTTGCAGCAGTGGACGGCGCAGAACTCTGGGTGGTCGATAGATTGCTGGATGCACTTTCTGCCATCCACGACAGGACCTGCTCACACTGCTCATTTTCTAATAAAGGTCTACCGCGTGGACCCATTAATTGTGAGATGAATGTGGGGACGCCAGAAACGTGCGTCTCTCCTAATCCCGCAGCAGTCGGCTGCGATACACCTGGATCAGGAGCTCGGCCTGTGCCCACACCCTGACTTGGGCCTCCGCGTCCTCGGCTGCGTCCACGTCCACGTCCTCTAGGCCTACTCCTACCCCTCAGCATGGTGTATTACCAGTAGTGCAGAAACAGAACGCTGTAATTAAATGTGCCGCTTATTGGCCTGTGGTTGGAGGCTGACTTCGCTTACGGAACGCACAGCAGAGCCAGGAAAGAATTTTGCGCAAGCCTGCTGTAACAACTGGCTGCGTATTAATTAGGACTACTACCCCCAGCAGAGACGCAGTACACTGAGGACGGTCACAGGCAGCCCAAATAGAATGTTTTTTCCCAAATATTTTTGGAAAAGCCCACTGCCTATATACACAGTATATCTCTTTCACTGTCCCTGGCTCACCACTACTGGCCCTGGACTATGTAAAATTACTGCAGACTGTTTCCCTCTGGACAGGATGAGAGTGGTGATGTGACGGGCAATGCAGAGCCAGGAAAGACTTTTGCGCAAGCCTGCTGTAACACTTAGCTGGCTGCGTATTAATTAGAACTAGTACCCCCAGCAGAGGCGCAGTACACTCTGGACGGTCACAGGCAGCCCAAATAGAATGTTTTTTCCCAAATTTTTTTGGAAAAGCGCACTGCCTATATACACAGTATATCTCTTTCACTGTCCCTGCCTCACCACTACTGGCCCTGGACTATGTAAAATTACTGCAGACTGAGGACGCAATGCTCTGCACGGCCGATATACAAAAAAAAAAAAAATGTGCAACACTGCAAAAAGCAGCCTCAACAGTACTGCACACGGTCAGATGTGGCCCTAAGAAGGACCGTTGGGGGTTCTTGAAGCCTAAAATAAATCCTAACGCTCTCCCTATAGCAGCTCCGGCATCAGCAGCACTGTCCCTGATCTCTGTCAGAATGCATCTGTGGCGAGCCGCGGGAGTGGTCGATTTTTATACTCCGGTGACACCTGATCGCCCCAGCCACTCACAGCAGGGGGGTGGTATAGGGCTTGAACGTCGCAGGGGGAAGTTGTAATGCCTTCCCTCTCTTTCTATTGGCCAGAAAAGCGCGCTAACGTCTCAGAGAGGAAACTGAAAGTAACCAGAACACCGCGTGGTACTCGTTACGAGTAACGAGCATCCCGAACACGCTAATACTCGAACGAGTATCAAGCTCGGACGAGTACGTTCGCTCATCTCTATTAATCATTTAAATTGGCAATAGAAAAGTACAATAATCAAGCTCAACATGGAGACATAAATTTACTGAAAACCAAAGTTTATAGTTTTATGTCTTTAATGGGATTACAATTCTTATTACAGCCAATTATTTCTTTACATACCTGTCTTGTCCAAATTACCCTGGACATGTAGACATCTTTAGACAAAACCTGCAGGTGCACTATGCTTAGAAATATGTCAACCTCCTCTCAATTTGGTGATCAGAAAGGATCCCAATCACAGACCCTCATCACTTATCAGGATTTTATAAGGCTAGAGATATGCTTCTAATTTAGAGTTGAGTGGAGTATATCCAGTAAAGGTGGCAGCTCTGTAGAATCTAACATGGTTCTACAATGCTGGATCCCTTGGTGGATATTGGAACCTAGGAAATAGAAAAGAGCAGCCTGCAACATAGACTGTGTCCTGTTTGTGTGTGATTTAGAAGCAAAATCTGCTATGCAAGTTGTTGTACACATTTCTGCACTATAATCATTGCTCTATAAAATTAGAGGTACACTTTAATAACTTACAGATGTGGCCACCCTTAATTTTCATGGATTTGGTTAAGGACTAGAGATGAGCGAGCACCAAAATGCTCGGGTGCTGGGTAGTCGAGTCAAACTTTTTGTAATGCTTGAGAGCTCATTTCGAGTAACGAACCCCATTGAAGTCAATGGGAGACTTGAGCATTTTTGTATGGGACCGATGCTCCGCATGGGGGAGGTTGTGTGAAACACCTGAAAACATGAGAAAGTCATGGAAACACAACAGAAATGGATAGGGAATGGTAGGGGCAACATGCATGGGTGCATCTTAGGCTCCCAGGTCCAACTATGAAGCCAAATTGGGGGCAAGAGCCTGGCGGTCCCCCCTTAACAATTTACTTGGGACAGACCGTAAGCAGAAAGGCACATGCGCTGGCACATCTTAGTTAAGCACCACACTAGCTGCAACCAAGGACAATCACTGCCTGCGGGTGACACCGCTGCCTCTTCTCCTGGGTTACATGCTGGCATTGCTGTTCAATTCCCCCCAGGACGAGCCTGTGTCCACAGCGCACACAAAATTTTCCCTGCACAGCGTTCAGCTGCCCTCATGCCACACGCTCGCTTGATAGCCACACCACCCTCATGTCAATTTATAAGTGCATCTGCGATGAGGACGAACCGGAGACACACACTGCAGAGGGTTGGCAGGGCCAGGCAGCGACCCTCTGTGATAGTGTGGGCAATAGCCCACAATTCTGATGAGAATTGATGATAAATTAACGTACGATCATAATTCCAATCCCGTGTCACTTCCGCCACAAAATTGTTAGGAGCCACAAACGTGGGCATAAAGGTGACTCAGGTGCCAGCACTTCTACACATCTCCACAATGCAGCAGCGCATACTAACACCAAAGATTTGTTTGAAGCAGGAGGTGTAGCAAAAGTAGCCACCACAGGTATACAGTGACCATGTGAAACTCTCATTAGATCACTAACGCTTCCTGTGAATGCTCTAATCCAGTATATCAGATAATTGTGGAAATTTGTAGCACGAGAGATAGTACATGTCGCCCAGCCTCCACCTTGTGTGACCCAAGGTGCCGTGAGTTACATAGCAATGGGAAATCCATGTGTCCCCACACAATTCATTCTGTATATTTGTGCCAGATAGCGGAACAACGCAACGGGAAAGCTGTCTGCACCCTACCCAAGTCATTCAGTATATTTGTACCAGACAGCTGGACACCGTGCTGGGAAACTTTTGTGCACCCACAGCATAGGCGAGCCCATGAAACCCAAGGAAAGTATTAAACATGAAGCAATTACAGTGCCCAAACATGGCAGAGTTTCACACTGCCAAGGACCTTGGCCTCTGCCCACACCCTCAGCAATCGTGGTCACAAAGCTGTCTCGGATGCTAGTACAGCTGTGAACGTCTCATTAAAACAGTTACGGTTGCTTTCATCACTCCAAAGACTGGATGAACCACAAAGAAGTTCAACAGGTCAAACTTGGCGCAGTTACATCCAGCCCATGACCTCGGCCTCTGCCCACACTCTCAGTAATCGTGGCATGTGAGCGGGCCTAGAGTCAGGCTCGGTCCCAGCCTTCACCTTGTGTGACCCAAGGTGCCGTGAGTTACATAGCTATGGGAAATCCATGTGTCCCCACACACTTCATTCTGCATATTTTTTAATTTGTGCTTGTTGGTGATTGGTTTACTGTTTCTATTTAAATGTGGGGTATACTGTGTGTGTATATCAGCTTGAGAAAGACCTAACTATATTGATCGAAACATTGCTGTTTTACGGTTGCGGGAATAAAGATGGTTTTCTGAAGAAACTAGATTCTTTCCTATATGCCTTTGGAAATTTGAACCACACCTTTCTGATGCTGCTCCCTGCTTAAACTTTAACCATTGGATTTTTGGGATATTAGTCCAGTCCCTTTAAGGAGCGTGCATTATCTGAGCCCCTCCGTAGCCGGATGACTGATGAGTGCCGCTGATTATAAGTTTGGTGAATTGCCTGCATATGTGTCAGATAGCTGGGAAAGTCATCTGCACTCTGCACCCTACTCAAGTCATTCAGTGTGTTTGTGCCAGATAGCTAAAACACCACAACGGGAAATCTTTGTGCACCCACAGCATAGGCGAACCACTGCAACCCTGAGACAGTATCACACATGAAGAAATCAGAGTGCCCAAACATGGCAGAGTTTCACCCACCAAGGACCTCGGCCCATACTTCTGCCCTAGTCATTCAGTGTATTTGTGCAGATAGGTAAAACACCGCAATGGGAAGGTCATCTGCACACTACCCAAGTCAGTCAGTGTATTTGTGCCAGAAAGCTGGACACCGCGGTGGGAAACCTTTGTGCACCCACAGCATAGGCGAGCCCCTGGAACCCAGGGACAGTATTAACCCTTTCCAATCCAATGTCGGGCTTGCCCTGACATCATCATTTCCCTCCACAGCTCCGATGTCGGGACAGGTCCGACACTGCAGTGCAGGAGTGCATCTGCACTTGATCATCGGACACATCGGGTGCAGATGCACTCCTCCACTGATCCTCATCAAGGACCCCCGAGGAGAAGGCAGAAAGGGTTTTTAACCCTTTCTGCCTTCTCCTTTACACATTACACAGCGCTCAATTAGCACTATGTAATGCACAGAGATTCGGCCGGCGATCATGTGACCGCCGGTGTTGCCTGACCCCCGGCGGTCACATGAACGCCGAGCCGGGAGTCTGCACCGTGGGGGGAATCGGGGTCAGGTGGCTGGGTGCCACCTGACCCCCGCGGTTACATGATCGCCAAGCCAGGAGGCAGAAGGGAGAATGTGGAAGACACCGGACAGGTAAACAGGTCCCCCCACGGTGCAGTGAGCAACCTGCACCCTCCTGAACTGTGTCAGTTCAGGAGGGTGCAGGGAAAATGTATTTTTTCTCCTCCATTCTCCCTAGCTCCAATTTTTTTGGAGCTGGGGAAAATGGATGAGAAAAAATAAATGGATTGGAAAGGGTTAAACAGGAGAGAGAAAAGAGAATGCCCAAACATGGCAGAGTTTCACCCCGCCCAGGACCTTGGCCTCGAGCCACATTTCTGCCCAATTCATTCTGTGTATATGTCAGATAGCTGAACAACACAATGGGAAAGCCTTTGTGCACCCACAGTATAGGCGGGCCCCTGGAACCGAGGGACAGTATTAAACAGGAAGAAAAGAGAGTGCCCAAATATGGCAGAGTTTCACCCCGCCCAGGACCGCGGCCCACAGTTCTGCACAAGTCATTCAGTGTTTTTGTGCCAGACAGCTGAACACAACTATGGGAAACCTTTGTGCACCCACAGTATAGGTAGACCACTGAAACATTTCTGCAGCAAGAGAACAGACGAACCCCTCAAACCTCTTAGTAGCAAGTGTATAGGCGGACCCCTGAAACTTTTCTGTTGCAAGAGTATAGGCAAACCGCTCAAACGTTTTAGTAGCAAGTGTATAGGCGAACCCCAAAATATTTTTGTTGCAAGAGTATAGGTAAACCCCTGAAACATTTCTCTAGCAAGAGTATAGGCAAACCCCTGAAACTTTTCTGTTGCAAGAGTATAGGCGAACGCCTCAAACCTTTTAGTAGCAAGTGTATAGGCGAACCCCCAAAACATTTCTGTAGCAAGAGTATAGGCGAACCCCTGAACTTTTCTGTTGCAAGAGTATAGGCGAACCCCTCAAATATTGGTATACCAAGAGTATAGGCGAACATCTGAAAAAATTTGTTTGCCAAGAGTATAGGCGAAGGCTGGAAGAATTAGTTGCCTAAGAGTATAGGCGAGGGCCTAAAAAAGTGGTGCACCAAGAGTAGAAGTGTACCCCTGAAAAATTGCTTAACCCCGAGGGCAGGTGAAAGCCATAAACGTTTTTTAAAGATACAGCTTGTTGTTGCTTTATTTGTAACAGAGCCTGGAGTCAGCCTTCTGAAAACATTGGTTTTAACAAAGCTTTTGGCCCGCAGAAAAATTGGCGGTTCAGCGTGATAACATGCTGTTTTAGTAGGAGGAGGAGTAAGATCCGAAAGGGATAGAACAAGCTACTTCTCCCCTTTTTTGGGGTTAGAGAGAAGATGCAAATTTCTCCTGCTGCAGCTTAAAAAATCTTTAGGATCTGTTGCTTTCCACTGGTGGAGAAGAGAAGTCTGGGGAAATCCAGCCTTTGTTCATCTTTATGAGTGTAAGCATGTCGGCGCTGACAGTTGACAGGCGGGTACGCTTTTCCGTGAAGATTTCCCCAGCTGCACTGAACATCCTCTTTGACAAGACGCTAGTGGCAGGGCAGGCCAGTACCTCCAGGGCGTACAGCACAAGTCCGTGCCTCGTGTCCAGCTTTGACACCCAATGGTTGTATGGAGCAGAGGCATCACGGAGGATGGTGGTACGATTGGCTATGTACTCCCTCACCATCTTTTTACATTGCTCCCTCCGACTTAGCCTTGACTGGGTAAGTGGTGACACAGTCTTGCTGGGGAGCCATAAAACTGGCAAAGGCCTTGGAGAGTTTCCCCTGCCTGCCCTGAACATGCTGCCTGATCCCAGTGCCTCCCCTGCTACTTGGCCCTCTGAACTGCATCTTCTGCCGCTAGCGCTGTCAGATGGGAACTTTAGCATCACTTTTTCCACCAGGGCCCTGTGGTATTACATCACTCTCGTACCCCTTTCCTCTTCGGGAATGAGAGTGGAAAGGTTCTCCTTATATAGTGGGTCTAGAAGGGTGTACACCCAGTACTCCGTGTTGGCCAGAATGCGTCTAACGTGAGGGTCATGGGAAAGGCAGCCTAACACGAAGTCAGCCATGTGTGCCAGGGTCCCAGTATGCAACACATCGCTGTCCTAACTAGCAGGATGACTTTCAGGTACTCCTCCTCCTCTTCTGCCTATACACACTGAACAGATAAGAGGCAGCTAGCATGGGTACCCTCTGCAGTGTGGCCAGTAGTCTCTTCCCCCTCCTCCTCCAAAATGCCCTGAAATTAGAGATGAGCGAGCTAAGGCAAATTACTCGAGCGAGTATTGCCATTTTCGAATAAATGCCCGCTCGTGCCAAAAGACTCGGGGGCTGGCAGGGGGTGGGGGGTGGCGTGGGAGAGCACGCGGTGGGGGGGGGGGGGGAGATCTCTCTCTCTTTCTGCCCTGCTCCTTCATGCTCACTCCCGCAACTCACCGCTTAGCCTGCCGGCCCCCGAATCTTTTGGCACGAGCGGGCATGTACTCAAAAATGGCAATACTCGCTCGACTAATTTCGCTTAGCAAGTACGTTTGCTCATCTCTAGCTGAGATATAGACATGAGGGTGGTCTGGCTATCAAGCGACATACTGTCACCCCCCGTCTCTGTTCTAACCGCAAAGTGTCGGCCTTTATGCCTTGCAGCGAACTTCTCAGCTGACAAAGCAGCGGGATGGTAATGCTAATGATGGCCACATCGCCCCGCTCACCATTCGGGTAGACTCCCCAAAGTTTCCGAGGACCTGGCATATGTCTGCCATCCATGCCCACTGCTCTGTAAAGAACTGCAGAGGCTGACTACCACTCTGCCGCCCATGTTGCAGCTGGTATTTGACAATTGCTCTGTGCTGCTCATACAGCCTGGCCAACATGTTCGGCGTAAAATTCTAATGCGTGGGCATGTCGCACAGCAGTCGGTGCTCTGGCAGCTGAAACCGATGTTGCAGTGTCCTGAGGGTGGCAGCATCCGTGGTGGACTTGTGGAAATGTGTGCAGACGCAGCGCACCTTGCCAAGCATGTCAGACAAGTAGGGGTAGTTTTTCAGAAACTGCTGAACCACCAGATTGAAGATGTGGACCAGACATGTGTGAGGCTGCCGAGCTGCAGAGCCGCCACCAGGTTACGGCCCTTGTCACCCACAACCATGCCCTGTTGGAGGCTCAGTGGCAAAAGCCAGAGGTCGGTTTGCTCTGTCAGACCCTGTAACAGCTCAGGGGCCGTGTGCCTCTTGTCACCTAAGCTGATTAGTTTCAGCACGGCTTGCTGACGTTTGCCCATCGCTGTACTGCCGCACCGCACGCTACCGACTGCTGGCGACGTGCTTACATTTCTTATTTGAGAGGTCGACGTGGCGGAGGAGGAGGGGGGGTTAGAGGAGGTGGCATAATACGCTGCAGATACCAGCACCAAGGTAGGACCCGCTATTCTCGGTGTGGGTAAAACGTGAGCGGTCCCAGGCTCTGACTCAGTGCCAGCCTCCACCAAGTTCACCCAATGTGCCATCAGGGAGATATAGTGGCCCTGCCCGCCAGTACTTGTCCACGTATCCTTCGTTAAGTGGACCTTCCCAGTAACTGCATTGGTGAGGGCACGGTTAATGTTGCGGGAGACGTGCTGGTGTAGAGCGGGGACGGTACACCCGGAAAAATAGTGGCAACTGGGGACCGAGTAGCACGGGACCGCCGCCACCATCATGTTTTTGAAAGCCTCCGTTTCCAGAAGCCTGTACGGCAGCATCGCCAGGCTGATTAATTTGGCAATGTGCATGTTTAAAGCTTGTGCATGCGGGTGGGTGGCGGCGTATTTTTCTCCAATGCTTGTGTTAGCGACAGCTGAATGCTGCACTGGGAGACATTGCTAGAGGCCATGGAGGACAGTGGTGTGCAGCCTGTGCCGCACCAAGGTCAGCCAGGGAGCCACCACTACCAGCCTCACCACCACCAGCATGCACAGGCATATGATGGCCAAGCACCCAACAAGGTGGGACGAAGGCCACACACAGCCTCCGGGACACACTACTGCCTCTTTCCCTGTGCCACAACCTGGCATACAGCTCTAATCCCCCTTCCAGGGCACAGGCACGAGCGCCTCTCGGCCTGCACCCACACCCTCACCTCCACGGTTCTCCACGGCCTCAAACAATGTCTCTTTGAACACCTAGCCTCTGCACGGAGGCTTGCTGCGAGGGGGTGCTGTAGGAAATAGTTGGGGGATTATTGGCTCTGGGCCTGCCTCTCTCCCTGGTCACCTCACTGCCTCTTCCAACCTGTCCTGCTGCTGCACTTGCCCCCCCCCCCTCTGAAGCCCTGTTTTCAGTAGGCTTAGCAAGCCAGGTGGGGTCAGTCACCTCATCATCCAGCAGCTCTTCCTCCTAATCCTCTGTGCGCTCCTCCCTTGGACTTACTGCCCTTACTATTACCTCACTGACAGACAACTGTGTCATCATCCTCATTCAGAAAAAGCTCTTGAGACAGTTGCCGGAAGTCCCCAGCCTCATCATCCGGACTCTGGGACCTTTCCAAAGGTTGGGCATCGGTCACAACCAACTCCTCAGGTGAGAGAGGAACCGTTTTTTCCCAATCAGAGCAGGGACCCGAAAACAGTTCCTGGGAGTCTGCCTGCTCAGAATCTGTCATTTTCCTGGAGTGAAGAGGCTGGGAGGAAGGAGGAGCAGCCAGAGGATTCAGAGGTGCAGTCCCTAGGCCGGGTGTAGTGGACTGCGTAGAAGACTCGTGGTTCGATACATTGCTGGACGCGTTATCTGCCATCCACGACAGGACCTGCTTGCACTGCTCTGCTTGCAATAAAGGTCTACCACGCGGACCAGCAAATTGTGATATGAAGCTGGGGAGCCTAGAAACTTGCCTTTCTCCTAATCCCTCAGCAGCCATCTGTGATTTACCCCGCCCACATCCTCGACCCGTACCCCTACTCCTCATCATGGCGGATTAAGGATAGAGCAGGGCCCAAATAAATTACCCCACTGTACAGCGATGACAACTGTGGCTAATTCACCGCACACAGAGACTCTATGCTGTGACTTGAAGCAATTAAACCGCTGTCTTGCACTGATACCTAGGGGTCATTTAATGCTCACAGAGACTTGTAGATAAGAGAGCCTGTATGGAGTGGGAGAAGACTCTAAAGCCAGTGGATAGTGCTGGTAACTGCGGCTACCTCATCCCCTCAGGGAAAGGGTATTGTGCACAGGGGCAGAAAGCTATACAGGCAGTGGACAGTGCTAATAACTGCGGCAACTTCTCCGCACCCAAGGAAAGGGTATTGTGAGATGCTCTGCACAGTTGCAGAAAGCTACACAGGCAGTGGACAGTGCTAATAACTGCAGTTACCTCACCCCCCCAAGGAAAGAGTATTGTGAGACGCTCTGTACAGGGGCAGAAAACTATACAGCGAGTGGACAGTGCTAATAACTGCGGCAACTTCTCCGCACCCAAGGAAAGGGTATTGTGAGATGCTCTGCACAGTTGCAGAAAGCTACACAGGCAGTGGACAGTGCTAATAACTGCAGTTACCTCACCCCCCCCCCCCCAAGGAAAGGGTATTGTGAGACACTCTGCACAGGTGCAGAAAGCTATACAGGCAGTGGACAGTGCTAATAACTGCGGCAACTTCACCGCACCCAAGGAAAGGGTATTGTGAGACGCTCTGCACAGGGGCAGAAACTATACAGCCAATGGAGAGTGCTAATAACTGCGGCAACTTCACCCCCCTAAGAAATATTAGAGTACTTTTTTGCAGCGAGACCTCTGCCTAATGCACTGCAGACATAAAACAGTATAAGTGAAATGGTGTGCACTGTCCCAGGAAATATTAGAGTACTGTTTCGTGGTGAGGCCTCTGTCTAATGCACTGCAGACTGAGAATGCTATAGCTGTAATGCTCTGCACAGGGCTGGATGCTTTAAAAAAAAAGGGTGCACTACTGTTCCCAGCCAGCCACAATTGTAATGCACATGATGAGGAGGAGCCCTAAGAAGGACCATTGGGGTTCTTGAAGAGAGGATCCTACTCTAACACTTTCTCTATATCAGCATCAGCACTTTCCCTAACCACTGCCAGCATGCGTTTGAGGCGAGCCGCGGGCGGGACCAGTCTAAATACTTGGCGGTCACCTGATCCCGCCAGCCACTCACTGCTGTTGGGGGGAAGAGGGCTGGCACGTCACAGCAGGAAGTAGTAATGCCTTCCCCGCATGTTTATTGGCTAGAAAATGGCGCTAAACATGTGGGGAAAGGAAATGAAAGTGACTCGAGTACCGCGTGTTCCTCGACTCGAGTACCGAGCATTTCGAGTAGCCTAATATTTAAACGAGTAGCAAGCTCGGACGAGTGTGCTCGCTCATCTCTATTAAGGACTCCAGTTTCTTGCAATACAAATTTAATGCATTATCGTGACATGCTAGCAAAATCCTCAACAATCTTCAATTCATCACAACCACACAGAAAAATATAGCACGTACAGTGCATCCAGCACGTACTTACTCTTTCTGCTGCCTGAAGTAAATAGCAAAATGGCACCTCCAACCCCAAAGAAAAGCAGTACTTTACTAACAACAAAGAAAAAAAAATTAGTGTGTGTGTGTGTATATATATATATATATATATATATATATATATATATATACAATTATTCTTAAACTATTATCTAATAAAACTATTACAATACTCAAATATTGCAATAATTAATAATAGAACAGTTCATTCCAAGAGTATGGCACCAGAACCAAGATCAATAAAAAGGACAAATTGTAAAGTCAAGTCAGCCCCTACTATGTAAGTGTGTACTCCTAATATGACTTGAACAATGGTAAAGCCCAGTGTTGTTCAACATTTTTATAAATGATCTGGAGGAGGGAATTGAGGGGAAACTGATCACATTTGCTGATGACACAAAGCTAGGAGGGATAGTTAACAATAGGGAAGAGAGAGATTATTCAAAACGATCTAGAAAAGCTTGCACAGTGGGCAGCGACTAACAGAATGGTATTTAACAAGGAGAAATGCAAAAGCCTACATCTGGGCAAGAAAAATGAAAAAAGCACATACAGAATGAGAGGAATTGGGCTAAGCAGCAGCACATGTGAAAAAGACTTGGGTATACGAATAGATCACAGACTGAACATTAGTCTACAATATGATGCAGCAGCCAAAAAGGCAAACACAATTCTGGGATGTATTAAGAGAAGCATAGAGTCTAGATCACGTCAGGTAATTATCCCCCTCTACTCTTCCTCAGTTAGACCTCATCTAGAATACTGTGTCCAGTTCTGGGCACCCCACTTTAAAAAAGACATAGACAAACTGGAGCAAGTTCAGAGAAGAGTTACCAAGATGGTGAGTGATCTGCAAATCATGTCCTATGAGGAACGGTTAAAGGATCTGGGAATGTTTAGCTTGCAAAAAAGAAGGCTGAGAGGAGACTTAATAGCGGTCTACAAATATTTGAAGGGCTGTCACAGTGCAGGGGGGTCAGCCCTATTCTCATCTGCACTAGGAAATACAAGAAGCAATAGGATGAAACTGAAAGGGAGGAGACACAGATTAGATATTAGAAAAAAAACTTTCTGACAGTGAGGGTGATCAATGAGTGGAACAGGTTACCACGGGAGGTGGTGAGTTCTCCTCCAATGGAAGTGTTCAAACAAAGGCTGGACAAATATCTGTCTGGGATGATTTAGTAAATCCTGCACTGAACAGGGGGTTGGACCCGATGACCCTGGAGGTCCCTTCCAACTCTACATTCTATGATTCTATGAACTCATAGCACCCCCTAAGTAATGAATAAAAAGCTACACTCAGCCCCTGTAATGAACAATGATCCACACTATTCTTTTGTAGTAAATAGGGGGCCTACTACCCCCCCCCCCCTAAAGTAAATAAGGTATGGAAGAACATATGAAAATTGAAGTGTGTGAAAGTTAAACTTTACACCCCATTGGAGACAAGGACTGAATTAAATGATGATCATCTCTGTGCATTATGGAATATGCAGGCACAAGCACAAGACGTTGCGCCCCAGCCCTGCAGACAAAAGTGCTGTCTATGGTAAAAGGTAGATGATAGTCCCTTTTACAGATTTTTGCATTGGGGTTTAGAACCTGTCACCTCCCTACAGCACCATTTTGGTATTTTTAGGGTAGGCTCCCTGTCACCTTCTCTAACAGCACCATAACTTTATGTTTAACTATAAGTTTATGGTGCTGTAGGGAGGTGACAAGTTGCCTTTAAGCCCCTGGTTGACTCCATATAAGCAATAAGAAATAATGTATACTTTCTCCTTAAGTGAAGTTTACTGTGAACAAAGAAAAAGGCAAGCAAATTGTTTTGCAGCATATTACTTTAAATGCATAGTAAAACTTTCACAATGTCAGTGTCGTATTTTTATGTTTTTTATCGCATTTTTGATACAAAAAAAAGAAATTAAAAAAGAGAAATAGTTCAGGTCAGCTGCTGGTACATCTAGCTCTTACAATATGTGTTCTTTCTCTGTCAATAAACTAACTCATTTTCTGAAACTTCTAAAATTACTGTTTTGCTCAGGGGAAAAACTAATTGGAATAGTGCTGACGGTAGTGTGTGTGTAAACCTACTAAATGATAGATTAATATCTTCAATATATGTTTTAAATCTATTGTACTCTTTTTCCAGATAGTACTTTCACTTCCTACTCTCATTTTATTTCTATATCTACAGGCACAATATTTGCGCTTCTTAAACTCGCTGACACAGGTATTATTGTAAGTCATTAATTTAATACCGATAAGAAAACATGTTTTTTACTTATTAAAGGCGGTTAGATTTGAATATTTTTAACAGGTAATACAATTTACTGTACTGCAGAATATTGTATCATCAGTTTATTATTGCACAATTAGGGAGATAGATAGATAGATAGATAGATAGATACGGGATAGATAGATAGATAGATAGATAGATAGATAGATAGATAGATAGATAAATAGATATGAGATGGGTAGATAGATAAATATGAGATAAATAGATAGATAGATAGATAGATAGATAGATAGATAGATAGATAGATAGATAGATATGAGATAGATAGATAGATAGATAGATAGATAGGAGATAGATAGATATTAGTTAGATATGAGATAGATATGATGAGATAAATAGATATAAGATAGATAGATAGATATGAGATAGATAGATATGCGATATATAGATAGATAGATAGATAGATAGATAGATAGATAGATAGATAATGAGATAGATAGATATGAGATAGATAGATATGATGAGATAAATAGATATGAGATAGATAGATACGAGATAGATAGATAGATATGAGATGGGTAGATAGATATGAGATAGATAGATACATAGATAGATAGATATTAGATAGATATGAGATACATAGATAGATAGATGGATATGAGATAGATAGATAGATATAAGATAGATAGATAGATATAGATAGATAGATAGATAGATAGATAGATAGATAGATAGATAGATAGATAGATAGATAGATAGATAGATAGATAGATAGATAGATAGATATGAGCTGGGTAGATAGATAGATATTAGATAGATAGATAGATATGAGATAGATAGATAGATAGATAGATAGATAGATAGATAGATAGATAGATAGATATGAGATAGATAGATAGATAGATAGATAGATAGATAGATAGATAAGTAACTTTTTAGAAATACCTGGATTTCTTCATTGATTACTGAGAACATGTCATTGATTGTTGTGTAAGTCATGATCATATACAATGGCAATCTAATTAAGCTAATAACACACAAACAGTTCTACCATTCATACCATTTTGAGAACATTGAGTAAACACCACCAGGACAGAGGGAAACAGTAAGCGAACCCTTATGCTAATGACGTCTTTAAGAGATATTCGGCAAAAGGAGTTATAATTAAAGGTAGAGATGAGCGAGCACCAAAATGCTCGGGTGCTCGTTACTCGAGTCGAACTTCCCGCTATGCTCGAGGGTTCGTTTCGAGTAACGAACCCCATTGAAGTCAATGGGCGACCCGAGCATTTTTGTATGGGACCTATGCTCCGCTAAGGTTTTCATTTGTGAAAATCTGGGAAATTCAAGAAAGTGATGGGAACGACACAGAAACGGATAGGGCAGGCGAGGGGCTACATGTTGGGCTGCAACTCAAGTTCCCAGGTCCCACTATTAAGCCACAATAGCGCAAAAGAGTGCCCCCCCCCCCCAACAATTTTTACTTCTGAAAAACTCTCATTAGCAAGGCATACCTTAGCTACCACACTACCTCCAACAAAGCACAATCACTGCCTGCATGACACTCCACTGCCACTTCTCCTGGGTGACATGCTGCCCAACCGCCCATTTCAGTAATAGTAGCAGTCAAGACAGGCCCCGGTAACAATTCCGAAGCAGCAGTATAGGGGGAGCACAGTATTAGTTCCATTTCAGTAGTAGTAGCAGTCTAGACAGGCCCTAGTAACATATCACTAGCAGAAGTATAGGGGGAGCACAGTATTAGTTCCATTTCAGTAGTAGCAGTCTAGACAGGCCCCAGTAACATATCACTAGCAGCAGTATAGGGGGAGCACAGTATTAGTTCCATTTCAGTAGTAGTTGCAGTCTGGACAGGCCCCAGTAACATATCACTAGCAGCAGTATAGGGGGAGCACAGTATAGGGGGATCATGTAACGGACACAGCAGAGCCAGGAAACAATTATGCGCAAGCCTGTAGTCAGACCTAGGTGCGTATGACTGAGCTACTGGAATTCACAGGGCATAACCAGTCAAGTGGACAAAGGCCAGTGGTAGGCCTTAAGTATTTTGCTTCAATTTTTTAAAATGGTGAGGTGAAAAACCAGACAGACACTGTATGCAGCGTATATATGTATACTGTTTCCCTCTGGCGGGATGACGGCGATTATGTAACGGACACAGCAGAGCCAGGAAACAATTATGTGCAAGCCTGCTGTAAGGCTTAGCTGGGTAATAATGAGCGACTACTGCCCCCAGCAGACACGCAGTAAACTGTACACGGTCACAGGCTTGGCTGGGTAATAATGAGCAACTACTACCCCCAGCAGACACGCAGTAAACTGAAGACGGTCACTGGCAGCCCAAATATAGTATTTTTTTTCCAATTTTTGGGAAAAAGCCCACTGCCTATATAGCCTGTATATGGATTTCCCTGTTGGAGGATGACTGTGGTTATTGAAAGCAGAGTGCAGCCAGAAAAAATTACGCGCAGGGCTGCAGTAACACCTAGCTGGGTAATAGTGAGCGACTACTACCCCCAGCAGACACGCAGTAAACTGAACACGGTCACAGGCAGCCCAAAGATTTTTTTTTTCCAATTTTTTTGAAAAAGCCCACTGCCTATATAGCTCGCTCATCTCTAATTAAAGGGCATCTATCACCATTTTTGTAGCCGTCTCTGAGGGCAGGATCATATAGTGACAGTCACACTGATTGCAGAGATATATTCACTCTATGTATCTGTGAAGTAGTTGTGGAGAAATGTCCGTTTTATCAATAGCAGCACATACATAGAGGACTACAGGAAATAGTCTTTGTATTCAAGAGCTGCAGGGTAACAGTAAAAGACCTGTAGAATGCTCTACAAACTACAAAAACCTCTGTTTATGTGTCCACTATTTGAAAAACAATGAACAAGAATGGTGTTACTCGAAGGACACTGCAAAGACAAAACATTATTGCCCAAGTTTGCCTGATATCACCTGGATGTTCACAAATGTTATATGGTCTGCCAGGACAAAAGTGTAAAGTTTTAATGCAAATGCACAATGCTAAGTTTGCAGGGAAAAGAAGGCTTCACAAGAACACAAAAATCACATCCTCATTAGAGATGAGCGAACGTGCTCGGCCACGCCCCTTTTTCGCCCGAATACCGCGATTTCCGAGTACTTCCGTACTCGGGCGAAAAAATTCGGGGGGCGCCGTGGCGGCACGGGGGGTAGCAGTGGGGAGTGGGGGGGAGAGGGAGAGAGAGAGGGCTCCCCCCTGTTCCCCCCTGCTACCCCCCGCACCGCCACGCCTCTCCCCGCCCCCCGGCGCCCCCCAAATCTTTTCACCCGAGTACTGAAGTACTCGAAAATGGCGGTACTCGGGTGCGTAAGTACTCGAAACGAGTACGTTCGCTCATCTCTAATCCTCATGCTACATTCACATGGGCGAGCGAGTTTCTTGGTCCGATATCTTGCTTGCCAACATGCGTTTTTCGTGCCAATGTAAAGTATTTTTCATTCAAAAACTCCTCATGTCGCTTTTGTAAGATTGCGATTCTCAGGGTGCGTTCACACGAACGTATATCGGCTCGGTTTTTACGCCGAGCCGATATACGTTGTCCTCATGTGCAGGGGGGGAGGCTGGAAGAGCCCAGGAGCAGAAACTCAGCTCCCGCCCCCTCTCTGCCTCCTCTCCACCCCTCTGCACTATTTGCAATGGGGAGAGGCGGAACAGGGGTGGGGCTAATTCTTGGAACTTAGCCCCGCCCCCGTTCCGCCTTCTCTCATTGCGAATAGTGCAGAGGGGCGGAGAGGACGCAGAGAGGGGGCGGGAGCTCAGTTCCTGCTCCTGGGCTCTTCCAGCCCCCCCCCCCCTGCACATGAGGACAACGTATATCGGCTGGGTGTGAAAACCGAGCCGATATACGTTCGTGTGAATGCACCCTCAGGCACATGTTTCACGTACATCAGAGGATCGCAAGTCTTTCCCATTGATTTCACATCACACTCACATGCGCATCACACATGATGCGAGTGACATGCAATATCTTTTAAGGTCCCATTGAAAACAATGGGTGAGGCGTTCAGAGGAAACGCCAAAAGATAATACATGCTGGGATTTTTATCCTTGCAGCATCGCTGCAAGGTAAATGTGAAAAAAAATCAATTCAATAGAATAGAGTTCATTTTCGTGTGAGATTTGTACATCTCAGAATGCACTAAACTTGTGTGAGATTCACACCCTTGTGAATAAGCCCTAACTAAGAGGAATTGTTGAAAAAAGATTTATGTTTTGGAGTGGCCAAATCAGAGTCCTGATTTTTATCACATCAAGATGCTATGGTATGACCTGAAGAGGGCTGTGGATGCAAAGCATCCCAGAAATATTCATGAACAAAACAAACTTGGAAGGGAAAAATTAGAAGTGCTAAAATATGGAATTCATAAATGTGCAGGATGTCCTTATAGTATATCTTGCTTAAAATATATTCATATCATTCAACCAATGAAAGGAAATGTTTGTAATACACAGAACTTTGGTAAATTTGTTTTATATTCCCATACATACATATTGAGGGTGGCTTCACACGAGTGTGTTTTTGTGCGTGCATAGGTGCGTACATAAGTGCGCACCTATGTACGTGCAAAAACACGCGTGAATGCAGGTCCGTGCATAGTTTTCAATGGAACCGTGGCTGCTGGTGGCTCCATTGAAAACAATGCTCTGCCGGCACCCCCGCATTGTTTTTCAGGGAAGGGCTTTACATATAAGCCCTTTCCTGAAAAACAAAAATTTAAGTGTAAAAAAACCCCAAAAACTTACCCTCCACAGCTGCCGTGTCCCCCGCGGGGATAAAGAACACATCTGCCGCATGCGGCAGATGTTTCCTTCATCCCCGCTAGTAAAAAGAATTCCCTGCTGCTACATCTGCCACATCTGTGGCAGATGCAGCAGAGGAATTCTTCAATTCTCTACCGCAGCTGTCACACATGACAGCTGCGGTAGAGAATTCTTATGCTGGCACCTTTTCAATTGATTTCAGGGAAGGGCTTTAATAAAAAAAATAAAAAAAATTGATACCTAGCTTCAGCTGCCAGGGCTCAGCTGCGTCTTCTACTGCTATTCCCTGCTCCGTAGTGCTGATCTATCAGCAGGCAGGGATTAAAAAACCCCACCTGCTGAAAGAGCTGAATGTGATTGGCTTAGGTGCTCAGCCATTCACAGGCAGCTCTCGCCCGTCATTCATTCGAAGAAGGTGAGTATCTATTTTTTTTGTTTTTTACAGCACTTTTACTGGATTTTCAGGGAAGGGCTTGTATTTAAAGCCCTTCCCTGAAATCAATTGACGCTGCATCTGTCTGCTGCATCTATATCTGCTGCATCTGTCACAGTTGTGGCAGATATAGCAGCAGGGAATTCTTTTTACTAGCGGGGATGAAGAAGACATCTGTGTTCTTCATCCCCGCGGGGGACACGGCAGCGGCGGAGGGTAAGTTTATTTATTTATTTTTTTACACTAAAACTTTTGTTTTTTAGGGAAAAACAATGCAATGGTGCTGGCAGAGCATTGTTTTCAATGGAGCCACCGGCTCCCTATGGTGCACGCATGTCCTATCTTTGCAGCACACACCTGTAAAGCACGGACATGTGCACACACCATAGGGAATGCATTGGGGCTAATAGACGTGTGTTTTTGTGCATGCGTATGCACGCACAAAATACACGCACGTCTGAAGCCACCCTGAAGTGGATTTCTAGGTGCAGAACTGGCAGTCACAAGTTATATGAACCATTTCAATATTAGATCAATCAAATTATGGTTTATTGTTCATCTCAACCACCCCAGGACATCCAAATCTGAAAACTGTCATTTTTTTCTGCCACATTATGCTCCGAGTCATGGCCATAAAAAATATCATAGGATTACTGCCTTTAATATCCCTTAATTTAGAGAATTCTAATTCATCTGCAGGGTGTGCAGTGCGCTCACTATGTTGAGTATGTAACAGTGTTAGGTTACTCTAATATCATTAGACTACATTAGTGCCTTTATTATTTCCTAGATAATGATTTTCCAAATTCAATTAAGAACAGGATGGCTGCTTAAAACAGTTGTTTAATGTAAGACTTAAAATCAACTTTACATTTTGGAAATTTAATATTTAAATTTCACTGTTTGTTTCAACAATAAATTGAGGATAATTACATTATGTGTATCCCTTGCAATGAAAACTCTGCAATGCATTTTAATGCACTCAGATGGGAATGTATTAAGCTTTCCTCCTATGTGATCGAGCCAGGTAATAAATAACTTAGTGAATGCATAATTAAAAAATATCTATCTGAAATCTACATTTTTCTGTGTTTTTAAATATTGACAGTTAATTATAGAAACCGTTGAAAAGATTTTACTTCCAAAACTAGCCAGTTTCTAACTGCTATTATGTTGGGATTTTCAAGTCCCTTGCTATACTATTAAAATTAAATAGGATTCATTTTCTCGAAGTGAGCATCTTAGTGCAGACCTTACAACTAAAGAAAGAGAATATCATTACCGGTCTTTTTTTAATTTGCATAATGGGTTTATGCAGCAATAGAAATAGAACAGAACACCTAATACAGGAAGAAGCTTATTAAAAATGTATTATGTTACAGAAGCTTGCAATAATGTATATACTAAATGTTTTTTATATATATTATTTTCATGAGTACTTGGAAATTATAAAAGAAATTAAACGTCACGTATGTCAGTAAAAGCTTTAAGAAATGATCTGATATTTATTTTGGTTGTGATTCTGTTAGTATCAATGACGAGCGTGAAATGCAATACATCAGATCAATGATCTATCTATCTAATATCTATCTATTATATGGGATTATCATGCCATTGAGCTGACACCTCCTAAGCTATCAATATCTATCTCCTATCTATCTATCTATCTATCTATCTCATATCTATCTATCTATCTATCTATCTATCTATCTATCTATCTATCTATCTATCTATCTATCTATCTATCTATCTATCTATCTATCTCCTATCTATCTATCTATCTATCTATCTATCTATCTATCTCATATCTATCTATATCATATCTATCTAATATCTATCTATCTATCTCATATATATCTATCTATCTAATATCTATCTATTTATCTATCTATCTACTATCTCGTTCGAGTATTAGCGTGTTCGAGATGCTCGTTACTCGAGGTGAGTACCACGCAATGTTCGAGCTACTTTCACTTTCATCTCTGAGACGTTAGCGCGCTTTTCTGGCCAATAGAAAGACAGGGAAGGCATTACAACTTCCCCCTGCGACGTTCAAGCCCTATACCACCCCCCTGCAGTGAGTGGCTGGCGAGATCAGGTGTCACCCGAGTATATAAATCGGCCCCTCCCGCGGCTCACCACAGATGCATTCTGACATAGATCAGGAAAAGTGCTGCTGATGCTGGAGCTGCTATAGGGAGAGTGTTAGGAGTTATTTTAGGCTTCAAGAGCCCCAACGGTCCTTCTTAGGGCCACATCTAACCGTGTGCAGTAGTGTGGAGGCTGCTTTTTGCAGTGTTGCACTTTTTTTTTTTTTTTTGTATATCGGCCGTGCAGAGCATTGCGTCCAGAGCATTGCGTCCTGCAGTAATTTTACATAGTCCAGGGCCAGTAGTGGTGAGGCAGGGACAGTGAAATACATATACAGTCTATATAGGCAGTGGGCTTTTCCAAAAAAATTTGGGAAAAAAAATCTATTTGGGCTGCCTGTGACCATCCTCAGTGTACTGCGTCTCTGCTGGGGGTAGTAGTCCTAATTCATACGCAGCCAGCTAAGTGTTACAGCAGGCTTGCGCAAAATTCTTTCCTGGCTCTGCGTTGCCCTTCACATCACCACTGTATTCCTGTCCAGAGTGAAACAGTCTGCAGTAATTTTACATAGTCCACGGCCAGTAGTGGTGAGGCAGGGACAGAAGACATATACAGTCTATATAGGCAGTGGACTTTTCCAAAAAAATTTGGGGAAAAAAAATCTATTTGGGCTGCCTGTGACCGTCCTCAGTGTACTGCGTGTCTGCAGGGGGTAGTAGTCCTAATTAATACGCAGCTAAGTGTTACAGAAGGCTTGCGCAAAAGTGTTTCCTGGCTCTGCGTTGCTCGTTACATCACCGCTGTCATCCTGTCCAGAGGGAAACAGTCTGCAGTAATTTTACATAGTATAGGGCCAGTAGTGGTGAGGCAGGGACAGTGGGAAAGGTGAAAGAGATATACTGTCTATATAGGCAGTGGGCTTTTTCAAAAAAATTTTGGGGAAAAAAATCTATTTGGGCTGCCTGTGACCGTCCTCAGTGTACTGCGCCTCTGCTGGGGGTAGTAGTCCTAATTAATACGCAGCTAAGTGTTACAGAAGGCTTGCGCAAAAGTGTTTCCTGGCTCTGCGTTGCCCGTTACATCACCGCTGTCATCCTGTCCAGAGGGAAACAGTCTGCAGTAATTTTACATAGTATAGGGCCAGTAGTGGTGAGGCAGGACAGTGGGAAAGGTGAAAGAGATATGCTGTCTAAGGTCTTAGTCAGACGGGCGATTTTTCGCGCGATTTGCGGATCGCATGACGGATGCGCATCCGCAAATCGCGTGACCGGTGCGCGCAAGTCGTCCGCAAATAGCCCGAAAATCTGCTCCTAGCCGCGTTTCATTAGAAACGGTCCGGAGCTGTCCAGCGCATTGCATTCAATGGAGACGGCAATAGAGCCGACTCCATTTAAAGCAATGCGCTGCGGGCGAGCCCGGGATGAATTGTCGGTAAGGGCTTAAATATATAAGCCCTTCCCTGCAATTCATCCTAAAATGTGTTAAAATAAAAAAAAAATGGTATTCTCACCATCTGCCGGCAGCCGGAGCTCCGTGCGGCCGTCCTGCAGTGGGTGTGAAGGGGGTGTGAGTCAGACCTGCCCCCTGATTGGCTCAGCGCTGAGCCAATCAGAGGCATGCCTCACTCACACCCATTCATGAATTCATGAATGGATGTGAGTCAGACCTGCCCCTGATTGGCTCAGCGCTGAGAGGCAGCAGTCACTCACCCATTCATGAATTCATGAATGGGTGTGTGAGTGAAACCTGCCTCTGATTGGTCAGGGCTGTGACCAATCAGAGGCAGACCATTCAGCAGGCGGGGATTTTAAAGCCCCGCCGGCTGAATAGTGCCAAGAAGCAGTTCAGGAGAACTGACAGCGGCCGCGGCTGGACTCCGGCTGCAGCGGAAAGGTGAGTAAACAATTTTTTTTTTATTTTAACACATTTTAGGATGAATTGCAGGGAAGGGTTTATATATTTAACCCCTTCCCGACAATTCACCCCGCGCACGTCGGCAGCCCATTGCTTTCAATGGAGCGGCTGTATTGCCGCTCCATTGAATTCAATGGGCAAACATCGTTCTTCTCTGCCACAGCTGTTACAGCTGTGGCAGAGAAGAATGATTTGTCTTCTATATGTTCTCAATGGGGTGGGCGCTGCTGCCGCCGGCCCCATTGAGCGCATATAGAGAAGAGAACAGGAATTGCAGATCGCAGATAGGTGCAATGTGCGATTTTTTGTTCTATAATTTATCGGACGAGCGCATAAAAAGCGCTCATGTGTCCGATACCATGGCAAAGCAATGGTTTTATAAAATCGCCGGACGCATGTGCATGCGCAAATCGCAGCTAAAAACGCCCGTCTGACTAAGGCCTAAATAGGCAGTGGGCTTTTTTTAAAAAAAATTTTTTTTTAAATCTGTTTGGGCTGCCTGTGACCGTCCTCAGTGTACTGCGTCTCTGCTGCGGGTAGTAGTCCTAATTAATATGCAGCTAAGTGTTACAGCAGGCTTGCGCAAAAGTGTTTCCTGGCTCTGCGTTGCCCGTTACATCACCGCCGTCATCCCGTCCAGAGGGAAACAGTTTACATATATACGCTGCCTACAGTATCTGTCTGCTGTCTCAACTCAGCCTTTAAAAAAATAGAAGCAAAACACTTAAGGCCTACTAGTGGCCTTTGGACACTTGACTGCTTCTGCGCTGTGAATTCCACTAGCTCAGTCATACGCACCTACGTCTCACTACAGGCTTGCGCTAAATTCTTTCATGGCTCTGCTGTGCATTCCGTAAGTGAAGTCAGCCTCCAACCACAGGCCAATAAGCGGCACATTTAATTACAGCGTTCTGTTTTTGCACTACTGGTAATACACAATGCTGAGGGGTAGGCCTAGAGGACGTGGACGCAGGCGAGGACGCGGAGGCCCAAGTCAGGGTGTGGGCACAGGCCGAGCTCCTGATCCAGGTGTATCGCAGCCGACTGCTGCGGGATTAGGAGAGAGGCACGTTTCTGGCGTCCCCACATTCATCTCACAATTAATGGGTCCACGCGGTAGACCTTTATTAGAAAATGAGCAGTGTGAGCAGGTCCTGTCGTGGATGGCAGAAAGTGCATCCAGCAATCTATCGACCACCCAGAGTTCTGCGTCGTCCACTGCTGCAACTCTGAATCCTCTGTCTGCTGCTCCTCCTTCCTCCCAGCCTCCTCACTCCATTACAATGACTCCCAGGAACTGTTCTCGGGCCCCTGCCCAGAATGGGCAGCAATGGTTCCTATCCCACTGGAGGAGTTTGTCGTGACCGATGCCCAACCTTTGGAAAGTTCCCGGGGTCCGGGGGATGAGGCTGGGGACTTCCGGCAACTGTCTCAAGAGCTTTCAGTGGGTGAGGAGGACGACGACGATGAGACACAGTTGTCTTTCAGTCAGGTAGTAGTAATTGCAGTAAGTCCGAGGGAGGAGCACACAGAGGATTTGGAGGAAGAGCAGCAGGACGATGAGGTGACTGACCCCACCTGGTTTGCTAAGCCTACTGAGGACAGGTCTTCAGAGGGGGAGGCAAGTGCAGCAGCAGGGCAGGTTGGAAGAGGCAGTGCGGTGGCCAGGGGTAGAGGCAGGGCCAGACCGAATAATCCACCAACTGTTTCCCAAAGCGCCCCCTCGCGCCATGCCACCCTGCTGAGGCCGAGGTGCTCAAAGGTCTGGCAGTTTTTCACTGAGAGTGCAGACGACTGACGAACAGTGGTGTGCAACCTTTGTCGCGCCAAGATCAGCCGGGGAGCCACCACCACCAGCCTCACCACCACCAGCATGCGCAGACATATGATGGCCAAGCACCCCACAAGGTGGGACGAAGGCCATTCACCGCCTCCGGTTTGCACCACTGCCTCTCCCCCTGTGCCCCAACCTGCCACTGTGATCCAACACCCCTCTCAGGACACAGGCACTACCGTCTCCTGGCCTGCACCCACACCCTCACCTCCGCTGTCCTCGGCCCCATCCAGCAATGTCTCTCAGCGCACCGTCCAGCCGTCGCTAGCGCAAGTGTTTGAGCGCAAGCGCAAGTACGCCGCCACGCACCCGCACGCTCAAGCGTTAAACGTGCACATAGCCAAATTCATCAGCCTGGAGATGCTGCCATATAGGCTTGTGGAAATGGAGGCTACTCAGTTCCCAGTCGCCACTACTTTTCCCGATGTGCCGTCCCAGCCCTGGACGACCACGTCTCCCGCAACATTGCACGCGCCCTCACCAACGCGTTTACTGCCAAAGTCCACTTAACAACGGTCACGTGGACAAGCACAGGCGGGCAGGGCCACTATATCTCCCTGACGGCACATTGGGTGAATTTAGTCAAGGCTGGGACAGAGTCAGAGCCTGGGACCGCTCACGTCCTACCCACCCCTAGAATTGCGGGCCCCAGCTCGGTGGTGGTATCTGCGGCGGTGTATGCTTCCTCCACTAAACCACCCTCCTCCTACACAACCTCTGTCTCGCAATCAAGATATGTCAGCAGCAGCACGTCGCCAGCAGTCGGTGTCGCACGGCGTGGCAGCACAGCGGTGGGCAAGCGTCAGCAGGCCGTGCTGAAACTACTCAGCTTAGGAGAGAAGAGGCACACGGCCCACGAACTGCTGCAGGGTCTGACAGAGCAGACCGACCGCTGGCTTTCGCCGCTGAGCCTCCAACCGGGCATGGTCGTGTGTGACAACGGCCGTAACCTGGTGGCGGCTCTGCAGCTCGGCAGCCTCACGCTCGTGCCATGCCTGGCCCACGTCTTTAATTTGGTGGTTCAGCGCTTTCTGAAAAGCTACCCACGCTTGTCAGACCTGCTTGGAAAGGTGCGCCGGCTCAGCGCAAATTTTCCGCAAGTCCCACACGGACACTGCCACCCTGCGCACCCTGCAACATCGGTTTAATCTGCCAGTGCACCGACTGCTCTACGCTCCACATGTTGGCCAGGCTCTATGAGCAGCGTAGAGCTATAGTGGAATACCAACTCCAACATGGGCGGCGTAGTGGGAGTCAGCCTCCTCAATTCTTTACAGAAGAGTGGGCCTGGTTGGCAGACCTCTGCCAGGTCCTTGGAAACTTTGAGGAGTCTACCCAGATGCTGAGCGGCGATGCTGCAATCATTAGCGTCAGCAGTGCTCTGCTATGCCTCTTGAGAAGTTCCATGCAAAGCATAAAGGCAGACGCTTTGCGCTTGGAAACGGAGGCGGGGGAAGACAGTATGTCGCTGGATAGTCAGAGCACCCTCCTGTCTATATCTCAGCGCGTTGAGGAGGAGGTGGAGGAGCATGAGGAGGAGGGGGAAGAGACGGCTTAGCCCACTGCTGAGGGTACCCATGCTGCTTGCCTGTCATCCTTTCAGCGTATATGGCCAGAGGAGGAGGAGGAGGATCCTGAAAGTGATCTTCCTAGTGAGGACAGCCATGTGTTGCGTACAGATACCCTGGCACACATGGCGGACTTCATGTTAGGATGCCTTTCTCGTGACCCTCGCGTTACACGCATTCTGGCCACTACGGATTACTGGGTGTACACACTGCTCGACCCACGGTATAAGGAGAACCTTTCCACCTGAAGAGGAAAGGGGTTCGAGAGTGATGCTATACCACAGGACCCTGGCGGACAAGTTGATGGTAAAATTCCCATCCGACAGCGCTAGTGGCAGAAGGCGCAGTTCTGAGGACCAGGTAGCAGGGGAGGCGCGGAGATCAGGCAGCATGTACAGCACAGGCAGGGGAACACTCTATAAGGCCTTTGACAGCATTCTGGCTCCCCAGCAAGACTGTGTCACCGCTCCCCAGTCAAGGCTGAGTCGGTGGGAGCACTGTAAAAGGATGGTGAGGGAGTACGTAGCTGATCGCACGACCGTCCTCCGTGACGCCTCTGCCCCCTACAACTACTGGGTGTCGAAGCTAGACACGTGGCCTGAACTCGCGCTGTATGCCCTGGAGGTGCTTGCTTGTCCTGCGGCTAGCGTCTTGTCAGAGAGGGTGTTTAGTGCGGCTGGGGGAATCATCACGGATAAGCGTACCCGCCTGTCAACCGACAGTGCCGACAGGCTTACACTCATAAAGATGAACAAAGCCTGGATTTCCCCAGACTTCTCTTCTCCACCAGCGGACAGCAGCGATACGTAAGCAATACGGAGGCTGCACCTGCGGATGGAAGAATCGTTCTCTATCACCATCAAAAACGGGGACCTTTTAGCTTTATCAATCTGTGTATTATATTCATCCTCCTCCTCCTGCTCCTCCTCCTGAATCCTCACGTAATCACGCCGAACGGGCAATTTTTCTTGGGCCCACAAGGCTCAGTCATATAATTTTTGTAAACAATTTTTATACGTTTCAATGCTCATTAAAGCGTTGAAACTTGCGCCTGAAGCAATTTTTATTTTAACTGGGCTGCCTCCATGCCTAGTTACAAATTAAGCCACATTAACCAAAGCGATTAATGGGTTTCACCTGCCCTCTTGGTTGGGCATGGGCAATTTTTCTGAGGTACATTAGTACTGTTGGTACACCTATTTTTTGGGGCCCTCGCCTACAGTGTAATCCAATTAATTTTTTGCCCACCTGCATTAAAGCTGACGTTACATCAGCTGTGCTGGGCACTGCAATGGGATATATTTATGTACCGCCGGTAGGTTCCAGGGAGCCACCCATGCTGTCGGTCAACACGGAGTTGTAACTGCATGTGTCCACTTCTAAAGAACCCCAGTCTGACTGGGGTATGAAGTGTAGGCCGAAGACCACCTGCATTTAATCGGACGTTACCTCAGCTGTGATGGGCAATGCAATGGGATATATTTATGTACCGCCGGTGGGTTCCAGGGAGCCACCCATGCTGTCGGTCCACACGGAGTTGTACCTGCATGTGTCCACTTCTAAAGAACCCCAGTCTGACTGGGGCATGCAGTGTGGGCCGAAGACCACCTGCATTAAACATGACATTACCTCAGCTGTGCTGGGCACTACAATGGGATATATTTATGTACCGCCGGTGGTTTCCAGGGAGCCACCCATGCTGTGGTTCCACACGTACTTCACAATAGGGAGTTGTACCTGCCTGTGTCTATGAATTAAAAACCCCGGTCAGGTTGGGGCATGTAGTGTGGGCCGAAGCCCACCTGCATTTAATCTGATGTTAGCTCTGCTGTCCAGGGCACTGCAATGGGATACATTTATGTACAGCCGGTGGGTTCCAGGGAGCCACCCATGCTGTCTGTGCACACGGAATTCCCATTGCGGAGTTGTACCTGCCTGTGACTATTTATAAAAAACCGCGGTCTGACTGGGGCATGCAGACACCTTGACAGAATGAATAGTGTGTGGCATATAGGTTCCCCATTGCTATGCCCACGTTTGCAGCTCCTGATGGAAGTGGCACAGGATTGGATTTCTCATTGCTTCTGTACAGCATTGTGGGCTATCGCCCCGCCCCTTTTAAAGAGGGTCGCTACCTAGCCGTGCCAACCCTTTGGAGTGTGTGCCTGCGGTTCCTCCTCATGGCAGACGCACTTATAAATAGACATGAGGGTGGTGTGGCATGAGGGCAGCTGAAGGCTGCGCAGGGACAATTTGGTGTGCGCTGTGGACACTGGGTCGTGCAGGGGGGGTTGGGCAGCATGTAACCCAGGAGAATTGGCAGCGGAGTGTCATGCAGGCAGTGATTGTGCTTTGTTGGAGGTAGTGTGGTGCTTAGCTAAGGTATGCATTGCTAATGAGGGCTTTTTAGAAGTAAAAATTGTTGGGAGGGGGAGGGGCACTCTTGCCACTAATGTGGCTTAACAGTGGGACCTGGGAACTTGAGATGCAGCCCAACATGTAGCCCCTCGCCTGCCCTATCCGTTGCTGTGTCGTTCCCATCACTTTCTTGAATTGCCCAGATTTTCGCAAATGGAAACCTTAGCGAGCATCGGCGAAATACAAAAATGCTCAAGTCGCCCATTGACTTCAATGGGGTTCGTTACTCGAAATGAACCCTCGAGCATCGCGAAATTTTCGTCCCGAGTAACGAGCACCCGAGCATTTTGGTGCTCGCTCATCTCTACTATCTATCTATCGATCTATCTATTTCTATCTTCATATTTCTTACCAGCAGCATCTACTATTGACCAATGTCCATGTGTATTAGTAATGTATCAAAACATATCTGTTATATGCTCTCAAGGTCAATAGTATTCATTATTTTATAGCAAAGCTGGTCAGCTACAGTAAATATCTTTTTGAAGACACAAGTAATGTCATTTGCCCTTAGAAGGATGGTTACGTCATGTTGGATGATGGCATTGGGTAGGTGTAACAATGACTAAACATATGTATGATTACCAGTGACATCACTTCCTTTTTGCTTCTTCAGTAAATATGTTGTCTTTCCGTCTGCTTTGAAGAGATGGACCCTGGGTGGGCGTGGTCTATCTGTGTGCCGCCACACCCATTGCACTTAGTATTTCATGATTATAAAAGAGTTGCTATATATCATGTATGTATGCTTAAGAAAGTGGTTATGCCTATACCCCAATACGTGTCACATTGAATTTCTTTGTTTTTTTTGTTTTGTATCTGTATGTTTTATTAAATCATTATATGAAGTTCTTACCGTGGACTCACTGTTTTATCTACTGATCATCTTGAAAGGAATGAACACTGTTTCATTGTCTCTCTGGTGACTCACGGAGGGAAGTTCTCTTTCCAAATATGGGCTTCCCTTACTTAAGTAAGTCATAGTTTACTATAATATCTATTTTAAGCAGCGCAGTCTTTATACAATTTTTTTCATCTTTTATTCTACTGTTTTTACCTGGATCACTTAGACTAGCAGCTCTCCACCATCCAGTGGATTTAAACTATAATTTAAGCCCAACTGTCTTTTATTTATTGGTGTTTCTTTTGCCTTTTTTTTCTGGTGAATTTGACTTTTTATATTATATTACGATCTCCATTTTACCAAGCTGCTCTACTTTTTCTTTCCATCTGATTCCTTTCTTATAAGGAAGCTATGTATTGCTTGCCCTTAGATGGATGGTGTCATCATCTCAGATACTGGTATTTTGTTAATATATATATAAATATATATATATATATATATATATATATAAAACTATCAGTGACATCACTTCCTGTAACACAAGGAAATGAGGCATGTTTGCTCTTAGGCAGATGGTGACACCATCTTGGTATTGCTACTGGCATTTCTTTCTATTTGACAATATCTATTAGAAGAAATGATGGTTGTTCCCATTTGTATCATATGCTTTGATGCCATTTTTGTTATGGTAAACATTATATACTAACTATTAGAAGGTTTCCACGTGTGGATGTGAAGAAAAGGGGATTCCTCCCACTGAATGATTCCTTCCTAGGAGTGTCTATGATCACATGACCATACAGGTGTCTCATTAGCAGCGGAACCATTTTTTGCTATTTAAGCACAACTTCCTTAGTTCAGGACTATTCCTCCCTGAGGAAGCTATCGCAAAACGTGTATTAGGGCGCAGGTGACCGACTGTGGTATTATGTGCTAAAGGGAAGTTTATGATTATTTTTGTGTGATACCACTGTTCTTTTAATATGTATCTTAATTATTTGATGTTAAGCTTTACTTGAACATTGTGGATCTCTCATTATAATTCATGTACTATTTATGCTGTCACCTACCAATGTAATTGAATTGCCACATTCTGTCTTTGCTTATTCAGATGTCATCTCCTCTTATGTATGTTTTTAAATTGTAATTTATATTTACATTTGTATGAATAAGGTTTGATTCTTTTTATTCAGCTCTATGTGCTGACCTACTTATTTGATTTTTAATTCCTAAGAAGGACAGAGTTGTCAGTAACCAGACTTTGTGAACCTGTAATTAATGGGTAAAGCACCTGTGAAATCTATACCTTTAATCTAATAAATGTAAGCATCACCTGTTGTTAATGCTATGATCCTGTTTTACCTGTCTTTAGCTCTATAAACAGAGTATTACCTGCTATTGTAATCCTGCTTGGGATGATAATGACATGGCTGCTGAAAATCATTCTCTTCAGAACAGGAATCATATAAAATCATAGAATGGTAGAGTTGGAAGCAACCTCCAGGGTCATCAGGTCTAAACCCCTGCTCAGTGCAGGATCACTAAATCATCCCAGACAGATATTTGTCCAGTCTTCGTTTGAACACTTCCATTGAAGGAGAACTCACCACCTCCCGTGGTAACCTGCCAGAATGTTTTTTCTAATATCTAATTTGTCTCCTCCCTTTCAGTTTCATCCCATTGCTTCTAGTCTTTCCTTGTGCAGATGAGAATAGGGCTGATCCCTCTGCACTGTGACAACCCTTCAGATATTTGTAGACCGCTATTAAGTCTCCTCTCAGTCTTCTTTTGTACAAGCTAAACATTCCCAGATCCTTTAACCGTTCCTCATAGGACATGATTTGCAGACCGCTCACCATCTTGGTAACTCTTCTCTGAACTTGCTCCAGTTTGTCAATTTCTTTTTTAAAGTGGGGTGCCCAGAACTGGACACAGTATTCCAGATGAGGTCTGACTAAGGAAGAGTAGAGTAGAGGGGGATAATTACCCCACGTGATCTGGACTGTATGCTCCTCCTAATACAGCCCAGAATTGCGTTTGCCTTTTAAGCTGTGTCAACCTATTATAAGGCTTAGTGGTCAGTGTGAAAACTTCAAGATTTCAGGATTTTTTAAAACATAAATTGTAACATAGTGTGTAAGAAAAAAAAACTCACCACCAAATTATTTTTTACTGAAACTTTTAGTGTAAAATATCGATTTAAACAATAGTTCATTTTCTCTTAATAGATTCATTTTAAATCTTAAAAGCTTTCCAAACCTCAAACTATATTTTTTCAAGGTTCTTACAACTATTCAAGTCACAAAATGTTACAAGAATACATCTGAAGAACTAGAAAAGTTACCCTTGTGGAATACTTTACAATATATAGGATATAGTGGATCTGACAGCTATCAAAGGATACAAATCTCAATAGAATCCCCACATCCTAAATGGCAAATGATAAAGACACCCTGTGAGCCATGAGCTATAATGACACCAATTAATAACTGAATAGAATATTTTACAATAGTGTCGTTTGAGAAACTGCTCAGTATGAATATGAAGATAAGTAACAGGTAATACTAAATCAAACCTGCTGTGATAACATAGGCTATAAATGAACTGCCGTAAAACACAAAAAATAGAACTTGACTTATCAATGTTGTATCATGCTATGATTAAATCATGTTATGGGAATTTTATGTGAATTGTAAATAGGAACGACCAACAGGGATTCTTTAGATAAGATCACAAGTTAACTATTACCTTTACATTTCATTTTACACTTTCTTTAAAATTATGAAAAAATAGACAGATATGAGATAGATAGATAGATAGATAGATAGATAGATAGATAGATAGATATGAGATAGATAGATAGATAGATATGAGATAGATAGATAGATAGATAGATAGATAGATAGATATGAGATAGATAGATAGATAGATAGATAGATAGATATGAGATAGATAGATAGATATGAGATAGATAGATGGATAGATAGATATAAGATAGATAGATAGATATGAGAGAGATAGATGGATAGATAGATATGAGATAGATAGATGGATGGATAGATAGATAGATAGATAGATATGAGAGAGATAGATGGATGGATAGATAGATAGATATGAGATAGATAGATGGATAGATGGATAGATGGATAGATAGATAGATAGATATGAGATAGATATGAGATAGATAGATGGATAGATGGATAGATGGATAGATGGATAGATAGATAGATAGATAGATAGATAGATAGATAGATAGATAGATAGATAGATATAGATAGATATTGACAGCTTAGGAGGTGTCAGCTCAAGGGCATGATAATCCCAGATGTTAGATGGTTGGCTCACATAGGACATTCCCTTCAAAACTATGGACTCCTGGTTCAAACTTGACTTCGAATCAGCTTTATTCACTCTTCACAGTATAACAAAGTAAACTTTACTGCATTGGAGCGAAAATAAAGCCTGGCCATTTAGCCACTAACTAATAAGTGCAACTTCCCTCTCTATCAGTTCTAGAGCCCAGAACTTAAAATTACAAAACTATACAAGAGGTGTTTCTTACCTTGCCATGTTTGTCTCTTCCACAGATGAGGAGCCATTGTGGGAAGCATACATCTATTTCATATTGAGCCCTGTCACCTACATGTTAATTACTTCATTAGACAGCCTTGTGTAGCGCAGAGTGTTATGGCAGCAAAAATGCAGTCCTAAGATCTCGCTCATGATCTGAAGGTTGCGAGTTCCATACCCACATGGTTCAGGTAGCCGGCTTAAGGTTGACTCTTCCATACTTCCAAGGTCAGTAAAATGAGTACCCAGCTTGGTTGGGGGTAATAAATGAATTACCTGAAAGTGCTGTGGAATAGGTTAGCACTATACAAATAACAAGTTTTATTTTTATTTATTTACCACCCAAAACACAGAGAAGACCCTTTTTTGGATATTATCTTGAGATTTGACCCCCACTTCTGGCACAAACACACCACTATATACAGTACTGTATATGTCAATAAGAACTATCTTCAGTGTAAAGAAGAAAAAAGGGTCCTGGAAGTGATGATATGGCCCCCACAGACCCCAGATCGCAACATCATTAATTCTATCTGGAATTGCATGAAGAGACAGAAGGCATTGAGCAAGTCTACATCAACAAAAGATCTGTGGTTAGTTGATCTTTAGAATAACCTCCCTGCTAGCTTTCTTGAAAACGTGTGCAAGTGTACCTAGAAGAATTGATGCTGTTGAAGGTAAAGGGTCGTCACACCAAGTATTGATTTGGTTTAGAATTCTCTTTTGTTCATTCACTTTCCTTTTGGTTAACTGAGGAAAATAAACTATAAACACTTCAATATTGGAAAGCATTCTTACTTTGCATCATATTTACATACCTGCCTAAAATATAAGCACACACAGTACATTACAACTTTTTGTCTAAAGGTCTGCATCACTGCAGACTGGGCAAAAGGTCCATGCTGGCCCTGACAACTGTCGAAGTGCCCCAATGGACACACGAGCTCTGGAACTGGGCTGTGAAGCAATGGAAGAAGTTCAACTGGTCTGATAAATCACATTTTCTTTTACTGCACATCATATGGACAGCTCAGTGCATGCATGTTCCTTACCTGGAGAATTGATGGTACCAGGATGCACTATAGGAAAAAGTAATGCTGGTGGAGGCAATGTGATGCTCTGGGCAAGGTTCTGCTAGGAAATATGGGTCCTTATATTCATGTGAATGTTAATTTGACACATAACACCTACCTAAAGATTGTATACATCAAGTATACCCCTTCATTGCAACAATATTCACTAAAGGCAGTTGCAGTATTCAGCAGGATAATGCACCTTACGCATTACAAAAATTATACAAGAATAGTTTAGGACAAGACAAAGAGTTAATGTGTTGATTTGCCTTCAAATTCTCTAATCTCTATCTAATATAGCATATGTGGAATGTGCTAGAAAAACAAATTCAAAGCATGGAGGCCCAAGCTTCCAACTGACATGACTCAAATGTGTTATTTTATGAAAAACATTTTTCACCAATGCACAGGATAGATGATAGATTTGATACTGTAGCTGGTGGTCCATTGATGGGTCCTCCACTGATCACTAGAACAGGGATCCCGAGCCCCTTGTTCCTCCTTACTGTATAATTGTAGTGAGGAGGAGTGTGAATGGAGCACTGGTCTCACATGTGCACTGCCACTCTATTCAATGTTTATGGGGCTGACAAAAAAAGAGCTGATCACTGTAGAAAGAGAGTATCGGGCTCTGGAGGCTTAATATGTCAATGCATTACCATAACAGTCCAAAAACATACCTGTGCATATGTACTGCCTGGTACTGTAAATAAACTGCTTGAATGAAGACTGCCTGTCACCATCTTCCTTCCTCATATTTGGCTAACCTGGACTTGAGGGGGAGTTGGCTGTAGTCCAAACCACCTCAATGAAATAAATTCTACTTTAGGCCGCCTGCAGACGAGCGGAAATTCCGCGGCAGGATTTCCCGCAGAATTTCCGCCCTTGGAAGCTGCCATAGGATTGCGTTAAAAAACGCAATCCTAGGCAGACGGTCGCGATTTGGCCGCGCGAAATTTTGCGCGGCAAACAAATCGCAGTGTGCTCCATTTCTGTGCGGGGCTCTGCAAAATGTCACTCCCCAGCCGCCGGCTCGGCTCTGCGCATGTGCCGGCTGCCCGGCAGCTGACACATGAAAGAGCCGGGGCCGTGGGAGCAGGTGAGTGACGCGCTGCTCTCTGCAGGTGCTCGGGTCGGGTTCCGCTGCGAGAATTCTCGCAGCCGGATCTGACCGGGCCGTCTGCTATCGGCCTTACTTTATTTATCCTCCCTGTGCATAAGCAGCGCAAGGATTGTTTTTTGTTTTGTTTTTTTTGCCTTTTGATCCTATTGATTTAAATAGGAACAGTGCAATGCTTTATTTCCCATGTGAGGGAGATTGAACACTGCCAGATTCCATCCCCCTCCCAAATTACAGATGACTATTAGGGGTCCAAGCAGCAGGTCACCACACCACATCAATTTATCATATGGGACCTCTTACTAAAGCAGATAATCTCTTTAATGTGGATAATAATTCAAATATACACAATGTCCCAACAACAAGGCTGAACCACACCAGCTCTTCCTTTTAAGTGCTTCTGCCCATTTTTTTTATTTTTCTTTTATTACTCCTCCTTTTTAAATCTGTCACTGTTCCCTCTGACTTGTTACAAAACTCCTCTTCCAATGGAATGTTCCATGTATAGTAATAGTCCTGAAATTGCAATTATCAGGGGTGTAGCTAAGAAGGGGCAGGAAGGCATGTGCTTCAAGTGCAATAAGGGGGTGACAGACCAGCCTAGAGTTAAAGGAGGCAATCAGCTAATTGCTGCAGGAGAGCAGAGGAAGAAATGCCTTTAGGGCTAAAGGCCCTTTGATGAGGGCATGTGAATTTGAGGCTTTAATAAATGAAAATCTGTGGCAATCACACAGATTTCTGATATGGATTTTCATTTGCATTTTTTCTGTGTGAACAGCCTAAGAGAGCCAGCAATGCAGCGGAAAGTTACAGATGGAATGTTGTCAGTAGCCATGAAAGGAAGTTGCGTTGAGGACCCCTAAATTGAATTTTTATACCAGTGTCTGTGAGCCATTAGCTACGTCCCTGGGTTTTGAGTAGGGCCACAGGGCAGCATGGACATAGTACAGCCAAGAACTGTGCTGAGATACCATTGGCCTTTGATTTCCCTTTTCAGGCCAGAAGACTTTTGCATACCATGTCAGTAGATCGTTTTATAACCTCCTAGTTTTTGCAGCATCAGCAATATCTAGTGACAACAGTTAAATTATAGTGTAGGCATCATAGAATCAAAGACTGGTAGAGTTGGAAGGAACCTCCAGGGTCATCGGGTCTAACCCGCTGCTCAATGCAGGATTCACTAAATCATCCCAGACAGATTTTTTTCCAGCCTTTGCTTGAACACTTCCACTGAAGGAGAACTCACCACCTCCCGTGGTAACCTGTTCCACTCATTGATCATCCTCACTGTTAGAAAGTTTTTTTCTAATATCATCCATATATTGGATTGTATTCAAGGAAAGTAGGACACAATACAAAGCAATATATTACAATAACTGTAACTTTTGTATTAGAAGTTACTATTATATCACAGCAACAAATTTTGCCAAGCGGTCTTTAAATGGTCATTACATCGTAACTAAGGTCTTGAATCAAAACTACTTTTGCGCAATGAAATAATTTTCATATAATAAATTGTATTTTTTCTGTTGATGTACCATCATGAGGATGTTTTTTGTGGGATGAGTTATATTTTTCATTGGCACCATTTTGGGGTACATATAATAATACATTGATTACCTTTCATTAATTTTTTTAAGAGGTTAATGAAAAAAAAACAGTCCTTCTGACATTCTTATTTTTTTCTTTAAGTTGTACACCTTGTGGTATAAACAACATTTTAACTGTATTATAAGGATGCCAATGGGGTAACAGAGGGGGCCATCTTTCTCTGCCTAACTACTTAGATGCCTCAGTTGCAATTGACTTTCACATTTAGGGCTCATTCAGATGAGCGTGGTTTACACGCTGCCAAGCAACGTGTAAGCCATGCTCCTGACTCGCAGGTAATTTTGTGCGTGAATGGGCTGCCGCTGGTTCCATGGAGCAGCCCATTCACACGTCCGTGGTGCGGGCAGCCTGCTTCCATGGCCCCCATAGCAGACTATGGTAAGCACCCTGGACAGTGTGCACCACAGAACTCGCTGTCCATCCTTTTTTAGAATCACAGATTCTGCGCTACTACAAAATGGTCCATGTGAGTGCTTCCATAGTAACCTATTGGTTGCTATAGAAGCATGGTTTTACATGCTGCTGTAGCAACGTGTAAAGCCTGCTAGTCTGAATGAGGCCTTAAAAGGAGAAATGGCTGGGTTATGTTGTCCAATGTTGTCTGTTACAGTGGAATATTTGATTACCAGTTATATTGAGCATCCGCTGGTGATGTAACAGAACATTGATTCATAAGAACAATACTTATACCATGGCATGCTATTATGTCATGAGTTGGAGAGGGGTTAAAGATCATCATAGTGACCTCTATTACCAAACTTTTTTTAATAGGATATCCTTCTTGCGGATCCTCAGGTAATATTCTAGAGGACCAGAAACATGTACATGCTTCTTTTTCAGATGCTTCATTGATAGCAATAGTGATATCATCAATAGTTACTCATTTCCAGTGCATCACATCCTTTGCTGCTTCATATACCACCATGCTCCTCTGCCTTGCTCTATACTAGACTGTATATTCCAATCAGGGAGTGTGTCAGACTCACACATGGTAATAGCATTGTTTAAGACTCACGAGTATCTATATGACTTGTGCCTTTTACTAGGAAAGGAGAAGCCAACAGATGAACTTCCTGGAGGCAGAGTATCAAGATCTACTGATTTCCACGGCTATATCTGCCATTGGATCACAGTCTACTATTTGGCTGCTACTGAATAAGCAGTTCTGGAAAATAATTAAACACATACAATTTATCTACGTATTGTCTTGTACATGTATAAGTAGTTACTTAATTAGTTAGCTGACTATTAGAGATGAGCGAGCGTACTCGGCCACGCCCCTTTTTCGCCCGAGCACCGCGATTTTCGAGTACTTCCGTACTCGGGCGAAAAGATTCGGGGGGCGCCGTGGGTGAGTGGAGAGTTGCAGCATGGAGTGGGGGGGAGAGGGAGAGAGAGGGCTCCCCTTTGTTCCCCACTGCTACCCCCTGCTCCGCCACGCCTCCCCCCGCCCCCCGGCGCCCCCCGAATCTTTTCACCCGAGTACGGAAGTACTCGAAAATCGCAGTGCTCGATCGAGTAATTACTCGAAACGAGTAGGTTCGTTCATCTCTACTGACTATGTATTGGCAGATGACTACTTATCTCAAGCAGAGATGTGCATCTTCAAATCTAGTACTGATTTCTAGAAAGGCTATGTATCTGCAGTGAATGTGGATATGGTATATGAGAAATAAGGCCAGCTGGATAAATTCGAGTGTGTATGACTTGTGATCCGGCATACAAAGTTATTGACAAAGGCTAGAATGTCAGTAAATAAACAGAATGCAAAAGGCATGTAATGTGAATAGATAGTCGTGGATGCCATTCATCTCGCTTCTGGCTGTGACAAGCATCATCAGAGTTGCTTATTGCATTGGTGCTCAATACTCCAGCAATCAATAATGCATATGTCCTGGTTTTCATCAGAACATCTTGTATATTATTTATTTAATTTGTATTGTAGAATGCCATGCAAAGAAACCTATATTGCGATGACACATCATAGTTCACCATGCGAACGACTCAAATTGTTTACAAATGTCAAAATGCACATTTACAAAATAGAAACTTTCTGCCCCTGGAGGATTGTAAATGAAATCTATGATTGTATTGTTTTTTAGCACATGCAAGAAGAATATCAACAGTTCAAGGTGTTATCTCATCAAGACAAGCTCTTTCCCTGTGCTCTATTAGATCATATGGATGTCACAGAGGCCGCTTCCTTGCCAGGACCTCTGAAATATGCCAAGATGTAGAATCATTGCCACTTTTGTACTTTGTTATTTCCAGTTATGAGAATGACAGCACTTATTAATAGACCCCCATGCACCCAGACTGTGCCAAAAATGTGCCCTTTTAGCATATGCTGTGTTGATATGCATTGGTAAGCCTCTTGCTATACCTCATAGAAAAGTGTAGTCTACTGTACTATCCATTTTTTCTCAATGGGAGCCTATGGGTGACATATTCTCATGTACGCCGACACAGTGGGGTAAATTGCAGCCTTCCACTGGAGATATGCATTAGGAGAGCCTCCAACATATCTCTGATCTAGCTCAAAACTAGGTGTGAACAGAACCAAAAGATGCCCATAAACCTGCAACAACTGTCAGATGACTATGACTTCCTAATAATAATAATCATCGTCTTTATATAGCGACAACATATTCTGCAGTGCTTCATAATTCAGAGGTAACATACACAAAATAGGACATAACATGCAATATTAAAGTGATGGACAACTGAAACAATAGGTGTAAGAGCCTTGCTTACAAGAGCTTACAGACTATAAGGGCATACGGTGAGACAACAGGCATGAAATCCTGTTCTGTACAAAGCAGGGGGAAAAAAAAATAAAACTAAAAAAAAAAAATATATATATATATATATATATATATATATATATATATATAGGGTGTTATACATATATACATAAAGCTGTGTGAGTCAATTAGTCAATCATCAATCGTATGTGTGTGAAAACAAGTAAGAGGTGCAATAGGGTATATAGATGACCCAGTGGGGAGGAGGTCGAGTTTCCAAGAGGTAGTGTGGAAGCAGGGCAAATGGAGAAAAGTTTAGATTAGGGAACATGGTAGGCTTCCCTAAAAAGATGTGTTTGTAGGGCATGTTTAAAGTTGCGGGCATTTGAAATTAACTTGATTGCCTGGGGTAGTGCAGTCCAGAGAACTGGTACAGCTCTGGAGAAATCTTGGAGATGGGAGTGGGAGGTTCAGGTTAAAGGAGAACTCAGTCGAAGGTCATTGGCAGAATGGAAAGCATGGGTAGGGTGGCAAACAGATGAATATACACATGAACATTCAGCTCAGACGAATGCTTGTGTGTTTAGGAAGGTAAGCTGCAGTGAAACAGCTCTGGAAATGGTTTATCTCCCAGGGAACAAAATGATTGGGTGTTGAAAGTCCCCAATCCTTCTTGAGCTGCCCCTGTATACATTAGAGTGTTATCCTACCCTGCTGTTATCAGCGGGTTTAAGACTAATGTGTATAGGGGCCTTAGGTTAACAATCATGCACATTTGATTTATGTTTTCCCACTGTCTTGTATCCGCAGTTTAGTCTGCCCCTTAATCGATATATTTAGCAAACACACTGTTCTCCTATTACTCCATTAAGCAGAATTTCAGAAGTGTCCCCAGATGAACTAAACATCACAATTTCTGAAAATAAGCACAATAACCACAACCGTATGCATATCAATTTATGGTTTTTCTAGCATTAGTCATTTGGCTTTCTCATTTTTATGTAAAAAGCCATGTTATTTTACATCAAATGGTAGAGAGGCTGCAATCTCTTGGGTACATTCTCAGCAAAAGTGCACATTTAGTATACATATTTAACGATGAAATATACTTTTAATAAATAAAGTAGCTTTAAATTATGGCATTTACAGAATGAATGGGACTTGTTATTATTTGTTTAAGGTTTTAAATGTCTTAAGGACTGGCATATTTTCAACCTATAGGACCAAGGATTTTTAATTTTTTCATTGCTGTATTCTGAGCCAACTTTTTCATTTCCACCAATATAGCTATATGAGGGCTTGCTTTGGTGTGATGAGTTGTAGTTTTCAATGATGCCGTTTACTGATTAGTAGAGATGAGCGGATCTACTCGGTTCGGGTGTTTTTGCACTCGAGCACCGCTTTTTCCGAGTAACTGACTACTCGGACAAAAAGATTTGGCGGGTGTCGGGGGTTGCAGAGGGGAGTGGGGGGGGGGAGCTCCCCCCCCCCCTGTTCCCCACTGCTACCCCCGCTCCACCACGGTACTCCCCCGAATCTTTTCGTCCGAGTAGTGAGTTACTCGGAAAAAGCGGTGCTCGAGTTTAAAAACACCCGAACCGAGTAGATTCGCTCATCTCCACTGATTAGCTTTTATTAACTTTTTGGGGAGGGGGAATGCAACCCACCTCTTCCCAGCAGCAATTCTGACATTGTTCGTTACACATTTTTCCTGCTGCTTACCATGTGGTTAAAATAACAACTTTACTTTATTCTACGAGTGAGTATGAATACTGACTAGAGATGAGCGAGCACGCTCGGACAAAGCAGTTACTCTAGCAAGCATCGCTCTTCTCGAGTAACTGCTTACTGGTCCGAGCGTGCTCGCTCATCTCTAATATTGACCATTCATTCGATTGATAGACCAGTATTAGAGCTTGTTTCTTGTAGGATGAGTTTTTATGGGAACCATTTTGGGGGTCATATAATTTATTGATTAAAGAAGAGGTTTTTTTAAAAAAAAAAGAAAAAAAAGAATTCCGTGATTGTTTTTTGTGATTCTTCAATATCTTTATTCTTCAGGTTATTAGAATTACAGCCGTACCAAATATATACTTTTTTAATGGCTGATTATTTAAAAAAATTAATTAAATAACTTTTTTGGGAGTGGAAAGAGAGAACATTTTTAATTAAACATTATTGATTTTACTTTTTTCTCCCCTAACAGGACACAGGGTAATGATTTCCCAATCGCTTTTACAATGCTTTGGAATACATAGTATGTATTCCAAAGCATTATTGCCTATCAGTGCTACCATAACATACGAACAATGCATGGCCTAACAGGCAGATAATGATGGCTGACTTAGGGACTTTAACTAGGGATGGCAACCCATTGGGATCCTGAGATCACATTGCAGGGGTCCACAGATGAGAGGAGACCCCTCCCTTTGTCAGCCCTTTTGATGCCGCAGTGGCATTAACCATCAGCAGGGATGGGTGGTTTATCCAGTCCCTGCTCTTGGAGCCAGGGCTAGGCTGTCAATCAACAGCCAAGCATCCTTGCCAGGCTTCTGATTCAGTGCCATGAAAAGAAGCAAGCATCCGAATAAGGCCCCTTAACGACTGATATCAAAAGGCCTATTGGCAGTCGCTAAGGATTTAAATACTCTGGTTACTGTTTTTGGCTGAGATGGCTAGAATTGGAGGTCTCTGTGTACCTGGCATTTGCAGTGGGAGCCTGGCTACCAATTATTGCTGGGCCATGTGGTTCTCTAATGGACACAGCTTCTGCCCATGATGGGCAGATTTCCTTATACTGACTACAATCTTAAAACATGATAGATTTATCACAATGGCTCCTTCTACATGGTAAATCTGGTGCATCTTTAGTCATTTCACTACTGTCAAATATTATACCACCCATTAGCTGGCTTAGTTTTTGACTATTTTTGCTCCAAATATCTTTGGTCCATGACATTGTATTTAGGACATGCTTCCTTCATATGTATCACAAATGTGGTGCAAAGCATGAAGGACAGTTTTCTGGCATAATCTGCACCACAAAACTGATGCATTTTCATAGCAAATCTGCCCCAGTGGCATAAATTGAAAGCCGAGAAGAGAGAATTATCCAATACTTATTGGTATTAACGAACCTTGATGGGTTTCAGTGCCACAACATAAGCTAAAAACACTCAATAAGAAGTCAGTTGTATGTTCTATGTACTGTATGTTAGCAGACCGCTGTTTGAATAGTGCTGGTAATAAATCACAGGACACTCTTGATTCTAAAGTACGTTTATTACTGGCTGGAATTATGCACATCCCAAAGATTCAATTATTGAGATATCATCCCAGTGTTTACAACAAACTGTATAAACCAGATGCATTTGAGACCAATGGCCTATATTAGGGCAATTAAGTATGACAGAGGCTCTTTCTGATTTGTTTTAATGTGTCTTGCTAAGATAAATATTCCATTACCTCTGTGATTGTACCATCTTCCATTAATAATTCCTAGACCTGTTCAGGCTTTTTAACAGAACAATTTTATTGTAATCTAGATTTAACTCTGCAATCGGCACAAACCGGAAGGAAAGTTCTTAGAACAGAGCGGAGTCTGTTTTTAGACAGATTTATTGCATTTTGTAACTCTAGGTCCTGGTAGGAATCACTAAGGTAAGCGTGACCTGACTGTATTGTGCGTGCATGACATCATCTCTTAAGACTAAACGAAGAAGTTACTGAATAATGTAAACATTGTTTAAATATCATCATGTAAGGCCTCCCTCACACAGGGCGTTTTATACAGCGTTTAGCGCTGCCTTTTCAGCCCAGCGCTAAACGCTGTACAACACTCCCATTCATTTCAATGGGGCTGCTCACACAAGGCTGAAAACGCAGCGCCTTCCAACGCTGCGCTTTGACAGCGATGCAAGTTCTTTTTTGGGGCGTTTTCAGCCCTGCGTCGCCCATTGAAATGAATGGGCAGCGGTTTTAGCACTACTGAAAACGAGGCAACACTTGGTGCCGCGTTTTTGGCAGCGTTAACCGCTCGCCGATTTTCGGAGTGAGGGCTTGCAATAGAAGCCCTACCCTTAAAATCAGTCCCACCTAGGTAGAGAAAAAAAGTCTCTGCCGCTGATCCGGGCTTCTCCAACACTCCCAAGTCTATTGCTGTAGGCCAGGTTTGAGAACCCCGCCTCCAGCAAAAGAGGGCTGTGATTGGTTATCGGCGCGCTCAATGTCCAATCACAGCCCTTCATTGACTGTATCAGCCAATCAGTGCCGGCAAGCTCTGAGTGGCTGAGACAGTCAATGAAGGGCTGTGATTGGGCATCGAGCAAGCGCCGACAACCACAGCACTTTATTGCTGGAGGCAGGGTTCTCAAACCTAGCCTACGGCAATAGACTTGTGAGTGCAGAGGAAGCCCGGATCAGCGCAGAGACCAGCGGCCGTGACCTGGACTGCAGCGGCTAGGTGAGTATTACTTCCATTTTTTTCCTTTTCAGCATCCTTGGCTGCGTTTTCAGACGAGCTGAAACCGCAGCCAAAACGCTGGCATAAAGTATGCCAGCGCTGCTGAAACGGGGCGGAATCTGCAGTAAAGGCAGCGTTGAAAAACGCCCTGTGTGAGGGAGGCCTAAAGGTCTTTTCTTGAACGTAAAAGTATGTCTGAGCATTGCTACATATTTTGTGATACCAAGTATGTAAATACATCCAGGAATAGATAGGATGTTTTTGCAAATATCTGTGGGTACAGTATAATTATGGGCGCAAATTTGGCATTTTGCACACTGTTTAGTGTTTTGTGACTCTATGGTTAGATGTTAACACAGTATGGCATTATGTTTGCACCATCTGAGGATTAATTGGCTTTGAATAGGTACAGTATGGCTCTCTATGTGCCTTTTCTGTGTTTTCTTTGGCACTATGAGAGCATTATGTGGCTCAATATGGGCAATATTTCCTACTGTATCTGTACTGCTTGGTTGCATGTGGTCAATGTATGTTATTACCCGGACTAAATATAGTATTTTGGGCAATGTAGTTTGTTTATGGTCAATATATGCTTCCAACTGTATGCGCTGTGTTATCTAACTGTATGTAGTGTGTGTGCATATTTAATGTGCAATATACTGTATGACACTGAGACTTATTTACCTAGGCCAGTGTCTCACAAAGCAGTTTAGGTAAGCCTTGTGCCTGACTATCAGCAATAAATTAATAAGAGTCTTGCACCTCTTGATACATTTGTTTCATCTGGCAGTACCTCCATACACCAGTTAAAGATCTAGGCAAGCTAGAATAGGTTTATGCTATAATCTGTGTCTGTTTTGGACGTAAATTATAGTAAACATGATAGGCTATCTGCTACCATACCACTAACATTACATCATATCCACTTTTTGAAAAAGCAGTGAAGCATGCCATACAAACCCTTAAAGTCACAATTTTGGTGTGCGTGACAAACCTGGCCCATGGGGATTCATAAATAAGCCCCAATGTGCGCGCTATTCAGCTGGGCACTGCCTGTCATTATTTCTCAAAGGAATGTATACCGCTATAGCAGTATATCCATATATTAATTTGGGTGTTAAGCCTGGTTTAGGCACAACGACTATATCGCTCGGAAGATGTCTTTTGAGCGACTTTTGAATGATAATCGTTGTGTGCATTTAGAGGGCAAAGTGATCACTCAAACATTGAGCGATCAGTTTGCGTTCCTAGCGGGGTATGCAGAAGACAAGCAGAGTCGCATGTCTTCTGCATCCATCTGTTCTCTGCTCAGGGCGCTCAGCTGGTATAGAGCTGAGCGCTCCGAGCAGGGTATGCAGAACACAGCTGGACCACTGTGTTCTTCATAGACCAACTGTTCATGGAGCGCTCAGCTGATATACCGATGTGCGCTCCGTGCGGGGTATGGAGAACACAGCTGGACCGCTGTGTTCTTCATACCCCGCCTGTGTTCAGGGAGTGGGATACAGCTGAAACAATAGCATCAGCTGTATCCCACTGTGAACTCCTGATAAGGCTGATCGTTCTCTTTCAGCATGCTGAAGAGAACGAACAGCGATTCCTTAATAAAAAAAACTGCACGATGTCAATGTAGTTACAGACAACGATTTTCGCTCAAAAGATGGCTTTGAGCGATTTTTTGAGCGAGAATGTTGTGTCTAAATCAGCCTTTAATTTGATGGTGTAATACTTTTAAATAACTGGAGATCCCTTGTAGTGATTAGTGAACTTTTGAAAAGCTCAATTCAGCCAGGTCGCCAAACTTTAAAAAAAAGTTTGGTTTGGTCCAAATTACTTTGAACCGAACTGCAAGTTCACCAAAACTCCTAAGGGCGAGCACCCACTGGCGTTTTTTTACCTGCGTTTTGCGTTTTGCGTTTTTCCTGCACAGGCATAGAGATAACATGTGTTCCTGTCCACTGGCGTTTTTTTTGCGTTGCGTTTGCGTTTTTAACATAGGAACTGTCAGTTGCATATGTGTCCTTATTTTTCTCCTAATGCACCCATGAAAGTCAATGGAAATTAATGGAAAAGCCGCGAAAACGCCGCGAAAAACGCGCAGAAAAATCGCGGGAAACGCGGCGAAAACGCTGCGTTTTTTTCCCGCGGAAAACGCAAACGCCAGTGGGTGCTCGCCCTTAAAACTGATGTATAACACTGTCTGAGCCTAAGAGTGATGGATAGTTATGGCTGTTAGACAATATTATACACTGGTATTAAGACTAGCGTTGAGTGTTCCAAACTTGCAGAACCCTGTTTGGGGTAGAACTTTGCTAAAAGCTTGGTTTGGGATTGCGTCGAACCAAACTTTTAGCAAATTTCAACCTAAAACAGGGTTCTACTAGTTCAGTTTTCTCAATACTAATCCTTTGTCCTCCCTGACTCTTGAGAGTTATGAAAGTGCAATAATACAAAACTTAAATTATACAAATTTCAGTACCTAAAGTGTTGGTTTTTTTTGCTACATTGGAACAAAAGTATAAAGTATTTGCCCAAAAATAATGTTAGCAGCAGTTACATTGAAATATATAATATTAAAATATTAAAATTAGCCCCAGCTCAGTCAGAATGACAGAGCGAGAGTAGTAGGTAGGCTGTTGGATAATATTACAGCATTATGGATATTACATAAGTGCAACCTTTATACCACATTTACAAGTCCATTATTTGTGTATTTGTCTGAAACAGAATTTTAAACTGCAGTTATCATGCATCACACTATAATACCAACTTTTAAAAAGTTATACACTCGGTATTTACCTCGAAATGCATAATAGGAGAAAATAAAAGGGTTTCAAATTGTCCTTCAGGTTGTTTCATATGCAGATAGCATCTTACATTACTACTTTTCACTACAAACATGGTCTGTCTTGACATTAATATATTTGTTAATCTGAATACTTAATTCTCTCAACAGTATGTGGATGTAAGATAGGCTCTTTTCACATAGCATCTTTAGTGTGCATCTGTTGTTTCTGTAGGGAGGATTTTTGATGGAAAAGTCGGATGTATACTTTTAACATATATCACTTAGTGGCATCCCAGATATATACTGTTTCAGGCAGCACAACTCATAGGAGGCATATGTGGGTGCGCGTTCCTATAGGGTTGATCGCTACCCATACAATAGTGTCCAGATGAAGAAAGAGGCAGAACAGCACACCAAAATGCAGTTGTTCGAATCATTTTATTGAAATCACGAATCAATTAATATCACTGATGTGGAGAAACTTTGTAGCAGTACACCATATTGGCAAGGTTACACTTTGTCAAGCATATAGTATGTTAGTTTTAAAGAATGAGAGAACCAGGAAAGGATGGCTCGCAATAGTCCTAAGGTATATCTGAATGTAGAAGGACCTATCCGCCGGTGTGCAGCTCTGCGCATCTTTTGAAGATTCTTCTCCTGTTGGGAATTTAAAAATCCGCGCCTCCTGAAAGGGCTGCGTCTGATTGGCTGAGTGCTCAGCCAATCACAAGCAGCACTCAGCTGTCATTCAATGAATGGCTGAGTGCTGTCTGTGATTGGCTAAGTGCTCAGTCAATCAGACACAGCCCTTTCAGGAGGCAGGTATTTATATCCCCAGCAGGAGAAGAAGCTTCAGAAGAGTGCCAGGGGAAGCCAATGAGAGGGCACGCCAGACCTGCAAGCAGGTGGAAAGGTGATGTATATATAATTATTATAATTTCCAGCAGCTAGGGATGATTTTCAGGGGAGGGCTTATGTTTCAAACCCTTCCCTGAAAATTACTGTAGGGATTTCCTGCATCCCATTAAAAGCAATGGGCATGAAGCTGTGGTCATACACATTTTCAGCATGCATGGAGTGCATTTTGTTTTTGTACACATTGGCGCGCAAAAAAATTGCTCGTCTGACTAAGCCCATACAAAGTATCTGTACACCAGCAGTGTTAATTGATTTGTGGGTTCAATAAAAATTATTCAAGCAACTGCATTTTGGTGTACTGTTTGAATTCCTACTTCATTTTGAACTTAGCGTCATCCATCATCCATAGGCTACCATTGTAAAAATTATTTATACTGTATACTGCGTTATTCCATGTAGCAAAAATTGGCAACCTTAATAGAGATGAGCGAGCACCAAAATGCTCGGGTGCTCGTTACTCGAGATGAACTTTTCGCGATGCTCGAGCGGGCGACCCGAGCATTTTTGTATATCGCCGATGCTCGCTAAGGTTTTCATTTGTGAAAATCTGGGCAATTCAAGAAAGTGATGCAAACGACACAGAAACAGATAGGGCAGGCGAGGGGCTACATGTTGGGCTGCATCTCAAGTTCCCAGGTCCCACTATTAAGCCACAATAGCGGCAAGAGTGCCCCCCCCTCCCAACAATTTTTACTTCTGAAAAACCCTCATTAGCAAGGCATACCTTAGCTAAGCACCACACTACCTCCAACAAAGCACAATCACTGCCTGCATGACACTCCGCTGCCACTTCTCCTGGGTAAAATGCTGCCCAGCCCCCCCGCACGACCCAGTGTCCACAGCGCACACCAAAGTGTCCCTGCGCAGCCTTCAGCTACCCTCATGCCACACCACCCTCATGTCTATTTATAAGTGCGTCTGCCATGAGGAGGAACCGCAAGCACACACTCCGGAGGGTTGGCAAGGCCAGGCAGCGACCATCTTTAAAAGGGGCGGGGCGATAGCCCACAATGCTGTACAGAAGCAATGAGAAATCCAATCCTGTGCCACCTTCATCAGGAGATGCACACGTGGGCATAGCAATGGGGAACCCATGTGCCACACACTATTTATTCTGTCAAGGTGTCTGCATGCCCCAGTCAGAGCGGGGTTTTTTATAAATAGTCACAGGCAGGTACAACTCCGCAATGGGAATTCCGTGTGCACCCACAGCATGGGTGGCTCCCTGGAACCCACCGGCTGTACATAAATGTATCCCCTTGCAGTGCCCTGGACAGCAGAGCTAACGTCAGATTAAATGCAGGTGGGCTTCGGCCCACACTACATGCCCCAGTCACACTGGGGTTTTTTATAAGTAGACACAGGCAGGTACAACTTCCTATTGTGAAGTCCCTGTGGACCCACAGCATGGGTGGCTCCCTGGAACCCACCGGCGGTACATAAATAAATCCCATTGCAGGGCCCAGCACAGCTGAGGTAACGTCAGGTTTAATGCAGGTGGGCTTCGGCCCACACTACATGCCCCAGTCAGACTTGGGTTCTTTAGTAGTGGACACATGCAGTTACAACTCTGTGTGGACAAACAGCATGGGTGGCTCCCTGGAACCCACCGGCGGTACATAAACAAATCCCATTGCAGTGCCCAGCACAGCTGAGGTAACGTCAGGTTTAATGCAGGTGGGCTTCGGCCCACACTACATGCCCCAGTCAGACTTTGGTTCTTTAGAAGTGGACACATGCAGTTACAACTCCGTGTGGACCGACAGCATGGGTGGGTCCCAGGAAGCCACCGGCGGTACATAAATATATCCCATTGCATTGCCCATCACAGCTGAGGTAACGTCCGATTAAATGCAGGTGGTCTTCGGCCCACACTGCATGCCCCAGTCTGACCGGGGTTTTTAATACATAGACACTGGCAGGTACAAATCCCTAATGTGAAGTCCCTGTGGACCCACAGCATGGGTGGTTCCCTGGAACCCATCGGCGGTGCATAAATGTATCCCATTGCAGTGCCCTGCTCAGCAGAGCTAACGTCACATACAATACAGGTGTGCTTCGGGCCACAGTGCATGCCCCAGTCAGACTGGTAATATGTACCTTAACAGTAACCGCGTTAGTGGGAATGTGGTGGCGACTGCGGACCTAGTAGCGCGGTTTTATTTAGTTGGCTTTCGGGATTTGGCCAGGATTAAGTGGACCGTGGCGGGGGGATGGTGCGGGGGCTCTCTTATTGTGTCGGTAAAGGTGAAATTCTTGGACTGCCACCAGACAGACCAATGCAAAGGTATTTGCCAAGAATGTTTTCATTGTTGGAGGAGGAGGGGAATGTTTTTGAGTCACTACGTGTCCTCTCCACGTCTCCGTGGTAATATATACACCTTAACAGTAACCGCGTTGGTGAGAAATGGCCTCGCCACCATCATGTCTTTGGGAAGCCTCCATTTCCACACCCCAGTGACATAGCATTAGCAGCGGTATAGGTAGAGCCCAGAATTAGTAACATTTCAGCGGTAGCATTGGGGACAGGCCCCAGTAACATATCACTAGCAGCATTATAGGGGGAGCACAGTATTAGTTCCATTTCAGTAGTAGTAGCAGTCCAGACAGGCCCCAGTAACAATTCCGAAGCAGCAGTATAGGGGGAGCACAGTATTAGTTCCATTTCAGTAGTAGTAGCAGTCAAGACAGGCCACAGTAACATTCCTGTTGCAGCAGTTTAGGGAGATAACAGTCTCTTTCACATCTCAGTAGTTGCAGTATGGACAAGGCCCCAGTTACATTTATGTTTATGTAGCAAAAGTGTAGGCCAACCCCACACACCTTGCTGTACCATGAGTGCAGGCGAAGCCCAAAAAATTACTAGGATTACACTGTAGGCGAGGGCCTAAAAAAATTGGTGTACCAACAGTACTAATGTACCCATTAATCGCTTTGGTTAATGTGGCTTAATTTATAACTAGGCCTGTAGGCAGCCCAGTTAAAATAAAAATTGGTTCAGGTGCAAGTTTCAACGCTTTAATGAGAATTGAAACGTATAAACATTGTTTACTAAAGTAATATGACTGAGCCTTGTGGGCCTAAGAAAAATTGCCCGTTCGGCGTGATTACGTGAGGTTTCAGGAGGAGGAGCAGGAGGAGGAGGATGAATAAAATACACAGATTGATGAAGCTAAAAGGTCCCCGTTTTTGATGGTGATAGAGAACAATGCTTTCATCCGCGGGTGCAGCCTACGTATTGCTTAGGTACCGCTGCTGTCCGCTGGTGGAGAAGAGAAGTCTGGGGAAATCCAGGCTTTGTTCATCTTTATGAGTGTAAGCCTGTTAGCACTGTCCGTTGACAGGCGGGTACGCTTATCTGTGATGATTCCCCCAGCCGCACTAAACACCCTCTCTGACAAGACGCTAGCCGCAGGACAAGCAAGCACCTCCAGGGCATACAGCGCGAGTTCAGGCCACGTGTCCAGCTTCGACACCCAGTAGTTGTAGGGGGTAGAGGCGTCACGAAGGACGGTAGTGCGATTGACTACGTACTCCCTCACCATCCTTTTACAGTGCTCCAGCTGACTCAGCCTTGACTGGGGAGCGGTGACACAGTCTTGCTGGGGAGCCATAAAGCTGGCAAAGGCCTTGGAGAGTGTTCCCCTGCCTGCGCTGTACATGCTGCCTGATCTCTGTGCCTCCCCTGCTACCTGGCCCTCGGAACTGCGCCTTCTGCCACTAGCGCTGTCGGATGGGAATTTTACCATCAGTTTGTCCGCCAGGGTCCTGTGGTATAGCATCACTCTCGAACCCCTTTCCTCTTCGGGTATGAGAGTGGAAAGGTTCTCCTTATACCGTGGGTCGAGCAGTGTGTAAACCCAGTAATCCGCAGTGGCCAGAATGCGTGTAACGCGAGGGTCACGAGAAAGGCATCCTAACATGAAGTCCGCCATGTGTGCCAGGGTACCTGTATGCAACACATGGCTGTCCTCACTAGAAAGATCACTTTCAGGATCCTTCTCCTCCTCCTCCTCCTCAGGCCATACACGCTGAAAGGATGACAGGCAAGCAGCATGGGTACCGTCAGCAGTGGGCCAAGCTGTCTCTTCCCCCTCCTCCTCATACTCCTCCCCCTCCTCCTCCTCCTCCTCCTCAATGCGCTGAGATATAGACATGAGGGTGCTCTGACTATCCAGCGACATACTGTCTTCCCCCGCCTCCGTTTCCGAGAGCAAAGCGTCTGCCTTTATGCTTTGCAGGGAACTTCTCAAGAGGCATAGCAGAGGAATGGTGACGCTAATGATTGCAGCATCCCCGCTCAGCATCTGGGTAGACTCCTCAAAGTTTCCAAGGACCTGGCAGATGTCTGCCAACCAGGCCCACTCTTCTGTAAAGAATTGAGGAGGCTGACTGCCACTATGCTGCCCATGTTGGAGTTGGTATTCCACTATAGCACTACGCTGCTCATAGAGCCTGGCCAACATGTGGAGCGTAGAGTTCCACCATGTGGGCACGTCGCACAGCAGTCGGTGCACTGGCAGATTAAACCGATGTTGCAGGGTCCGCAGGGTGGCAGCGTCCGTCTTGGACTTGGGGAAATGTGCGCTGACCCGGCGCACCTTTCCGAGCAGGTCTGACAAGCATGGGTAGCTTTTCAGAAACCGCTGAACCACCAAATTAAAGACGTGGGCCAGGCATGGCACGTGCGTGAGGCTGCCGAGCTGCAGAGCCGCCACCAGGTTACGGCCGTTGTCACACACGACCATGCTCGGTTGGAGGCTGAGCGGCGAAAGCCAGCGGTCGGTCTGCTCTGTCAGACCCCGCAGCAGTTCGTGGGCCGTGTGCCTCTTCTCTCCTAAGCTGAGTAGTTTCAGCACAGCCTGCTGGCTGGGCTTGCCCACCGCTGTGCTGCCACCCCGCGCGACACCGACTGGTGGCGACGTGCTGCTGCTGACACATCTTGATAGCGAGACAGAGGTTGCGTAGGAGGAGGAGGAGGAGGAGGGTGGTTTAGTGGAGGAAGCATACACCGCCGCAGATACCAGCACCGAGCTGGGGCCCGCTGGGGCCCGCAATTCTGGGGGTGGGTAGGACGTGAGTGGTCCCAGGCTCTGACTCGGTCCCAGCCTGCACTAAATTCACCCAATGTGCCGTCAGGGAGATATAGTGGCCCTGCCCGCCTGTGCTTGTCCACGTGTCCATTGTTAAGTGGACCTTGGCAGTAACCGCGTTGGTGAGGGAGCGTACAATGTTGCGGGAGACGTGTTCGTGCAGGGCTGGGACGGCACATCAGGAAAAGTAGTGGCGGCTGGGAACCGAGTAGCGCGGGGCCGCCGCCGCCATCATGTTTTTGAAAGCCTCCGTTTCCACAAGCCTATACGGCAGCATCTCCAGGCTGATCAATTTGGCTATGTGCACGTTTAACGCTTGAGCGTGCGGGTGCGTGGCGGCGTACTTGCGCTTGCACTCAAACAGTTGCGCTAGTAGCTGGACGCTGCGCTGAGAGACATTGCTGGATGGGGCCGAGGACAGCGGAGGTGAGGGTGTGGGTGCAGGCCGGGAGACGGTCGTGCCTGTGTCCTGAGAGGGGGGTTGGATCTCAGTGGCAGGTTGGGGCACAGGGGGAGAGGCAGTGGTGCAAACCGGAGGCGGTGAACGGCCTTCATCCCACCTTGTGGGGTGCTTGGCCATCATATGCCTGCGCATGCTGGTGATGGTGAGGCTGGTGGTGGTGGCTCCCCGGCTGATCTTGGCGTGACAAACCTTGCACACCACAGTACGTCGGTCGTCTGCACTCTCAGTGAAAAACTGCCAGACCTTTGAGCACCTCGGCCTCTGCAGGGTGGCATGGCACGAGGGGGCGCTTTGGGAAACAGTTGGGGGATTATTCGGTCTGGCCCTGCCTCTACCCCTGGCCACCGCACTGCCTCTTCCAACCTGCCCTGCTGCTGCACTTGCCTCCCCTTCTGAAGACCTGTCCTCAGTAGGCTTAGCAAACCAGGTTGGGTCAGTCACCTCATCGTCCAGCTGCTCTTCCTCCGAATCCTCTGTGTGCTCCTCCCTCGGACTTACTGCAATTACTACTACCTGAGTGATAGACAACTGTGTCTCATCGTCATCGTCCTCCTCACCCACTGAAAGCTCTTGAGACAGTTGCCGGACGTCCCCAGCCTCATCCCCCGGACCCCGGGAACTTTCCAAAGGTTGGGCATCGGTCACGACAAACTCCTCTGGTGGGAGAGGAACCATTGCTGCCCATTCTGGGCAGGGGCCCGAGAACAGTTCCTGGGAGTCTGCCTGCTCCTCAGAATGTGTCATTGTAATGGAGTGAGGAGGCTGGGAGGAAGGAGGAGCAGCAGCCAGAGGATTTAGAGTTGCAGCAGTGGATGGCGTAGAAGTCTGGGTGGTCGATAGATTGCTGGATGCACTTTCTGCCATCCACGACAGGACCTGCTCACACTGCTCATTTTCTAATAAAAGTCTACCGCATGGACCCATGAATTGTGAGATGAATGTGGGGACACCAGAAACTTGCCTCTCGCCTAATCCCGCAGCAGTCGGCTGCGATACACATGGATTAGGAGCTCGGCCTGTGCCCACACCCTGACTTGGGCCTCCGCGTCCTCGTCCATGTCCACGTCCTCTAGGCCTACCCCTACCCCTCAGCATGGTGTATTACGAGTAGAGCAGAAACAGAACGCTGTAATTAAATGTTCCGCTTATTGGCCTGTGGTTGGAGGCTGACTTCCCTTACGGAATGCACAGCAGAGCCAGGAAACAATTTTGCGCACGCCTGTAGTGAGACGTAGGTGCGTATCACTGAGCTAGTGGAATTCACAGCGCAGAAGCAGTCAAGTCGCCAAAGGGCAGTGGTACGCCTTAAGTATTTGGCTTCCCTTTTTTTAAATGGTGAGCTGAAACAGCAGACAGATACTGTATGCAGCGTATATTATGTTTACTGTTTCCCTCTGGCGCTATCACGGCGGTGATGTAACAGAGACAGCAGAGCCAGGAAACAATTTTGCGCACGCCTGTGGTGAGACGTAGGTGCGTATCACTGAGCTAGTGGAATTCACAACGCAGAAGCAGTCAAGTCTCCAAGGGGCAGTGGTATGCCTTAAGTATTTGGCTTCCCTTTTTTAAAATGGTGAGCTGAAACAGCAGACAGATACTGTATGCAGCGTATATTATGTTTACTGTTTCCCTCTGGCGCTATCACGGCGGTGATGTAACGGGCACAGCAGAGCCAGGAAACAATTTTGCGCAAGCCTGCTGTAACGCTTAACTGCGTATTAATTAGGACTACTACCCCCAGCAGACATGCAGTACACTGAAGACGGTCACAGGCAGCCCAAATATAGTATTTTTCCCAAATTTGTTTGAAAAAGCCCACTGCCTATATAGACAGTATATCTCTTTCACCTTTCCCACTGTCTCTGCCTCACCTGTACTGCCCTTATATTCTGTAAAATGACTGCAGACTGAGGACGCAATGGTCTGCACGCCCGATATACAAAAAAAAAATAATTGTGCAACACTGCTAAAAGCAACCTCAACAGTACTGCACACGGTCAGATGTGGCCCTAAGAAGGACCGTTGGGGTTCTTCAAGCCTTAAATAACAGCTAACGCTCTCCCTATAGCAGCTCCAGCATCAGCAGCACTTTCCCTGATCTCTGTCAGAATGCATCTGTGGCGAGCCGCGGGCTGGGCAGATTTTAATACTCGGGTGACACCTGATCTCCCCAGCCACTCACTGCAGGGGGGTGGTATAGGGCTGGAACGTCACAGGAGGAAGTTGTAATGCCTTCCATGTCTTTCTATTGGTCAGAAAAGCTCGCAAATGTCTCAGAGATGAAAGTGAAAGTAACTCGAGTAACGAGCATCTCGAACACGCTAATACTCGAACGAGCATCAAGCTTGGACGAGTACGCTCGCTCATCTCTAAACCTTAACAAACTTCACATGAACAGAGGCCAATGTGGTCTACAGTGCGTTAATAGTGGACTACAGATCTGTTTACCATATGTATCAGGACAGGAGCTTGGCCAGTGCATACAGTAAATGTACACTAAAGATGAAGTGTGAGAGGAGTCTTATCTTACATTTTTAAAACTGCTCTGTAAGGCAGATGGTTTAAAAAGATTTTAATTTTGAATTGTATGTATATATTTAACTTCTTTCTCTCTGCTCTGCTACTAAATTTTACTGAACCTGTAATTGAAACATTGATCAGCATCTTTTTTTTTGCAATCTCAGCTTTAAATTGTCAATGAAGTGTATGCAATAAATTATGAAGTTTAAGATATATTTACTAATGTGCTTTTCCTGAAATGTTTATAAAGTGCAAAAACTTTGGACCGATAACAACAAATGATGTCCTGATTCCTAGCATTAGCTCTGAACAGAGGATTTCCCCTCTATTTACTTTTCATTGTGCAGTATCCCGTAGGGTGACCCGGGACATAGGGCATACGTTGAGGAGCGAGCAGGGTAAGATGTTGGCTTGTCAGGGTGGCACTTAACACGCTTCCTCCCGGAGGGACGAACGTAGTCTCGGCCAAAGCAGTGCTGGACCTCTTCCGGACACCCCTAGGAGAGGGATGCCCAATAAACATTAGAACAGGGATAGAAGCTGTCAGGGGTGATCCCACCATTCTATTACACACTGGAATGACCTTTGGCAGAAAATAAAGTAGCCACAGACAGTCAGACAGATTTGATTAGGAGTACCTCCACCCAGTGGTCCCAGACTTCAGGACGCTTGGGCGTGAACAATTGAAGAAGAGTACCTCCACCCGGCAGTCTGAGATTTCAGGACGCTTGGGTGTGAACAATTAGTAAAAAGTACCTATGCACTGGGCCTTGGGATAAACTCACTCACGGTTTGCTCACGCTCTCTCTCTCTCCACTTGGGGGCTCCCTCTTCTCTCATGCTTGAACAGTCAATCCGGGAAACCTCTCTTCTTCTTCCAGTCTTAACTACATGAGAGTTAAAGGTACCTCATGTAGCTGGCACTCTTTAGCAGGAACACAAAAGACATGAAACTCCTTTCCCACTCTCAGACACTCCTATTTATCATCACACTCATACCACGTGACAGGACATAAATTTATACATTCACAGGCAATCTGCAGGCTCTTGCAAACACTTAACCCATCACACGCTGCAGCTGTGCAATACACAAAACAGAATGAGTAGACAGATTTGCACAGCGCACCAACATAAGACATGACATGTATGACATTATGGAGGGGGCCAGAAAAAGCATGTACAGGGCCACTACAATTGCATTGTAAACTCTTTACATAAATTTTGTATCATCAATAAAGTCAATAGGAAAGGCGTTTGGTGCCGTGTTAGTTGAACAAAGTGTTACTGCTCTTGTAAAGGGAAACAATGAATTCTAATAGGTTATTTGTGAACCAGTGCATAAAAAAAGACCCAAAAGTCAAGTGATTGGTTCCAAGATCAACTCTTGGGTTTGTGTTCTGCTGGACATGTGGGACCCTGTTCTAGTAAGAGCCTATTATTGTGCCAGAAAGAGGGTCCACAAGAGGATTCTCTATTGCTCAGTTGGGCCAGCCCATTCCTTGTTAGAAGGCAGGCCATTACTTGTTATATCATAAGTGTTATTTTTTTTTACTTTGGAACTCCCACTTCCATCCATCTTTTGCCAATTATCTTTTGGAAAAGTCATCTACACAGAAGTTCATTTACTTTTTCTCCCTGCATTCTGGATCTTTATTTAATGTGCCCAATAAAAATCATGAACAGTACAAATGTGTGTATTATTAGTTTAGTTAGGTTGTATTTGACTATAATTGTGACTTAGATAATAATCAGAACACATTTAATTAGTCATCACTGCAGAAATACAAGTCATTCCAGAGGGTTCACTTACTTTTTTCTTTCAGCTGTAAACTCCAAGATAACCTTTGTAAAAGGATGTGTCAAAAATTGTCATTTCCTTGTAGCAGTAATAATGATAGAGTTGTGTTTTATTTGTAACTATGGTATTCTCATCTAGTAGTATTTGCATATAGAATATGTACTATTCCACATGAGTTGCAGCCTTATTATTTTAATGATGGACTGCACAACTCAAAGTGAAGATCCAAAACTGATGTTCCAGCTTTCATTAAACAAAATGACAATATATAGGATTTAGCTTTTGAATTATCCCTGTAAGGTCCTTGCAGATGCCACTTAATGGCACCACTTCTGAAGCAATGTGAATGATCTTCCAATTTAACATGACAAATCAACTATCAATAATATTGACTTGTGTGATAGTGAATTGTGTTGTGATACGGACTGACATGACCTTTATTCACTAAGTTGCAAATATACAGCAACTCAATCAAATTGAAATTCAGGGAGTGCACTGAAATTCTCATTTTGATTAGTTTAACCATTAGGTAAAATGTTGATACCTCTAAAACAGTACACTTTAAACTAATGAATTCTGTTAATGCAAGAAAAAGGAAAATCTCAAGATATATGGCCAGTCTTTTAAAATCACATTCATTATTGTGCTACAATCAATGTGATTGTTCTAAGTCATCACTAAAGCTCCAGCTTGTAGACTCTTTCAGAGAGAAGACAGCCCATTTGACTCACTAAGAAAGAGAGGACAGCTCTTTGGTCTCATAGTCTCAAGTTAAGCATAGTTTCCTGAAAAAAAGTAAATTAAAGATGAGCAAGACACATAAAAGGGAAGAGATATCCCTAGAAATATCTGGTGAAATAACACAGATTAAAACCCCAAAAAGCTGAAATACTATCAAATATACTCTTGTCATCACTAATAATACCCCTGAATTACAGCAATCAGTAAATAGTACCTGAGTTTTCAACAAGTTTTATAAAAAAATTATAGGCTCTCTTAACTACTCATTTGCTGCTATTTGCACCCCATTGTTTTGTTGCTCTGTTATTTGAAATCTACTTCCATACAGAAGCATGCAGCAAGCTTAGCATTCTGCCAGTAGTTCACTGTCCTGCACTTTCTTGCCATGACTTTCCATGCTGCATTGCACAGTCTGTGGTCCAATCAGCAGGGGCGCAGTATCTGAATGTCTGCAGCTCTGCTCTTCCAGGAAAATTCAGGCATTCTAGATGTCTCTAAATAGTGACTAAACCTAATATAATCTGTGTACTAGGGTGGCCCATAGAGATATGGCAAAATGAAGTGGCAGCTACACTGCAAGACACCTTCCCAATTTGTTACATCTGCTAATAGTAATGTTAGGGTAAAGTTTTAGCTTTAAATTCCAACTGCAAGATGGTGCTCAAAACCGATGTAGATTATGAGAAATGGCGCTTAGGTGCAAGATTTCCAGTTACACAAGTGACAGCATTAATGTTAACAATTTGCTTTTGCAAAACAATCACTATACTTTAAAACATTAAGTATTAACAATGGCATGTGTCCAATCATTTGTACAATCTACACATTTGTGCCGTTCCTACAAAAATATATCTAAATATATGAAAATAGTCAAAACTGCAACACAAACACTTGTCAGTCAGCGCTTAAGAACTGGACAGCAAACTTCTTGGTTGTGTTGGAACAGTCTTGCGATTTGCTTCCATGATTTGAAGCAACAGTTGTTTTTCTTCTTCATCATTAGTAAATTTCATGCTCTTTGAGTACAACCTTGTCTTAGACATAGGAACCTGAAACTCTGTCCCAAATAAAGGTTTGTTAAAAGGAAAAAAAATAGAGGGTGTCTTGCTTTGTAGTTGGAAGTTACATTTTTTTTGGGCTACCCTAGTGTGTACATACACACACAGAAACACACAGAAGTGTGGTAGAGAGGAGGTAGAAATTGTGGAGAGCATTATCACTGTGTCTGCAGACCTGTCAGTCTACAGCCTCTGAGTGTACAGGAGCACCCCTGTGAAGATAGTTCCTCCCCCACTGCTAAGGAAACAGGTTGTGTGCTGCATACTGATGAAGGAGCTTTCCAATATGACACAAGCTTAGGACACCTCTCCATGTTTACAGCATATGGCCGGTTTATGGGCTTACAGTGGAGGAATGCAAGTGAGTAGAAAGATATAAATTACAGATTCCAAATCAGCGTCTTTTAAGCTATTTATGGTTTACTTTAGTCTATGGAAATTCTCAACTATGACAATCTCTATGTAGGAATCATGGGAGTATGTAAAGAGTCAAGATATATAACACATGTATAATACAAGCATAAAGTAATGGGGTTCACTCAGTTCCAATTCTGTTGTTTATTATAGAGATTTTCATCTCCTTTATATGCCTATTATACTTTTGGACTATCATTATTCTTGATGTTTTGGATTAGCAATAAATGTACCTTCCAGGTAGGAGTTCTCTATAGAGGCAATACAAGATAGGACCCCATGCAACAGATAGGCAGCTAATAGCATCATTATCTGCATCTCGGTCATTTAGCATATGCGTGTTGCTATTACATAATTCACTAAGGACAAAGAAAATAAATCTGTCTAAATGTACAAAAAGTAGTTATTTATTGAATTGCACTTCATACACCAATAGGTATAAGTGTATATACAGTCGTATGCATGTATTTTATTAGTAATATACATAATATGCAAAAATATGTCACGATCAACTGGGTTATAGCAGGATTGCAGTCAATGGAATAACTTTGTTGGATCATTGATTACCTTGTCAGTTTTTGTCTGGTCTTAATGGTCTTAATTAGAGATGAGCGAGAATCGTTCTTCTCGAGTAACTGCATTCTCATCCAAGCAGGCTCCGGGGGAGGGGGGTTGGCTGGGGGTAGTGGGGTGGAGAGAGAGAGAGATCTCTCTTACTCCCCCCCCCCCCCCATGCTCCCATCCTCTCCCCTCCGCCGCCCCCTTCCCGAGCCTGCTCGGACGAGAATGCAGTTACTCGAGAAGAGCGATGCTCGCTCGAGTAACTGCCTTATCCAAGCATGCTCGCTCATCTCTAGTCTTAATCCTTTACCATCTGCCGACATAAATTGACTGCATATTTTTCATATAACCACATCATTGTGGTAGGAGAATTTATCTATCTAGCTATCTTTTATCTATCTATCTATCTATCTCATATCTATCTCATATCTATCTATCTCATATCTATCTATCTATCTATCTATCTCATATCTATCTATCTATCTATCTATCTATCTCATATCTATCTATCTATCTATCTCTCTATCTATCTCATATCTATCTATCTATCTCCTATCTATCTATCTATCTATCTATATATCTGTCTGTCTATCTATCTATCTATCTATCTATCTATCTATCTATCTCATATCTATCTATCTATCTCATATCTATCTATCTATCTATCTATCTATCTATCTATCTATCTATCTATTTATCTATCTCATATCTATCTATCTATCTATCTATCTCATATCTATCTATCTATCTATCTCATATCTATCTATCTATCTATCTATCTCATATCTATCTATCTATCTATCTATCTAAAAGCCGCTTTATAGCCTTTGCTTGCAATGAACACTGTAGACTTCACAATCATGTGCAATGCAATATGTCCCATAGGTTGATTGTCATTCCACTTCAATAATTATTTCCAGTCTAGTTTACTACAGCGGACACTGTGCAATATAATCCACGCTATAAATCTATCCCTTACAATGATTTAGAGCCTTATGGCCAAGATGATGTTGCTCATCCTTCTATGTAATTATAGCTCTGCTTAATGATAGAATTAACCAGTCGCTTCTCAGTAGAGGTAGATAGCCTGTAAAAGTCTTTTCTATGCCCTGCTTACAGCCTATAGCACATTATCTAGGACTAAATCCAATAATGTATGCTGCATAAGCATTGCCATTTTTTTCATGCCTGCTTAACTATTGCATTGATAGCATTTGTAATATATAGTCCATTGAAATGCATTTTATTTGTTGCAGAGAAGAACCACCCACTTTTTTACATCTTCATATCCAACTGGGATGTAAAACCGAGTACAAACCATCAATTTTTCAAATTTTTTTAACCCAAATGATTTAGTTAGTTCTACCTTAACTGGATACAGTAGAAAGTGTTGCAAGCATATGAAGTGCAAACTGTCCACAGTTCCCCTCTAGTGTTTCCTTTCGAGCCCTGCGAGTCACTGAGCATTTCCTCGATAGCAAAAGATTTTGCTTAGTCACATGTCCTGGCATGCCTTAAAATCCTGGCTGGTGTTTGGAAGTCTCATCGTGACCCGGTCTGACATCATGTTCTGCAAGCAAAATGAACCAATACAATCAGTACAGTCTTGGTACTTTACCAGCAACTACTGAAACACAACAAGGCTCAACAATTGAAGGAGCTACAATTTACTAAGGGAAGATCTGTTTAATATGCTGCTTGATCTGCCAGGTTTATAGCCTAGGAAATCTGAATACAAATGTTGATGCAAATGAGGATTCATTATTCCTGCAATGTCTTTGTGTTTCAGCTTAATGCAGCTTGGTCTCTGTGATAGGCTTCAGGAGCAGTTAGAAATCAGGATAGAGAAATAGGAAGATAGAAGAAAATGAGATAAGAATGGAAAGAAGAAGAAGAAGAAGAGCAATAAGGCTTAATATGAGAAGACTTGCACAGTATAGAAATGCATCCACATTAGCGTTGACTCCGTGACAATAAAGCACATTTGCTTACCCAGATTACCAGCACTGAAAATGAAGGAGTTAAGCAGTCAGGACATTATAATTAGAGCCAGAACAGGCTTTTTTTTTTTTTCAATGATTATACCATATTGTGCCCATCATCCAGAAAGTGTCCTATTTCGCTCCACGTTTCCAAATTCTTTCATAATTACAGACCTCATCGACTAGAAGACACCATTCATTCAGATCTCTTCCCAAGATTACATATAAATGAAAAAAAAAGACCTTCTAATTTTCATTCTTCCGTATAATTCCCCTTACTGAAATATTCTTAGGGACATAAAATTGCTTCCATGACATGCACAGTGCGAGAAGTGGGAAAAAAAAAATGAGCACAGTAAAAAAATGCATAGGTTTATTATGAAGCCAAATAAGCATATGGATTACAAAGGGTGCAGAATTAAAGAGAAAAGGAATGCCCCTTGCATATGAAACACGATTAAAATATACATCTCATCATGCAGTCTTCTCTTACGCCGCAGATTTAAATACCTGTTCAAGAAAAAATAATGTACTGTTGGTTCAATATCTAAAGGATTTTTGATGTTAAGCATATGCGATAATTCCAAAGTCAATGCTGTAGGCTTGTTTTATCATCCATAAATAAAGCCCATTTGCATCCATTCAGTCAAATTAACTCCATTAAATTCTGCGGTTATAATTAGCTCCTTCCCCAGTCTCGTACGTTTAGGATGCTCGGGTGCTTGCCGTTTTGATTAAATCCACCATTGTCTTCCAATAGCTGGTACTAATTCTTCCAGGGAAATATTCATTTGAGGTGTTATTTTATTCTGCACTGCTGTTAGTTGTTTAATTTACGCCAGGTCCCTGCAGTGCTTTCCTTTAAGCCATCCTCTTTGTCTTGCCTTTGAAATTTACCAAATCGTACAAGAAATCAATACTTAATTGATTATTCACTTTTCTGCAGCTTCAAACAGCAAGCACACATAAGATGCTAAAGTAAGGCACCCTGTTTCCATCGCAGAAGGTTGCTTGGTGGCGAGGATAGACTAGTCTCCAACAGCAGACACTTCATGAGCTGTGCAGTGGTGTATGGTGCCAGCCTCCGATAAAGAAAACGAAGATACTCTAATGAAACAGGAAATGTTCCCTTGTGAGACAGATCCATCTTAATGCTTTAAAAAAAAAAAAAGCTGATGCAGAAGCAATAGTATGCATACTCTTCTCTTGCAGTTTGCCTTTTGTTTCTTCGCTTACTCTTTCCTCACCTGTGGCAAGTTGGAGATGGAGAATCTGGAATGCCACCAAATTCCCTGAACCCCATATTGTCAATGGGGGGGGGGGGTGATTGGTACCTTACCTTTTTCTTTGCAGTAAAGATGGTAAGCACGTATCATTGCGAAATGTAGAACAATTTCAAGCGAGAGAGAGAGAGAGAGAGAAAGCAGAGCGAGAGACAGATGGCGGATCTGGCCACCAGCCAAAGTCAGTGAAATGAATTACATTGCTGAATAACTGTACATCATTGATTTTACCACTTGTTGCTGTATGGCTAAAAAAAAAAAAATTAAAAAAAAAGGCCTTCATCTTGGCAGGAGGAATCCCCTTATGCGTCATGCCCCAGACAACTTCAGATACGTAAGTCACCACACTGCCAGCACTATAGCAATGCGTGCCCGCCGAGGGTGTCTATGAAGATGAAAAACAATCACGGCAATCCAGCCATTTTGCGTAATGAAGAATTGAGGACTGGCATTCAGACACGTTTGCTATGTGCCGCATGTTAATGCATGCTGAGTAGACATCCTCCCCCTTTGCTATGAGTGGCATTAAGACGAAGACCTCTCTAGAGCAGCCACAGTGTGAGCAAAGATATGCAAGGCAGCATATCACCGCTACCATATTTAATGTGGCATGTACAATACCATAGAACAACCGGTTGCTGTCTTCGTAGATAAAAGCAGATCCCTGGGTTACATTGTTTGGGTGTTTTAAAAACATACACACGTGAAAAGAGGAAAACAGCTGAAACAGACTGTTCAATAAATGCTTCATACCAAGGATGAAGGGAGATATTATGGCATGCCCAGGGGGGCTTTGGAAATCAAATACAATGTTTGAGTAGCACAATTTGAGGTACATTATAAAAAAGCAATTTGAATTGCCAATGAGGCGACACATATCTGCATGCTAATTAGACCTGTGTCAAACTAAGTCTGCGGGCTTCTCTTGATGGTTAGAACACTCATCCAGCTCTGCGGAGATATTTTCTCCTTCCTGCATAAATTATCAGCTTTGTTCTGCTGATCATTTGCAGCAAACAAACATGAAATGTAAGATCAAAAGGCGATTCTGAAATTAAAATTATTGATTGCTGGAGCCTAGATTTCAGAATCTAATTAGAAGAGGCACAAACAAAAGCTGATATTATTACAGATTGTGCCTGAGCAAGCAGCCAGATAGAACAAGGTCTGTAATTTATCTTTGTTTATGCAGCCAAGGATATTAAAAATGTAATTAAAATGGTAAAACGAGATGATCAGAAATAGCCACCTAGTGGCAAGTATATTATTTTAAATGAATGAGCTATGTAAATAAAACACAGCATTTTCCAATTACATCCCATCAAGCCAATGCAGGAAAATGTTGGGGGATTTTTTTTTTCAAATATGTTATCTTTTACATCAAGAACTACGTGCAATCCACAAAACAAACATTAGAAATGAATACTAAAGTATCCTGGAGAATCATGGGATATTTGAAAGATACAATAATTAAATTGGGTTATGGCATACAAAGTTTTATAATATACATCCCCATACACCGTGTTTATTGGGTTGTTATTTGGTAGTTGAACTTTTTTCTATGATTACATTTATAAAAAAAATGCACTTAGAAATTAGTTTCCTTCTTATCTGAAGACTTATGGCCAAATAGCTATACTGGTTAACAACTTCACAGTACTGGTGTGCCACTATTGTAAAAAGTTGCTGTAGTAAAGAACAACAGTCTCCTAAAGATATTTTGTATAACATTTGGGGGCCTGAATGGCCCAGTGTTGGTCCTTGTTTTGGGGTCTTTTATTATAAAATGGGTTGCCAACCGGACGGTTGATTCTGATACTTTTTGGACCAAGTCCTTTGTAATTATGGCCAGATAACATGAGGAACCCATCTTGGGAATTATCTTATGCTTGGATAAGAACTTTTTACAGTTTGTAGGATCATTTTAAAGTTTCAAACATTATGCCTTTATCATGACTTTAAAATTGCTTATACAATATGTTTCGATCAGTGGTCCCAACCCGGGGCTCAGGAGTCATATGTGGCTGTGTAGCTCTCCATGTGACTTCCTTATCAGGATCACATGTGCTAGCAGTTGACATTATTGCAGACATATCCCAACCACCAATCAGTGTCAATATTTATCAGCAACTGTTTGCAATTTTGCTATTTTTTGCTTCTTTCAAAATGAAAAATGTTGATACCGTGTTAGCCGGGACTAGCTAACATGGTAACAAGCTTTTTTGTTCTACTGACTAACAGTGTACCAAAACTTTTTAGTTTCTAAGATCAGTAACATTTTGTTTCTTCACATTTACAGTAGGGCTACATGGCACAACACACATTGCATGGCCAAAGATTACACTATGGCCCTGCAGCATTCCATGTAAGTGAATGTGGTTTCATTGTGACTCACAAGTTGTAGTGACCCAATCACAAATACTCCATGAGGGCTGTGTTTCTTGCAATTGCAACAACATTATAGTGGAAAATGTGGCTACATGATATGTGCTGTGCTCAAAGTCACTGTTTAGTCCTAGTCCTCAGAGTTTCTCTCTATTATTAAGTTGCATGTGGCTCCCGACTATTACTTTGAGATGTATGCATCTCATAAGGTACAAAAGGTTGGCGACCTCATGTTTAAGAAGGATTTTGATCAACAAAACTAGCATACAATGGGTAGAAACTCAAGAAAATTTGTATCATTTAATGAATGTAAGTGGAAAAATCTGCACTAAAGCAATTTAATGGGGTTCTCAGGATATACATACATATTTAGAATTAAGTTAACTTTGGCTTTGATAGATGACCCAGTGAGATTGCTTCTAGGGATTAGGAAGGATTTTTTAGAGGTGAGGCTTTGTGGGAGGATATAGGGATTTAGAATTTGTCTATGCCGCTTTTCTTTCTTCCCATGACTTTTCATTCCTTGGTTGAACTTGATGGACATATGCAAAGAGTAGAACACCAACAATGGCACTGTTGTATGAGGAACCAATATTGGAAGCCCCCAACACCATCCAACTATGTCCAACAGGATTTATTGAGCCCTCAAGGCATGAATATACAGTATAACACAGTTCAACCCTCACAGGGGAGGTATTTTTGAGGCGTGAAGCCCACCCAGTTCCATACTAGACCATATAAAGTTTGCATTTGGATGGAGTTCTTGATCCTATGAAGACCTCTGCAAGGGTTGAAACTCTATGTACTGTATCATTTGCCCTGACAGTACAATAAATCTTGTTAGACATAATTGGATGATGTTAGAAACTTCCAACATTGGTTCCTCATACAGCAGTGCCACTGTTGACGTACTTCTACTGTTTTCATCTTTACCGAGTGGGTTGAGGTGTTTAGGACTAAACCTTCCAGTGTTTGCCATAACTCGGAGCTGCTGAAACCAATGGGAAGGGATAACCCTTAACACCAGGCTATCATTAGAGTTGTGCCCAGACAAGCATGACGATTGCAGGTGAGAGGAACAAAAAAATCATTTTATTCCTTTTCATTAATGAGACTATGACATTTAGATCTGCACTTCTGTCCTCTCTGTTTTTTGCATTGGAGTCCTTAAATTGATTGATGGACATGTGTCTTTTGTCAACCATACTAATCATGAATCTACTGTAACTACACTCATGTTCTAATTTCCTTATTCACTCTACATTAATCTAAGATGTTACCTGTCGCTGGATACTTGTCTACTTGCATTGGACTCATGAAAGAGGGATACATTAATTGTAAAAAGAAGCCGGTATTGGAGGCCTTGATGGTATGTGGGCATCATTATGAACAGTCAGAATTAGACAACGGGATGATTCTTTCACGATCAAGTATAAAATACACCATGATAAATGGACCCTTTGACAAGATATTAAGCAAGAGCTCACATTACAAGAAATTGGACTTTTCCCAGGTCAGTATATAAAATTCTAAATAATTATATTCAAGTGTTTCTTAAACATTATTAATTATGCTTTCCACTATGGTTGTCAGTTGTCACATATGTTGGACCTTACAATAAAAAATGCTTATTCTGAAAAATTTAAGTTAGACACAGTACATTATTGTACAGATCTAGCATGCAAAATAAAATACATAAGTATAAGTATGTTATATGTCTATTACATTAAAATATAAAGAAAAAAAAGTTGAATCTATCATATTGTACGAAATTAGGTTTAAACATTTTAATTAAAGTGACAGATAGACAGTAGTTGGCAAACAAATAAATCTTTTCTAACTATACGTTCTCGTCTGCTAATTAGGAAATGGAAATAATTTTGCAACTAATTATTTGTATTTACAAACAGTAGCAGCCTATGATGATCAGTGCTGTAATATTTAATGGGATGTCTTCTAATATACACTATTTGTAAAAAAAAAGAAAAAATCAAGCAACTAGAGGGACTTGTCATTTTGTTGCAAAACTTGGCATACAGTTACATCTCAGGCAGATATGCAAATAAATAGTGTTGGGGTGTTATTAGATGAACGATCTTGCCACCTGAGGCCCTAAAAGTGGTTCCATCTTTGATGTATAAAAAGGCTCTCAGAGGATATTTGTGTGAAATGGACCTTTTTTCTCTTGTGTAGAGCTTGTTAACCACTAGTCATGCCTCTATGATGTAATCAAAGGGATTTTACAGAGTTTTAGAGGGGGCATATTATACTGGGGAACAATTTTGAACAACATTTTGGTTGACTTTGGTTTTTAGGTGATTTGAACTAAAATAGGCATGCTGATTTTAAAAAAAAATCAGTTAATTTTATTTTATCACATCAGGTTTGTTCTCTAAAGCTTATCTTAATGTAATTACTCAAGCCTGGGTCGAGTGGAGCAATAGTGTTCTCCTATTGGCCAAAAGCGAACCTCCCTCGAGTGGGGAGGGGTGGAGAATGACCTTGGTGACTGGTGACAGGTTGTTATATGTCTAGGCTATTCAGATACACATGCGATAGTGTGCTGAGGAGATGTGTGTCACTTCATAAAGGGAATTAGCAACATTTATTTTTTTATTTACACTTATTTCCTTTCCTTCAGATCATGTCTGCATCTGCTATTTCTTGTTGAAAGTGCCTAAATAGCCCTAATTCCTTTTGCTATATTTGTGACAGAGCCACTATTCCCAGTCAAAGGGCGAACATCGGTGCGTTGGTCAAGTAAGTCTATTTTGCATATTTCAAAGTTAAACTTGGTGATCAGGATACGTCTTGGGCTACTCAAAAGGTGTGCAAGCAGTGTGTTGAGAGTATATAAATGTGGACAAAGGGAACTCGTGATAAGTTGCCCTTTGGTATACCTATGGTTTGGTGAGAGCCAAGACATCATTCCAGTGACTGTTACTTTTGTATGGCGAAAACTTCAGGATATAACAAGAAAAATAAATGTAAAATAGAGTATCGTAGTCTGCCATCAGCTATACATCCAGTGTCTCATTCAGCTGAAATCCCAGTGCCAGCTTTTGTTGAACTATTCTCTCTTGAAGAACATGATTATAGTGAAGAACTAAATGACAGCAGTGATTAAGATTTTGAAATTGAAGATGACTTCGTAAAGGATTTGATCAGTATCAATGAGCTGCAGGATTTGGCACAAGATTTTGGGCTATCGAAAAGGCTTCAGAACTCCTAAACTCCAGAACTCCAAAAGAATGCTTGGCTATTAGAGATGAGCGAGTATACTCGCTAAAGGCAATTGCTCGAGCGAGCATTGCCCTTAGCGAGTACCTGCCTGCTCGAGACGAAAGGTTCGGGTGCCGGCGCGGGGGAGCGATGAGTAGCGGCAGTCAGCAGGAGGGAGCGGGGGGAGAGAGTGAGAGAGATCTCCCCTCCGTTCCGCCCCGCTCTCCCCCGCAGCTCCCTGCCCGCCGCCGGCACCCAAACCTTTTGTCTCGAGCGGGCAGGTACTCGCTAAGGGCAATGCTCGCTCAAGCAATTGCCTTTAGCGAGTATACTCGCTCATCTCTATTGGCTATCATTCAAATGCATTGTCCAGGACTTTCTTGGAAATAAGCGAGCCAAGAATTACACCGAAATTGTACAGAAACTCTTGTAGAGCTTCACAATGCTTGGTTGCAACATGAGCATCAAGGTGCATTTTCTGCATAGCCATCTTGATAACCTTCACGTGGTCAGTGATGAGCAAGGTGAATGATTTCATCAAGATTTGAAGGTCATGGACGGACAATATCATGGTAGATGGGATGTACATATGATGGACGACTATTGTTGGAGCATCAGGCAAGATTTCCACAGATTGAACACTCCAGGAAAAGCTGTAAATGTAAATTTTTACCTTAACTGCTACTACTTGCACACAATTTGACATGCAAAAACAATATATCCCTTGTATGGACAATATAACTTTAAATAAACATTACATTCAGGTAATGTTAAATTTTTACATTTTATGTACATTTTGTATCGTTTTTTGGAAAAAATGGTGGGTATCCTGTATCTTAAAATTTTGATGTGATAGAGAAAAACTAGGGTCATTTTTGAATTCAGAAGCCAAAAGTTAGTAAAAAAAACAAGTGTAAGATCTAAGTCAACAAAAATTATGTTGCCCAGTGTTATTGGAATGCGAGAAGCTGGATGGTTATATCAATGAATTGCCCACCACCTGGGCCATTCTGACTAGACTGTTAGCAGGTGTTGGGACCAGTAGATGCCTGAGGCATGCACGCACAGCGCTCGGGCTCAGTATGTCCTCAACAGACCATCTTTGACACTAACCCACTGTCGCCTCCATTTGCAGTGGTGTCGTGAATGACAAAACTTGTTTGCTACTGAGTGGAAGCGAGTTGCTTTCGAAGACAAATCCAGGTTTAGTTTGGCCACTGATGATGGCCATGTTTATGTCTGGAGACCGAGGGATGAGTGCCTCAATCCTGACTTTGCTGTGGAGCCTCCATGCCCACCCGTATCACATCTTCAATCCAACAGGGTACTAGAGCCTCCCTTCAAGTGTTCGGTTTTCTGCAATGAATGATCCTTTGGCTCAGATATTGTAATCACTTACTTATATCAACGTTACAACCACACAAAGTTTAATTCGACTCCAACAACTCCTTCTAGGTGCTTGCTTTTGTTCTAGAACGAGTGTCTGTTCCCAGCATAAATAAAAGGTGCAGATTTATTATAATATTCATTTGGTATTTTGTTTTTGTGAGATCTCAAACTGTTCAAGCTGCGCTTAAAATGACTAATTAATTATTAACATGTGGTTAGAGTTCTGCTTTACTACAAACACCGAATCTCTTTTACTAAATCATGATCTGGTGACAGATGCGAGAGATTTCAAGGCGCCAACAGTGCATATTGCCTTCTGCCCATCAATCTGATGGATTACTAATTTCTAGTAAATCAGGCTCAGAGACTAAAAGTTGTAAGAAGATACATGCTTTATAGTGACAGCAGAAACCTCTGCTATCTCAAGCATAAAATCAGTAGCATGCTGGCTTATTTTACCTAGTCACTCAGCTGTTTCTACAATACATGAAATCTGCCATTCACAATTAAGCATTTTCTGGCCAATTAAAGTATATTTTGCTCATTCAAGTAGAAGATTTTATAAAGAAGATTGGTCTTCTGAATACTGATTACTGGTTGTTTCAAAAATTAAATCTCAAGGGAGAATATTATTATAGCTACAATTCTGTATACCTGACATTTTCTTTTACAAATTTCGCCAGACTCAGACCCCATGCTACTTTCTATGGTTTTTCTTATTAAATTTATGCAATGTATAATCTTTAAAGGGACAGAGAACAGACCTCGTAAAGTTTTTTTCTGTTCCTAGCTAACAAAAATAGAAATAGGTTATCTTTACATGCAAAATATAAATAACATGTAAATGGTATGTCATCATAACAGCAATAATACAAGAAAAATGAGCAATTCACAAGAAGTTAAATTAGGAACATTAATAGAATCCCAGTACACCTGGGACACCCTAGGGGGCCTTGATTGATGTGTGTTGGCAGTGCATGTAGATCACTGTGCCACATGTTATGTGATTTTGATCGTTCTTTAAAAGGGAATAGTAAAAAGAAAAGATCTTCCCTCCGAAATACCCACTCATGCTTCAGATAGGTCATTGATCAAGTTTCCTGAATATTAATCTTAATTAGTTCTTTACTGCATGTGCTTCTAGTAGACTCATGCTAAATACCTTGGTAAAGGGAACTTGTCACCACTGAGCAGCAACCTAAACTAAGTTATAGTGCTGTTCGGGTAGGTGAGGGGTAAACGGGGGATGTATTCTTTATACTCAACGCGCCCACGCTGTCTGTTGGTAAAGTCCGTGCACGGAATGACTCTTTTCACACACTCCTGAAGAAGTCTATGCAAGTGTGCTGGACAGCGGTCTGAAAAGAGTGCAATTTTTGAATTGACACGGACTTCAGCAGTGAACAGCATGAAAATAGGTGAGTATTAAAAAATACATTCCCCGGATCCCCGTCACCTCCCCAAACAGCACTATGACCTAGTTTATAGTGCTGTTCAGAGGTGACAGATTCCCTTTAAAATATTTTACGAGGGTCGTACTGAAAGTTATGCAAAAGTGGTCATAACTTTATTGACTGATGTAGATAGTTCAAATTGCACATATGGTTGGAGTGACTCTCCCTCCATACAAATTTGCTCCTCAATATAGTCTCCATTAAAAGCGATGCATTTGTGCCACGTACCGCTCGCTGTTGATAGTACGGCTTTGTTCCAGAAAATCAAGAAGAATGACACCCTTGTCATCCCAAAAAACAGTCACCGTGACTTTCTGAGGCCTTGGAGAAGAGGTGCCACCATTGCATGGACTGATTCTTCGTTTTCGAATCAGACCAACTCTATTTTGTGCACCCAAATTGGTAGGATCAGCCTATTGTATATACTGAACATTGATGCGCTCTTATGTTCCTTCCAACCAATGAACACTGTAGGAATTTCCAGTTAACATTGATTTCATAATCCGCTTTTCAAACATGTTGATTAGTGTACAAAAGCATTAAAATTGATTGTTAGTAAATACTGAAAATCTTTTAACTTCATGATTTTTTTTCTTGAACTTACGTAATAGACATAAGCGAACGGGCTCGTTTAGAGCAATTACTCGATCGAGCATCGCTTTTTTCGAGTAACTGCCTAATCGGGCAAAAAGATTCAGAGGGCAGCGGGGGTCAGCAGGGGGTTGCGGGGTGTAGTGGGGGGGAGAGAAAGAGAGAGATCCCCCCTGTTCCCCCCTGCTACCCTCCGCTCCACCCCGCCACCCCCCGAATCTTTTTGCCCAAGTAGGCAGTTACTCGAAAAAAGCGATGCTCAATCGAGTAATTGTCCTAAACGAACACGTTCGCTCATCTCTATTACTTAACTTTGAATTCAACAAAGTGCAAAATTCAGTTCACTGCAAGTAATTTGGCAACCTAAGGATTTTGATCCATCAGCATCTCTGAAACGTAATTTTTTTCCTAAAAAGTGTCAAAATGAAAAGCTTTATCCCTTCTTACCAATTATTGTTTAACCATTAGTGGCACCGGCTCAAGTATTTCTGTAAGCCCATTTGAAATGATTGGAGCACTGACTGCACAAGCTCGGCCAGCAGCTCCCTTCATGCTGATGTTACCGAGGACAGAACGGGATACATAAAACGGGACACCAGAGTACTGCTCTGGGGGTCAGCCGGAGTCTCAGTGGTAAGATCCCCACCAATCAGCAACGTATTCCCTATCCACAGGATAGGGGATAATTTGCAATTTGGGTACAAACTCTTTAACCCTAGATCACTAAACATATTTTCGAGTTACACTGTCACTACATATTAGTCTCACAGACTAACAAAATTAAACTTCCATATTTAATTTATTTATTAGCAAAAAAGTAACTTATATGAAAGGACATTTATGAAACTTACCTAAAAACTATCATTAAACTAAATAAACTTATTCATTGCAGTCATTTCAAACTGGAACAGTGTGTTCGCCACAAATGGCCTTGCTGAAGGACTGGCTTGAGAACTTGGTCATCCTGGGCTTCTGCTATGGACAAAATGCACAAATTTTTGGCTGTACTTGAGAAGTACTTTCAATTTTCAAAATATCTGTGATACTTGCTTTGATATCTCTCCTCAGAGTCACAGTGTAGAAACATTTTAGCAACCACGTCGGTGGTCTGTATTCTGTGAGACTAATGTTGAGTGATCTAGGGTTAAAGGGGTTGTCCCGCGCCGAAACGTTTTTTTTTTTTGCATAGGCCCCCTGTTCAGCGCAGGACAAACCCAAGGGATGTGTTGAATTAAAAAAAAAAAAAATTTACTTACCCGAATCCCCTCTCTACAACTTCTTCCTTCTTTTCCTCCAAGATGGCCGCCGGGATCTTCACCCACGATGCACCGCGGGTCTTCTCCCATGGTGCACCGTGGGCTCTGTGCGGTCCATTGCCGATTCCAGCCTCCTGATTGGCTGGAATCGGCACACGTGATGGGGCGGAGCTACGCGATGACGCGTAGAAGGCGCGGAGCCAGAACGCCGCTCGTGCCCGGACCGACCAGAAGGGAGAAGACCCTTCTGCGCAAGCACGTCTAATCGGGCGATTAGACGCTGAAATTAGACGGCACCATGGATACGGGGACGCCAGCGCAGGGAAGGTGAGTATATAACGTCTGTATGGCACATATTTCATGCACAATGTATATTACAAAGTGCATGTATATGGCCATACAGAAGTGTTTAACTTAACTTGTCATCGCGGGACAACCCCTTTAAGAGTTACAACTATTGACAAGAGTAGAGCATTTAGTGTGTTGGACTCAGTGAATATTGAACAGTCCTTAGACAGCGTCTGTGTGCCATCCAATATTTTCTGTATACGAATTCTTGGAGAGCACATGGCCTTGACCATGTGAATAAGGCCTTAAGGACACAAGCAGTTTAGTACTTCATGATGCAGAAATTATTTGTTTTTTATCATTTTCAAAAGCCAGAACTTTTATTTTTCTGTTACTATAATCACAAGAGGGCTTGTTTTTCATGGAACAAGTGGAATTTTTCACTAATACTATTTTGGGATACATAGTATTGTATAACTTTTATTTAATTTTTTGTGTTTTGGGAAGGGGGGTAGAATAAAAAACGCAGCCCTTCCACCTTTGTTTTGGGGTCTATTTTTACAACCCTCCCTGTGCAGTATACAGTAAGTGACATGATTTCTTTAAAACTGTCAATTATATTTTATGAGAAAGTAACCAGGAGGGGATATGAAACACAGTGTAACATAAATGTAAGCAAGAATACAAACAACTTTACATTGTAAATTCCATAATATAGGAAATTAGCAACAAATAAAGTATGGAGCATTGATGATATAGAATGTTCTAGAAGTATCTCAAATTAGATATAGAAACAGTTTGGAAAGAGAGGGAAAGGATGTGGAAGAGAGATTATGTATTATTTGTGAGAACAAAAACACCAAGGGGAAGGTACTATATATTATATATATAGATGAGCGAGTATACTCGCTAAAGGCAATTGCTCAAGCGAGCGTTGCCTTTAGCGAGTATCTCCCCCACTCGAGACGGAAGGTTCGGGTGCCGGCAGCGGGCACTGAGCTGCCGGGGAGAGCGGGGCGGAACGGAGGGGAGATCTCTCTCTCCCTCTCTCCCCCCCGCTCCCTCCTGCTGACAGATGCTACTCACCACTCCCCCGCGCCGGCACCCGAACCTTCTGTCTCGAGCAGGGGAGATACTCGCTAAAGGCAATGCTCGCTCGAGCAATTGCCGTTAGTGAGTATACTCGCTCATCTCTAATTATATACAATACATAGCCTAATAGAGGGTCCAAGGTAACCATTTTTTAATAGAGAGGTAGCAGAGTGGTTGCATCTAGAATATGATAATTCTAAAGAAAAATTGTGGAAGATTGATAACTTCTTGAAGTGATGGTAATTAAGCTGATTTCTGCTGCTCGGCAATAAGTGATCTTGCAGTTAAAATAACATGGCTGGGGACAATCCAGAATTTCTTGGCAATGTTATTCAGTTTTAGGAAGCATAAAGCAAATGCTGGGTTTAGGGGGATGTGTGAGTTGGTAATTTGGTTGATAAGCTGAAATAGTGCCTTCCAGAACTCAATAATTACAAAACATTCCCACCATATATGGAAATGGCCTTATTCCCCAGGCCCTCCAACACAACGAGGACAAAGAATTATAAAGCAAAGTTAGTTTGGAGGGAATTAAATACCAATACAGGTGACTAATATGCATATAAACTTTCCCAATGAACCCAATGAAAAGCTAGTTTCCACTTATCTATAGCAAAATTCCAAGCTAAATCTGACAATATGGGATGGGCAGCTTTATTTATTTGGGGAAAGGTTAAAAGGTTTTAGAAAAACTTGAGATAACTTTTTAGTAGCCGGTAAGAGGGAGTAAAATTAAAATTCTAACTTGGGGAGCAGGGGACTGCTGCCAATATCTTGGCCAACATTTGTCTTATCATTACATATGTAAATCGCATCCCATGTGAAAGGTTACATTTACTACATATCACAGGGAAAGATAGGATAGTACTGTTTTGCAGAATCTTGATAATAGAGAAAACACCAATCTCCTCTCAACTAGAAATCTCAAAATCTGAGGTAAATGCCTGTAGGAATTTAAAGCGGGAAAATGCCAGATGAACACATCTGAGGGAATTCTTAGAGTGGAGGTTCACAACTTGAATGCTATTTGAAAGCACTGGAAAAGGTCTTAAAGTGTCAGAGTTCCCTAAGGGCGAACTCCCACTGGCGTTTTTTTCTCCACTGCGCTGCGAGAGTGAAAACTCTCGCCTTGCAGTGCGAGAAAAAAAACCGGATGACGCCGGGATATCGCCAGTCTTTTCAATGGAGCCAGCGGCAGCAGCGCTAGCCCCATTGAAAAGATATGGAGAATACCGCGGACTTCTGCCACTGCTGTCACAGGTGTGACAGCTGTGGCAGAAGTGCAGCATGCTATCCCATTGAAAGCAATGGGATAGCACTGCTGCCGGTCCCATTGAAAGCAGTGGTTTTTGGCAAACTCTGCAGTATGATTTTCGGGGAAGGGCTTGAAATATAATCCCTTCCCTGAAAATCATCAATAAGTGGTAAAAAAAGTTAAAAAAAAATTACTCACCTCTCCGCCGCTCAGACGCATCCTCCGGCTGGGTCCCCAACATTGCTATCCAGCACTTTCAGCAGTGCTGTTTGTCTGAGCACTCAGCCAATAATAGCTAGTACTTAGCTATTGGCTGAGCGCTCAGCCAATTACAGATATTAAGCACTATCTTAGCTATTCATGAATAAATAGCTTAGCACTATCTGTTTTTCAAGCCCTTCCCTGAAAATCAAACTGCAGGGTTTGCCAAAAACCACTGCTTTTAATGGGACCGGCAGCAGCGCCGATCCCATTGAAAGCAATGGGATAGCATGCTGCACTTCTGCCACAGCTGTCACAGCTGTCACAGCAGTGACAGCAGTGTCAGAAGTCCACCGTATTCTCCATATCTTTTCAATGGGGCTAGCGCTGCTGCTGGCCCCATTGATAAGACTGGCAATATCCCGGTCTCATTCCGGCATCTTTCTTGTGCTGCAAAGTGAGTGTTTTCACTTGCTCTCGCAGTGCAAGAAAGAAAATATCGCCAGTGGGTGTCCAGCTTAAGGCCCAATATCCATGGGCAGATCTGATTTGAGGAATCCGTGAGGGTCACCCGCAGGGAAGATCCACAAAATAAACCGCCCATAGGGAAGCATGTGCATCTGTACATGAATTAAAGCATGCAGATTTGTTTTGTGGACCTTTTGGTCCAGAAAACAAATTATAGCATGCTCCATTTCAGTGCGGTTTCTGCATGGATGGCTTCCACTGAAGTCCTTGGAAGCCATCCGATCCACAGGCCATCTGCAATTGAATTGCAGACAGTCCACTAATTCTGTGGGAAAGCAGGAGGTTTTAAAAAAAACAAACTCCACTGCACATGCGTGGCAGCGCATCAGCCGGTACTTCCAACCATATCTGTAGGGAAGAAAATAAAAGCCCCAGACAGGCATGCAGAAGACCCGAATGGTTAAGCAGTGTCCTCGGGTTGTAGGCAGGGTTGGATTCCGCTGCGGGCTCCCACATGCGGAATCCGATCTCCCCCGTGGACATTGAGCCTTACAGAGAAGTCAAAGGGTGGCCCATAAGTGATTTTTTTTATTTCAACCCATCTCTTACCAACCCCATCTTTCTACCAAAATATAGCTTGATCTAAGATTGCAGGTTGATGATAATATTCAATATTGGGAACACCAGCGCCCAAGGTTTCATCATGTTAGAGAATTTCACTCTTGGATGTTCATGTGCCCAGATGTATGAAATCAAAATTAATTCCAATTTGGATTTAAATGAGCTTGGGATTCTGAAAAGAATTGTACAAAATAGAGCAGGCGCTGGAGGACCATTACTGCAATTCTGCCCACTCTCGAAATAAAGGTTTTTTTTGAAGATATCCAGTAGTTTTGGAATGGATTCAAGCAAGATAAGGAAGTTAGATGCAAACATTTTGTTGCTAGCATAGAATAGTGAGATGCCAAAATAGGGAATTTTATTGTGGTGCCATTAAAAGGAGAACTGTGCCTAGAGAGTCTAACAAGTATATTTATCCAAATTTAGGTTCAGGATCTGGAATCCAGTGGTGTTCACTTTATAGTATGAAAACTCCAAACACAAAACAGAATGTTTCGAGCTGCTTCCAAGGACATAATGGGATTTGGTAAGACCAGAATTACATTGTCAGCATATAGACTGAGAACATGCATGCCTTGAATATCTGGGTGACATCTAATTACCTCTGCCAGAGGTTGCATAAGTACAGCAAAAATTAAAGCTGACAGAGGGCATCCCTGGCAAGTGCTGTTGGTAATTTGAAAATGGAATGACAGAGCTTGAGAGGTAAATACTCTAACAGCAGGGAAATAGTATAAAGCAAAATTGCTCATGTAATACAACCCAGAAACCCCAAATTTCCCAAAACGGTCTCCAAATAGCCCCAATGTACTCTATCAATAGCCTTCTCCACATTCAAGGCAAGGCAAATAGCCCCAAGGCAAAGAGCAGAGAAGGCATCCAAATGACTTCAGCATACCTAATCTGACTAAGGAATAGTCTGATGCTGTCAGGTGCCTGTCGATCTTGAATTAATCCAACCTGATCAGCTTATCATGGAAGGTAAAACCCCAACTAGTCTATTAAACAGTACTTTGGCATCGATTTTGACATCCAAGTTGGGAAGTGAGATAGGGTAAAAATTGAGAGGCAAGAATGGGCCATTCTCTGGTTTTGGTCAAGTTACTATCTGATCCTCAAGCATATCTACTGGTAGAGTGTCATGTGTGACTTTATCAAATAGTGTAACTAAATGGGGGAATATCATCGTATTGCCAATAATACTCATTAGATAACCAATCGGTGCCTGGAGATTTTAATAGGTTAAGGGAACCAATTACCCTATATAGTTCACGAAGGGAACTGGGGGGAAGATATTTGCTCAATTTGCTGCGCAGATAACTTTGGTAATGTAATGTCAGATAAAAAAAGTAGATATGGAAAATCTCTTTTAGAGCCATGTAAGCAGCACCATGCATTAAAGAACACCTCACAGACTAGAAAAAAGGGCAGAGCAGATACAGGTCTAGACTTAGAGGTAGAGTCTAAGCTGGGGCTAATGATTATATTGAAATCTCCTCCCATGAGTGAAAGATTGTACTTCCTAGAATTGACTTTGTCACAGAGTAGCTTAAAATTGACGACTAAGAGGCATATGCAAATTAACAAGGGTATAGGGAGCATTGTTAAAATCACATGTGATAATTAAAGATGAGCGAACACCAAAATGTTCGGGTTCGCGTTATTCGAAACGAACTTCCCGCGATGTTCGGGTGTTCGTTTCGAATAACGAACCCCATTGAAGTCAATGGGCGACCGGAACATTTTTGTATTTCGCCGATGCTCGCTAAGGTTTTCATGTGTGAAAATCTTGGCAATTCAAGAAAATGATGGGAACGACACAGCAACGGATAGGGACGATGTTAGCCCATTGAATTCAGTGGAGCCGTCAATACAGCCGACTCCACTGAATGCAATGGGCTGCCGGCGATCGCGGGATGAATTGTCGAAAAGGGGTTAAATATATAAGCCCTTCCCTGCAATTCATCCAGAAATGTGTAAAAATAAAAAATATATATATACTCACCTGGTGCCCGCAGACGGAGTTCAGCGCGGCAGGCTGCAGTTCTCCTGAACTGCTCTGAACAGCTGTGAGTAGTATTCAGCAGCCGGGGATTTAAAATCCCCGCCTGCTGAATAAGATGCCTCTGATTGGTCACAGCCTGACCAATCAGAGGCCAGCCCTCACTCACACCCATTCATGAATTCATGAATGGGTGAGTGAGGGCTGCCTCTGATTGGCTCAGGGGCAGGAGAGCTGCCCCTGAGCCAATCAGAGGCAGCCCTCACTCACCCATTCATGAATTCATGAATGGGTGTGAGTGAGGGCTGGCCTCTGATTGGTCAGGCTGTGACCAATCAGAGGCATCTTATTCAGCAGGCGGGGATTTTAAATCCCCGACTGCTGAATACTACTCACAGCTGTTCAGAGCAGTTCAGGAGAACTGCAGCCTGCCGCGCTGAACTCCGTCTGCGGGCACCAGGTGAGTATATATATATTTTTTATTTTTACACATTTCTGGATGAATTGCAGGGAAGGGCTTATATATTTAACCCCTTTCCGACAATTCATCCCGCGATCGCCAGCAGCCCATTGCATTCAGTGGAGTCGGCTGTATTGCCGGTTCCATTGAATTCAATGGGCAAACATCGTTCTTCTCTGTCACAGCTGTTACAGCTGTGGCAGAGAAGAACGATTTGTCTTCTATATGTTCTCAATGGGGTTGGCGCTGCTGCTGCCGGCCCCATTGAGCGCATATAGAAAAGATTTCTCAGGGAAGAAAGTTAAAGTAACCCGAACATCCGTACATCGTGTGGTGTTCGTTACGAATAACGAACATCCCGAACACCCTAATATTCGCCCGAGCATCAAGCTCGGACGAGTACGTTCGCTCATCTCTAGTGATAATGAGAAAAGGACCTAAAGGATCAGAATAAGCTGCTATAAATTTAAAGACCAACGAGTCTTTGATTGCTATCAGGACACCACTTTATTTTGCTGGAGAAGAGAAAGCAAAATCTACATAAGGAAATCTGGGATGAGAGCATATAAGTTGTTTTTGTGAAAGAAAATGAGTGTCTTGTGCAAATAATATATCACATTCTTATCGAAGGGCTTTCCTCCACATCATGCTATGCTTGAAAGGACTGTTCAGGCCCTTCACATTTAATGGGAATGGGACTAACAACATACTGGTAGTAGATAGAGACAATTATTACCATTACCAAATTGTAATCGGTATCCACTTGAATAGTAACAGCAAGGATAAAAAGGGGAGGTATATTATATAACAGAACAGACAAACTGTCATGATCTCATATGAAGAAAGAGTAAAGAACCAAAGTGCAAATAGTGCACTATACGAAATGGGGGAGTGTGGAAAAAGAACTTAAACTCTGCATAAACATCCCAGCTCCCATTCATACAGAAAAGGTTGGGTACAGTGCTGACCTGTGCTCGCAATTTGGAATTAGGAGTGTTTTCTTCTTCTATTCACTGTTTTCTATTCTTGATGGATGCAAATTGGAGAGGGCAGAAAAGTGTGAGAAAAGTTAGGGACTTGAAGATTCCATTTTTATCAACTCAAGGCCTGCTTCCAACTTAGAGATAATGTAATCATGGTGAATAATAAACTAAAGGAGGAAATCCCATTTGTGAGATCCGTCCTCCAAATCTACAACCTTTTTGCATAGGCATTTTATCTTCTACTAAAAGATTATAGGCATTTACTATATCATTATGAGAGGCTGAAAAATCTCCAATTTTGGTTTCTATATGGGATGTGCGTGCCCCTATAGTGTCTGCAGAGACAACAGCATAGATTTCAGCATATTTGCTGTTAGTTACTTGTCTGAGTTGGGGATGGATGTTAGGTCATTGTCCAAGTCCAACATAGAGTTAGGTGAAGTGGCAGGGTAGGATTCTTTCTTAGTAGCCGGACCTTTACCATTAGGTGAGTTATAGAAGGAAGATGGGGCTGCTTGCTTTGATTGCTCTCTTCAGGCAGGAGGTGTAGATTGAGAAGCCAAGAAAGCTGAGTGATCGCTGGTTAGGAGAGAGCCTTCATCGTCTGGAGGAAGAATCAGCATGCTGTCCTATAATGAAGCGCCATCTTGAGAGTGTCCCGTGACAGAGCATAAGAACTCTGTTAGTCTCAGGGGCTTCAAATGTCGCTTTCTTCTTTCCTATGCTGTACCCAAGGGGTAAGAAGGTTCAGATCTCATTGCCCATGGCAGAGGCGTAACTTGAAGCTTCTGGGCCCTGATGCAAAACCTGTAACAGGGCCCCCAACTATAATGCTTTTTTCATAGTACTGGGCTCCCTATATGGAGAAGAGAGGCCTTAGGGGCCCCCTAAGGCTCCTGGGCCTGGGTGCAACCGCATCCCCTGCACCCCCTATAGTTACGCCCCTGGCCCATGGGTAATTTGCAGCACTGTAATAGCTGTGAGCAGCAGTAAAGCCAGGAATTTAGTAGGAGCGCAAACTTGCATAGCCATTCAGTGTAGTAGCCAGAATCTGCCCCCAACATGATAAATTTAATATGCAGATCATTACAACAATACCAAAAAAAGTTAAACTTTTCTATTTTTGCTAAATAAGTACACTTTATTTAACTTTTTTATAACAAGGAGTTTGGCATTAATTAAATAATTCCCTTTGCTCACAGTGTCCAGCCTTCAGTACAGATAATGCATTTGTTTATTGTATGGGTACATTTTGTTATATGGGTCACTATGGATTTGCTCCCTCTCTTACCACAAATGTCCCCATACAGATTAATTAAAATGTCAAAACTTGACGATTTAAGTGGGACTGAAGGAGCATTGTATGTGTATGGGGGCCTCCTGAATTTTCCTTAATAGATGATTTTGGGGGAAAGAAGGATCAGCACTTCGAATTTCAACGTCCAATGCTTTTATTCTCCCAGGATATAAGCTGCCGCCAGTGGTGTCTGGCTGTGGTTTTCTGCACTCTCCCAATGGAAAACATCAGGGAGTTGGGAGAAATAGTATTTGGCCAACATCTATTGAAGATGTATGGGCACCCTTTGGTCTTATTCACACAAACGTTTTATCATGTCTATTTTGCCGCGATAAAATATCAACCGGAATTCATAAACATCTGAAGCATTAGATTCCAATACAATCTTTCAGATGGGCGATTTTCCAGTGCGTAAAATCAGTTGGCTGGAAAAGATAGCACGTATGCTGCAGATTCCGGATGTCCGCTTTTACACGCGGCTGGAAAAGATAGTTCTTGCCCCATCTTTTGGCTGCAATCACCAGGCAACTCCCATAGAACCCTATGGAAGCTACCGGCAAGGAGAGGGGAAGGGAGAAGGAGGGACTTTAGCAGCGGCTCACGCTGCTAAACTCCACAACCCACCCCCTCTCTTTGCCGGCAGCTTCCATAGGCTTCTATGGGAGCTTCTATTACTGGCAAAGGGAGGAGAAGTGAGGGAGAGAGAGTTTAGCATTTGTAAACTCTCTTCCCCAGGTCCATAGAATTCCGCCCATGTGAAAGAGGTCTTATATGTTGCAATCAGCATTTAAGTGATTAAACGACAGTGATCCTTATCATTAGTGTAGGGTGTCAACTGTATAACATAGGTCCCAAGCCCATGGCCTCACTTCACCATATGAGCACAATGGCTTGTGGGAATGGCATAGTTCTCGCAATGTAATATTTTGACCCAGTGTGTTAAGGAGATGCCAATATTTAAACTGCTAATGATTTTAAATACCCTATTTATGCATATAACTCTGAACTGAGGTATTGAGAGCCTCACTTATTAACATACAGTAGTCTAATAACTTTGCCTAACATTTAGCATGCAAAAGATGTAATTAAATCCAACGATCTTTCCCCGCCCAACACTACATTTTTAACCTAGAGAAAATAAACAATAAATTCATTAGCTGAAAATTAACTGTGAACTAACTTTTCAATCCCCCAATATAAATGGAAGCAATTTGCACTGATGTGTTGCATTAGGGCCATTCACACCAACGAAAATTGCATGTTATCAGTTAATTCTCAGCAATAAAAAAGAAAGTGATTAGAACTTTCATTCAGTTTCAGCTTGTTTTCATATCATATCTGCTAAGCCACCTTTCACCTACATACAAAGGATTATTTCCTTAATTATCAGTACTTGTGTTCTCATTAAATCACAGTGACAATTATTTAATGACATTCTGATTCTGCATGAAAAACTTCAGGAGCAAAGTACATTTTTTTATTATTGTAATGGATTTTCATATCTACATAGCAGGTCATCGGGGAAAGATATTAATTTCACTTTACTTTGTTTTACGCTGGGAAGAAACATGTAAGGTCAAAAACGGATCTGTAATTTAGTGATGACATTAACTTTAGATAAGCAGTGCACCTTTTAAAAAGGGGGAAGGAATTACAAGTCATTTCGTAATATTTGACTACTGATATAATTCATTGAATAAAAATTGGTGCAAATTATGGAAATGGATGAAGTGCTGTACAGAATATGCACATCTTTCAAACTGCAACAGCATATTGTAGAGTACTGTAGGACTAAAAAATGAGCACAAATATCCACTTTATTTGCTCATAAGGCTGCATTCCCACGAACGTATATCGGTTTGGTTTTCACGCCGAGCCGATATACGTTGTCCTCGTGTGCAGGGGGGGAGAGGATGGAAGAGCCAGGAGCAGGAACTGAGCTCCCGCCCCCTCTCTGCCTCCTCTCCACCCCTCTGCACTATTTGCAATAAAAGGAGGTGGGATGGGGGCGGGGCTAAATTCCGAGAATTAGCCCAGCCCCCACCCCGCCTCTCCCCATTGGAAATAGTGCAGAGGGGCGGAGAGGGGGGCGGGAGCTCAGTTCCTGCTCCTGGCTCTTCCATCCTCCCCCCCCCTGCACACGAGGACAACGTATATCGGCTCGGCGTGAAAACCGACCCGATATACATTTGTGGGAATGCACCCTACGGTAGGCAGCACCACACTTATTGAGGTTTATTTGGCTCAATACTTGAGTAGCAGTTACAGACCCTCAGATATTAAATATAGACAAAAGGTGTGCAAGGAGGAATGCTATGCAATTTTTTAAGCAACTTTTTTAAAGGGTTTTCCAGGTAAATCCTATTGACGACTTATCCTCAGGATAGGTCATTGATAGTTGATTGCCAGAGACCCACTGTCCTTGACAAGCAGCTAAGTGCCCAGCCCACTGTCAATGCGGGACCAGATGTCATCATCGAGGTTGGAGACGAAAGTGTATTAAAGGACTTCATTCCTATTGAAGTCATTGGAAGCTCTATCTAGTATTACAGTTCCGCATTTGACCTCGGTGATGAAGCCGGAAGTGCCAGAAGTGTAATAGAAAGCTTTAACTCCCATTTATTTAAATGGGAGTGAGGTCCTCTATGACACTTCTGCCTTCGACCTGAATGACGACATTTTGCCCCACTGCGCTGATAGCAGGCTAGGTAATTAGCTGATCACTGGGGATCCCAAGCTGGAGGCTCCCAGCGATCAACTATTAATGACTAGAGATGAGCGAACGTACTCGTCTGAGCTTGATACTCGTTCGAGTATTAGCGTGTTCGAGATGCTCGTTACTAGAGGTGAGCACCACGCGATGTTTGAGTTACTTTCACTTTCATCTCTGAGACGTTAGCGCGCTTTTCTGGCCAATAGAAAGACAGGGAAGGCATTACAACTGCCCCCTGCGACGTTCAAGCCCTATACCACCCCCTTGCAGTGAGTGGCTGGAGAGATCAGGTGTCACCCGAGTATATAAATCGGCCCCTCCCGCGGCTCGCCACAGATGCATTCTGACAGAGATCAGGGAAAGTGCTGCTGATGCCAGAGCTGCTATAGGGAGAGCGTTAGGAGTGATTTTAGGCTTCAAGAACCCCAACGGTCCTTCTTAGGGCCACATCTGACCGTGTGGAGTACTGTTGAGGCTGCTTTTTGCAGTGTTGCACATTTTTTTTCTTTTTGTATATCGGCCGTGCAGAGCATTGCGTCCTCAGTCTGCAGTCATTGTACAGAGTATAGGGCCAGTACTGGTGAGGCAGGGAAAGAGATATTCAGGCTATATAGGCAGTGGGCTTTTTCCAAAAAATTGGGGAAAAATACTAGATTTGGGCTGCCTGTGACCGTCTTGAGTTTACTGCGTGTCTGCTGGGGGTAGTAGTCCTAATTAATACGCAGCTAAGCGTTACAGCAAGCTTGCGCAAAATTGTTTCCTGGATCTGCTGTCTCTGTTACATCAGCGCCGTCATCCCGCCAGAGGGAAACAGTATACATAATATTATACGCTGCCTACAGTATCTATCTGCTGGGGGTAGTAGTCCTAATTAATACGCAGCTAAGCGTTACAGCAGGCTGGCGCAAAATTGTTTCCTGGATCTGCTGTCTCTGTTACATCAGCGCCGTCATCCCGCCAGAGGGAAACAGTATACATAATATTATACGCTGCCTACAGTATCTATCTGCTGGGGGTAGTAGTCCTAATTAATACGCAGCTAAGCGTTACAGCAGGCTTGTGCAAAATTGTTTCCTGGATCTGCTGTGCGTTCCATAAGGGAAGTCAGCCTCCAACCACAGGCCAATAAGTGGCACATTTAATTACAGCGTTCTGTTTCTGCACTACTGGTAATACAGCATGCTGAGGGGTAGGGGTAGGCCTAGAGGACGTGGACGCGGGCGAGGACGCGGAGGCCCAAGTCAGGGTGTGGGCACAGGCCGAGCTCCTGATCCAGGTGTATCGCAGCCGACTGCTGCGGGATTAGGAGAGAGGCACGTTTCTGGCGTCCCCACATTCATCTCACAATTAATGGGTCCACGCGGTAGACCTTTATTAGAAAATGAGCAGTGTGAGCAGGTCCTGTCGTGGATGGCAGAAAGTGCATCCAGCAATCTATCGGCCACCCAGAATTCTGCGCCGTCCACTGCTGCAACTCTGAATCCTCTGGCTGCTGCTCCTCCTTCCTCCCAGCCTCCTCACTCCATTACAATGACACATTCTGAGGAGCAGGCAGACTCCCAGGAACTGTTCTCGGGCCCCTGCCCAGAATGGGCAGCAATGGTTCCAAATCCTCTCCCACTGGAGGAGTTTGTCGTGACCGATGCCCAACCTTTGGAAAGTTCCCGGGGTCCTGGGGATGAGGCTGGGGACTTCCGGCAACTGTCTCAAGAGCTTTCAGTGGGTGAGGAGGCCGATGACGATGAGACACAGTTGTCTATCACTCAGGTAGTAGTAATTGGAGTAAGTCCGAGGGAGGAGCGCACAGAGGATTCGGAGGAAGAGCAGCAGGACGATGAGGTGACTGACCCCACCTGGTTTGCTACGCCTACTGAGGACAGGTCTTCAGAGGGGGAGGCAAGTGCAGCAGCAGGGCAGGTTGGAAGAGGCAGTGCGGTGGCCAGGGGTAGAGGCAGGGCCAGACCGAAAAATCCACCAACTGTTTCCCAAAGAGCCCCCTCGCGCCATGCCACCCTGCAGAGGCTGAGGTGCTCAAAGGTCTGGCAGTTTTTTTACTGAAAGTGCAGACGACCGACAAACAGTGGTGTGCAACCTTTGTCGCGCCAAGATCAGCCGGGGAGCCACCACCACCAGCCTTACCACCACCAGCATGCGCAGACATATGATGGCCAAGCACCCCACAAGGTGGGACGAAGGCCGTTCACCGCCTCCGGTTTGCACCGCTGCCTCTCCCCCTGTGCCCCAACCTGCCACTGAGATCCAACCCCACTCTCAGGACACAGGCACTACCGTCTCCTGGCCTGCACCCACACCCTCACCTCCGCTGTGCTCGGCCCCATCCACCAATGTCTCTCAGCGCACCGTCCAGCCGTCACTAGCGCAAGTGTTTGAGCGCAAGCGCAAGTACGCCGCCACGCACCCGCACGCTCAAGCGTTAAACGTGCACATAGCCAAATTTATCAGCCTGGAGATGCTGCCGTATAGGGTTGTGGAAACGGAGGCTTTCAAAGCTATGATGGCGGCGGCGGCCCCGCGCTACTCAGTTCCCAGTCGCCACTACTTTTCCCGATGTGCCGTCCCAGCCCTGCACGACCACGTCTCCCGCAACATTGTACGCGCCCTTACCAACGCGGTTACTGGCAAGGTCCACTTAACAATGGACACATGGACAAGCACAGGCGGGCAGGGCCACTATATCTTCCTGACGGCACAATGGGTGAATTTAGTGGAGGCTGGGACAGAGTCAGAGCCTGGGACAGCTCACGTCCTACCCACCCACAGAATTGCGGGCCACAGCTCGGTCTCGCAATCAAGATGTGTCAGCAGCAGCCAGCAGTCGGTGTCGCGCGTCGTGGCAGCACAGCGGTGGGCAAGCGTCAGGCCGTGCTGAAACTACTCAGCTTAGGAGAGAAGAGGTACACGGCCCACGAACTGCTGCAGGGTCTGACGGAGCAGAACGACCGCTGGCTTGCGCCGCTGAGCCTCCAACCGGGCATGGTCGTGTGTGACAACGGGCGTAACCTGGTGGCGGCTCTGCAGCTCGGCAGCCTCACGCACGTGCCATGCCTGGCCCACGTCTTTAATTTGGTGGTTCAGTGCTTTCTGAAAAGCTACCCACGCTTGTCAGACCTGCTCGGAAAGGTGCGCCGGCTCAGCGCACATTTTCGCAAGTCCCACACGGACGCTGCCACCCTGCGCACCCTGCAACATCGATTTCATCTGCCAGTGCACCGACTGCTGTGCGACGTGCCCACATGGTGAAACTCTACGCTCCACATGTTGGCCAGGCTCTATGAGCAGCGTAGAGCTATAGTGGAATACCAACTCCAACATGGGCGGCGCAGTGGGAGTCAGCCTCCTCAATTCTTTACAGAAGAGTGGGCCTGGTTGGCAGACATCTGCCAGGTCCTTGGAAAGTTTGAGGAGTCTACCCAGATGGTGAGCGGCGATGCTGCAATCATTAGCGTCACCATTCCTCTGCTATGCCTCTTGAGAAGTTCCCTGCAAAGCATAAAGGCAGACGCTTTGCGCTCGGAAACAGAGGCGGGGGAAGAAAGTATGTCGCTGGATAGTCAGAGCACCCTCCTGTCTATATCTCAGCGCGTTGAGGAGGAGGAGGAGGAGCATGAGGAGGATGAGGAGGAGGGGCAAGAGACAGCTTGGCCCACTGCTGAGGGTACGCATGCTGCCTGCCTATCATCCTTTCAGCGTGTATGGCCTGAGGAGGAGGAGGAGGAGGATCCTGAAAGTGATCTTCCTAGTGAGGACAGCCATGTGTTGCGTACAGGTACTCTGACACACATGGCGGACTTCATGTTAGGATGCCTTTCTCGTGACCCTCGCGTTACACGCATTCTGGCCTCTACGGATTACTGGGTGTACACATTGCTCGACCCACGGTATAAGGAGAACTTTTCCACTCTGATACCCGAAGAGGAAAGGGGTTCGAGAGTGATGCTATACCACAGGACCCTGGCGGACAAGTTGATGGTAAAATTCCCATCCGACAGCGCTAGTGGCAGAAGGCGCAGTTCCGAGGGCCAGGTAGCAGGGGAGGCACGGAGATCAGGCAGCATGTACAGCACAGGCAGGGGAACACTCTCTAAGGCCTTTGACAGCTTTCTGGCTCCCCAGCAAGACTGTGTCACCGCTCCCCAGTCAAGGCTGAGTCGGCGGGAGCACTGTAAAAGGATGGTGAGGGAGTACGTAGCCGATCGCATGACCGTCCTCCGTGACGCCTCTGCCCCCTACAACTACTGGGTGTCGAAGCTGGACGCGTGGCCTGAACTCGCGCTGTATGCCCTGGAGGTGCTTGCTTGTCCTGCGGCTAGCGTCTTGTCAGAGAGGGTGTTTAGTGCGGCTGGGGGAATCATCACAGATAAGCGTACGCGCCTGTCAACCGACAGTGCCGACAGGCTTACACTCATCAAGATGAACAAAGCCTGGATTTCCCCAGACTTCTCTTCTCCACCAGCGGACAGCAGCGATACCTAAGCAATACGTAGGCTGCACCCGCGGATGGAAGCATCGTTCTCTATCACCATCAAAAACGGGGACCTTTTTGCTTCATCAGTCTGTGTATAATATTCCTCCTCCTCCTCCTGCTCCTCCTCCTGAAACCTCACGTAATCACGCCGAACGGGCGATTTTTCTTAGGCCCACAAGGCTCAGTCATATAATTTTTGTAAACAATTTTTATATGTTTCAATGCTCATTAAAGCGTTGAAACTTGCGCCTGAAGCAATTTTTATTTTAACTGGGCTGCCTCCAGGCCTAGTTACAAATTAAGCCACATTAACCAAAGCGATTAATGGGTTTCACCTGCCCTCTTGGTTGGGCATGGGCAATTTTTCTGAGGTACATTAGTACTGTTGGTACACCAATTTTTGGGGGCCCTCGCCTACAGTGTAATCCAATTAATTTTGTGCCCACTTGCATTACAGCTGACGTTACATCAGCTGTGCTGGGCACTGCAATGGGATATATTTATGTACCGCCGGTGGGTTCCAGGGAGCCACCCATGCTGTCGGTCCACACGAATTTGTAACTACATGTGTTCACTTCTAAAGAACCCCAGTCTGACTGGGGCATGCAGTGTGGGCCGAAGCCCAGCTGCATTAAACATGACATTACCTCAGCTGTGATGGGCAATGCAATGGGATATATTTATGTGCCGCCGGTGGCTTCCTGGCACCCACCCATGCTGTCGGTCCATAGGGACTTCACAATAGGGAGTTGTACCTGCCTGTGTCTATGAATTAAAAAGCCCGGTCAGGTTGGGGCATGCAGTGTGGGCCGAAGCCCACCTGCATTTAATCTGACGTTAGCTCTGCTGTCCAGGGCACTGCAATGGGATACATTTATGTACAGCTGGTGGGTTCCAGGGAGCCACCCATGCTGTGGGTGCACACGGAATTCCCATTGCGGAATTGGGGATTCCCAGTTGTACCTGCCTGTGACTATTTATAAAAAAACGCGGTCTGACTGGGGCATGCAGACACCTTCACAGAATGAATAGTGTGTGGCACATAGGCTCCCCATTGCTATGCCCCTGTGTGCAGCTCCTGATGACGGTGGCACAGGATTATATTTCTCATTGCTTCTGTACAGCATTGTGGGCTATCACCCCGCCCCTTTTAAAGAGGGTCGCTGCCTAGCCGTGCCAACCCTCTGCAGTGTGTGCCTGCGGTTCCTCCTCATGGCAGACGCACTTATAAATAGACATGAGGGTGGTGTGGCATGAGGCCAGCGTGTGGCATGAGGACAGCTGAAGGCTGCGCAGGGACAATTTGGTGTGCGCTGTGGACACTGGGTCGTGCGGGGGGGGGGGGGGGTTGGGCAGCATGTAACACAGGAGAAGTGGCAGCGGAGTGTCATGCAGGCAGTGATTGTGCTTTGTTGGAGGTAGTGTGGTGCTTAGCTAAGGTATGCATTGCTAATGAGGGCTTTTCAGAAGTAAAAATTGTTGGGAGGGGGTGGGCCCACTCTTGCCGCTATTGTGGCTTAATAGTGGGACCTGGGAACTTGAGATGCAGCCCAACATGTAGCCCCTCGCCTGCCCTATCCGTTGCTGTGTCGTTCCCATCACTTTCTTGAATTGCCCAGATTTTCACAAACGGAAACCTTAGCGAGCATCGGCGATATACAAAAATGCTCAGGTCGCCCATTGACTTCAATGGGGTTCGTTATTCGAAACGAACCCTCAAGCATCGCAAAATTTTCATCCCGAGTAACGAGCACCTGAGCATTTTGGTGCTCGCTCATCTCTAGTGTTCACTGATAATCATTTTATCCTTGCCCTAAAAAATTTCAAAAAAATTTGAAACAAATCACTAGCCAAGCTTTGCATCTCCACTTGACATGGCCTCTTCTTTCTCATATTTCTTAATATCTAGTTCCCGCTAGTTTTTCTGGGTCTGTAGAGGAAGTACTATATCTCCTGTGGCTCCATTTTACTGAATTATGCTCAGGACTAACTATATAAAAATTGTACAGATGCATTTTGGCCAGAGACAGTCCTTATGTTCATTTTGAGGAATCCATTTTGTATTTTGAATGAAGCCTACATATTTCTATCTTCTGACAAAGTGACTAGCTAGTCACAGGGATTATAAGGCAACCTACGACACCTATGATATAATGTCGGATTAGTTGGAAACTTTTAATGATATCATGTAAATAGAAGAGTTGATGTCTTCTAACGATGGTAGACACTTAAAGAGACCCTTCCTTGTAAGAGTAGGGCTGCACTGTTGGTGCAATACAATGAGATATCTCCATAATTTCCTCCTTTCTTTATTTTATTTTTCTTTTACCCTATTCTTTTTTTTTCTCTTTACTAAGGGATTTTTTTCAAGTAACTCCCCCATTACTCAGCTTAATGTACCTACTTGAAAAACGCTGACTCCTTATCTCAGCATAGCCTTTTGTATTGTTGAAGCAGTTACTCTTTTGTTACATTTCTTTCTTTATGTTACTTACATAGTATATTCCATAGCCCTGTAAATATAAATTCATCACTCACATCAGTCCCTGCCCCAATGGGGTGCTCAATCTAAATTCCCTTCCAAACACACACACACACACACACTAGAGTTAATTACACGGTGAGTCCAGTAACCTAACTGTATGTTTTTAGAGTGTGGGAAGAAACAGGCAAAAATACAAAATCCCATGCATATGTTACTTTTGGTCATATTTGAACCCAAGACTAGAGATAAGTGAAATTTTCAAGGTTTGGTTTAGCCAGTCAACTGCATTTCCTCAAAAAGTTTGCTTTGTTCCAAGTTACTTTGAATTGAACTGGGAGTTCATAAAAACCTCTAAAACAAGTGTTGAACACTGTTTAAGAGCACTGAAGCAACAATGGTGACGGTGGTGGTCCTTCGGTGGTTATGACTGCCGCCTTGTAGCACTGAGTCCTAGGTCCAAATCTTATAGACAAATTGCCCAGAGGGACAAAAAGGCTTTTTTAGTTCTAAGCCCAAACCCTCTGAGGATGCCACAGACGTGGTGAAACATATCAGGGGACTTTACACAACTTTTAAGTAGCAGCTGAGTGCCTTTGATTGTTAGACCCTAAGCTACAGTAATGGGGTTTATCCTCGGTATACCTTGGGTAGCAGATATTGCACTTGTTAATTAATCTACTTTCAGTATACATATGGTGACAGATATAGTACCTATTACTCAATGAAGGCACTATCTGTGTGTTTTACGCTTTGGGTGTTTTTACAGTGGCTGAATAAAGGTTATGCTTTAAATATAATAACATTTTGTGAGGGGCGATATTGTAAAAAAGGCTTTTTAACCCTTAGGGCAATTTTTCTGTATAATAGTTTGGTCCCCATGGGGTATTTTCTTAGTGATTTATAAATCTAAATTCAGATCTAACGCAATGACAACATCTGCATGGAATTTTACAGTGTTCAATTCTAGTTTTAGGGGCTTTGGCCAAAACAAACTGCCTGATGTTCGGGGTCTCACTAAAATCAACTTTTAGCAATGTTTGACCCGAAACACGTTTCTACTGTTTTGGCTCACTCAGTGCTACCCAAGACCCCAATGGTGCAAATCAATAGTGCTAACCTGTATGCCACAATGTTTTGTTCTTGTCTCAGCATAGCATTATATAAAGCTGAAGCAGCTACTTTCATATTGCATTGACTTGTTACTTTTTCAGTTTTACTGCTTGTTCACATAGTTATATTGATTTGACTTTAAATATGCCTTTGCTTTAGTCTTGAAAAAAAGGTAATTTAATCATAAAAGTGCTAAAGTGAATGGAGAATTTAACAAAGACATGTTTATATTCCTATAATTTCTCAATTACTGAAAAATCCCAATCTTGTTCTATCCTGGGTGGGCACTATAGCTTAGCTTACATAATAATGGGTGCCACTGTAACCTATACTGTCTGAATAGCAAATTCATGAATTCAAACATAGCATACAAAACACACTATAAAAAAATAATGTGAATCCTGATGTTCTACATATGTGCTCAAATGCTACCAAATGCATTATTTCACACCTTTAAGAATAGCCCAAAACTAAGAGCACAACATATCTCGAGAGAGGTTTTCTTGTTTAGTTACTGCAATTCTTAGACGTTCCCCTGATGTTTCTACTTCTTTGCACCTTTACAGTTAATTAGGTCTTAAAGAGTTCTTAAGGTTTTCTCTGCTCCTTATACTGTGTGTTACCTAAGTTCTGTAAATTAAAATCATCATACTTTTTCCTCGTAATCCTACAATTTAAAATTATATTTGCCTTTTTATGAATTTGAATTTTTTTTAAATATTGACAAAGCCTATCATGTCACATACAGGGGCATAGACAAAGGGATGCTGATATCTTGTCTTTTCGATTTTAATTTGTTTTCATATCAATTAAAGTTATACCACTTGAATGCCCAATCTTTGCAATAATTAGTGAGCAAATCTGTCATAATCTTATGGGCGATTCTTATGTTTAAAGACAACGTGGCAAAATCTGCAGCAAATTTCCCTGTGATGGAAAGCACAGCAATGATGAAGTTCCTGTTTTTGAAATGGATATCAGCCAAAGACATTCGCAATAACACGGTGCAAACATTAGGTGACCAGTGTCCTTCATAATCCACAGTGAAAAATCGAATTGCCAAATTTAAAACTGGCCACTTCAACACCAACAATGAAAACAGCTTTGGGAGAAATCCCTGCCTCCAGAAAGCTGACGCTGCGTTAGCCAATCATAACCATTCAAGGATGTCATTGAATGCTGTGATTGGCTAACACAGCAACAGCTTTCATTGGCTGACGCTGCGTGAGTTAGCCAATCCCATCATTAGCTTTCTGGAGGCGGGGATTTCAAGCCCCACCTCCAGAAAGCAATGCTGTGTCGGCGAGGAGGAGGGAGCAACAGCCTGCAGCAGCGCCGCAGAACGGAGGTGAGTGTTGTTTTTTTTTTCCTTCTACTGCTTATACCTGGTGTATAAGATGACCCCCTGACTTTGAAGAAGATTCTCCGCGGTTAAAAGGTCGTCTTATAAGCCAGTATTTACGGTACTTTAATCCCTTAGGCAATGATATTTTTGCTTCATTGCATTGGTACATTTATAATATGTAATTAATACTTAATGGGAATGTATTATGACTTATATATATATCACGTTTTATAATAATCATATCTTTTAAGAATTTTTGTGGTTTTGTTTTCAAATATTTGGTCACAATCTGTATTTTTAAAGAATCTTAAAATCCTGCATTTATCACACTGACCACAGTGGAAATATGTTTTTTCTACATAACAGACTCATACTCCCTGATCTGTAGAAAAAAGCTTTGCAGCAGTCATCTCACTAGCATCACAGGCAGGACGACACTGAAAGGTAATACCTATATGTAGATAAAAAAGGATCCATCATTAACAATAGGTAAATATCTACTCACCCTCCCTGCAAAATGATCTCTGTACAGGTCACAGAGCCTGCCAAAATCAGTCTCCGATGCAAGTTAATGAATCTCTTCTTGTCCATTGTGTGAATAGCCTATGCGGCTACTGCAAATCATATCTTTTAAATACTCTACATGTTGTTTAACTGTAGATCAGGCAAAATAGAAGCTCCCATAGTCATGCATGGACAACAGGAAAAAATTATGCAGTGAGAAAATGAAAATAGACTAGAAAAATGGTTTTGATTAATAAAAAAATGGGCTTATACCGTAGTCTCTTTAAGGAAATTCAGTTGCATATTGTAAAATATTTCTATAAGTGTATATTCTATATATGAACTTTTTGAATGTTCACAAGTAAATTCTAATGCATCGGTCTCAAAATCCTGGAAAGCTTCACACATACAGTTTAGGCGGCGAGTTTCCACTATGAACAAGTGAGAAAAGCCATACAAAGCTCCTACTAGTTTCAGACTTGCTAAGTATTATTTACTTCGTGCCATGAAAACAGATATTCTTTATATCTGTTGGCACAGAAGTATGTGGGTCTTTCATGCTCTTATATCTGAAATGTTCACATGGAACATCATGTTGTGAGATGAAACTTACAGAAAACATGAATTGATCTCAGGCAGAAGCTTTGCACAAAAAAGAGAATTTTTTCTTTTGGGATTTTTGCTTCTGAGTAAATACATAAACAGGAAATGTGTACATAAACATGTCTACATGTACTGCATGTAGGTTTTTGTAATCAAACGGTAACTGCAGAGGTGTTCTTAGCTTTACTTGAGTTCCCCCTCCCCCCAGCAAATTAATGTAGTAATATAACAAAACTTTAAAAAAAAAATTCCTACATTGTGGAGTCCAGATATGGACATCTGAGGTTAAGACTTCATAGTGTGACTCTGTGTACATCAGAGTCAAAAGTTGCATTCGGAACCTCCATTTCTCATTTCTGATAGAAAGCAGGATGAAGTAGTGCAGCTAGAAGTGCTATTGTGTCCTGTAAATTCTAGCAAAATGCCACACTACTGGCCAGAAATCGAACGGACCCCATTATTGTCAACAGAGGTGGGGTCAGTACTATGCTGGGGCCTGATGCGTCTGCCATGGTGAAATGGATTCCTTTGAGTAATGACACTGTTTCGAGAAGAATTGATGAGATGGTTGCTAATGTGGAAGAAACACTTTTGGATGTGTTAAAGAACATAGAATTTGTAATGCAAATTGACGAGTCAATGGTTAGAGACAATGAAGCATTGCTGCTAGCTTGCATTTGTCTCATTAATCGGAATGAAGAGTTAGTGGAGGAACTGTTGTTTACCAGAAATTTAACCACCACAAAGGGTTCTTCTATATACAAAAGAGTGGAAGGATTTTTCTAAGAAAAAAAACATCCCTTTAACAAATGTACTTGCTTGTACAACTGATGGAGCTGCATCGATGGTTGGTCGATATCGCGGATTTATAGTCTATTTAAAATCTGCTATACCTGGCATAATATCAGTTCACTGTGTGGTCCATCAGCAGCACTTTGTTGCTAAACATTTACGTGAGAGATTGCATGATTCATTAATGCTGTTAACAAGATAAAAGTGCACTCTTTGAACGAATGTCTTTTGAGTGAGCTCTGTCAAGACCATGATGAAGAATTTGAGCTTCTACTCCTACACACCAAAGTGAGGTGGCTATCAAGAGAAAAGCGCTTACACACTTTTATGAACTTTTTGACTCTGTAGTCGAGTCTCTTCGGCCGATTGACCCAAGCCTTTGTGATGCAATCAAACTACGATGTCTTGATGTTGCCTATCTCACAGGCATATATGACAAACTCAACAAGGTCAACACAAAGCTACAAAGAGACGAAATGAATTTCATTAAGGCTAAAAGTATAATCTCTTCCTTCATTGCAAAACTGGACCTTCATACCAATAACCCTGCTTTTTCCCCTATTAGTATAAAAACATTTTTTAAATTAAAATCTCACATATTTGGTATCGTGATATCCGTAACGACAAGTTGAACACACTTTTTATCCTGCACAGCAAAAAGCGTTAAAAGAAAAAAAAACTGAGGCAAAATGCTTATTTTTTCATTTTGCCTTGCAAAAAACGCAATAAAAGTGATCAAAAAAGCCGTCTGTACCCCAAAATGGTACCCATAAAAACTACAGCTTGTCATGCAAAAAACAAGCCTTCACAGAGCTCTGTCCGTTGAAAAGTAAAAAGTTATAGAACTTCGAATGCAGCGATTTAGAACAAAAATAATTTCCAAAAAAAGGGTTTATTGCAAAAAAATGGAAAAACTCAAAAAAGAAAAAACTACTTTGGTATTGTTGCAATCATATAGACCCGTAGAAAAAAATGTATTTTGTCATTTACGCTGCATCCCTAATGCTGTAAGAAAAAAAAAAAAACAATGACAGAATTGATGTGTTTTCTCGCCCTGCTATCATAAAAGAATTTATAAAAATTTTACAATGTAGCCTAGGCATCCAAAAAGGCACCAATAAAAACTGCAGCTTGCCACGCTAAAACAAGCTCTTATTTGGCTGTGGTGGCTGAAAAATAATAAACTTATGGCTTTAAAAAAATGGGGATGAAAATCCCCCAAAAATCATTGCATCCTCAACGCCATAATAGGCCATGTCTTTAAGGGGTTAAAAAGGGCATGTGTGAGAGTGGCCTAAGTGAGTCCTTGTTATTAATCTGATTCTGTTTGCAATATACTTATCATGCTTATCAAATACACAATTGTCTCATTACTGTTTTAGCATCATAAGTCAATAGTTTTCAAATAAGTAATACCCAATATATATATATATATATATATATATATATATATATATATATATATATATATATATATATATATATATATATATTGGGTATTACTTATTTGAAAACTATTGACTTATGATGCTAAAACAGTAATGAGACAATTGTGTATTTGATAAGCATGATAAGTATATTGCAAACAGAACATATATATATGATGTGTTCAAAAAGTATCCAACCTTTATTCCTAAAAAATACTTGTATTCAAATACAGCAATCTTCCCCTAATCTCTTTCAGTCCCCTTGGGCAGTCACGCATTTCTCCCAACCCAGTATTGGAAGCAGTGCTGAAACGCCTCTTTTGAGATGGCGCGTAGCTGGTCCATCGCATTCTGCACAATGTCTTCTCTGGACTGAAATCTGGTTATTTTCAGGGGAAAACCCAGAAGTCACGTGGAGCCGCCGGGAGAGTAGGGAGCCTGACTCTCCACTGATGTGCATCCAACTTTGAAGTGGTTGTACCACAACTTTATCTGTGTGATGCCCATTGATTCATTCCCGAAGGCCTTGTGAATCTTGCGGATCGTTTCCACTTGGGAATCGCCAAGCTTTACACAAAATCTTATGCAGTAGCGTTGTTCAGGCTTTTCTATCATTTTGTCAATAAAAGAAAATCAGACAGTGCTCATTTACACTTCCTCACTCATCGGCTGTCTGCCGGCGACTGGCAGCTTCTGCCGGCAAACACAAAAAAAATCACAAAAATAACAAACTGTATTTTAATGATCAAATAACAAGATCAGATTTAACAAAAATTATATCCTATCTTTTGTGCAGTGATATCACAGCCAGCTAACTTAGTGAAATCATGGTTCATCTCCAGGAAACACTCAACCCTCCCCCTTCAGTAGCAAGGACAGCTCGGTCCAGCTTATGCCGCCTAATGTACTTTAAGCTATACTGTGTTAACCCCTGGATAACAAGTGTAACACAAATCATCTTTCACACTCAAGACATCATCAAAGGTCCCTAAGCTCTTCCAGAATCCCTCCTATACCTGTGATTATTCACATGATCATCACATGACATTGTTTTGCATTTCTGAAACAAGCAGCTGATGCCTCCTTTGACTTTAGGTAGGTCTAGCACTCCCCCTTCTCATTGCACCCATGGAACATTACCCATCTACCCCCTAGAGCTATTTCCCTTGGTAACTGTTTACAAAACAGTGAGTCTTTTTTCGATGTGACATTATTTTTGCATTTCTTTTTTCCATGACTCCACCCAATGTATCTACATGCTTATAGATCCTCATTAGAGATGAGCGAGGCTACTTGGCCACGCCCCTTTTTCGCCCAAGCGCCGCGATTTTCGAGTACTTCCGTACTCGGGTGAAAAGATTTGGGGGGCGCCGTGGGTGAGTGGGGGGTTGCAGCGGGGAGTTGGGGGAGAGGGAGAGAGAAAGGGCTCCCCCCTGTTCCTCGCTCCCCGGCGCTCCCCGAATCTTTTCACCCGAGTACTGAAGTACTCGAAAATCGCGGTGCTCGATTGAGTAATTACTCGAAACGAGTATACTCGCTCATCTCTAATCCTCATCTTTTGCTCACGACCTGAAGGTTGCAGTTTCAATCTCTGCATGGTTCAGGTAGCCAGATCAAGGTAGAATCAGCCTTCCATCCCTCCGAGGTCGGTAAAATGAGTGCCCAGCTTGCTGGGGAGGTAAAAGAGTACTGTGGAAGGCAATGGCAAACCACCCAACAAAAACAGTCTGCCAAGAAAACGTTGCGATGTGACATCACCCTAGTAGTCAGTCATGACTTGGTGCTTGCACCAAGGGACTATACCTTTACCCACTACATACTTAGCCATTATTGATGTATCAATGGGAATTTCAACTTTATATCTGCAGTTATATTTGCTAATGAAAAACAGTTAATAAAGAATATACTTAAAGAGGCGTTCCCAACATCAACATTTATAACAGACATATCTCTCATATCTGAGGTCTTGGGAAAAAAGGGCCCCATTCATCGACTGAAGCAGACCTCCTAATTCCTATAGGTTTAATCACTGCCTTCCATTTTCTTCTATACAGAAAGTGGCTGGCAAGAGTCAGTGAAAAAAAACTATAAAAGTATACATAAAACTATACAAATTTGATATGCTAGTAATCATATCAACATAGAGATTACAGTTAAGATGCCATTTGTACAACATGCTGAACACTGTAAGAAATCCAGATTTGCTGTTGCTTTCTCCATTCCTTTACAGATATAGTTAAATTTATATGTACCCCAAAATGGTGCCATTTATCCTATGAAAAAAAAAAACTACTTTAGAAAAAAAATTCTGGCTCTCCAAAGGTGGGGATCAAAAACAGTAAAACATTGCCACGTTACGAATACCGTAGTAATGCTTGCCATGTAGTATTACTTTTTATCACTGGTTCCAGCATGCAGATCCTGACAATTAAGTCACCATCAAAGATGTTGCTGAACAAAAGAAGTTTGTCTTCTTGCAGTGTTTATGAGTTCACTTTACGTATTTATGTATTGCCGGCTCCATTGAATTCAATGCGCTGGACAGCTCTGGCCCGTTTCTATGGAAACGCGGCTAGGAGCAGTTCTTTCGGCGATTTTTCGGCCCCGTCACGCGATTTGCGGATGCGTATCCGTCATGCGATCCGCAAATCGCGGAAAAAAACGAACGTGTGACTAAGGCCTTAGCCTCATATATTTGACTTAGCCTATTGGTGAAAGTGGTGCTAATTCTGAAAAAAAAATGTCATTTGAAACATCACTTAAAATAGTACACATATTTCTTCTGAGAAGGCAGAAAGAACACATATGGAGTATATTAAAATGTGATGTGAAGGGATGATGGGAGTGGTAGTCAATGGGAGATATATTTCTCCCAGACTTCTATCATTCTATCAGGCAGCAGGCTCAACTGCTAGATAATTAATTAGTTGCTTCAGTGGGTGGATGTAAAAGGGCAGAGGAGATGTGCACTATCTCTGTCTGCCGTGAAGGCATAGACCCAAACCTGCGGGAGCTGATAACCTGCTCTGTGCAAGTAAGAGAACTCATAGCTGGCCTGATTTTGTTTATGTGGTCAGGCTGGAGGTTGTAGCCCTTCAGTTGGCAGTTAGAACTATTTGTTTGTCAAGTTAGAGCCAGAAAGGCACGTGAGTATTTTTGCACAAATGCCTGAAAAGTTTGATTTCTGTAAAGTTGCACCAAGTTAAAGAAAAATAAATGTCACTTGGGATTTTAAGATCTACGGCTAAGGGTACATTTTATTATTATTGTTAGCCGTTTAGTCATTCACGACCCTCGGTGACCCTAAAGATGAGCGTCCTCCATGTTTTTTGGTTTTGCACTGCTTCTTTCAGTTGTGTGATGTCCATGCCAGTATCAGCTTTGACAGTATCCGCCATCGTGTTCTTTGGCGGACGGGTCTTCTTTTGCCACTGATCTTTCCAAGCATTATAGATTTTTCTTGCGACTCTGCTCGCATTACATGGCCAAAATACGTGAGTCCGAGTCCGGTCATCTTGCCCTTCAGTGATATATCAGATCTTATACGATTCAGGACTTCTCTGTTTGTTACTCTAGCCATCCAGGGCATATGGAGCAGCTTTCGCCAGCACCACAGCTCAAACGCATCAATCTTCCTTCTATCAGCTTTTTTCGCAGCCCAGCTTTCACATCCATACATGGCTATGGGGAAAACGGTGGTTTGCACTATCCTGTGTTTAGTTGCTCTACCGATATCCCTACTTTTTCAGATTTTGTCCATATTTAGCATCACGCTTTGCACTGATACTATCCTACATTTTATCTGTGGCACAGATTCTCTAGTCTGGTCAATTTTTGTGCCAAGGAAGATGAAGTCGCGCACGCATTTTATCACCTCATTGTCAATTTTTATTTGAATTTGGACATTTTTTGCATTTGTCATAATTTTTGTCTTCTTTAAATTCAGATAGAGGCCCAATTTTTCAGTTTCAGTTTTAATCTTGCATATCAGCTGCTTCAGACCTGCTTCTGTTTCTGCAAGCCAAGTTGTGTCATCCACATAACGGAGATTGTTTGTTTTCTCCACCTATTTTCACCCCAATTTCCAATTCATCTAGGTCCATTTTCCGCATGATCCCTTCTGCATATAGGTTAAACAAAAAGGGTGAGAGGATGCAGCCCTGTCAGACGCCTTTGCCGATCCCAAACCAATCTGTGTTCCCATACTGTGTTTTCACAGGGGCTTCCTGATTGGTATAAAGTGATTTTATCAGCTTGCCTAGATGTGCGGATATGCCCAGCTCTTGTAGAGTCTGCCATAGCTTGTCATGGTTGATGCAGTCAAAGGCCTTGATGTAGTCGATGAAGCACATGTAGATATTCTTTTGGTATTCTCAAGCTTTTTCCATGGTCCATCACAGGTTTGCAATATGGTTGCGAGTGGCGTGTCCTCCCCGAATCCTGGCTGCGCATCAGGGAGTTCTGCTTTAACTACTGATCTCAGGCTTTCCTGTATAATTATGAGAAGGATCTTGCTTGCATGCAGGATGAGGGATATTGTTCAGTGGTTGGAGCAATTCCGTGAGTTGCTTTTCTTTGGTAGAGGGATGAAGACAGATCTTTTCTAGTCATGTGGCTATTGTGTGGATGCCTATACTGCCTGGCACAGCGCTGTGTGGGTTTTCACTGGTTCAATAGCTCTGCCAGTATGTTATCTATGCCTGGTACTTTATTTTTGGCTAGTTGTTTCATTGCCACAACCACTTCTGACTCCATAATGGAGGGCTCCAAGTCCATAAGCTCTACCTCATAAAATGGTCCAGGTATGTGGTTGCAGGCATGTCGTTCCTTTGAGTATTCCCTCCACCTATCCTTGATACTCTGTTAGTCATTCTGTTCCTTCCCATTTTGGCCTTTAATTGTGCTGTTGCGTGCCAAGAAAGGTTTTCAGGCCATCTTAACCTATGAGAAGAGGCCTCACATATGGCCTCTCATGGATTCTGCTTCAAGTTGTTTGCAACGCTCATTCCAGTCCATTTCCTTATCTTTTCTCTTTCGTCTTTGTTGCCGGCCGCCTTTGCTGCTCTTCTTTTATCAGCTATTCTGAGGGTTTGATTTTTATGCCTGCATAAAGTGAACAATGAGCGAAAAGCAAACGATTACCATACGTTGTTTGGTCGTTAGCGTGCATTTAGACTGGACAATTACCGTTCACTTTCACTCGTTTGAACTGTTTTTTTGAATGATAATGGTTCCATCTAATAGCCTCCTAGGCTGCTTGAATTGAAAGTGTGTCTTGCGGTGTGTGTCCTGTTGTGTATGTCCTGTTGTTTATGTCCTGTGGTGTGTGCCTTGTGGTGTGTGTCCTGTGGTGTGTGTCCTGTGGTGTGTGTCCTGGTCAATCCCAAAATAATTTCTCTACAGTGGGTAATCCTTATCTTGAACACACCCTTTTATGGGCTAATTTTCCATATGATCAAGACCACTTTCTTTCCACCAAGATAGATTCTGCCCACTTTTCTTGAAGGCCATACTGACCTCAAAGAGGGGAAAAAACTTGCTTGGGATTTTCCTCTATAAGTGAGAAGGAACAGCCACTTTCTCGGATGGTCTGTCATTTGAATTCAGGATAAATGCCTGTCCAAAGGAGGTTTCTCCTGACAATATCAGTTATTTACTGGGGGTGTTCTAGAAGCCAGGAGCAACTCCTACCTGACAGATGATGCTTTTCATGGAAATTCACTGAATATGAATTTTATTGCTAAATTTGTGAAAGTGCACAGAATGCTTTGTCAAAATTGAGGTGTTTCAGAAATGACCAAGAGTAACTGGAGTAAATCCACAAGTTTATTCATTAGATAACACGTTTCAATCCCAATCTGGAATCTTCAATAGGCAATAAATGATGTGATTCCAGATCAGAATTAAAATGTATTGTCAAACTTTTGGGTTAACTGCGGTCACTCCTGATAATTTCCAAAATGTCTTCAGCAGCATCCAGTCTAACACAACATTTTGTGCCTTCTTGACCGGACATTTGGTATCTAGCAGGAATGACTATGGATTCGGTCCTGACCATAATAAGAAGCAGGAGGTATAATAGAAGCACAGTGCTGCCGATGATTTCAATGGGATTGAAGCCAGCGCTTACACTTCTTCCCCTGACCTCTGATGATGACATCCGGCCTGACTGAACTGACAATGGGCCGAATGATCAGCTGATTATACCGGGATCTTGAGCAGCATATTCCCATTGATCAAGCTGGAATAACCCTATACTAAACCTACATTTAAAAAAAATATATAACCCATATTAATAATAATTCAATATAAAGTAACATAAAATATCTGTCTAGCTATCCAATTATCCATCTTAGTGCATACAATGTGCATGAGTATATGTTGACTGATGAAGTATAACATCAATAGAAGCATTCACTGTCTGCCCTGCGCCAAGTGTAAGCAGTAAGGTATTGGATTGATAAGTATGATTTACTTTATACAGAAATTAACACTAGTATACATTTTTTCTCATTTCCAATATATTCCCCTATGTCAGGAAACTCACAAAGGCCATCATTCAAGGTTATGCTGCGTATTGATTTAACAAGTCCTGGGACCTGATAATCAAGTGCATGTTTTTTATGATTGGCTAATACAGATGCATGTCAGGGTAACTAAAGAATACTCTGTTGGCTAAGGTCATCTGTAGCCTATGGATACTAATAGTAACTAATAAAAATGTTAATTCCATCTGTACTGACAAGGCATAATATGCTTTATGATATATGCTTAGTACGCCGATCTCTCATTTTATGGGGAGAAATGCCCGTACAATTTTGCTATACAAATCACATAGTCACGGCATGTCATGCAAAGCGTTTTGTTATTTAAGCTATAGGACACTTGCATAACTTACATCGGGGCCATAATTTAGTGGCATCTATTTCACCGTAATAAGGCTTGTTGGCAGCATTACATGTTATCTCACACTGATTAAAAATGAATAGCTTTACAACGTTTAAGGGGTGCATCTGATTTAGCATGCATTATCTATTTAGCATTTTTAAGCCCTCATATTATGGTTGTAAATGAAAAATTCAAAGATCCTATAGGATATGTTAATGTACATTGCGCCTTAGGGAGAATCTCTCTTAGTTAGTAGTAAGCTTCTAATTTTTCATGGCCAAATAACAACCAACCTGAAGGGGACCATTAATATTTTATTATATTGGCTACATAAATAGTTCTCAGTGTTGAAGAAAAACAATAATAAATAAGATACATAGACAGCGTGTTAGTCTACTGATAGCAATAGTACAGTATTACCATTCCAAAAATGAGAACGCTATAGGCTATACATCCAAGTTTTCCTTTTTTCTATTGGTGTAAAGTAAATTTTTAATCAAGTTTTATAACATCGTGTATCAATTCCCGGTGACCTTTTTTAATCCTGGTCCATTACTGGGTTTAATAGCACACAACAACTAATGCTACTCCAATACAGCACCTCCAGAAAAGGAGCCCAATAGCATATGTTCCAAAAAGTAGGACCATACAGCTTCTATGGGGGCCCTAGAGAGAGTGGGCCCAAACCAGATTGGTTGAATATTTCTTTTAGTGGATGATAAACTTATGCTTCTCCAGAGGCCTTGGAAACAAGGATGAAGGGAATTAATCCAAGGATTGTGGAAGGAAAATGAGGGCAAACAAAGCCTTTTATCCAAGATAGCTATGGTTTTAGCAGCGTAAACCAACTCAAGAAGGGGTCTGCAACAAATCTTTTGGGGTATTCCCAGTAGGCAGCTGTTAATACTAGCATTGCTTTTCGTGATCGGACAGATGATTAAAATCAACCTGATTTTTGAAAAATTGAAACGGGTCATTTGATTTTTAGCAAAAAGATTATTTTACAAAGACATGTGTGTGCATGCATCCATCCCCTCCTATTAATGTGGCTCAGTTGTTGGCATTCTTGTTTTTCTGTGCTGTGTCTTAGGTTCAAATTAGAGATGAGCGAGCGTACTCGGATAAGCACTACTCGCTCGAGTAATTGGCTTTATCCGAGTATCGCTGTGCTCGGGTCTAAAGATTCGGGTGCCGCTGCGGCTGACAGGTGAGTCGCAGCTGGGAGCAGGGGAGAGCGGGCGGGAGAGAAGGAGAGAAAGATCTTACCTCCGTTCCTCCCCGCTCTCCCCTGCAGCTCCCCGCTCCGTGCCGGCACCCGAATCTTTAGACCCGAGCACAGCGATACTCGGATAAAGCCAATTACTCGAGCGAGTAGTGCTTATCCGAGTACGCTCGCTCATCTCTAGTTCAAATCCCAATGAAGGATAACATCATTATGGACTCCAGCTCTAAAAGCTGAGCTACCACACTTGACTTCTCTGCTCGGAATGAGAAGAACAACTACAAGAATAAGCACAAAGAGAATATAAAAAAAACATTCTAAAGTTGCCCTTAGTCAGATTTGAACCTGCAAGATAGCAGTTCTAACATTGGAGTTACCACTCCTGTGCTTTCTATTCCAGAGAAGAAGAAGAATAAACAGATCATAAAACACTGTCTAAATGTTGGCATTGAAAAGATTTGAACCTAGACACTCCAGCAAAGCACCAGTGCTAATTATTTTTTCTTCTTTCTCCTTCTTCCTCTTTCTTCTACTTCGTTCACCTTCAGTGGCAAAGGAGAATAAGAAGAAAAAACTACAACACTTCCCGTAAAAGAACAAGCCCTGATATAGCTCCACTGCTGGAAAAATAAAAATGTTATGGGTTTTAAAATGCAGTGATACAGATTCAATTGGTTTTCTTTAAAAACATGTTTTTATTGTGCAAAAGGGAAGGAGAAGAAGAAGAATGAGTCACGGCATGTCATGCAAAGTGTTTTGTTATTTAGGCTATAGGACACTTGAGTAGAGGTAAAAAAGAAGTTTGAGAAGGAGGAAAAGGAAGGAGATTAAGAATGATATCTTCTTCTGCTTCCCTTTCTTCTTTTTCTCCTTCTCTTCCAGAGAAGAAGAAACAGGAGGAGGAGGAAAAGGAAAGAAGCTTGGTAGCTCAGCGGCTAACACTATTGCCTTGTAGCGCTGGGGTTCTAGGTTGATAGATGATTATGGACAACGTCTGCATGGCGTTTATATGTTCTCTTTGTGTTTATTATTTTGATCAATCTTCTCTTCCTCTGGAGTAGGTAGAAGAAAGACGTGTGATGGCTCAGTTGATATTCTGCTAAAAAACCTTGGGTCCTAGCATTCATGTGGATATTATTTTGACAGGTTCCACCTATCTATACATTGTTTTAGATCAAGTGTGAGCTTTAATTGCATAAATATTCCCTAATGACAAGGGCCTCCTTCAGATAGATTACGGGTGACATTTGCCAGTTTTCTGAAGTTACAAACTTTTGCACGAAGGTCGCTTGAGCAAAAACTATATGATTTTTCTGCTTCCTGTGCTGGCCCCACCACTTTTTCAAAACTTTGCTGGAGCCATTCCCCCAGTTTAGGACTCATGGCCCCAAGTGTTCCTACCACCACTAGAACCACTTCGCCCTTCCTTTTGCACATTCTATTTAGTTCTTTTTTCAGGCCCTGGTACTTCTGCAGCTTCTCATATTCCTTCCTAATGTTTCTGTCACTTGGTGCTGCTACTTCTATCACCACCGCTGTCTTCTGGTCCTTGTCAATTGCCACAATAGTTGGATAGTTCACTAGTACTTGTTTGTCTGTCTGTATCTGGAAGTCCCACAGGATCTTAGCCATGTTATTCTCCACAACCTTCTGCTGAGTCTCCCATCTGGACTTAGTAGAGTTTAGCCTATATACTTTGCAAATGTTCCTTTACACATTCCCGCTACTTGATTGTGCCATTCAGTATACTGTATGCTGTTCTGCATGCATCTGCGCTATGTGTTGGACTGTCTCAGAGGCCTCCCTACCTAGATGCATCTTGGATCCTGCCTAGTGTGGTAGATCCCTGCCTCTATGGATCTAATGCTTAATGCCTGTTCTTATGCTGCTATAATCAATGTCTCAGTGCTGCTTTTGAGTCCAGCCACTTCAACTATTGGTCGATGGTAAATCCCATGCAGGGGGTTATCTTTCCATGAATTTTCTTCTGTTTGTTCTTTCTTCCGTGTCTTCTACTGCAGTCTCAGGCGTTGCAGTTCATCTTTGGGTACCTTCTTATTGATGTACTCTGATACTCTGCGTTTCACTTAGGATGGCTCTGACGCCCATCAGATACCGCCTATATATATTCATTTTCCTACCATTCATACTTTCTTCTCCTTACACTGATAATATGCAGGATGTTCCTTTCAAACCTCCTACGTTTTATCAGTTCAAGAAACAAAAATTGTGAACGTTGGGAAAATGAAATTACAGGAAATGTAACAGCAACTTAATTTTCTTTTTGCACTCAGAAATAAACCTCTACATGTGCCCCATTGATAGCACAGGCAATATTCAGTCTGTACTCAACGTCTTGCCACCTTTTCTCCAACCTGTCTACTGTTACAGAAACAATTGTATCACAGAAGCAGGCTTGCGAGTTTGAAGTGGGAGCATAGCAGAGCTAGTGCGCTAAACTCCCTCCCCCTCTCCGTCACTTGCCAACTGCCGACAAGAGGAAGGGGTGGGATGGGGCGGGAGCTTAGCAGAGCTAGTTGTGCTAAACTCCCTTCCCTCCCTGCCCAGCCTATGGGAGCTGCCTGCAAGGGGAGAGGGAGGGACCCGAGCTGCTGCTAAACTCCCTCCCCTTTTCCTTTTGTAATGGTTCTTGTAGGCTCCTATATGAGTCAGTAGGAACGGCTGGTGTATTCCGGCATAAGATAAGACAAGACCTATCTTTTTTGGCCAGCGTAAAAGCGGCCAGCCAGAATGCACTCCGTATGCACTATCTTTACTGGCCGATTTTACGTGCCGGAAAATCACCCATCTGTACTAATGCATTGGAATCCAATGCTTTAGGTGGTTGCAATTTTTGCCTCACATTTTTTTTTGTGGCAAAATCGCTGTTATAAAGCACACCTATGAAAGTAGCCTAATTGTTTTTCATCGGATGCATCTTCTCTGTACACTTATCAAAAATTTATTTGCAAATTATTGATTTTGCTTCTGCGTACTGCTCTACGGTTTGTGCATGCTGTTGCAGAGTCATTATCTTGCTATAGTATATGGAACCGCGGTGATACACAGTGACAAGAACCAATCACAGCACAGCTTCCATTTTCTTATACTGCTGTGGTAAAATGAAAGCTGAGCTGCAATTGGTTGCTATGGGCAACAGGGACAGTTTTACTATTAGACAGGTTTGATAAATGAGGCCCAAAATTCTTTGCGTTTTGCATTCAGCTAGTGCTAATTGCAATCCAACATTCATTATAATTTTATCATATTGATTATTTGAAATGAGGGAGGTTTGAATGGAACATCCTGTGTCTAAAGCAAAATACAGTAAATGGACAGTATGTGGATGGACTACAAGCAGAAAAGTGTAGTCTATCACAAAATGTAATTGCTACTTTTGATATCTCTGATGAAAGCGCCGAGCTGAAAGAAAATGGACAAAAACCTCGTATTAGACCTTTATGAGACAAAGAAACATGAAATTCATGTTTCTTATAGTGGTGATTTTTTTTTATCCCATCAAAAGCTCTGTTCAGCCTCGGAATTTCATATGTACCAATAAACGGCCTTTATTTTTATGGCTCAGAAACATATGGTCTTTGACAAGTAAAATCTGTTCATATCACAGTTTTCACATCTATAATTGTACCTTTTTTCAATAGCACCTTGTTCTAAGTACACGTGCTCTTCGTAGACACCGTCACTTAGCCCGATTGTGTTTGAAATGTAATTTTTAGTAACTAGATAGCTATATCTTTTTTTATAAATTTAGATGCGGTGTAGGAGCTGACACGAACACATATCAAGCTAAGGGCTCTTTCACAGGAACATATATCGGCCACCGTTTTCACGGACGGATGATATACGCTATGATGGGAGGTGTAAAAACTCATGAACAGGCGCACAAATCTAAGTTTGTGCGCCCGTTCCGACGGCAAGGGCCCCAGCGCATATACGCCGAGGCTGCCATGCCCTTGCCCCTTTCCCTCCCCCTTGCCGGTTTACCTCCTCTCTCCTACCCTCTGGCTGTTTGCAATGGGAGAAGATGGAGCAGAGCTAAGCTCTCACCCCCTCCCCGCCCCTTGTCCACAGCCAGCAATGGGAGGAGGCAGGACGGGGCTGTGTTTAGATTAGGATATTTAATTTTTTTCTGCTGACAGCTATAACTTTTTACAATTTTTGCAACATTGTTGTACTACATCCTATTTTGTGGGGAACATCCTGTAATTTCCATTTATACATTTTTATCAATACATAGGACTTTTGGATCACTTTTTATTAAATTTTTTCTAGGAGACTGGGTGACCAAAAAAATGCAATTCTGGTGTTCTTTTTTTTCTGACAACATTCACCATGCGGGGTAAATAATGTGTTACCTTGATAGATCGTACTTTTATGGACACAGCCATACCAAATATGTATTTATCTTTTATTATTTAGATTTTTTTTATATAAATATGGCAAAAGTGTTTTTTTAAAACTTTTTATTCCCTTTTTTAAAAAAAAATAATTAGTAAAGCCTTTTTTAAACTTAATATTTACTTTTTTTTAGCATTACATCATACTGCAATTGGACAGGTGTTCTATCAAGCTATGCCTTGGGCATGGCTTGATAGGCATTCTGCTAAGACAGCCCTGGGGCCTTTCAGAAGGCCTCCAGCTGTCATGACACCCCCATGTTCCCCTCAACATCGGTCAGGAGTTTTAAAGACTGCTGTCAGAATTGACAGCGACATTCAAAGGGTTAAAAGCTCTGATGAGCTGCTTGGCTTATCGGAGCTGTTGAGGGCGGGTGTCGGCTGTAAGAAATAGCCCACAGCCCTTGAAGTATGGAGGGAGATCACTTCACGATCTCCCTCTAAACACACCCTGAACGTACAGGGCTACCTTATGTCCAGTGTCCTGAAGAGGTTAAACACTTTAAATGATCATAAATGGTATAGACCTACAAAACAAAGTCAGTGAAATCTTTGGAATTACCTAAATTCTGCATTGGTTACTAACAAAATCTGGGCAACAGGGTCCTTAAAAAAACCCTCTCAGCTCTATAGTGTGCACAGTCCAGCATTTATCCTATTAAAAAGACTCATGCCCTGAAACGCGTTATATTTGCTGGCATAAATAAAGAGAGTAGTCAGGTTAAGCTTTGACTCAACCAATTGTTTATCTGCCACAACACCTGTGTGCCAAGGCCAGGGATTTTTAGCTTTCATCTATCCATAGGTTTTTAATGCTCATTCACTACAGGGATAGTATTCTTCCCAGGCCAGCAGCATGTTTTCACATCACTACTGGTTAAACTGCTACTCTGAATAGGATCACGATCTCTGCAATTCCTACAAAGATAGTTATTCTATTCAGAGCAGGGGTGTAACTACAGGGGATGCAGAGGATGCAATCGCAGCCAGGCCCAGGAGCCTTAGGGGGCCCATAAGGCCTCTCCTTCATGTAGGGAGCCCAGTACTATGAATAAAGCATAACACTTGGGGGCTGTGTTACAGGTTTTGCATTGAGACCCAAAAGCTTCAAGTTACACTTCTGATTCAGAGTACCGGGTGCACGACTATTTTTGCACTCCTTTCTCATTAAGAAAATATGGTGTGATTATTATCTGAGTTATAAGTATCGACAAACACAATTTAACTAAACTAATAACACAGACAGTTACATCATTCATGTATGGTATTGAGCACATTGAGTAAATATCGAAAATTCAGAGGGGAAAAGTAAGCAATAGGCCTCTTTCACCTGGGCGATGTCTGCCCACATGAGAGGTGCGCACAGGACGCACTTCTATAGAAACCAATGGGTTCCTATAGAAGCATTCACATGAATGATTGTTAGATGTGCTGAATTAGCACATCTAACAAAGATAGGACATGTGAATATAACTCGCATGTTGGCTTTGAGGTGCATGCAAAGATAGGACCTGACCTATCTTTGCTGTGTGCCTTCCGTACACTCCTATGGGAGCTGGAAAAGCACGCTCCACGCAACTCGGATCATGTGAACAGGCTATTTCTCAGGGCTGGAAGTAGCTTGTTCATGAGATCTTTTGAGCAATATAGCCGCAATCTTTGCCCGCGGCTATACTGCGCGCGGACAGCGCTCATGTGTGAAAGAACCCTTACTCTGTATTAATGACTCTTCCAAGAGATCACTGCTAAAAGATAATTCAGTAAAGGGGATGAGATTGGAAGTGTGGGTTCCACGTGTGCTTTGCCCATTAAATAAAGGCATAAAAAGCCTGGTTACTGACTAATCTGTTATTCTCAAGAAACATTGATATGTGTGAGCCATACCTTGACGCAAACAACTTTTAGAAGGCCTCATTGTTGAACCCAAAGTCTTTATTAAATCTTTATTACTATTCTGTTAATGATAATTAAAAAGGTTTTCCAATTGTTAACATTTGTGTGCAAATGATTTAACCACAGTAAGAATTGTCCTTTCCTAATTTATGTAGGTGAAATGTCTCCAGAAGCCATGACCATGCCTCTGGTGTTCATCTCCTACTTGGGTTATGTTTAGAGATGAGCGAACGTGTTCTTCCGAGCTTGATATTCGTGCGAATATTAGGGTGTTCGGGATGTTCGTTATTCGTAACGAACACCATGCGGTGTTCTGGTTACTTTCACTTCCTTCCCTGAGACGTTAGCGCGCTTTTCTGGCCAATTGAAAGACAGGGAAGGCATTACAACTTCCCCCTGTGACGTTCAAGCCCTATACCACCCCCCTGCTGTGAGTGGCTGGGGAGATCAGGTGTCACCCGAACATAAAAGTCGGCCCCTCCCGCGGTTCGCCTCAGATGCCGTGTGAGTTAGATGAGGGACAGTGCTGTTTGTACCGGAGCTGCTGTAGGGAAAGAATTGGTAGTTAGTGTAGGCTTCAAGACCCCCCAAAGGTCCTTATTAGGGCCACTGATAGCTGTGTGTTGGCTGCTGTTAGCAGTGGCAAATTTTTTTTTTCTCAAAATCGACTCTGCAGAGCGTTGCACCCGGCATTAGGGACAGAAGTGCTGCATAGGCAGGGAGAGTGTTAGGAGTGAGTGTAGCCTTCAAGAACCTCAACGGTCCTTTCTAGCGCCATATTTAACCGTGTGCAGTACTGTCCAGGCTGCTGTTAGCTGTGCTGCATTTTTTTTTGCTTCTCAAAATCGCCTCTGCAGAGCATTGCACCCTCCATTGATACTGCAGGGAAAGAATTGTATAGGCAGGGCCACAACACAGTTATTATTCATTGAATATACGCAGTGCTGCCTTTTGGTGCAAAAAAACGGAAAATAATTCTATTTGTCCTGCCTCTGTCCGTCCTAACGCCGGTGGACACGTGTCGGCTGCGTGTGCAACCTGTAAAAATCAGACGCACCCAGCTACGTTTTACTCCTGGCTTTGCAATTTGCTTTCCTTAATTGGGAAAAAAAATACCTGCTCTGCCACAGTTAATAACTCTGCTACCCTCACGTTCTGTGACACATTAGCAGGAAAACAGCACAGTTATTAAACTTCTCATGTTCATAGAATATACGCAGTGCTGCCTTTTGGTGCCAAAAAACGGAAAATAATTCTATTTGTCCTGCCTCTGTCCGTCCTAACGCCGGTGGACACGTGTCGGCTGCGTGTGCAACCTGTAAAAATCAGACGCACCCAGCTACGTTTTACTCCTGGCTTTGCCATTTGCTTTCCTTAATTGGGAAAAAAAATACCTGCTCTGCCACAGTTAATAACTCTGCTACCCTCACGTTCTGTGACACATTAGCAGGAAAACAGCACAGTTATTAAACTTCTCATGTTCATAGAATATACGCAGTGCTGCCTTTTGGTGCCAAAAAACGGAAAATAATTCTATTTGTCCTGCCTCTGTCCGTCCTAACGCCGGTGGACACGTGTCGGCTGCGTGTGCAACCTGTAAAAATCAGACGCACCCAGCTACGTTTTACTCCTGGCTTTGCCATTTGCTTTCCTTAATTGGGAAAAAAAATACCTGCTCTGCCACAGTTAATAACTCTGCTACCCTCACGTTCTGTGACACATTAGCAGGAAAACAGCACAGTTATTAAACTTCTCATGTTCATAGAATATACGCAGTGCTGCCTTTTGGTGCCAAGAAACGGAAAATAATTCTATTTGTCCTGCCTCTGTCCGTCCTAACGCCGGTGGACACGTGTCGGCTGCGTGTGCAACCTGTAAAAATCAGACGCACCCAGCTACGTTTTACTCCTGGCTTTGCCATTTGCTTTCCTTAATTGGGAAAAAAAATACCTGCTCTGCCACAGTTAATAACTCTGCTACCCTCACGTTCTGTGACACATTAGCAGGAAAACAGCACAGTTATTAAACTTCTCATGTTCATAGAATATACGCAGTGCTGCCTTTTGGTGCCAAAAAACGGAAAATAATTCTATTTGTCCTGCCTCTGTCCGTCCTAACGCCGGTGGACACGTGTCGGCTGCGTGTGCAACCTGTAAAAATCAGACGCACCCAGCTACGTTTTACTCCTGGCTTTGCCATTTGCTTTCCTTAATTGGGAAAAAAAATACCTGCTCTGCCACAGTTAATAACTCTGCTACCCTCACGTTCTGTGACACATTAGCAGGAAAACAGCACAGTTATTAAACTTAGATTATACATTCACTAGAGGCAGTGGGGCCTTTCGTTTTCAAAAAAGGGAAAAAATTATATTTGGCCTGCAGTCTTGCGCCAATTTATTAGCTGCCTGTGAAATCAAATCACTGGTAATACAGCATGCTGAGGGGTAGGGGTAGGCCTAGAGGACGTGGACGCGGCCGAGGACGCGGAGGGCCAAGTCAGGGTGTGGGCACAGGCCGAGCTCCTGATCCAGGTGTGTCGCAGCCGACTGCTGCGCGATTAGGAGAGAGGCACGTTTCTGGTGTCCCCACATTCATCGCCCAATTAATGGGTCCACGCGGGAGACGGTTATTAGAAAATGAGCAGTGTGAGCAGGTCCTGTCCTGGATGGCAGAAAGTGCTTCGAGCAACCTATCGTCTACCCGCAGTTCTGCGCCGTCCACTGCTGCAAATCCGAATCCTCTGTCTGCTGCTCCTCCTTCCTCCCAGCCTCCTCACTCCACTACAATGACACCTGCTCAGGAGCGGGAACACTCCCAGGAACTGTTCTCGGGCCCCTGCTTAGATTGGGCAGCAGCGGTTCCTCTCCCACCAAAGGAGTTTATCGTCACTGATGCCCAACCATTCGAAAGTTCCCGGGGTCCGGGGGAAGAGGCTGGGGACTTCCGCCAACTGTCTCAACAACTTTCTGTGGGTGAGGAGGACGATGACGATCAGACACAGTTGTCTTGCAGTGAGGTAGTAGTAAGGGCAGTAAGTCCGAGGGAGCAGCGCACAGAGGATTCGGAGGAAGAGCAGCAGGACGATGAGGTGACTGACCCCACCTGGTGTGCAACGCTTACTCAGGAGGACAGGTCTTCAGAGGGGGAGTCAAGGGCATCAGCAGGGCAGGTTGCAAGAGGCAGTGCGGTGGCCAGGGGTAGAGGCAGGGCCAGACCGAATAATCCACCAAGTGTTTCCCAAAGCGCCCCCTCGCGCCATGCCACCCTGCAGAGGCCGAGGTGCTCTAAGGTCTGGCAGTTTTTCACAGAGACGCCTGACGACCGACGAACAGTGGTGTGCAACCTTTGTTGCGCAAAGCTCAGCTGGGGAGCCAACACCAACAGCCTCACCACCACCACCATGCGCAGACATATGATGGCCAAGCACCCCACAAGGTGGGACGAAGGCCGTTCAGCGCCTCCGGTTTGCACCCCTGCCTCTCCCCCTGTGCCCCAACCTGCCACTGAGATGCAACCCCCCTCTCAGGACACAGGCACTACCGCCTCATGGCCTGCACCCACACCCTCATCTCCGCTGTCCTCGGCCCCATCCAGCAGTGTAGTTCAGCGCACCGTCCAGCCGTCGCTTGCGCAAGTGTTCGAGCGCAAGCGCAAGTACGCCGCCACGCACCCGCACGCTCAAACGTTAACCGTCCGCATCGCAAAATTCATCAGCCTTGAGATGCTGCCGTATAGGGTTGTGGAAACGGAGTCCTTCAAAAGTATCATGGAGGCGGCGGCCCCGCGCTACTCAGTTCCCAGTCGCCACTACTTTTCCCGATGTGCCGTCCCAGCCCTGCACGACCACGTCTCCCGCAACATTGTACGCGCCCTCACCAACGCGGTTACTGCCACGGTCCACTTAACTACGGACACGTGGACAAGCACAGGCGGGCAGGGCCACTACATCTCCCTGACGGCACATTGGGTGAATTTAGTGGAGGCTGGGACAGAGTCAGAGCCTGGGACCGCTCACGTCCTACCCACCCCCAGAATTGCGGGCCCCAGCTCGGTGCTGGTATCTGCGGAGGTGTATGCTTCCTCCACTAAAGCACCCTCCTCCTCCTCCTCCTCCTCTGTCTCGCAATCAAGATGTGTTAGCAGCAGCATGTTGCCAGCAGTCGGTGTCGCGCGGTGTGGCAGCACAGCGGTGGGCAAGCGTCAACAGGCCGTGCTGAAACTACTCAGCTTAGGCGATAAGAGGCACACGGCCCACGAACTGCTGCAGGGTCTGACACAGCAGACCGACCGCTGGCTTGTGCCGCTGAGCCTCCAACCGGGCATGGTCGTGTGTGACAACGGCCGTAACCTGGTGGCGGCTCTGCAGCTCGGCAGCCTCACGCACGTGCCATGCCTGGCCCACGTCTTTAATTTGGTGCTTCAGCGCTTTCTGAAAAGCTACCCACGCTTGTCAGACCTGCTCGTAAAGGCGCGCCGGCTCTGCGCACATTTCCGCAAGTCCCACACGGACGCTGCCACCCTGCGCACCCTGCAACATCACTTTAAGCTGCCAGTGCACCGACTGCTGTGCGACGTGCCCACACGGTGGAACTCTACGCTCCACATGTTGGCCAGGCTCTATGAACAACGTAGAGCTATAGTCGAATACCAACTCCAACATGGGCGGCGCAGTGGGAGTCAGCCTCCTCAATTCCTTTCAGAAGAGTGGGCCTGGTTGGCAGACATCTGCCATGTCCTTGGTAATTTTGAGGAGTCTACCCAGGTGGTGAGCGGCGATGCTACAATCATTAGCGTCACCATTCCTCTGCTATGCATCTTGAGAAATTCCCTGCAAACCATAAAGGCAGCTGCTTTGCGCTCGGAAACGGGGGCGGGGGAAGACAGTATGCCGCTGGATAGTCAGGGCACCCTACTGTCTATTTCTCAGCGCGTACAGGAGGAGGAGGAGGAGCATGAGGAGGATGAGGAGGAGGGGGAAGAGACAGCTTGGGCCGCTGCTGACGGTACACCGGCTGATTGCCTGTCATCCTTTCAGCGTGTATGGCCTGAGGAGGAGGAGGAGGAGGAGGATCCTGAAAGTGATCTTCCTAGTGAGGACAGCCAGCTAGTGGCAGAAGGCGCAGTACCGAGGGCAAGGTAGCAGGGGATGTGCGTAGATCGAGCAGCATGTACATCCCAGGCAGTGCAACAGTCTTTAAGGGCCTGGCCAGCTTTATGGCTCCCCACCAAGACTGTGTCACCGCTCCCCAGTCACGGCTGAGTCGGCGGGAGCACTGTAAAAGGATGGTGAGGGAGTACGTAGCGGATCGCACGACCATCCTTGGTGACGCCTCTGCCCCCTACAACTACTGGGTGTCGAAGCTGGACACGTGGCCTGAACTAGCGCTGTATGCCCTGGAGGTGCTTGCTTGTCCTGCGGCTAGCGTCTTGTCGGAAAGGGTGTTTAGTGCGGCTGGGGGAATCATCACAGATAAGCGTAGCCGCTTGTCAACCGACAGTGCCGACAGGCTAACACTCATCAAGATGAACAAAGGCTGGATTTCCCCAGACTTCTCTTCTCCACCAGCGGACAGCAGCGATACGTAAGCAATACGTAGGCTGCACCCGCGGATGGAAGCTACGTTCTCTCTCACCATCCAAAACGGGGACATTTCTGCTTCATCAATCTGTGTCTAATATTCCTCCTCCTCCTCCTGCTCCTCCTCCTGAAACCTCACGTAATCACGCTGAACGGGCAATTTTTCTTAGGGCCACAAGGCTCACTCAAATAATTTTTCTGAACAATTTTTATAAGTTTCAATGCGCTTAAAAGCGTTGGAACTTTAACTTGAACCAATTTTTCGTTACACTGGGCTGCCTCCAGGCCTAGTTACCACTTAAGCCACATTAACCAAAGCGATTAATGGGTTTCACCTGCCCTCTTGGCTGGCCATGGCCAATTTTTGGGATGTACATTAGTACTGTTGATACAGCAATTTTTGTGGGCCCTCGCCTACAGTGTAATCAAATTAATTTTTAGCCCACCTGCATTACAGCTGACGTTACCTCAGCTGTGTTGGGCAATGCAATGGTATATTTTTATGTACCGCCGGTGGCTTCCTGGCACCCACCCAGGCAGTGGGTCCACAGGGAGTGTAACCTACATGTGTCCACTTGTAAAGAACCCCGGTCAGACTGGGGCATGCAGTGTGGGCCGAAGCCCACCTGTATTACGCACGACATTACTACCTCAGCTGTGTTGGGCAATGCAATGGGATATTTCTATGTACCGCCGGTGGCTTCCTGGCACCCACCCAGGCAGTGGGTCCACAGGGAGTGTAACCTACATGTGTCCACTTCTAAAGAACCCCAGTCTGACTGGGGCATGCAGTGTGGGCCGAAGCCCACCTGCATTATGCACGACATTACTACCTCAGCTGTGTTGGGCAATGCAATGGGATATTTTTGTGTACCGCCGGTGGGTTCCAGGGAGCCACCCATGCTGTAGGTGCACACGGAGTTTTTAATACATCTGTACACTTCTAAAGAACCCCAGTCTGACTGGGGCATGCAGTGTGGGCCGAAGCCCACCTGTATTACGCACGACATTACTACCTCAGCTGTGTTGGGCAATGCAATGGGATATTTCTATGTACCGCCGGTGGCTTCCTGGCACCCACCCAGGCAGTGGGTCCACAGGGAGTTTAATCTACATGTGTCCACTTCTAAAGAACCCCAGTCTGACTGGGGCATGCAGTGTGGGCCGAAGCCCACCTGCATTATGCACGACATTACTACCTCAGCTGTGTTGGGCAATGCAATGGGATATTTTTGTGTACCGCCGGTGGGTTCCAGGGAGCCACCCATGCTGTAGGTGCACACGGAGTTTTTAATACATCTGTACACTTCTAAAGAACCCCAGTCTGACTGGGGCATGCAGTGTGGGCCGAAGCCCACCTGTATTACGCACGACATTACTACCTCAGCTGTGTTGGGCAATGCAATGGGATATTTCTATGTACCGCCGGTGGCTTCCTGGCACCCACCCATGCTGTCGGTCCACAGGGACTTCACAATAGGGAGTTGTACCTGCCTGTGTCTATGAATTAAAAAGCCCGGTCTAACTGGGGCATGCAGACACCTTGACAGAATGAATAGTGTGTGGCACATAGGTTCCCCATTGCTATGCCTACGTGTGCAGCTCCTGATGGCGGTGGCACAGGATTCTATTTCTCATTGCTTCTGTACAGCATTGTGGGCTATCGCCCCGCCCCTTTTAAAGAGGGTCGCTGCCTAGCCGTGCCAACCCTCTGCAGTGTGTGCCTGCGGTTCCTCCTCATGGCAGACGCACTTCTAAATAGACATGAGTGTGGCGTGGCATGAGGGCAGCTGAAGGCTGCGCAGGGACACTTTGGTGTGCGCTGTGGGGGGGGGGGGGGGGCGGTCGGTCAGCATGTAACCCAGGAGAAGTGTCAGTGGAGTGTCATGCAGGCAGTGATTGTGCTTTGTTGGAGGTAGTGTGGTGCTTAGCTAAGGTATGCCATGCTAATGAGGGCTTTTCAGAAGTAAAAGTTGTTGGGAGGGGGGGGGCCCACTCTTGCCGGTATTGTGGCTTAATAGTGGGACCTGTGAACTTGAGATGCAGCCCAACATGTAGCCCCTCGCCTGCCCTATCCGTTTCTGTGTCATTCCCATCACTTTCTTGAATTGCCCAGATTTTCACACATGAAAACCTTAGCGAGCATCGGCGAAATACAAAAATGCTCTGGTCGCCCATTGACTTCAATGGGGTTCGTTGTTCGAAACGAACCCTCGAACATCGCGGGAAGTTCGTTCCGAATAACGAACACCCGAACATTTTGGTGTTCGCTCATCTCTAGTTATGTTCATTTTTTGAACACATGGTTACTTACCCTCTCTCCCTCTCTGGAGTACAGAACATCACACAGCACATACATTCTGCTATCTCCACTGCTCCCTGGCACTCCCTCTCCCAACCATTGACTTCGGACTCATTCACACGAGTGCAGTTTTCACGCAGTACAAAAATATTGTGCCTATACTGCACTAAAGATCATGTAAACAGGTAAATTCCAGCTCTTTGAACTAGCACGTTCACACAATCCAAGGAGCATGGTGCGTTTTATTCAGTTCCTATAGGAGTACATGGAAAGCACGTACCAAAGATAGGTCAGGTCCTATCTTTTCTAGCAGCATGGACCTTACATGCAAGTTGCACTCACATGTCCTATCTTTGGCAGGTGTGAGTATTTTGCGCATCTAAAATTCCTTCATGTGAACGGTTCTATAGGAAGCCATTGGTTCTTATAAAAGCAATCTTTTTGCAGGCCGATACTACGCGAAAACAGCGCTCGTGTGAATGAGGCCTTACATGCATGGAAGCAAAGCAAAGGTTGTGGAGAGCAGAGTATCAGTAGCAGAACTGTGTTGTGAATGAAGATAGAGAGCAATTACAGCACTGACGTATATGCTGTAATAGAGGGACTTGCATTTGTAAATAGTGAATGGAAAATGTCTGTGGGATAGAAGAGAAACCATGGGAACTATATTCCAATTACATTGTAATCCCATTCACAGTAAACCTGGTACACTTATGCAGAAAACAAGTACAGCACCCCTCACGGACGTCGCCACCATATCAGACCAAGACATAATTAATGTCCTCAATGGACCAATATACATATATATAATCCGAATGTGGGGAACACAAAATAGGGCAAAAAATTGTAACAGAAATATGAAAATGGGACTGCTAGTCCCGAACCAACTTTGATGTGGCAGACCCTGACTAGAAGTAAGGCAATCTCCTCGATAATGACAGTCCCACTTTAGCATGCTAGGAGGCCTAGTCTGTCCCTAGAAAGATAGAGATGTTTAATGCAAATGGAAATAGCAATGAATATAACAGTAGTTGGGTAGGAGTGAATAAACCCACACACAGAATAAATAGCAATAGCTATTTTTCTCACATGAGTCCACTGCCTCTCCAAACACCTCAGGCAGGACAATAACCAGCGCCCATGTAGAGGAGGTCCCAGAGTAAATACCTTTTTACTATAGCTGATTGGTTGGTTAGGAGGAACACCTCCCTGTTGGTCAACCAGTCCATACACCACAGAAGAAGTTGTAAAAGGGCTGTAAAGAGGGGCATATTTTACACTGAGCATGGTTACATGGGCCAGGGCTAATGTCTGACTTTGTGATTGCAGTTGGCGTGCCACAAGAAAACCACAAAACTATTACAGCTTCCAAATAACAATTCTGCACAGAGTTGAGTGAGATGATGAAAATGAAAAATAACTATACCAACCTGACTTATGATGGCACTTGGCAAGTATTTAGACACATACTGTAGATACTTTTCAGTATTTTTCAGGAACTCAGAAAACCCATTTAAGACAAATTAACATAATTTGTATGGGTGTTATCAATTTGGACACTTGAAGACATTGTATAGTAAATTAGCAGTGGTCCCCTTTAAAGCAAGGTGTTTAATTGGGTATCTATGTGCAACCAAGTAGTATTTTATTCAAGTCTTTTTTGTCTCGTTTAAGCTGTGTCTTAACTCCAGGGAAGAAGTGAGTTAGAAAAAAGGAAAGAAAAGTTAGAATTCTTTCTGAGCTCAAACCTGCTGATAAGATGCTATTTTGTATTGATTTTTCCTGAAGCCAGTAATCTTGAAAGCTTGTAACAGAGGATGAGGTAAATATCATTTTATTTGCTCAAATAGGTTTAGATTAGATTGAGATGAAAAACCTGGGACATACCAAATTAGGACTGAAAGCAACAATTACAGATTATTGTTTCCACTGGTAACTAGAATTGCTTATTGTGCTGATAATGCAGTTTGAGTCTGGTGAATACAATCTATTTGTATTCACTTTTATATGTCGCCAATTAAAATGAAGACTCAATAAAATTAATACTGTGACTTTTCAGTTATTCTTCACCTTGGACTACTGAAATTTTAGTAGATGCACAAAGATGACTTTTGGCTATATCTTGGGATAAAGTGCATTTAAAAGATTTATTTTAACCCTAGATGGTGCTGTAACTTATTATTCGGGCTGATGCACATGGCAGTGCCACAGGCAATGCATGGAGGATGTATAGTATGGCTCCCTACAATGGAAATACACAGTTTCCGTTAATGGTTTCGAGACCTGTAGAGTATGAATGGAGATAGTACTCCCTAGAAACATTTTTAAAGCAGGCACTTTTTTATATGGATTTGGTAAGTAGGGGTCAATACTTTTTTATTGGTGCCTTTTTACAGCTCTGTGCAACTTTTTTTTTTTACATTAAAATTCAGAGATTATGCTGATCTTGTAGGCTTCAATTTAGGTAGTGAGGGTCAAGTTCTGCTTATATACAGGTACAGCAAAGCTGAGTTAATATGAAAGGACTAAGTTTGTCATTTGGCACATTGTGTAGTGGTATCAGAATTTGTAATCCGTAACATTCCACGAGACTGCAAGTAAATAGGTTTACTTATTGAATAACATTATGTGTACATCACGTTTAGTAGGACTTTATACCTATGCATTTTTTTAGTTCAAATGGAGGATCGGGTTCCAGAAAAAGGGAGAAGAGAAACATTCCCCCCCTTTTGGGGGGTGGGGAGTGGGGAATGTTTCCTTATTCTCTTGTGTAGTAATCTAATCCTTATTTCATTCTACAAAGATGGACCTCCTGCACTTGATACAAGATTTATCTTGAGTTTTCTTGGTGTACAAAAGAAATGGTTCAATTAAGGGGACTATCACATGAAAATAATTTATCATCTATCCATAGGATAGTTGATTAATGATTAGTTGATTGCTGGGGGTGCAACCATTGGGAAACCCACAAACATGAGAATTATGTACTTTAAATCTGCCAGGTAGATAGAGCAGGGATGAGCATGTATGATCATCATTCCATTCGCTGTATATGGAGATAGCTGAGTGCAGCACTGAGCTGTCTCCATCAATAATAAGTCAAAGAAGCAGTGGTTATGCATGCACACCATGGTTTACCCAGATGGATAAAGGTGTACTTTTCTCATGATCACAGGGGATCTCAGTGGTTGAATCCATAGCAATCAATCGTTTATCAATCAATCAATAATTTTTGTGGGATAGCCCCTTTAAATTATCTCAGTGATCTGTACAGTTACTGTATCTATAGACATAGGATTTGTCCATAGTTATCTTTAGTATGTATCAGGTTGAGCCTCCACATGTCATAGAATCACTCACAATTAGCAGTTAAAAATGTGGCTTTACACTTAACTTCATTGTTTCCCTATGATAATAAAAATTGAATGAACACCAACATGGACAAAATATGGAGATGGCCATAAGAATCCTTGAAGTTTTTCTTTCCTTATAGGAAGACAACGAGGCCACAAGGCAAGAGATGCCATGATTTAACCATGACTCATAAACAACCAAATGTCCCCATAGAGTCCTAGCCTTCCTCAGTCCAAAAAGCTGAGCATTTGCAAACAATTCCTTCTGGTTACTAACGCTTCAGTAGAATATTAAGATCAGGCCTCTGGGATCCATTTGTAACATAGCCTACATAATGCAAAGCACTATTTATCTTCTATTAGTTCATTATTACTGTACCTACTGTACATATTTATATGCATTTCCGCTGGGAAGATTATCATTGATGGCTAGCCTCTTTGGAGTTCTATACATATCCAAAAAAAAGTGTTGAGCTAAATAGACTATCCCAAATTATAATTAAAGCCAACGTACAAATACAAAAAAGAAATGGGTAAAATATTATAAAGTTAAACATAGCTTTCATTAAGATAATTAAATAAGGGTACTACTGTAGTTAAGTAAATCACGCACAGATGCCTGGCCCTAAATGCTAGCCAAATGTTGACAAATTACATCAAGCCAAAATTGCAAAAAGGCTAAATAATCCAATAAATGTAGAAGCAGCACAAAGATGACTGAGCTAAACTAAAGAATAAAGAAAAAAAAATAATGGTTCCACCCAATCCAGACATTATCCAACTATGCTTCATACGGCTGATGTTCCAGTCTCATGATGACTTTAATCATAAAAACTATTGATATGTAAAAAAATCTAAGGGTCAGAGGGGACCCAAACTCACCCTGTTATTACCTACTATCTAGTATGCCTTATAGCACAAGAAAGTGTGGTTGCCGCCCTGATAAGAGCAACCACCCCCAAAAAAGTCCCTAGATAGGAGACCCTAAAATGTCTTTACAGGGCTATGGGTCACTTAATAAATGTCGCAACACATTTACCCAGTATAGAAAACAACCGGTTTCCCAGGGGACTACATTTAGATGATAACAAACATTGCCAAAAGATATGAGGACATATATAAAAAAATCAAAAGCTGCTAGCATGCTGTGTGGATATTTTAATAGACACTCATGGGTTAAAGCTGCAATAGTAGCTAAGGACATACATGAAAGATATATGGAAATAATGAAAAGCTTCCAGTATGCTATGCAAATAACTTAACAGCCATTCAATGGTTAAAACTGCCATGGCAGCTAGATCAGCCCCTGAGTGCAGATCACCTAGTGGAGGGAGCTGCAGTCACTTTCAGCCTCCACAACCATCATCTTTGGAGTTCTACCTCTGCTTGCTTACTGTCATATAGCTTACAATATTGTAGTCAAATTTTGTTCTTCAGACTAAATACAAAATAGTCATTACTATAGGGTTTTATGGCATGATAATAGCGAATCATGCTCTGTAGTGCTTTTTTGGTTCTCTTTGGAAACTAATAAACAAAAGAGATGTCATGTCAAAGTCAAAACAAATTTGTACAAATTGACATGTCTTCATTACTGCTGTTAAGTACAAAATAATTGAATGTATTGTAGAACTACAGTATTTCATTCTTTCAAGACTATATTCAACATTTTATAAATGATCTGCAGGAGGAAATGAAGGGGAAACTGATCCGATTTGCCAAAACACAAAGCTAGGAGGGATAGCTAACACTAGAGAAGAGAGAAAGAGGATTCAAAAAGATCTAGACAAGTTTGAACAGTGGTCGGCAACTACCAGAATTGTATTTAACAAGCAGAAATGCAAAGTCCTACATCTGGGCAAGAAAAAGGAAAAAGCACATACAGAATGGGAGGAATTGGGCTAAGCAGCAGTGCATGTGAAAAAGACTTGGGTATACTAATAGATCATAGACTGAACATGAGTCAACAGTATGATGCAGCAGCAAAAACTCAAACACAATTCTCGGATGTATTCAGAGAAGAATAGAGTTTTACATCATATGAGGTAATTATCCCCCTCTACTCTTCCTTAGTCAGACCTCATTTGGAATACAGTGTCCAGTTCTGGGCACTTAAATTTACACCTATACAAACTGGAGCAAGTTCAGAGAAGAGTTACCAGGATGGTGAGCGGTCTGCAAACCATGTCCCATGAGGAAAGCTAAAGGATCTGGGAATGTTTGGCTTGCAAAAAAGAAGGTTGAGAGGAGACTTAATAGCTGTCTACAACTATCTAAAGGTCTGTCACAGTGCAGAAGGATCAGCCCTATTCTCATCTGTACAAGGAAAGACTAGAAGCAATGGGATGAAACTGAAAGGGAGGAGACACAAATTAGATATTAAAAAACTTTCTGGCAGTGAGGGGGATCAATGAGTGGAACAAGTTACCACGGGAGGTGGTGGGTTCTCCTTTGATGGAAGTCTTCAAAGAGAGTCTGGACAAATATCTGTCTGGGATGATTTAGTTAATCCCACACTGAGCAGGGGGTTGGACCCGATGACCATTCTATGATATTTACAGTAATACAGGCATCTATGACAGCAATTAGAGCCTTGCATGAGTGTAGATAAGTCATTTTATGCTCAATTTATATGGAAACCACATGTTTTCATTTTTCTTCCTTGCAATAATTTTGATAAATTCTTATCTGGATCCTGTATACATTCAGTTGTATACTAAGAGCTTTGACTAATATTCCAATACACTGGGGCTTCCTGGATGTAACGGGGTGCAGCTGATATGGGGGGTTGCCTGCCCAAACACCAAATGCAAGCTTTCAAATGAATAGTGCAAGAAATCTGCACTGCCCTAGATTAACAAATTGTGTATATAACCACAGGCAGTTATACTAAGTGCTTGCAATATATTCAGATACTGAGGTAAAGGAGAAACTCATATGTCATGGACTCAAACTGTTATCATATAGATGACTGTCTGCACCAATCCTTGGTAAAGCAGAGGTTTTATCTACATGATATTGTGTTTTTCTGTGCAGGGTGTGATTTATTTAATTATCCGATTCAGATTTGGTTGATGCCCATGGGTATCTTTCTAATGTGTAGCCCCGGCCAATAGTTAAACCCATCTAAAAGTGAAAGTATTCCTATAAGCCAATGTCCCCATAGGTACCGAAACCAGAATAGACCAAAACACCTCCATTGCATTTCAGAGAATACATTCTCCTTCTTCAGGGACAGTTTCAGTCCCTTTCCTACTTGTGTAGATCTCCAGGGAGTAAAAGGGAAGCACCATAGCTCATTCGTTAGCATTGTTGTCTTGTAGGGGTCTTAGGTTAAACGTTGGCTATGGACAATATCTTTATGGAATTTGTATGTTCCCCCATGTTTGTGTAAGTTTCTTACAGGTACTCTGGTTTCCTCCCACAATCCAAAAACATGTTAACAGGCGAATTTAAAAATGTTGAGCCCTAATGGGTACAGAACCCATAATATCAAGCAATGTGAAGTGCGGCATAATATGTATGCGCTATATAGATAAAGATATGTGAGTAATATTTCTCCTTGCGGAGAGCACCACAAAAGAGATCATTACAAGGGTACAGGTAGACTTGCATAGACCATGCAATTCTTCCTGAGAAAACGGTATGCAAATGAGTGATGGAACACCAGACACTTCCCCATATAGGCTAAGCAAACAGATACTACACTTTATCCAGGAACTCTAGATTTCCATACCCTAACTAAAATAGAAATAGTTCCATTTTGCTATTGAGGCCACTTGGAATTGGGGTATTCTGTCTAATTTGCATAATATATTACATATGTTCATTCAAGTGTTTATACAGTACTTTCTTGGTTTTGTCTAGCTATAATTTTTTACATGGACATTCAGTGCAATAGAATGGTCCTTAATTGTATAACTCATACTCCTGTCACGGATATCTATCATTTTGACCCTGGATCTAGATCCTGTTTTGAAGCAAGGATGACATTTCCTACAAGAACAAAATGTTCTCCTTTTGTGCTTCTCTCCAAAAGGAGAAATATGAACCCCTTGAACCTCTAAATAAAGTGGAAAAGAACTGACACTATACGTGAAGAAGGAGAATGTGTTCCTCAAAATGTGTTGGGGGTGTTTTGGTCCATTCTACTCTACATGTCGATGATGACAGCTTTCAGGAATACTTTCCCTTTTAGACAGGTGTAGCTACAAACCAGGACTACACATTACAAGCATACCTGTAGGTTTCATCCAAATCTGCATCAGATGATGAAATAATCACAGCTTCTACATAAAAACACAATAACATGTGGATATAACCTCTGCTCTACCAAGGATTAGTGTGGACAGTCATCTATGTGATAACAGTTTGAGTCCATGATACAGGAGTTTGTACTTCACAGCAATTTCTCGATATATCCCGAGCACTTACTGTAACTACCTGTCGCAATATATGCAGTTTATTTGTTTATCTAGGGGAGTGCAGATATCTTACACTATTAATTTGGATACTTAGAGGTTTGATTTAAAAGAAATCTGTCAAACAGCAGTTTTCTTGCAGACTGCAGCAGGTTTATATCTAGGATCCCATTTTATTTTGTTGCATTGCCTTACTTTGTTTTACATTGTTTTACTTTCGCAACACTACCAAGGCCTTCTAAGGAGTAGCCTTCCAACAACATTAATTGTGTTACTACTGTGCATTATGATCTGTATGGTACTGTATGTTTTGGTAAGGTGTAGTATTTAGTTTATGTCTAATATAGGCTACTGCAAGTGCGGCTAGCCAGACCAAACCTAACATAGTAAGATAGTATGTTATGCTGAATGAAGACAATGTCCATCTAGTTCAGCCTGTTTCAACCTCCCCCTTGCTGATCCAGAGGAAGGCAAAAAATGAGGCAGAAGACAATTAGCCAATTTGGGGGAAAAATTTCTTCCCGACTCCACAATGGCAGTCAGAATAATCCCTGAATCAATCTTTGATAGTTCCTACCTGAATGTAAGACCCGGATCAACAACCTGCGGGTCACCTATTGTCTATATCCTGTAATATCATAGAACGACATCTAGTCCCCTCTTAAGCTCCTCTATGGATTTTGCCATCACCATGTCCTCAGGCAGAGAGTTCCACAGTCTCACTACTCTTACGGTGAAGAACCCCCTTCTGTGTTGGTGATAAAACCTGCTTTCTTCTAGACCTAGGCTAGGGGGCAGCGGAAAAACAGCTAATTGTCACGGTGGTGCCGCTGCTCTCTTCCCAGGAAAATATGTGAATCTGGTGCAGTTCTCCACAGGGGAAAAAGGCAGTTGTCAGGTTCATGATGCCAGCCCGTATACAGGCCAAGGCCTGTGCTAGACAAGATGATAATACAAAAATGGGAAAATTAAATTAAAACATTTCTTTTCCCTGAAGTGTAGTGTGATACCCCAGTGCATATGTTAAATGGTGGAAAGAGACTCCAGAAGGCAGAATTAATGGTGAACATATAGAACAGTTTACTTTCTTACTATGAGAACAGACATTAGCTTTTCAGTACAGTTCTAGATTTACTTTCCTTTAATGTGCATTTCTGAGTTACATTACTTTACTTAGAGGTAGACCATTTTGTGAACAGTTAGCAGTACTATGAGAACACATTGCAGGTATGAAGCGCATACTTTCTATATAGACGATAAATGGTCTTTCCAACAGTAATTAAGTACGGGATCCCTTCTGTCCTCTATAGCCCTGGTTGTTGTTCTCCATGAGGACATAGCAAGGTGAAACATGTTGGGGTGGCCAGAGATTCTATTTTTAACAGGGTTTTGGTGATACTGACTTATTAATTTCCACATAGGCTTTTGGAAGTTGGCCATCCAGGCCTATGTTTTAGACTACTTTCAGATGAGCGCTTTATTATGGCTATTTTGCCATGATAAAATTACGGCCAAAAATTGGGACCATCTAAAGCATTGGATTCCAATGCTTTTGTTCAGATGGGCAATTTGTTTTGGTGCATAAAATTGTCAGTCCAGAAAATACAAATGGTGCGCATTGCCGGACAACCGATTTTATGCATGCCCGGAAAAGATAGATCTTGACCTATCTTTTGCAGGAATACGCCGGCTGGTCCCATAGACTCCTATGGGAGCTAATGAGAGCTGCTGGTAAAAAAGGAGGTGGGAGGGAGTTTAGCAGCAGCTCACCTTGCTAAAGTCCCTCCCCTAACCGGCAGCTCCCATAGGCTGGATGAGAAGGGGAGAGACTGACTCTGCTAAGCTCCTGCCCCATCCTGCCCCCTCCCCTTGCCAGCAAGGTGCGGAGAGAGAGTTTAGCTCACTAGCTCTGCTAAGTTCCTGCCCCCTTCCTTTGCCGGCAAGGGGCGGAGTGGGGGAGGGAAGGGAGAGGGAGTTTAGCAGAGCTAAACTCTCTCTCCCTAGCCATCGGTATATACGCTGCAGCCCGGCCATCTGCGGCTGCCTCTCATTCATGTGATTTTTCAGCCGCAATTCGGAGGCCGAAAATCACATTGCCCATGTGAAAGAGCCCTAAGTGTGTATATGCATAATTACACACATGATAGTAATTGATAACTGCTGGTCACATTTAATTGCCACCACCATTTGCACTGTTATTTTAAATATCATTCAACTAGGCTACTAGATGAACTGTGGTTGACTACAAAACATTAAAGTGACACTTACATTCATTACATCACATCACTTCAGAGTCCATAGTTAAATTAGTAAGTGTACAACTTCTGTACACTGCACAAGGAAGGACATAGACATTAGAGGGATTCTGCACTAGATCAGTATATGGGTCCCCATGTCTTCCAAAAAGCTCATCATAATGTACCTCCCTCATGTCTGTGACAACCACACTAACATAGTTCCTTAAAACTTATCTAATACATATAGTACAAAGAATAAGTTTTTTCTTTTTCATTCAGGCTGCATATATGATATGTAAACCAATACAAAATGTTTATACAAATGACTCAGTTTCGCAATTTTTTTTGCATAAAGTAGCATTTAAAATAATATACAAAGACCATTCTTGATACATAATATCCACTGTGGCTGAGATAACATACAGTTAGTGCACCATCCTAGTCACCTGTAAAGAAAAAAGTCCTCTGAGTGGCATTCTACCGGATCTTAAAATGCTGTAAATATATTGCATGTCCTGTTGTGATAAAGCACAGTGCCAAAGGATATGCTGTTATGGAGTGTTCAAAGGTCTTCTTGACAGCCATTATTTTGCCATTGATTATGGGAATTGGTAAACTTAGAAGTGCTTGCTCCGTTCTGTAAATTGAATGGTGTGTAAAATGCCACTTATGTGAGTAAAGAGAGGTCTTTGGAAATGCCAGTTTCCAATTGTCTTTAGTTTTATTAAAGTTTTCTGAAGATATGCTATATGTTACATTACCCCAGTTTATCCGGGCTTTCAATCATAAAACTTGGCACAATTATTATATACGTTTTATTCAATTTTACTTTAGAAGATGGAACTATTCTGAACATGGCATGATCATTGTGGGCAGACATTCATCTTCCAGTAACACCTAAAGAACAAACCTTCTGCCCATTAAAGTATTTCAAGAATAGTTTGTAAAAGAAAATCATCCAAAGGATTTATTTGTCCTTGTTCCTTATAGGCTGTAACATCAGTTCACCTTGTTGCCTGAGTGTTGTCCAACAAATTAACTATGCCTAATATCACAATAGTCATGTCCTCCCAGCAACATTCCTGTAAATTTACTTTGTTTCAGGTTCCTGACCAGTTCTTGGATCTCAAATTCAATGTATATCTTCTTCTGTCTGAGTTAAATATTGATGAGAGATGTATGATGGTGCCACCATAAAGCTAACAACAGCCGTGCAATTCCATAAAGTAGGCTTGTTATGTAGTGTGCAGGTTTGTACACTCCATAAAAGGCTGTGGACTCCTAGGTGATATAATGTTTTAGATGTCACTGTAATATGCTAATTTGATGTTGGTCAACCACACTTTATCCCTCACAAGATACAGCCTAACTTACAGGCATGATTCAGCTAGTTAGGAGAAAGACAGCTTGTGATAGGTTGAAGGAATCTATGCACGGGTTGGTAGATAGAAGTTAGAGTGAAAGAATAGGAGGAGTTAGTTTAGTCAGTCTAATGGTGAGTCTAAAGAAGGAAGCTGAGGAGCATGGAAGAAGGGTGATGCTAGAGAGAGCTCCAGAGAAAGGCCAATCTACTGAGCAGTGTGGTGGGAAGAACAAAGAGTGTGAGTACCTAAAAGTTCTACAATACATGCTGAGCAAGAAAAAGAGAAGTAATAGTCAGTGTTCAGCAAGAATCTAGATAAACCATATAGCACTAAAGAAACCTTCAGTCCTGCAAGAATAGAAGAGAATCCGCCAAATAATAAAGTGACTGTAGTGTTCTAGAAGAAAGGAAACTCAAAGCTTAAAGAAATGGGGGAAATAATAGAGAGCGATTTAGGAGGGCAGAGCATAGGGAATAGGAAAGATTCCCATGCTTATTCACTGTAGGAAGAGCCTGTTTGTTGCCCAGATAACAAGTCTGCACGTCACGCCTGTATCCTCTCCAATAGCTCTAAATAAACTGTGATTTGTATTTTAAAGAAACGTAATCTGGAATTGTGCTGAAAATGCAAAGTACTTTTCAAATTCCATTAGATGAGGCAGAAGGTTCTTGTATTGAAATAATAAAATAGTTATTGTTTTCATCGTTAATTCTGCCTCCTGGAGTCTCTTCCCACCATTCACCATCAGCACTGAGATGTGGCACTACACTTCAGGAGACAAATGTTTTATTTTGTTTTTCTCCTTTTTATACTTGTGTTTTGTCCGGCACAGGTCTTGGTCTGTATGCAGACTAGCATCCCAAACTTGACAATTGTCCTTTTTCTCCTGTGGAAACCACACCAGAAATCTCTAGTTTCCAGGAAAGAGAGCAGCAGCGCCACCATGACAAAAAGCTGTTTTTCCCCTGCTCCCCTACCTGGCTCTGGTCCGGCATACTGCAATTATAGCTTCCTCATTGTAGGCTTTAGACCTCCCATAGAATTAAAGCCAAGGTTTATAGGGGATATTATTAAAAACAGAACTACAGAGATGTAGTTTGTAATATACTTTAACTAAGAAATTAAAAAGTTTCTTAAAGCAATTATTTTTATACAATTTTTGTTAACTTGCCAGCAGAACGATGTGTCTTCTATTGGGACAACAGACCAAATATGTTTGGGGGCCAATGACAGCTAGACACAGGGATATCATGAGGAAGGACATAATTAAACAGAAACGTTGCAGTTAATCTGGACAGCCAATGCATAATTGAAAGTGAAATACTGTCTGTGGGAATGTTAACTATTTTTGCATTTTGGGCTGATTAAAACATAGTTTTTTTTTTTATACTTACTTTAAAACATGCCTTTTTTTAGAAAAAAAATAGGTTTTGATCCTTTTAGGAAGTTTTGTCAATTTATGAGCCCCTTCCATTATGGAACCTCCCAGGCTACAATTTCTTTTGCAAGTCCACGATCACATTTCCAGATAGAAAAAAAATAACAATATCATCTAAGTATAAAAATGATGAAAGATGACATGTAAGTACTAAATATTGATTAAGAAAGAACTTTGTATTTTTTTGCAGGGGGTGGGGGGATTTACAGATCGGAATCCTTGACATTATTGCTGACCTCTGATCTCTGTTGTGAAGAATATCGTTCTGTAGCTTGTCCTCTCTATGTTGTTAATTCTGTACTTTTCTACTGGCCTCCAGGTCTTCTAACCAGCACTAGGGGCATAGCTAAAGGCTCATGGGCCCGGGTGCAAAAGTTTATCTTGGGGCCCACTAACTTCTCTTAACACCTTATCGCAGAGCCGTAACTTGAAGCTTCTGGGCCCCAATGCAAAACCTCTAACAGGGCCCCAAACTATAATGCTTTATTCATAGTACTGGGCTCCTTATATATGGAGGAGAGGCTCATGGGCCCCTTAGGCTCCTGGGCCCAGGTGCAACCGCATCCTCTGCGTCCCCTATAATTATGCCAGTGACCAGCACTATGACAATGTTCTTCATCTTGCAATTAATGATTCAGATGTATGGTACTGCCTAAAAAAAAATCTGTCCTTCTAAATCATAGGACCCAATCAGAGCGATGCTTTTATTTTTCAAGACAAGAATACGAAATGAAAAATATGCTGTGATTTGTTACTATGGGCAAGATAAACAGTTTTCCTTTTAGGCAGTTTCATAAATATGCCTCATTAATTGGAGGGCATAGAGGGTTGTCAGAGTGCTGGCCATGAAGGCAGAAAGAAAAGTACACAGCCTATGGGACACAACCTAAAGAACTGGAGTCTTCGCAGTTCAATGATATCATGATGGATCCTCCTATGCAATGCAAATTGTTTTTTGTTTTTTTTTAAATAGCCACCAAGCCTGATTCACCCAGTGAGATAGTTGGGAAACCAGCTGCTAGTTTCTCATCTCAGCCAGGAAGTCTTGAGGTGAAAATACCTCTTTAGGCCTTAGTCAGACGGGCGTTTTTTCGCGCGATTTGCGGATCGCATGACGGATGCGCATCCGCAAATCGCGTGACCGGTGCGCGCAAGTCGCCCGCAAATCGCCCGAAAATCTGCTCCTAGCCGCGTTTCATTAGAAACGGGCCGGAGCTGTCCAGCGCATTGCATTCAATGGAGACGGCAATACAGCCGACTCCATTTAAAGCAATGCGCTGCGGGCGAGCCCGGGATGAATTGTCGGTAAGGGCTTAAATATATAAGCCCTTCCCTGCAATGCATCCTAAAATGTGTTAAAATAAAAAAAAATTGTATACTCACCTTCTGCCGGCAGCCGGAGCTCCGCACGGCCATCCTGCAGTGGGTGTGAAGGGGGTGTGAGTCAGACCTGCCCCCTGATTGGCTCAGCACTGAGCCAATCAGAGGCATGCCTCACTCACACCCATTCATGAATTCATGAATGGATGTGAGTCAGACCTGCCCCTGATTGGCTCAGCGCTGAGAGGCAGCAGTCACTCACGGATTCATGAATTCATGAATGGGTGTGTGAGTGAAACCTGCCTCTGATTGGTCAGGGCTGTGACCAATCAGAGGCAGATCATTCAGCAGGCGGGGATTTTAAAGCCCCGCCGGCTGAATAGTGCCAAGAAGCAGTTCAGGAGAACTGACAGTGGCCGCGGCTGGACTCCGGCTGCAGCGGAAAGGTGAGTATACAATTTTTTTTTATTTTAACACATTTTAGGATGAATTGCAGGGAAGGGTTTATATATTTAACCCCTTCCCGACAATTCACCCCGCGCACGCCGGCAGCCCATTGCTTTCAATGGAGCGGCTATATTGCCGCTCCATTGAATTCAATGGGCAAACATCGTTCTTCTCTGCCACAGCTGTTACAGCTGTGGCAGAGAAGAAGGATTTGTCTTCTATATGTTCTCAATGGGGTCGGCGCTGCTGCCGCCGGCCCCATTGAGCGCATATAGAGAAGAGAACAGGAATCGCAGATCGCAGATAGGTGCGATCTGCAATTTTTTGTTCTATAATTTATCGGACGAGCGCATAAAAAGCGCTCATGTGTCCGATACCATTGCAAAGCAATGGTTTTATAAAATCGCCGGACGCATGCGCATGCGCAAATCGCCGCTAAAAACGCCCGTCTGACTAAGGCCTTAGCACCAATAACTAAAATCATACTTAGCGAGTTTGGATATTTTTCAGTTACTTAGTTGAGCAGTCTGTTCTCTTCACTATGAACACATTCATTGATGCAGCTCATAATTAATAAACATTACATAACAGCAAAGGCAATCGTGATCAGTCTCTGAGAAACATATTGAGTGCTTTTTCCCACTAGCATCAGAAATTTGTTTCCCATTCACTTGTTTTTCTCACCTACACAAGAAATGGATCACAATGGAGGAAATCACAAAAAAATATCTGAGGTTTTTTTCTTGTTTACTTTGTTCTCAAATGAGAAAAATGAGTTTCACCTTCACCTAAGGGTGAACTCCAATATCTAAGAAAACACAAAAGAATTTAAAAAAATGTAAATTGCACAAAAATAAAAAGTAAATGGTATGAAAATACAAAATCCTTTTAGTAGAATACAAGTAAAATGCAATAAAAATAAATATATGGAGACTACTACCTACAAAGAATGAAATGTCCAATCACTACATAAATATTGCACTATTTAATTATCAGCAGGGAAATCCATAGCAAAAAGGGTAGAAGAGCTACAATTCAAGGCTCAGTAATCCTTTAATATTACAGCAATCTAGTAAGAGTACAAGGAAAATATGATATTAAGTGCTCACTGCTCCTTAATAGTAAACCAGTAACCAGCCAGGGTCTTTCCAAAACAAGGTCCCGTTGCGAGTCCAACTGCAAATAAACCAAAAATGAAAAAATACTCAAAAAGTGTCTAAAAGAATCTTCTCCTTTTATTGAAATATTTGTTAAAACATCATGCTAAAATGTATCCACATGTTGGGGTAGGGGCAAGTGATAAAGGAATCAGAAGACGATGTGGACACCAGACTTACAGAAATAGATATAATTGTTATTGTAACAACTCTAATTGGAGATTAAGTTGGCAACAGAAGCTTAGGTTAACAGATAAGCAATATGTGGTTAGTCAGAAACATTAGACAACCTAACTGCCTCTAAGAGTATGCCTGACTCTAACTTGAGTGGGGTATGGTAAGCGTATTTTATAAATCACAAAGATTAGCAACACACTTCAACTGTAGAACACATGATAGTACCAAAAAAAGTTTTAATGCAGCAAGGACGGTCGCTCGCACACAGTCCGAAAGTAACAAAAGTGTTGCCCAATAACTTGTTCACAACTTGCAGATTAATATATGTGTTCCTCTGGTGTCGGCTTGTATTTTAACTGGCGGGCCTGCTTTTAAGTCACTACCTGTGTGCACAAGTCAAGCCTTTTTCTGAGGGCCTACCACACTTACATATCTGCAGCGTGTTCTGCGTCGTAATGTAGATGACACGTCTTTGGACGTCTGTTGGGGTACACCGATTTGCAGAGCTGCAGGGTAATGTGAATCCTTTGTAACAGTCTCTCTAGCTGTAGTCCCTGCAGCTTTGTCCTCTCAGCTATGTCAATTCTGGTGCATTATGGAGCTACACTTCTCAAACACCGGTCAACTTTTTTTCTTGTGCAACTGTTCCTTTCTGATTGGCACAGATTCTCCAAAGCACGTCTCACATGGCTCCCCAAGTTGACTCCTGACTCCTTTTGGCAACTTTCTCTCCTGGCAATGCAGTCTCTCTTAAGGCTCAGTACCATTGGAATTGCTCTCCAGCTTTCAGCTCTCTATGGCCTCAAGTCCTCCAGATCTCCCACCTGACCTATTTAGCCAATGGGAAGCCACATACAACACTCCATAGAGAAATACACAGACTGCAGTAATGCATGATGGCCAGTAGAGATCACCCTATATACCATCCAGATTACATAACTATAGTAACAATAACAGCGCTTTCTATAGCACAAACGCAAACCTGGGCTCTCTTCTTGCACACTTTATTCCACTGCAGCATATGCATTTTAAAGCTCTAAGATGTCTTGATCACAGCATGGTGGACAAAAGCATCATATTTTTATTAAAAACCCTGTTTCAAGAAAGTGTAACTTCTGTTAGTAAGTGTGTAGCAGAACACTTGTGAAACACTTCTTGAGATAAAGTATCCACTGTGGCAAGTTGGGGTCACTGACCTCTCTTACATGAAAATGGTGCGGCACACTTGTAGAAACTGCTCAGAAGATGTGAATTTCTTTATCTGGCTCCTGACAGCCTTTATTTAACAGCATATCATACAAGGTCAATATACACAGTCCAAATAAGCACCCCACCTGGGTGTTGAGTTTAGGGTCATCTTCCCTGTCAAATTCCTGGTCTGCACTAGATCCTGGGCTAGTAGCCCCTTCCAGCTCCATGAATCTGCATCTCTCAACCAACGTCTCTTCCAACTGGGGTGTGAGTCCAGGGTTGCCGTTCTTGTTGGACTGTGGCCTTTACTGGGTCACCAGCCTCTGCAGCACCTCAGCTATGCTGTGCTGGTCCTCTCTTCTTGCTTCATGCACAACCTGCCTCTTTTGTAGCTAACTCTGACTATACCTAGGGTATTAACCCTCTCTTTCCCTCTTGCAGGTATTAGAATGCCTAACTAGCACACTCTGCAGGTCATTCTGTGTAATGCACCACTACACCACCAAGCATTTAGTTTTAGAAGTGCTCTGCCATATGCGGAAGTTACAGAAGTTACACCTTGTTGAAATTGAGTTTTTAATGAAACGGTAATGCTTTTGCCCACCACCATGTATGCTGTGGAGGCATGAAGTTATGTGTGGAGGCATTTTATCATGGGTCAGGTGGTGCATCTCCCTAGAGAAAGCACCTAGAAGGTGTAAGGAGACTTATAAGGCCACCCATGCTCATCTAGGAAATATGCAAATAAGAAGATTGGACAATATCTCTACAACGCCACCTATTGGAAGGCAGCATTCATGCAGCCTAATGTCTGACTCTTTAAGAAGCCTTATGACAGTAACTGGGAATTGTGAGCCCATTTGTGAGTACATTTTGCCCACACTTCATCAATGAATATACAAGACTTGGATCTTAGTACTATTTAATAAACCAATTACCAATGGGAGATAGTGATGCCACCTCTAAGGGTGGCTTCACACGGGCGTATGTGTGTGCACAGTATGCAGAAAATAGAACCCATTGATTTCAATGGCCCATTTACATTAACCTTTTTTTGTGTGCGCATTTCTCATAAGTGCAAAAAAGCTGAATATTGGGGTGCGAAATGCACATGCAATACGTGAGAGGATGCATGAAATACAGCGAAAAACCACTAGGAAAGAACACATGTGGAACTTATTAGGTTAAATAGCCTTTTAAATCAGGACATGGGTGTGTCCCGTGCCCATGTGAACATGCCCAACGTTCCCAAAAGAGAACAGTAAAAAGGAACAGATATGTGCACAAATCAACGGCATTCACAGCGCAAATTTTGTTGCACTGAGGCAAAAAGGCATATACTCGTGTGAAGCCACTCTAGTATATAAAAACTACCCTCCATTACTCTGTCACAGGATTCACCAGATTCCCTGTTTGGGCTATTCCAAGTCTTGCCTCTAGGCGGTGTGAGTGAAATGTACTTTGGGGCTGGTGCTCTGTTCTGGTCGGTATCCACTTGCCTATTCTTTGCTGTAATATTAAAGGATCGTTGGCATTGCATTATAGCGTCTATAGCCATTTTTGAGTGGATTTCCTTGCTAATAATAAATAATGCAATGTATATTTACTGATTGGACGTCTCCATGTATTTATTTTGTTATACTTACACTATCCTACCAAAGTAATTGCTCACCTGAGCAAGAATCAAAATCAGTATTTATTTCCATATGCTAATACTTAGTGGGACTCCTTTGGCCCTAATGACATCAGATACTCTCCATGGCATACTTTCTATTTTCACATAAAGCATCCCCAGACCATAACAAAACCTGCACTTAACTGTTGGCACAAGGCAAAAGGTGTTCCCAGGCATCCTCCACACCCAGGTACAGCCATCTTATTTGAAGATGATTCATCACTCCAGAGAACGTTTTTCTGTTGCTCATTTGTCCAAAGATGTTCTGATGCATCTTCTTTGCAGAATGAATGGAGGGAAAAGCCAGCTACAGCGTATCAGATGTTAGTAGAAAGTATGCCACAGAGAGTATCCAATGTCATTAGGGCTATATGGCTATAAGTATTAACATATGGAAATAAATACTAGGTGTCTAATTACTTATGGTAGGATAGTGTATATTACTTTATATTGTACTAGGAAAGATGAAGTTGTATTTTCAGACTATATTGTTTGTGCAATTTATGTTGACAGTGAGAGTGGATCACAGAACTTGTTGCATCTTAGTAATAAGCTCCATTGTGATAGGTTTATTTAAAAACGGATCAAGAATCCTCTGGAGCTTGTACCTAGGACTCTAAGGCGAGTTTCAGATGAGCATATTTTCACATGTCTGTAATATGGATCCATAATACAGATGTCACAGATAAGTTTGCAATTGTATATCACTGAAATTTCATTAATATTTGATCTTTAATTGCCTTCATATTTGCTGTTTTTGGTTTTATTCTCTACAGGGCAAATACGGATCTGTATTTGCCCAATAGAAAATAATGTCTATGAATGCAAATACGGAGGCGAAAACAGACAAATATATTGCATGCTGCATTTTTAAAACATGCCATGAAACATATAGCTATGGGAAAAGACACATAGATGTACATTAGCTTCGCATATGGTTGGCCAAACACAAACCAAATATGGAATGGAAAGTGGAATATGGAAAATACGCTTGCCTGAAAGCGGCTGTACACATAGAATTCCCATTGTATGACTTTCATACTCAAACATAAATATAATTTTCTGCTGGTTTTTGCGTGAATCTAGCAGGAAAAAAATGGTCCATCTGAAGCCATATTGGAAGCACCATATTGTGACACATGACCATGGCCTTCAGTATGAGTACATTTGGCTTTATTTATGGGGCCTCATAGTAAGGCATTTATAATAATATATCATAATCTATATGTATAGGGTGGGCTACATAATAGTAGTTCACCTCTGATCCCAGCACCACACTCTTTGGAAAAGGTCATAGCCCTTTCATCTTACGTAAGTAATGTCTTGTATATAAAATGCAAAATTTGTTTGTGTGCGTTGTATACAAATCCACAGTTGTGATGCAATTTGAGTAAAATTTTGCATGAGCAGGGCGGGAAATAAAACTGGAGACTCCCCATAGGGTAGGTCGAAAAACACGTTTTAAGGTCCTAAAGTACGCCATTTCCGAAAGAAAAAGTAACATCAGAAGCAAAACAGATCGGAAAAATTCTTCCCACTTCTACTTCCCCCACCCAGCACTTTCCCTCCCGTGTCCCCTCCACCTTGTTACTTCGATAACCAAGCGTGAACGCTACACTGCTGTTTACAACAAAATTAAAACTACCCACTGAGAGTGAATACACAAATTGGATTTGACAGATTTTACTGTTTGATCTAACAAATGATTTGGAACCACTGCAAAAAGTTTTGAAATTTGTTTTGACAATTTTTTTAGAAATCTGGCCAATGGTGTTCTCCCTGCGACAGCGAATAGTTATTGTGGAAGCTTATGTGCGAAGCAAAGCAATTACAGTAATGCAGGCCTTCTTCGACAAGTACCCTGATATAAAACCACCTGATAAACATTGTATTCAGAGCCTGCTTCAGAAATGGCACCAAACGGGGTCTGTAGTAAATATGAAGAAACCGAGGCCCCACCATTCCAGACGTCTGAAGATATCTGTAGCATTCAACAGCGGATTGCAAATAGCCCTCGAAAATTAACTTGGAGAACTGTCCCAGCAAGTTGGTGTTTCATGAATGGGTGCTGAAATCTCTGAACTGAAACCATACTGAATAACGTGTGCAGGAACTGAAAGAACTTCAAAAAGCTAAATGGGTAAATTACGGTATTTAGTTGATGACTATGATTGCTAGAGCACTTTTGGACCCATTGCTATACTTTATGAGAGATGAAGCGTGGTTTCATTTATCAGGTCACGTAAATTCACAGAATATAAGTTGGTAGTCTAATGAAAATCCACACATGACTCACGAAACACCATTGGATGACCAGAAAACTGCTGTTTGCTACACAGTGTCAGGAATATGAAAAGGGGGCCCAATATTCTTTGAATCAACTGTGAATGCCGCGGTTTATCTGGGCATGTTTGAACAGTTTTATGACCAACTAACACCATAAGAAAGAATGTACTGATTTTCCAATTAAACGAGGCAACATGCCGCACTGACGATGTCTCCCTGGCACTGGTTTGTGAACTGTTTACAGAGGAACAAACTGTTAGCAATGAATTATGGCCAACGCACTTGCCGGACTTGTCCAAATGTGATATTTTTCCTTAGGAAATTTAAAGCAGACTGTATACACCAATAATCTGTATACCCTGGATGAACTCAGGGAAAATATCATAAAGACTATTTGCAGCATCACTATTAGGCTGCCTTTACACGGGTGAGAAAATCGTGCGAGATTTGTGCATTGCGAGACGCACGAATCTCACACTAATATAAACCCAATGAGGTCATACAAATGAGCAATCTTTTCCTGAATGGCACCACGATGCGATACGGAAACAAATCATGGCATGTTCTATTTTGCTGCGTGCTCTTGCATCGCACCGCCCATTGTTTTCACCGGGGCTGGTGGCAGCATCACACCATGTGCAAAGTGCATGTGATGCGAAGTCTCTCATTGAAAACAATAAGAGGAAGTTTGTGATCCTCCACCGAAGTGCTGCGAGGGTGTTTTGATATGAAAACCCCTCACATACCCTGGGAATTCACATAGTGGGGAGCATGATATGGGGGCTGTGATTCATGGCACCATATCACGCTCACCAGTATGAAGGTAGCCTTACAGAGCTACCAGCAGTATCAGCCAATTTGTTGCGACATGCCAAGTGGTGCATAGAAGTGACCAGTTCCGGCATTTGGTGCAACATGTGGGTAAATAAAGTTTTGAAAAAAGGAATCCACTTACTCATTCTTCCTGTCACAGTATTTTTGGAGGCGGGCCATTTTTCCATGGCCCACCCTGTATAGGACCTTAGAGAAAGGAATACAGTGACCAAGTCACCTCAAGCACTCGTATATAATCCAGTAACGGGAATATTGAAAAACTAAATTACGGCCATACATAAAAACCCAAGACTTGAGTAAAATGCTATTTTAAATCGAGAATTGGTCGGTTACACACAAGTATATTATCGGTTTACCAATTAACGTAATTGACTTTGGATGTTTTATTCTTGAACGCAACAAGTCTTACAACGGCAGCCTTGAAACACATTCTGTAATCATGTAAATAGCCGTAATCTAATGAAACTGGAACGTGTCCAGAGACCTGTTGAAACCTAGTTACAATAAAGGGTTGAATGGAAAAATATAAATATATACACTTATCTCCAGGCTGCTTTATATCTTTGTCTTCTTCATGCTTCAAACATTTCAGATGCTCTTCCATCTTTAGATCAGCAACTTTGAATTGTTCTAGCTGTCATTCTGCAGTGACTAGCACAGCTAGATGTCATACAATGATTGTTTGCACTTTCATTCTCTTACATTAAATGGCAATCATCCAGTTCTTTTGATTTGTTTCTTTTATTTAGCCCTGAAGTTTTTTACACTAGAATCTCATTAAGGCTGAACCAGTGTACTCCTGTCAAAAAACTAATGGAAAAAAAGTTTAAAAGTGAAATGTTTCACCTACACTGTCATTTAATGGCAAAGTCGAATTTATCAGGATTTGCTGGGATTTCATAACATCTGTTTCGGTTTTCCTTTCTTTTCGAATGGTTTTCTACACATGTATACGATTGCAGCTACTGTATGAGGAAAATACTTTGGAGTTCAACTATGTAGTACATATATGCAGCTTAAAGCATTTTTTTAGTGAATCCCCATTATCAATAAAATGAAGGTACCCCGAGCCACATTCGACTTTAACAGAAAGAATTTGGAGAAGCCACTTCATACAACTCTATGGGCAATACAACGCAGCCCTCTCAATATCATAGAAGTCACAGGGGCGGAGGAAGTCCCAACGGGTTGTGTACAGTGTCACCGGAGAGGACCCCTTTAAAATATAACCTTTATTAAATACAATTTAAAAACTTTAAATATGTTTTTTTAGGACCAGTAGCAAAAGCATGGATGCATGGGGATGTTCACACTACTGCAGTTGTAACACTATGCACTGTAGAACAGTGCGCGCCACACCAGATATCTGAAAGCCAGTGCGTAAAGCCCGTGCGGCAAAACAGCATGGCACAGGGCAATGTACACACTTCAGGAAAATAGAAAAACAGCACACTATGCAGATCAGTAGCGCCACTCCAGGGGGGAAGGAAGCCTGGCCCTAACCTAGCAGGGAGGTGACGGCTCCCTGCCTAAAGCGGAGTCATTGGCTCGGTCTTCTTTCTGGGTCCTGATTGTCCCTATAGGTACCCCTGGAGAGATGAACTGACACCACAAAGTCACAATAATAATGGGAACCAAAATACAACTGATAGCAAGAAACAGCATTTATCTGAACATGTAGCAATTCACCCAGCCTACAGGAACACCAGACTCCAGCTTTTCCTCTAGAGAACTGAATAAGCAGCATTGAGCCAAGGGAGGGGTGAGAATATAAGACGACTCCAAACCAGGAAGACTAGCACAGCAATTAGGGAAGCACACCTCCAATCTTCTCACAGGCATGACTAATCAAGCATGCATCATGTAGCAAAGACAGATAGGACCAGCAGTCTCTGCACATGGTGCATTAACCCTTGTCCTGCATAACAAGGCAACAGGTCTTGGCCTGTGTCGAGGCCACCGTGCCAGAATGCTGTCGCAAACGACAAGCCACAACAGCAGGTCATCAATAGATGATTGTTGGGGACCTGCAGCTCGGATTCCCACTGATCAGCTGATTCCTGGTACCCCTGTTGCTATAGTCAGCGGAGAAAGTAAAATGTGCTGAATATAGTTCCGTGGCCCAGGCTGGCATTGCAGGTGCAGCTCCCATTGAATTAAATGGTGTACCAACCTGGGCTGCTGTGCTGTGGTCAGTGCATTCTACTTCTTTCACTGACCAGTGACAGTGACATTGGGATCAGCTGATCGGTCACTAATAGGAAAAGTAAAAAATGTCTTGGAATACCCCTTTAACCTATATCACTGTAAATATTTCCTTTACACATGAGGCTAGTAAAAACTTTGTTCGTGGTATGAGGAACATGGGATTGTAGCACTTTCAACTAGAATACTAGTAAGAAATCCAAGCTACACAGAGGTGGAATTTAAAACAGATTTCTCTAGTCTGCTGTTCACTTAGGAATATCATAGCAACATAAAGATCCACACTTAGGATAGACAACAATATCATTCTGACCAAGGACAACATCTATATGGAGTTTGTATGTTCTCCCTGTGTTTGCATGGATTTCCTCCAGCTACTCTGGTTTCTCCAACAATCCAAAAACATACGATTGTGAGCCCCCATGGGGAAGGGCCCAGTGTGATGGAAATCTGTGCACAGCACAGTGGAATATGTATGATATATGATATTTAAATGAGTGCAATAAATAAATCCTTTTAATTCTTACCTAGAGTAGGTGAAGAGGTTTCCATGGCAGGTTGGGGTACAGCCTAAGGCTGCCTGCACATTGGCAAATTTGCATTGTGGAATCCGGAGCGGGCGTCTGCCTGCGGATTCCGCAACAAATACCGCCCATAGCATGCTATGGAAAAGTGATACTTCCTGCACACGAGTGGAAACTAATTGCGGTTTCCGCTTGTGGAGGAAAAAACACAGCATGCTCCATTTTTGTGCATATACCATGCAGACGACTTGCATTGAAGTCAACGGAAACCGTCCGATCCGCGGCCCTTCTGCAATTGACATTGTGAAAAGGTCACCAATTCCGCTTCATTGGAAAAGTAGGAGTTTTAAAAAAAAATCTGTGCTGCGCATGTCCATCAGCGAGCCGTGCGGACCATCCACAGTACAGAAAAAGCAAAGAAACAGCAGGTACAGGGGATTAGACGGTCGACTAGCACCTCTCTATGGACAGACCACATTGCTCAGCCAAATCTTTCCAAATATTTATCTGTAAAAAGCAACAGATTCTCTATCATACCTTTTGGGAATTCTGGGATGGAGTATGGTAGGTAGTGAAGGCAGAGGTAGGCCCAACTTCTCAAAGTTAACCCTCAAAAGCCCAATCACTTAGCTCTACGCTGCTCAGTGTGGTAGGCTGCAGCTTTGCTGCTGCATCCTGGGTACGGCACACTTAGCAATCATGGTGACAGCAACTAATGCGATAAGAACCACCGGGCTCCCTCAGCAGTCTTCTCTGTCTTTGCTGCGTCACAAACTTTCGCTACTCCACGAAACTTTTATATCCTAGTGTCGCCTAACAACTAGTATTCCCGCCTCGACGCTTTCTCTTGGCCCTATACTCCATTCCAGAAGGTTCCTGTCTTAGGGCTCATTTAGTCAAATGTAATTTTCGCGCTGCTAGCATGGCAAAAAGATTGCTGCTAACAGCGCTGTAAAGATTGCGTGAATAGGCTGCTTCCAGCTACTTGAAGTGGCCCTTTCACGCAATCGCTGTGCACTATCCAGCTCCCAATAGGAGTCAATGGAAAATCCTGCACAGTATGCAGCAAAGATAGGACAGGTCCTATCTTTTCTGCTTACTATGGAGCTAAATATGACCTGCACTCACATGTCCTATCTTTGTTAGGTGCGCACTGTTTCGTGCCTAACATTCTCTCTTGTGGATGCTTCTATTGGTTCCGACTAGAAGCACATCCTGTGCGCTGCTGGCAGCACGAAAATTATGTTTGTCTGAACTAGCCCTTATAAATTAAATTAACATTATTGGGATACACCATAAAATGTTATTATCAATAAACAACTAAAAATGAAGCCAAATTGACACACATTCATAAACAGGTAAACACTGTAACACTACTCCCTTACATAAGCATCATGCAATCCATGCTGTAAATCCATGAGTCTTTCATTTGGGAAAACAAAAAATGATGGCATGCCACATTGCAAACAGAGGCTGGACAAATATCTGTCTGGGATGATTTAGTGAACCCTGCACTGTGCAGGGGGTTGGACCAGATGGCCCTGGAGGTCCTTTCTAACTCTACCATCCTATGATTCTATGGCACCCTATTACAGAGACATTCTCTCCTAGAAGCATTAAAGAACACAGATTGCCTAAAATGAGTGCACCACTCCGATTACTGTGGTGCACATGACAAAAAAGGAAGATGCATAGTAGACTTTTTTTATTGTCTTTATACTCACTTCTGGCAGAATTGATAACCATAGCAAGTTATGACTGGAGTTCCGGGCTATACTACAAGAGAATCAAGCAAAGTCATGCAATATAATGTTAAAATTAAGCAGCTTTTTATTTACAGGTGTGTTCTTCCTCACCTTTCCTCCGGGCTGGATATGTTTAGATGTGTGTGTGTGTCAGGAAATAACCAACTTTTAAAAACAACCTGTTTTCCCAGTACTTTGTCATGAGATCTCTATCCTCTATATATGCCTATTGTAGCCACCCAGTGGTTGTGATGTGCACTGCAGCATTCACTGACTGTGATATTGTATTGAATTGGCTTCATGAGAAATTGTACTCATTAATCAAAGGTTAAGGATTGCAAGGTAAGGGTGGATACATCTGTACATTAACAAGGTGTTTTATATGCTGGTCTAAATACAGATAGCCCTGAAGTGAAGTGTGCCAAGTTTAATAAAAGGTGCATGCCTCTTTGTAAACGTGGCACATGTCTGGGTAGTCTGTGTGCCAGACTGAAATCTATGCCAGCTACGGTTTCAGATTTCAGCTATAATTTATGGCACTGTCCAGCATAAATTATAGTTAACATGAATGGCTAGTAAAGCCTTCTCCGCCATTGTTAAGCCCTGCCCACTTTTCTATAAGTGACAAGCTGGGCACAAAAAGCTCAAAATTTATGAAATGTTCGCACAAGTGTGACTTTGTGACTTTTGTATGCCAACATTATGTTGTAGAGGGGTTGATAAATTTCCCTCTTTGACTCTGTTCTCAGTAGTATTCTCTTGCAAGCAGGTCCCTCCCATCTTTTGTTTGAATTCCTAATTGTCATTTCTTTCTGTCTAATATGGACTTGTAAAGTGCTGCATAATATGCTGGTGCTATGTAAATACAGGCTACTATGATAATTATTATTATTAGCATCATCCTTATAATATAATAATAATCTTTATTTGTATAGCACCAATTTATTCCATTTTTCATTCCAATTTCTCCATTCTTTACATGAAACGATTGTCTCATCAGAGCAGCTCCCTTCTGTAAAGAGCAGCGCTCCCTCTCAAAGACTTGGCACATGCATCTAGAAATGTAGCAGCCACCAAAGCAAAATGTATGGTGCCCTACTGTTCTAATGTAGCACACCTATGCTCCTTATGTAAGGTGCTGTTGACACCTAAGTTTTTAGAACAGCCACAGTACATAATATAACATAGAGAATATACAGACAAGAGAGAAGCTTGTTCTATTATAACGCTTAATGCAAGCAGTCATAAAGCATGCTGCACATTGAGACAGGCAATATTCTGCTCTTACTATGACAATGTTAAAATAACAGATCTCTAATGCATCTTTTAGCCTTATAGTTTACTATCTCTCTTGTGTCTCATGGCTGTTTTACAGCTTCCTATAAGGGAGCAGAAAAAGATGTCAACCAGCAAAGGTCAAGAGTATAAGGCCAACAGGCAAATCCTTTCAGTACTAAAAGGGTCAGCTGTGATATTTTGCTGTTAAGTATTGTCTCACCTCTCAGCACTGAACAGGTTACACATAATCTATGGCTGAATGGAGCTCTGCAAATTGTTGCTTAAAATGTACAGTCACACTTGGCAACACATATTGGAATTTCAGTAAAGTTCAGCAATTTATTTGCCCCTTTTAACTGCAGAAAGATCAGTTCAGCTTAAAGCTTTAATGCGCATGGAGGGTGCATAGTAACAAATAGAGTACCATGAATTCATGGACTATATTCTTTCTACTGTATGAATTCATAATGTCTTTTATTTTTTCATATAATTACTGTTGATATTCAGAAAGAAAAGCGTAATATTAGCAGATGGTACAATTGACATCATTAGGAAGTGTATAAAAGGAAACAATATAAATTAAACAAAAACAAACAAATAAAGATACATCATAAGTTTTGTTTCCATTTCTGACCTTGTACTTTCAAAAGAGATAAATTATAATACACAAGACTAGGTTATCCCATTGGGATCACTCTACTTGCAGCCAAGAGCCGTATGGGGTGGAGCTGATAATCTCACACAGAGAAATGGTGTGATCAAAAGCACTTCTGATTTATTGCAACAAAAGACATATAGTCTTATAGTCTTTTCTTATCAGTGAACAACCTACCGAGTTTAATGTAAGAATTTTACATAACATTGGAAGTTCCCATAGCATGTGATTTGCATCATTTTAATTAGCATCATGGTCAAAAGGTCAGGAATAAACAATAAATAGTTAATTAGTGAAAAGAATGTACATATTCGTATTACAGAAATCAAGAAATAGGGAGTATATGAATAATTGCAAAGGCACCTGTCTTAAGGCCCATTTACACTGACCGATGATCGCTCAAAGATCACTCAAACAACAGTTTGAGTGGCAGCTTTGAGCGATCATTTTGCATAAACTTTTAAGTAGATACTCAGCTACTTAAGAGCAATTAATGAAGCCTTAGCGGAAAGCAGTTAATATCCCGAGGGGCTATCAGCACTCCCCTTGGATAACTGCTGATAAGGCTGACCGACAATTTTTCGGTTGGACTGAATTTAACGATAAACTAGCACTTAACGAAATGTGCACGATGGGCACACATTTATTATTCACAGAAAAAGCCAAAAATACAATACCTGAAGGTCTGCAAAGCAGACACGGTCGCCATAGGCACGATCGCCATAAGGCAGGCACAATCGCCATCGGCACAATCGCCGTAGGGCAGGCGCAATGGCCGTAAGCCCTGGAGATATGCAGTCAGCCAGACAATAAAGTGGAGGAGCAGCTTGTTCTTGGCAGGCTAATATGCAGTCACCCACTCAACCCAGCCCAGATTGGGGAGGAGTGACTGCATATACTAATAGCCTGCACATGTGAACGATACCAAAGATGCCAGCCATAGATGGATGGTGACCCACCATACAGGATATCAACCCTGGCTGATATAACAGCGGGTTGCCCTGTATCTCTAAAGTGGGCCACACTGGCTGACATCTTGGGCTCCCCCACCAACTAGCAAAACTACATACAAAAGTACTAATGCATACTAATAAAATGCGGGTGTTGGTACTGCATTTTGGCCAAAACGCATAGGCTGATGGGCCGCGCCGAGGCCACACTGCTTCCGTCAGTACCTACGCTAACGCACTATAAATTACATAAAATCACAGAGGTGAGGGAAAAAAACCAAAGATATTATTCACAGAAAAAGCCAAAAATACAATACCTGATGGTCTGCAAAGCAGACACGGTCGCCATAGACATGATCGTTCACATGTGCAGGCTATTAGTATATGCAGTCACTCCTCCCCAATCTGGGCTGGGTTGAGTGGGTGACTGCATATTAGCCTGCCAGGAACAAGCTGCTCCTCCACTTTATTGTCTGGCTGACTGCATATCTCCAGGGCTTACGGCCATTGCGCCTGCCCTACTGCGATTGTGCCGATGGCGATTGTGCCTGCCTTATGGCGATCGTGCCTATGGCGACCGTGTCTGCTTTGCAGACCTTCAGGTATTGTATTTTTGGCTTTTTCTGTGAATAATGTCTTTGTTTTTTTCCCCTCACCTCTGTGATTTTATGTAATTTATAGTGAGTTAGCGTAGGTACTGATGGAAGCGGTGTGGCCTCGGCGCGGCCCGTCAGCCTATGCGTTTTGGCAAAAATGCAGTACCAACACCCGCATTTTATTAGTATGCATTAGTACTTTTGTATGTAGTTTGCCAGTTGGTGGGGGAGCCCAAGATGTCAGCCAGCGTGGCCCACTTTAGAGATACAGGGCAGCCCGCTGTTATATCAGCCAGGGTTGATATCCTGTATGGTGGGTCAACATCCATCTATGGCTGGCATCTTTGGTATCGTTCACATGTGCAGGCTATTAGTATATGCAGTCACTCCTCCCCAATCTGGGCTGGGTTGAGTGGGTGACTGCATATTAGCCTGCCAAGAACAAGCTGCTCCTCCACTTTATTATCTGGCTGACTGCATATCTCCAGGGCTTACGGCCATTGCGCCTGCCCTACGGCGATTGTGCTGATGGCGATTGTGCCTGCCTAATGGCGATCGTGCCTATGGCGACCGTGTCTGCTTTGCAGACCTTCAGGTATTGTATTTTTGGCTTTTACTGTGAATAATGTCTTTGTTTTTTTCCCTCACCTCTGTGATTTTATGGGCACACATTTAGACACAACGATTATCGCTAAAATGATCATCTTTTAGCAATTTTTTAGCGATCATGGCTCCGTGTAAATGGGTCTTTATAACCAAGAAATAATTATCTGGAATTTGCAAATGTAAACAATCATGGTAGACCCACATCACCTTTCACATAAATCTATCTAAACATCCGATATGTGCACCTGTTTTTCCATTAGCAGACTTGCTTACCAAGAATATTTGTTATGTACCCTGAGAAAATGCCATTCTATCAGAATTTGTCAGATGTATTCTTATCTATATCTGGAATTTTCTAATTGCTTATTTTTCATTAAAATTAGATCATATGTGTCCAACAAAGTATCCAAGCAGGTGCTCATTAGCAACTTTCAGAAGTCAGAGCTTCCCAATGCCACTTATAATTCTACACCAGTAGTCTTAAAATACTGTATTTTCAGAATTACAGTCATTGATCTAGGGATTTACTCTGATTGCCAGATTGGAGTCCGGATATAATTTTTCCCTAATATGAGCAATTTCATGTTTTTTTTATTTGCCTTCTTCTGGATCAACAATGCAGGATAATTAGGTGAACTCGATTGACATATGTCTATTTTTAAGCCATACACTCTATTACCATGTTAATATTTTACTATATATGTAGGAGAGCTTAGTGCTGACATATAGACTTACATCTCTCTATCTATCTATCTATCTATCTATCTATCTCTCTATCTATCTATCTATCTATCTATCTATCTGATATCTATCTATGATCTATCTATCTATCTATCTATCTATCTATCTATCTATCTATATCATATCTATCTATCTATCTATCTATCTATCTATCTATCTATCTATCTATATCATATCTATCTATCTATCTATCTATCTATCTATCTATCTATCTATCTATCTATTTCAGGGTCTTCTTTCCAGCAATACAAAGTTTTCAGGAGTTTTCTCCTAAAATGCTCAATGTTACTTCAGGATTTAAGTATATGTCACTATTATGTATATGGGATTAGCGTGGGCACAATGAGGGGCGCTCTAACCTACAAAAGATATACTGTGTATATACCTAATATTTCTACTGGTTTGAAGCAGTAATTCTTAATACATGCTGCCTTCTGTTTAACCTCTTGCAGATGCACTATAATTTCTAAAAGACTTCTGCACATTGTAGCAAATTAAGAAGATGTCCACCACAAGCATAAAAAATAGGAAATGTAGAAGTTGCAATCTCATCTGGGCCCTTGACCTTTAGGGACCCCCAAAAGTCCCTATTCACTATATGAGGATATAAGTACTATGAATCATGGGTGATACTTGGGGCATTGCTACAGATTTTGTATTGGGGAATTCTGGCTATGGCTTGGCTGCTAAAACTACAGAGTGCAGCAGGTGTATTGTGCATATGTCTATGAGTTCCTGGTGTGTGCTTTGTGTTTGTAGATATAATGTTGTGTGTTACAATTGTATGGGAGGTGAATGATGTGAATATAGTGGATGTGAACATGTTGTTGTCATTATTAGTATTATGATGCTGATTATTATCAAGTTTTAAAGTGTCATTAGGGCTCATGCCCACGGATAGAGTGGGAGACACCCACGGCGGTAAACAAAAAGTCCCCACTGGCGATCGTGGAAAAACGCATATTTTTCCCCAGTCTCCATTAATACTACATTAATGGAGACCTCCGCCGAAGAAAAACGGGGTATAATAGAACATGCCGCAATTGTTTTCCTGCATTGGAAATCTGTGGCAGAACCACGCATGTGAGCACTGACAGGCAGAAAAGCTATTCGGTTCAATAGAACCTAATAGCTGCGTTATTCCACCGCGGATTGGCCCGTAATTCCAAGGTGCCATACAAATAAAGTAATATGGGTACAATCACATTACACAACATACACTACTATAACCACATTAAATATATAAAATGACAGAAATTTTAGACTTCTACCATACCCCTTATGGACACCGTCCTTTTTTTCCCCCGTCTTTTCCTCCTCACTTTTAAAAAATCTAAACTCTTTTATTTATCATGAACATAGCTGTCTGAGAGCTTGTTTTTAGGAGACGTGTTGTATTTTTCAATGGTACCATATAATGTACTGAAAAACTTTTAAAAATTCTAAGCGGAGTGACATGGAAAAATAAAGTGCAATCCTGCCATCTTGGGGGGAGGGGGTGGGGGGGGCTTGTTTCTACAGTGTACAAACTGCTAATCACAGCTCTTGAGGGTGGGTGTAAGCTGTAAGAAACAGCTGGGACCCAGGTGTAGAGCAAGATCGGCTCCTGACCCTCTCTATACAAACCCTGAGCCTCCATGAAGTAACTGTACATCATAGAGTGTAAGGGGTTAATGACTAACAAATTGATATGGAGGGAGAGAGAACCCTGCCCATGAGGTGTTACAGTATACAGAAAGAGGGGAAAGAGACTGTTGGTGGGGGTAGAAGATGCTCCTATTATGGTGGCATCAGGGTTACTGTAGGTGGTAGGCTTGTCTGAAGAGGTGGTCTTTCTGGTTCCTTTTGAAGCTTTTCCAGTTAGTGGAGAATCTGCTACATTGAGGTAACGAGTTATAAAGTATAAGGCCTCATGTCCACAGGCGTGTCAGATTCCGCATGTGGGAGCCCGCAGCAGATTCCCCAACCCTGCCTGCAGCTGACCACCCTGTGTACCTGTGCCTGTCTTCTTTTTTCTGTACTGCAGATGTGTGCGGAAGTGCCGGCCGGCACCGGTGTACATGCGCAGTACAGTTGTTTATTCTTAAACTCCTACTTTCCCGCGGATCAGACAGCTTCCATTGACTTCAATGTAAACCATCCACACAGAAGCAGCACTAAAATAGAGCATGCTGGGATTTGTTTCCTGCATGTGGAATCCGGAAAACAAATTTGCATGTGTAAATTGAAGTGCAGATGCCCATGCTTCCCTATGGGCGGCTTGAACTGCGGATCTTCCGTGCGGGTGCCCACTGCGGATTCTGTAAATCAAATCTGTCCATGGACGTGAACCCTAAGTGAAACGCAGGAGAAATCCTGGAGACACAGTAGGAGAGTGCAGAAGAGGATGTTTTGTGAAGATCTGAGTTTACATGTGGGAGATGCTGGATCATGTATGTGAAGTGTTTATAACAACCCTGTTGTTTCAGGAAACAATTATGTTCCAGGACAGAAGGGGGTCTATTGCCTACACTTGTTCTTTGTCACAATCCACAAGTTCCGGGCCCTATTGGCTACGGCAATTTGTTGACTACCTAATGCGCATTGTGCACTGCTCTCTGATTGTCTATTGCTGATCATGTAAGATAGTGTTGAGCAAATGTTTGAAAAGTTTGGTTCGGACAGTTTGCCAAACTTTAGCAGAAACTTTTGTTTGGTTTTAATGAGTTCAAACCGAGCCCGAACTTCACCAGTACCCAATCATAAACGTTCTTCATAATAATAATAATCCGAACAACAATAATAAATGTTGCAGCACTGGATTTCTGGGTTCAAATCTGACAAAGGACAACATCAGCATGTATGTTTATGTGGGTTTCTACAAGCATTACATTCATACAAGAAGATGTTGTCTGTGGTCAGACCTGCACCTAGGACCCCAATGCTACAAGACAACAGTGCTAACCTCTAAGTCACCATGCTTCTTCTTCCTCCTTCCTCCTCTTCCAGGCAACCACCTGTCCCTTTCCTCACTCTTCCCATTGCTTTAAAAAGTCTCTCTGCCCAAAATGATGCTAGTCCGCAATCCTGCATCCGGAGTTCAATAAATCCCCATTAGTTTTGCATCAGACCCCCAAGCATCTCCTCATCATTTTTACATGTAAAGAACAATCCATGTGATCACCGAACTTGATAAGCAGTGCATAAAAAAATGTAGCAATCAACCAGTTATATTACCAAGGGCATTTCTCTGATTTGTTGCAACAACTTTCATCTAACCCTTCACTAGTTTCCATGCAAATTCGACCTGCAGTGAATCCAATGTAACACCTTCTCTTTGTGTATCATTGATCTCTAAGCTAAACGCTTAGTAGAACTCAACGGCCAAGTTAGCAACCTACCCTATAGCACAGCCTATAAGATTCTGATATGTCTACTTAGCGAGTATGACGATAAAACAATCCCTTCCTTGCAGGCAGTAACCTGTAAACCAATTTTCTTGGTAAAGCTATTTTTGCTGCTGTTTCGATAATTCTTGAACATATTACATGAGTTTTATTGAATCCTGCAAATTGTCTGCTTATTTTGCAATCTCTGGTTGTGAATGAGTGATTTGTTAAATAACATCAGGTTGTCTGTTCCATAGAAGTGTTTGCACTGGACTGTCTCCTGTTCGTTTTGAAACTTAATAGAAAATGTTTCAATAAATAATTGACATTGAATTTTCTATTTAAAACACTGCAAGATGACATAGTTGTGTAAAGATTTTCTCAAAGGCTGAAACTAAGTGCCTTGCTAACAGAAACTCCCTCGGTTGATTCAAAATCCAGTTTATATTCCCACTGATGTCTAACAAGCTGCGTATATGGTCTTAGATTATAGACAGGAAAAAATCAATAGCACGCTGTCTCAAAGGCACCGATATAGATTATGAATCACAGCTAGGAAGTAGTGAGTGATCTTAGCCGCCAACAGTGCCTAAGTAAAGATATTTGCTACCTAATATTGCTTTTTAGACCCGAATCTGAGCTCATTGAATGCGATCCATTTAAATGAAGCATGAAAATGCATAATATAAATAAGTGCGGGAATCGCAGCGAGTTATTATCGAAAAAGTAAATAATTGAATGTGTACATTGACTATTTATGGTTAACAGAGCCGACTTTAGATTGGCCAAAGTAAACACTGCAAGGAAAAGGCTAATTCTCCACTGAATTAAAGGATTTTTGGCTTTCACTGATTCTGCCTATTGATTTATTTAAGGATACTACAGACAGAGATGTTGGCCCGCAGTCTTTTTAACATATTTTGATGTTATCGGTCTTTTCAATAGAGATGCAGTTAGGGGGTACAAATTAACCTTTGGTGCCTTGATTGCATGAAAAAGAAACGGCTCGTGGTGCAAAAAAGATTCCATGCGATAGGTATATGAAAAGGGAAATAAAACAAACTTGTATTAAAGGGAAAATGGTATAGACATAAAAGCAGGATCAAAAAAACCTGCTGAATAGAGTTTGTATTCAAAAGGAAATATGGACATTTATGTAGGAAGTAAAACACCTTTGTAGTCTTTGTTTAGCAATGCATATACCCATCATGAAGTACTGTACAGTAGTGCGTCAAGTGGTTACAAAACTGCCATCCAGCTGCTTGCTTTGCTAACATCATGTTCTTTCAACATGTAGAAGAGCCTAATATTCAGGACCCCCTCTAGTCCTTCTGGCACCATTACCTGCAGCAATGGGGGTGATATCGGGGAATTTAGATGGCATATTGACATGCAAAGCATCTTGACTAAATTGAACTATATTACATAGTTTGGGCTTATTCTGATGGATATTTTTGATTTCTTCTGCTATCTGAACAGCAAGATCATGAATACAGTAGGAAGAGCTATCCTAAATGTTAAGGCATTATCAGTACAGGCTGCTGATCAATGGTTTCATCCTGAAATTTCTATTTATTTTATTGCAGCCGTTGAAATAAAAAATACTGGAAGCAAAGGGGAAAGCTGCTAACAAAATCTGAAAAAAATGAATTGACAATGGGAAATAATATTACATGCACACTAGAGATGAGCGAACGTACTCGTTTAGGGCGTTTTTGCACTCAAGCACCGCTTTTTACGAGTAACTGACTACTCGGGCGAAAAGATTTGGGGGGCGCCGGGGGTGAGCGGTGGGTCGCAGAGGGGAGGGGGGGGGGGGGAGAGAGCTCCCCCTGTTCCCCACTGCTACCCCCCGCTCCACCACACCGCTCCCCAGGCGCCCCCCGAATTTTTTCGTCCGAGTAGTCAGTTACTCGGAAAAGCGGTGCTCGAGTGCAAAAACGCCCTAAACGAGTAAGTTTGCTCATCTCTAATGCACACTAACTTTTCATCCATATGATCATCTAGCAGCTTCTATGTGACTCAGCAAACTTGCAATATACTAGCATTATTTTGTTTGTTTGTTTTACCACTGGAAATCAAGTTTGAATTGCCTGCCACTAGGGGTCTCCGAGCACCTTTGCAGTTGACTACCTCTTGTTAGGCATCTGGCTACTCTAGTAAGGCCGGGCCATATGCAGAATCCACTTGCAGAGGCCTGTAGCAGATTCCAGCTGTGAGCCTGGCCGTTACCCTGCATTCGGCCCGTGATGTACTGTGCATGACCGCATACTCACGCAGGCAGTAGTACACAGTACACCTTTTTTTGTTTGTCTATAGTTCCCACGCTGTCAATTAGTAATGGCGTGGATACCGGCAGCCCATACGCAATGTAATTGTGTATGGGCTGCGGGTATATCCATGACCATTGAGAACAATGGTCTCTATGTCGCAGATATCTGCAGTAAAATAGAAGAGGCCACATAATACCGTGGATCAAATGCTCACAGAATCCACAATTCCTATTTGGTCATGTGAGACCGTCCTAACTGGGACATGAGGATGTTGCTAGTTACTACAGAGAGGTAGGCATTCAAATGCTGTCTTGCAGCTGATTGGAGCAGAACTATTCAAGGCAGGATGGAAAGTGTGGGAGAGGAAGTCGCAACTAGTACAGTACTGGCAGTATGGCTGGCTTAGGACTTGCCCTTACTTGGGATTGCAAAGAGGAAGGCAGCAGAAATATAGGAAAACCGATTAAGTTCAAACTGGGTGCAAACAGCAGCAAAAAAGCCAATGAAGACCTGGACTGCTTTTGAAAATATTTTGACAAATCAGATAAGCGTTTATTAATTTGAGAAAGAATTCTCATAGCAGCACTAATAGGGTATGAGGAGTGTGGGTGCTCTATAGATTTTAGGAACTCATACCAAGGTAAGAGTCATTACCTGGCAATAGAGAATGGAGGAAGCAGTACAGCAGGGAATTAAAGAACGACTCTGCACACGAAGAACGAGGCAGAATGGAAGCTGTAGTTAACTATCTGACAGTTTGCTACAATGTACAGTATCGGTCTCGAGTCTAGGCTACATTTCTATCTACTTTTCAACTGAGAGCAGGATCTGATATGTATGTACAGGCAAGCTGTCTCTGAATGTACATAAGATGATTCTCATTCTGTGACAGCACGCAAATGGTGAAGAGTAGAGATGAGCGAACGTACTCGTCCGAGCTTGATACTCGTTCGAGTATTAGCGTGTTCGAGATGCTCGTTACTCGAGACGAGTACCACGCGATGTTCGAGTTACTTTCACTTTCATCTCTGAGACGTTAGCGCAATTTTCTGGCCAATAGAAAGACAGGGAAGGCATTACAACTTCCCCCTGCGACGTTCAAGCCCTATACCACCCCCCTGCAGTGAGTGGCTGGCGAGATCAGGTGTCACCCGAGTATATAAATCGGCCCCTCCCGCGGCTCGCCACAGATGCATTCTGACAGAGATCAGGGAAAGTGCTGCTGGTGCCGGAGCTGCTATAGGGAGAGTGTTAGGAGTTATTTTAGGCTTCAAGAACCCCAACGGTCCTTCTTAGGGCCACATCTAACCGTGTGCAGTAGTGTGGAGGCTGCTTTTGGCAGTGTTGCACATTTTTTTTTTTTTGTATATCGGCCGTGCAGGGCCAGTAGTGGTGAGGCAGGGACAGAAGACATATTTAGTGTATATAGGCAGTGGGCCTTTCCAAAAACATTTGGGAAAAAAGATCTATTTGGGCTGCCTGTGACCGTCCTCAGTGTACTGGGTCTCTGCTGGGGGTAGTTGTCCTAATTCATACGCAGCCAGCTAAGTGTTACAGCAGGCTTGCGCAAAATTCTTTCCTGCCTCTGTGTTGCCTCTTACATCACCGCTGTATTCCTGTTCACAAGTGTACTGGGTCTCTGCTGGGGGTAGTTGTCCTAATTCATATGCAGCCAGCTAAGTGTTACAGCAGGCTTGCGCAAAATTCTTTCCTGCCTCTGTGTTGCCTCTTACATCACCGCTGTATTCCTGTCCACAAGTGTACTGGGTCTCTGCTGGGGGTAGTTGTCCTAATTCATATGCAGCCAGCTAAGTGTTACAGCAGGCTTGCGCAAAATTCTTTCCTGCCTCTGTGTTGCCTCTTACATCACCGCTGTATTCCTGTCCACAAGTGTACTGGGTCTCTGCTGGGGGTAGTTGTCCTAATTCATACACAGCCAGCTAAGTGTTACAGCAGGCTTGCGCAAAATTCTTTCCTGCCTCTGTGTTGCCTCTTACATCACCGCTGTATTCCTGTCCACAGTGAAACTGTGTAATGCAGTAATTTTACATTGTCCAGGGCCAGTAGTGGTGAGGCAGGGACAGAAGACATATTTAGTGTATATAGGCAGTGGGCCTTTCCAAAAACATTTGGGAAAAAAAATCTATTTGGGCTGCCTGTGACCGTCCTCTGTGTACTGGGTCTCTGCTGGGGGTAGTTGTCCTAATTCATACGCAGCCAGCTAAGTGTTACAGCAGGCTTGCGCAAAATTCTTTCCTGCCTCTGCTGTGCGTTCCGTAAGCGAAGTCAGCCTCCAACCACAGGCCAATAAGCGGCACATTTAATTACAGCGTTCTGTTTCTGCACTTCTGGCAATACACCATGCTGAGGGGTAGGGGTAGGCCTAGAGGACGTGGACGCGGGCGAGGACGCGGAGGCCCAAGTCAGGGTGTGGGCACAGGCCGAGCTCCTGATCCAGGTGTATCGCAGCCGACTGCTGCGGGATTAGGAGAGAGGCACGTTTCTGGCGTCCCCACATTCATCTCACAATTAATGGGTCCACGCGGTAGACCTTTATTAAAAAATGAGCAGTGTGAGCAGGTCCTGTCGTGGATGGCAGAAAGTGCATCCAGCAATCTATCGACCACCCAGAGTTCTGCGCCGTCCACTGCTGCAACTCTAAATCCTCTGGCTGCTGCTCTTCCTTCTTCCCAGCCTCCTCACTCCATTACAATGACACATTCTGAGGAGCAGGCAGACTCCCAGGAACTGTTCTCGGGCCCCTGCCCAGAATGGCCAGCAATGGTTCCTCTTCCACCGGAGGAGTTTGTCGTGACCGATGCCCAACCTTTGGAAAGTTCCCGGGGTCCAGGGGATGAGGCTGGGGACTTCCGGCAACTGTCTCAAGAGCTTTCAGTGGGTGAGGAGGACGATGACGATGAGACACAGTTGTCTATCACTCAGGTAGTAGTAATTGGAGTAAGTCCGAGGCTGGAGCGCACAGAGGATTCGGAGGAAGAGCAGCAAGACGATGAGGTGACTGACCCCACCTGGTTTGCTACGCCTACTGAGGACAGGTCTTCAGAAGGGGAGGCAAGTGCAGCAGCAGGGCAGGTTGGAAGAGGCAGTGCGGTGGCCAGGGGTAGAGGCAGGGCCAGACCGAATAATCCACCAACTGTTTCCCAAAGTGCCCCCCTCGCGCTATGCCACCCTGCAGAGGCCGAGGTGCTCAAAGGTCTGGCAGTTTTTCACTGAGAGTGCAGACAACCGACGAACTGTGGTGTGCAACCTTTGTCGCACCAAGATCAGCCGGGGAGCCACCACCACCAGCATGCGCAGACATATGATGGCCAAGCACCCCACAAGGTGGGACGAAGGCTGTTCACCGCCTCCGGTTTGCACCGCTGCCTCTCCCCCTGTGCCCCAACCTGCCACTGAGATCCAACCCCCCTCTCAGGACACAGGCACTACCGTCTCCTGGCCTGCACCCACACCCTCACCTCCGCTGTGCTCGGCCCCATCCAGCAATGTCTCTCAGCGCACCGTCCAGCCGTCGCTAGCGCAAGTGTTGGAGCGCAAGCGCAAGTACGCCGCCACGCACCCGCACGCTCAAGCGTTAAACGTGCACATAGCCAAATTTATCAGCCTGGAGATGCTGCCGTATAGGGTTGTGGAAACGGAGGCTTTCAAAGGTATGATGGCGGCGGCGGCCCCGCGCTACTCAGTTCCCAGTCGCCACTACTTTTCCCGATGTGCCGTCCCAGCCCTGCACGACCACGTCTCCCGCAACATTGTACGCGCCCTCACCAACGCGGTTACTGCCAAGGTCCACTTAACAATGGACACGTGGACAAGCACAGGCGGGCAGGGCCACTATATCTCCCTGACGGCACATTGGGTGAATTTAGTGGAGGCTGGGACAGAGTCAGAGCCTGGGACTGCTCACGTCCTACCCACCCCCAGAATTGCGGGCCCCAGCTCGGTGGTGGTATCTGCGGCGGTGTATGCTTCCTCCACTAAACCACCCTCCTCCTCCTCCTCCTCCTATGCAACCTCTGTCTCGCAATCAAGATGTGTCAGCAGCAGCACGTCGCCAGCAGTCGGTGTCGCGCGGCGTGGCAGCACAGCGGTGGGCAAGCATCAGCAGGCCGTGCTGAAACTACTCAGCATAGGAGAGAAGAGGCACACGGCCCACGAACTGCTGCAGGGTCTGACAGAGCAGACCGACCGCTGGCTTGCGCCGCTGAGCCTCCAACCGGGCATGGTCGTGTGTGACAACGGCCGTAACCTGGTGGCGGCTCTGCAGCTCGGCAGCCTCACGCACGTGCCATGCCTGGCCCATGTCTTTAATTTGGTGGTTTAGCGCTTCCTGAAAAGCTACCCACGCTTGTCAGACCTGCTCGGAAAGGTGCGCCGGCTCTGCGCACATTTCCGCAAGTCCCACACGGACGCTGCCACCCTGCGCACCCTGCAACATCGGTTTCATCTGCCAGTGCACCGACTGCTGTGCGACGTGCCCACACGGTGGAACTCTACGCTCCACATGGTGGCCAGGCTCTATGAGCAGCGTAGAGCTATAGTGGAATACCAACTCCAACATAGGCGGCGCAGTGGGAGTCAGCCTCCTCAATTCTTTACTGAAGAGTGGGCCTGGTTGGCAGACATCTGCCAGGTCCTTGGAAACTTTGAGGAGTCTACCCAGATGGTGAGCGGCGATGCTGCAATCATTAGCGTCACCATTCCTCTGCTATGCCTCTTGAGAAGTTCCCAGCAAAGCATAAAGGCAGACGCTTTGCGGTCGGAAACAGAGGCGGAGGAAGACAGTATGTCGCTGGATAGTCAGAGCACCCTCCTGTCTATATCTCAGCGCGTTGAGGAGGAGGAGCATGAGGAGGATGAGGAGGAGGGGGAAGAGACAGCTTGGCCCAATGCTGAGGGTACCCATGCTGCTTGCCTGTCATCCTTTCAGCGTGTATGGCCTGAGGAGGAGGAGGAGGAGGAGGATCCTGAAAGTGATCTTCCTAGTGAGGACAGCCATGTGTTGCGTACAGGTACCCTGGCACACATGGCTGACTTCATGTTAGGATGCCTTTCTCGTGACCCTCGCGTTACTCGCATTCTGGCCACTACGGATTACTGGGTGTACACACTGCTTAACCCACGGTATAAGGAGAACCTTTCCACTCTCATACCCGAAGAGGAAAGGGGTTCGAGAGTGATGCTATACCACAGGACCCTGGCGGACAAGCTGATGCTAAAATTCCCATCCGACAGCGCTAGTGGCCGAAGGCGCAGTTCCGAGGGCCAGGTAGCAGGGGAGGCGCAGAGATCAGGCAGCATGTACAGCACAGGCAGGGGAACACTCTCTAAGGCCTTTGACAGCTTTCTGGCTCCCCAGCAAGACTGTGTCACCGCTCCCCAGTCAAGGCTGAGTCGGCGGGAGCACTGTAAAAGGATGGTGAGGGAGTACGTAGCCGATCGCACGACCATCCTCCGTGACGCCTCTGCCCCCTACAACTACTGGGTGTCAAAGCTGGACACGTGGCCTGAACTCGCGCTGTATGCCCTGGAGGTGCTTGCTTGTCCTGCGGCTAGCGTCTTGTCAGAGAGGGTGTTTAGTGCGGCTGGGGGAATCATCACAGAAAAGCGTACCCGCCTGTCAACCGACAGTGCCGACAGGCTTACACTCATCAAGATGAACAAAGCCTGGATTTCCCCAGACTTCTCTTATCCACCAGCGGACAGCAGCGATACCTAAACAATACGTAGGCTGCACCCGCGGATGGAAGCATTGTTCTCTATCACCATCAAAAACGTGGATCTTTTAGCTTCATCAATCTGTGTATAATATTCATCCTCCTCCTCCTCCTCCTGAAACCTGACGTAATCACGCCGAACGGGCAATTTTTCTTAGGCCCACAAGGCTCAGTCATATAATTTTTGTAAACAATTTTTATACATTTCAATGCTCATTAAAGCGTTGAAACTTTCACCTGAACCAATTTTTATTTTAACTGGGCTGCCTCCAGGCCTAGTTACCAATTAAGCCACATTAACCAAAGCGATTAATGGGTTTCACCTGCCCTCTTGGTTGGGCATGGGCAATTTTTCTGACGTACATTAGTACTGTTGGTACACCAATTTTTTGGGGCCCTCGCCTACAGTGTAATCCAATTAATTTTTTGCCCACCTGCATTAAAGCTGACGTTACATCAGCTGTGCTGGGCAATGCAATAGGATATATTTATGTACCGCCGGTGGGTTCCAGGGAGCCACCCATGCTGTGGGTCCACAGGGAGTTGTAACTGCATGTGTCTACTTCTAAAGAAACCCAGTCTGACTGGGGCATGCAGTGTGGGCCGAAGCCCACCTGCATTAAAAATGACATTACCTCAGCTGTGATGGGCAATGCAATGGGATATATTTATGTACCGCCGGTGGCTTCCTGGCACCCACCCATGCTGTGGGTCCACAGGGAGTTGTACCTGCCTGTGTCTATGAATTAAAAACCCCGGTCAGGTTGGGGCATGCAGTGTGGGCCGAAGCCCACCTGCATTTAATCTGACATTAGCTCTGCTGTCCAGGGCACTGCAATGGGATACATTTATGTACAGCCGGTGGGTTCCAGGGAGCCACCCATGCTGTGGGTGCACACGGAATTCCCATTGCGGAGTTGTACCTGCCTGTGACTATTTATAAAAAAACGCGGTCTGACTGGGGCATGCAGACACCTTGACAGAATGAATAGTGTGTGGCACATAGGTTCCCCATTGCTATGCCCACGTGTGCAGCTCCTCATGGCGGTGGCACAGGATTATATTTCTCATTGCTTCTGTACAGCATTGTGGGCTATCGCCCTTTTAAAGAGGGTCGCTGCCTAGCCGTGCCAACCCTCTGCAGTGTGTGCCTGCGGTTCCTCCTCATGGCAGACGCACTTATAAATAGACATGAGGGTGGTGTGGCATGAGTGCAGCTGAAGGCTGCGCAGGGACACTTTGGTGTGCGCTGTGGACACTGGGTCGTGCGCGCGGGGGGGGGGGTTGGGCAGCATGTAACTCAGGAGAAGTAGCAGCGGAGTGTCATGCAGGCAGTGATTGTGCTTTGTTGGAGGTAGTGTGGTGCTTAGCTAAGGTATGCATTGCTAATGAGGGCTTTTCAGAAGTAAAAGTTGTTGGGAGGGGGGGGGCCCACTCTTGCCGCCATTGTGGCTTAATAGTGGGACCTGGGAACTTGAGATGCAGCCCAACATGTAGCCCCTCACCTGTTCTTTCCGTTGCTGTGTCGTTCCCATCACTTTCTTGAATTGCCCAGATTTTCACAAATGGAAACCTTAGCGAGCATCGGCGATATACAAAAATGCTCAGGTCGCCCATTGACTTCAATGGGGTTCGTTAATCGAAACGAACCCTCGAGCATCGCGATAATTTCGTCCTGAGTAACGAGCACCCGAGCATTTTGGTGCTTGCTCATCTCTAGTGAAGAGCTATAGCACAAGGTGAACAAAAGAATAGTATACAGCAATTAAAATTTATTTACATAATAAATGGAAAAGCACTAGTATACCAATGCTGACTGAAATTTTCCCGGTGACCCATCACAGTTCCTTAACGGAACATATGATTGCATCAAGACTAGACCAGATGGAGGGGCTCAAGAGAAAGTGGGCTAAATGGCAAAAAATTCTCGGGATATACTTGTTGAATACCCTGAAGGACAGCACTCAATGGGTTTTTGTAATATGGGTGGCATGAGGTGGTCCTCAGCTTGACAGTGTCTACTTAAAAGGGTTCTGAAAGCGTATACCCTTCACCTCATGCATATGTGAAGACACAAACTGTATGCATTACATTGTGAATAGTGATGAGCTGCAGGGGAGAGCGGGGAGGAACGGAGGGGAGATCTCTCTCTCCCTCTTTCCCCCCTGCTCCCCCCTGCTAACTGCCGCAACTCACCTCTCACCCGCGCCAGCATCCGAACCTTGTCTTTCGAGCGGGCAGGTACTCGCTAAGGGCAATGCTTGCTCGAGCAATTGCCCTTAGCAAGTATGATCACTCATCTCTAATTGTGAACCAAGACCACGATTTCTTTCTTTCTATTTTCTATATTTTTTTCTTATTTTCCCTAAATCCTGCTTATTGATTATATCATCCTATGTTCAGAGTTTCACATGCTATCAGATTTCTACTATATGGTACACTTATTGCTATAAAGTACATGTGAAATGTTATGTATCATTAACTTGCAAAACAATAAAAAATATTTGGAAATAAAATGTATTTACATAATATATTTTCATTATAGAGCAATTAAAAGTTTACATAAAACTAGAAAATTAATTTAAAGACTTGTATACTAATGATGCATTCAGTAATAAAGTTATAGAAAGCATGCATATAGCAAATGTTAACTTGACATTTAACACATTCTGATAACTTAACTAGTACGCACTGCAATGCCGTATACTGTGATATCACAACGTGTCAGTCATATTGATCGCTAGTTACATCTGTAAAAACAAACTGTAAAACCATTGAAGGGATTATCCCACCAAAATTATTTATCACCTACAGTTTCTACAGGTAAGGTGATAAATTGAATGATGCGGGTCCAACCGCTGCTACCCCTGAGATCATGAGTATGGTGCACATATCAAGTCCACTGGGTGAATGAATGAAAAGAGTGGTAATGTGTATGTATAACCACTGCTCCATTCACTGTCTATGGAGATAGTTGAATGCCTTACTTGGCTATCTCTACACAATGTGACTAATGCTGCAGCATAAAAGCTGCTGGGTGCAAAATTTCTTTATTCTTCCATCAATAGATTCAGCAAGGAATTCGTTCATATTCCTGGCGGCATTTACATGTGGATTGTCCGACCAAATTGGAGTGGTGAGAAGTGGTGCTGTTGGTTATCCTGTATATTTATTTGCTTGGCTCTGCCAGCCCCATAAATGTGAATGGAGAGGTAGTCATGCATGCCCAGCACTGTTCCATTAATTTGGGGTGTGCCATTCCCATGATCCCTTGGCTGTTCCAGCAGTTGGAACCCCAGCGATCAATCATTTATCACCTATCATGTAGGTAGATAATAAATGATTTTGGTGGGATAACCCTTTTAATGCTTCAGAGTGTACAAAAAACATGTAACATTTTCATTAGATCCCAAAAGGTCTTAATTTCGCAAATATGACATTCATCTCAGGTGAACAGTCAAACTATATATAGGTTTGTGGCAAGAAAAACATGATGGGCTAGCTAAGGCCGCCCTCACACAGGCATTGCTGAAAGCCCTGCGATTTAAATCGTGGCGCTTTGCCACATTTTTCTTTTATTTTCGGCCGCAGTATCAGAGGAGAGTTAAATGCCCAAAAATAGAACACGCACCACTCGAAAATCGCGGCGCTGAGAAGCGCCGTGATCAAGTGGCTGTCTGAGCAGTCCCATTGAAAACAATGGGAGCGTTGTGCCGCGCTAACCAGCCTAAGGCTGGGTTCACACAGGGCAGATTTGCTGCTTTGACAAATCTGTCTGCAGCTGCTAATCCCAGGATTAGCCAGCCATGTGAACAAGATTTGTCAAAAATCTCATCCGCATGGGGCCTCGAATCCATCAAGGCAAAGCCGTCAGAACCCGGCGCTGCGGCGCAGATTCCCGGGATGCAGCATGTCCATTCTTTTTTGTTTCTGCTGTGGCTGCGCTCTCCTCTATGGGAGAGCTGGCTACAACAGAAAAGCAAGCGGCGAAGCCGCTCCAAAACCCGTGGCTAAGTGACATGAGTTTTGAAGCTGCGCTTTCCTAACGAAAAGCTTGCGGTTTTTCACTGAGGCAAAACCGCGAGATTTCCTCTGAGAATACGACCCGTGGGAACCCAGCCTAACACTTTGGTTATCAACATGTGGTGCATGTACTGTACCCCAGGAGGTACATGCCATGTCTCTAGGGGTGCTCACGCTGTCCACATACTGTTCCTAATAGGCGCAGTAGCCTTGGGGTTACTTTGGTGTAATTTCTTTGAGATGGAGGTACTTGACGTAGAAACATTTTGAAACGCTATATTTAAGAAGAACCTTAAGAGAGATCTTCCTGAGACTACATGAGCTAAGTCCCTAAAAAATAATAATCTAAACAATTTTAGTTTTTGTTTCTTAACAAAAGACCGAAAACACATTTATTTTGTGGTCATGGTGAGGAATCCTTCTTTGCATGCATTTTCATTGCAGCATTTTACTTTATCATCTTTCATTTATCACACTATGCTTTTCCATATAAATTGAATTGCTGAAATTGAATTGTTTCAGCAAAATTTACACCACCTGCGCACTGGAATCCAGACTGTATCAACTTAATTTGCATCACTTTCCTATTCTTTGCTCTCCTTGGAGACAGATGTGAAGCTATAAGACGTTTGATGGAAAAATAGGGAGAAACCATATTTACTAGAAAATGATCCGCTAATGATTTGCAGAGGAAATAAAACTCTTGGTTTCAGAAAAAAAAGGCAAATTTTGATTAATATTTCAATATGTAAATATAGACCATATGGAAATTATTTACATTGATTTATGGCACCTAATTGTTTCCTGATATCAATAAACTGTTACGTGTATTGGATTATTTTATTTAATACTAATTGAATTAATGAGTACAGACTGTAACCAGTAATGTTCTGTATACTATTCACACCGTAGACATTGTTGCTATGTATTTATACTACTGTATTTGTCATATCTTTAAGCTTTTTTATGTTTATATTGCTATGTGCACATTATTTTTGGTGCCTCCAGTGCACATTTGGCGCAAACTACCAGACAAAATATTGCAATATAGTGTAAAAAAGCTGGGGGACAGGACATAAAACTTAACAAACTGCAATATAGCGGGGGTTGTCCAAAATACAGGTGCCTTATATAAAAAAAAAGGGTTCCCACATGCGAAACATCATAAAGAGCTCATAGAGTGTATGTTTACTGCTCCCTGCTCCTTGCTCACCCCCAGTGGTGGCTCCAGGTATCCCTGCTGACATAATGTTTACAGGCTGCATCTTGTGTGCCAACATGTGCTAATTTTTTGCTACTTTCTGCAAGTCCAGTAATTTTTCAATAAAAGTTTGTGGGGCTTGGCAATAAGGGGACATGGCCATCCAAGTCCTTCCACTCTCACTATAACTTCAGAAACAAGCATAAATTATATCTAAAATTTTTGCCAGAATATAGCTGGCGTAAATTTCCGATTTGGCATATGGCCAGCTCAAAAATGCACCAAATCTATTAAGAGGTTTTGGTTAACAATGGGAACTCCTGAAAAAAGAAACAGGCCGACTGATTTTAGCCACACAAGAACAGGCGATCAGAAGTAATATGATAAAAGCCAGGGTGGAAAAATCTATATCACATGCAAAATGCCGGCTCTGCAAAAAACTCATGAAACAACTGACCACATAGTCAGCTGTTGCAAGAAAATTGCATAGATTCAATGCAAAGATACAATTCTTTGGCAAAGATGATTCATTGGAACTTCTTTAAAAACTACCGTCTGCTGACAACAAAGAACTAGTGTGACCATGAGCCTGGAAAAGTGGTCTAAAATAAAGCAGCAAAAATAATGTGGGTTTTCTGTTTACAAACAGACAAAATATTGGCCAGTAACACGCCCGATATGACCATCGTTGAAAAGATCAGGGTGTGGCTCATCGACTTTGCTAAACCCAGTGATGGCAGTCTCAATGAGAAACAACAATATAAAATGGCCAAATATTTGAAGGTCCAGATACATCTCTGGCACAAGTATTGGTCCCAGTGGTAATTGGCACACTGGGTGCTCTATGTAAAGACCTTGATCGGCACTTGAAACAACTCAATATCAACAAGATTAACATCTGTCTGTTACAAAAGACCACTATGTCGGGCTCTGCATACATTTTATACATAATGTCATTCTAGGTTCCTGGGTGGTTCCCAATGCATTATGAAGATAAAATTCCGAGCTGTAATCTCAAGTAGTTTTCTTAATTGGTGATCTAATTAAAAAAAACATGTTCAGCATTTTGGAATAACCAGTCCTTGAGCAATATTGTTGGAATCTGGGAAGATCAAGACCATAGATCACCATAGATCACTACTGGCTGCTACATCATCATCCGTCATCTTTTTTTTGCAGTGTGTCTTCTTATTCCCAGGATGACGTTTCTGGTACTCCTAATTAATAAATTAATAAATTGATTATGGAAAGTTCAACATTTTGATTAGCATCCTCTATTGTAGACTTTTTTAGGCAGCAGAATATCATTTTGCTACTGGACCTCGCTAGGATGTCCTTCAACTGTAAAAGGACCCTTTTAGACTAAGCAATTATCATTCAGATCATCGCTGGATAGTGTGAATCTGAACAATAATTGTTCAATGTAATCGCTGCCAGTGAATGAAGGATAAACCATAATTCGCTTGCTTATTGTTTGTCATTCAGTTGAGGCGGACATAAAAATCAAATGATGATTGGCTCGTGTAAACAGGCAGTCATTTATCTATTTACTAGTGAGATTTCTATTTGAGAAACAATACACAGTTAAAGCTTTGTGGACATCCTAGCATCACACACACAATTAGTCCAAAACAATAATAAGTATTAGTATGGAGTTGGTCTACCTTTGCTGCTAAGAAGCCAAATCGTTCTCCACTAGAGATGAGCGAGCATACTCGTCGGAGCTTGATGCTCGTTCGAGTATTAGGGTGCTCGAGATGCTCGTTACTCGAGACGAGCACCACGCGGTGCTCGTCTCGATTAAACGAGCACTGACCATTGAATTCAATGGAGCCGGCAATACAGCCGGCTCCATTGAAAGCAATGGGCTGCCGGCTAGCGCGGGATGAATTTTCGGGAAGGGCTTAAAAATATAAGCCCTTACCTGAAAATCATCCTAAAATGTGTAAAAAGTAAAAAAAATATATATACTCGCCTTGTCCCGGCAGAACGATGTTAGCCCATTGAATTCAATCGAGCCGGCAATACAGCCGACTCCATTGAAAGCAATGAGCTGCCGGCGATCGCACAATGAATTTTCGGGAAGGGCTTAAATATATAAGCCCTTCCCTGCAATTCATCCATAAATGTGTAAAAATAAAAAAAATATATATACTCACCTGGTCCCGGCAGACCGAGTTCAGCTGCAGCCAGCTGGCAGTTCTCCTGAACTGCTCTCTGTAGTATTCAGCAGCCGGGGATTTAAAATCCCCGCCTGCTGAATGAGCTGCCTCTGATTGGTCACAGCCTGACCAATCAGAGGCAGATCTCACTCACACCCATTCATGAATTCATGAATGGGTGAGTGAATGTTGCCTCTGATTGGCTCAGCGCAGCTCTCAGCTGAATGACAGCAGTTCAGCACCACAGTGCAGGGGACAGCAGGAGAAGACACGGCTGTGCCCCGGCAGCTGAAGGGAGGTGAGTATCTATTTTTTTTGTTTTTTAAATCACTTTTAATTCATTTCCAGGGAATGGCTTATATGTAAAGCCCTTCCCTGAAAAAGAATTCAGGTGTGCCAGCGGACCATTGTCTTCAATGGAGTCGCCGGCAGCAGCAGCGGCTCCATTGAAGAGAATGCCTGCATTTTTATTCTTTTTTACACTAAAATCTTTCTTTTTCAGGTAAGGGCTTATATTTTTAAGCCCTTCCCGAAAATTCATCCCGCGCTCGTCGGCAGCCCATTGCTTTCAATGGAGCCGGCTGTATTGCTGGCTCCATTGAATTCAATGGGCTAACATCATTCTTCTCTGCCACAGCTGTTACAGCTGTGGCAGAGGAGAACGATCGTTATGCTGACAGTGGTGGTGGTGGGGGGGTCTCACTCTTGCCACTATTGTGGCTTAATAGTGAGACCTCGGAGCCCGAAATGCAGCTCTGCATGTTGCTCCTCACCTGCCCTATCCATTTCTGTGTTTTTTACATGACTTTGGTGATTTGCTAAGATTTTCACAAATGAAAACCTTAGCGGAGCACCAGTCATATACAAAAATGCTCGAGTCGCCCATTGACTTCAATGGGGTTCGTTACTCGAAACAAACTCTCGAGCATCACTGAAAGTTCGACTCGAGTAACGAGCACTCGAGCATTTTGGTGCTCGCTCATCTCTATTCTCCACTCTTTAAAAAAAAGTTTGCAGTAGATTCATCAACCTACAGTAGCTACAGTTATTTCTATGCATTCAGCTACATTTGAAGCTGGGACCTAGTCTGCAGACAACAATGTGGTTTATTGTATAGGTCTTTGATAGCACAAGTGAATTGTCATGCTGAAACAGGAAAGGTCCTTCCCTAAACTTTTACTCAATTTTCTAGAGTATTACTTATCGTATATATTACATCTTACCTCAACAAAACTTCAAAAAACAAAGACGCACAACATTTGCCCTCTACTTGTCTTTACAGTTGGCAATAAGCTTTAGGCAGAAATAATTCTGCTGGCATCTCTCAGGCCCATATTCATCCCTCAGGCTGATTCATAACTGCAGAAAGCACATTTCATCTGTTGCAATGTCCATAGGTAGTGAGATTTACTCAACTTCAACTGACACTTGGAATGCCATAGAGTGAACTAAAGTTGCTCACCCATAGTAACTCAATCTATGAAGTTCTACGCAAGAAAGTTTTTGTACTATATTTTTGGAGAAATCATTTTACCCACTCAGTAGTCTAGTATTTTTAGGTCATCACTTGCATACCAGATTAAAGCGTAGCAATCATTGCTCCAGCATGTTTCCGTTTCACAATAATGGCAATTACAATTGACCAGACTATGTGTGATATGGAAGAAAAGGCTTGATCTTTGTTAGAAAGGTAACACCCTATGACTGTTACTAAACTGAAATTCATGGATCAGCACAATATGTACTTGTTACTAATACATGTGGTTACAATTACTGTATACAATCAATTGTGGCAATATCCAAAGAGATTTGACATGATCTCTCACAGTCCAAGAACTTTAAACTATGGCATCTCTTAGATACAGTACCCTACTTACACTAAGTTTTGGAGAAAAAGGGCCATGGTGCTCATCAGGTGATTGTGCTGAGTTAATTAGACATTTGCTTTATTAGGTATTTTTCATGGGTGGGAAACATTATCAAGACTATTACAGCATCTAAAAAATATGGAAAATGTAAAGCTGTTTTGTATGGTGAAAATAAAGCTTGCAATGACTAATTGCTTTTGTACAGTTCGAAAGCCAAATACAAAGATCTGCCTAAGGATGCTTTATATTGTACCTAAACCCTAACAAGAGGACATCCACTACATCTAGAGGAAAGATGATTTCATCATCAGCATACATGGGTTTTATAAACTGTTTAAGTACTGATTCTATAAAACTCAGTTTCGGGCCTCTTTCACATGGCCATAGTCGTTTTTATGTGCGCCCACCGGTGCCATCAAAAAGCATGAACGGGAGCACAAATATAACGTTTGTGCACCCCATTCAGACGGCACGGGCCCCGGCGCGTATACTTCAAGGCCGCAACGTGATGGTTATGTTATTAACTCCTTCTTGCAGTATGCCATACCATTATGGCCCAATGGGAAGACAGTTTTTGTAAAGTGCTGCAGTAGTATGGTGCATAGATGGCGTGGGGTCAAGAGCTGTGCCAGCACCGTCACTTGCAGCTGCCAACTGCATTATACGGCTGGCACTCCACACTGATAGCTGGGATTGGAGACAATGCTTTTTCCAACTGTTTAATCCCTTAGATGCCATAATTAATAATGACCGCAGCACCTAAATGATTAACAGAGGGACAGAGCTCTTTCTGTCACTGTATTAGTCCCCTTCTCCCTGAAGTGCAACTGTGGAGGGTAAATAAGTCACATAAGTCATTATGGCAGCTCAAGGGCTCCTTTATATCAGCGTATACATTTTTGTGGTCGCCCGCACGTGCCAGTAAATCACGTGAATGAAGAAATGACGCAATCAAGTCCCGAGCTTATTTACCATTTTCTCATCCATTCACACAGCTGGGTAATAGATAATTACTGGATAATGCAGGATTTTATTGTTTTTGTATCATAAGAAATTGTAGTTCATAATTAAATTCAAGCCAAAGTAAGGGAGAATATTTGGAGAATGTCTTATGGAACTTGTGAGCAGCAGCTTATACATTCTTCCACAGCACAGTATGGTACCTTATTTTTCTCCGCAGTTGCGTGCTTGAGAGATTAAGGTTATTAATGATGATGATGATGCAGGCAATATTCCTTATTAGTGTTGAGTAAACCAAACCAGTAGAACCCTGTTTTGGGTTAAACTGTGCTTAAAGATTTGGATCAAAACAAAGAGGGTTCTACTGGTTCAGTTTGCTCAACACTAGTCCTGGACACTGGTGTATAATGTTGCTTAAGAGTCATAAAAGCCCCGTACAACACTCTCAGAGTATTATACAGGGCTTTTTTGGCTCTTAGACAGTGTTGTACGCCCGTTTTAGGGGTTTTAGTAAACTTTAGATTGTTTTGAACTGATTTGGACCAAACTAAAAGTTTTGCAAAAGTTTGGCGAACTGGCCGAACAAAACTTTTCGTTGGCTCATCACTATTCCCCATATTAAGAATTATAGGTTATGGCCTTATTTTCTAGTTCTCTCATGTGCTGTTTCTGCTACCCACAACAACAATACTAAAAATAATACATATCTTATGTCTTTGGATATTTTGTTCTGTTCCTCTTTTGATAATGAGAACATCTCAACAAACAGGATTTACAACAAAGGGCCATTTGGATTAAAATTAAATCTACCTCCAGTCGTGTCACATTACAGAGTTCCAGTCTTTTCTTGTGCTGGATTGACAGGATCAGTGACAAGAAGATGAAAAGTAGTGGTGTTTCTTAGAGTGGATAGGCTTATAATTTTAGCTGCACCATCTTTTGTTAGTTACAGAATAAGCTTTGGAGTAAACTAAGGAAACACTCCATTATTCTAAGGTACATTTGAGATCATATTACCAAGGTAATCTTCTTGTCTTTCTTCTGCTAAACTGTTGGATGGTCTCCAGGAAATGTAAGAAGTCCTGATTTACTTTTTTTGTTATTGTACCAATGTGTAACCCAACCCTTGCCTTCCTTCATTATCTGCCCGAGTATATGGGGCTAATTGACAGCTTACCTTTATATCTTGATTTGTTCCCATTAGATGTCCTTGTGCCCTTGTATAAACAGGTAAGGTAATCACTTTAATTACCAATGTAATTAGCTGTATCTAGAGCACCTGTGCTTAAAACAGAATAAAGATACCTATAACTGGCCTTTTCATTTGGAATCAATGCTGATTGACAGCACTCATTAGTTGGGGAGAGAATTGAAAGCAGAAAATACCATTCAAGGGTTTTTAATTGGCAATAAACAATTATTGCTAAACAAAGAAATGAATGTATAAGAGAGAAGGACATCAGTGTTAAAATATATGGGATTCTATTTACAGATTTAATCAAGCATTTATCAGGAAAAAATATTAGGTTCTTCTTGACTACTTTGTATAACACTGAAGAAAATGTCAAAATTTGTACTAAAATATATATATGGTTGAACGAAACCAATAAGTACATTGATATGATAAATTCTACTATAAATGCAGTGCCTTCTAGTTAAAAACTTTGGTAGACTAGCAACATTTTTAGAATCATGAAGGGGGAAACCCTCATCAATAAAATGTTTTTATTTTATTGATTCTTCTGTAGAAATATAATTTAGAGATGAAAGAAAAATGTCCAGGCCTGAAATGTTAAGAGAAGCAAAAGCCTACACAGCCAAAGACTTACCTTGGGGATGAAAAGCTAAGATGATTTGCATGGTTATTGTAATGTCATATAAGGTGAAGGTTGTTTTGTGCACGGGAAGTCTTTTTAAGGTTTTGTAAGAGTATATATATATGTATATATATAGGGTGGCCTCAATTTAATTTTGAGTTAGGGTATAAGAGGCACAAAAGTATATTTAACACAGTAGTTGCACCAGAATTCTGGTGCAAAAATCACAACTTTGCTGCTAGTATCAAAATTGTGACTTTTTGCTATGCACGCCACACCCCGCCAGTTTTTCAAAAAAGTGTGTGGAGTCTGGCTTTAGAGAATGTGAATGTGCACTTCCCATCACTTTTACTATTATCTATGCCAGAAACTGGTATAGATTATGCCAAAAACCTACTTCAGCTCCTAGCTACAGTACGTTTTTCATCTGGCACACAGAGGTGCAACTAGATTACATAAATGTATTATGAGGCTTGAACCTCTAAATACATTTGTCCCTGGTGGATGGGTGCACAGTTCACTTAGACTGGTGTAGGAAATGCCAATCTAAGTGTATATGTTCCACCGTTTTTAAGGCAGGACTACAGTATATCTTGCTCATTGAATCCATCTTCTTTCCAGGTCTGAAGACCATACCATGGCATATTCTGGGTGAATAGCTCAGTGAAGTGAATGGCGAAGATCATTTGCCACTGTGTGATTTAATGGATATTATGACAGTCTAAAGACCTGCGTTGTGTGGACTTATAGTATATAATATTGCACCCATATAAATCAATGGACACATTCCTTTGTAGACCTCCAAATTCATGATGTGTGCTTGAGATCCTGGATAAGTTATATTTTAAAGGGAATCGTTCATTAGAAAATGGCCCGTTGTTAAATCAAGTTTTTGAGTTAAACATTTTTTAATATTTTCTAATTTTGTTTTCTACTTTTCGGTGTCATTGTGTATATTTCAAAATAATCCTGAAACGTTGCAGTTTTTACTCTGGCTACTAAGGCACGCCATAGACTGACACTTCTTGTTCTGTAGAGGTAACCTTTCAGTAGTTATCACAATCATCAGAGGCAAGATTAAAATAACAAGTTGCATCTGAAATATAAACAAAAATAGGAGTGGAGAGGAGCTCACAGGTTCGCGCTGAACGCGTTTCGGCTCACACAATCAATGCCATACCACTCACGGAATTTATTAGAGCAAAACGCATATGCACTAATAAATCAAGCTATAATATGTCAGAAAATCAAATCTGTACCCGCTTGGCGAGCAGAAGTTATAACCCACAAATTTTGAGGAATGCTAAGGACAAGGTTAGTAAAATGGATAGAAAAGACCTTACTGTACAAGGATAAAGATTTCTCTGATGGTATATCCAACAAAATTGTCTTCACTACACCATACAGTAGGGAATTCCCACAGATAAGAAAATTATTCTTCTCCTACCTTCCGATTTTAAAACAGGATGATGATTTAAAATCTATCTTGGATAAAGGCGTGTTATGCACCTCTCGCAGAAATCGTACTATTGGAGACAGAGTATCTAATAATTTTATATGTCAGAAACCCAAAAATAATTGGATTAATATTAATGGATTCTTTAAATGTGCGGAGCCACGTTGTGGTTGCTGTCAGTACACCCTTAATAAATCTAGGGAATTCAATAACCCCCAGAACAACAACAAATACAAAATCAATAGTTTTATTAACTGCAAAACTAGTGGAATAATCTATATAATAGTATGCGCCCTATGTAATCAACTTTATGTAGGATGTACCTCCAGAAGACTACATATCAGAATAGCAGAACATCTGAGGGACATCCAAAAAAATTTATTAGGAAAATCAGGGGTTGCAAATTATTTTATCCTAAAACATAGTGGTGAGACAAAAAATTTCTCATGTTTGGGTGTAGACAGAGTTTGGAAAAATAGGAAACAAAAAGTAGAAATGAAGGATATTCTCCGTAGGGAAGTGTATTGGATCTTGGAACTAAATACTAGATTTCCGTTTGGTATGAATTATAGAACGGATTTATTCTGTGTTTATTAAAAAACAAAAAGAATTTTTTTTTTTTTTTCTCTTTCCTGACTTCTGCTCTGTAAATTTTTGGTGAACTCATATATCCTGCAATTGTTTTACTACTATGCAGAGATAATTAATGTAATTATATATCTATGAGATCTGGGAGTATGCATTCAGGCCTTAGTCAGATGGGCGTTTTTTCGCGCAATTTGCGGATCGCATGACGGATGCGCATCCGCAAATCGCGTGACCGGCGCCGAAAATCTGCTCCTAGCCGCGTTTCATTAGAAACGGGCCGGAGCTGTCCAGCGCATTGCATTCAATGTAGCTGGCAATACAGTCGGCTCCATTGAAAGCAATGCGCTGCGGGCGAGCGAGGGATGAATTGTTGGGAAGGGCTTAAATATATAAGCCCTTCCCTGCAATTCATCCAGAAAGTGTTAAAATAAAAAAAATATATATACTCACCTGCTCCCGGCAGCCAGAGTTCCACGCGGCCGGCCTGCAGTGGGTGTGAAGGGGGTGTGAGTCAGACCTGCCCCCTGATTGGCTCAGCGCTGAGCCAATCAGAGGCAGGTCTGACTCACACCCATTCATGAATTCATGAATGGGTGTGAGTCAGACCTGCCTCTGATTGGCTCAGGCTAAGCCAATCAGGGGCAGCTTTGAGTCACACCCCCTTCACACCCACTGCAGGCCGGCCGCGCTGTACTCCAGCTGATGGGACTAGGTGAGTATATATATATTTTTTTATTTTAACACATTTCTGAATGAATTGCAGGGAAGGGCTTATATATTTAAGCCCTTCCCAAAAAATTCATCCAGCGCACGCCGGCAGCCCATTGCTTTCAATGGAGCCGGCTGTATTGCCGACTCCATTGAATTCAATGGGTAAACATTGTTCTTCTCTGCCACAGCTGTTACAGCTGTGGCAGAGGAGAATGATTTGTCTACTATATGTTCTCAATGGGGTCGGCGCTGCTGCCGCCGGCCCCATTGAGCGCATATAGAGAAGAGAACAGGAATCGCAGATCGCAGATAGGTGCGATCTGCGATTTCTGTTCTATAATTTATCGGACGAGCGCATAAAAAGCGCTCATATGTCCGATACCATTGCAAAGCAATGGTTTAAAAAATCGCCGGACGCATGCGCATGCACAAATCGCGCGAAAAAAATCGCCCGTCTGACTAAGGCCTCAGAGGAAAGGAGAAGAGATGGAAAAAAAAATAAAAATAAATAAATAAATTGAAAAAAAAAGAATTTTTTTTTTCTTTTTTTCTTCTGCTCTGTAGATTTTGGTGAACTTATATACTCTGCAATCGTTTTATTACTATGCAGAGATAGCTTATGCAACTATATATCTAGGAGATCTAAGAGCATGTATTCCAGTTTTTTTTGTTTTTTTTTTCTTCTTGGACTTTTACTTTGTTGGAACTTTTGCCTTCCAGATTCCTTTTCCCTTTAGAATTTTCACTTATTTATCACTGTATAGATGTATTCAAATACTATTTTCCAGATATCCACATACATACTTGTTCCTCTGTCTGTCTGTTTTAAACTCTTTTGCAACAAATCTCTGTATGCTGGTTACAACATGTGGTGCAATTAACTCCTGAACACACCCTTCACACCATTCCTCAGCCATCTCTCCTCCTGACAAGCTAGCACACACAGGTATTGCTTCTTTGATTTTAATTTGTATTTTGTCTATAAATGTCTTGTGTATTCCATACCTCATAGCTGTTGACAAAGGCTACTACAGCCGAAACGCGTTCAGCGCGAACCTGTGAGCTGTATGCTTTTTTTATTCAATAAAAAATGACATTTTTTAACGGTAGCAGCTCCTCTCCACTTCTATTTTTATTTATATGGAATTTAGCCGTCTGCCGTCGGCTGTTTGAGGACGGGGCTCCTGTTGAATCTCAGATCTCCCTGCAACACTGAAAGATACTGCTGGTGAGGTGAGCCCATATTTCTTTTTTTGGCTTATGCATCTGAAATAGGCGATGTTCACAGCTCACCTTCTCCTTATTCCTGTCCAATGGCCTCTGCACAGTTTATAGTCTGCAGGTTCCTATCATCCAATGACTACTGTAAAGGATATCTCTAAATACTGTAACAGGCAGCTCAAGCAAGATGGCTGCCTCCATAACGGTGTACAAAACTGCAATAAAAATATCTACAATCATAAAATAAAAACAGAATTGAAAAATATAAAGTGTCAATATTTGTTTTCAATTAGTAAAAAATATCTATTTGATACATTTTCTCTAAGGATTAGAAGCCCATCTGATCGTTTGTAACCCACAAATATGTGATTTAGGGTAGGGCTACATGGTGACTTTGGAAGTGACTGTGGTAACACTACCATAGATCACTGTTTAGTCCTGTGACCTTGCACTGTTATTGAAAACAATTGAGTTGGAATGCGAGTCACAGATTGCTACGGCCAAGACTCATGTGTTGCACAAAATCCAATTTGATTAATTTTTTGGGAGTTGTGATTGCAGCAACCTGTGACTCTCACTGTGACTCCATTGACTTAAATGTCGAAGTCACGGGGCTATCTGTGGTTGTGAATCCCCTGTTAGGGCCAAAGTTGCCATATAGCCCTAGCCAAAATCTCTAATACAGAGATTCAGTTTACAGAGGAGTGTGGATGAATCAATGAGAAGATCTGACTGATCTGTTCATGTAGAAACCTATTAGTTGACGTGGTATGCACTGTAGTAATATCAACTTTTCCTTTATTATACAGTTAGTCCCCGACTTGCGAACAAGTTCCGTTCCGGGAGCCCGTTCGCAAGTCCGTTTTGTTCAAAAGTCGAACAAATGGTAGTATGGAGTGGGATCGTGGGTGGATCCTGCTCCATACAACGTCGGGTGCCGGCTGTTCTTACAGCGGGCACCCGGCGGCAGCAGTTCCGACGAGCCGTGGCGCTTGTCGGAACTGTTAACACTTTAAATACCGCTCTGACAGCGGTATTTAAAGTGTTAACAGTTCTGACGAGCGGCGCGGCTCATCGGAACTCCTGCCGCCGGGTGCCCGCTGTAAGAAACAGCCTGCACCCGATGTTCAGGGGGCCCGTACAGCGTCCCACGATGAGATCGCGGAACGCTGTGTGGTTGCTAGGCAGCCGGGGACCTCCTGAAAGGCCCCAGGGCTGCCTATGCAGAGTGCCTATCAAGTGCACGGCTTGATAGGCGCTCTGCATAGACAGCCCTGGGGCCTTTCAGAAGGCCCCCGGCTGCCCAGCAACTGCGATGTGACCAGACAGGCTTCTATCAGGCTTGATAGAAGCCTCTCCGGCCCCTGCACAGTATGATGTAATGCCATAGCATGACATCATACTGTGCTGTACAGATAGTTCGTATCTAGCGAAATTCGTAAGTCGAATGTTCGCAAGTCGGGGACTATCTGTATAGTTATTTAGACCTATACAGTATCCTTTAACCCCTTGCCTCCCCATGACGTAAGGGTATGTCATGGGAGCAGGGTACTTCCCACAAAATGACGTACCCTTACGTCATGGGGATAGCGCGAGATCATAGCAGATCTCGCACTATCCCGCAGCGGGAGCTGGCTGTCAGTGATAGCCGGCCTCCCTCTGCAACAACGGGGGGCATCGGAGATGCGCCCACCCACTGTTAACCCCTTCCCTGCCATGATCTAAGTAGATTGCGACAGGAAAAGGGTTCACAGAGGGAGCGCGCTCCCTCTGTGACTCCAACTGGCTCTCGTGATAACATCGCGAGAGCCTGACTGGTTGCTATGGCAACAGGACGCCAGATACCAGCGTCCTGTATTGCCATAGCCTGTGATCGCTATAGTAAGCGTTAAGGCATGGCAGGAGAGAAGTCCTGCCATGCCTTATCGTAGCGATCTGCAGTGCTGCAGTAAAAGTCCCTCAGCAGGACACAGACTGTGTAAAAAAAAGAGAAAAATAAAGTACAAAAAAATGTTTAAAAAAATGTTTAAAAACCCTTTTTTATGCTTTTTCTCATATTAGCATAAAAATTTTTCTTAAAAAATAAAAATCCCACATATTTGGTATTGACGTCCGTAACGAGGTGTACAATACACCGAACATGCTTATTATACTGCACGGAAAAAAGCGTTAAAAAAATGCTAAAAAACTGAGGCAAAATGCTAATTTTTAGCATTTTGACTCCCAAAAAACGCAATAAAAGTGATAAAACGTGTGTTCCCTTAAAATGGTACCAATAAAAACTACAGCTCGTCTCACAAAAAATAAGCCTTCAGAGAGCTCCGTCCATGGACAAATAAAAAAGTTATAGCACTTTGAATGTAGTGAGTTTAGAAAAAAATAATAATTTCCAAAAAAAGGGTTTTTATTGTGGAAAAGTGGAAAAACCGAAAAAAAATATAAGAATTTTGGTATCGTTGTAACCCTACCGACCCGCAGAAAAAAATGTCATTCATGCTGCATGATTAACGCTTTAAAAAAAACATATATCTATCGCAGAATTGATGCGTTTTCTCTCCCTACGATCATAAAAAAAATAATAAAAGTTTTACAATGTAGTCTATGTAACCAAAAATGGTACCCATAAAAATTAGAGTTCGCCACGCAAAAAACAAGCCCTTATACGGCCGCGTCGACGGAAAAATAAAAAAGTTATGGCTTTTGAAAAATGGAGATGAAAAAATACCAAAAATCATTTGGTCCTCAATGCCAAAATGGACCATGTCCTTAAGGGGTTAATATCCTTTTACATTAAATATGGTACTCTGTTCACTATAATTTGAACATCCAGAATTTTGTATATGGTGTATTGATTTTAGGTGTTGAAATAAAATATACTGGATGTTTTAAATGACTAGTTTTTCAAGGGATTTGTTTGACGGTCTTTACTAGTCATAAATAGAGATGAGCGAGCGTACTCGGATAAGCGCTACTCGCTCGAGTAATGTGCTTTATCCGAGTATCGCTGTACTCGGGGCTAAAGATTCGGGTGCCGGCACGGAGCGGGGAGCTGCAGGGGAGAGCGGGGAGGAACGGAGGTAAGATCTCTCTCTCCTTCTCTCCCGCCCGCTCTCCCCTGCTCCCCGCTGCGACTCACCTGTCAGCCGCAGCGGCACCCGAATCTTCAGACCCGAGCACAGCGATACTCGGATAAAGCAAATTACTCGAGCGAGTAGTGCTTATCCGAGTACGCTCGCTCATCTCTAGTCATAATGTTTACATCAGGTTGAGGCATTTTGTGTATTTTCTCACTATTTAATAGTGGCACACTATTGCAAATGCCCAAATATGGGACATTATTTTTCTTTTTCATACAAAACTGTAAAGTATGCAGTGGCTCATTTCTTTACAATCGGGCATGGCGTACTATAACTGTACTGTTACCTTTTGTACATGTATCCAAAAGGCTTCTTGTATACTGTTCAGCATTAGTAAAACATTCAGAAAATGTTATGTTCTAGTGAATGTGCGGTGGTATTATATTAACATATATGATGCAATCTAAAGGCAAAAGTGAAAACACATTGCAGATCATTATGCAGTTATTCCGATTTTATACAGTGCAGTAGTAGAATGTTGTACTGCGCCACCCATCAACATGGAAAGTTGGCAATTAAAATTATACTTTCACTGAGCAATTATAATTGATTGAAAATACAAGCTACATCTGGCTCAAGGATTGTGGCTTTTATAAGTTACTAGAGTTGTCCTGGATTTTGGGGAGCTTTATTATTGATCAACTACTGTATCCCTAGGATAGGTCATCAATAGATGATCAACAAGGGTATGTGACTCGGAATCCATGACAATCAGCTGATCCCCAGGCCAACTGTCAGCACAGACAGTGCAGGAAGTAGACTGCACCACATGTATTGCAGCTGTCCAATTTGGTAGTGCAGGCATAGTTCCCATTGAATACACCTATTGCCAGAAAAGGGGTCCCCCACCCCCATCTTGACTGACCACTACAGCCACTGGTGGCCAGGAGTATGCAAACTGCCTGTTCTACAATGTTTCGGTAAGGCCTCGTACGGGTGACACGGCATCACCACGAGCAAATTGCAGCGATATCACATTGCTGGTACGTGCGATATAGCTGCGGTTTCTCACGGTGATAGCGCAATTATGTAGCGCTACAAAGTCGCATGTGGTACTACATGGGGGGGCTTGAAATATAAGCTCTACTTCGAAAATAAACTCTAGCTGCAGAAAAAAAATAAGTTTACATCACTTTAGAAGTGCTGTCCGGGGCTCCTCTGCAGCTTCCTCCCGTCCCCGACACTGGTCTTCTTCATCTCTTCTGGCCGGCGATTGAAAAATCCATACCTCATAGAAGTGCTGGCTGTGATTGGCTGACACTTAGCCAATCAGAGACAGCGTTCGATGAATGGCTGTGATTGGTTCATCAAGCGCTGGCTGTAATTGGCTATGCATCAGCCAATCAGGGGCAGTGCTTCCAGGAGGTGAGGATTTTTCAATCCCCGGCCAGAAGAGATTAAGGAGAATAGTGCCGTGCAGAAGATGCGGCCGAGCTGACAGCATTTCTAAGGTGATGTATACAGTTTTTTTTTATTTTTTCCTGCAGTTAGGGCTTAGGTTATGGCTTTGACAGTAAGATTTCCTACTGTCAAAGTTGCATCACACCGCACGAAAATTGCGTTTTTGTGCGATGCGATGCAGCAGAGAGGAAGGCTCCATAAGGAAACATGGGCTACAAAACCTCAGGAGTTGTGTGCATATCGCAGGACCAGCGAGGTTTTCGTGTCGGGATGTTGCATGCTACAAAACATCGCATTGGTGAATTAACCCATAGCAAAGCATGAGCTTCACATACATGCGATTTCTAGCATTGTCGCAACGTAACAAAATCGCGTGAACTGACCTAACTCCCATGTACGTAGATAGGTATTATGGAAGCATTGTAGTACAAGGAGCTACACTGCTTTCATAACTCACAAGTTGCAGAAATAGTATAGCTTGCTGTGCTATGCTTTTGTGTAAGTTATTCATTTCCATGGGAGTTGCAGAAACAGCATAGAACAGCCAGTCAGGGTGTTTCTGTACTCTGGCTACCAGCGGTTATGATGTTACAGGCTGTATTCCTATCTCAGTCATGTTTGGCCGAGCTGCGAATACCTTTGTAATGTTTTCCCATTTTTTTCACTTGTTGCTACTGTTATACATAGAATTGTATTTTGTCCAGCTCCATATGCATTACTTTTAGGAAAGGTCACAGCAGTTGAGTTGTGTAAGGTGTTTACTAGTGTTGAATTAACTAGTCAAGCCCTGTTTCAGTTCAAATTTTGCTAAAAGTTCAGTTCAATGTGAACCTCAGGTGGATCATTCCGACCGAATGGAGGAGGAGGAGGAGCAGGAGGAGAAGAGGTGTCCGAGGTTCAAATTCCTTGACCAAGGACATATGTATGGAATTTGTATGTTCCTCCAGTGCTTATGTGGGTTTCGTAATAATAACCATGTTTATAGTGCATACATTTATTGAGGAGAAGAAGGAAGAAGAAGCGTGGTGGCTCAGTAGTTAGTACTATTCCCTTGCAGCACTGGGATCCTAGCTTCAAATCTGACCAAGGACAACATCCTCCCACGCTCCAAAAACATACTAATAGGGGAATATATATTGTGAGCTTTAATGGGGACAGGAAATGGCAAGTGATCCAAATGTGTGTGTGTAATTTCCATATGCTATATAAAGAAAGGTGGTTATTAGGGAATACAAGGACAGCATACAAACCCCATGCAGATATTGTTAGATTTGAATCTAGGATCCCATCAATGTAAGGCAACAATGATAATTGTTGAGCCACGCCATCACTGTTTGACCAGGACTATTATTTTAAGGGTATTGATCAAGTTCCAGTTTGATTCAAACTAATTCGGACGAAACAGAACATTTTTCTGAAATTCGGCAAACAGAACTTTAGTCTTTAGTGTTAAATGACCATTGCTTCCCTTGACCAATATCTATGTTCTTGTACTGATTGAATTCTGCTACTGCAGCTCTGATGTTAGATTGAACAATTAGTTTACCTGATTCTGCACCTCTAATCTATAAACCATCTGCAAGTTACCAGCAGTTGTTAGCAAAGGCTACTTCGTAGAAACCACTTCTGGGTTCCCTGCATTAAAATCCAACCCCTTGTTAAGAGCATTTTAAAATAGAGATGCAAAAAAGTTCCAACTCTACCCTGATTTAACAATCCGAGGGTTTACTACTTGTCCCGACGTTAGTTTGTGACTCCAAACAAAAGTTAAAACATGTAAATCCCAAATATTAACATCAGTTGAAAACTTTCTTGTAGTTTTAGAAGTAAATTACCCGGCACACTAGTAACTGTTCTGTACAGTACTTGAATCATACCTGATGGACTAAAATAATGGTGAGCCTTTTCTTCGAAACTTCGACAGGCACCTATTCTCAATGTCATCAGTAATAGCCACTTCAGTATATCTGGTCCATTCTCTGCAAGGTGATTGACTAAAGTGAAAAAATAATTTGCCTTCCATAAAAGAGCTCCAATTTATATTGTATAATGATGTCACAGACATTATAATAGCTGTAGAAATATCAGAAAATGGGACTGATATTGCACTGGGTGTAGTCTTATAATAAATAACACGTCTCATAATGAAATTAATTCTATTACTGTTCAATATATGTATTATTAGACGGGAACAGAAGTTCACTAGTACTCTCAATCAGGCATAATGGATTCTGCAATGTTATAACAACCTACCATACAGTATATTTGTACCCATACCTAATTCCCCTGCTTTGAAAAATGTACTAGGTTGCAGGTAATAGGTAACCCCAGTGCTTTATCTTTGACTGTTAATATCATTTGTATCCAAGAAAACTAATGATGCGCCCTCATGACATCGAAAGGATTCTGCCTATAGAACTGCATTAAAGGGGTTGTCCCGCGGCAGCAAGTGGGTCTATACACTTCTGTATGGCCATATTAATGCACTTTGTAATGTACATTGTGCATTAATTATGAGCCATACAGAAGTTATAAAAAGTTTTATACTTACCTGCTCCGTTGCTAGCGTCCTCGTCTCCATGGTGCCGACTAATTTTCGCCCTCCGATGGCCAAATTAGCCGCGCTTGCGCAGTCCAGGTCTTCTCCTGTTCTCTATGGGGCTCCGTGTAGCTCCGTGTAGCTCCGCCCCGTCACGTGCCGATTCCAGCCAATCAGGAGGCTGGAATCGGCAATGGACCGCACAGAAGAGCTGCGGTCCACGGAGGCAGAGGATCCCGGCGGCCATCTTCACAGGTAAGTATAGAAGTCACCGGAGCGCGGGGATTAAGGTAAGCGCTCCGGTGAGCTTTCTGTACGTCCCTGCATCGGGGTTGTCTCGCGCCGAACGGGGGGGGGTTGAAAAAAAAAAAAAACCCCGTTTCGGCGCGGGACAACCCCTTTAAGGCTGACGAGCTAACCTGAAACAGACAGGCCACTGCGGTATGCAGAAGACAGAAGCAACTGGTACAAACACAAAGCCACATACACAGGAAGGACATGGAGAGGTGACAAGATGTACAGCAATGTGTGGTAGGAGTATAAATAGAAGAAAAGAGGTTCTGAAACCCTACGGAGCTAAAACATGGCCGGTTAGACAAAGTCAAGACTTAACACACAGAATAAAATCAAAACACAGGGCCCAGACTGGACCTCGAATCAAGGTCAGAGAACAGAGCGGTATTTCAGCTGTTTTTTAAAATAGATCAGTATTACTGCTGTGAGCTTTTACCGCTGAGACACAAGAGATGTAAGCATCCTACAACTAATGTTTAAAAAAAATTTTTTTTTTAAAAAGCTACAAAGTAAAAAAAAACACATAACTAAAATGTAGGATCTAAGAATTTTATGTATAATACAATCAATTAATCTTCAAACCTGTATACTGTTTAAACTGTCAAAGCCAATCAAGTGATTGCATGAAACAAAAGGATTACATACACAGCGCATCTAAGATAAAAAACAAACAAACAAACCAAAAATAAACAATAAGCAATCCTAGAAGCATAGAAGATTGACTGCAGAAAAAGCTCACATGGTCCATCTAGTCTGCCCTTGTATTATTGCCTTCTTATTCCTCTCTTAGGACAGAGCTATACTTATCCCGGGCAGCTTGAATTCAATTACTGCTGATTTTCCAACCACGTCTGCTGGAAGTTTGCTCCAAGCATTCACTATTCTTTCAGTAAAAAAATATTTCCTAAGGGCTTCTACCCACTAGCGTTTTTTTTTTTTATTGCTGCGATATGGCTGCGTTTTTTAATACAAATGTTGATAGGACTTTCTAATGTTAAAATCGCATCGTGCAAAAATCGCAAAGCATAAACTTGCAATTTTTGTGTGATGCGATTTTAACATTAGAAAGTCCCATTGACATTTGCATTAAAAAAACGCAGCGATATCGCAGTGTTAAAAAAACCCTAGTGGGTAGAAGCCCTTACAATGCTACTGATTTTTCCTCCAACTAATCTCAGATTGTTCCCCCTGTAAGACAGTGACTGACAAAGTGCTGGAGGGTGGATACGTGCCACCGAGCGGCCTGGGCTCGGTGGAGGAAGCCAGCAGTTCTGTGTCAGTAACGCTATGTTACTGACACGTTGTAGTTTGGTAAGTGGCTCCAAGCCGCATAGTACGGGCCCGCTTTCCGGGAGTGGTCTAAGTGAAGGGTGGGATGGTCACTCCCACGTACCAGGTGGGGCTGGTACCAGGCCTTATAAAGCCTGGGCCTGCAGGTTAGAGATGGACAAAGAGCATCTGGCTGAGAGCCAGAGAAAGCGTCTGGCTGAGAGCCAGAGAGAGGGCTCTGCAGAGCAAGGAGCCTGGCTAGCCCAGCGTGTGGGCTGAGAGAGCCAAAAGGCGAGGTTGACAGGGTGACGCCCCTAACCTCAACACCCAGGAGGGTGTGGTGAGACCTCCACAGGTCTGAGGACTGGACTGGCTGTGTACAGCAAGCAAGAAGTATTCTGACAGTGAGCAGTCAGGAACAAGCGTATGTATAGTGAGAGCTCAGACGAGCAGGTGTTTATTTCCGTTTTGGGTTTTGTTTCTGCTGCAATAAACCCAGGCAAAGCCTGGACTAAAGAACGTTGTTGCCCGGTGTCACTGTCTCTGGCCGCGGATGCCCACGCTGCTACTGCCCCTAAACGCTAATCCCTCACACCCCTTATTCTAGTGCTTAGTTTCCTAATTAAAACATTTCCCTCCTGAACCTTACTTGTACCTTTAACCTCCAAGCTGTACAAATTAAGCATTTTAAGTCTTTCCTGATACGTTTTGTTCTTGAGACTGTTCACCACATTTGTAGCCATCTTTAGATTTTTTTTTCTATTTTATCAATGTCTTTCTGTAGGTGAGGTCTCCAGAACCAAGCACAGTATTCCAGATGAGGTCTCACAAGAGCAAGTAGGGTGCCCAGCTGCATAGCTAGAGATACAATCAGTGCATCCTACTTGCTTTCTTTGTTGCCTAATTGCACTGTGGAGTCATTTTAAGGTTGTCATTCAACTAGTGATCAATGAGTAGAACAGGTTGCCACGGGAGGTTGTGAGTTCCCCTTCAATGGAAGTCGTCAAACAGACGCTGGACAGACATCTCTCGGGGTGATGTAGTGATCCTGCATTGAGTAGGGGGTTGGACCCGATGACCCTGGTGGTCCCTTCCAACTCTACCCTTCTATGATTCTATTATTTTAGTCTTGATTAAAAATATCCTACTGTTTTGTATTTACAGCGGCTATACAGGCTTAGGTGTCTCCATGATTGCAGACTCTTGATGGATCCTATGGACTTATGCTGGGTGGAGTCCATCAGGTTCTTTCAGGTTCCAATATCTTTCACTGCAATAAAATGCTGAAGAAAATGTAACTCTTGTCTTCACTATATGAACCCTAACATATGCAAAATATCTATTTTATGAAAAAAAAAACATCTATTACTGAAGGAATATAGCAATAGTAATATAGGATAGTGTTCAAGTTTATGAAAAAAGAATAAAAGAAAAAAACAGATTAAACTGTGCTTCCTGATTTTTTTTCTAGTTTGCAGCCGTAACAAGCAATTCCTTAATATTATGTTCTTATTGTTATTATTTGTTTGCTCTTGCATGACATCTGTCAGCAGACAGATCAACTCCTATTATCATCCCATAAACAGTGTAGACATTATTGTAGGTTCTTAGCTATGATCAAAAAAGTGGTGTCTTTCGAAACGCGTCTGACCGTAGAAATGGTGTTACGCAGTACCAGCCACTTGTAATTTTTGGAATAAAATACTTATAAGGAGTTGGCTTTTGTCCTTTGTTTTAAATACGGTAGCACCTGTCTTCTGCTGATGATGCCTGCTAGCAGTAGGAAGATATTTGGATTCCTAATAGTCTGCATAGGTCTGAATAGTGTCTACTGGACCATCATTATTTATAAATGATTAAAGGGGTTGTCTCGCGGCAAACATCAAAATTTTACATTAGCCCATTCCCCCTGTCACCCCCCGGCATAAAATAGCAATTTAAAGCATTTTTTAAACCGCTTGCTACTCACCGATCCGACGAAATATGGAGTTATAAAAATCTTCTCCCTAAGATGGCCGCCGATCCTTTCCCAGGGATGCACTGCGGTTTTCTCCCATGCTGCACCGCGGGTCTTCTCCCATGGTGCACCATGGGCTCTGTGCGTTCCATTGCCGATTCCAGCCTCCTGATTGGCTGGAATCGGCACACGTGACGGGGCGGAGCTACGATGACGACGCGGTGACCAGCTCTCCGGCACGAGCGGCCCCATTCACGATGTACATTACAAAGTGCATTAATATGGCCATACAGAAGTGTATAGACCCACTTGCTGCCGCGGGACAACCCCTTTAAGGTGAGGCCAATGATCCATCCTTGATCTGTCCTGACTGAACCTGCTAATAAAGCAGAGCACCCACCCTGAAAGAGGCCACCCCACATCTGAAACCTAAATGGATTCCCTATGTGTCCCTAGGTATAATATGGAAAGGAAGTACATAAAAACACAATGGGACAGAGAAGACGAATAATCAAGCCAAGAACAGAACAAGAGATAGAAGCAGACAGACGTAGTCTGAGGTTTACAGTCCAAAACAGGAAGGCACTGAAAGAACAACTCAGAAGCACGAAAGCAAAACACCCTAACAGCTGAGCAGAAACTGTAAACAAATGTAATACCAGACTTCTCTGCAAAGAAGAACTGTAAAAAAATACCCAAAACAAACCACTGATAGGCTAGCTCAGACAACAGCAACTCAACTAACCTTTCAGCTCTACAACAACTGAGAGATGTTTTTTTTCTTTAGCATCCAGCACTGAATGCCACTGCACATGCACTAGCAAGTGTATCATGTGGTCTAGCGCTGATGTAGTGATGTCACAATGGACCCAATCAGGCTGGCGAAAGCATTCTTCACCATTAAATTGCTCCTGGATCGGGAGAAGTTGCTGTTGGCGGATGTATAGATGCCCTTCTTTATCCATGACGGTGTTTTTAGGCAAAATTGTGAGTGAACCCACTCCCTTGTATGAAAATCAATGCCACACATGAATGATCTCAGGATGCTTTACTGTTGGCATGATACAGAACTCATGGTAGCACTCACCTTTCCTTCTCCAGGCAATCAGTTTTACAGATGTCCAAAATAGCCTGAAGGGGGCTTCATCAGAGAAAATGCTGTACAAGGATTGGACCACAAAAGACTGGGGTAAAGTTATTTTGGCCCAGAAGCTGATATCCAGCATGCCAGAATGAATTGCAGAAGTCTTAAAAAAAGGGTCAACACTGTAAATATTGAGTTTTTGCCTAAACCTGATGCATTTGTCAATAAAATGTAAAAACTTACGAAATGCTTAGAATTGACTAACTTCAGTAACCATAGAAACATCTGCCTACAAAAAAGCTAAAAACACTGAAGCAGTAAACTTTGTGAAAACCAAAATTTGTGTCAGTCTCAAAACTTTTGGCCATAGTGTTGATATCATTTTTCAAAGTTATTGTCATGCAATATAATCCCTTGTCTTTTAGCTCCTGAGTGTTTCTGTGTTCATCCTACCCCATGCCGGGCAAATCATCTTTTTCTAAATAAAATGCCAATTTACTATTCTTCTTACTTTAGGCTTTAACATATATGCAATAAACTATGGGGAATTGTTAGTGAATATAGCCAGGGGCGTAACTAAAGGCTCAGGGGCCCTGATGCAAAAGGTGAGCTGGGGCCCCCCTCTATCTGTATCTGTACCCGTACCCATACTTAAACCATGCTGCACAGAGGCGTAACTTGAAGCTTCTGGGCCCCTATGCAAAACCTGTAACAGGGCCCCCGACTATAATGCTTTATTCATAGTACTGGGCTTCCTATATGGAGAAGAGAGGCCTTATGGGCCCCCTATGGCTCCTGGGCCCGGGTGCAACCACATCCCCTGCACCCTCTATAGTTACGCCCCTGAATATAGCCATAGGATTCATTCATACGAGCATCGTTTTAACGCTCAGATAGCCGTGCTAAAACAGCGCGGCCATCTAGGCATTAAATCAGATAAACAAATAGCAGTTGTGAGCATATCGCGGCTGCTATTAGCGAGTGTGCCACTCCACCTCCCCCTCCCCGCCATCTCCCTTTGACGGCCAGCTCCTATAGGAGTCTGTGGGAGCCGCCGGCGCTGTGCCGTCAAAAGATAGGACATGTCCTAGGTGATTTTCTTGGCATGTCAAAAAAATCCTTCTTTTGAAAGAATCCATAGGAAATCATAGGTTCTTTTAGATGTGATTTTTTGACTTCACTTACTCAGCATCAAAACATGACTAGTGTGTAAGAAGCCTTAGAATGTCTTCTGCAGTGTCTAAAATATCTGTACTCCTGAGGGCGCCTACCCACTTGCGATTTTTTTTCCTTTGCGTTTTTTCTGAAGAGCAATTAGGATAGAATGTGTTCTTGTCCATTTGCGTTTTTTTTTTCGGTCCGTTGCAATTTTTAACATAGAAACTGTCAGTTGCATATGTGTCCTTATTTTTCTCTTAATGCACCCATGAATGTCAATGGAAATTAACGGAAAAGCCGCGAAAAACGCTGCATTTTTCACGCATGAAAATCGCAAACGCAAGTGGGTAGGCGCCCTAAGTGAGAAGAATGGCTGATAATTATCTGCATGGGGAACTAATAGTAAATAGTGGATAATTGCAGACAGAGGTATAACTGCCCTAACCATAGATATGGTGGACAGCTCCAGACCAGTCATACAAATCCATTAGGATTTTATTGGGTCCTAAAAGGAGTTATGTGATTCCCTGGGTTCTAATACATGTCAATCAGCCATGGTAAATTGGATTCTTGAATAAGGAAATCCCTTGGGGAAGCGAGATGTTATCTAGATCAGATGGAGTGATTTTTTTCAGCTCTCTGCTCACTAGGTTCTGTTCTCTCTTTAGTGAACCAATAAAACCATAATAAGTATTGATTAACCCATTACTGAGCATTATCCACTGGCTTCTGCCTGAGTGTATTTAAACATATCACAGTTGCTTCAGTGCTGCCATGGTAGAGCTGTTTGCCTTTACACGGGTCACCTTTCCCAGGAGATCTAGAGACAGTTCCAAATTTTGCAAGTCAAATAATTCAATACTCTAATCATAGTCAGCAAATCAGCTAGCGGATATCTTCATCTTTTGCAGTGAAACACACATATCATCACTTTATTCCTGAGCTCAAAGCTCACCTTAATAGGAGGGTTTAGGTAATGACTTGTTATGCTGAGAACAGCATGCCATTAGCATTTAGAGGTTGCATGATTTGTGACATTTACTGTGACTTAATCTTGTCAAAATTTATATAAATTCTACATGCCCTGCATTTGCACAAAATGAATTTTATTAAGTAGTTTAAATGCCATAAGAAGCAATAAATATTTGCAGCAAAATGATAGCAAATCCTGAAATGTTGCAGTTTAACAAGACAGTAGTGTGTCATTTTGTGTTCAGTGTATACTGATGTAGAAGGGCTGAGTTTGTCATTAGGTACAATATTTTGTAATATTACGATTCATTGCTTGCATTGACTCAAGTTAAAGGGGTTGTCGCGCGTAAGCAAGTGGGGTTATACACTTCTGTATGGCCATATTAATGCACTTTGTAATATACATCGTGCATTAAATATGAGCCATACAGAAGTTATTCACTTACCTTCCCTGCGCTGGCGTCCCCGTCTCCATGGCTCCGTCTAACTTCAGCGTCTAATCGCCCGATTAGACGCGCTTGCGCAGAAGGGTCTTCTGCCTTCGGCTCGGTCTGGCACGAGTGGCGTTCTGGCTCCGCCCCCTTCTACACATCATCGCGTAGCTCTGCCCCATGACGTGTGCAGATTCCAGCCTCCTGATTGGCTGGAATCGGCACACGTGACGTGTCTTAAACTAACCTAGCCGACGGCATCCCGGTGCCTTGCACTGGTTTCCGGCACTATGGTAGGAGGCCGTGTCCTCCACACTGACTGCATTCTCTTCCTCTTAACTAACGGGGATTTGAATACCCTGCCTCCAGCAAGCAAGTGCTGTGATTGGATCATGAGCGCCGCTGGCTCAGCCAATCAGAGCCGGTGCTCGATGAACCAATCACGGCCATTCAGTGATTTCATTCACTGAATAGCTGTGAATGATCAAGCGCCGGCTCTGATTGGCTGAACCAGCGGCGCTTGTGATTTAATCACAGCACTCACTTGCTGGAGGTGGGGTATTCAAAGCCCCGTTACCAGGGAAAGAATACTATCAGCACAGAGGACACAGCAGCCTGCTGCAGCGCCGGAGCCCAGTGGAAGGCACCCGGCCGCCGCTGGCCAGGTGAGTATTGCTGTTTTTTTTAAATCTTTTTTTCAATTGACATGTTGGAAGAAAGAAAAATGAGCATGTGTAAGGCTATAAGTAAGGCTTCGTTCACACGGGCGTGGTTTAAGCACATTATAGGCACATGAAAGCATTGTGTCTAATAGAACCAATGGTTTCCTATAGAAGCGTTCAGATGAATTTCAGACCCACAAAATACTCGCACTTAACAAAGACAGAGCATGCGACTGCAGCGCACGCATCTATGGTCCATGGGAGATTCCATAGACTCCTATAGGAGCTGGAAACACACACCACACAAATTCCGATCATGTGAACGGGCAATTTCATGGCTAATTAAGCTTGAGTCTTAATAGCTGGAATCGCCTGTTCACACGATTTTTAGTGCAGTATAGCCGCAATCTTTTCACACGCCTATACTGCGTTAAAAGCACGCTTGTGTGAATGAGCCCTAACTATAACAAGGGCCAATTTGTGATGACTAAACTAACATCTCTAAAATGTTGCTCTTGTAGGGTGTTCATGGTAAGCACTGGTTGGCATCTATCAAAAGATTAGGCTAGTCTGAATGGTCTGATCCCATGGAAGGCTACTCTAGAACAAATTGCTGAACAAGATAAAGGGGTCGGCCCATCTTGGGAATCCTATTTTAATGTGTTTGAAATCACAAAACAATGCACTCACCCAAGAGGTGTTTATTTCCAAAATGCTCCGTTCTCAATGTATTGCAGTTATTGATTCCTCCGTCTGTTTACTGCTTGTTGTCATGGAAGCAGACAATGACATCTATGGACAGAAATAGTAGAAGAAGCTGAAGTTTGCAAACTTATTTCATCTATATCTGTTGGCCGGGATCTCAGGAGCGCATCTATACTATCTTTTGGTCCAGCCACCAGATGCCATTGTGCTTTGCTATTACTTTCCATAGAAGAGGTGGTCTGCTATAATCCTGAGAAAGCTGTGTCATCTTCATTCTCAGGATGGGTGGGGTTCCCAAAGGTTGGACTACCATCAATCATAAAGTGAAGGCATTTGTTAAGCCCTATTTACACGCAATGATTATTGCTCAAAATTCTTTCAAACGATGGCATATGAATGATAATCATGTGTGTAAATGCTGCCATCGTTTACTCGTCAGCTGAATGATGATTTTAAGGTGAGCTTAAAATCCATCATTCAGCTGGTGAGAAGATAACACAGACCGCACTCTGCATTCTCCATGGAAGTGGCTGAGTACATTGTATTCAGCTAACAGCCCATGCGAGAACAAAGAAGCTGATTGTAGAACTCAGACCACATACTGTGTTTTGCAAGCAGCATCCAGAGGCTCATGTACATGCAAGTGAAGCTGATAAAGTGCTAATGGGCATTAGTGCTCATTAGCACTTTATGCAAAATGATTGCTGAAACTGTCAATCTTTCAATCAATTGAAAGATTGTCTTTGCGTGTAAATGAGCCTTTAGTGTTCAGTGAAAGAAAGTGATATGGCCTTTTAGTGTAATTCAAATTTTCTTTTACATCATGGGGACAGCTGGGTGTGCATATGATATTTACCTGAGGAAGAGATGCACTATGTGAAGAAATTAAGCAGTTAAAAGCAGAATAATACTCTGGGCAATATTCTGCTGGGCAGCATTGCATCCTGGCATTCATGGTACTATGGCATATACCATCTACAGAAGCGTTGTTGCAAACCAAGCATACTTTCATAGCAATGGCATTCCCTCATAATAGCGGTCTCTTTCAGCAGGATAATGTGCCCTTCTGCACTGTGAACATTGTTCAGGAATGATCTGAGGAACATGGCAAAGAGTTGAAAGTGATAATTTGCCCTCCAAATTCCCCAGATTTTACATCTGTGGGTTGTGCTGGATAAACAAGTTCGATCCATGGAGGATGCACTTCACAATTTATAAAATCTAAAGAATCTGCTATTACCATCTTGGCACCAGGTACCACGGGACAGCTTCAGAACTTTCTGGAGTCCATGAACTTGATGTTGGAGCAGTACATTCAACAAATATACTGGGGAATCTCTCAACATAACATGTCCTTTGACTATCAATGGCCAAAATACTTTAACTACATTGAAAATCATACTTCACTGCAATATTTTATTTTTACCACAGGAGGCAATGGTAGTCGCATGGTATAGGGTGGGGGAAACAACTTAAAAGCCCTCAACAGCTTCAGACAGCCAGCTTCCAAGGTAAGTATTCCAGTAATACAAATTTGACCAACGCTCAATAAACTCATACGTAGACCAAAGCATCAAAAAAAGCCAAACTGCATAACATACACCCATTGTTATTAATTATAGCATCACGGAATGATGAAGGACACTAGGCGGGTCAGTGTAAAAGGGTATGTTTTATGTTTAACTTCATGATTTACGAATAAAGCTATTTTGAAAAGGACCCAATAGTAGACATATACAGTTGCAGGTCTGGAATATACATTCAGCAGAGTTAATTTATCTTACTCATTTCTATAGGACATAGTGCTGTATACAGATTGTCGTCACTCACGTTCAGCCCTGTTCCTTTGGGGGGGGGGGGGCACAATCTGTATTCACTTCTTATCCTTGAAGGACGGTACACTACATATGCAGTGCAGACCATTCAGTGCCTATAAGCAAATCCCTTTGAACGGTAGCTGCGCTATGCAATTAGCGTAGCTACGCGGAGTATCATCTCAGCATGACTCATTATCGCAGTAGTGCGCCAACTCAGCATGTGTTGGTGCTGCTACATCAGTATATTTTTGGAGTATGGAAGGAAATCCGTGCAAACATTGAGAGAACATAAAAACTCCATACAGATGTTGTCCTTGATCAGATTTTAATCCAGGACCGCAGTGCTGACCATTGAGCCACCCTGCTGCCAATGTTGAGTCTCATGTGATCCCAATGTAATGGCGGAATGCAATGTTAACCTTAGTGGTTACATAATCCTATAGAATCTAGTGATTGTAATTAGTCTGCCTCTCTGATCAAATATATGGTGATATAAATGTTTAGAATTGTCCTTTTTTATCACAGATAAGGAGCCAAACTGAATGTAACTTATAAGGAATCTTATATTGTACATATATGTTCATGGAGAGTATATGGCTCCTTTTATACCTAATCCTACAGCCCCAAGGATCAGGCATTCGGTAAATGGTTATTTTTAATAAAAGGCATAATGGCAGAAAGACATTTTTATTGAAATTTTCACCTAAAAAAATAATCTTAATGATCACCGAATCAGTAATCTCAGTAATCAAAGAAACCATATGATACAAAACAATGAAACACTAAGTCAAAAATCAGCAGCATTACACATGTATACATATTCCGACAGTTTCATCATGCTACATATGCTTATGACTAGCCATTACTAAAATCCCCTAATTTCTCCATAGCAAAAAGTACAAGGCTATGAAGATCAAAAGATAGATTATTGTTCACCCATTAGAAAAATCAGTTTTCATCTATTCATGTGACCATTTAAAAAAATGAGTTAAAAAGAGGTGATTTTGGGGGGTATACTTTGCATGGGGATATGGTAATTTGTGTTCATTACAGAATAGCCATTTGATCAAGTGATTTCCAATACCTTGTCAAAATAAATTACATTCACTTAATTAGACGTACAGGAAGTATAGCTGAAGCTGGGACAAGTATTAATTTAGGACTCTGCAGAAACTGACACTCCATCTTCTGACCCTGAGGCTGTATAATTCAAGATACCCCGTGATGGAAGGAAGTCTGTCTCCATAGCAATTACCTAAATCTTTTATCAGTCATTTCTGGAAGGAAAATTAGAGCAATTGTGTCAGGATAGTCATATGGGCAGAAATTGCACACTCATTCAAACCACTTATGTCTGTGACTTTGTCCCTGCTTGATGGCCGCCTTTGTCCTCAACCATGTTTTTGAAAGCTTGATTAGATATAAGCAGATGTGCCATACTGTAACCACAAAAGCTTCCCCTTTGTTTTCTTCCAATTCCTTTTATTTTTACTATGATTGGCACAAAATTATACTCTATTTTTATTTATTAAGCAAATTAGTCCCTTCGCCAAATATAATTCAATCACCGTTGGCTAAAGTGTTACTTCGGTACACTTTCTTCTGCTGAATCTAATTAGAAACCCATTTGACAATATCTCCGAGTCCAGGACCACTTAGTAAAACACTAAAGAAGGAAATATAATTGATCGAGGTTGCCTGTTTTGCGACTTATTACCTAGGAAAAACTAAGCCGGCGTTCTTTTTCGACTTGCAGGGATCTTAGATATTGACCCTGTTGTGTTTTCTAAGTAAATCAGGGCTGTATGTTACTTCGTTTAGCGCATTTACATTTTATCACCGTAGGATTTTGAAATCTGGAAAAAGCTTATCTTTTGATCAATAATAGTTGCAGTTTACACTGAGCAGTATAAAAAAACAGCGTAAGCCATCCCTTCTGATTCCTTGCTCGGGAAAACTTGCAATTAATGGCTGTTACAACAGGAAAGATATTCCCTTCTTCATGGCTCAGCCAGGGAGCTGCCAGATTAATCTATTCCCAGTTTGCTAGCCATGGTCCTTTACTCCCTATCTGTCTTAGCATATTGATTTCTTTAGCCGTCTTATTGGTTTCTAACATAATTATATCAGGAGTAGGTCTCTTAGTACGGCTAATGCATTTACACCGCGGCATCCCGAGAAGCTTATATTTTTGTCATTTGTACTATTTCAATATTGGACCCTAGTATAATGATTAAAATGCATGAAATGTGAACAAAGGCCATCACGATGCAGAATGTCCCGCAATGTTCATGTTTTCGGGTAATGTTTTGCGTTAAATAACAGCAATGACAAAATGAAAAAAAGTAAAAGTAGCAAAATCTGTGAGCCACACGGCTAATTGGCTTAAAAATAACACAGTGTCATAGGAAGATTAAACATCACTTGCTGCTCCATAAAATGTACGGCACTCTTTCTTTTCCAGCATCTCGCTATACACAAGTGGCACTCATAATGTCTATTTGTTACAGAGGATAACTTTACATACCCTGTCATAACAGTGAAGAATTGCCAACTATTTATTTCACTGTTCCTAATTGTTGTCAAAATCTGACCCACACTCTGACACTATATTTTTCAAAGTCGTACTCCAAAGAAAGGGCATGCATTTATTAATGCCGATACCTTTTCACTTATGCAACAGCCGAAGTTTAAGTCTGTTTATCTTTAAGTTTTAAGATTTTATTTTGGTATCTCGAAGTGCAAGTTCACAAATTAGTCAAGTGAATTATTTTATTCTTGACAGTGATCGGATTGGATTGGGAGACTGAATAGAGCAATGTTAATTCTCCTACGGTAGCAGTGTAGCGATGGAAGATGGAGAGGTAGTTAGTTTTTATTCTCTTGTTTAATGTTGGAGGAGCAACTTGCTTAAGTTGCTTCTTAAAATGATTTACTAAATGGTTAATGATTGATTAAATCTGAGATCCGTTTAAAAGAAACGTCTCATCAGAAAATGACGTACTGTTTAAATAAAGTTTTTACGTTAAACATATGTTTTTCGGGGGGTTGATTTTTTTTTTTTCAGTCTTCCATGTCAAAATGTATAGTTAAAAAAAATCCTAATAGAGTGCAGTTTTTACAGAGAGCCTAGTAACACACTAAGGCATCTCATTATAATCACAGGTAGATTACAATAAAAGGAAACATTTAGCGCATGAACCAGGTAATGATAGGTAATACAATTTATTTCCTCCCTGTCTATGCACAATGATCACAGAGCATGTGCATAACACTCTCCCATAGAAGTCAATGGGTCCGCTGTAGAGATGAGCGAGTATACTCGCTAAGGCACATTACTCGAGCGAGTAGTGTCTTAGCTGTGTATCTCCCCGCTCGTCTCTAAAGATTCGGGGGCCGGCGCGGGTGACAGGTGAGTTGCGGCGGGAAGCGGGGGGGGGGGGGGGAGAGGGAGAGAGAGATCTCCCTTCCGTTCCTCCCCGCTCTCCCCTGACGCTCCCCGGCCCGAATCTTTAGAGACGAGCGGGGAGATACTCAGCTAAGGCACTACTCACTCGAGTAATATGCCTTAGCGAGTATACTCGCTCATCTCTGGTCCCCTCTAGTCAGAGGAAGGGGTAAGAGACTTGTTATTTGTATAGGTTCAACTTATTCCGCAGCGCTTTCGGGTAACTTATTACCCCCTATCTGGGTACTCATTTTACCAACCTTAGAAGTATGGAATGCTGAGTTAACCTTGAGTCGGCTACATGAACCATACAGGATTGCACCCGCAACATTCAGGTCGTGAGCGAGAGCTTAGGACTGCATTTCTGCTGCCTGAACACTCTGCGTCACACAAGGCCAAAGTCATTATTTTTATGGTCCATGTGGCTCCTGTACATAAGAAGAACTCTTACACTATTATTAGTGACCAGAGTGACACCTGCAAGATAGTAAGAGTCTTTTTTAAAGAAATATACAGTAGCATAGAAAATGTATAATTATATCCTTTAAATGAGATGTATTAAAAGAGGAACTGCACTTTATACACACATTTGACAAGTCAGAGCAACATGTCAAAAGTTTTGATCAGTGACGGTCCGACTACTGAGACCCCCACTGATAACTGAAACATGGGGGATGCAGTTCTCACCCAAGCTCAGTGCCCCAATATGTATTTTATATGTTGTCACATAATTCACAAGAAATGTGTCATACTTGATTACTCTAAGGTCTCCTGCGCACGAGCGGGATGGATTCCCACAGCAGAGTTCAACCCGGTGCTCAGCCGGTGACCCCAGCTTACCTGTTCCACAGCTTCGCAGTAGCCGCCGACGTTGGGGGGAGTGACGCGTATCCTGTGATACTTCCACAGTGCTCACTGAGAAAGTGCAGCGAGACGGACAGCTTCCATTGACTTCAATGGGAGTAAGCTGTGCATAACCCACACAAAATCACAGCATGCTGCAATTTATTCTCTGCGAGCGGAAAATTGCAATCTATATCCGCTTGTGGAGATGAAATGGCATTTTGCTCTTGAATACTATGGGCTGTATTTGCTGTCTAGAGGTGGACACCCATGTGCAGGAGGCCTAAATTTGGGGGTGCACAATCTGCGGCTCAGGGATCACATATGGCCCATGAGACCATTCTGCGCAGCCTCAGCCATCTAGTAAATTAAATACTTGTCTGAGCCTGCTCACATGTATATTCCATGTCAGAGAAGAAGAGAGCAGGAATAGGTAGGTACTAATGGTGCCCTGTGCTGCCCTCTTTGGGACCTTCATAAATAGGTTGAATAGGGTTTTTCTGCCCCCTGTATTGCACTCTAGAAAGCAGAATATGAAGTGGCCGTACATACGTGCAGCTATCACTATTGTAGTTTATGGGAGTTGTAAAATATTCAGCTGTACCAGCAACTAATATAGCCTCCTCTTTTCTGGAGTGTGAATGTCGGAGAAGGGGATTCCCATTTTCCTAATAATTTGGAGTCCCAGAAATAAAGTCAGCGCCTATTAGACATTTTTGACATATTATTTTGATATGCCATAAATGTCTCAAATAGTAATATATCTGTAAGATTTTTTGCAGCCTTTGGGATTGGTTCTTTTTGACAATGTGGACCTCGGACCAAAAAGATTGTGCACCCTTACTCTAAATAAGAGACTTCAGAACTTAAGCAGTGTACATTCAAGAGAGCGACATGTTTTCTTCTCTACTTAGTGATATTGAGCATAGCCTCTTCCACTTGCACCTTGCAACTACTACAGCGTGAAATCCATTATGACCTGGAATAGGCTTTTTCTCTGACATTTTTAAAGTGTATAGAGAAGCCTATGTGAAAGAATGCAGAAAAATACACTACATGGAGCATATGGCATTTGGAAAAATCAAGACTAATTCCGAAATTACAAGAAAAAACACTAAAAACCAAAACATAGATTTTAAAGTAACCTCTAGCTGAAGCAGTTTTGAAAAAAAATACAGTGAAAAATGCCAGTAAAAGGGACATAAAAATGTTCTAAAATGCGGTGTGTGAATCCAACCTATGCAGGTAATGAGCAAAATAGAAAAGACTAATATAAGTATATTTCTTGAGGACATATAACAATTATGATTAGCAGCAATAGCAGAAGTAATAATAGCGGATTCCCGCAGTGGAGTTCGTCCCGGTGCCCGGCCAGTGACCCCAGCGTACCTGTCCGATGGCTCTACATAGTGTTGCGGATGTGCCGTCCCGCACTCCATCACGCATGCGCAGTAGCCGCTGGCGCTCTGGAGTGACACGGATCCCACGATACTTTGGCAGTGCTTACTTCAACGGAAGCCGGCCATACGTAACCAGCACAAAATTGCAGCAAGCTGCGATTTATTCTCCGCAAGCGGAAAATCACAATTGATTTCCAATCATGGAGATGAAATGGCGTTTTGCCATTGAATACTATGGGCTGTATGCGGAGGCGGACGACCATCACGGACTCGACAATGCAAATACGCCCGTGTGCAGGAGGCCTAAGACATTCATAACACAATTACTAAATGATAATCTCATAAGATTTTCTCCTAAGATAAAAATTCACTAAATACACTTAAAAGAAACTTTTTTTAAAGTTGTATCCGCGCTCAGATTTCAGATATAGTTATATTAAATAGTATTAATATGGGGTTTAGAGTGGTGCTATTATTCAAATCTTTATAAAGATAAGCAAAATAGATGGGACTCACCTGGTATGGAGCCTCTCTAAAGTGGCAAGGCTTCACACTTATGGTCCAGGATTTGGTAGTGGTCAGGAGAGCGGCATAGGAAGGGAATCCGGGGTCTGTCGGCCTCCGTTGTAAACAGTAGGATCAAAGTAAAAGAAGACCAAATAAAACAATCCTTGAGCTGCTTAAACACAGTGAGGATAAGTAGAGTAAAGTACGACTAACTTCACTGAGGGGGTTTGGACCACAGCCAACTCCCCCTCAAATCCAGGTCAGCCAAATGTAGGGAAGGAAGGTGGTGACAGGTAGTCTTCATCCAGGTAGTTCATTTACAGTACAAAGCAGTATGTATCTGCACAGATAGACACAGTGGCAACGCATTTCAGGGTGTTCTGAGCCTATTTTTCAGGGCTTGAAAAAGGGGCACAGAACGCCCCGGAACCCGTTTTTTTTTTAAATCGTTTACTATTCGTTATCGCTGACTTTCAGTCAGCATAAAAGGCATCGCTGGATCGCGGGATTCTCGCTCAGAGTAAATGCTTCCAATTTAGTGCTTCACATAGAAGGTGAAGCACTGAGCAAGAAGTCAGCAAGAAGCCTACGATCCAACGGTTTTCTCTGCTTGTCTAAATGCTCTGCACAAGCGCTAACGACCTTAAGGTGATATCAGCGCTCCTTCAGTCGTTTAGACCAGTGGTCCCCTTTTTGGCACCAGGGACCGGCTTCCAGCAAGACCATTTTTACAAGGCCCGGCAGGGTTGGGCGGGACATGGGCGGGGCTTTGGTTATATGGGTGGGGTTATGGAGGGGGTTGGAGTTTAGTCCATTCTTATTTAATTATGACATATAGAATGTCCTGGCAGTACACACATAGGGCAGTATATAATCTATCCCCCCCCCCAGCACACACATAGGGCAGCATATAATTTATCTCCCCCCCAGTAATAGACAGCCCCCACCCCTCAGTAATAGACAGCCCCCACCTCTCAGTAATTAGCAGCCCCTGCCCCTGTAATAAGTAGCTTCCCCCCAGTAATAAGTAGCCCCCCCGGTAATAGCCATCCCTCTAGTAATAAGCAGGTCCCCCCTCCCCGTAATAAGCAGGTCCACCCCCCCGTAATGGCCAGGTCCCCCCAGTAATAGGCAGGTCCCCCCCCCCCAGTAATAGGCACCCCTCCAGTAATAGGCAGCGCCCCACCCCCAGTAATAAGCAGCCCCTTCCCCTGTAATAAGTAGCCCCCACCCCCCCCCCCACCCCAAGTAATAAGCAGCCCACACAGCAAGCAACCCCCCCAGTAATAAGCAGGTCCCCCCCAGTAATAAGAAGTTCCCCGCCAGTAATAGGCAGCCCCCCCAGTAATAGGCAGCCCCTTCCCCTGTAATAAGTAGCCCCTACCCCCTACCCCAGTAATAAGCAGCCCCCCCCGTAAGCAACCCCCCCAGTAATAGGCAGCCTCTTCCCCTGTAATAGGCAACCCCCCTAGTAGTAAGCAGCCCCCCCAACCCATATACATACCTCCTCCCTGCTGTCGCTCTCTGTCTGCTTGCCCTGACGTCAGCCCGGAACGCTTCCTCCCCGAGTCCTCTCCTGCGGAACTAATGAGCAGGGGACTCGCGGAGGAGAATCCTGGCTGCACAGACGTCAGTGTGTGCGCCGGGATGAGCGCGATTACCAGCGGGGAGCTGCGGCGCCCCCGCTGGTAATCGCTTCAGTGGTGAGCGGCGTCCGCACGCCGCGGGCCACAAAACACAAGGCTGCGGGCCGGATTCGGCCCGCGGGCCTTGTGTTTAGAGCAAAATTTCCCGGCGGTGCCGCAGACCGGCGCTAAACATCCAATGGCCCGGCCCCGGTCTGCGGCCCGGTGGTTGGGGACCCCTGGTTTAGACGACTCTCATCTCATCTAAATGGGATATTAGGCTGACAGCTATCTGTCCTTACCTCCCCTGTACACATGCAAGCTCAGCAATCCACTAAGGCTAATTTCAAGGCAGACAATTAACCTATCAGTATTTTCTGTGAAAAGTCAAAAGAAATCAGATTGCCCAGTGAAAACTGTGTGAGAGTACACAACCTTTATAAAAAATTTGGCCTTTGGGTCTTCTGCACACGGGCGATTTTGAGCCTGTTTTTGCATATTCATGAAAACCACATACATTAGAATCCATTGATTTCAATGGGTTTCCTCACATTGATCATTTTCCTGTGCGCATTTCCGGCAGGTGAGAAAATAATTGTGGGGAAGGCAGACATTTTCGATAGTGCTTAGGAGATTCTACTTTTTGGACCACCCTCAATCGTTTGGAGATGGAATTGCTCATATATTCCATAACTTAGAGGCAGGAACTCTGGGACCCCAGAGAATAAACCACAAGCCTCCTCCTCCACGTCCTTTTTGGAACATCCTCCGCCATCTCACGTGCCTGCTAACATCTGAGCGTCATCAGAAGACATGCCTTCAAACTTAGCTACTGTCTCCCAAACCCATGAAGTGCCAAAAACACTGCAGGATAGCATCACACTGCACATGTTGAATATTTATGGGTGATTACAGGTGGCTGGGTCAATGATGACAGCATGATGTATTACTAGTAGGGTTTTCTGCAAGCGTAAAAGTGCAGCTACTGTGAATGAAAAAATAAGAGATATATATGCTGTTACACGTTCATTGTGCGAATGCAAGAGCCCTGAGTAAGATCTGAACCCAGAACCTCAGTGAGTCATGAAAACAATTCTTTCATTGAGCCATGTGTTCTGTTTGTGAAAAGCAATTGAAGACTCCCAACTTAGCTGTAGGGCCTACACAGTCCAGTATAAGAGATTGTTGTTCTCCACTGTTCCTAAATATATTGCACATTTAGCCCCAATGCCCATGGTCGGATCTTTGCTGCGGAATTCGCAGCCAGATGCCTGCCGTGAATTCCACAGCAATGTTCATCTATAGCATACTATGTTAAAAGATTCTTCCATGCCCACGGCTGGATATCAACATGCTCTATTTAGTGCGGGAAATTCCACGGATGGCTTCCATTGCAGTCAATGGAAGCTGTCTGATCCGCTGTGTTTCCAAAATGTAAATTTTGAAATCGCCGTGGATCTGCGTCATCACCGATGTAATGGCGTGTCATGCCCTGCACCGCGCACGTGCGCCAGTTCACAGGCCGAGACACACTTACGGCGGATCTGGACAGGTGAGTATGTGTCTCTAGCTGGGCACCAAGTCTGATTCCGCTGCCAGAGTTCGCAGTCGGATCCAACACGGCCATGGGCATTCGGCCTAACAAGTGTACTCTTATTAATATATTTTCTACTTCTTTACTGGAAAGTGTTCAGTCAGGAATGAATGATGTTGTAGATTCAAAATAGAGAAGCAAAGAACAAATGAAGCAAATCAAAATACTTTTAGTTAACAGAGTTGTCTGACTTATTTCTAATTTGTGGACAAGGAGGAAAAAGAGGGGTGGAGCAAAACCCATACAGGTGTGTTAGTTGTGAAAAATGATACTGTAAAAGTGGTGAAGAGAGTGAGGGGGTAACTTCAATAGTGGATGTGCGGCCTGACCAGATGACGCACCACCTGGGTGGGCGTGATGCCTAATCAGATGACGCACCACCTGGGTGGGCGTGATAGAGTAAGAGAATAGAACTAAAAAACTGGCAGTGGAGAAGACGCAACACTCCAGGTTAAAGCAAATAGGAAGACCTACCTGGGTGTGGACATTGCCCCAACAGGGCTAGCCCAGCAGTCTTTGGATCTGGACCCTTACTGCCCCTAGGAGCCCAAGCACCCAGGCCAGGATGCATAAACATGCCACGACCAACAGGGACAACTGGACAGGATAAGAAGACACACAGCCATAATCACACCATACAGCAGCCAATACACAAAAACTAGTTGCAGATGTTAATGCTATGAATGACGGTTATTTGTTGACATTTTGGCCAAAATTTGGAAGCTAGTGGGCCACATCACAGCTCCCGGCAATACCGCTAGTCCCTACACTAACCAAGCATCCAGCAACATAACCAAGTGAAAAGACAAGACACAAACCTTTCTTGCAGCCACCACACATAGAACCTGCTCACACAACCCAGAGAGAGAAATGAGAACAGAGAAAGTTGAACACACCCACACCTGGGAAGACAGCTTTTATGTGTACTGACCAGGAGTAATTGGCTGACTGGAGACAAACACGCCCAGCCAGTACAATTCTTCACACCTAAGTGGGAAAGCTCCAGAGAACCTGTAGTACCACTGATCCTAGGAGACAGATGTGACAGTCAGGCAAACAATTGCAGACTTTTTTCTCAACCACACTTCAGACTCTACACCTCTTCCAACACAATAAAAAGCCCTAAAATGTGTAGTAAGGGTGTACTAAGGGGAGGGGGGAGGGTCTTTGCTAAACATTGGACGCAGTTGAAACATGAAAATTCCTAGAACATCTCTACATTACTCTCTAAAATTAATGCCCTGGAAACCACACATAAAAACAACATATCCCATATCCTGCCTACGATCATCCACAATGACCAAGTGGATTTCATACCAGGCAGAGAGGCCAATGATAACACCAATAAGACCCTTCTTTTGATGTCAAGAGCTCTATCACTGAAGCAACCACTCTGATTGCTCTCCATCGATCCCTAAAAGGCATTCCACCGCATGTACTGGGGTTTATTGTGCTCTGTCCTTGAACAAATTGCATATGTCCCAAGTTCCTAGGTCAAGTGTTGGCTTTATACTCTGTCCCTGGTTTGGGCGAATCAACATCCTCAAGATGGACATAGTCTCTTGCTTTGTCTACCTATACTAGACACTTCTCATGAAAATCCCAGCTCAGCTTTTCAAACAAATATAGACAGCCTTCCAAAGACTCTTTTTTTGGGGGGAGAGGGAGTAGGTTGAGCTACCACACTCTGTCTTGCCATAAGTCATGTGGAGGGGTGGAAGCCCCGGACGCTAAACTATATTACTTCGTAGCTATACTCACTAGATTGCTCGATTGACATATTTGCTTTTTCTCCAAGCAGTGTGTGTGTGTGTGGGGGGGGGGGGGGGGGGGATGAACATGACTATCGATAATATTCAAGCCTTGCCCTGGATCTCCCCTAGGGACAGACCTCCCTCTACATCACACTCCTCTCTTGCAATGAACTGCTTAGACATTTGGGACAGGCTGGAAACCAAAGAGAGTCTCTCAATATGCAAAGGAGTCCTGGCCTCTTTGTTTCACAACCCCTGCATTTCCCCGGACAACACACAACCACATTTCTATGCAGGAAAGTGTCCAATAATATAAGGCTGACAATGTTAGCTCCAAACAGCGTTTTTGTCCTCCCTGCCCTCACTTCAGGCTAGAAACCCAGACAAGACCCTCTCTTTGTTTTAACATCGGCAGTTATCCGCCTTTCTCCATTTCCACAAGGAAACCTTTCTGCTGGCGGGCACCTCTATGGCAATTGAAAACCTATTCCTGCAAGAATCCCTCCTTCCCCTATAGCCTATCAAGTACATACAGAATTTCAATGTGTAACTCATCCCCAGATGCCCTTTGTTTTGCCCTCGATCCGGAGAGAGGGTTGGCTGTTTTGATCCCAGGCACTGATTGGAATAGAGCAGTGGTGGCGAACCTATGGCACGCGAAGGGGGGGGGGGGGGGCATTACTGCTGGGGGACCGCTGAGGGGGCAGGGCATTATTACTGCTGTGGGGCCCGCTGGGAGGGCATTATAGTTGCTGGGGGACCGCTGGGGAAGGGGGGGCATTATTACTGCTGGGGGGCAATATTACTGCTGGGGGATCGCTGGGGAAGGGGGGGGGGAATTACTGCTGGGGGACTGCTGGGGGGAGGGGCATTATTACTACTGGCGGAACTGCTGGGGGGGGGGCATTATTACTGCTGGGGGGACTGCTGGGGGTGTGGGGGTGTGCATTATTACTGCTGGGGGGCATTATTATTGCTGGGGAACCGCTAGGGAAGGGGGGGCATTACTGCTGTGGGACCGCTGGGGGAAGGGGCATTATTACTGCTGTGGGGCCCGCTGGGGGGGCATTATTATTGCTGGGGGACAGCTGGGGAAGGGGGGGGGGCATTATTACTGCTGAGGGACTACTGGGGGGAGTAAAATTACTGCTGGGGGACCGCTTGGGGCAGGCATTACTGCTGGGGGGGGGCATTACTGCTAGGGGACCGCTGGGGAAGGGGGGTGCATAACTGCTGGGGGACTGCTGGGGGGAGGGGCATTATTACTGCTGTGGGAACTGCTGGGGGGCATTAGTATTGCTAGGGGACCACTGGGGAAGGGGGGGACATTATTACTGCTGGGGGACCGCTGAGAGGGGCAATATTACTGCTGGGGGACTGCTTGGGGGAGCATTATTACTGCTGGAAATCCGCTGGGGGGGCATTATTACTGCTGGGGGACCACTGGGGGGGAATTATTGCTGCTGGGGGACCACTGGGGGTAGGGTGTCACTATTATTACTGCTGGGTGGCTGCTGGGGGGTGTCACTATTATTACTGCTGGGGGCCACTGGGGGGTGTCACTGTTGTTCCTGGGGGGGTTTCACTATTATTACTACTGGGGGACCACTGGGGGGGGTGTCACTGTTGTTCCTGGGGGGGGGGGGTCACTATTATTACTGCTGGGGGGTCGCTGGGGGGGAAGGGTCACTATTATTACTGCAGGGGGTGTCACTATTATTACTGCTGAGGGGCTGCTGGGGGGTGTCACTATTATTACTGCTGGGGGGCTGCTCTGGGGGGTGTCTCTAATATTATTGCTGGGGGCCGTTCTGGGGGGTGTCACTATTATTACTGCTGGGGGGCCACGGGGTGAGGGGATCACTATTATACTGGGGGCCGCTGTGGGATGTCACTATTATTGCTGGGGGGTCACTAATATTGCTGGGGGGTGTCACTATTACCGCTGGGGTATGTTTACATGTGGCGGAAACAGGCAGGACTGTTTCAATATAGACAGCATGCAGATTTCGACTACTTTTTGGATGCGGGAATGCTGCAGAATTTTTCCCAGAAATTTCTGCTGAGGACATTCTGCAGTATTTCCGCATCCAAAAAGCAGTTAAAATCTGCATGCTGTCTATTTTGAAGCAGCCCTGTCCTTTTTAGAACAAAGAGGGTAAAATCATACGTCGTGATAAGCCCCGCCCCTCTGACATGTTTGCACTTTGCGGTAAATAAGTGGGTTTTCGGTTTCAGTTTTCGCCATCACAGGGATAGGACATACATACTCTCACACAAAATGTCAGTGGCTTGCGCTGCCCAAGAAAGAGATTATAAGATTCTTTCTAAATGGTACAAGAGCCCAGTTCTAATCCACCATATATATCCATCAGTTTCAGATCAATGTTGGCGGTGTAACTCTGCAGTGGGGATGATGCTCCACATCAGGTGGGATTGCCTAGACCAGAAGCCCTTCTGGAATAACGTATTCTCCATATATGAAAAGTTGACACATAGAGTATTAACACATCTCCACAATTAGCATTGTTCTCCATTATTCCTGGGAGGTTGTCAGCTATAAGGAAGGTCCTCCTAGGCCACTTATTCACAGCAGCAAGGGCATGGATTCCTAGGCACTGGCAGAGTACTTACTTTGCTATTAATAGATAGATAAGCGCCTCGTAATATCCAGAAAGTGAAGTGGTGAATGAAAAGATGTACACTCACCTGGTGCTCAGTGGACTTCTCTGGTAGGAGAATTCACGGCACCTGAATACAAGTTCTCCTTAAACATATATCTCTGGTTCCCAATCCAGCTCCCTGGAGAGTCGTCCTGGGAAATGCAACCTGCTATGGGCTGGGGTGAATCCAAACAATAAAGGGTTCACGGCTGATCTCTCTAGGCTCTGGAGCGCGGGGATCTTTTTTCTTTATTGTTTGGACTTACCTCCCAATGATAGTTCAATTTTTTTCAAGAATTAAATAACCTAAACCACATAGAAGAGCTAATGTCAGAAGCACACCTGTAACGTGGTGGTATCGGAGAGGGTGGTCAGTCTGGTCCCATCTTCTGGGGACAGCAGAGTTTCAGGAATTCCTGGGATATACCGGGCAAGCCGGACTCGGAGTCCAGGTAAACTGAGCACTCTTTCCCCCTTGGATCCCCATTCCATTCCCTTCCCCTCTCTTCACCTCTGCACCTCTCTCCCCTCTTTTCTCCTTTTCTCCTTTTCTTCTTTCTTTCTTTCCTTTGTCACTTCTCATTCCTATATACAAGCTGTTTTCTCCTAAGTAATGTAGCATGTTTTGAATTTGTTTATTGAAGAATCAGTATTCTATAATATTAGAGATGAGCGAGCACCAAAATGCTCGGGTGCTCGTTACTCGGGACGAACATTTCGCGATGCTCGAGGGTTCGTTTCGAATAAGGAACCCCATTGAAGTCAATGGGCGACCCGAGCATTTTTGTATATCGCCGATGCTCGCTAAGGTTTCCATTTGTGAAAATCTGGGCAATTCAAGAAAGTGATGGAAACGACACAGCAACGGATAGGGCAGGCGAGGGGCTACATGTTGGGCTGCATCTCAAGTTCCCAGATCCCACTATTAAGCCACAATAGCGGCAAGAGTGGGCCCCCCCTCCCAACAATTTTTCACTTCTGAAAAGCCCTCATTAGCAATGCATACCTTAGCTAAGCAACACACTACCTTTAACAAAGCACAATCACTGCCTGCATGACACTCTGCTGCCACCTCTCCTGGGTTACATGCTGCCCAACCCCCCCCCCCCCCCCCCCCGCACGACCCAGTGTCCACAGCGCACACCAAAGTGTCCCTGCGCAGCCTTCAGCTGCCCTCATGCCACGCCACCCTCATGTCTATTTATAAGTGCGTATGCCATGAAGAGGAACCGCAGGCACACACTACAGAGGGTTGGCACGGCCAGGTAGCGACCCTCTTTAAAAGGGGCGGGGCGATAGCCCATAATGCTGTACAGAAGCAATGAGAAATCCAATCCTGTGCCACCTCCATCAGGAGCTGCACACGTGGGCATAGCAATGGGGAACCTATGTGCCACACACTTCATTCTGTCAAGGTGTCTGCATGCCCCAGTCAGACCGCGGTTTTTTATAAATAGTCACAGGCAGGTACAACTCCGCAATGGGAATTCCGTGTGCACCCACAGCATGGGTGGCTCCCTGGAACCCACCGGCTGTACATAAATGTATCCCATTGCAGTGCCCTGGACAGCAGAGCTAACGTCAGATTAAATGCAGGTGGGCTTGGGCCCACATTGCATGCCCCAGTCAGACTGGGGTTCTTTAGAAGTGGACACATGCAGTTACAACTCCGTGTGGACCGACAGCATGGGTGGGTCCCAGGAATCCACCGGCGGTACACAAATATATCCCATTGCACTGCCCAACACAGCTGAGGTAATGTGATGTTTAATGCAGGTGGGCTTGGGCCCACACTGCATGCCCCAGTCAGACTGGGGTTCTTTAGAAGTGGACACATGCAGTTACAACTCCCTGTGGACTGACAGCATGGGTGGCTCCCTGGAACCCACCAGCGGTACATAAATATATCCCATTGCAGTGCCCACCACAGCTGAGGTAATGTCAGGTTTAATGCAGGTGGGCTAAAAATTACTAGGATTACACTGTAGACGAGGGCCCAAAAAAATTGGTGTACCAACAGTACGAATGTACCTCAGAAAAATTGCCCATGCCCAACCAAGAGGGCAGGTGAAACCCATTAATCGTTTTGGTTAATGTGGCTTAATTTGTAACTAGGCCTGTAGGCAGCCCAGTTAAAATAAAAATTGGTTCAGGTGCAAGTTTCAACGCTTTAATGAGCATTGAAACGTATAAACATTGTTTACAAGAGTTATATGACTGAGCCTTGTGGGCCTAAGAAAAATTGCCCGTTCGGTGTGATTACGTGAGGTTTCAGGAGGAGGAGCAGGAGGAGGAGGATGAATATAATACACAGATTGATGAAGCTAAAAGGTCCACGTTTTTGATGGTGATAGAGAACGATGCTTCCATCCGCGGGTGCAGCCTACGTATTGTTTAGGTATCGCTGCTGTCCGCTGGTGGAGAAGAGAAGTCTGGGGAAATCCAGGCTTTGTTCATCTTTGAGTGTAAGCCTGTCGGCACTGTCGGTTGACAGGCGGGTACGCTTATCCGTGATGATTCCCCCAGCCGCACTAAACACCTTCTCTGACAAGACGCTAGCCGCAGGACAAGCAAGCACCTCCAGGGCATACAGCGCGAGTTCAGGCCACGTGTCCAGCTTCGAGACCCAGTAGTTGTAGGGGGCAGAGGCATCACCGAGGACGGTCGTGCGATCGGCTACGTACTCCCTCACCATCCTTTTACAGTGCTCCCGCCGACTCAGCCTTGACTGGGGAGCGGTGACACAGTCTTGCTGGGGAGCCAGAAAGCTGGCAAAGGCCTTGGAGAGTGTTCCCCTGCCTGCGCTGTACATGCTGCCTGATCTCCGCGCCTCCCCTGCTACCTGGCCCTCGGAACTGCACCTTCTGCCACTACCGCTGTCGGATGGGAATGTTACCATCAGTTTGTCCACCAGGGTCCTGTGGTATAGCATCACTCTCGAACCCCTTTCCTCTTCGGGTATGAGAGTGGAAAGGTTCTCCTTATACCGTGGGTTGAGCAGTGTGTACACCCAGTAATCCGTAGTGGCCAGAATGCGTGTAATGCGAGGGTCACGAGAAAGGCATCCTAACATGAAGTTAGCCATGTGTGCCAGGGTACCTGTACGCAACACATGGCTGTGCTCACTAGGAAGATCACTTTCAGGATCCTCCTCCTCCGCCTCCTCAGGCCATACACGCTGAAAGGATGACAGGCAAGCAGCATGGGTACCCTCAGCAGTGGGCCAAGCTGTCTCTTCCCCCTCCTCCTCATGCTCCTCCCCCTCCTCCTCCTCCTCTTCTTCAACGCGCTGAGATATAGACATGAGGGTGCTCTGACTATCCAGCGACATACTGTCTTCACCCGCCTCCGTTTCCGAGCGCAAAGCGTCTGCCTTTATGCTTTGCAGGGAACTTCTCAAGAGGCATAGCAGAGGAATGGTGACGCTAATGATTGCAGCATCCCCGCTCACCATCTGGGTAGACTCCTCAAAGTTTCCAAGGACCTGGCAGATGTCTGCCAACCAGGCCCACTCTTCTGTAAAGAATGGAGGAGGCTGACTCCCACTTCGCCACCCATGTTGGAGTTGGTATTCCACAATAGCTCTACGCTGCTCATAGAGTCTGGCCAACATGTGGAGCGTAGGGTTCCACCGTGTGGGCACGTCGCACAGCAGTCGGTGCACTGGCAGATTAAACCGATGTTGCAGGGTCCGCAGGGTGGCAGCGTCCGTCTTGGACTTGCGGAAATGTGCGCAGAGCCGGCGCACCTTTCCGAGCAGGTCTGACAAGTGTGGGTAGCTTTTCAGAAAGCGCTGAACCACCAAATTAAAGACATGGGCCAGGCATCGCACGTGCGTGAGGCTGCCGAGCTGCAGAGCCGCCACCAGGTTACGGCTGTTGTCACACACGACCATGCCCGGTTGGAGGCTCAGCGGCGAAAGCAAGGTCTGCTCTGTAAGACCCTGCAGCAGTTCGTGGGCCGTGTGCCTCTTCTCTCCTAAGCTGAGTAGTTTCAGCACGGCCTGCTGACGCTTGCCCCCCGCTGTGCTGCCACGCCGCGCGACACCGACTGCTGGCGACGTGCTGCTGCTGACACATCTTGATTGCGAGACAGAGGTTGCGTTGGAGGAGGAGGAGGAGGAGGAGGGTGGTTTAGTGGAGGAAGCATACACCGCCACAGATACCAGCACCGAGCTGGGGCCCGCAATTCTGGGGGTGGGTAGGACGTGAGCGGTCCCAGGCTCTGACTCGGTCCCAGCCTCCACTAAATTCACCCAATGTGCCGTCAGGGAGATATAGTGGCCCTGTCCGCCTGTGCTTGTCCACATGTCCGTTGTTAAGTGGACCTTGGGAGTAACCGCGTTGGTGAGGGCGCGTACAATGTTGCGGGAGACGTGGTCGTGCAGGGCTGGGACGGCACATCGGGAAAAGTAGTGGCGAATGGGAACCGAGTAGCGTGGGGCCGCCGCCACCATCATGCTTTTGAAAGCCTCCGTTTCCACAAGCCTATACGGCAGCATCTCCAGGCTGATCAATTTGGCTATGTGCACGTTTAACGCTTGAGCGTGCGGGTGCGTGGCGGCGTACTTGCGCTTGCGCTCAAACACTTGCGCTAGCGACGGCTGGACGGTGCGGTGCGAGACATTGGTGGATGGGGCCGAGGACAGCGGAGGTGAGGGTGTGGGTGCAGGCCAGGAGACGGTAGTGCCTGTGTCCTGAGAGGGGGGTTGGATCTCAGTGGCAGGTTGGGGCACAGGGGGAGAGGCAGTGGTGCAAACCGGAGGCGGTGAACGGCCTTCGTCCCACCTTGTGGGGTGCTTGGCCATCATATGCCTGCGCATGCTGGTGGTATTACGAGTAGAGCAGAAACAGAACGCTGTAATTAAATGTGCCGCTTATTGGCCTGTGGTTGGAGGCTGACTACGCTTACGGAACGCACAGGAGAGACAGGAAAGAATTTTGCGCAAGCCTGCTGTAACACTTAGCTGGCTGCATATTAATTAGGACTACTACCCCCAGCAGAGACGCAGTACACTGAGGACGGTCACAGGCAGCCCAAATAGAATGTTTTTTCCCAATTTTTTGGGGAAAAGCCCACTGCCTATATACACAGTATATCTCTTTCACTGTCCCTGGCTCACCACTACTGGCCCTGGACTATGTAAAATTACTGCAGACTGTTTTCCTCTGGACAGGATGACAGCGGTGATGTGACGGGCAACGCAGAGCCAGGAAAGAATTTTGCGCAAGCCTGCTGTAACACTTAGCTGGCTGCGTATTAATTAGGACTACTACCCCCAGCAGAGACGCAGTACACTGAGGATGGTCACAGGCAGCCCAAATAGAATGTTTTTCCCAAAATTTTTTTGGAAAAGCCCACTGCCTATATACACAGTATATGTCTTTCACTGTCCCTGCCTCACCACTACTGGCCCTGGACTATGTAAAATTACTGCAGACTGAGGACGCAATGCTCTGCACGGCCGATATACAAAAAAAAAAAATGTGCAACACTGCAAAAAGCAGCCTCAACAGTACTGCACACGGTCAGATGTGGCCCTAAGAAGGACCGTTGGGGTTCTTGAAGCCTAAAATAACTCCTAACGCTCTCCCTATAGCAGCTCCAGCAAGACAGCACTTTCCCTGAACAATGTCAGAATGCATCTGTGGCGAGCCGCGGGAGGGGCCGATTTATATACTCGGGTGACACCTGATCTCGCCAGCCACTCACTGCAGGGGGGTGGTATAGGGCTTGAACGTCGCAGGGGGAAGTTGTAATGCCTTCCCTGTCTTTCTATTGGCCAGAAAAGCACGCTACCGTCTCAGAGATGAAAGTTAAAGTAACTCGAACATCGCGTGGTGTTCATCTCGAGTAACGAGCATCTCGAACACGCTAATACTCGAACGAGTATCAAGCTCGGACGAGTACGTTCGCTCATCTCTATATACTATTATGTTTCGAGTTTTTGGCATTTGTTTTTCTTCTACACATGGCAGTAGGTTCATCCAGGGCCTTCCCTTTGGGCCCAAGTGAAAGGAAGCCTATGGACAATGGACTAGTGTTTAGATAACTACTCACAGCTACAGTCCTCTGAGCCTAAATGCCTGCTATGTAAAAGTTTATTGGTTTTGTACAGTTTGCTATTACTAGAGATGAGTGAGCACACTCATCCGAGCTTGATGCTCGTTCGAGTATTAGGGTACTCGAGATGCTCGTTACTGGAGACGAACACCATGCGATACTCGAGTCAATTGCATTTCCCTTCCCCGCATGTTTAGCGCCATTTTCTAGCCAATAAACATGCAGGAAATGCATTACTACTTCCTGTTGTGACGTGCAAGCCCTCTGCCCGCCAACAGCAGTGAGTGGCTGGGCTGATCAGGTGACCGCCGAGTACTTAAAATGGTCCCGCCCATGGCTCGCCTCAGATGCATGCCGGAAGAGGTTAGGGATAGGGCTGTTGCTGATATAGGGACAGTATTAGAGTGGGATCCTGTCATCAAGAACCCCAACGGTCCTTCTTAGGGCTACTCCTCATAGTGTGCATTACTATGGTGGCTGGCTGGGAGCATTAGTGCACCAATTTTTTTTGTAAGCATTTAGGGCTGTGCAGGCCATTTCAGCTATACTGTCCTGTGTGTGCAGTGCCGTAGGCAGAGTGTAGGGACACAGCTACTTATATAGGGAAAGTTTTACAGTCCTCCTGATCCTCTGTACAAGAACCCCAATGGTCCTTCTTAGGGCTACATCTCACCGTGTGCATTATAGTGGTGGCTGGCTGGGAGCAATAGCGCACCAATTTTTGTATTACGCAACTAGGCCTGTTCCCACCCTTTCAGTTGTAGCGTTATCAGCCTGCAGTGCCTTACAACGAGCTCTCACCATGAAACTGCACTCTAAAATGTCCTAGACTACTACAAAGTATTTCAGTGTGGCTGAATGGGAGCAGTAGTGCACTAACTTTTGTATTACGCATCTAGGCCTGTTCCCACCCTTTCAGTTATAGCGTTCTCAGCCTGCAGTGCATTACACCGAGGTAATTTAACACCAAATTATTTCAGCTCTGCCACTGTGCAGAGCGTCTCACAATAACCTTTCCTTGGGGGGGGGGGGGGGGGGAGATATCCGCAGTTACCAGCACTATCAACTGGCTTTAGAGTCTTCTCCCACTCCATACAGCTTCTATTATCTACAAGTCTCTGTGAGCGGTAAATTACCCCTAGGTATCAGCGCAAGACAGTGGTTTACTTTTTTCTAGTCACAGCATAGAGCCTCCACTATCTACAAGTCTCTGTGTGCGGTGAATTAGCCACAGTTGTCAGCGCTGTACAGTGGGGTAATTTATTTGGGCCCTGCTCTATTCTTAATCCGACATGATGAGGATGCGCTGTATGCCCTGGAGGTGCTGGCTTGCCCTGCTGCTAGCATCTTGCCAGAGAGGGTGTTTAGTGCAGCTGGGGGAATCATCACGGATAAGCATACCTGCCTGTCAACTGCCAGTGCCGACATGGTTACACTCATACAGATGAACAAATGCTGGATTTCCCCAGACTTTTCTTCTCCACCGGCGGAAAGCAGCAGAACCTAAAGATTCTTTTCGCTGCAACAGGAGAAAAATGCATCCTCTATCACCACAAAAAAGGGGGAATTAGCTTTGTCAATCACTCTCGGATATTATTACTCCTCCTCCTACTGCTCCTCCTCATAAAACAGCATGTCATCATGCTGAACTGCCAATTTTTCTGCGGCCTGAAAGGCTCTGTTTAAAAGTTTTTTACAATTTTTCAAAGTTTCAAAAGTATTTATACTTTAACAGACACCAATTTTTTCACAGGGCTGCCTTCAGCCTCTTTTACAAATTAAGCAACAGCGAGCTGTATCTTTAAAAAATGTTTATGGGTTTCACTTGCCCTCGCGGTTGAGCAATTTTTCAGGGGTGCACTTGTACTTTTGGTACACCAATTTTTCTGGCCCTCGCCTATACTGTTATCTAACTAATTTTTCCGGCCTTCGCCTACACTCTTGGTAACCAAATTTTTTCAGGTGTGCACCTAAACTCTTGGTACACCAATGTTTCAGGGGTTTGCCTACACTCTTGCTACAGAAATGTTACAGGGGTCTGCCTATACTCTTGCTACAGAAATGTTACTAGGGTCTGCCTATACTCTTGCTACAGAAATGTTACTGCGGTCTGCCTATACTCTTGCTACAGAATTGTTACTCGGGTCCGCCTATACTCTTGCTACAGAAATGTTACTGGGGTCCACCTATATTCTTGCTACAGAAATGTTACTCGGGTCCACCTATACTCTTGCTACAGAAATGTTACAGGGGTCGCCTATACACTTGGTACTAAAAGGTTTGGGGGGTTTACCTATACTCTTGCTACAGAAATGTTACTGAGGTCCACCTATACACTTGCTACTTAAAGGTTTGAGGGGTTCACCTATACCCTTGTTACAGAAATGTTACTGGGGTCCGCCTATACTGTGGGTGCACAAAGGTTTCCCATTGCGGTGTTCAGCTGCCTGACACATACACAGAATGAAGCTATTTAACTCACGGCACCTTGGGTCACACAAGGTGGAAGCTGCGACCGAGCCTGACCCAGGGCCCGCTCACGTACTTTCCACACAGAGTATTACGGGTCCTACCTCGGTCATGGTTTCTTGGCCTTATTATGCCACCTCCTCCTCCTCCTGCTTGGGGTCTGGGGATCCGCGCTGGGCAACATGTATTTTCTCTCGTGTTACCACAGTTATCTGAGACAGTGGTTTGGGCCAAACAAAAGGAGCGTTACTGCATTAATGAGACATTCACAGCTGCACTAGCATCCGAGTCCGCTTTATGCCCACGATTACTGAGGGTGTGAGCCGAGGCCGAGGTCCTTGGCGGGGTGAAACTGCCTTGTTTGGGCACTCTGATTTCTTGATTTGTAATACTTTCCTTGAGTTTCAGGGGCTCGCCTATGCTGTGGGTGCACAAAGACTTCCCATTGTGTTGTTTTACCTGTCTGGCATAAATACACTGACTGCTCACGTGCTTCCCACACAGAGTATTGCTGCATTGTGGAGATGTATAAAAGTGCTGGCACCTGAGTCTCCTTTATGCCCACGTTTGCGTCTCCTGACAGTTTTGTGACGGAGGTGGCATGGGTTTGGAATGATGATCGTACGTCAATTTATCATCAATTCTCAACAGCATTGTGGGCTATCACCCACACTTTCAAAGAGGGTCGATGCCTGGCCCAGCCAACCCTCTGCAGTGTGTGCCTCCGGTTCCTCCTCATCCAGTGCGCACTTATAAATAGACATTTTGGGTGCACTGTAGATGCAGGGGTTGGACAGCAATGCCAGCATGTAACCCAGGAGAAGAGGCAGCAATGTCACCCGCAGGCAGTGATTGTCCTTGGTTGCAGGTAGTGTGATGCTTAGCTAAGATGTGCCAGCATGTGTGCTTTGCTAATGAGGGTTTGTCCCAAGTAAATTGTTAGGGGGGTGACCGCCAAGCTCTTGCTCCCATTTTGGCTTAACAGTGGGACCTGGGAGCTTTAGATGCTGCCCCTGCCCTTCCCTATCCGTTTCTGTGGTGTTTCCATGACTGTCTGATGTTTTCTGGTGTTTCACAAGTCATCACCTATGCAGAGCATCGGTTCCATACAAAAATGCTCGAGTCCCCCATTGACTTCAATGAGGTTCGTTACTCGAAACGAGCTCTCAAGCATTACAAAAAGTTCCACTCGAGCAACGAGCACCCGAGCATTTTGGTGCTCGCTCTTCTCTAGCTATTACATGTTGCTACTTCTTTTTTCAAATACTACTACTGCTAATAATAAAAACAGATTCAACATAAAAGACAACTTCATATCCAAAAGGGAAAGAAAGAGGTAAGTAATACAAGTTTATGACAAGCTTTGATAATCTGAATACAGGACTGAATCTGTCCCCAGGATTTATGGCTGACTACAACATCTAAAAAAATCTGCTTCAGAGATAGGGCTCCTGCCCATGGGCGGATTTGATTTGCGGAATCCAGAGCTGGCGGCTGCACCTGGATTGCGCAGCAAATACCACCTATGGAGATACCATATTTGTGCAGCAAATATCACTTAATAGCCTCCTATGGAGACCCGCTGTTTCCTGCACATGAGCGAAAATTTCCGCTTGTGGCAAAAAAAATCGCAGCATGCTCCATTCCGTGCGGTTTTTTTCACGGACGGCTTCCATTGAAGTCAATGGAAGCCGTCCATCCTGCGGCACTTCCGCAGTGAACACTGCAGAAGGATCACGGGATCCAAGTCTTTGCCAAGCATCAGCGTGGCTTTATCTGAACTGCACATGCGCGACGGCAGGCGCTCCTGCAGTTAGGGAAAAGGAGAATCAGGACAGGTGAGCGGGGGTCACTAGCCGGGTACAGGGTCAGATCCTGCTGTCTAATCCTGCATACCAGATCCGACCCTGTCCTGTGCAGGAGGCCATATTGGGATCTACAGGTCAATGAATTAATATATATTTAGAGACAATAAAACCCTCACACTAATATCTATGAATTTACTCTCCAAGCTCATTCTGTGTCCTGGAATGTCAAGGTGTTTCTTCAGATACCTCGTTATACCATGCTTGTTGAAAATAATTAAGCATTCTAGAAAGCTTGCTAGTAGCATAATTTTTTGTTAGGCATTAAAAGATATCATACCTTTTATGAGTAAGGTATTATTTACCAACATAAAAGCCATAGCTCATTTCAAGCTAAATAAATATATATTTTTGACTCGACATTTAAAACAATAGTCCTTACAACTAATTTGAATGAACATTTGTTGTATATCTAAGCTTTTGATCTTCGTTTGTCTTTTGTTTTGTGTTCTTTGTGTAACATTTATTACAATTCAAAATATATTTTAGAATAGACTTAAACAAAAAAAAATCCTCAGAATTTAAATCTAATGCAAAATTCCCAGGAAAATCAAGTAACATAATGCTGTTTCTTTTCTTTTTTTAGTTTAATATTCGCTGCTGTATGGCTCTGTCCTAAATTCTTTGTGTGGGTCACTGATGAGTGAGTATCACACTGCTAGTGTCAATGGTTATAAGGATAAAAGCAAATATAATAGGAGGAAGGACTGAAGTCCCACAGACATTAAAGGCACCGTGTTTAAAAGAAGCTTGAAGCTGATTTGATTTGTTCATATTATTTCCTAATGCAGTTTTTTGTTTGACAGGGTTAAAAACCTAATCTTTGTTTTGTAAGTGCAACTCCTCTTCAACACGGGGGATTTCTTTTTAAGTGGCATGAGCATAGTTTGCTTATTGTGCCTAGAAAGTCATGTCTGATATTGCTATAGGACCAAATATTTGAAAGTAAAGCATCCATATCTTCACACATGATGAAAAGGTAAATTTAACATATTAAAGCTGCTGTGGTCAGATATGACTGTGCATATACGACTATGTGATGAATTAATTATCTTCAAGAAGAAATCACGTGAATAATAAAGATTGCTCAGTCCAGAATTTTTAACTCATAGGTGTCCACTGATGAAAGCATGTAATAGAGGTTGATGATGAATGTATAGTACACACAAATGTTTCCTTTCTTATCTTTAACCTTTTAACACTACAGGATGTACATTTACATCCTGAAGGTTCGGAATTTTAATGTAGGGGGATTGAGGATTGATCCTGTTCCATATAATGCGGATACTGTTTCTTACAGCCTACACCTGCCCAAAACAACTCCAATTAACAGCACCACTGATTAGAGATGTTAACTCTTTAAAAAAAAAACCTCAACAGCAGAGAATGTAAGGTTACATCTTGCACATTCGGGGTGTGTATGGAGGGAGATTGCAGATAGATCACCCTCCATACAACGTGGCTGTTGACTATCTCTTACCAGCGGCAACAGCTCCAATAAGCCGCTCATCATAGCTGTTAACTTTTTAAATCTCACTGTCAATTCTGACAGTGGCATTTAAATCCCCCAGCCAATGTTCCAGGGTCCTGTACAGTCCCCCAGTGATGAGATTGCAGGGAGACGTGTGGGTGTCATGGCACCTGTGGGACATCTGAAAGGCCCCAGGGCTGTTATAGCAGAATGCCCGAGGCATGGCCTGATAGAGTTCCTGTTCGATTGCAGGAGCGATCAAGGCATCAAAAGTTCTTGTTCCCTCTGGGGACTAAAAAAAAGTAAAATATAAGTTTAAAAACGTTTTACTAATTATTAACCTATCAAAAAGTTGCATGTACTCCTGAATAATACCAACAGAAACACGATTAAATTAGGTTATATCTGAATCTTTGGCCTGATCATTGTGTTTCTGGGAGTAGGGTTGTTTTTGACTCAATGATGCCAAACACCATTGAGTGAAGTTATGTGTGGGTTATTCTTTATAGGATAGGTTCCGCTGAGAAATTTTTGGAATGGGTTAAACTGATCTATTCAATGCCAGGGGCAAGAGTGAGGGTAAATAGCTATATTTTGGGATGGATGGTATTAGAGAGGGGTAAAAGGCAGGAGTGCCCCCTTTATATATTTGGGAACTGTGGTATCTTCCGAGCCTCAAGACTATATTTCTGCCAATTTTCTTTCATTGGTATGAAACTTTGAGGGTAAAACCAAGATCTGGAATTATCTGCCATTGTTGATAATTGGCAGGGGAAATCGTATTAAAATGGTTTTGCTGTTACAACTTCTTTATATACTTCAAAACTCTGCAGTTTGATGATAATGATATTTTTTAGACTCCACCTGATATTTAGGGTTCTATTATGGAATAAGAAATCTGCTAGGATTAAATTGGAGACCCTTCAAAGGGATAAGTGATCTGGTGGATTGGTAATTCCAAATATTGCAATATTTTTTTTTTTCATCTCAATTGGAACTGTTGAAGTGGTGAGGAAAAAGAAATAGTATTTGTTTGAATAGTAAGTTAGTTTCTAAAATGACAGATTGTAGCCCCCTATAACGGTATGTGAGGGATGAAAGGAAGAAAAAAGGGACTATGCCCAACAATTACTTTAATAACTAAATTTTGGAATAAATTTAAGCAGATTTTGCAACTAGATGGATTTATTGGTTTCAGGACATTTTGTCCAATTTTTTTTGTCCAATCTACATTTCGTCCAATTGCTTTCCTCATCCAGTAAGACATTTGACAATTCACCATTGTTAGTGCAAACAAACTATTTGCTATATGCACCCAGATTCCAAAAAAAAAAAGAGCTCACATTTACTGGGATCTTGCACCTGTCCACTCTCTCAAAGTCACTCTTCCTAGTCAAACCATACTGCCCAGTCACAGCGGCTCCATCAGAACAAATCCAAAAGAATAGGGTACTTGGTTATCTTGGAGAAAGTGTACTGCTTTTATTAAAGTATTCGTGCCATAAAATACAGGAGTTCACAGAGTATGCGTTTCAAACCCTTAAACCATGAACTGGCTTCTATGCTAGAGGGGGGATTATTTAGACAAATTCTCAATTTTTCTGGACTTGGAGGTCTCCTCACCTGGGAGCCTTTCAAATGAGGTTTTGAGCCTAGTAGACTTAAACTTTTTAAGAACCTCCTTGAATGAATTAATGACATGGAATTTCTGCAAAAAGGAGAAAGTATGTTGAAGAAGAAAAGAATGTAGTATTTCGGATGTGCTTGCAAATCTCCTATTACCCACTCAGAGAATTTCTTCCAGACATTAACTACTGAGGGGTCGATGGGGATCTTCAACAGTTTATAAATAACTCTCAACAGTGTTATCGGGGAAGGTTCAAGAGCTAAGGATTCCCAGAATCTGTTACAGGCTTTGCAAGGACCCATAATCAGAGGATCGAAGCTGCCTGATCTGTATTTATTCTTGACTGGGAACCAAAGATCCCCCAGCAAGGATTATACTAGAAGATACAATAAGGGGTATCTAGAGGGGTGGTTCAGGTCCATCCAATGACCCAGCTGCACCGCCTAATAGATGTCGTTGACACAAGGTAGAACAATCCCTCACTCCGAGCGCCTTCTTATCATTAAACTGTAAGCTAGACATGGTCTCCTCTGTCTGCAGACATAGCCGTATAAACCATATGGAGTATTTTAAAGAAAGTCTTTGGCAGGAAGATTGTGAGCATATGGAGTTTGCAATGGATTATCGAAAGTACATAGGACTTTAAAATGTTCTTTCTACCAAACCAGGAAATGAAAGGCAGATCACAGCAGTGAAGCTATGTCTTGACCTGAGCTATCAAGAGCAGAAAATTGCAGGAACAGAGGTCCTTGGCTTTCTTGGGGAGGTTAATACCCAGGTAGTCTATTGATGTGTCTGACCATGAAAAGGGTGAACTGGATTTCAGAGAATTACAATGGGTGCTGGGAATTGAAATATTAAGAATTGTGGATTTGGAAAAATTGATTTTAAAATTCAAGAAGGCTCCAAAGTCCTCAAGGAGTGATGCAAGTCTGGGGATACCCTTTTTCAGGATCAGAGACCACAAACATAATTTCGTCTGTGAAGGCAGCAGCTGGTAAAGTGTAGGGTCCGAAACTCAGGCCTTTAATGTTTGGATCCTGCCTCACCCTCTGGAGGAGAGGTTACATCACTAAAATAACAAGAGTTGGGGACAATGGACAACCTTGTTGAGTACCATTTCGGATATCAAATGGTGGGGAAAATGTTTCATTAATTTTCAGTCTCACATAAGGTTTTGCATACAAGGAAATGATTACAGAAATGAAAGGTAGGGGAAAATTAAACTGACAGAGGACTCTCTCCATAAAAATCCAGTCCACCCTATCAAAAGCCTTTTCACCATCAGTTCCCACAAAGACCAAAGAAATGTTATGAATTAGAGTGTATCTGGAAGCATGTAACAACCTAAAGCAGTTATCCCTGCCCTCCCCTTTACAAAGTCGGATTGTTCTATTTATCAGTGATGAAATGTAGTCTTCTACTCTTTTAGCTAACAATTTAGCCCATAACTTGACATCCAAGATTATTCACAAAATTGGCCTGTAGCTACTACATAGTTCAGGGTCTTTGCTATCCTTCTCAATAAGTGTGATGTGTGCCTCATAGTATTGTTTTGGTAGAGCTCCTCCCTGTAGTAGAGCATTGAAAGGATCTTTCAAACACAGGACTAGAATTGTTTTAAATGATTTATAGTATACTATAGACAGGCCATTGGGGTCAGGACTTCTTCCGGGTCGGCAGGAGTCTAGGATTCTCTTAACCCCAAGGGATGATACCATGGCAAATAAAACATTAGCCTTGTCATCTCCCAATATGAGGAGGCGTTATGTATTCAAAAACGAATTTATCCTCTCTTTTGTTTTATGTGCATGAAGAGGAACGTCTTAATCCTTGAAATTATATAGTCCCAAGTAGAACTGCTGAAATTCTCTGGCTATCTCCGGGGCTGAGGATACTGATTTACTTGATTGTTTCTTTATTGATTTGATAAAGTTTCTCATGCTAGCTTTCTTAATCAAGGAGGGCATGCGCTTACTTCCTCTATTACCATGCGCATAGACTACCTGTTTAAGAAATAAGTGCTTCTTTGAAATTTGGATTCCAAAAAACTTCGGAGTTCATGCCTCAGGGATGTCAATTCCTCCAAATTGCTTTTAGTTTGGTAGAGTTTAGCCACCTGTTCTAATTTTGGTTTCTGAGAAAGTTTTGTTATCTATTTCCTTTTGTTGCTGGTTTTTAACTTTAGACCCCAAAGCAATCAACAGGCCTCTCACGAAAGCCTTATGTGCTTCCCAGACACAAGGAAACTCTGGGTGGTCTGTAGAATTTACCGAAAAGTACTTCTGAACTAGCTCAGTTAAATGAGCCCTCTTTTGATTGAGTCCAATAGGAAGTCATTAAGTCGCCACCTCTATTCCTGGGGGACCTCCCGGAAGAGACGGATGTCTATATGCAACAGAGCATGGTCCGAAACTCTCAACAAACTGTCAGCGTTTGTTGGTGATTCTGATGGATTCATCCGATAGCCATTGCGGTCATTTTGCAGATTTTTTGAAAAGGATGATTTGTTCATCTGTATTCCATGTGATTTATTTGATTTCCTCCCATAATTTGCCAGGGGCTTTTCCAATGGTGCTGAGCGCTTCAAATCGGCTATTCACTTCGGCTGCATATCGTGAAGGGATGTTGTTTACATCGAAACGGCATATTGCTGGTGACCTTTTGATGTTTTTGAATCTGAGCTTCATTTTTGAGACTAGAAGCTGATGATCGGAGCTGCAGTCTGCACCCAGAAGTATCCTCATGGCCAGAATTGAGATTTCTAACGCAGTTAACAGAGGAAGTAGTCATTTGATTTCAGTGCACGCCATGTGGGGCTGTTCATGTGTACAAATGGCGTTTTGATCCTCAAACCCTGTGTTCATGATCAATAGTCAGTTTTCTGTGCAACATTAGATCATACGGTCACTTGCATTATTCCGTTCACCCAATCCGAATTTGGCAGTGATTGGTAAGTCTTCTCCAGAGCTGATTTTTGCATTGAAATTCCTTGTTATAAAAGTGATATCCTTGACAGGTGTCTAATTGATTGCTTGCTGAAGATCAGCATAGAATTTTTCAATGTCCTGATCTGTTGCATTGGTTGTGGGTACATAAACTTTCAGAATTGTGATCGAGGGAGGTTTCCCATTGATGCATATGGATATGATCCTATCGTTTATGGCATTGAAACAATGGACAGCTTTGGTGACTACTATGTTTGCTATGATTGCCACTCCATTGCATCTGATGGTGTCATTGCCCGAGTAGAAAACGGTGTAATCATCGCTACTGAAAAAAAACGTTGCCTGTCCATTGAAGCTCACTAATACCTAGCAGGTCAATGTTGAGCTGTTCCATTTCATTTTTTAGGATTTCCAATTTTCCTGTGTTCATGCCATGGACGTTCCACATGCCGATGTTGTGAATCTTTGAGAAACAGAAAGAAAACCTTTTGCTTGCAGCTGCATCATCTGACCCGTGTTCCCTAATGGTTTTGTTCTGCCAGCTTCATTAATGCCAAGTTATTCAAGTTTCTTCCTTGTTCTTCCATCGTGGCTTTAACGGTGCCTTCCAGCCCAGGGAGCCCGCCTTCCAGCATCATATTTGGACTCATTTGGTATTGATCCATAAAGTATTTTGGCAGCGGTAGTGGAGTATTTTGCAATTGCTTTCCCCTCCTCTCTCCATTTATCTGGGTTTGGGACCAACGTGCAGCTGTCACAAAGATGAGAGAGGTTATATCCTTGGAAAGGGGAATATATCAAAAAAGAGTCTGTTTAACTAAGTTTGAGGAAATTTGGGGAAGATGGTCTGATGTATATAATGAATAGTTCATATTGAGTGCTGGTTACATTGAGTTATTGTAGAAAAGTTGATCGGATTTAGAGAGAGTGAAAGAGAGAGGTGAGAAAGTAGAGCAGATTTAGGTTTGTTGTTTTTCTTCTATGTGTCTATTTTTTTGTGGGGAGGGGAGATTATCATTTGTTTAAATATAGTTATAATTAATTTAATTGTTTGGGTGGAGTAATTAAGTTTTGTGTATATTATGCTTATGCATGTAAGAATGTGTCGAAAGTAAGGGATAATTGTATTCAAAAATATAATTTCAATTAAAATGATCTGATTAGACAAAAAGTCACTGGTCAGATGACACATGGAGTATTGTGTACAGTTTTGGGCATCAGTACTCCAAAAGGACATATCAGAACCTGAGCGGGTTCAAAGGCAGGCAAGTAAATTAATAAATGGAATGGTTAGACTACAATAAATACTCAGAAAGGTTTTAAATGTTGGAGTTATTTAGTTTGGAAAAAAGATGACTGATGGGTGAGCTAATAGCTATGCATAAATATATTGGGGCTTAACCCTTTCCAATCCACTGTCTGACCTCTGAAGACATTATGATTTAGGGCTGTACAGCGCTGATGTTGGAAGACGTCCGTCGGGGTTCTCTTACTGTATATTGCCAGCCTCTCTGCTATATGAGCCTATCCAACGTGTCACCTCATGCAGTACTGGCTTTAGCCAGTAGATAGCGCCATTGTATAATAGCAGAAAAAGAGTAAGCCCCCTAGGAAAACCAGAATACAAATTGGATTGGAAAGGGTTAATACAGGGATCTCTCTCATGATCTATTTATACCAAGGACTATGACTGTAACAAGGAGCCATCATCTATATCTAGTGGAAAGAAAGTTGCTACACTGGCATAGAAGGGGGTTCTCTTCTATAAGAGCAGTGAGATTATGGAACTCTCTGCCTGAGGATGTAGTAATGGCGAATTCAATAAAAGACGGCCTGGATGCTTTTATTGAGTGTAACAATATTACATATTATAGTCAATGCTGCATGTTATAGTCACTGTTTACTTCAGAAAAGTTGTTGATCCAACTCTAACTTTAGAGTCTGTAATGTCATTGCTTTAATAGGTAACCGCATTTCCCTGGCATTGTCAGTGGTAGGATTTCTGTCCATGGGAGTGTGTATGTTTAATCACTTAAGTGGAAGTTGGCTGATCTTCTGTATATAATAAAATGTATCCATTCTGACAATATCCTCCACCCTTTCTTGCCAGTTGATAATGAGATTCTTCTCCCTCAAAAGGTTGTTCAATGCACCCCATTCCTCTTTGGAAAAATTCCGGTAGAGATGAAATTCTCCTGTATTAATCTGGTCTAGAACCTTTTCAATGCTTATAATCACCAAAGATTTATAAAAATCAAAAGGGTGATAATATTTAGGGTGAATAATAATAATAATGTTTGCTTGTATAGCACCAACATATTCCACAGTGTTTTGGAAATTGGGGAGACAAACAAAATGAGTCATACCATATAGTATTAAATTGATGCAAATCTTGTACAAAAGGGTTGAGGGTCCTGCTCACAAGAACTCACAGTCTATAAGACAGTACACACATAGGGTTCTATACATGTATGTATATATAAATATATGCATAGACATAAAGCTGTATGAGTTGATCACCTGCCATGTATGCAAATAAGCAGATAAGAGGTGCAATGGGGTGTATAGGGAATGCATTAGAAGAAGAAAGATTTCCAAAGAGGATTTTAAATTCAGAGTAGATGGAGAGGTGTTTAGATTAGGGAATATGATAGGCATCTTTAAAAGATGTATTTTTAGGGCAAGCTTAAAGCTGTGGTTGTTCATAATTAGCCTGGTTGTCTGGTGTAGTGCATTCCAGAGAACTGGTGAGGCTCGGGAAAAATCTTGGAGACGTGAGTGGGAGGTACAGGTTACAGAGGAATTCAATATTGTTGTGAGGTGACCAAAGATAGTTGGGGAGAGAGACTTAAAGAGGTGGGAGGGAATAGGGTCATTAATGCAGCTAGTAGGGCAAGAAGAAGAGAGAAGTCTGGAGACTTCTTCTTTTGCTATTGGGTTAAATGTTGAGAGTGAACTAGAGGAGGTGCAGGAGAGAAGGGGATCAAAGCTAATCAAGTGCTGAGAAGTTTTTTCCTTCTGGATGTTGTCAATTTTCTCTTTGAAACAAGCTTCCAGATCTTCAGTGCCGAGATCCGGCATAGGGGGCTGTATTTTAGGCCAGAGTATGCAGTGAAAAGTGTCAAAGAGTATTTTGGGGTTCTGGGATAGTGAAGATATAAGAGAAGTAAAGTAGGCTTGTTTGGTATGATAAAGGACAAAGTTGTATGCTTTAACATGAATTTGTAGCAGAGGAAAGCTACAGACATTTGTGATTTTCTTAACATGCATTCGGCACATCTAGAGCACTGCTGGGGGAAGCATATTTGAGGCGTGAGCCAGAGTTGCTGCAGTCTGCATCAGGAGGGTTGGATCATGGAGGGTGATGCTTCATTCAGTACAGTTTTAAGAATTTTATTGCAGCGCTCAGCAGCCAGATCATCACAAGAGAAGTAAGAGATTGAGAATAATAATGACTGTAAAAAGTCTGAGAATTGGTAAGTGTAAATGGCCTAAAAATTTCTGCATGTTTGGTAGGTAGGAGTTAGAGATGAGCGAACACGTTCGGCCCCGCCCCTTTTTCGCCCGAACACCGAACTTTGCGAACACTTCAGTGTTCGGGCGAAAAAGTTCGGGGGCCGCCGTGGCAGCGCGGGGGGGTGCGGCGGGGAGTGGGGGGGAGAGGGAGAGAGAGAGGGCTCCCCCCTGTTCCCCGCTACTGCCGCCCGCGCCGCCGCGCATCTCCCCGCCCCCCGGCGGCACCCGGACACTTACGCGCGAACACTGCAGTGTTCGGCAAAGCGGGTGTCCGGGTGCGGATGTGTCCGTAACGGACACGTTCGCTCATCTCTAGTAGGAGTGTCATAGAATCATGGAATCATAGAATGGTAGAGTTGGAAGGAACCTCCAGGGTCATCGGATCCAACCCCCTGCTCAGTGCAGGATCACTAAATCATCCCAGACAGATATTTGTCCAGCCTTTGTTTGAAGACTTCCATTAAAGGAGAACTCCCCACCTCCCGTGGCAACCTGTTCCACTCATTGATCACCCTCACTGTCAAAAAGTTTTTTCTAATATCTAATTTGTGTCTCCTCCCTTTCAGCTTCATCCCATTGCTTCTAGTCTTTCCTTGTGCAAGACTCTGTTCTGTATAGGTAAGGAGAATCCACCAGCTTCTCTGACATTTTCTGTTTTATTAAATGACTCAGTTGTACCTGATCTCTTGTACCTCACATCTGGCTTGTTTGACTATACTCTGATACCCCCATCTCATTGAACTATCGTCACCTCAATGTTCTAAGATTTGCTTTCTGTCATCGCCGTTCCTGGTAAGCATATTTCCAACCCATTCCAATGGTATCATGTTTACACCTCTGCTTCAGGGAATTAAATATGGTACTAGCTTCGGGCAGCAAAAGCCCAGGGCTAGCTTAGTTTTCTGTTTCATGATTCAGGCAATACAAAAATGCCAATAATCATCATTAGCAAAAATATATCCCTCATCATAATTTGAAATCATGTATTCACTTTCACAAAGCAATGACGAACTATAACAGCCCATCTTCGTTACGTACATTTATCAAGAGACTCGTGATGTAGAAAGCCTTTGCTCGCAGACTTTTTGTCAAGCGAATGATGCAGATGTAAATAAATGTATTTCCTAAACAATGCCACTGAAATGGCACATTTGCTAAAAGCTGGGGATGATCATGTCTTCTCTTATTCAATTACCGAGCTTTAAAAAAACATTAGACAAATAACAGGAAATCACGCTCTGAAGCAAGATAATGTAATCAGTCTTCAATTATAAAAGCTTCAGACAACAAATGGAACTGGAAGATGAAAAACTGAAAGTTATCTATCATTTTATATTCAAATTGTTTTGTTTTCCTCACCAACATAACACATTTAAAACAGGAATACATTTGAACTGGGACCAAATATCAATGTCTGTTTATATTAAATTTCGCATACACAGCTATTTCAAGTTGTGAAACAATCCTGTATGGCTCCACGAATTCATTAAATTTACAATGTACAACATTACTTTAGAGTCAATTTTAAGACGTCCAAACGGCTTTAGAGAAGGTGTTTGAAAAAGAAAGTTATTAAAAAAGTACACAAGTTTATCATTTTTATTGTACTGATAAATTCCAATGCCTGTCACATTCTTTGAAATAGTTTTCCTATTTTTTTCTTATTATCTCAGATAAATAAGTAATTACATTGGTAGGATAATCCTAGTATATAGGGGCACTTCGACTTTACAGAGGGTACTGTGAGTGCTGTGGATAACAGTGGGGGCATTAGGATATATTAGGATAATTTTGGCTTATTATAGGTACTGAGGCTCTCTAGTGACACTGTGACTGGCAGCTTACTGAGAGTCCTATGGCTGGCAATGAGGAAATGTGGCTTAGTAGGACACTACTGCTTAGCAGGGGCATCAAGGCAAGCACTGAAGACTCCTTGGTAGAGATGAGCGAGTATACTCACTAAGGCACATTACTCAAGCGAGTAGTGCCTTAGCCGAGTATCTCCCCGCTCGTCTCTAAAGATTCAGGGGCCGCCGCGGGTGACAGGTGAGTTGCGGCAGGGAGCAGGGGGGAGGCGGGGGGGAGAAAGGGAGAGCAAGATCTCCCCTCCGCTCTCCCCCGCCGCTCCCCCCCCCCCCCCCGCCGGCCCCCGAATCTTTACAGACGAGCGGGAGGATACTCGGCTAAGGCACTACTCGCTCGACTAATGTGCCTTAGCGAGTATACTCGCTCATCTCTACTCCTTGGATAATATTGAGGGCACTTTGGCTGATTGTGAATAACTTCAGAAGCATTGAGACTCACACTGGAAGTTTTTTTGGATAGCACTGGGAGTACTTAAAGGGGTTATCTACCATTGAATTCAATAAAAACAGTGGCTACATTACCAATTCAGGCCACTGTAATGTGTATGAAGGTATTTGCTTCCTGCTCTGTTCATACTGAAAGTTGCCAGGGGAATAGCTCATCGGCCACGATTCTGAGCAGTGGACCCCAGCCAATTGACTATTGCTGACCTGTCCTAAGGATAGATCATCAATATTCTGTCATATTATAGAAGGTCTACTAGCTACATTTACACATAAATAATTATCCCAATGCAAACTAATGATTAGATATCAATATCAGCTAATGAGGTTTTGGTTGTAATGGCAAATTTGAGTCAGAACTAAAATAATATTACCGACCATCTGAGGTCTCTTCCAAAGTAATGTAACACTCAACCTTTGTAAATTGTCACTCTCATAACTTCTATTGATGTAGCATTTAAAGGCAGCTTACCTTTATATCATTACTAGAAATGTGCAGTAGGTTTACCTGTTCCTGGCAAAGTCAACCATGCATAAAGTGTCATTTCTACTCTACCACTCTTCATAGGCACAGCACTGTGGTAATTAAATAAATCACTCAAATTTCATAGCTTACATTATGTAAAATTAACTATTGCTGATGTTTTGTTTCACATACTGTAGTAAGGATAATGTGCCAATTAAAGAAAAAGGGCAGCTAAAAACAGCATTTCTATTTTTGCCTCTTGTCGATGAGAACAGAATAGTGTCAATTTAAAACAATAGTATAAGTTCTACCTTCTGTGCTGTCAGCCTATCATATTGAAGTATAGTGGGAGGTGATTATATAGAAGAAGAGGACCCATATTTGCCCACAATGTCAATAACTACGATACTCTAAGAATTAGCTATCAATTGAAGACAAGGAATTAGAATAATCATAATGATAGTAATAACTATCACTTTCTGGCCTGCAGCACCATTATATATTTTGAGTTAGAGTATGTATTTTATTTAGCCTTCGCAAAACTCAGTCTAAAAACCTCAATTCTTAAACCTATCTCTATCTGTAAGACAACTAGCTGCAGCACAAAACTTCCTCCCCACAGTGTATTGTTGCAGTAGGAGGCCAAGCCCACTAAGCTCAGGCCTTAGCAAAGCAATTCCCTGCCAGTCATTTAGCAGCTGAAATCTGTAGGATCAGGAGGAAATTAACACTTGCAAGAGTTAGTTTTTTATACTTAGTGATTTTATTTAAACAAAAAATTTAGGTTTGTACTAAAAATGTATGTTGCGTATAGTATTAGTAATTAGTGAACTTTCGAAAAGTTTGTTTCGGCCAGTGGACCAAGCTTTTGAAAAAAGTTTTGTTTGGTCCGGTTCAAATTAGTTTAAACCACTCTGGAAGTTCACAAAAATCCCTAAAACCGGTGTATAACAGAGAGAGTGTTATACTAGTTTTTTATGACTCTTTGACAGTGTTATACACCAGTGTTCAGGACTAATGTTGAGCGAATCAAACCAGTAGAACATTGCTTCGGGTACAACTTTGCTGAAAGCTCAGTTCAGGTATATGCCAAAACCAAGCTTTTAGCAAAGTTCTGTCCAAAACAAGGTTCTACTAGCCATTCCACCCTAAGCCAATGCTTCCTAGAAGCCCAACGCAGCAACCAGCAAATATGTAGCACATACAAAGAATAATTTTGCCAATATTATATAGACCATCTCCCCCAGATGGAGAGAAATTGGTTTTCTCTAGTTATAGAGCGATTGTCCAATTTGTCAAGTTTAATAGTTGTCAAGAGATGGGACAACTACTGGGCTACTTTTAGTACGTCCTCCGAGGCCATAACTGAAACCTAGTGTTCCTAGCAGCATATACTGGTCCACTAATAAATGCTAATAATTATTTTTTCCTACATTTATAGACTTTGAGCCAATGTAAACAAGTATGCATGATTTATGGTAGGGGGCAGATGAATCAAGTAAATCTTGGAGATATTTGACATAACATCTCTTCATCACTGGCTACTATTCTAAAACAAATGAATCAGTGTGCCAGTGTAGATTTTACATTTAACACATAATTCTTCAATTTAATTTTACATAACATATCCGGTATAAATCGAGATTGAAACATTAAAAAACTCTTGCAAGATTTCAACCAGACTCTGTATTTCAGGAGCACGCAGATAATCCGGCAGACAAACACAGTGGGCAAGTTTTTCTTCTTTTTGCAGGTCTCCCAGAGCTTGCACAGTAGGTCAATAGGTATCTCCTATGAGATGTCTAGAGTATACAGGTTGTCTGCTCCAGGAATAAGGCTTTTACATGCTCATTTGTGGCTGGATCAGTCCCACAGAAGCTATTGATGCTCAATTGTAGTAAATTGAAAACAATACAATCGTATTCAGTCTCTCTGCATTGCTTTGTTCTCACAGTTTTAAAGTTATTAGAAATATTATCGCTTAAGTTGAAGCAAAACCGAAAACAGGTGGATGATTCATACAAAAATGAGTTATTTTTTTACTTCTGCAAAAAAAAAACAATAAAACAAATGTCCCTGACATAACTGGTGCAAAATTAAATTAATAGGATCTCTTTACAAAATTCTCACATCTCTTTTATTTATCAAAGTTTGTAAAAAAAAAAAAAGGTAAATGGAATTTACTTAATGGGGTATTCTTATCATGGGCATTGATGGCCATATCTATAGAATAGGCCATAACTGTTTGATAGATGGGACTGCCACTTCTCTAGAACAGGTGTCTCTCATCCTCATCCTGGCTCAGCTAAAGTGCACTTGAATGTTACCGTATGTAATGAATCCCCGGCAGCACCAAGCTTTTAAAACTATTATTTAATGGATTTTCGATTCTCAGCCAATCGTGGCTGAGATTAGAATACCAGTGTGGCTGAGGCCATCAGTGGATAATGCAAACAGTCAAACTGGCTGCTCTGGGTAATTTCTGTAAATCCTATAGAAGTAAATGGTAGTGATGTAAATAGTGTAGCATGGTGAGCTATGTGGTATCCACAACTCTGGAGTTATAGTAAAAATACAGTTCACTGTGATACGGTTTCTGTTACTTCAATTCACTTCTATCGCAAATAGAATAGAACAGATAGTTTGCCTGTTTTTGTAGTCCACTAGTGCCCAATCATGGCTGAGCTGGGAATACCCCTTTAATTATAAGCTGTTGCTGCCAGGGATTCATTATTACTCTATAATTTAAATATAGTGCAGTGCAGTTTAAAACAAGGGCCATACGCTAAACTTTCATCTCATTAGAAAGAGTTTTTGAATCTTTTTTTTGGTTACCAAAGTCCGAATTGAAGGAGAAGTATAAAGAGTAGGTTTAGTATTTCTTCACACTGGGAGTATGGGTTCTTTTTTTATACAGGATTCATGATAAGAAGAATATGATACAGGATGTCATAATGATATATTTGATAAATCTGATTTGACCCCTCATATGACTCAAAATGCATTGGCAGGTTGCTGGCATTTCAAACTGGCTAAGATAAAAAAGCAATAGAAAACTCACAAAAAAAACAATTACAAGTATGAACAGACCTAAAATGATGAATCACATACAGTAGATTCCAATTTTGTCTGTACAGTCATGTCCGACTCTTGAATACTCAGTAGGCCAGTTCTCTCTTGCTTTTCTATTCTCTACAGCTCTTTTCAATTGCCTGATGTCCACTCCCATCTTGATGGTGTCCAGCCAACGTGTATTTTGTCTTCCCTATTTCTTTTCACCATTGTCCGTTCCAAGAAACATCTCTTTTTCCAGTGAATTCATCCTTATCACATGTCCAAAGTACATCAGTCTCCTTTTCATGATCTAGCCTTTCAGGGACACCTATGGGTTGATACGGTCCAGGACAGCTTTGTTGATGACCCTATCTGACCAGAGGATTTGTAGAAGTTGTCTCCAACAGCAAAGCTTGAGAGCATCAATTTTTCTTCTGTCTGCTTTCCTCAATATCCATGTCTCACAGCCATATGTTCCAACCAGGAAGATGATGGTTGTGATTAACCTTTGTTTGATGATGACTGAAACATCTTTGCACTGGGTCCATTCTCACCATACAGTACATACAAGCATTTAAATGCTGCATCAAATTGCCTAGATGCATAACCTGAAGCTACTGGTCTACAGTCCAAAATCGATAACACCGCCAACTACCTACCATATGCTATTTTTACAATTGTCTTCGTATGTGTCAGAGTGGCCTTTGGGTCTTCTCAGTGATTAGGACCAGGTACAAGCTCTACATTTGCACCCCTTATGGCTGAAGCCCTGAAACTGACTTGTGGGAATGTAGTCTAAACTTTAAATTCACCTTAAATTTCTTTCGAGTGAGTCTAAAAAGCACATTTCTTAATTTATTCCTATGTTTTCATGTTTCAGATAACAATAACTAACTGTGGTTAGTTTTACTGCCGTCTGAGTCCTTTTCGAGATATCATTCAGCTTTCTCAATTTGAAAACTGAGTGTTCGTAGAACTTGGGTGGTCTTGTGGAAACATTTTAACATTATAAAACTGTATTTTTTGTAGTATCAATTTAATAAATTCGGATTCAATTAAACCACTATTGATATATTTATAGCCTTTTAGGCCTTTCTTTGGATGTGGGTCTTTACTTTCTTTCTAGAAAAAGTAAAACAGATGTCTAAGCCTATGGTAGACGTTATAGTTGGTTTTTGATTTGATGGGCATTGCTAGTTAAAGATTCTATAAAATAATTGGGTTGTGATATTGCATATTTTATTATAATATGTCAGGGCCAAACAACATTCTTGAAAAAGACTTAGGGAACTGTAAGGATTATGTTAGATTTATTGTTTTATTGTTTTGCGCTGTGAATTGCATACAACCTGGCAAAATGCTTTGCTGTTCAATTAAATGCATCTGTTTGACTTGGCAGAAGTGAAAATTTGCTGTAGGCCTACAGTGTTTTTAGATGCTAAATAAAGGTCATGAAGCTGTACATATACAGCGCTTGGGAAGAAGTATTTACCCCTTTCCAGATGTCCCCTATTATTAGATAAGCGTTGCAGAATATGTTTGCACTATATAAAGATTATTATTCTTCACAACAATTAGATTGCATTTTTTACATGCAATGTAATGTTAGACAAGTAAACACACAACACATTTTTAACATTATGACTCCTTTTTATAATGGAACAATGGGCATGATTAGTATATTTTGCTAAGCAATAAAGATGAGATTAGGCAGACATGAGATTCTTAGATTATTGGGGATGGGGAAGTTGGAGATCAATGATGTTCATGGCCTTAATTAGCACAAACAAAGTCAGGCTGCATTCCCACAAACGTATATCGGCTCGGTTTTCATGCCGAGCCGATATACGTCGTCCTCATCTGCAGGGGGAGGGGAGGATGGAAGAGCCAGGAGCAGGAACTGAGCTCCCGCCCCCTCTCTGCATCCTCTCCGCCCCTCTGCATTATTTGCAATGAAAGGAGGCGGGGCGGGAGCGGGGCTAAGTTCCGAGAATTAGCTCGCCCCTGTTCCGCCTCTCCCCATTGCAAATAGTGCAGAGGGGCGGAGAGGAGGCAGAGAGGCGGCGGGAGCTCAGTTCCTGCTCCTGGCTCTTCCATCCTCCCCCCCTGCAGATGAGGACGACGTATATCGGCTCAGCGTGAAAACCGAGCCGATATAAGTTCGTGGGAATGCACCCTCAGACCGTATATTCAAAGGGCAGTAAAAGCATATATGTGTCTATCTTTAACCCAACATATACCAAAATGCATTGCATGGGAAGTTAAACCTGAAAAGGTGTTTGAGTCCAATGGAAGCCTCGATGGATGCCAAACATAGGTCAACCATCTGTCATCCATAGACTGCCATGTTAAAAAAAGAATGCATATAACATATGCGTTTTTTTTATTGGATGAGACAAGATTGTATTGAATTTGGATCATAACAAATTATATAACTTAATACAATTCAAGAAAAGTTAAGAGAGGACAGAAGAAGACAACTGTGGCTGCGGTGCAAAAGAAATCAATCGTGAAGGATGCAACAACACTTGCAAGCACCGTGAAATATGCCAACAATTATACAAATTTTTTATTGTATAAATGCTATAATTACTTAGGGCTTCTCTTAGAGTCATATGATCTCTGTAGTCACACTGTCTACATCAGGTTCCTACTGGAGGAGGCACCACAGATATCCATGTTCTGCCACCATCACTAATCTTAATGTTAGCTGTATTTTCTTATTATTCAGGCATTGTGTATCACTATAATTGGTTTTATTTATTGTGCTGTTTTGTCACTGCACCTTGTATGGTGGTGGTGACACTGTGTAGTATTGTAGCTTAGACAAGTGCATGTTTAAGGCCAGCTGTACACGACCGGCTTGGATTCAGCATGCAGGAGCCTGCAGCGGAATCTGACCCTGTGCCCGGCCGGCATCCACTCGTACCTCTCATATCGTCTTATTTTCTGTACTGTGGATGGTGAGCCGTCTGACATGCGCATACAGATTTTCTGTTTAAACCCCTGCTTTTTCCGCGTCATTGCCTAGCATGTTATGGGCGATATTTGCTGCGGAATCCGGAGGCGGACGCCCGCTCCAGATTCCTCAATGCAAACATGCCCCTGTTCAGCCGGCCTAACTAACATTAACCTCAATGTGAAGCACTCTTATTTGGGCACCATACTGTATGGCACTTATAATTAGGCACTATATGCTATAATTCTTTGTAAGCTGCCTGATAGTACACCCCACATGGGACACCAAGAGAAGGTACCAAACTGAGCACTACCCAGCATAGGGACAGTCTGTTCATATCTACATGGGGCATGTCATTTCTGAATGTCTTTTAGTTCACATATGGGACTTGTCGAGGGATTAACAGAGTCATTATTTACCACCACCCTTGTTTTTAAAGAAAGGTTTGCACAATTTCCAGACTGGACACTTCCAATGCAGAAATTTAGGCTGTAAAATAATATAGGGCCTCATTTATCAAAGCTGTCTAGTAGTAAGACTATAGTTGTTGCTCATAGCAGAAAATTATGGCTCAACTTTCATTTCATATAGTTTGTGGTAAAATAAAAGCTGCTCTCTGATTGTTTGCCATAGGCAACAATAATAGTCTTAGACCTCGTTCACATGGGAGTGGTTTTAGCGCAGAATAGGCGCATGGAAAAATTGCAGCTAACTGCATGGAAAATCGTGTGAATAGACGATTTCCAGCTATCAAGTCCCAAGCTTAATTCGTGGTGAAATTGCCTGTTCACACGTACAGAAACTGCATGTTGCATGTTCTCCAGCTCCCATAGGAGTCTACGGAAACTCTTGCACATCATGCACCAAAGATAGGTGAGGTTTTATCTTTCTTACAGCATGGACCTTAGATGCATGTATTGCAGTCTCATGTCCTATCTTTTTTAGGTGTGAATTTTTTGCGAATCTTCAATTCCTTTATCTGAATGTTTCTATAGGAAACTGTTGTTCTATTAGATTAGTCCTTACTGTTAGAAACTTTTGATAAATGAGACCCATAGTGTTGCAATCCACCAGGGTTCTAGTGTAAAGGTTCTGACCCAATATTGATCCCCAAGGTTTAGCAGAAGACAATCTCATTTAAAGCTGAATTAGAATGGATCAATCATATTACCTATGAACATAATGATAAAATCACAATTAAGGCCTTAGTCAGATGAGCGTGTAAAACCATGCTACTATAGCAACCAATAGGCTGCTATGAAAGTGTTCACACAGACCTGTTTCAGAAACGCCGAATCTGCGCTTCTAAGAAAAAGCAGACAGCGAATACTGACTTGCCTGTCAGCTGCGTGGTGCGCGCTATGCAAGGTGCTTACCATAGGCTCCTAAGTGAGCCTTGGAAGCAAGCTGCCCACACCACGGATGTGCGACCAGAATGCTCCACGGAGCTAGAGACAGCTTGGCCACGTGATCTTTTCCTGCATGTCAGGAGCCTGGTTTACATGTTGCTTACCAGCGTGTAAACCACGCTCGTCTGACCACGGTTCAATTTTAAGCAGAAATGCACAAGTTTTGTATTGGCTGGTACTAGACCATAAGAATTGTCTTCTGTAGAGACTCAAGGCATGATATTCCAACACTAAATCCTGCAAGACCTTATAGCTTTACTAAACATCCCAGATAAGTCATTGGTCCTAATTACTTGGACCAGTAATTAAACCCTGCACTATAAGCGACAGATAAATTTGTATCTGAAAGCTGATAGAAGGAGGATTGATGTGTTCGAACTGTGATGATCCTGGACAGTGAGAGTAACAAACAGAGAAGTCCTGAATCATATAAGACCTGATATATCACTGGAGGGGAAGTTGACCCGGATCAGACTCACGTATTTTGGCCATGTAATGCGAGCAGAGTCGCTAGAAAAATCTATAATGATTGGACAGATCAGTAGCTAAAGAAGACCCGGCGCCAAAGAACACAATGGCGGATACTGTCAAAGCTGATACTGGCATGGATATCACACAACTGAAAGAAGAAGTACAAAACTGAAAAGCATGGAGGGTGCTCATCTTTGGGGTCGCCAAGGGGGGCATGAACAACTAAACTAACAACAACAAGCCTGGTAATAATAATCTTTATTTGTATAGCGCCAACATATTCTGCTGTTAATAAATTTGTCTCATCTGTTTGCACTTCCATATGCCAGATGAGAACCTACACAAGCTTCAAGCTGGAGTAGGTTTTTAGTATAATCTATGCCAGTTTCTACGGTTACATGTAGCTGTATGCGATCAAGAAGCCATGTGGGTTGGGTTTTCAAATAAGTTGATAATTGGCGCACAATTTGTCTAGTAATGCTACATTTTTACCCACAAATCTGCGCAGTCCTTAAAAATCTGATAAAAACTGCTTGCAGCCACGGCTACGTGGGACCGTATCATAAGGAGCTATTCACATGTTAGTATTTTTCTATTACTATTTTGTTAACCAAAACCAGGAGAACATACAGAGAGAAAGTATAATGGAAAGATTTGCGTTTCTTCTGTATTTTGGACCGGCTCCTAGTTTTGGCTTCCAAAATACTGATAAAAATACTGATGTGGTAATAAGCCTTTCCAGCTATACGTATCTGCAGGGTGTGGTTATTTTTTAGACTCTTTTACTTCCAGTATGCAAAGCCTTAGGCCTCAGTCACACGTGCGCATCGGCACCCGTACACCGGCGCCGATGCGCCCATGTGACTGACACCAGTAGATGGACGTACATAAAGACGGCCGTCTCTCTGCAGCGCTGGAGGAAAGAACATGTGACCGGCTTCATTGCCGGTCGTGTGTTCTTTCCTCCGACGCTGCAGAGAGACGGCCGTCTTCAGGTACGTCCGTCTCCTTCCTTTAGTCACAGGGGCGCATCGGCGCCGGTGTACGGATGCGCCCATGTGACTAAGCCCTCAGGCTGTATGCACAGGAGCAGAAATTCCATGGCAAGATTTCGCACAGAATTTCCGCCTGGGCACGCTGCCATAGGATTGCATCAGTTTATGCAATCCTATGCAGACAGCCGCGATTTGATCGCGTGAAAAGACGCGCAGTCAAAAAATTGTTGCATGTCCTATTTCTGCACAGAAACGTCACGGCTGACCCGATTGCTCTGCTTTGCCCATGTATGGCTGTGCGCCAGCCGTCACACCGCAGAGCAGAGAGTAGACGCCGGAGGAGGTGAGTCACGGGACAGTGCAAGGGCATGGGTCGCATGCCACTGCGAGAATTCTCGCAGTCGGAATTTGACCTTGCCATCTGCATTCACTCTTAGAAGGAACAGTATTTAGAAGTGCCTTAAATGCATACGAGATTATCTACTGTACTTTCATCATTACTGGTAGCAAGCCGGTAATGAGAGCAAATGGGTTCAAGAATCACCTTCACCCAGCAGTAACTGGTAGTCAGAACTTTACGAAAGTATTGATAATGCTTAAACCGCAGTGTTATGCCATAAAATGGAGTAAATTACATATGATTTTCAACACATATCAAATATTGGTCTAATAATTTAGGTTAAACTATTCTAAGTGTTATAAAATGCCGTACACAGGACTGCTTATGAGTTTTTTACATTCAGCACATCAGCGCCTACAACAGATAAAAACTTGTGGGAGATTAGAAAATACCCATCATTAAAATGAACCACTGCTGCTGATGGGATCATTTTTCTTGAACAAGATTTATACATTTGCTACAGGAAATATGAAAAAAAATCTGACTAACCAAGAAATAAAAAAGAAAAAAAAAATATTTGATGCAAGTCCTAACAGGATAAACGTTTAAATTTCTCAGCATGTTATTTAAATTCTGCACAGGGAGAATTTATTGTAATAGATCCTTAAAATGAACACCTGAAGGCATTTCAGGAGATGAAAAATAACTTCAAATATATATTTTAAAATTAGCTTGCTCATGATTTAAAAAGTACACCTAGCCTGGTCTGGAAATTTCTACAGGGTATTTGCCAACTAATTTATCCTTTAAATGAAAGCAATGATTTTTTCCAAGTAACTTGTCAATTAGTATACTAAAAACAACATAACATTCAATAACTAAAAATACCCTGCAGTTTGCTGAACTGGGGACATTCAAAGGAAAATGTAGGTAACAAAATGGATTGTGTTCATATACAGTATGCTAAAAAAAAACATGTGAGATATAAATATAAGGGCACATTCATATTTGTGCTGGAGGCTCCATTCAAAGCCTCCGGCACAGATCCAGCATGAAATGTTGGCTGCATGCTAGAAGCCGAACTGACCCCATTATACCGTCTGGCGCTGGTCGGTTCAAAATGCTTGCTCTGACGATGGAGTCAAGCAATGAAGATGAAACCGAAGTTATGACAGATGCCTACTACTACTACAATGTAAGAAAACGTTGTACAGCACAGTTCACAGTATTATACAGCTCTTTACAACTATCAAATTATATGGCACCAATGAACTGTGTGGCCCTACTGCTCCTCCATATGATTTTATTGCTTCTAGGAGAGAATATATTTGTAATACAGTGCTGTATAGAGTTGGATATAGCTGCACGTGGAGCACCTACATCTCTGTAGTATGGGCATCCATACATGTTCCAAGCACACAGCTTTGTCCTGCACAAGAGTCTTGAATCACATAGAACAGTCCCCATACCTTATTGCATTGCTATGCAGCTCCATATTTTGGGCCGTCAACTAAAAGCTTGTTCGGCAGAGCTATCTTTTACAATCAAGGGAGTAAATATAAAAGGCTGAGCTCCATAGCAAAATTTTGAATGAGGTTTCTTCAAGCAAGAATATTTACCAAAACCCTGTAAAAGTTCAGAAAACAATACACTGTCCTGCTGAATCACACTAAAAAAGCCACTAAGTGTGCCCTGATCCTTTCAGGCTTAGGAATAGTGTTGCCAATAGCTATGTATTGATATTTTATCTCCAACCAGACCCCTAAATTATATTTCAGACCGTATATACAAGGTGGAAATTACCAAAAATATTGGGATGCCCACCAATCCTATGCTAAAAGGCGAAGAGGGTATGCAAATCAGATGTATGAGCATTGGGTATAAAGGAAAGTATCACATAGACATATCCCAGTACAGAAACCATCAGAATATCATGAGGTGCAGAGTTGACAGACTTCCAATGGGGTATGGTGGTGCAATGTCACCTGAGCAACCAATCAGTATAGAACATTACAATACTTTTGGTCATTCCTAAGTCCACTCTTGGCAATGTTTTTGGATATGGAAAACATTGGGTGTGTGCAGTGCAGCCACGTTCAAGTAGACACTTATAAAATGACAGAACGTAGACAACAAAGCCCTGTACGAGCTGTGAAGGCACCGTGCACATCGGCTGCCAAAACAATTGCTCAGAAGGTCTCACAGGAAATCATCCACTAGCACCAGAACCCTCCATAGGGAACTGCATGGGAAGGGTTACCATGGCCGAGCAGCTGCACTCAAGCCCAATATCACAGCAGTGAATGCACAGAGGTGTCTGCAATGGTGCTCAGAGTGCTGTTCTTGGACAGTAACTGAAGACGCACTTGGGTGTGACAATTGCCTGTAGAAGGGTTTCCACATGACTGTATCGTCCCAACAGTGAAGTTTGGAGGAGGTTCTGTTATGGTGTGGGGGTGTTTCTGCTGGATAGGACTAAGGTCATTAGTTATAGTGAAGTCCACTCTCAACGCCAATGGGTACAGAGACGTTCTAGACAATGTGGCATTACCGACCCTGTGGCAATACTTTAGTACAGCTCTGTGTCTCTATCGACATGACCGTGCACCATGTCACATAGTACACAGTGTCGAGGCTTGGTTTGAGGAGCAGAAAGTCTGAATATTTCATTGCACAGCCCAAAGTCCGGATCTCAATTCCATCTTTGGGACAAACTAGAATGCCATATCCATACACGTCTCACCTGCCAGTACAACTATTATTGGGTTGGCTGCCCCCAAACAACAAGGTCTTTTCCACGACCCACCATCTTAACAACAGAGAAGAATCACATCTTCCGCACGTTTTTCTACCTATACTTTTTCCAAATCCCTCACCAATTCAGGTAGCTCCACCCCTATTTTTGTTTTCTTCACCTTTCTACTATGTGGTGGTGATCATGGTATTGTTTGGCCCTTATATAGTATTATTATTGGTAAAGTTGGTTTTGGTTTATTGGGGATGGTTCAATGACAATATGGATATAATGTGGAGGTGAAAATACACTATGTTGAGGAAAATGTTGGGACACACATAGAAGGTAATGCCATCTCACCAAATATCATGTTCTCTCAATATGAGCAGATTTATTTTGTGGAAATTCTGATTGCTGGTGCTAAGAACACACAAAAGTGTCACCAATGCCACTGAGAAGCATGTGGCGAACAGGCACTGCCATATCAGAGCATGGCGTGATGGGTAGCAGCATTTAAAGAAGGATGTGAAAGTGTTGATCATGAGGCTGGAGTAGGCAGAACTGTGATAGCCATGGACAAATCCCACATTGCTTAAGTCTACCAGCTGCTGGAGGACCAACGATGGACATGCAAAAAAAAATCTCTCTCTCTCCCTCTCTCCCTCTCTAGCACCATCAGGTATGCTAATACTCGAGCAAGCATCAAGCTCAGAAGAGTACGTTCACTCAACTCTAAACAGGATGTTATAGGGTGGTATTTGGTGAGATGGTATTGTTTGATAGGTGGTGATACTTATTATATACCACATTTTCTCTGACTTTGCTACACAGAAAATAGAGCGAGGTGTTACCAATAATAATTACATGGTCCTCTTATTTCTGGGAACACGGTATATTATGTAATTAATTTCTAGGTGCACAATATTGTATTCAATTCTGGGGTACAGTGTATTATTCATTTCAGGGGCAGAGTGTAGGGGCATTTCTGGGGCATAGTGTGTATTGTAATTCATTTCAGCTGCACAGTGTGTTATTCTTTTCTGCGGGCAAAATGCACATTATTGTTTCAGGGGAACATTGTGAATTGTATTTCTGGGGGCAAACTTTAGATTGTAATTTATTTCTTGAACACAGTGTGAATACCACTATTTTCAGGTAATTATGCAATGCTATTATTTTCCAAGGAGCTACAGTTATCAGGGCTGCAAGCTCTGCAGAGGCAAAAATTAGCTGGAAGACGTGATGAAGGTCTGGGCCAGGTGGATAAGAAAAGGGTGAGCCCTTAGGATGTCGCATGCGAGTCACTCACTGTCACTGTGTGTTCTGTCTCTGACTGTGTCACATCAGTCTTGTGTTCACATTTACCATCTCTAGCATTCTACTTTGTGAAACTTCAACTCTCAGCATATCCTTACCATTGTCCTGCTCATACAGGAAGCTGTAGTTTCACATGGTAAAAACTTCTATATCACACAATAAGTTGCCAGTAATGCTTCGGAGGTATACAATATTCTGTATATCAAAGCATTATTTCAGTGACACCCACATATATGGTATAGCCAAATTTTAACAACCTGCATAATCAAGTTGACACATTATTTTAACTTTATGTTGAATGAAGTATAAACAAACACCAACAGTGAAATATAATGTTGCAGTTTTACAGTTTTATGGGTTGTGACAAACTTCAAAGGATGCCCAGGAGACTCTATTGCCTGAGAGTCCATGTAAATCTGGAGCTGACGCTGCTACAATACATATTAAATGATTAAAGGGGTCGTCCCGCGCCGAAATGGTTTTTTTTTTTATTCAATAGGCCCCCCGTTCGGCGCGAGACAAACCCAAGGGATGGGTTAAAAAAAAAAAGGTTTAGTACTTACCCGAATCCCCGCGCTGCGGCGACTTCTTACTTACCTTACCAAGATGGCCGCCTGGATCTTCACCCACGATGCACCGCGGGTCTTCTCCCATGGTGCACCGTGGGCTCTGTGCGGTCCATTGCCGATTCCAGCCTCCTGATTGGCTGGAATCGGCACACGTGACGGGACGGAGCTACGAGGACCAGCTCTTCGGCATGAGCGGCGCCATTCACCAGGGAGAAGACCGGACTGCGCAAGCGCGTCTAATCGGGCGATTAGACGCTGAAATTAGACGGCACCATGGCGACGGGGACGCTAGCAACGGAGCAGGTAAGTGAATAACTTCTGTACGGCTCATAATTAATGCACGATGTATATTACAAAGTGCATTAATATGGCCATACAGAAATGCTGAACCCCACTTGCTTTCGCGGGAGAACCCCTTTAACCAATTCTGCCAAAATAGGTGGGTTTGGCTGATCTACATCTAATGTATATGGCCACCCTAAGGCCATCCTAATTAACCTTGCATCCATTTGAGAAACATTGCCACAGTTAGATGTTTCTTGACTCTTGAGCCTTTTTGGAAGCTGCGGCACAATAAAGATTTTGCTACAAATAGCAGAATTCCTAAAGTCCTAATCTTGGCTTATTTATAATACAACATACCATACTACATAATAAAATATTCAGTATTTTACATAGTGAAGAAACTAACATGTTTCTGTTAACCTAAAGAAGTTCTTCCCCTTTAAACATGGACAATTATTACAGTTAAACGGCTTTGCACAACAAGTCCTTCTTAAATGACTTCACAGAACATTATGTAACTGTTTACGAGAACCAATAATGTCAGAGTGCCGTAACAACAAGCCACTATGGTTCGATTTCTAATATTGCCATGTCTTTAATAGCTTCCTGCATCCTTTGTGCTTTTTGACTCAATGATATAAGTGCAATTGGGGATAGAAGCAGGCAGATTAATATTGATAGCCATTTATTCCATGGGATCTAAGCAGATGATTTTACTTTGAGTAGAATTCCACCTTCCTGAAACTGTAAGATCAGAAAATATAATCCTCCATTTGTTTGAATTTGCTTTGGTTTAATTTATCACTTTTCCTTCAGTGCTTTTCTGACACCTACATATCAAACCATTCTCTCAGAACAATAGTGATTTTGATGGGAGATTTTCAGGATGAAGAAAAACATTATCAGAGAAGTATAAAATCACAAATAATTACAATCTTCTGTACTGGGCTGTCATCGCAAAATTAATATTTTCAATCAACTGAAATGCCATGCAATTTTTATGTAAATGGCATATAATTATGATACTTACTTTAATCTGTATGAATGGTTACAAAACACAATCTCTTTCATATTAAAATAAACTAAAGAAATCAATAGTTTTACCAGCAGGGATAAATTGACATCTTTGACTTGTTTATTGTAAAATTAGGTTATTTTTAACGTAATAAAAGAACAAACTTTGCAATTAGAATAATCTTCACTCCCATTGATTATCATAGAGAATTATTGTAAAGAAGTTCATTATTTTTTAACAATGCACTTATAATATAATATATTCATGAAGGAGCCTCTCTGTAAAAATAATGACACAGACACTTGATTAGGAATGTTCTTATGCAGTAGAAAACCACAATTGGCACCGCATCTCGGGATAGGAGAAAAATATCTTACAGTTTAGCCCAAGCACTGTTAGAGCAGGGCGCAGGTACTATTCAACCAATTGTATCTCCATTTAGAACAAGGTTACAGCTGTAATTTTTATCTTGTTTAAAAGCTAAGAGAAAAAGCAGCTGCAGCCCTGTTTTGGAGATAGAACATGCTGAAGTGGGAACTGCATGTGCTAAACTTGTAGCACTCACTTCAGCCTATGTGTGGAGAGCCTGCTAGTGAGGGTAGAACAGGAAGAGGAGAAAGATCTTTCAGTATCCTATCTCCTGTTTAAGGCTTTAAATGAACCCAGGGGTGTGGACAACATGGACTTTTAATTATGTCATCATCCTCTCCTTATCAATCTGAGAGCATATCTGTAGTTTGATGTCACACATAGGGTTTTTTTCTGAAATGTAGTGAATAGATGAGCACTTCTAATCATTCCTCTATGCTTAATTAGGCTCTTTATTGACTATATGACCTGATAGTTTAACCCCACAGATACCAGGTCAATACTGACAGTGACACTTTAGTGGTTTTACAGGAAAAAAAACATTTCTGTTACATAATGCTTTAGTAGTGAAAAGACTGGAAAGAATAAAAGGTGACCATAATTGGTAACTAGACTTACATAACGACCCATACTACAGAAATAAAGGTAGATGCCAACAGAAAATGTCAAGAATAGCTGATTTTTGTTCATTTCACCTTCCAAAAACAGCAATCAAAAACTTATATATATACCACAAAAATAGAACCGATAAAAACTACAAGACTTTTCCGCGACGAACAAGCCGTCATACAGTTACATAAGAAGAAAAGTAAAAATGCTTTAAATCTTGGAATACAGCAACACAGAAACACATCCTGTATTTTTATTGTACAAACGTAGTAAAACATAATAAAAACTATATTAATTGAGTATTGTCATAATTGCAACAATCAGTATTATAAAGTTAATATACGGTATAATTTTTACTGTGTAATGAAGCAATAATGAAATTGCAGCACTTTTTTACACTGTCCCACAAAAATCTAATTACCATTATTCAATATATCATATGCACCCCACAATACAAGGTGTTATACAGCGAAACTGTGAAAAAATGTAACTGTCCTGAAGGCTAAAATTTGCTAAGTCACCAAGGGGTTAAAGGGGCTATAATGCATTTAGGGCAGCTGAGCTATGCACCAACTTTAATTATTTACTGAAAAAGCCAAAAATACCTGAAAGTCTGCGAAGCAGACACGGTCGCCATAGGCACGATCGCCATAAGGCAGGCACAATCGCCACCGGCACAATCGCCGTAGGGCAGGCGCAATGGCCTTAAGCCCTGGAGATATGCAGTCAGCCAGACAATAAAGTGGAGGAGCAGCTTGTTCTTGGCAGGCTAGTATCGTTCACATGTGCAGGCTATTAGTATATGCAGTCGCTCCTCCCCAAACTGGGCTGGGTTGAGTGGGTGACTGCATATTAGCCTGCCAGGAACAAGCTGCTCCTCCACACATTATTGTCTGGCTGACTACATATTTTCAGGGCTTAAGGCCATTGCGCCTGCCCTACGGCGATTGTGCCGGTGGCGATTGTGCCTGCCTTATGGCGATCGTGCCTATGGCGTCCGTGTCTGCTTCGCAGACTTTCAGGTATTTTTGGCTTTTTCAGTGAATATGTTTTTTTCTTTTTCCTCACCTCTGTGATTTTATGTAATTTATTGTGAGTTAGCGTAGGTACTGACGGAAGCGGTGTGACCTCGACGCGGTCCGTCAGCCTATGCGTTTTGGCCAAAATGCAGTACTAACACCCGCATTTTATTAGTATGCATTAGTATCTTTGTATGTAGTTTGCTAGTTGGTGGGGGAGCCCAAGATGTCAGCCAGTGTGGCCCACCTTGGAGATACAGGGCAACCCGCTGTCATATCAGCCAGGGTTGATATCCTGTATGGTGGGTCACCACCCATCTATGGCTGACATCTTTGGTATCGTTCACATGTGCAGGCTATTAGTATATGCAGTCGCTCCTCCCCAAACTGGGCTGGGTTGAGTGGGTGACTGCATATTAGCCTGCCAGGAACAAGCTGCTCCTCCACACATTATTGTCTGGCTGACTACATATTTTCAGGGCTTAAGGCCATTGCGCCTGCCCTACGGCGATTGTGCCGGTGGCGATTGTGCCTGCCTTATGGCGATCGTGCCTATGGCGACCGTGTCTGCTTCGCAGACTTTCAGGTATTTTTGGCTTTTTCAGTGAATATGTTTTTTTCTTTTTCCTCACCTCTGTGATTTTATGTAATTTATTGTGAGTTAGCGTAGGTACTGACGGAAGCGGTGTGACCTCGACGCGGTCCGTCAGCCTATGCGTTTTGGCCAAAATGCAGTACTAACACCCGCATTTTATTAGTATGCATTAGTATCTTTGTATGTAGTTTGCTAGTTGGTGGGGGAGCCCAAGATGTCAGCCAGTGTGGCCCACCTTGGAGATACAGGGCAACCCGCTGTCATATCAGCCAGGGTTGATATCCTGTATGGTGGGTCACCACCCATCTATGGCTGACATCTTTGGTATCGTTCACATGTGCAGGCTATTAGTATATGCAGTCGCTCCTCCCCAAACTGGGCTGGGTTGAGTGGGTGACTGCATATTAGCCTGCCAGGAACAAGCTGCTCCTCCACACATTATTGTCTGGCTCACTACATATTTTCAGGGCTTAAGGCCATTGCGCCTGCCCTACGGCGATTGTGCCGGTGGCGATTGTGCCTGCCTTATGGCGATCGTGCCTATGGCGACCGTGTCTGCTTCGCAGACTTTCAGGTATTTTTGGCTTTTTCAGTGAATATGTTTTTTTCTTTTTCCTCACCTCTGTGATTTTATGTAACTTTAATTATTTGAGTCATAAATTAGAACTATAAAAAGTTTATTTTTCAGGAGAGTTTTTCCAATTTTAATGTAACTGGTAGGAGGTTAAAGGGAAGTATCTATTTACCAAACCCTCTGCATTTGTGTGTCCAAGAGATGCCTCTATATATGTAATATGTAAGAACCACTATATAAAGTGAACACATTATTTATGGTGATATGAAAATATATAAAAATGACACAGTTGCTTTTTTTGCATTTAAAATGACTCTCCTGGCCTAGACAAGATGGCCAAACAGTTTCTCCGACTGCCTGATGCACATTGTGCATTGGTAGCCTAAGACACTACATGCTCACATGGTCACATGGACAGCAATGGTTAATCAAAGCATGATTAGCATTTTAGCCTTTTGAGGCATACCAATGCACAGAGTACATCACATAGTCAGAGAAGCTTGTGTTGCCATACCCGTATTTGTTTCTCCAGGTCCGAAGGGTCACTTTAACAAAAGTTTTAATAAAAATGTTGTAATAAATAAAAATGCTTACTTTTGTGTGTAGCAAAATGGAAATATCAATTCAAAAAAGTATATGCAGTAAAAACTTGATAAAAACTATCACTCAGTTACATAAGAAAATACCAATAGATGATTCTCAATCCCATGGTTAAGTGACTGCGTAACTATAGGGGATGCAGGGGATGCGGTTGCACCCAGGCCCAGGAGCCTCAGGGGGCCCATAAGGCCTCTCTTCTCCATATAGGGATTCTAGTACTATGAATAAAGCATTATAGTTGGGGGCCCTGTTACAGGTTTTGCATTAGGGCCCAGGAGCTTCAAGTTACGCCTCTGATTAACACTATAGCCATTTAAAGATTTAAATGTTGCTTTAGTGAGTGGACACTTTTAATAATATAATAATAATGCTATTTGTATTTACAAACAATTCTTCAAGAATTGCAAACGTTTTTAAAAATTAGACTTGCCACATTTACTCACTACTGTAATTCCCAGAACTGAAAGTTGGGCTGTATTTTATCCATACAAAGGAAACAAAATATAAAAAAAACAAATATACAAGTGATTTCAGACTTGAGTTCTGCAGGGAGTAATAAGTTTGAACAATCTCAATATTTCAGTTACATTGTGTTAAGAAAAACCATATCAAGAAAGTATAAGTAAACTACAGTTAAGCATTTTCAAAGGTCATACTAGGAAAATACTTCAAATTGATGATGCTCAATATCTCCAGTTCTTTTCTATATTTACAGCACATACACACATTTAAGATAGCTAAATAATATACAAAATCAGAAAATGAGCAACTGTTTAAATTAAAGAGCCAATCCGGTGATTTTTTTTTCATTCATTCATCATGCAGCTGTCCCCCCAGTATATATAAATTGACTAGCATTACCTTGCTTAGTTATTTCTTTCTGTCTGAAATTCTTGGCCTCTTTTTCCTCAGATGGTCATGTGATCTCAAGTCTGACAAGCTGAGATTTACTTGGCATTGTCGATTTATTTTTTTGTCAATTTCTCAGTTTGTATGATGCTAGCACATGAATCTACCACAGAAATGGCCTGGAGAGGACAAATACATTTCTGATACAGGTACTGATGATGATCACACATCTTCTGTCATACAGTTATAATAAAGGAGATCACAGCTCATCCTCCTGACTGTATACTGATGGTCTGTAGCTTACTTATGTGACTGTAGAAGGTAATGATATTTAAGTTGCCACCAGGAGGTAAAAAGTGGTATAGCATCAGCTAATGCTGTGCTGATGCATCATGGGATAGGTGTGAAAGTAAAACCAAAGTATTTCACTCTCAAGATAGTGGCTAATAAGACAGACAGAGGGCTTCACTGCATGGAAATGATTAGAGTGTGACAAGCAAGAGGACAGAGATGGAAAAATACATTTTTTTGGAGTGGCCCTTTAAGTTTACACATTTTTTATAATTTAGTGTTATTTTTTAATTTTCCATCTCATTATCTATATTTTAAAATTGCATTTTTCACACTAAGCCTAATAATAGGTTTGCATGTCCTGTCCTATAGGGGATTCCTTCTCAGCAGGTATCTCATTATCATTATAGGTAGGATTACATTTTGAAAGTGATGTGTCAACAGAAAATGGCCGGCTGTATAACTGATTCCTCTAGTTAAACATACAGTATTGTGCAAAAGTTTTAGGCTGGTTTGAAAAAAAATGCTGCAAAAGTAAGAAATCTTTCAAAAATAGAAAGTGTCTGGATCCAAATTTATTCTACAGCAGGACAACAACCCTTACCATATAGCCAATGTCATTAAGAACTATTTTCAGCGTAAAGAGGAACAAGGAGCCCTGGAAGTGATGATACGACCCTTACAAAACTCTGATTTCAACATCATCGAGTCTGTAGAGGATTACATAAAGAGATCGAAGGATTTGAACAAGCCTACATCCACAGAATATCTGCGGTTAGTTCTCCAAGATATTTGGAAGAATTTCCTTGCTGAGTCCCTTCAAAAACTGTATGCTAGTGTACAGTCATCAAAAGAGAAAGCCAGCAAAGTCCTGGAATAACCTTTAACAGCAGTTCAAGCAAGATGATTGCCCCCTCATCATGTGCAGACAATAGACTAGAACAAAAATCTACAATCAAAAATAAAATGGATTACAAAAGAAGAATATGTTTCATTATATGGCTCCAGTTAGTAAAAAATCTTAATCAAATTACCTTTAACCCTTTCCAATCCAATTTGTATCCTGGTTTTCCTAGGGGGCTTACTCTTTTTCTGCCTTTATACAACGGCACTATCTGCTGGCTAAAGCCAGTACTGCATGAGGTGACACGTTGGATAGGCTCCGACAGCAGAGAGGCTGGCAATATACAGTAAGAGAACCCCGACGGACGTCTTCCAACATCAGAGCTGTACAGCCTTAAATCATAATGTCTTCAGAGGTCAGACAGTGGATTCGAAAGGGTTAAAGAAAAGAAAAATGGCCAAATATATTATTAATAAATCAGGGGTCAGAGCAGCAGGAAAAATGGCTGTGATGCATGCTTTACAGATATAATAGCACATTTATGTTCTGTTGTGACAGCCACTTTGTCATTTTACAAAAAATGAGAACAGGAAGTGCTGCCATATTGGTTATGACATTTGAATTAGTTTCTTAGAAAGTGATTGTGAACAGTCTGTTTTTTCAGCACGTACAATAAATAACAAAGTGACAGTTTTCCTATTTATCATTTTACCATCAGTTATTGAGGTTGTAACAAACCAACATTATAATGATAATCCTTCAAGGTCTCTTCACCAAGAACTGTTTTTAACTTTAAGATGTTCTAAAAATGTCCTGCCTGTACATGTGGCTGTGCCTCGATCTTCAATTAAAGCTGAGCAACAGCACAAAGGAACAGACTCACCTGGAAAAAACATTAAAGTAGTTGAAGCACTCCAATGAGCCTACAGTTCATATATTCTGCTGATCCAGGAGGCTTTCAGGAGTCATAACCCTCTTTTTTAATAACTGTATATTTATTGAAATTTTAAAAATAAAGATCAAGCAGAATACACAATGTATGTCATGATAGAAACGGTGCACAATAAGCTTAAATTACAACACCAAAAAAAAAGAAAAAGAGTATGAGCTCAACTCTAAAAACTTACATATAGAACATTCTTTTAGTAGTAATACCCTTATTGACAATTGTGAAAAACTAGAGCAAGTAGAACTCAAGACGAACAGGACAGGACAAAGACTAGACAGGAACATAGGTGAAGGACTAGGTAGATTACCAGATATGGAATTGCCTGTGGCAGCCAAACCCATCAAATATGGTATATGTCTATTACCTTACAGAAAAGGACTCTAAGCTAATCACCTTCGAGAATCCAATATATGTCTCATTTCGGACCATGTAGTCATTAAAAGTGTCAACTTTACTGTGCAATACCGCAGTAAGGTATTCCATACTACATGCATCTTATGTTTTAACATATAGTCCCATGTATATGAGGGGTAGAGTGTGTCGCCATTACCTATCTATCAAACATTTTGCAACTGTAAGAAAATGTAGCACAAGCTTCGCTGTGAAGTATCCCAATTTAGCTGGAGGGACATTCAGTAAATAATCTAGAGGATCTAAGGGCATTCTAAATCCAAGAATATCTTAAATTATGGTAAACCAAAATGGTTGATTTCGTGTACACATCCCATATACATAGGCTACTGAACCCCCTATAACATTTGGAATGCTAGGGTTTAATTGGTGTAAATAATCCGGAGTTTGGTTCCAAAAAGATAAGATTTTGTTTTGATTTTCCTTGTATGGTTTGCTAGAAGAGCATTTAGGAGCTTCCTTCCAGATTAATTTCCAGGTGTCAACCATTAATGGAGCTCCTAGGAAAGATTCCCATTTTTCCATATACACTGGAGCGACACGTACCCTGTTAACTTCCTTGTCCTCCTGTGTTCTCCCCATTTTCCCCCTGAAGCCCAGAGCAATACTCATATGTATACTGACTTGTAGAGCAATCTCACCCCAGGACTAGCAGTCAGTAAAAGGTCAGCCAAAGGCTAGTTTGCAAACTCTGCTGGTATGGGTAAATTTCCTGCCTGTCTATGTGGGTCGGCACTGAGGTCCCCTCTTTTCTATTGTTCCCTACTTTCTGCTAACGGGAAGACAACAGAATTTTAATGGAGAATATTAATGACTGTAAAGCCAAGTATTACACATTTTTTAAAAATATGTTGCATAACAGTTGAGTCACTGTGTGTGCATGTACAGAAGCTCTTCATGTTACTGTGAAATACAATATAAGCTGCACCAAAGATTAGCAAACAGTGGCAGCTTATTTTTGTAAGTTATCTCCATCACCAGCTCTGCCTCTTTAAGCATAAAAGAATATTGTCCATTTGACAGCTTTGTCTGGATGCATGCTTTAAGTATCAATATTCAGAGGATTCCGACCAGAAATAACTCACTTTAATCCTGTCCTCGCCTTTAATTTAAAACTGAATCATGCTGTGGCATACAACAATGATCTGATGCAAATTTTACTTAAAGCCTAATATTTATTTTTAGAACCACTGTAGTTTAATATTTTTGGAAGGAAAACCAGTTCAGGTCATTGTTCAGTCTTAACTGGTTTAAATCCCACAAAAAGAAGAATTACAAAGTCATAATAAACATACAATGATTTTTTTGATGTTCCAGATTTTTACTGTGTATTTGGAGTTTTTTTTTTCTCCTCATTGCAACAAATATTCAGTCTGAGGAATAACTTAAATTCCCTAGGACGAATGCAAAATCTCTAATATTGTCACTCCCCCCAAAAATATGTGCTATGTACAACTCTAGGAATATTCAACATTCATCTCAAAGCTACCTCAAACTATCAGCATTAAATAATAACTAGAGATGAGCGAACGCGTTCGTCCGAGCTTGATATTCGTGCGTATATTAGGGTGTTCGGGATGTTCGTTATTCGTAACGAACACCATGCGGTGTTCTGGTTACTTTCACTTCCTTCCCTGAGACGTTAGCGCGCTTTTCTGGCCAATTGAAAGACAGGGAAGGCATTACAACTTCCCCCTGCAACGTTTAAGCCCTATACCACCCCCCTGCTGTGAGTGGCTGGCGAGATCAGGTGTTCGCCTAATATAAAAGTCGGCCCCTCCCGCGGCTCGCCTCAGATGCGGTGTGAGTTAGATGAGGGACAGTGCTGTTTATACCGGAGCTGCTGTAGGGAAAGAATTGGTAGTTAGTGTAGGCTTCAAGACCCCCAAAGGTCCTTATTAGGGCCACTGATAGCTGTGTGTTGGCTGCTGTTAGCAGTGGGATTTTTTTTTTTCTCAAAATCGCCTCTGCAGACCGTTGCACCTGGCATTAGGGACAGAAGTGCTGCATAGGCAGGGAGAGTGTTAGGAGTGAGTGTAGCCTTCAAGAACCTCAACGGTCCTTTCTAGGGCCATATTTATCCGTGTGCAGTACTGTCCAGGCTGCTGTTAGCTGTGCTGCATTTTTTGTGGGCTTCTCAAAATCGCCTCTGCAGAGCATTCCACCCTCCATTGATACTGCAGGGAAAGAATTGTATAGGCAGGGCCACAACACAGTTATTATTCATAGAATATATGCAGTGCTGCCTTTTGGTGGGAAAAAACTGAAAACAAATCTATTTGTCCAGCCTCTGTCCGTCCTTACGGGCGGTGGAGACGTGTGAGCTGCATGAAGAACAGTGCTAAATCATACGCACCCAGCTACGCTTTACTGCTGGCTTCGCCATTTGCTTTCCTTAATTGGGAAAAAAAATACCTGCTCTGCAAGAGTTATAATAACTCTGCTACCCTCACGTTCTGTGACACATAAGCAGGGACACAGCACAGTTATTAAACTTCTCATGTTCATAGAATATACGCAGTGCTGCCTTTTGGTGGGAAAAAACTGAAAACAAATCTATTTGTCCAGCCTCTGTCCGTCCTTACGGGCGGTGGAGACGTGTGAGCTGCGTGAAGAACAGTGCTAAATCATACGCACCCAGCTACGCTTTACTGCTGGCTTCGCCATTTGCTTTCCTTAATTGGGAAAAAAAATACCTGCTCTGCCAGAGTTATAATAACTCTGCTACCCTCACGTTCTGTGACACATAAGCAGGGACACAGCACAGTTATTAAACTTCTCATGTTCATAGAATATACGCAGTGCTGCCTTTTGGTGGGAAAAAACTGAAAACAAATCTATTTGTCCAGCCTCTGTCCGTCCTTACGGGCGGTGGAGACGTGTGAGCTGCGTGAAGAACAGTGCTAAATCATACGCACCCAGCTACGCTTTACTGCTGGCTTCGCCATTTGCTTTCCTTAATTGGGAAAAAAAATACCTGCTCTGCCAGAGTTATAATAACTCTGCTACCCTCACGTTCTGTGACACATAAGCAGGGACACAGCACAGTTATTAAACTTCTCATGTTCATAGAATATACGCAGTGCTGCCTTTTGGTGGGAAAAAACTGAAAACAAATCTATTTGTCCAGCCTCTGTCCGTCCTTACGGGCGGTGGAGACGTGTGAGCTGCGTGAAGAACAGTGCTAAATCATACGCACCCAGCTACGCTTTACTGCTGGCTTCGCCATTTGCTTTCCTTAATTGGGAAAAAAAATACCTGCTCTGCCAGAGTTATAATAACTCTGCTACCCTCACGTTCTGTGACACATAAGCAGGGACACAGCACAGTTATTAAACTTCTCATGTTCATAGAATATACGCAGTGCTGCCTTTTGGTGGGAAAAAACTGAAAACAAATCTATTTGTCCAGCCTCTGTCCGTCCTTACGGGCGGTGGAGACGTGTGAGCTGCGTGAAGAACAGTGCTAAATCATACGCACCCAGCTACGCTTTACTGCTGGCTTCGCCATTTGCTTTCCTTAATTGGGAAAAAAAATACCTGCTCTGCCAGAGTTATAATAACTCTGCTACCCTCACGTTCTGTGACACATAAGCAGGGACACAGCACAGTTATTAAACTTAGATAATTCATTCACTAGAGGCAGTGGGGCCTTTCGTTTTCCAAAAAGGGCAAAAATTATATTTGGCCTGCAGTCTTGCGCCAATTTATTTCCTGCCTGTGAAATCAAATCACTGGTAATACAGCATGCTGAGGGGTAGGGGTAGGCCTAGAGGACGTGGACGCGGCCGAGGACGCGGAGGGCCAAGTCAGGGTGTGGGCACAGGCCAAGCTCCTGATCCAGGTGTGTCGCAGCCGACTGCTGCGCGATTAGGAGAGAGGCACGTTTCTGGCGTCCCCACATTCATCGCCCAATTAATGGGTCCACGCGGGAGACGGTTATTAGAAAATGAGCAGTGTGAGCAGGTCCTGTCCTGGATGGCAGAAAGTGCTTCGAGCAACCTATCGTCTACCCGCAGTTCTGCGCCGTCCACTGCTGCCAATCCGAATCCTCTGTCTGCTGCTCCTCCTTCCTCCCAGCCTCCTCACTCCACTACAATAACACCTGCTCAGGAGCGGGAGCACTCCCAGGAACTGTTCTCGGGCCCCTGCTTAGATTGGGCAGCAGCGGTTCCTCTCCCACCAGAGGAGTTTATCGTCACTGATGCCCAACCATTCGAAAGTTCCCGGGGTCCGGGGGAAGAGGCTGGGGACTTCCGCCAACTGTCTCAACAACTTTCTGTGGGTGAGGAGGACGATGACGATCAGACACAGTTGTCTTGCAGTGAGGTAGTAGTAAGGGCAGTAAGTCCCAGGGAGCAGCGCACAGAGGATTCGGAGGAAGAGCAGCAGGACGATGAGGTGACTGACCCCACCTGGTGTGCAACGCTTACTCAGGAGGACAGGTCTTCAGAGGGGGAGTCAAGGGCATCAGCAGGGCAGGTTGCAAGAGGCAGTGCAGTGGCCAGGGGTAGAGGCAGGGCCAGACCGAATAATCCACCAAGTGTTTCCCAAAGCGCCCCCTCGCGCCATGCCACCCTGCGGAGGCCGAGGTGCTCTAAGGTCTGGCAGTTTTTCACAGAGACGCCTGACGACCGACGAACAGTGGTGTGCAACCTTTGTCGCGCAAAGCTCAGCCGGGGAGCCAACACCAACAGCCTCACCACCACCACCATGCGCAGACATATGATGGCCAAGCACCCCGCAAGGTGGGACAAAGGCCGTTCACCGCCTCCGGTTTGCACCCCTGCCTCTCCCCCTGTGCCCCAACCTGCCACTGAGATGCAACCCCCCTCTCAGGACACAGGCACTACCGCCTCATGGCCTGCACCCACACCCTCATCTCCGCTGTCCTCGGCCCCATCCAGCAGTGTAGTTCAGCGCACCGTTCAGCCGTCGCTTGCGCAAGTGTTCGAGCGCAAGCGCAAGTACGCCGCCACGCACCCGCACGCTCAAACGTTAACCGTCCGCATCGCAAAATTCATCAGCCTTGAGATGCTGCCGTATAGGGTTGTGGAAACGGAGTCCTTCAAAAGTATCATGGAGGCGGCGGCCCCGCGCTACTCAGTTCCCAGTCGCCACTACTTTTCCCGATGTGCCGTCCCAGCCCTGCACGACCACGTCTCCCGCAACATTGTGCGCGCCCTCACCAACGCGGTTACTGCCACGGTCCACTTAACTACGGACACGTGGACAAGCACAGGCGGGCAGGGCCACTACATCTCCCTGACGGCACATTGGGTGAATTTAGTGGAGGCTGGGACAGAGTCAGAGCCTGGGACCGCTCACGTCCTACCCACCCCCAGAATTGCGGGCCCCAGCTCGGTGCTGGTATCTGCGGAGGTGTATGCTTCCTCCACTAAAGCACCCTCCTCCTCCTCCTCCTCCTCTGTCTCACAATCAAGATGTGTTAGCAGCAGCATGTCGCCAGCAGTCGGTGTCGTGCGGTGTGGCAGCACAGCGGTGGGCAAGCGTCAGCAGGCCGTGCTGAAACTACTCAGCTTAGGCGATAAGAGGCACACGGCCCACGAACTGCTGCAGGGTCTGACACAGCAGACCGACCGCTGGCTTGCGCCGCTGAGCCTCCAACCGGGCATGGTCGTGTGTGACAACGGCCGTAACCTGGTGGCGGCTCTGCAGCTCGGCAGCCTCACGCACGTGCCATGCCTGGCCCACGTCTTTAATTTGGTGGTTCAGCGCTTTCTGAAAAGCTACCCACGCTTGTCAGACCTGCTCGTAAAGGCGCGCCGGCTCTGCGCACATTTCCGCAAGTCCCACACGGACGCTGCCACCCTGCGCACCCTGCAACATCACTTTAAGCTGCCAGTGCACCGACTGCTGTGCGACGTGCCCACACGGTGGAACTCTACGCTCCACATGTTGGCCAGGCTCTATGAACAACGGAGAGCTATAGTCGAATACCAACTCCAACATGGGCGGCGCAGTGGGAGTCAGCCTCCTCAATTCCTTTCAGAAGAGTGGGCCTGGTTGGCAGACATCTGCCATGTCCTTGGTAATTTTGAGGAGTCTACCCAGGTGGTGAGCGGCGATGCTACAATCATTAGCGTCACCATTCCTCTGCTATGCATCTTGAGAAATTCCCTGCAAACCATAAAGGCAGCTGCTTTGCGCTCGGAAACGGGGGCGGGGGAAGACAGTATGCCGCTGGATAGTCAGGGCACCCTCCTGTCTATTTCTCAGCGCGTACAGGAGGAGGAGGAGGAGCATGAGGAGGATGAGGAGGAGGGGGAAGAGACAGCTTGGGCCGCTGCTGACAGTACACCGGCTGATTGCCTGTCATCCTTTCAGCGTGTATGGCCTGAGGAGGAGGAGGAGGAGGAGGAGGAGGATCCTGAAAGTGATCTTCCTAGTGAGGACAGCCATGTGTTGCGTACTGGTACCCTGGCACACATGGCTGACTTCATGTTAGGATGCCTTTCTCGTGACCCTCGCGTTGCACGCATTCTGGCCACGACGGATTACTGGGTGTACACACTGCTCGATCCACGGTATAAGGAGAACCTTCCCACTCTCATTCCCGAAGAGGAAAGGGGTTCGAGAGTGTTGCTATACCACAGGACCCTTGCGGACAAGCTGATGGTAAAATTCCCAGCCGACAGCGCTAGTGGCAGAAGGCGCAGTACCGAGGGCAAGGTAGCAGGGGATGTGCGTAGATCGAGCAGCATGTACATCCCAGGCAGTGCAACAGTCTTTAAGGGCCTGGCCAGCTTTATGGCTCCCCACCAAGACTGTGTCACCGCTCCCCAGTCACGGCTGAGTCGGCGGGAGCACTGTAAAAGGATGGTGAGGGAGTACGTAGCGGATCGCACGACCATCCTTGGTGACGCCTCTGCCCCCTACAACTACTGGGTGTCGAAGCTGGACACGTGGCCTGAACTCGCGCTGTATGCCCTGGAGGTGCTTGCTTGTCCTGCGGCTAGCGTCTTGTCGGAAAGGGTGTTTAGTGCGGCTGGGGGAATAATCACAGATAAGCGTAGCCGCTTGTCAACCGACAGTGCCGACAGGCTAACACTCATCAAGATGAACAAAGGCTGGATTTCCCCAGACTTCTGTTCTCCACCAGCGGACAGCAGCGATACGTAAGCAATACGTAGGCTGCACCCGCGGATGGAAGCTACGTTCTCTCTCACCATCCAAAACGGGGACATTTCTGCTTCATCAATCTGTGTCTAATATTCCTCCTCCTCCTCCTCCTGCTCCTCCTCCTGAAACCTCACGTAATCACGCTGAACGGGCAATTTTTCTTAGGGCCACAAGGCTCAGTCAAATAATTTTTCAGAACAATTTTTAAAAGTTTCAATGCGCTTAAAAGCATTGGAACTTTAACTTGAACCAATTTTTCGTTACACTGGGCTGCCTCCAGGCCTAGTTACCACTTAAGCCACATTAACCAAAGCGATTAATGTGTTTCACCTGCCCTCTTGGCTGGCCATGGCCAATTTTTGGGATGTACATTAGTACTGTTGATACAGCAATTTTTGTGGGCCCTCGCCTACAGTGTAATCAAATTAATTTTTAGCCCACCTGCATTACAGCTGACGTAACCTCAGCTGTGTTGGGCAATGCAATGGGATATTTTTGTGTACCGCCGGTGGGTTCCAGGGAGCCACCCATGCTGTAGGTGCACACGGAGTTTTTAATACATCTGTACACTTCTAAAGAACCCCAGTCTGACTGGGGCATGCAGTGTGGGCCGAAGCCCACCTGTATTACGCACAACATTACTACCTCAGCTGTGTTGGGCAATGCAATGGGATATTTCTATGTACCGCCGGTGGCTTCCTGGCACCCACCCAGGCAGTGGGTCCACAGGGAGTTTAACCTACATGTGTCCACTTGTAAAGAACCCCAGTCTGACTGGGGCATGCAGTGTGGGCCGAAGCCCACCTGCATTAAGCACGACATTACTACCTCAGCTGTGTTGGGCAATGCAATGGGATATTTTTGTGTACCGCCGGTGGGTTCCAGGGAGCCACCCATGCTGTAGGTGCACACGGAGTTTTTAATACATCTGTAGACTTCTAAAGAACCCCAGTCTGACTGGGGCATGCAGTGTGGGCCGAAGCCCACCTGTATTACGCACAACATTACTACCTCAGCTGTGTTGGGCAATGCAATGGGATATTTCTATGTACCGCCGGTGGCTTCCTGGCACCCACCCAGGCAGTGGGTCCACAGGGAATTATAAATGCATCTGTTTCCACTTATAAAGAAACCCAGTCTGACTGGGGCATGCAGTGTGGGCCGAAACCCACCTGCATTAACCCTTTCCAGTCCACTGTGTGACCTGTGAAGACATTAGGGTTTAAGGCTGTACAGCTCCGTTGTTGGTAGACGTCCGTCGGGGTTCTCTTACTGTATATTGCCAGCCTCTCTGCTGTCGGAGCCTATCCTACGTGTCAGCTCATGCAGTACTGGCTTTAGCCAGCATATAGCGCCGCTGTATAACGGCAGAAAAAGAGTAAGCCCCCTAGGAAAACCATATACAAATTGGATTGGAAAGGGTTAAGCACAACATTACTACCTCAGCTGTGTTGGGCAATGCAATGGGATATTTCTATGTACCGCCGGTGGCTTCCTGGCACCCACCCATGCTGTAGGTGCACACGGAGTTTTTACTACATCTGTACACTTATAAAGAACCCCAGTCAGACTGGGGCATGCAGTGTGGGCCGAAGCCCACCTGCATTAAGCACGACATTACTACCTCAGCTGTGTTGGGCAATGCAATGGGATATTTCTGTGTACCACCGGTGGGTTCCAGGGAGCCACCCATGCTGTGGGTCGACAGGGACTTCACAATAGGGAGTTGTACCTGCCTGTGTCTATGAATTAAAAAGCCCGGTCTGACTGGGGCATGCAGACACCTTGACAGAATGAATAGTGTGTGGCACATAGGTTCCCCATTGCTATGCCCACGTGTGCAGCTCCTGATGGCGGTGGCACAGGATTCTATTTCTCATTGCTTCTGTACAGCATTGTGGGCTATCGCTCCGCCACTTTTAAAGAGGGTCGCTGCCTAGCCGTGCCAACCTCTGCAGTGTGTGCCTGCGGTCCCTCGTCATGGCAGACGCAATTCTAAATAGACATGAGCGTGGTGTGGCATGAGGGCAGCTGAAGGCTGCCCAGGGACACTTTGGTGTGCGCTGTGGGGGGGAGGGGGGGCGGTTGGTCAGCATGTAACCCAGGAGAAGTGTCAGTGGAGTGTCATGCAGGCAGTGATTGTGCTTTGTTGGAGGTAGTGTGGTGCTTAGCAAAGGTATGCCATGCTAATGAGCGCTTTTCAGAAGTAAAAGTTGTTGGGAGGGGGGGGGGCCCACTCTTGCCGCTATTGTGGCTTAATAGTGGGACCTGTGAACTTAGGATGCAGCCCAACATGTAGCCCCTCGCCTGCCCTATCCGTCACTGTGTCATTCCCATCACTTTCCTGAATTGCCCAGATTTTCACACATGAAAACCTTAGCGAGCATCGGCGAAATACAAAAATGTTCTGGTCGCCCATTGACTTCAATGGGGTTCGTTGTTCGAAACGAACCCTCGAGCATCACGGGAAGTTCGTTACGAATAACGAACACCCGAACATTTTGGTGTTCGCTCATCTCTAATAATAACCATTAAGCCCCTTGGTGCAAAATGTATATGTGTGACGTTCATGTGGGCAAGTGAGCACTCGGCCCACGTGAATGTTACCAAAGGATAGGGAACACCAGGTGAAACAACCACTGACTAACACCTCTCCCTATCTTCTACTAGGGTAAGTGACATTGACCTACCTGAGCTGGGACATCGCCCCAATCAAAGCGGTCGTCGGATCTGGGCCGCTGCTGCTCCTAGGAACCCAAGCATCCTGGATAGGACACATACACATGCCTCCACCGACAGAGACAACTGGACAGAGTAAGAAGACACACAGAGCTAAAATCACACCATGCAGCAGCCAATACGCAAACACTAGCAGCTGATGTTAAAGCTATAAATGCAAGGTATTACTTGACATTTTGATCAAAATATGGAAGCTAGCGGGCCACGTCACGGCTCCCAGCTATACCTCTAGTCCCTATACCAGGAGTCCAGCAACATAACCAAACAAAACCCAAAACACAAACCTTTCTTGCAGCCACCACACATAGAACCTGCACACACAGAGAGAGAAGGAGAACAGAGAAAGCTGACCACACCCACACCTGGGAAAACAGCTTATATGTGTGCTGACCTAGGGTGATTGGCTGACTGGAGACACACACACACACAGCTAGCATAATCCCCCATACCTGAGCAGGAAAGCTCCAGAGCACTTGCAGAACCACAGGTCTCTGGAGGCAGACGGGACAATATGCATGTCATGGAATGCCTTGCGTTTAGTCTCTAGTCCATACAATTTTGTGCCTGTGCTATAACTATCGAAACCTGATTGTGACTGGTGCCGAGATGCCTCTGGAATAGTCAGATCAGAGAAATGTGTGATGAATAGTGAATATGGCATCCAAGATTTTTGACAGAAGGAAAGGGCCTTCTCTGTTAGCTTATCAGCATACCGCAAATGTATGGATTTTTTTCATAATTAAAAAAAAATTATTTTATTATTTTTTTAAATAGGTCACCCTAAAAAACTTATTTTATTACTGTGGGACAAAGTTTACTTGTTATTTTTACCACACATAAACAGGAAACACCCACAAATGAAATGCAAAAAAAATGTTGATTTGCTACTCCCTGAGAAAATAAAAAAACAAAAGTTACATGCACCCCGAAATGGTACCACTAAAAATGACAACCCATCTCTAAAAAAAACCATGTCCTCATAAAGCTATGTTACTGGAAAAATATAAACATTGTGACTCTTGAAATGTGGAAATACAAACATGACTTCTATCTATAAAACAATGTTTTTATTGTTCAAAAGTACTACAACTTTAAAATAAACTATACATATTTGGTATCACTTTAATCACTTTGTTCATACCGACCCTAACACAACTGCAGGGCTCTGGTAGTCATCAACTCGGAAGCTTACTCTGGAAATACTACACAATAAAAATATGTACCTTCAATTACCTTCAGATTCAACTAAAGAGTATCAAGCCAAATTTAAGCCATTATTAAACAGAGGCCTATCAATGGGTGCTTTGACCAAAATGTTTGTGGATTCCTTATGTGTAGGACATCCAGTAACTCCAATTTATCAATCACTGCCTAAAATACATAGCAAATATTTCCACCCTCCACTAAGACCTACGATGACTGGTATGGGGGTACTTAGAAAATGAGGAGCCTTGATTGACTTATATCTTCAACTATTGGTTCAGTACTTACCTGAGTACACAAGACACACTATTCATGCAGTTTTTATACTGAAAAAGTGCATTGGACTGATAAATGGGCAGGGCTTTTTTGTGATGTGCTTGCATTTACCCAATGATCCCCCATGCTTTGGGATTGGAATTTTTTGCCAACTATCTGGATATGTATAGTTCCTATACACCAAATTCTTGTTGTTAGTAGTGATTTTTTTTAATGTTTGATGGTATATTTTGTCTGCATTGGATTGTTTTCAGTAAGAGAAACCAAGTAATCGTGTGATACCTTTTAATGGCTAACAAAAATACATGATTCTATAGAGAATTTTCAAACCTAGTCAGGGTTCTTCTCAGGCTACAGGTACAGGAATGTTCAGTAGGGTGAAATTTTCCATGCCCCTGGCTAACATATTCATATCCAGATAGGATCAGTTATTTTAATTTTGTGAGCATAACACATATTCCTTCAGCATCAGCTGGTATGGTTGTTATATAGAGGACCTCCTCCTGGTCTTTAAGCAATCTCTCATAAACCCATGCTGATGTAGAGTTATACAGCTTTTTTCCTTGAGGTCCTCCAGGATAGCATCTCTTAGAAACCCATCAAACTTTTTACCCACAATAGAAGTAAGACTTACCAGCCTGTAGTTTTCAGGTTCACTTTTCAAACGTTTTTTAAATATTGGAACCACATTGGCTATGCACCAATCCAGTGGAACTCATCCTGCTACTATACAGTCCTTAACTATGACAGTAACAATAGTCTGTCTATCACATTGAAAACTCCCCTAGAACCTAGGGGTGTATGCCAGTATTGGACCCACAATTTGCCTATTTTAATCTTTTTAAGGTGGCTTTGCACTTCTTCCTCGGTTAAACTGGTGACATTTAGTGGAGAGTTAGCTTATAACACTCTGCAGGCCATCTGATATTTTCTTTTCCTCTGTGAATACTAGTAACTACAAGATGATTGAACTTTGCCTTAGTAAAGTTTTAGTATTTTTGTAAACAAAAATATATTGTCTATATTCTATTTACTACTCAGAATAAGCACACAGATTTATAGCTATTCTGAGCTTTTTCTCTCACTGGACCTGCCTCGGGCTCTCACAGCCCAGGTCCCTCTCATTGGCCCTGTCTCGGGCTCTCACAGCCCCAGTCCATCTCACTGGACCTGTCTCAGGCTCTCACAACCCCAGTCCCTCTCACTGGACCTGTCTTGGGCTCTCACAGCCCCTGTCCCTCCCACTGGACCTGTCTCGGGCTCTCACAGCCCTGGTCCCTCTCACTGTACCTGTCTTGGGCTCTCACAGCCCCGGTCCCTCTCATTAAACCTGTCTCGGGCTCTCACAGCCCCAGTCCCTCACTGGACCTGTTTCGGGCTCTCACAGCCCCGGTCCCTCTCACTGGACCAGTCTTGGGCTTTCACAGCCCTGATCCCTCTCACTAGACCTGTCTCGGGCTCTCACAGTCTTGGTCCCTCTCACTGGACCTGTCTCGGGCTCTCACAGCCCCGGTCCCTCTCACTGGACCTGTCTCGGGCTCTAACAGCCTCGGTCCCTTTCACTGAACCTGTCTCGGACTCTCACAGCCTCGGTCCCTCTCACTGGACTTGTCTCGGGCTCTCAGAGCTTCGGTCCCTCTCATTAAACCTGTCTCGAGCTCTCACCTCCCCGGTCCCTTTCACTTGACCTGTCTCGGGCTCTCACAGCCCAGGTCCCTCTCACTGGACCTGTCTCGAGCTCTCACAGCCCCGGTCCCTCTCACTGGACCTGTCTCGGGCTTGCAGCCCGCTTCCCCTCTGACTGTGGCAGGAAAAAACACCTTTATCCTACTTACTGACCACACCTGTGGATGTTTTGCCCTTGTCTCTGGCACCAGACTTCCTGTCTCTTGCCCCCTACAGGTCAAGTAGGTCCAAGGTTTCATTCATCTTTTCAGCTTGCTTTAACCGTTGGGACAGTTCCTTCATAGCTAGCGCATGAGTCTGATTAAGAGTCTGGATCTGAGCTTCATATAGTTCTATTTCTTCATCCCTGCTTATCTGTAGCTGGGTCAGCACCTGCTCCTGATGAGCTTCTTGAGTTTTCTTAAAGTCCAATATGCCTCTTAATAACTCTGCTTGCTTTTCTGCTGCAAGCAGCTTTCTCTATTTCCATCTTTTCCTTGAGCTGATTTATCTCAACTTCACATTCAACACTGCTCTTTGCTGACTGTCTTCAACTTTTTCAAGCCTTGTTCACACCTGTGGGTTTGCTTTCCCAACATCGCCCTGTGATCAGCTTCAGTTTCAGTTAATCTTGTGAGGCGCTCCTTCTCCTTTAAGACTTTCTCACTTTGTGCTGGAGGTGCTATATTTTCTGTAGCCCTGACTGACTCTGTCAGTGCAGGCAACTGCTTCATTAGGAGTTGCCTTTCTTCCAGCTGCACCTGTATAGCCTCTACATGGGCTTTTTGCTGCTGAGCCATGGTCTCCTGTTGCTGCACCTTCTCCTGCACCGATTGCCTCAGCAATTCCTCCATACTCCTAGAGGCTGCCTGCATTTTCACTGCCGTTTTTGAGCTGGGACATTCACCGCTTGTGCCAGTGCATCCTTCACCATATGTAGCAACCCGGGGATTAATGAGTACACCAATGGTAACTTTTACTTCTTGTTCGGATTATTCAACATAAGTTTAGCATAACAGAAATGACTGGATCTCCAGAGAAATGATAAAGTTTGCAAAGTCCATCAATTTAATCCTCCAACAGTCCACAGGAGGGGCAATTAAGTCCACAACTCAGCTAAACAGCAATAAGTCAATTTACTTTCACAGACCTGTAGTAGTCCAGAAGCGCAGCTTCTCTTTAGTGTTCAGGTCTCTCTCCAGACCTTTTGCTCCCAGTCCAGGTCTCCCCTTGGATCTGTCTCGGGCTCTCACAGCCCAGGTCCCTCTCACTGGACTTGTCTCGGGCTCTCACAGCCCTGGTCCCTCTCACTGGATCTGTCTCGGGCTCTAACAGCCTCGGTCCCTCTCACTATACCTGTCTTGGGCTCTCACAGCCCTGGTCCCTCTCACTGAACCTGTCTCGGGCTTGCAGCCCACTTCACCTCTGACTGTGGCAGGAACAAACACCTTTATCCTACTTACTGACCACACCTGTGGGTGTTTTCCCCTTGTCTCAGGCACCAGACTGCCTGTCTGCTGCCCCCTACAGGTCATTCTCTGTAGTGCACCTCTACAGCATGTAACTGCATATTTGCTGCATTTTTACGCTTTCCCATTGAGTTTAATGGGTGGTTTTGGTCCGTAAATATGGACAAAAATAGAAGATGCATTTTTTTTGGTAACATACTTAAAAATTCACGCTTAAATGTATCCAAGCAAATTAATAGTGTTGTATGCTGTATATACTATGTCCGTAAAAAATATGTACATAATATGAAAATACGCCCGTATGAATGCTCCATTAGTAAAATTAAAAGTTTGTATTTCATCTGATAATTCAGTGATAATGAAGGTCACCACTGTTGTTTTCTTATGTTTTTTTCTCAAGCAGCTTTTGCTACAGTATGATTATTTTGCAAGCATGAAAAGTAAAGGACTAAGGCTATACTTTAATGCAAGTGCCCGCTGGCTTAGGCCTTAGTCACACGGGCGTTTTTTCACGCGATTTGCGCATCGCATGACGGATGCGCATGCGCAAATCGCGTGACCGGCGCCGAAAAATCGGCCCAAAAATCGCCCGAAAATCTGCTCCTAGCCGCGTTTCATTAGAAACGGGCCGGAGCTGTCCAGCGAATTGCATTCGATGGAGCCGGCAATACAGCGGCTCCATTGAATGCAAGCGCTGCGGGCGTGCGCGGGGTTAATTGTCGGGAAGGGGTTAAATATATAACCCCTTACCTGCAATGCATCCTTAAATGTGAAAAAATAAAAAAAAAGGATGTACTCACCTGCTCCCGGCAGCTGGAGATCCCGGCGGTCGGCCTGCAGTGGGTGTGAAGGAGGTGTGACTCAGGCTTGCCCCTGATTGGCTCAGCCTGAGCCAATCAGAGGCTGAGCTCAGTCACACCCATTCATGAATTCATGAATGGGTGTGACTGAGACTTGCTTCTGATTGGCTCAGCGCTGAGCCAATCAGGGGCAAGCCTGAGTCACACCTCCTTCACACCCACTGCAGGCCGACCGCCGGGATCTCCAGCTGCCGGGAGCAGGTGAGAACATCCTTTTTTTTTATTTTTTCACATTTAAGGATGCATTGCAGGTAAGGGGTTATATATTTAACCCCTTCCCGACAATTAACCCCGCGCACGCCGGCAGCCCATTGCTTTCAATGGAGCGGCTGTATTGCCGCTCCATTGAATTCAATGGGCAAACATCGTTCTTCTCTGCCACAGCTGTTCCAGCTGTGGCAGAGAAGAATGATTTGTCTTCTATATGTTCTCAATGGGGTCGGCGCTGCTGCCGCCGGCCCCGTTGAGCGCATATAGAGAAGAGAACAGGAATCGCAGATCGCAGATAGGTGCGATCTGCGATTTCTGTTCTCTAATTTATCGGACGAGCGCATAAAAAGCGCTCATGTGTCCGATACCATTGCAAAGCAATGGTTTTAAAAAGTCGCCGGACGCATGCGCATGCGCAAATCGCGGCAATAAACGCCCGTGTGACTAAGCCCTTAGAGGGAATTACAGAAAAGTAGACCTGGCTTAAACAAAAGACACAGACTTGATACCAAGCTACACATTTTGCAAGCATAAAAGATAAATATATTGGTATTATAGATCAGGAGGTATAGGCAGGATAATCTTTCAATCAGATTAATGAGGAAATATATTGCATGGTCCGTACAGTCACTTTTTTTTTTGCTTCCCAGGACAATATGTGATTTAAATCCCAAATGCCCATTTTCAGCATTACAATATCCTTTGATAATGGTGTCTCTTGCATAAATGGAGATAAAAATAAAACCGTCCCTCTTGATTTCTCATTTTAGATTTAAAGTACATTTTCTATTTCTCGCCTATGTTGAGGGAGATTCTATTGAGAAGCGTCACATTTAATAAGACAAAGAGAATTTCTAATTATGCTACCTGTCAAGATTGGAATCTATAGAACTGCAAGTGCAATATTGAAGAATCAAAAGAAAGGATTGCAAATGCTCCAGTTTACTTTGGTGTATGATTACTATTTGCACTCAGATATTGCTAAATGTAAATCAAGCAAATACAAATCTGCTTTCTTAGGGGTAAACAATGAAATGTCAAGATTTCACATGACAGTCTTCATTTCACAGTTCAAGACCAGACTTTGGTTTGCAGCACAGAATATTATGAGAAAATACACACATTGTCTATATGTATATTACACCTTGCTGGATATTATTTTGATTAGACAAGAAGAAAAACACACACACATTATATATATATATATATATATATATATATATATATATATATATAATGTATACGTGCATACACACACACACACACACATATATATGCTTTATTTTATGTTTTTGTCATGTAAAGAACAAAAATGCAAATAATGGAGATGGAACAATACCTCTCCCTTATTTGCATATTACCCAGCCAAGTATGAATGGCCTTATAAGTCTACTCACTCACCTTCTAGGTGCTCTCCCTAAGGAGAAAAGATAGCATAGATGAAAAACAAAGAAGAAGCATTTCAAGTTTATTTCCACCTTCAATGTCAACCATTATAAGTATAATTACATTGAAAAACATACTTGACTTGGCAATCTTTGTCCACTTCCTTGCAAAACTGCTTCAAATCTGTCAGATTGTGAGGGCATCTCATGTGTACAGCCCTCTCCAGGTCCAGCCACAGATTTGCAATATAACTCAGGTCTCAGCTCTGAATGGGCCAATTCTAAATGTTGAGCTTCTTGTGGCAAAGATATTCTTTTGTTGATTTTGGGGTGTGCTTTTGGTTGTTGCCATGCTGAAAGTTGAAATTCCTCTTCATCCTCAAAATGTTTGTGCAAAAATTGACTGATATTTGGAACTGTTCATAATTCCCTTCAACGTGACTAAAACCCCAGCAGGAAAACAGCCCCAAAGCATAACTCTGCTCTGCCATGCTTTCCTTGGGGTATGGTATTCTTTTGGTGAAGCTCAGTGTTGGCTATGCGCAAAACATAACTTTTGGAATTATGGCCAAAAAGTTTAACCTTGGTCCATATAGACCATGATAGGTTCTCCCACAAACTTTTGATAGATTTGATGTATGTTTTGGCATGCAGTTACACCTCCGACAGATATACCAATGATTACAAGTGTTGCATGATTAGATGAACAGTCTTGCCACTTGAAACTCAAAAATCCACCCCTGGCCTATAAAAGGGCTCTCAAAGGGTACTTTCTGCAGTGGATCTCTTTTTCTGCTGCTGTAGACCTTGTTGACCACTAGACATGCTTCTACATTGCAATCAAAGACATTTAACCCAGTTAATAGAGTTTGAGAGGGTACGCGTTGTTGGAATGTGAGAAGCTGTACGGTCATGTTGACGAATTGCCCTCCACCTGGGCCATTCTAACCAGACTGTTAGGAGGTTGGGACCAGTGGATGCATGAGGGCATACACACAAGGTGACCTGGCTCAGGACGCCCTTAACAGACCACCAGCAGAGATCATCTAATTATCTGACAAGCAGCCTCAACTGTTTCATTGTCCACCATCTAGAGACAGGTGGCACCATTGTTACAGACCCCTGTGTCTGTAAGAATCATTTCCAGGCACTAGGCTGAAGGACATTTGGTCTCATGGTGCTCATTACATGCTCTGCATTTGACACCCACCTACAGTCACTTCCACTTGCAGTGGTGCTGTGAACAACAAAACTGGACTGCTAAGAAGTGGAACTGGGTTGTCTAAGCAACTAATCCAAGTTTAGTTTGAGCACTGACGATGGCCATGTTTGTGTCTGGGAACCCAGGGGTGAGCAGCTCAATCCAGCCTTTGCTGTGGAGTAGCACACTGCCCGCACTGCTGGTGTGATGTCTGGGGGGGCCCCGCATGTCACAGTTGGTCACCTTTAGTAGTGGACATCGTGCAGACACATGTGTTGCGTCTTGTGGTAGGGCTTCCAAGAGGCATTTTCCATCAGGATAATGCTTGGCCACACACAGCAAGGGGGTCACAGGAGTGTCTCTTTACAACATTACCACAATTCTGTGGCTGCCTGGTTGCCATTTGTATTGCCAGTAGAACATGCATGGAACAATCAGAGATGCCCGCTTTGACAACCTATGTGTTTGCACGATATAGAGGTCAATTACAGGAAATGTAGACCGATATGCCGCAAAATACCATACGGAACCTGTATTCCTCTATGCTCTCTCATATGACATTTTACACCTAAGGGTTAAATTTTCTGCAATTAATTATTTTTTGCCCTGATATTGTAATCTCGTACTTCTAACAACGTTACAATCACAAATATAAAGTTTTGTTGAATTCTGACAAGGTATTTGATTTTTATTGACAATGAGCGTATATTTTCAAAATAGGACAAGGATAAGCCACCTTCTACTATGAACGAATAGTAAACAACATTTTTTTGCATTTACACAGGACGATTAGTACTCAATTTTGTTTGTTTGATTACATTTTGAGTGATAATCATTCCATGTAAATGGCCCTTGAGTGTCTATGTGGGCAGAGAGCAGAATGTTTGCAGCTTACACAAATCAGCTAGGGGTTGGGCCATCAAGTTCAGCTTCCAGGAAAGGAGGCAAGAGAGTTCATAGGGCTGCTCAGTGGATTAACCCCAACTGCACCACAACACTCACCCCTCTGAACTGAACTGTAGGTCCAGCAAGTGTTCTTCAACCAATATTGTGGGAGAGAGGGTGCCCACAGCACTCCTATTTCCCGTCAGCTTCACAGCCAGTCTACACTGCGGCATCACTGCTAGGCAGATGGAGCACACAGGTGTGCTGAAAGCAGATTACACTCTCCAAATGTAAAAAGCATGTTCCACAATATGTGATAAATAGAAACCTTAAAAGATAAAGAAAAAACTTTTCCCACTTCTAATGTAAAAAATATAAATAAACAAACATAACTTGTAACTATAAATGTCCAAACTATTACAATTTTGCATTATTTATACTGTAAGGTGAATGGCATAAAAATGTACATAATGCCAGAATTGCTATATTTTGATCACCTCAACCCCCCCCCCCCAAAAAAAAAAAGCAAATAAAAAGTGTTCAAAGGTCATTTGCATCCCATAATGATTCTAGTAAAAATTACAGCTTGTCCTGCAAAAATCGATCACACAGCCTATTAAGAGAAATATAAAAAGTTATGTGACTCAAAATATGGAGACAAAAAGCAAAGAAAAAAAAATATTTAAAATTTTATAAAAGTAGTTAAAAATACAACAACATTATCAATTTGGCATCACCATAAAACAAACCTCATAAAATAAGGTTTTATGGCATTACTTTTTCAATCCCACCCTATTTTTTAAATGCATGCCATTAAAAAAAAACTTTAATTTTACCAAAAAATAGAAAAACAAAAAAAAGAAAAAACATCATATTTGAAAAAAATATATGGCCTAGAAGGTGAGGATGAAAAAATGACATTGGAAAAGGAAAACTTGCTGTGTCAGGAAGGGACTAACCATCAGTGCTGTGATCATTCTGCCAGGTCTGACAGGTATGGGGTAATTACTGTAGGAATATAGATAACCATTGCAGCCACATTCTCATGCCTGATCACGATGATTTTAAAGACAGAATATTTCTTGTAATTTAAAAAAAGGCCAAATATTGATATATTAGAATTGAAAGCCATAGCTCGTCCTATTTTTATTCAGTTTCTTTATCCATTTTTGTATGAGTGACAATAAAAAGTACAGCCATATTGGTTGAATTAGCGTTCCAGGAATAGACAATGTATTATCATTTTTCTAGATTGCTCTAATGAGTGACAGTCCAACTGACAGCTGTAGAGCAACTAATTCAAAAGTAACAACCAATATGTCTGTACTTGCTGTTGTCATCTAGTAGTTTTTCTTAATACAAAAATAAAATCTTTGTAGGTTAAATAAATAAAACTTTGGATATAGTTTTAACTAGGGCCAGCTCCAGATTTGCATTATTTTGGGTTATAGACTCACAATGTGCTTCCTAAGGGTGGCTTCACACGAGCGTGTTTTTGTGCGTACATAGGTGCGTACATAGGTGCACACCCATGTATGTGCAAAAACTCGTGTGAATGCAGGTCCATGCATTGTTTTCAATGGAGCCGTGGCTGCTGCCCGTGGCTCCATAGAAAACAATAGTCTGCCGGCTCCCTGCATTCTTTTTTAGGGAAGGGCTTTACATATAAGTCCTTCCCTGAAAAATAAAAATTTTAGTGTAAAAAAAATAAAAAAAATAAAAATATATATATACTCACCTGTACACCGCTGTCATGACCCCCACGGTCAAGCAGCAAATGTTTCCTTTATTCCTGCTAGTTAAAAGAATTCCCTGCTGCTACATCTGCCACATCTGTAACAGATGCAGCAGAGGAATTCTTCAATTCTCTACTGCAGCTGTCACACATGTCAGCTGCGGTAGAGGATTCTGCTGCCGGCAATTGATTTCAGGGAAGGGCTTTAAATATAAGCCCTTCCCTAAAAATCAAGTAAAAGTGTTTTAAAAAACAAAAACAAAAAATCATACCTTGCTTCAGCTGCCAGGGCTCAGCCGCGTCTTCTCCTGCTGTCCCCTGCACTGTGGTGATGATCCATCAGGAAGCGGGGATTTAAAATTCATGCCTGCTGAAAGAGCTGAATGTGATTGGCTGAGGTGCTCAGCCAATCACAGGCAGCTCTCGCCTGTCATTCATTCGTACGCACAAAAACATGCTTGTGTGAAGCCACCCTAATACCTCAACTTTTTACATTGACTAAGTATACTACATTTTAATAATACTTCCCATGGTAGTACTAAGGGTTTGTTCACACAAGGAGTTTTTGCTGTGATTTAACAGCATCGTTTTATGTGCAAATATATGAAGGAAGGGATGCAGATACATAATGTAATTTAATCCTTTCAATGACATACATTCAGATGCCTACGTTAAATCAGAATTCGCAAGAAATAAAATTAGCTTTTAGCTTTCACATCCTCACATTCTGGGAGCTATAATACTCTGAGATATGGGTCCTAATTAGAGATGAGTGAGCACCCAAATGCTCGGGTCCGCGTTATTCGAGTTGAGCTTTTCGTAAAATTTGAGGGCTCTACTCGAGTAACGAACCCCATTTACTGCAATGGGAGACTCAAGCATTTTTGTACGTGGAACGCAGGGTCCCGAGCTTTTTTTCTTTTCTTGGTTTGTCTCTCTCTCTCTCTCTCTGTCTCCCCTTCCGGCCAGACCAAAAATGTTCAAATGACGCGCGCTGCGTCGCAGCGGGGAGGGGCCAAAACAGACACGTCACAGCAGAGAGGAGCCAAAAGCTGGGGCGGGGTTGAATACGATTTGATGCTCGTTCGAGTAACGAGCACCAACGAGTACGCTAATACTGGAACGAGCATCAAGCTCGCCAGAGTACGTTCACTCAACTCTAGTCCTAGTATGTTTTTGCTTTTATCATTACTAGATTGACGCAATGTTTGCTACGTGAACATAGAATGGGTTTATTCACATTTGGGATGTTTCCCTGCATGGCACCATGTTGCAATGCTACGCAGAGAAAAAAAATCTCAGCATGTTCTTTCTTTTTGCAATATCGTCAGTTGTCCTCAATGGGTCCAGCGGCAACAGCAAGGCCCCATTGAAAACAATAGGAGAACACTGCGATGCCCTGCCATGGCTGTGACAACTGTGCTGGGGAATTCCTTTACCCCACAGGGATGCGAGGCTGTTTCCATGTGAATACACTTCACATCCAGGGGTTTCCACATAACATGATTGTTAGGGTGATATAGGGCCATGATTCACGGCCTGATATTGACCTCACCAGTGTGAAGGAGAACTGACTCTCCCTAGTGGTGCTGTTGGCTGAAGCACATCAGCACCACTAGACTTAACATAGGAACTTTGACCTTGTTTGACAGTCACTCAGTGTATCAAAATGAAATTTTATGATTTTACGGCGGTGGTGAGGTGACACCAAATCATGCACCAAAGGTCACGCAAAGGAGTCAAAGTGTGGTGCAAAAGAAAGCCTGTAGGCTTTTTTATATTAGATTATCATTATAGCATTTCCTTTTTATTTATCTCTAAGGATAGATCTGTACTTACCCCGGGCAGCTTGAATTCATTTATTGTTGATTTTCCAACCACATCTACTGGAAGTTTGGTCAACACTTCTACTATTCTTTCAGCAAAATCATATTTTTTGTCATTGCTTCTGATTTCCCTCCTCCCCCAATTAATGTCAGATTTTGTTCCCTTGTTCTAAAAACTCTTCCCAGCTGCACCTTATTTATACCTTTAACGTAGGGTGGATATAAAAGGTCTATACACCCCTGTTAAAATGGCAGGTTTTTGTCATGTTAAAACACCCAACAAAGATTAATTATTTCAGATTTATTTCCACCCTCAATGTGAGCCATTTTCTGTATAATTCCATTGACGAACAAACCAAAATTGTTAAAGGTGGAAAGAAAAAAACCCCTAAGATAATGTGGTTGTATAAGTGTGAACACCCTCTTATGTTTGGGGATGTGGTTGTGTTCAAAATTAGCAAAGCACATTTAAACTCATGATAAATAATTTTCAGTACTCCGCTGCCATTATTTACAAGGATTCTGGTTTACCACATATAAAGTTCAGCTCTTCTAGTAGGATTTTCCTGACATTTGCATAGTTGCATTTTTTAGCAAAAGCCAGGATCCCATAGAAGCGCTTACAACACATCTAAGGGATCTGATTGTTAAGAGGTATCAGTCAGGAAAAGACTACCAAAAAAATTCCAAAGCATTACATATCATGGATCCCAGTGAAGATGGTAATCAAGAAGTGCATTAAATTTCACGCAACAGTGACATTACCAAGAACTGAACATCTCTCAAACATTGATGAAAAAAAACAGGAGACAATTGGACCCCGAGGCTGCCTAGAGACCAACAGAAACATTAAAGGACCTGCAGGAGTTTCTGACAAGAACTGGTTGTGTAGTGCATGTGACAACCATCTACTGTAGTCTTTATATGTCTGGGGTGTGGAGTAGGGGGGGCAAGATGAAAGTGTTTTTTTAACATAAAAGCCTGCTATGTTTTTTAAAAACCTACATCGTCTACCAAAAGTATGCAGGAGAAGGTGTTATGTCTGATGAGACCAAGGTTGAATGTTTTGACCATTATTCCAAAAGCTATGTTTGGTGCAAAGCCAACATTGTGTATCACCAAAAGTACATCATACCTACAGTGACATATGGTGGAGGCAGCATTATGCTTTGAGGCTGTTTTTCTGCTGCTGCTTTAGTCAAGGTGGAGGGAATTATGAACAGTTCCATATATTAGTCCATTTTGGCACAAAACATTCAACTCTCTGCTAAAATTCTAAAGATGAAGAGATATTTCACTTTTCAGCATGACAATGACCCAAACCATACCTCTAAACCAACAAAAGAATGACTTTGCCAGAAGAAGGTCACAGTTTTGGAATGGCTTCAAATTACATCTCTGATTGTGGTCACCAATTTTAAATGGAGCCTGTTCAGAATTCAGCAAGATCCGACATGCTGCCACAATTCCAGGTGCACCATGTGGTTTTTGCCACAACAAAAAGGTTGCATTATTGGAGTAGCCAGGAAACTCCATCGATTTTAAACCCAATAGAAAACCTGTGAGCTGTTATAAATTATTGAATACAAAGCATAGATGGCGGAACAAAAAACAAGATGATTGCTAGTGTGATCAAAGCTTGGTTTTCGGATCAATAAGTGGAAGATGTGCAGAAAAGTGGTGGAATTGATGCCTTGAAATATAAGCTCTACCCTGAAAAAAAGCCCTAGCTACACTACATGAAAAAAAAGCAATACTCACCTAGTAGAGTTTGGGTCCCTTGTACTGGGCTCGGCACTCGATTAACCAATCACAGCCATTCAATGATGCCATTCAATGAATGGCTGTGATTGGTTAATCGAGTACCGGCTTTGATTGGCTAACACGGCACTCGATGAACCAATCAGAGCAACCGCTTGCTGGAGGATGGGTATTCAAACCTCGCTACCAAGAAGAAATGCTTTGTCGGCATTCCGGAATACACGGAAGCCTGCAGCAGCGCTGGAGACCAGCGCAAAGAACCCGAATCTCGGCTGCTAGGTGAATATTGTAAGCCAACGCCCAAAATTAAGACACTGTGCCTCTTTTGGGTCAAAAATTAATATAAGACAATGTCCTATTTTCCGGGAAACACGGTATCTATATATCTCATATCTATCTATCTTTTCAGACAGAAATATCATCTCATTATTAATGGGGATTAGGAATGAGCAAACTTTTGAAAAGTTTGGTTTTGCTGATTCCCAAAACTTCTGCAGACAGTCTGAATGAGTTTAAACAAACCAGAAGTTAACCCACACCCCTAAAACTAAATCTAAGGGACATAAAAGCCCTGCATAATACTCTCAGAGTGTTATACAAGGTGTTTATGGTTCTTTGACTGTGCTATACATCAGTGTTCAGATCTAGTGTTGAGTGAACTGAATGCTTAGTCCAGGCTTGTGCCAAACCAAACTTTTAGCAAACTCTAAGCAAGGTTCTATTGGTTTGGTTTCGCTCAACACTAATGGTGATACTTTCCCTTTATGTTAGAAAGAAAAATCCACAATAACTAGGTGATCATGAGGGGTCCCATTGGTAGACCTCAGCTGAATGCTAGAGTACTAATTGCAAGTGTATCCTCATTTAATATGCAGAGAAATTAAGAATCATATACCCCTGGTTGAAATCAGTGTTGGCCTACCTAATGCATGGATTATTTTAGTCCAGCTGTAGGCTGCTCTTGTAGTGTCTCTCTTCATCTGATGGAGTGATCCCCTCCATTACTTCCTATTGCAATGTTTTTCTGATTCCTATGTTACATGCTTAGATTGATGATACAATGACACTGGTCAGGGGATGAATGACAAATCTAACTATGACATCCAAACATCACATGAATTTTCAGCAGCCTTTTCAAACATAAACATTTAAGGTTGCAGCATAGTAATAGGATATTTAATAGTGCTCGTGAAGAGCCGATCACTGGAGAGTTATTAAAAGTAAAATTGTACAGAACTGCAATAAAAAAACAAATAACCAATGTTTTTTTCCTGTCAACTTTTATCTTATGAAGAATCTAGAAATGTATTACCCCGCACACTGCATAAGATGGAATATTTACTTTTTATGTTCATATATATCTTGACGTACAGTAAAAGATATATACTGTTACTTATTTCCCCATAAATGTATGTAGTAAAGTCCTGTGCATATCTCAATGGTAAAAACTATTAGATGATGCAGGATGGCTATACTCTGCTTTGCAAATATTAATAATTGCCCTTGTGGTGTGGCAGGATTTATTGGTTCCATTCTTGGCCAAGCTATGGCCTTTTTATGGATTTAAAAGTAAGTAAGATTACATTATAAAAGATTAGTAGCCGCACTACAAAGAACAGGACTGACCATGAAGATTACAACAAAGATAGTCAGTTTCCACAGTGTGTAGGAAAATACAGATGAAGACAATTATTTTCCTTCCAAACTCGAATTTTTTTCTCAAAAATTGGCATTTCAATTCAAGTTATGTGACTGTCCAATCTCATACAGTCTAGTGAAGTCAGGAAGACGTGGGACAAAAGATTTAGTCCTGCAAGAATTGAGTAGTGAGCACTTTACTCTCCTATCTTAAGAGCCAAACCACAGATATATCTGTAATACATTATGATTATGTGCAGTACTGAAATATAGTGTGTTCTAGATATGCAGTCTATGATATAATGCACTATAAAATGTTTGCTCCATCTAATAAAAGCTTTCTGAGTAAGGTTCATTATTACTGCAGAAATTGGTGTTCACAATATAGTCACAGTAGAAGTACAGGGACCCAGCATTTGTAGTGTTGGCTCCAGGTAGGTCTAAGGAGGAAATAATGGCTGTGTTCTTTTATAAACAAAGTGGAAGGCTGGCACAAAAGTTAACTTACAAAACTTTCAAATTGACATGCTTTTCCTTAAAAAGTATCTATACATTAATTTGCTGCTGTTATATATGCAACTACATATAGTTAGCATGTTTTATGTGCATACCGTATTCTGATCTGTTACTGCCAGAATTAAAGGAGTTTTCCAAGGAAATACTTTGATGACCTAAAGATAGGTCATCACTAGTTGATCAGCTGGGTCCACATCCAGGTAGCTCTGACCCCTGTGTAGTGGCTGGCACTGGTAATTGCAAGCACAGGTTTCATTGATTTTACTGAGAGCTGCGCCTGCAATTACCAGCACTGGCCACTACACAAGGGTCAAAGCTGTCTGTTCTATACCCCCTGGATATTCCTGATGACAGGTAGGGGCCCAAATAGCTGACCGGCAGTGATTCAGAGTGGCAGACTCTAGCTGATCAACTATTGATGACCTATCCTGCAGATAGGTGGTCAATAAAAAAATGCCTGGAAAACCTCTTTCTGTGTCCATATTCTGGGTAAAAAATGTGTCAACTTAATTTTTTTATTTTGTAGATCCAAAAAAGTTTTATGGTCAAATAAATTAAAAGATGTTAACAGTTGTAATAAATGTAATCAACTATTTTCCACGTGAAATTTCAACGTATCTTTCAAGAGAGAATTTTTATAGGGGAGCTACAAGAATAGTAAACTTTATAAAGGCTAAGTTTCACCAGCTCAGAGATGACCTTAACCATATTGACAGAGACAATGTACACAAAAATATGAGCACAGTCAATAAGTGGGAAATGTTTAAAAACATCCTAAATACCTACTGTGAGTGGTTCATACTAGGGATGAGCGAGTATACTCGCTAAGGCACTACTCGCTCGAGTAATGTGCCTTAGCCAAGTAGCTCCCCGCTCGTCCCAAAAGATTCGGGGGCCGGCGCGGGGCGGGGAGCTGCGGGGGAGAGCAGGGAGGAACGGAGGGGAGATCTCTCTCTCCCTCTCTCCTGCCCGCTCTCCCCTGCTCCCCGCTGCAACTCACCTGTCAGCTGCGGCGGCACCCGAATCTTTCGGGACGAGCGGGGAGATACTTGGCTAAGGCACATTACTCGAGCGAGTATACTCGCTCATCCCTAGTTCATACCTAACAGAAATAAAAGGGTAAGTAATAGAAAAAAACTAATGTGGCTTAATAAAGCTGTAAAGGGGGCAATAAACAGCAAAAAGAAAGCATTTAAACCACTAAATCAAGAAGGCAACAAAGTAGCACTAAAAAACCTATAGGGAAAAAATAAATTGTTAAAAAATCAGGTAAAAGCAGCAAAGATGGAGAGAGAGAGAGTTATTCCTAAAAAGAGTAAAACTAACCCTCACCTGTTCTTCAATTTTCCTGGAGGATCTCAAGGAAAATAGCTGTATAACTCCGTATCAGCAGAGGTTTATTAGAGATCGCCCCCTGTCAAACCAATCTCATCAGCTTCTATGAGGAGGTAAGTTCTCAACTGGACTGGAGAGAGTCATTGGATTTTGTATATCTGGACTATTCCAAAGCATTTGATACTGTGCCGCACACAAGGTTGTATATAAGAAGAGAACGCTTGGTCTGGGCAAGAATGTGTGTAAGTGGGTAAGTAACTGGTTCAATGATAGAAAGCAGAGGCTGGTTATAAATGGTACATATAATAATTGGTTCACCGTTACTAGTGGGGTACCACAGAGATTAGTACTGAGACCCATTTGTTTTAATATATTTATTAATGACCATCCTCTTTAAGAAAAATCATTAGATGTTTGCAGGATGAACGGAAGGAAATATCTAGCATGGAGAGCATCCAATGGCCAAAAAAGGCCCCACTAAGTATTTACATATGTAAATAAATACTACTTTTGATTTTTGCACAGGTTTCCAATTACTTTTGGTAAGTTAGTGTACATAAAGTAATATCCAGGGGTGTAACTATAGGTAGTGCAAAATTTGAAACTCTGGAGCATAAGAGTAGACCAGTCCTATAAATGATATTTGAGAGTTGGGAAGCCCTGCTAAAGACTTTGCATTGTGGCCTCAGAGCTTCAATTTATGGTGTTTGGAATGTCATTTGAAAAATAAACAATGCTGTAGTTGAAAAGTGAAAGAGTATGCACCAACCTTCAAAGATTTGAATTGGCATTGCAATTTAAACCCTGTATTGTACAGTCCATTCAATGCCAGAGGATGAAAGAAAAAGTGATCCAAGCGCTTCTTCGGGACTACAGAAGTTTATCCACTCAATAGAGTTTTTATGGAATTTATTTGCAATGCGTTTCAGCCCATAAGGGCCTTTATCAAGCCTTTATGATGCTTGATAAAGGCCCTTATGGGCTGAAACGCGTTGCAAATAAATTCCATAAAAACTCTATTGAGTAGATAAACTTCTGTAGTCCGGAAGAAGCGCTTGGATCACTTTTTCTTTCATCCTCTGGAGTTCTACACCATTGGGTCCCCCGTACAGAGGGACACAAAGATCTAAGCAGCTCTCCTTCCAGGATTGGGGTACAGACCATCCACACTTATAGGCTCTTCTGGACTTGGAGGTACCAGTGGGAGTCACATCCTGTGATTCCACTGAGTACCGGAGTAAGTCCAATCATTTATTATTTTGCTTGTTTTCGCTCATTTTCCATAACGTATCTTGTTTTCTCCACAGTCCATTCAATACAATGTGTTCTGTATGTACAGTATATGCAATCTGGAATATAGCACTTGTACTTAGCATAGAATATAGTACATTAAAAAGACAGTGAAGTCAGATGTCATGTAGCAGTTCCTAATTTTAAATAATATAGCTTCCAAATATGGTTTCTTTTAATGGAAACCTGCCGGCACAGCGGCAAAACTCTAGATGGAATTGTGCATCTTACCATTAAAAAGTGCTCTGGTTTATGAAACACCTCTACACATAAATAAGTGAAAATGAATTAAAATGTACACATCATCTGCTGTTCTTTCAGTCCGGAGGAAATTTTGAAGTAGCCAACTGTTCTGAAATATAAATTCCCTGCGGTTGCCATAGCAATGATAATAAAGTCCCTACCTCAATTTCTATGATAGAGTGCAGCACAACACTTGAAAAGAGAGACTAATCAAAATGAAGACACTGCTGCTTCTCATTCTCAAGTCAAGGCAGCCTTCTTGAATTAAGTTCACAATTACAGGCCTTTTTCATTGTTGTCAGTTGTATTATATGTACATTCTTATAATCTCCCTAAATGTAGTGACAAATTATGTGGTTCAGACTATAACAATCTTTTTTTGTAGGGTAAAGCTGACGGACAAAGGATGTAAAAGTTAATTCCGGACAGTTTTCAATTCAATGAGTCATTCAACGGCCATTTTCAATTATCTTGTTCTGGCTAGTTACGAATCTTTATTTCACAAACAATTGTATGATTTTGTGTTATTTTTTTCCCTCTCTGGTACATGTCATTCGAGGATCTGCTTGATTGTGCTCATGCAAGCTAAATATTACATCCTTGACAGTTACCTGTCACAATGGACGGCTCATGAGACGCTCAGAGAGAAAGTTGAAAAGTACTCATCTTTCTCTATCAATAAGTAAATATATCTTCTACAATAGCACACGACATACTACACAAAAATGCATTGCTTCTTAAAAACAGCATAAAGCAATGATTTGTATACTTTAATAGTGTCCATTTATTGGTACAAAGGTCATGTTTAGTCTGGAGAAGAACAGTTTTTGGCTACTTTCAGTTGTCATTAATGTTGCCACATATAAGTGTCCATATTGCAACAATATCTTTCCAATCAAATGTCTGACGTCTGAAGACATTATGATTTAAGGCTGTACAGCTCCGATGTTGGAAGACATCTGTCGGGGTTCTCTTACTGTATATTGCCAGCCTCTCTGCTGTCGGAGCCTATCCAACGTGTCACCTCATGCAGTACTGGCTTTAGCCAGCATTTAGCACCATTGCATAATGGCAGAAAAAGAGTAAGCCCCCTAGGAAAATCGGGATACAAATTGGACTGGAAAGGGTTAAAGGAGTATTCTAGCTAACTTTTGTGTTTTCAAGTTTCACATATCCACTGGAGGAGTGAAAACTGATAGATCAGTGGGCGTTCAACTGCTGGGACCGCCACGATCCTAAAAACAGATCCTGTCAGTTTTCTCTCATCCATTGCGTGGATGAAAACTTGAAAAAAACATGCAGTAATCAGAATACTCCTTTAAGGCACCATGGAACTAGATATGTAACTTGTAGCTGTTGGGCTCAAATGCAACATTTTGTAATAGGGCTTCCCCCCAAGCTGCAATGCTTAATTTATAGTATTGGTCTCTTCTTACAGGGAAGAGAGTCCCTATGGGCTTCTTAAGACTTCAGTACTCAACTGAAACGTCCCCTTCTGCACCCATTTTAGGGGTTATCCACATTATGATGCGCAGAGTTTGGGTCAGCAGACCAGCAGTCATGTCAGGACATTCTGCCAAATTCCATATGCAAAATAGTGGCAACATAATACAGCATAATTAGCCCCATAGCTATTCCCCAGCATGGAGACTTATTTTTGCAACTATATTCCAGTCCTTATTTTTACCGATATTTTGCCCAAACTGTAACCTACAATGAAATTAATAAAAACCTTAATCCTTTGAATTTCTGGTACATATGTGCTCTATTTTGTGGGTCTTTCTACTTCACTGCAGGAGTGATTTTCCATTTTGCAACTAGGTACCAAGAGAAGAGATAGTGTGTAACACCCATAGCCTGATGTTGTGAGGTTTGTTATCAAAACAACTCTTCCCTCATGTGTATGCATTATTTAACCACACATTATGCTCACACTCACTCATTATCACCATAGCATCTATTACAAACTTCATGGCTTCATGCATATCATCTACATCAACACAAGCAGCGTGATGTTAACTCAATCAAACACGCACTCCTACATCGTAAAATGTACACATTTCATCAACCATCTGCTGAGATTCCGTAACCTTGGTTTCATGAGATGGCAAAATCTTAATTTAAGAAATTTTAAATATCTGTCCAGTGAAATAATGGTATGTCCATGAATATATAGTAGTGAAGAGAAGCCCTGAGCTGTTCAAGCTGGGAGAAGAAGACAACAAAGGGACCTTCATGTTGGTTTGCCATAGGTATTTTGTATATTCGAAATAGCTGACGCCTTTATATTAAAACTATTATTCCTAATTAATTTTCCTGGGCCTGGATTTATATATATAAATGAGGAGGGAAATGTCTGTGAATGCTTTTGTTTTCGTGATTACTGAGTGATGAGAAATGTCTGCCCATAATTCCAATATGGCTAATAATGGTTTATATTACCTCTTCACTGTTTCCATAGCAAGAGTTGCTATAAAGTAACTAGTAATGAAATGAAATACTGTTCAAAGTGAGGTCAATTTTTGACAAACCAAACTTAGATTACTATAGAAACCTAGGTGCTTTAAAGTGCCCATACACTTCAAGCATGTCACACGAAATAGCACACCCACTGAGCCAGAACATGTAGAAACATCTCCAAAACCAGCACCAAACTATCAGCAAGATAGCAATCCAAGAGACACTGCAACAGTACCTCCCTTTTCAGAAGGGACCCCAGGACCCTTAGGACTTAGTCTGTAAAAAAATTTTCACAAGCCGATCCACATGGACATCTGCGGCCGGTATACATATGCTCTCCTGAGAACCATAGCCATGCCAATGCACTAAATAATGTAGTGCTCTCCTTACCAGACGCGAGTGCACTATGTGACTAATCTCAAAATGAATATCTCCAGGGTTGGTGGAGATGAACCATTTCCTGAGTCAACAAACTTCTTTAACAGAGACTTATGAAACACATTATTTATTTTCATCGAACTAGGAATCTCCAAACAAAAAGACACAGTGTTAATTTTTTTTATGATTTTGAACTGGGCGATAAAACATGGACCTAACTTAAAAGACTGTTGTTCGATTTTTATGTTCTAAGTTGACAACCATGCAAAGTCTCCCACCAAGAAGTTAGTCCTCTCAGAATGTCTATTATCTGCCACCGTCCTAAGTTTAGAGGAGAGCTCATTCTCCTCAGATACCTTTGACACCTCCTTAGAGAAGGGACCAAAACATGGATGGAACCCATAATTACAAAAGAAAGGTGACGTCCCCGTAGATTCCAATGATCTATTATTAAGTGTGAATTCAGCTAAAAGCAAAATCCCCGACTAATCCTCCTGATTCTCTGAGACATAATACCGCAAGTACTGTTCCAGACTCTGGTTATAGCTCTGTTTGTCTATTAGTCTCCAGATGATATGCCGAGGAAAACGAGAGCTGAATTCCCAACCAAGACAAAATAAAACGCCAAAACCTTGAAACAAATTGGACCCCACGATTGGAGACAATATTTGCTGGTAACTAGAGATGAGCGAGTATACTCGCTAAAGGCAATTGCTCGAGCGAGCATTGCCTTTAGCGACTATCTCCCCGCTTGAGACGGAACGGGTGCCGGCAGCGGGCAGGGAGCTGCGGGGGAGAGCGGGGCGGAACGGAGGGGAGATCTCTCTCTCCCTCTCTCCCCCCGGCTCCCTCCTGCTGACTGCCGCTACTCACCGCTCCCCTGCGTCGGCACCCGAACCTTCAGTCTCAAACGGGGAGCTACTCGCTAAAGGCAATGCTCGCTCGAGCAATTGCCTTTAGCGAGTATACTTGCTCATCTCTACTGGTAACCCATGCAATCTCACAATGTGAGTAATGAGCAATCTGGACAAGGTTTTAGCATTGGGAAGACCCAGAAGAGCCTCAAAATGACACATCTTGTTAAAACAATCTACCACAACCCAGATGACAGAATTACCCTCAGAAAGCAGCAAATCTGTAATAAAGTCCATAGACAAATGAGTCTAAGGTCTTACTGGTATCGGAAAAGTCATCAACCTCCTGACAGGGGCAGTTTGAGGTGATTTTTGTTCTGGCACAAACCTTACAAGTAGAGACAAAACTGAAAACACCTTGTTGTAATGAAGGCCACCAAAAGGTTCTTGTGAGTAGTTTTGGGGTATTATTAATCCCTGGATGGCCAGCTAACACAGAATTATGTACTTCAGATGCTACCTGCAGCCTCAAAAATAAACAGGGACAAAAAGCTTTCCCAGTGTTAGGCTTGCTGGGGCTAAATCCTGTGCCTTATGGATCTGCTCCTCCAAATCTAGTGAAACTACTGACACTACAACCCCCCCAGAAAGAATGGACGAAACCAGCGGGACAAAGATCCTGGAAAGTGCATGGGCCATAACATTTTTACTGCCAGAACGATATGTAACCATAAAGTCAAAGCACGAAAAATCAGTGACCACCGTGCCTGTCTTGGGTTAAGTCTTTTGGCTGGTTCCTGTGGTCTATAAAAACCATCACCTTATGTCGAGCGCCTTCTAAGAGGTGCTGCCACTCCTCAAAATCCCACTTAAAAGCCAACAGCTCTCTGTCACCAATATTGTAATTTTGCTCAGCAGTAGAAAATTTACGTGAGAAAAATGCACGAGGACGAAGATCTTGCAACGTACTAGTTCCCTGAGATAGTACTGCTCCATACCCAACTTCTGAGGCATCAACCTCCACCATGAAAGGTCTAGAGGAGTCTGGTTGCACCAGAACAAGAGCCATCATAAAACATCTTTTCAAAGCATGAAAAAATTATAATGCCCTTGGGGACCATTTAGAAGGGAAGCAACCTTTCTTTGTTATATCCGTTAAAGGTTTGACCACCACTGAAAATCCCCTAATAAATTTCAATAATAATTGACAAAACCCAGAAACCTCTGAAGCACCTTCACATTCTCTGGTAGCACCCAGTCCTGACGTTCTTTGGATCCATCTTGAACCCACTTGGGGTAATAATGTGTTCCAGAAATGTGATTTCTTGTACAGAAAAAACAAACATTTTTTTTGCAAACAAATTATTATCACGCAATGCCTGGAGGACCTGACAAATATGAGAAATATGTGAATCAAAATCCGACAAAAAGATTAGAATATCATTAAGGTATACCAGAACAAAGGACCTCATTGATAAAGGACTGCGCTTGTTAAACCAAAGGGCATCACCAAGTTCTTGTAATGCTCTTCAGGGGTGTTAAAGGCAGTTTTCCATTTGTCCCCCTCATTAATCCGAATCAAATTATATGCCCCCACATAAATCCAACTTTGAAAAACAGTTGGCGCCATTCAACTGTAAAACAGATCAGGAATGAGAGGCAATGGGTATGGATTATGCTTGGTGATTTTGTTTAGCTCTCTAAAATCAATGCAAGGCCGCAAACCCCCATCTTTTTTATGGACAAAGAAAAACCTGGAGGACAGTGGGGAATTTGAGTGACCTACATGCCCCTTTTTCCAACTGTTCAAGATATAAACGTTCAGAGACTGTCTCTCAGGTGTAGATTGAACATACAGCTTTTTGGAATTTTGCAGCCTGCACCAAGTTCAGGAGCGCAATCCCCTTCCCTGTGAGGCGGTAACTTATCTGCTCCATCCAGAAAAAAACATCAGCGAAATGGGCAATATATTCCAGTAACTCCTCAACTTGCACTGAAGACACCCTTACAGAGATACAAACAGAATTACAGTATGGTTTCCATTTAGAGATGTCTCCTTTCTCCCAATACACCACAGGATTATGCAAATGTAACGATGGTAGGCCTAAGACTACCTGCGTTGGAAGGGATTCTATGACATATAGAGTGATGATCTTGGTATGGAATAATCCAATCTTTAAACATATATCCAGAACACAAAATCGCAAGCACTTCTGTGATAATGGAGAGGCATCAATGGCGAACACAGTAATGGGTGGTTTTACCTCCAACCCCAAGTGATTGACTCTCTCATGATGGATTAGGTTAATACCAGCTCAACAATCAAGAAAAACTGTGATTGGATTGCTATCACCCCCAAGAAGGATGTCAGCGGGTAGAAGCAGCCTGAAGTACACCGTCCAAACAATTAGTGGTCCTTGAGGGACCTTCCCTCTGATCTTCAGGCCACCTAATTCCTCCGGCCAAGGCTAAATACGAGAACCATTTTGAACCAAATGACTGGTATGATTGCATGCAAAGCACCGCCCATAATACTGCAACTTCTTCCCTGTCCAGATGTTGCCAAGTAATGAACCCAGTTGCATGGGTTCCTCCTCACCAGTAGGCATGAAAGATAGCTCACTTTGCCTTTCTCTAATCTAACAGCCAACTCTGATAGCCTCATCAAGACTTTGGGGAACTAGATAAACCACCAAAAGTCTTTAATTTTATCACTGAGACCACAGTAGAACTGGCTTTGCAAAGCAGGGTCATTCCATTTAGTCTCAGTCGCCCAACGGCGGAACTCGGCGCAGAAATCCTCAATAGAAGAGTCTCCCTGATATAAAGCTCTGAGCTTTCCCTCTGCCAGTGACAGCCTATCGGGGTCATCATAGATTAACCCTAGGGCATTGAAAAAATGATCCACAGAGGGCAAAGCTTCAGAGTACCGAGGCGCGGAAATAGCCCACACCTGTGGAGCCCTGTGGAGTCTGGAAATGATGATGCCAACTCTCTGTAACTCATCACCAGAGGAAACAGGGCATAATCTGCAATACAGCTTGCAAGACTCTCTAAAGCAGACAAATTTCTGTCTGTCTCTAGAGAAATGATCAGGTAGTTCAAGTTTAGGTTCCTTACCAAAAGACCGCAGGGTTGTTTTCTGCTGCTTTACCTCAGCAACCTCAAGTGGCAGCGCCCTCAGTTGGTTTTACAAATCCTCAATGGCATCCATATTAGATAAACAAAAGTATCCCACTGAGTAAGTATGGTGGTTGATTATGTTATGTCCAACCTGGACACACTGGATCTGTCTCCCACAGATCTACCAAAAATGCAAATAAATGACAAAACAGGAATGGAACAAAAATATGGGAAACACTGTCCCTATGCAAACAAACACTGGGAAGGGCCCTGCCTGAAAACAGTGCAATTGCCTCGATAAGCACAGCCTCAACCACATACCTCGGCCCCTAGCTAACCTACATAGGGAAACGGGAAAAAAAACCAGAAACCCAAAATAACAATGTAAACACATGCAGTACTTAGCTTTGAAATGTAGCAAGTAACTGAATGATCTAGAAGGAACCTTCTGACTGCTAGCTCAGTCAGGGAGAGACTGAGAATCAACCACAGTTCAGCTCAGTCTCCAATCAGGCTAGATAGTGCAAGTAATTATTTACAGGTGCGACCAAGCACATCACACCAAATAGCACACCCACTGAGCCAGAAGATGTAGAAACATCTCCAAAACCAGCACCAGACTATCAGCAAGGTGGCAATCCCAGAACCGCCACAACAGTATAGATGTGATGTTATTCGAGCAGCATGTTGAGCTTGGATCCATTCTGTTTCATAGGTCTCTTCTTGGTGTGCCTTAATTAATACTCATCTGTAATTGCTTGGTATATGCCATTGGTCTGTTAGCAGCACCAGGGCTTTATTCCTCACTTTACACTAACACAAATACAATTGTTTTACAGAATTTTTTATTTTTCTTTAACCCATATGGCCTATTTTGATCCTTTAGGACTCTTTTTGTAGGCCTTTTTTTTTTGAGGAACAGTTGTATTTTTTCCATAGCAACATTTTAGGGAACGAAGAATGTATTAAACTATACATTTAATATTGTTTAATCATAAACATTTACATTAACAAGAATAAAATTTTAAATATTTAAAGGGTTAAATCCTTTTAAAAACATATTCACTATTAAAAGTTAGTTGATAACGTTTCTATTATGGTGTTTCTGGTATCTACAGCGATTGTAACTGTAAATCCGTTAAAACAATAATCTACAAATTTCTATTGTTTTCAAGACAATTCAGGGCAAATGAACTGAACTGCAATTTTTCCACACAATGATGCAATGCTGTATTCCCTTATTTGTTCGCTGATTCTCACATTAGACTTTTTCGTTATTATAATTTATATTTACTTTAGGCTTTTTAATGTTTTGGTGACTTCATGACTTTGTAAAATATTGCCAGCCTGCTTGCATTTTCCATGGTAGCATATGCTCAATCTTTCATCGTGTGCAGCTTAAATCTGACCACTGACACAGAGGTCGTGAGTACACATATGGTATGCCATACTGACTCAATTAGCTATCCATCAAATTAATTGCATATTACATCAAAAGATGCGCTCTGCTACCCCATACGGTCAAAAGATGAAGAACAATAATTAAGACAAATTAGTGGTTTTGCTCTGACTGTTTAGCTTGAACCGAAATGTTAAGAAAACTCTAGCTAGTCCCATTTGCTTATCATAATACATTGATGCCAATAATGTTTATTGCCTGACTTTATAGTATTGAAGTATATAAAGATACTATAAAGATACTAGGTTGATCTGCAGTTTTATGTAAAATCACATTTATAAATTGTAGGTAGTGAAATGCAACTCTGCTGTAGAGAAAGATCTCACATTTTGTTGATTTTTACGTGTTCGAAAGCATGATAATTGGAATACAATGCTACATTGTTTTCTAAAATATTGCAAAACCAACATCACACATTACAGGTTGTATAAACTGGCTTTATTCCAAATATGGTACATGCTTGGGGTTTATTCAAGAGAAAGTATAATACATTATATATGCAATGGTTTATTCTAAAGATTGATTTTGAACTTTTCAAAAGTTCGGTTCGGCCAGTTCGCTAAATTTGAGCAAAAAGTTCAGTTTGGGCTGAATTAGTTTCAATCAAACCAGAACTTCACAATGCTGGTGTATAACACTGCACAAGAGCCATAAAAACCCTGTAGAGCACTTTTAGGTATCCTTAGAGTATACCTAAGTAGTTTTAAGCATTTTTAAGGCAAAGTTAATTAAGAAAGACTAAGAAAAAAATAAAAGATGAACCATTATTATTTTAGCAAGTTTGACAGAGACAAACTGTCTGAGTTTTCGGTTCACGCTGAATCAAACTTTTAGCAAAATTTGACCAGAAACAGGATTTGACTATTTCACTTCACCCAACACTATTATATATAGTATATTATTTGCAAATGTTTTCATTTTTAACTTTCCTCTTGGCCTGACATATCCCAATATGTGTGATATGAGATGACCCGGTTTGAAAAATAACTGGTTGTGTGATACTCTGTTGGGAGACATGTATGCTATTTGTGCCACCCAGTGTTTCTGATGTGGATTGCAGTCTGTCAAAGAGTTTTCTAGCATGTCAGATCTAGCTACAACTAAGGCTTTGTTCACATCTTGTTACCCCTGACAGTTCATAGTTAATTTTGCCCACACACCTTGTTCTCTCCAGACGAGCCAGGGTTATCTGTGCCTTCCAGTCAGGTTAATTCCCCTGCTATGTGTCTGAGTAGTGTGCTGGTGATTGACAGGTCTATCTACCTATCAGCTCCTCCAGCCTCCCTATAAGATCCAGCTCATGCTGCCTGGGAGTGGCTGATTGGTTTCCAGTTTTTTAGTGCCTGCTGTGTAGTCCAGCTACTCTGACCTGCTGGTAATCTGGCCCTGGTAATTTGTGCCATTCCCTCAGTCTGCTAGCTAGTCTACCTCACTGTTACCAGCCAGGGTTGTCCAGTCCGCCTCTGTTTGTATCTTGCTTCTGTCAGTTTGTCTGCTAGACCTTGCTCTTATTAGCCAGGCCTTACCAGCAGCCTCTGTTCTGTTTGTATTGTTTTGTGTTGGTTCTTGTCATCTGCCTTTCCTGTTGGTGCTAGTGGGTAGTAGTCTCTTGCATAGGTACTGCAGTCCCTGCCTGTCCCCCTTAGTAAGCATAGGGCCAGAGTTGGTGGCCTGGACATGTCCACAATCAGAGCTATCTCCAGGAAGGGACAGTGGCGTGGCTGTAGGTCAGGGAGCCCCACGCCGTGTGTACCTAAGCACCCCACTAGTACTGTAACACATCTGTATCAGGGCTCCATTTTAGAGCCTTAGGCACAGGTCCATCTAACAATCCCGGATGAAATGTTGCAGAATACTGATCTCTTTGCTCTGGGAAAATGGAGGGGGGCATGCTGGAAGCCATAGGGACCCAATTTTAGACAATGGGGTCTGTACAGCATTGTTAGATTCTGTTACTTGAAAAATACGCTCCTGGCAGGTATTCAATTTCCGTGCTGCCATGACAGAATAGGAAAATAGAAACCCTGAATGCAGATGTGCCTAAGATTCTGATCACCTCGTTGTTATGGCTTTCATTTTTTCAGAGGCTGAGACAGATATAGATATGCTATATAATGGATCAGTCAGATTTCTTCCATTTCAGTGGATAGCGTAGCACGACATCCTGCATTATTCTGGCCATCAAATTACAGTGGAAACCTGATGGAACTAATAAACGTGGGAAGAGAACCTTAGGCATCCCTTATTATGTTGTTTCATCTGGATATTTTTTTATTACTATACATTTTTACAGTATTGATGTACCTGATAAAGACTCCTTGAAGTCAAAATGCATTGTACCTCGATTAATAAATACACTCTGAAAATAAATCTGTGGTTTCCAAAGACGTTTTGCTATGTCTGACCTCGATGTATTTTTTATATATACTGATATACACACAAAGGATAAATGTGAATAACACAAATATATACAGTCAAACCTCTAGTTTTGTTATGTTGTAGTTTAGCCGGTTTCCAGTCTCACTGATTTTTCAAGCCAGAACTTCGCCTTTAGTTTCACTGGTTGCTTCTAGTTTCGTTGACTGGCTGTGATTGGCTAAAAGGGCTGTCACTCAGCCGATTCAGCCAATCAGAGCAATTCCCGTTAGTAGCAATAGATGCTTTTCCGGCTTGACACACACTGGCAGCTGGCCAGAAGCTGCAAAAGCAGCAGTAGGGAGCCCAATGGCACCTGTAAGGTGAGTATTGATGCCACCTGCAGTGTTATGTAACACCACAGATAACACAGGGATAACTCTTAGGACAGATAATGCAGTAGATGTGACCTGCAGTCCTATGAAACACCACAGCTCTACATTAAGCTGCTTTTTTGGTATTAAAAACCATATTTATTTTCTATTAAATGTGGTTTGGTGTGTTTTTTGGAATGTCTAGAATGAATTAATTGGATTTACATTGATTCCTATGGAAATAATTATCTTGAGTTTCATTGGTCTCAAGTTTGGCTGATTGCTTTCAGACAGATTACCAACGAAACTAGAGGTTTGACTGTATACTATTTAAAAGATAAAATTGGGGAATAGAGAATCTGACCCTAAACGTTTTGATACAAAGAAACCCTATTTAAAAGCGGAACACGTGCCCTAATGAGGATGACCTAACATCTGGAACCAGGGGCAACCATCTATTTCCATAGGTTAGATGACATATAAGTGCTAAAAAACAGGGATATACAGGAAATGAGATGTTACAAGACGACAAATAATAAGTAGATCTTCAAAAAGACTTATCTTTAACTGAGATGCAGGACTGAACCAGGAGCCACCGACATGACCAGAAACAGCTTCATACAAGGAGTATAACTAGCGCCCTCTGTAAAGAGGAGCTGGAATAAATATATGTAAACTACAGCTGATTGGCTGGCTGAAATGCCACTTCCCTGCCAACTAATCAGTCCACTTACTGGCAGAGAAGTGTCCTTGTCAGCATTTAGCACCAAAATGACAATGAGCATGCGCCAGTGTAAGGATGACGGGGCTGACACTGTCTCTGAAATGCAGCACTCAGGTTAAATAGTGGTGGTGATGGTGGTGGTGGGGGTGTTGTTTTTTTTTTTTTACAGAATGTATATAGTTTTTAAAAACACTATAATGAACTTATATTTGTAGTAATGTGTGTTTGTTTCTGTATTTTTGACATACTGTATCTTAAATGAGACTATTGTGTACTGTAGACATTTTATACCCTTTGAAAATCTAAAAACACTGTATACAGAACAATTAGGGTCCATTTTTTTGCTGAAAAATTACAGAACTACCACCAGTATACTCCAGCTACTTGTCTCAAATTGGTGCTTTACATCTGGCCTCAGGATGTGTCTTTTTATTTGAGCAATACAAGACAAACCACTCGGAGCCATATAAAAAGTAATGACCATTAGAAGCTGGACAAATGAACAAACAGTGATAAATATTTCTTCATAGATTACTTCAGCACTCTCAAATGTTCTAAATATCGACTCAGCTGTGAAATGTATCTAGAATTTTGACAGCATTCTTGTTTTCTCCAAATTTTGGTGATTTATTAGTTAAGCTTAGCGTTCAAAAACAAGCAACTCTTGTAGTTTTAAGTAAATTCAACTATATTGATCCACATATGAACAATTTCTTCCTAGACACTTTTAGATGTCTTGTGGAGAAGAATGTAATTAAAATTGAGGGTATTAAGAAAGGGTCAGTAAAAGCTGGGCAAAAAACATGTCAGCATTTTAAATTATACACTTTCACAAGCAACTGTTCAAGCTTTAGGCTTCAGGAGACTGGTACAAAGCTAAACCAATATTTAACAACTAATCACATTTTGCCATGTAGGATAACATTATTGACTATAGGTTCTGTATATACAATTTAAAAAATATGGCAGACTCATTTATTTTTAAACATGTGAGAAACAAAGTAGCATCCAGCATCCACTGAGCGATGTCATTATTCTAGTGTAATCATCATCTACATTATGGCTGCAAACAAACTCAACGGAGGATATGTACTAAACCAAATGGACCTGAACTCGGACTCAATTTATGCCAAAAAAATGGTGCACATGCAATACACTACATTTATTATGTGTTTTAGACCCTTGACAATCAACTGTACCTTAGAGTGAAAGGGACATGGGCTGGCTGCAAAGGGGTGTTGTTTAGAATATGACAGCCTGCAGAAAATTTATGTAAAAAATTTGGTGCAAAATATTGTCATAACCTAAGCTAACCTTTAGGTGATGTAAAGTTAGACAACATTGTCTAAATATCTGTCAAAATTATACAGCATGAGCCATTGTGATAAGTTAGGTAACTTTCAAACTGTTTAGTCTAAGTTTATGCTGTCTAACTATTAGACAGGATTAGTAAATCTGCCTCACTGTGTATATCTTTGCAGGTAAGATAGAAATGGAGGATTAACTTGATACCCCTTGACCCCAATAGGAAATACTGTATTTTTTGGACTATAAAACACACTTTTAGCAAAAAATAATCTTGCTAAAAAGTGTCTGCATCCTATAGTGCAAAGTGTGGAGGGTCCGACATTGCCAGACTCCCCTGATGGCTTCCTTCCTGATTGGGAAGTGTCCAATCACTAAGAGAACTCTTTAGTTGTATCATTCTCTCTCTCTCACTGCCTAGTGCTGATCTCATAGATCAATGATGGTGAGGAGAGGAACACATTCAGTTTCTGAAGGTCCTTGAGTAAAGAACTTTAAAGACCTTTATGACATCATCCAAATATAACCAGATGCCAGGAAGATTTAGACCGGGGGCACCAGAAGGCAGCAAAGTAAGGGTTTTAAACTGTTAGGGCCCACACCCACTGGCGTTTTTTTTATCTCTTGCGCTACGAGAGCAAGAGATAACACTCACCTCACAGCGCAAGAAAAAGGTTGTGATATCGCCAGTTTCTTCAATGGGGCCAGCAGCAGCGCTGGCCCCATTGAAAATGTAGGGAGAATATCGCGGACTTCTGTGACAGCTGTGGCAAAAGTCCAGCATGCTATCCATTGCTTTCAATGGGGTTGGCGCTGCTGCCATCCCCATTGAAAGCAGTGGTTTTGTGGCAACCCTCACAGCATGATTTTCGGGCTTGAAATATAATGAATGAATGAATGTATGAACAGCCAGCTAAACGCTGGCTGTAATTGGCTGAGCGCTTAGTCAATCAGCACAGCCCTTTCAGGAGGCAGGGATTTTTAATTCCCCGCCTGCTGAAAGTGCTGGACAGCATTGCAGGGGAGCAAGACAGAGGGTGCATCTGAGTGGTGGAGAGGTGAGTAAAGTTTTTTTTCAGTTTTTTAACCAGCTATGGGTAATTTTTCAGGGAAGGGCTTATATTTCAAACCCCTCCCCCGAAAATCATGCTGCGGGAGTTGCCACAAAACCACCGCTTTCAATAGGGGCCGGCAGCAGCGCCGACCCCATTGCAAGCAATGGATAGCATGCTGGACTTCTGCCACAGCTCTGACAGCTGTCACAGCTGTGGCAGAAGTCCGCAGTATTCTCCCTATGTTTGCAATGAGGCTAGCGCTGCTGCCTCTGGCCCCATTGAAAATACTGGCGATATCACATCATTTTTCTTGCCAAGATAAAGAGAAACGCCAGTGGGTGTCAGCCCTTAGTCAGACGGGCTTTTTTTTGCGCGATTTGCGCATGCGCATGCGTCCGGCGATTTTTTAAAATCATTGCTTTGCAATGGTATCGACACATGAGCGCTTTTTATGCGCTCGTCCGATAAATTATAGAACAGAAATCGCAGATCGCACCTATCTGCGATCTGCGATTCCTGTTCTCTTCTCTATATGCGCTCAATGGTGCCGGCGGCAGCAGCGCCGACCCCATTGAGAACATATAGAAGACAAATCATTCTTCTCTGCCACAGCTGTAACAGCTGTGGCAGAGAAGAACGATGTTTGCCCATTGAATTCAATGGAGCCAGCAATACAGCCGGCTCCATTGAAAGCAATGGGCTGCCGGCGTGCGCGGGATGAATTGTCGGGAAGGGCTTAAATATATAAACCCTTCCCTGCAATTCATCCAGAAAAGTGTTAAAATAAAAAAAATATACATACTCACCTGCTCCCGGCAGCCGGAGTTCCGCGCGGCCGGCCTGCAGTGGGTGTGAAGGGGGTGTGAGTCAGACCTGCCCCCTGATTGGCTCAGCGCTGAGCCAATCAGGGGGCAGGTCTGACTCACACCCACTGCAGGCCGGCCGCGGGGAACTCCGACTGCCGGGAGCAGGTGAGTATGTATATATTTTTTATTTTAACACTTTTCTGGATGAATTGCAGGGAAGGGCTTATATATTTAAGCCCTTCCCGACAATTCATCCCACACTCGCCCGCAGCGCATTGCTTTCAATGGAGCCGCTGTATTGCCGGCTCCATTGAATTTTATCTGACCATTTGTTTTTAAATACAAAATAGTTGGGGCGGAGCCTGACCGCGGAACGAGATGGCCGCATAGTACAGACGCTCCATCTCTACAGCACGATAACTAGCGCTTATCTGCAGCAATATTAAGAAAAAATGGGGAAACTCACTAAAATGAAGACCGGAGAACACACTGGCACCCCTCGCCCGGCCAGAGGACAGTCCGAGATGCCGAGATTCTTTAAAGAACGGAGCGCTCGCTCCCCACATGCAGCGGGCAAGATGGCGCCGGCAGCTGCGGCTGCTGAAGTCCCAAGTACAGCGCGGGAAGGAGAAACCTCATCGGAGGATGAGGAAGACGAGCCCCCTTCAAAAGGCTTTATGAGGGAACTGCTAGCCACCGCCATGGGTCCACTACTAACGGAGCTGACTGCCATAAAGGAGGAGGTGAGGAGTGTGGGGAGGAGGGTGGAGGAGCTGGAGAGCACAACGGCAACCATCACTAGCCACTCCAGGGTCCTAGAGACCGCAGTCAAAGACCAGCACACCCAGCTTAATAGAATGCTCCTTATGCAGGAGGACTATGAAAATAGGAGCCGCCGAAATAATGTCCGTATTAAGGGACTGCCAGAGTCATGGGCTGCGGAGACGCTGCATAAGGTCTGTGGAGAAATTTTTGCAGGGTTACTGGGAGAAGACAGGGCACTAGAGATTTCAATAGAAAGAGTGCACAGAGCCCTAAGACCGCAGCCAGCGCAATCGGAACCCCCAAGAGATGTACTGTGCAGACTGCTGACATTCCCGGATGCAGCTGCCATTCTAAACGCAGCAAGAGGCAGCAGGAATATCCGTTATGAAGGTACGGACATACAGTTGTTTCAAGACCTCTCCCCTACTACCTTAGCCAAGCGTAGGCTTCTGCGCCCCCTGCTGGAGGCCTTAAGAACCAAAAACATTAGGTACGCATGGCTGTTCCCTTTTGGGTTAGGCGTGACCCATAAAGGAAGAAGATTAAACATTCGGTCCCCTGAGGACCTCCAAGATAGCTGGCAACACTTAGGTCTGGAGCCGATAGATCTCCCCAACTGGCTTCCCCTGCCGGATCTGCCGTCACTGCCCCACCTACCCTCCCAAGACAACTGGCAGATAGCCACACAATCAAAGTCCCCACGCGGCAAGCAGCGCAGGAAGCCAAGAGACGAACCTGACACAAACGACACTTGAACCTTATGGAGCATTCGTTCCTTCCACAACAGGCTTAGTGGTATCCTACGTTCACTTCAAGATCAATGGAATTTCCCTCATTCCCCATAGAAACATCTGATGGAAAATGATGAGGCGGTTCGCTTTCCGAACCCGGCTGGCTGTTACCCACGTTGGACGTTGCAGTTCATAGATGTTGGACGGTAGAGTTTTGCTTAACTCCCCCACTAGCAAGCGCTTTTTCGTGCTCCCCCGATCAGGCGTTAATCAAACGTATAGTTTATTTAGTTAAACTTAGTTCCACCCCGTTTTTTGCGGTTGGACCCCGGAATTTTTTCCCGTGGAATTTCCCGTGGGGTTTACCGGGGAACTCAACCGCAAATACTATAGTTCCGAAAGTTACTGGTGCTATAGTACATTGGTAGTATAAGCAATCTGATTTAACCCCCCCCCCCCTTTTTTATCTTTCTCTCTCTATTTTTCCATATATCACCTTACCTAAACTTTCCTCCCTCCCTTTTTCCACTACCCCCTGGAATCGCACATACACTCAGACAACTCCCGCTGACGAAACTGACCGGCCCGAGGTGACGACACTGTTTCTGGCTTCCCACCCAGAGTCAGATCTGATAAATTGCAATTTGTCTCATTGTCTCTTCTCTTTGATACTAAGACAGCTTCCAACGAACGAACTCTGAGATGGATGCATCAAGGATAGTGGAGCCGCTGAGGATCACGTCATTCAACGCCCGGGGCCTGAATACTCCTCAGAAAAGGTACAGTGTATCCCAGCTGGTCAAAAAATTTAACACAAAAATTTTACTCCTCCAAGAAACACATTTTAAAGCAGACAAGCACTACCCCCTACCGGGGAGGGTCTTTCTCCAGGGGTACCATAGCACACATCCTACCTCAGCCTCAAAAGGGGTATCTACCTTCTTCCATAGATCCATAGCGTTTACCTTAAAAGCTAGATATTCGGACCAGATGGGCAGAGTACTGTTCCTGAAAGGGACTATTAACAATCAAAAATTAACAATTGCGAACTTATACGCACCTAACTCAAACCAGGTGAGCTGGTTGATTGATCAACTTGATATCTTGAAGAAATTCGCAGAGGGTCCAATTGTGCTGGGTGGAGATTTTAACGTATTTCTGAACCCCTTAATTGACTCGTCGAAGGGCAGATCTTGGATCGCCCAGAGACAGGTCAAAAAATTGTACAAAGCATTCCAAGACGCGAAGGTCGTGGACGCGTGGCGGACAATTAACCCTTCGACAAAGGATTTTACCTTTTTTTCCCAGGTACACAATTCGTACCAAAGATTAGATTACCTCTTTGTTTCCCAAGGCATCCTCCCTAGTGTTAGAGGGGCCAAAATAGAACCAATAACAATATCTGACCATGCTCCGATACACCTAGATCTGAGCTTTATCAGGGACGGATGTAGAGAGTGGGTATGGAAGCTCAATACCTCCCTGTTGGACTTAGACCTAGAGAGGGAGAACCTGACCAAGGGGTTGGAGGAATTCTTCCGACTCAACGACACTGGAGACCTGGAATTCCCAGTGGTTTGGGAGGCTCATAAGGCTTACATGAGGGGCCTATTCATTTCGCTGGGATCCAAGGTCAAAAAACAAAAACAAGCGGAAATAGACCGACTTCTAAATAAGATCTCGGCAGTCGAACGGCTCTCCAAATTATCCCAAATAGCAAACAAATCAGAAGAGTTAGTGGACTTAAGAAGAGAGCTCGAAAGACTGCTTGAATCAAGATTCAACAAAAAACATCTATATCTGAAATACAGATTCTATGCTCACGGCAATAAAGGGAGCAAGTTGCTTACCTCTATGATTAAAAAAGCCAAAACTAGGAACCATATCACTTCAATTACAGATCGTACGGGGAAATCCGCAACGTCATCGAAAGAAATTGCGGAGGTCTTCCAAAGATACTACGCTGACCTTTACAACTTAAACGAATCAGAGACACCCATAAACCCTAAAGACACTTTAGATAAAATAGACTCATTCATAGGCGCAACCAACCTCCCCAAATTAAAGGAAGCTGATGCCAGCTCCTTAATGCTACCTGTCACTTTACAAGAAGTAAAGGATATTATAACCAACAGCCCCTCTGGAAAGAGTCCGGGACCGGACGGATACCCAGCACTCTATTATAAGACCTTCAAAGAGACACTGGCCCCAAAACTGAAGGACTTAATGAACGCACTTATGCAGGGCAAACCACTCCCCAGGCAAGCACAGGAGGCACACATAACACTTATCCACAAGGACAATAAAAACCCGGAGTTATGCGGTAGCTATAGACCCATCTCTCTTATTAATACCGATGTAAAGTTATGGGCGAAGCTTCTGTCTAAGAGGCTAGAAAACTTAATCCCCAAATTAGTGGACAGGGAACAGGCAGGGTTCGTTAAAAATAGAGAAGGCAGAGATAATTGCTATAGGCTGCTCCATGCTATAAGATACGCACAAAATAAGGACATAGAGATGGTGCTCATCGGAACAGACGCCGAGAAGGCGTTCGATAGGGTGAGCTGGACCTACATGGAAAGGGTTCTGACCTATTTTAACTTCCCCTCCCCCTTCATAGCGGCGATATTCTCCCTCTATAAGGAACCGCATGCTAGGTTAAAAGTAAACAATTTGCTTTCCCCACCCTTCAATATCAGAAATGGTACACGGCAGGGTTGCCCGCTGTCCCCGTCCCTATTTATCCTCTCATTGGAACCACTACTGAGGAGTGTCAGGCTGGACCCTAACATTAAGGGACTGAAAGCAGGACCGGCCAGCCTAAACACAGCTGCCTACGCAGATGACATTATGTTTGTGCTGACTGAACCAACAACAAGCATTCCCAGCCTGATTACCCTCCTAAATTCTTTTGGGAAAATCTCGAATTTCAAGATTAACTACACCAAATCCAACATTCTAAATGTTTCCATCCCGCCCGCTAAATGCTCCCACCTGAGGTCCAGCTCACCCTTCGAATGGTCGGACACAGCTATAGAGTACCTCGGAATAAGGATAACAAAAAAACCGGAAGATCTTTATAGCACCAATTTCGTCCCGTTACTGGCCCTAGTTAAAAAGCTACTATTGAAATACGACATACCACATGCCTCCTGGTTTGGTAGGAAAAACATTATTAAGACATACATCCTACCACAAATTCTGTATAAATTAAGAATGCTACCTATTCATCTTCCACAGTCCTTTTTCAAAGCTCTACGGTCAGCTTTTATTGGCTACACTTGGAGACAGAAAAGACCCCGTTTAGCTTTTAGACTCATGATTAAAAGGAAAACTGAGGGGGGGATCGGACTACCATGCGTCCACGATTTCTACCAAGCGGTTCAACTAAGATATTGGATGGACCTTACATCCCCCACAGGAGATCATTTGCTACGTGCCCTAACCATAGGAAGAGACGGAGACACTCTCATGGAGGACCTATGGTACCCCGCCAAAAGGAGGTACAGAGATAAAAACTTTAACCCCCTATTGCGAGGCCCATGCGAAATATGGGACAAGCTTAAGCCAACCCTGGCCCCTAACGTTTCTCCGGAGGCTCCACTGAGCACATTAAGCAAATACCTAGGACGGACACTTGATAAAGATAATAGATATCTCTGGAAGAAGCTCGACCCCTTGAAGATGAGGGAGCTTCAGTTATTAGCACACAAACAGCCAGATGAGATCCTAGACACACTAGCTCCGCAGCTTTCCCTCTCCTTCCTACAGAGAACACATATACTTCAGGCCTTCAGGGACTTCCTGAGATCTTCGAGGTCTACTAGACCAGAGACCCCATTTGAAAAAATATTAACCAATGACCTCCCAAAAAATAAATCCATCTCCATTATTCGTAATAAAATTCTAAATCCCGAGACACCCTACAAACCAGCTTTCTTAGCCTCTTGGGAAAAAGATCTTAAAATCTCCCTCACTCCCACAGATATTAAATTGATTCTGCAAACCGCCTTTGGGTTATCGCCATGCATACTACTCCAAGAAAGCCATTACAAGATCCTGGTCAGGTGGTACAAAACCCCGCAATGGTTATTTGCACACAAACTAACTGACCAGGATAAATGCTGGAGGTGCAATGCGGCTACAGGTTCATATTGCCATATCTGGTGGGAATGTACGAGGTTAGCCACATTTTGGAAGGATATAGAAGCAACATTAGGCTTACTGAAACCAAACTTCCATATTACAGCGGAAATACTTTTCCTCTGGAAACCCTCGGCGAACTTCCACCCCTTAAAAGACAAACTGCTAGCCTTCCTCCTCGATGCGGCTAAAGCCCTAATTCCCTCTTTCTGGCTGCAGAACACTCCGCCCTCTTTGGATCTGTGGAAGTCAAAGGTTGACTCCATATATAATATGGAGGAACTACACAGTTGGAATACGGGTACACACGAGGCATTCATCAAAACATGGCACCCTTGGAGACAGATCAACCTGGTCAATTTCAAAGACACCCAAACTAATAACTGACAGCTCAGTTGGACCAGCTGGGATAGACGGGGGAGACCTCAGTACAGCATATTTTCATGTTGGGTCCCCCGACCTTCACCACATATCCACTGGCATGCCCTTGTCTGGGGCGGTCGGCCTCGGGTGTTGGGGCGTTGAGGCGAGGAGACCACCTCGTCAATTTGGTGCCCCGACCACTCAGTTTGGCGAAACGACTCCTGAAGTGAATACGCTAATACGCTAACACGCAGGAAGTCTACACAGAAGAAGACGATATTGCCCCCTTCTTTCTTTCTCTCTTTCCTTCTTTCTACTCGGCTTGGAACCAACAGGTAGCCACACTCGATGGCACTTCAGACACTGTTGTCTAACTACGATCACACTATATTCTCTCCCTACCCCCTCTTCCCTACCCATTCCTACCCAACCCCCCCCTACCCCTGTTTTTTATTGTTGAAATGTTACTGTATACACATCTTCTACATAATGGAGCCTGGGGCGGTCCCCAAGGAGATAAATAGAGAACTGAAGATTGAGAGACTTAATTCATGGACTCGCTTTCCACCCCGGTTCACATAGTGCTCTTTGCAATAAGTACTCACTCCACCGGGATCGACCCCGCTATGCTTGGAGATGTAAGACAGTTGCAAAATTGCAAGATTGTTATGTATCATATTATTTGAAAAACTTTCAATAAAAATTTGTATTAAAAAAAAAAAAATACAAAATAGTTGTTATTCCAGACCCATCTGATATTAAGGATTTCCTTCTGCCTTCTTTTCTTTGGAACACTGTGATTGGATTTATTTTTTATTTTTTTATTTTTTCAAATCATTTTTATTAAGTTTTTCAAAGTATACAGGTTATGCATCTTCCCTCAACAGGAGGTAGAACAAAAGGGGACATGTTCCCTGGTATTAAACAATTGCAGTATTGTTATATGAAAGGTTTACATAGTTAGCCTTGAGATATAATTAGGTCAAGTCTAAGGGGTCTCACCCCGACCTATTGAAATTAACATCAAAACGAAACGGGGCGAAGGGATAGGAAGGGTTCGGGAAGGAGAGATGGGGAGGGGAGAAAGGGGGGGTAGGTATTGATGCAAAGGGTGAGACATCCATGCAAAGGGTCCAACGAGTTATAGTTCTTATGTTATATATGTTTAGCTTCAGTGAGGGGAGCAAGCTCCACTCACCAGCTCTATTTGTGTGTTGTGCATAAGTCGCTATCCACGTCGCTATCAGTGTCCAGGGTCCTCTCCATAAAGAAAAGGTGTGTTATCGGAGGGGTTTCCTCCAGTTCTCAGGCCTTAGGTAGATGTGGGGAATGTGTTGGCTTCTCTGTCACTCTCAGACAGTATTGATGGGATTAGATATTAGGCCTTGAGTATTGGCTCTTGATATTTGTTCGATCCGCCTCCAGGGGCCCCATACTTCCACAAATCCGTCATGTCTGCCCCCATTCCAACTGGCTAATTCTTCTAAATTGTAGATTAGGTCCACTTTTGTCTTCCATTGGGCTAAAGTAGGAGGATCCTTCTGGAGCCAGCAAAGAGGAATCAGAGCCTTTGCTGCGTCTAGGAGAAAGGCTATAAGTTTATCTTTGTATGGGTGAAAGTCTGGTGATGGCTTCCAAAGAAAAATCATCTCCGCTGATATTGTGAAACCAGGTTTCAATAAGTGTATAGCCCCCTCTACTTCTCTCCAGAACGGGGTAATGGTCGCACACTCCCACCAAATGTGTCTAAAGGAGCCTTCTGCCATGTTGCATCTGCAACATTTATTGTGTGAAGCTAGTTTGTAGGTGGATAACCATTGTGGGGTTTTATACCACCTCACCAATAGCTTGTAATGACTCTCTTGGAGGAGTATGCAGGGTGAGGGGCCAAAAGAGGTCTGTAAGATTAGCTTAACATCGGCTGGAGAGAGGGATATATTCAGCTGAAATATTCAAAATCGTGGACTTAGAAAAGTTAATTTTGATGTTTGAGATAGAGCCAAAGAATTCCAAGAATGAGACTAGGTTAGGGACACTTAAATCGGGGTTTGATATTATAAATATGATGTCATCTGCAAATGCGGCCGAGGAGAGGGTGTTTGTGCCAAATTTTAGGCCTCTGAGGTTGGGATTTAGTCTAACTCCTTGTAAGAGAGGTTCCATTGCTAGAACAAACAGTGTTGACGATAGCGGGCATCCCTGGCGGGTACCATTCCTGATGTCAAAGGCTGGGGATAGTAGATTGTTAATTTTTAGCCTTGCAAAAGGTTCTTGATATAGAGAAAAAATGGCTGATATGAATGATGGAGGAAAGACGAACTGGGCTAGGACTCTCTCCATATAGAGCCAGTCGACTCTATCAAACGCCTTTTCGGCGTCTGTCCCTACTAGTACTAGAGGAATTTTGTTATTTTGGGCGTATCTTATAGCATGTATTAGTCTGGTACTATTATCTTTCCCTTCTCTGCCCTTGATAAATCCAGCTTGTTCACTATCTATTAGGGATGGGATCAGGTCTTTAAGTCTTTTTGCTAGTAATTTTGCCCAGAACTTCACGTCTAAATTAATAAGGGAGATGGGCCTATAGCTACCACATAGTTCAGCGTCTTTATTATCTTTGTGTATGAGTGTGATGTGGGCCTCTTGCACTTGTTTAGGTAGTGGGCTACCTGTCATGATTGCGTTAAACAGGTCTCTCAGTTGTGGGGCTAAGACTTCTTTAAAGGTTTTGTAGTAATTGATTGGGAGGCCATCGGGCCCTGGGCTTTTCCCGGTTGGACACGAAGCTATTATGTCCTCTACCTCTTTTAGGGACACTGGGTCTAATAGGGAATCCGCTGTGATAGGGTCTAGTTTTGGTAGTTTTAATGAACTCAGAAATCGGTCTAGCGTCTCCCTAGTACCGTTTTGTGTTGCGGAGGGAGTTTGATCTTTGAGGTTATAGAGGTTTGCATAAAATTGTTGGAAAACCTTAACTATTTCTTGTGATGATGAAAACTTTTTTCCTGTTTGATCTTTGATTGTTGCAATAAGGTTTTTGGTGCGGGATTTTTTCAGTAAGGCCGACATGTATTTGCTTCCCTTGTTTCCGTGTGCATATACTGTATGTTTTAGGAAAATATGTTTTTTGTTGTATCTAGATTCTAGTATGCGTTTGAGCGAGCGTCTTAACTCCATAAGTTCCTCTAGATTACCTAGGGATTGCGAAAGTTTGGAGCGTTGTTCAAGTTTGGCTATCTGATTAAGAAGATTGTCAATCTCTTGTTGACGTTGTTTTTTGATTCTTGACCCTAGGGAAATGAGTAGGCCTCTTACGTATGCTTTGTGGGCTTCCCACACAATGGGGAGCTCTGGATCGCCGTTGTTGTTAATCTGGAAATATTCTGTGAGCATTTTGGCTATGTGTGATCTGTCTGTTTCAGTGTCTAGTAAGGAGGTGTTGAGTTGCCACCTCCATTCCCTAGGGCCTTCGCTCTTTATCATAACATCCATAGGAATGGGTGCATGGTCGGAAATGGTCATTGCATCTATTGTGGATCCTTCTACCTTTATTAGGGCTTCAGAGGAAATGCAAATATAGTTGAGCCTCTGGAAAGAAGAATGGACTTGGGAGAAGTAAGTGTAGTCTTTTGTTGAGGGGTTTAGGGAGCGCCATGCATCCATGACTCCAATTTCCTGAAGAGTTCTATTTAGTTTTTTTTATCTGTCTCTGCGGGATCCCCGATCTACCCCTGGAAGAGTCTAATGTGGGGTTCAATGTGACATTCCAGTCTCCCCCAAAGATAATTAAACCCTCAGCGAATTCTTTCAGAATTTCCAGCTGCGCGATTAACCATTCCACCTGGTTAGCATTCGGGGCGTATAGGTTCGCTATTGTAATTTTTGTATTGTTAAATGTGCCTTTTAAAAATAAGGCTCTCCCCATCTCACATCTCATCTGAGTATTTGGCTATGAGGAGGAACTGGACGGATCTATGGAATAAGATGGACACCCCCTTTGAGGCAGAAGTCAGGTGTGAGTTGTGGAAGTTTAAAGGAAAGGTCTTTCCTGGTAGGGAAAGGCATCTGTCTCCTTTAAAGTGCGTTTCCTGGAGAAGCAGGATTTTGGTGTTGTACCTTTTTAGTCGTTGAGAAGCATTGAATCTTTTCTGAGGAGAGTTGAGACCCCAGACGTTGAAGGACGTGATGCGTGTTGATTCCATGGATTTTCCTGTACCGTTGAGAACAGCAATTGATCAGAAAGTGTACCTAGGCTAGAGCAAAATAAAGTGAGTACAATGAAAAACACTTATTATAGCTAAGGGTACTTTGTCTATAAGTATGGGTTCTGGCGTGAATATGTGTCAACTCCTTTAAATAGAAGTAGTAGAGAGCAGGGATAGCTGTTGAAAGGGATTGGTCAGTAAGTACGAGGGAGGGGGAAGGGGAGGGGGAGGAGTGTAGGGTTAGGGAGGGAGGGTGGTTAGTAATGAGAGTAGTCGGGTTCACGAGCCTATTGGCTCTTTGTGTCCCGAAGTACAGACAAACACTCGGAAGGTCGAGGGCTTATCTGTATGGGAGGGTAACGGAAAAGGTGTATTAAGCACCTATATCAAAAGAAGATACGCCTGATCGGAGAGGCACAAACAAACACTTGTTAACACAGGAAAGAATTAGGCAAAAACATATTCCCAGTATTCAGCAGGAGTGATAGACTCCAGGTCCCACCCTGGTGGGAGACAGTGGAGTGGGAATGGTAAGTCCCGGTGGGTAGCCGACTTAAAGGGCCTTCCTAAGTCTCAGGGAGTCTATAACGGGAAAGCTTCTTTAAGTGGGGTAACCTGATGGAAAAGTCAGTCCTGAGTCCGACCTTGGGTTTCAGGTATCTCCGGATGTTTCTTCTTCTCTGTTTTTTTTCTTTTGTTTACTTTTGGGAGACTTGGAGTGGCTAACGGTAAGCCAATTTTCGGGAGCAGTAAGGCATGGGAGGGACGGTAGCTCCAGTAGGGGTAGCCAGTTGGGCAACTCTATAGGCTCCAGTTCCAGGTGTTGCCAGCTGCCCTGGAGATCCTCTGGGGTGCGGATAGTTAATCTCTCCCCTCTGTGTGTTATGCCGAGGCCAAAAGGAAACAGCCACGCATATTTAATATTTTTGGCTCTTAGTGCTTCCAGGAGAGGTCGGATCAATCTACGTTTGGCAAGCGTAGAGGGCGATAAGTCCTGGAATAGTTGGATTGTGTCTCCATCATATTGTATGCTCCTGCATTTTCTGGCAGCATCTAGTATGGCGGCTGCGTCAGGGAAAGCTAAGAGCTTGCAGAGAATGTCTCTAGGTGGTTCCGTTGTGGCTGGTTGAGGACGTAGTGCCCTGTGGATCCGTTCTATGGAAATTGATGCGGCTCTATCTGGGCCCAAGAGGTCAGTAAATATCTCCATGGCAACTTTATTAAGGGCTTCTGCAGCCCAGGATTCTGGCAAGCCCTTTATGCGTATATTATTACGCCGATTGCGATTTTCTAAATCTTCTTGTATTAGGAGCATTTTATTGAGTTGTGAGTGTTGCTACTTAACTATACTGGCAAGTCCAATCGCATGGGTAGTGACTGTGGCAGACACCCTCTCCAGCTCCTCCACTCGCCTCCCCATATGTCTCACCTCTTCTTTAATCTCTGTTAAGTCGGCTAGGACTGGGCTCATGGTCTTGGCAAGTAACGCTTTCATGAAGCTCCTTGAGAGAGATTCATCCTCCTCTCCCTCTGAGTTAGTCTCCTCTTCTCGAGCCATGCTGTGTATTGCTACTGCTGCCGGCGCCATCTTGCCTGCAGCGTGGGGAGAGCGGGCGCTCCGTTCTTTTAGGTACCTTTGCATGTCCGACTGACCTTGGGCCGGTCGGGGTGTCCCTGTGTGTTCTCCTCCTTTCTCTTTACTGAATTTTCCCATCCTTCGTTATAATCGCTGCTGTAAGTGCCTGTATTCTGTGCCGGTGTGGAGGAGCGCTCTCTCTATGTGGCCATCACACTCCGCGGTCAGGCTCCGCCCCCTTGGATTTATTTTTTTGATATACACACACTTGTATAATGTTTTCATAAGTATATAGCACAAACATGGATCTTTTTACACAAACATGTTTTAGGCCTCATCTCCACTGGCACACACAGATACCACTGCTAAATGCCCACGGACATGGAGAGGAAAAGACAGTTTCTTACCTTTCCAGATCCTCTGAACCAGACAGATCTTCTTTCTTCAGCACGGTTGATTCATCCGGGAGTGTCAGGTGACGCGTCCGGCGCATGCGCAGTGGTTTCTTTTTTGTTTTTGAACTTCCTGCTTTCCCGCGGCACAGCCACAGTACAGAGGCACAGCCATTTTACAGAGGAACAACATATTTGTCTATCCGAAGAGCTGAAAGACAGGGGCACAAGCTACAGAGGGTGCTGTCATGCCTGTATGTTAAAGGGGTGGTCTCGCGAAACCAAGTGGGGTTATACACTTCCGTATGGCCATATTAATGCACTTTGTAATGTACATTGTGCATTAAATATGAGCCATACAGAAGTTATTCACTTACCTGCTCCGTTGCTAGCGTCCTCGTCTCCATGGTTCCGTCTAAATTCGCTGGCAGCTTGCTTTTTTAGACGCGCTTGCGCAGTCCGGTCTTCTCCATTCAGCACGAGCCGCTTCAGTGTGCTCCCCGCTACAGCTCTTCTGCGCATGCGCAGACGAGCTGTCACTGCTCGGGAGCGCGCTGAAGCGGCCATTCTGCACCATCCTCTGTTAGAGGAAGGTGCAGAAACTGGAGCTGCCCAGCGGAGAAGACCAGCCCAGCCCAGCCCAGCCCAGCAGCCCCGAGAAGCCTCCCAGGTAAGTGATGGGTCGGGGGGGGGGGGCTGCCGCTGCGATGGGGGGGGCTGTCGCTAGGCCGGGGGGGCTGCCGCTGCGCCGGGGGAGCTAGCGCTAGGCCGGGGGGGCTGTCGCTGCGATGGGGGGGGCTGTCGCTAGGCCGGGGGGGCTGTCGCTGCGCCGGGGGGGCTGTCGCTGCGCCGGGGGAGCTAGCGCTAGGCCGGGGGGGGCTGTCGCTGCGCCGAGGGAGCTGTCGCTAGGCCGGGGGGGCTGTCGCTAGGCCGGGGGGGCTGTCGCTAGGCCGGGTGGGCTGTCGCTAGGCCGGGGGGGCTGTCGCTAGGCCGGGGGAGCTAGCGCTAGGCCGGGGGGGCTGTCGCTGCGATGGGGGGGGCTGTCGCTAGGCCGGGGGGGCTGTCGCTGCGCCGGGGGAGCTAGCGCTAGGCCGGGGGGGGCTGTCGCTGCGCCGGGGGAGCTAGCGCTAGGCCGGGGGGGCTGTCGCTAGGCCGGGTGGGCTGTCGCTAGGCCGGGGGAGCTAGCGCTGGGGAGCCGGGGGCTAGCGCCGGTTACCTGCTGTCTGGTCGGCGGCTGCGGGGCGTCTGGTCGGCGGCTGCGATGCGTCCGGTTGCCATGGAGACACAGCTGGCGGCGTCTCGGGAGCGCGCACGTCGGGCTGCAGCGAGCGACTGGGAAAGAGCCGGCGGCCATCTTGAGGAAACTTTTATAACTTGCTGAAACGCTGGAACGGTAAGTACGAACCAGCTAGAAATGTCATTTACAGGGGGGCTTAGTAATGTGTGTTTAATGGGGGGGACTGGGCAAAAAAAAAAATTAACTGCTTCCTCGAGACATCTCCTTTAAGCATTCCTCCAGCAAATCAGAAAAATTAAAAAGGAGCTATTCAAAGTGGGATATAACATCGGTAGACAAACTAGTATGCAAATCAATGCTTCAAATGTCTAAAAATATATACATCATACCCAATGTAAAGTTATTTACATTAGTCTCATGTTATGGTTGGATAGGTCCCAGTACATACTGTAATGAGGCCCAGGAACATCAGATTATGCCTCTGCTCAGAGGTCTTATGTATAGACTTAAAGAGCTAGTCCACTAGAAACACATTTTTCAGTCCTTGCACCCTCACCTGATTACCTATCACATTCTGGAGGTCTCTTCTTTGTATTACAGCCTTTTCCATACAGTACAGCCTCTTATCTGATACTTATCAGCTATCATCTTGGTGGTGAGATTTTTTGGTTTCACTTTCACATCAATCACATGATGAATTAGTATAGCCTTAGCTAGAGGCTATACCATTTCTGCCTGCTGGGGAAACAGTTTAATTTGCATTACTTTCTATATTCACCTAATATGCTACAGACCTTAAGTATGCAATCAGGAGGATGATCTGTGATCTCCTCAGCTCATTATAACTATGATTATAGATTATAACTATATGATATGAGCCTCTAATTATCATCATGAGTAAGTGTGATAGGATTGTTTGTGAACTGGATGGATAAACGTCTTTTCTCAGCCTTACATACTATGTTACAATATGTCCCCCTCTAGGCAGTTTCTATGGTAGGTCGCATGTAACAGCATGACACAGACTGTGTAATTGACTAGTTTCAAACAGAATAACCCAAAGTAAATCTGAGATGGTCAGAATTTAGATCCCATGCCCATCTGTGGAAAAAGAGGCCAAGAGTATCCCATAGAAAGGAATAACCAACCTAGGTAACACTATCTCACTTATATATGCAGGGGGATAGCGACATAACGAATTAAAAAAGAAAAAACACTGGAGTGACCCTTTAACAAGCTTGCAAAGAGATCATACCAGCAAAACCATTTTACCCAACACAGTTCTCTATGCCTATATATTACAGATCCTGGGTTTTTATACAGTTTTTACACAATCCACAGATGAAGAATCCTGAAGATCCTGAAGTAATAATATAGACTAGTGCTGAGTGAACTGAACCAGTCAAACCTTGTTTCAGGACAAACTTTACTAAAAGTTAGGTTCAGCACAAACTCAAACCTTGGGTGGTTTGTCCAAGCCAAACCCACTAGAAGAAGTAGGTGATGATTCAGTAGTCACTGCTATTGCCTTGCAGCGCTGGGGTCCTAGGTTTAAATCTGACCAAGGATAACATCTGAATGGAGTTTATATGTTATCCCTGTGTTTGTGTGAAACCATGTATGAGGGACAGCACTCCACCAATGTCGAAATACTGTATATAAAAAAAAAAGGAATAGGACTTACCCGATGTAAGTGAGACAACCAAAGCAATCGTCCCCCACCAGCACCTCCACATCCTAGATAGCATGTAGCAATTCCACATAGGACTCAAGTGTCTTTTCCTTACATCCTGGGGACAACAGGAAGGCCAACAAATGGAATCAGACTTAATAGAGAGAAAAGAGGGGCTTGGCGCTCGAAAGGGAAGACCCAGTGAATCCTCTAAAATAACAATATGGTCTTTATCCCCAAACTTTTTTCGGAGATTTAGTTAACAGGCAGACATGAAAGTTTCAAAAGTTCACTCATCTTTATTGTAGACAAATATACTTTAATCTGAATACCCTAAATCAATGAACTGTGTGATGTGATTTAACATTAGAAAGTCTCATTGAAAAAAGCACAGCAATATTGCAGCGTTAAAAAAACGCTAGTGGGTAACATAGTAACATAGTATGTAAGGCTGAATGAAGACAATGTCCATCTAGTCCAGCCTGTTTATCCTACTGTGTTGATCCAGAGGAAGGCAAAAAACCCCAAGGCCAGAAGCCAATTAGCCCTTTTGGGGAAAAAATTCCTTCCCGACTCCCTAATGGCAATCAGACTGTTCCCTGGATCAACCCCTAATAGTTCCTACCTTCCTATATACCCGGATTGACACTTAACCTAAGATTTATATCCTGTAATATCCTTCCTCTCCAGAAAGACATCAAGTCCCCTTTTAAACTCCTCTATGGATTTTGCCATCACCACTTCCTCCGGTAGAGAGTTCCACAGTCTAACTGCTCTTACAGTAAAGAATCCCCTTCTATGTTGGTGATGAAACCTGCTTCCTTCTAGCCGTAGAGGATGCCCTCTTGTTACCGTTGCAGTCCTGGGTATAAACAGATCCTGGGAGAGATCCTTGTATTGTCCCCTCATGTACTTATACATGGTTATTTGGTCGCCTCTTAACCTTCTTGTTTCTAGAGTAAATAGTCCCAATTTGGATAGCCTCTCTGGGTATTCCAGTCCTGTCATTCCATTTATTAGTTTAGTTGCCCATCTTTGAACCCCCTCAAGCACTGTGACATCTTTCCTGAGCACCGGTGACCAGAATTGTACGCAGTATTCCATGTGAGGCCTGACAAGTGCCTTATATAATGGAAGGATAATGTTCTCGTCCTTCGCCCCTATACCTCTTTTAATGCACCCCAAGACTTTATTTGCCTTTGCAGCAGCTGACTGGCATTGGTTACTCCAGTTTAGTGTAGAGTAAAAGCCCTTAGGCCGCGTTCAGATGAGTGGTTTTTTTGTGCGCGCCTATGTGCGCAAAAAAATCACGTCCATTAGAGCCATTGGTTCCCTATGAAGTGTTCACATGTCAATCTTTTAGAGACACAAAATACTCGCACCTGCAAAAGATAGGACATATGTAACTGAAAGGTCCATGCTGCACGTAAAGTTACAGAGGTGACAGGGGAAGAGGGGACTCCCAGAGGGTTCCGTTAATCCCCGCGGGGAGTTGCCTCAACATTGAACACTATGAATTCAATAAATGGCTGAGTGCTGCCTCTGATTGGCTGAGTGCTGTGAGCAATTGCAGGCAGCGCTCAGCTGTCATTCAATGAATGGCTAAACGCTGCCTGTGATTGGTCACAGCGCTCAGCCAATCAGAGTCAGCACTTTCAGGAGGTGGGGATTTTAAAATCCCTGGCCAGGAGAAAATGCTTCAGAAGAGTGCTGGGGAGTTAGGGAGAAGACGCGCCGGAACTGGACAGTGCTAGAGAGGTGATGTATATATATTTTTTTAGTTTTTCAAGCAGCTATGGCTTATTTTCATGGAAGGGCTTATAGTTCAAGCCCTTCCACGAAAATCCATGTGGAGGTTGCCTTCAACCCATTGCTTTCAATGGGGCAGCAGCAGCACCGCCCCCCTTGAAAGCAATGGGATAGCATTGCGGTCCTCTGCCACTGCATGAAGCTTCAGTCATGCGCATTTGGCAGAACCGTGGAGCAAATTTTTTTGCACGCAGAAAAAAACCCACCAATCTTACCGAGTCCTTAAGAGAAAAACTACACACTCTTTTAAATTGTGCTGATTGACCTTTAAGTGTTCAGATCTTTAAAAAAACCTAGCACAGATTTCTGAAACCTTTATCACTTAACACATGGTCTTCAATTTCTGACATCCCTCTTAGGGCTCCTTTCCACTGGCGAGATAACCGTGCGTTTTCAGTGCGATGCGAGAGTGTGAGCTCTTGCAGGAAAGTCCTGCACATGTTGTTCTATGACAACCTTTCCATTAGCGATGTTTAAGGGCAAGCTGCGATGCGAGGATTAAAAATCGCAGCAGGAGGATTGTTTCAGCATTTTGCGTTTTTCTCTCGCACATACAGTGTAATGGCAAAACAGATTCTCGCATCGCAACGCAAAAACTTGCGATTTTGCAGCGATGCGATTTTAACATTGCGATTTTCTCGCAGCGATTATCACTATCGCCAGTGGAAAGGAGCCCTTACATTCCTCTCCACTAGTATAGAGACTTGTGAACTATCTAAATATTTTGTGTGAACATTGCACCTGTGATGGTGTCCTGATAGTCTTCTTCCTTGCATGATGTGGAGAGCTAGATCAGGAGTCTGAAATCCCACCATAGCAAAGGTAAGTGGTCTCTCCTGAGTCCCACATGCCTGCGCCAGTCTGTCTGATTTTTGGTTATGTAATATTACCATAAAGTCAACTTAATACTGGCACAGACCTTCCAGCATTTACACCGGCAGAGATAACGGGTTGCCAAACAAATGTCCAATGTTGGTTCTGGATAACCCCCCCACCAATGTTGTCCTTGTTAAAGGTATATCTCTAGTCATCACGCTATTCAACTTGTATACATCCGCAAGCAAGTTTCTCACCATCTTACCTTTCTTCTTATATGTAATTGTTGTTCATGTGACTCTTCTTTGAGGTCCCAGTAGTTAAATTACAGTACAAGAATAGCAAAAGAAAACCATTGTGTTCAGCAAAGCAATGAAATTAATGTGTAGACTAATTAAATTCCACCAATAATGATAAATTTTATCTACAGAACTAAGCAGCCAAAAGTAATTAAAAAACAGCTGCTGATAGGAATGGGTATGGGGGTGGGAATATGGGGAGGGAGTAGGATGGTGGGGGACAAGGTAATGGAATGGGAAAAGGAGGGCAGTTGAGGGGAAAAGGGGAAAACTGCAAAAGGTCTATTAGCAAATAAGCCATATTGAAATGCACCTTGCTAAAAGAAGCATGAACTGAACATATACATAATAGTTACTATGAATCACATTTAAATTTGCTTTGTCTTCACTATAACCAGCCCATGGCATACAAAATGACAGGAATATGTCCCTTGAGCCTGTTTGCCATGTTGGAATCTCCTCAAAGTGGAAAATCTGAGAGACTTTTTTCTTTCCACCGCGTAACTGTGGGGGTTCATCTTTCAGTGCAAGGGAATGAGTAATTTTGAGGCTGATAATAGAGTGGTAGCCAAGGATTTATTTGATGGTCTAAATTGCTTTGAGGGGTTCCATAATAGGACATCCTCAGGTGTGAGGTTCTTAGGTGTTCCACATATCTTATTAATGTTTTCCAGAATTGACTGCCAAAACTGTTAGGGTACTAGTCAGGTGCCTAGATATGCACGGCACGGGGCTCCCTGATCTACACCCCCACCACTATCCCTTCCTGGAGATAGCCCTGATGGTGGACACGTCCAGGCCGCCAACTCCGACCCCACGCTTACTAGGGGGGATAGGCAGGCACCGCAGTACCTATGCAAGAGACAACTACCCACTAGCAACGATCAGAAAGGCAGATGACAAGAACCAACACAAAACAATACAAACAGAACAGAGGCAAATGGTAAGGCCTGGCTGATAACAGCGAGGTCTAGAAGACAAGCTGACAGAAGCAGGATCTCAGACACAGACAGGAAACAGACCAAACAGGCCCTAACATCCGCCTGCCAATGGACAAAGGGGACAGGATACAGATCAGGCGTCCCCCCACCAATGGACGGGTAGGCATAAAGGAACAGGAATCAGGCGTCCACAACCAATGGACGGGTGACTCAGACAGACACTGAAGATTGAAAATAAAAGCAAGGACTAGCGGACAGGCCTGGCAGATAACAAAAAGTAAAGTAGGCAATAGCAAGGTCCAATGGACAAGCAAATCAGAACAATAATCGGCCTCTCCCAAGCAGCATGAGCTGGATTATATAGGGAGGCGGGAGGAGCCAATAGGTGGATAAACCTGTCAATCACCAGCACACATCTCAGACACATAGCAGGGTACTTAACCTAACTGAAAGGCACAGGAGATGTTAACCCTGGCTCGTCTGGACAGAACAAGGTGTGCTGGCAAAATTAACTATGAGCAGACAGGCGTAACAAAAACACTTTGATCGTCGGGCAATGCCACCATATGTGGAGGAGTGTCCCACATCTCCAGCAGATGTCCAACTTCCCAGGTTCTACTTTTTCCATAGAGACTGGCATTCTTTACTATCTAGTAATGATTATATATGAGTTTTCCTTGATGCGCACACATTTGGAGATTTGATGATTCTTTGCGTAGCATCCTTAACACTTTAATTGTGCCTTTTGTAATAGGGCTCAATGTCATGGATTTACTCGGGAGGAGTTCATTTGACCAAAGAACAATTTGTTTGTCCTCCAGAGTGGGGCTTTTTCTATATTTATCGTTGGTGAGTCGAATTTGGGGTCTACTAAAGAGATCCATCTTGTGATATGAATGGCTTTATAGTATAAGAATATATTAGGAATGCCTATCCCTCCTTGATGTCTTTTTTTGTGTTAGATATGAGAATGCGAAGCGCGGTTTATATCTATCCCAGACAAACTTCCTAAAGAGTTGATGTATTTGGGAGAAAAAAGGTCAGGCACTTCAAATGCTACTATCTGTAGGATATAAATAATATAGAGCAGAATATAAGTAGCTAATATATTTTTCATGCCCATCCATGAAATGAATGGGAGATTAAGTTGGTGAAGCTGGGTCTTGATTTTGTGGAGAAGTGGGGTGTAGTTTGCTTCATATAGGTGAGCTGGGTTGGAGGTTAATATTGTTCCTAGATATTTGATGCTTGAGAGGGGCCATCTAAAGATGTAGCACTTCTGTAGCTTGGTAATACCTGATAACTGGGCTGATTCATTTAGAACCTCTGATTTTTCAAAATTAATTTTCAAATAAGATAATTTACCAAAATGATCAAAAATGTCCCTGATTGCTGGGAAAGCCTTCTCAGGGTTGGAAATGAGTATCAGGAGGTCATCTGCAGAAGCTGCGATAGTGTGAGTGGTATTACCCACCTTTAGACCCTCTATGTCTTTGTTGTGTCTTATCTCCTGTAGCAATATTTCCATCACCAGTGTAAAGAAAGTTGGGAATAGTGGGCATCCCTGCTTCATCCCCTTTTTAATGTTAAAGGATTTTAACTTTGATCATTGAGTTTAACAATACACAGGAGGTCTCGGCCCCGATGCTATGGGAGGCTCACAAGGCTTTCATTAGAGGAGAACTCATAGCCCTGGGTACGCGGGTTAAGAAACATAGGGATAAAGAAATAAACTCCCTTGTGACCCAGATTTCTAGCACAGAAACCCTTCACAAGCGTACACATATTGAGGAATATCAAGTAGAATTAAAAATACTGAAAGAGAAACTTAAAAACGTATTAAATATAAAGACAGCAAAAACTCTCTACACATCCAAATATAAAATATATATGCATGAACACAAGGGATCTAAAACAATGTCGAGATTTATCAAAAAGCAGAGACAAAAAACATTTATCTCTCAGATTAAAGCCCCATCAGGGAAACTAAGGACCACTATGGAAGACAAAGCTAAGGAGTTTGAGGAATTCTATAAATCCCTATATAGTTTACTGACAAAAAATTTTCAAGACCCCCTAACTAATACCCAGGAACTCACCCAGACTTTCATAGACACTCTCAGACTTCCGCAATTATCAGAGGAAGACATTGCTAAATTGACATGCCTGAACACTCTGGAAGGAGTGTCCAAAGTTCTGGCCTCGATTCCCAATAGGAAGAGCCCAGGACCATATGGTTTATCCATATTATAGTATAAAAAATTTGCAGAGATTCTCCTTCCATTTTTTACCAAACTATGCAACTCCCTTCTTGTGAAAGCTACTGTTAGGACCGGCAGCTCTCGGGATCTCTGCGTCCGCACCACCAGTCCCATAACCTGAGCTGATCGGGTGCGGCGCAGGGGAGCTCCGGTCTTGGTGACCTCCCCGGGCCGTTGGGGTCCCGCACACTGGCTCTGGGCGTGTGCTCCTGTGCTCAGGGGGCAGCGCCTGGGGGGGTCAGTTGCTGGAGATGCGGCGATGCAGTCCACATTGCCATGACATCCTGACTAGCAGCATCTGCACTTGCTGCGGGATGTCTGGGATCTGCACTCGCTGCCTTTTGCCTGGGTCTGGCTGCTGGCAGGCTCCCCGCCCCAATCAGCTGCTTGGGCGGGAGTACTGACAGCGTTTAAATGTGGCTGTTCCTCTCCAGCATTGCCAGTGTATGTTTGTCTCCAGGCTACACCCGCATTGTTCTAATCCGATTTCCCGTTTTGACCCTCTGCTTTTGGACCTGACCTTGACTTCACCTGATCCCTGGTACCGCGTATTCTCCTGTTGCCGACCCGGACTTCCTGACTTGCCTCTGTGTCTGTTTGTCTCTGTATTTGTTTGTAAGTCTGACCCCCTGCCCCCGCTTCCCTAGTGAGTATAGGGACCGTCGCCCTGGGGCCTAGCCCAGGGCGGCATGTAGGTAGGGACAGGGGTTGCGGGTAGCTTCTAGGGACTTCCAGTACCCGAACCCCAGTACCCTGACAGCTACACTCCCAAAACAATCACTTGAAGCTTTCATAACCCTAATTCCTTAGGAAGGTAAAAATCTTGAATCCTGTACTAATTATCACCCAATTTCTTTCTTAAATGTGGACCTCAAACTATAGATGAAAATAATTGCCCAACGTATCTCCCCACTCCTTACTAAGCTCGTTCACCTGGATCAAGTGGGTTTTATACAAGGTATGGAAGGGAAATATAACAGCTCCAGATTGATACATGCTATACATTACGCTAAAATGGCACAGAAGCATTTAATAGGGTCAGCTAGGAATATATGAGATGCTTGCTGGTGAAATTTGGCTTCCCTAAACAAATTAGGGCTATTTTCACCCTCTACTCAGAACCCTCACCCAGGATACTCTTAAACGGATCAAAGTCAAAACCCTTTAACATGTGACTCTAATAGGCACAAGCTTGTGCCCAGTTGTATTAGAAAACAAGGCAAAGTAATCACCATAACCCCATGGCAATGCACATTGAGAACTAAGAACCTCCTCTTATATTTTCTCTTCATTTAATGGTGGTCACAAACTGCTATATATTATGTTAGAAAATAAGGGAATAATTTTGTATTGAGGTTCTCTTTGGCACAGGTCTACAAAAAATTAAGCAAATAGCTTAAAATACAGTTTACATTATTGTGCAGTGCGACTGAAAAGTTGCATAATGTGGCTAAAGCCTAATAATCCTGGGAGAGTTTCTCTGTCTTACATGTAATGCATCAACTATAGGTTCAGCAAGATCAGAACAGTTCCTCACACCATGAAAGTAAATTAAAATGATTTTTATGTGGAAGGTAAAAGAAACTACAACACCCACTAAAATCTTATTAATTGTAAGAAAAATAGCAACATGAATAAAAAAAAAATCAGTTTTTTTGTAATAATGAAGCCAAACTCTTAGTAACTGCACTCAATCTCAAAATTCAAGCTTAATTTTTACTTACTCTACATCCAAAATGCTGTTATGATTTGCAAAAGTGTGAATTATTATTTCCAAAATCCACAGCATGTTCTAGAATCTCTTAATTCTGCACAGCATGCTTTCAATACCATTCCATTTGTTGTAGAGTTGTTTTAGACAGTGCTATTTGCTCAGTGTGGTGTGGCCTGGTCTCAGTGGTGGTTTACTGCCGCATACTTCATTGGAATATGTTTTAGCTTTGTCCCTCAATGGGAGTTCAAGTATTTGACACCATTTTTTAATATTAATTGGTTTTTCACATTATAAATATTTCCTACATGCCCTTGACATAATTTTTTAGTACAGGTACTGCACTATGATACATATTTGACAGTAAGCGTGTATGTTTATCATACTCATTTTTTAATGGATGGCACAAGATTGCATTTTATTGGTATAATGATAAACTATTGCAATTCCAATAAGTAAAAAATGGACACATATTCACATATATATCGCTGCAACTAAGGTTGTTAGCTCATTGGATCACCATCTTTCCTCCAGCAGATGAATGGTTGCACACCAGTCCTGGTCAAAAGTTTAGTAAAACATAGTCAATCTGGCCGCTACAGAACATAGGCTTTGTGCATAACTAACAATCAGGTCTAATGCCTTAGCATAACTCAAAGTCCATCATCTAATATCCATCCAGGGTTCCAGCCAAAGGGCTTCCCAGCTTTGTCAAACTCAAGATTCTTCCAGGTAGCAGTAGGAGTTCCACATTAGACCAATGATTTGTCTCCACTGGACCAGGTTTCAGGTGAACCATATTGTGTATTCTTTCTGCATTTCCCTGTGCAAGGGCTCTTTCACACGGGCACGGTGGGCATGTTGGATAGGAGTGCATAGAAAGCGCTTCTATAGGAAACAATTTTTTCCTATAGAAGCGCTCAGATGCAGGAATTATAGCCGCGCCAAACACTTGTATGTCTCAAAAATAGGACATGCGAGCGCTATGCCCGCACCTAGCTCCATGGTACGCACAAATATAGGAACTGTCCTATCTTTGCTGGGGCTTTCCATAGACTCCTATAGGAGCTGGAAAGCATGTAGCTCACACCACGGATCATGTGAACAGGCTATTTCAAACAGCTTGAATTAACCCGTTCTTGCGATCTTTAGAGCAGTGTAACCCCGAGCTATGCACATGGCTACACTGCAGGCGGACAGTGCCCGTGTGAAAGAGCCCTAAAGGTACTTTTACTCTCTCCAGGAATTAAAATCTGTCCTCTTCTATTTGCGCCACTCTCTTAGGCCTTGACTACAGTGCCTATTTTTATTGCCTACAAGTATACATTTCCAACATATTTCATAACATTTTTCTTTTTTCATTGAAACTTACAATCTAATCTAATCGCCTTATTCCAGACATGCTCATACACATACAGTATGTATAAGGGACCATTAAAAAGAGTCATTTGTATTGAAGTATTGGAAGCAAATGTGGTTCTGAAGGAAATCGGTTCTGGGGAAATAGGCAAAAAGTCTATAACATGCAATTCTTTGTTGTATTCAAACTTAGGACGAACATTGCTAACTACTAAGTTACTTCGATCATGTGATGATAGCCTTAAGACTATGATGAGCAAAGCTTTTATAAACACTTTTTTATCTTATTATTTGCTTATAGATGGTCTTTGCTGTTCATACTATGTAAATAGGTCAACATGATTACGAGTTCTACAGTTTAGTTCAATTGTTCTATAATTCTATTAAAGGGGTTATCCCATGAAATATAAGATAGAGGATAACTATCTGACCGGTGGGGGTCTGAGACCGTCACTAACCATGAAAATGGAGATACCAAAAGCCCCTAATAAGTAAAGCAATGGTCACACATTCTCATTACTGCTCTATTCATTTCAATGGGACATCTTGAAATACTTGAGTGCTTGAACTCAGCTACAGTATCTCTGGCAATCCCATTGAAATGACTGGAGCGGCGGTGTGCATGTGTGATCTTTGGTACCACCATTCTGATGACTGATAGAGGCTCCAGTGTTCAGCCCCCAACTAACCAAATACAGTAGTGGGGAGTGGGAGATAAGTTTATTTCATAGAACAACCCCTTTAAGTCACAAATAACAATACAACTATGTGGATAAGAATAAATCTAACTTCTACAATTCCAGATGAATTGAAAATAATAATTTTCTTTCTGACTATAACATTCATACGACATACATTCATAGCCATCCAAGATAATAGCAATTTTCCCCTGCTTTCTGAATTGATAAAAAACAAACCTCATAATACCTTCTAACATTAATAGCCAATGAATCTCATAATATAATGTAGATAAATTAACTGAAAATCATTCATCATAAATTAAAGTGCCATAATTGACCGTAATTACAATGTAATTATAGTACCCAATCTTGAGATTAATTATAATACTTATAGATTATAATTATTACAAAATCAAAAACCCCCATTCTGACTTGTTAAATATGTAAGCTAAGGCAATTGAAAATAAATATAAAAGAGCCAATTCTATAGAAGAAAGCCATTCTCTTCCCTTTGAGAAGATTCCGATGAGTTTTTCGTAAACAATAGAGAACACAATGGCACAACAATCACCACGATGATATAGCATTAGGATGGCTTTAGCTACGTTGAAATTATTATTTTTTTTTTTCCTCATGGCATGACTATAGGGTTTATTTATTTTAGAAAAGAGGCAATAAACAGGACACTATGCACTTTTCATGTTATTACTTCCATGGGATTGCAAAAGATGAGAGATATACGAGGTCTATAAAAAGAAAGGATTTTTTATTGCAGTAGATTTCTTTTAACATAATGAGTCCTGTAGACTAGTTCACTAGCGAGGTAAAGGAAATCTGCCCTTCTGTCGTTGTACGAAAAACTATTATGTTATTATTTCTTATTAATCTACCATCATACAATCTTTGGCTCTGCGGTTCTAGCGTTTGGTGTCCCACTTTTAATTGCTAGGTTTGATTGACTTAGTCAACATATTCTCCTCCTTCTGGTCCTTCGTCTTGTCAGTTCTGGCTAGATTGATAAAATGCAAATGAACAAATCATTAACGAGTCCAAGTTATGAATCTCTCAGGCAGTTCAGGACCCTATCAAATCCTGCACCTATTACTTTGCGTGATTGATGTACTATTGTAAGTGATTGTTCCTGATCTTATTAAATCTTATTGATTTTTTTTCCAGTTTCTATTTTATGCAGGACCAGGCTCGGACTATTATGAATGTTGCTGAACACCGTTAATCAAGCTTACACAGCTATTTTGATGGGAAACAATTAAAACTCTTGCGCTCTACCTTGCAGTTCGCTGCAGGGATATGAACCTCGGCTCAGTAATAATGAAAAAAGAATTTTCCTCCAAGCAGTGTAAGCCAATTTGCAATTATGACCTCAAATAACAAATTGATAGAATATACATATACATTAACATTTCATTATGAATAAAATAATTAAGAAATAAATCTAGAGTTGTTGGTTGCAAAAGACATGAATAACAAATGGGAGATTTATGGGGTAATAAAATGTAGTAATTGTCATCTTGAATTAAACCAAAAAGTTCCTCCTTCCACCTCGATATACATAAATACAGGTGTTATAAACTGGAAGTCTCATTGCATTGAAGAGAGACTAAACTGTATCTTCGCTGTTCATAGTTATGAATCTAATAGCTTATTCCCAGGCACGTGTGTATTGTTCTTTATAGATCCTTAACCTGCTTTTTCTGACTCTTTTAGTTTAAGTTGCTGTCTGAGATATATATTTTTTTATTTTCTGAATGTAGGGAATGAAATAAAATAAGAAAAGAAGTTGTACTCACTATTTCGATTCCCCTCACTTCAGCGTTGCCGCTCTAGTCCTCCCAGTTGAGCTGTGTTTACATGACTGCAATGGTGCCGTGTGCATGGACGGATGTGTCCGCCATTACCTTGACTCTAATTTGGATAAGAGCTACAATTTCTCATGAACAGGAAGTCAATTCTTCACACTATGGCAACATGCTAGCAAAGACCTTGCCAGGTTACAATCCATATCATAACAACTGGCTGGCCAGAATAGACATCTTATGACAGAGTATTGCAAAATCATACTTTGAAAAGGGGGTGTTCTCATCACACATATGCGAACATATCACTGCCTTAGTTCCATACTGTTCTAACTCCATTTTAGGCTGATTTTCTGTTAAATAGACATCTATGTTCTAACTCCCATAGTTTACAAGGAGACAGTATTGTGTAAGCTCGGTTTGTATATCTACGAGGGATCCCTATCATTCCATTTTGTTCTAACTTCCCAGAACACTGTATCATCCAAGCCGTAGTGTTTTAACTCCTCTGACCAATAGCTGACCTGTATTTTGTCAGCTGAGAGGTGTAAATGTAATGACCTTTTGAATGTACAAGATGTCCCTACAAGAAGGTTTGAAATTCCAGCAGGTCAGTTTTGTGAATCCAATTAAAAACTAGATGTGAAGGGATAGAAAAAGTTCTTCCAGTTGCAAAGGTTGGTCCAGAGGAAGGCAAAAAAAAAACAACTAGCTAATTGAGCTCATTTGGAGGAAAAAAATTCCTTCCTGACTCCATAATGGCAGCCAGAGTAATCCCCGGATCAACATTTGAGATCAGCAACCCCGCTGGTCACTTAATGTCTATATCCTGTAATATCATAGTGCTCTAGAAAGACATCTAGTCCCCTCTTAAACGCCTCAGTAGATTTTGCCATCACCACGTCCTCAGGCAGAGAGTTCCACAATTTGTCTTTACAAAAATTCCAAAATTCTGCATTTTTCAAGCTGACCCCAGAGCCTAATTATAGTCTGATACTTCCTGATCGGCATGAAAAGCTTTGCAGTGGTCATCTCACTTACATCACAGGCAGGATTACACTGGCAGTTAACACCTACTGTATATGTAGATAATACAGGATTCACCCTTCACAATGGGTGATTAGCTGTGACTATCTACTCCCTTCCCTGCACAATGACCTCTGTACAGGTAACAGAACATGTCTAGACCAGTCTCCCATAGAAGTCAATGGGTCCCCTCCTGTCCACTGAGGATGATCAATGAGGCTGTTTTAAAGCATTATCTTCCAAGTGCTGTAAAAGCTGTTAAATGCAACTCAGGCAAGATGGCCTCCCCCATAGTCATGTATAGACAACAGAATAAAAAATTCTACAATTATAAAATAAAAAGATAAGAAAAATGTTATATGTTGTATCATAAAAACATTATCTGGTTTTAATTAATAAAAAATGGTTATAAAGTCCTTTTTCACCCGTCTGACTGAGCCCTTAGGCCTTAGTCAGACGGGTGTTTTTTCGCGCGATTTGCGGATCGCATGACGGATGCGCATCCGCAAATCGCGTGACCGATGCCCGAAAATTGCCCGAAAATCTGCTCCTAGCCGCGTTTCATTAGAAACGGGCTGGAGCTGTCCAGCGCATTGCATTCACTGGAGCCGGCAATACAGCCGACTCCATTGAAAGCAATGCGCTGCGGGCGAGTGTGGGATGAATTGTCGGGAAGGGCTTAAATATATAAGCCCTTCCCTGCAATTCATCCAGAAAAGTGTTAAAATAAAAAATATATACATACTCACCTGCTCCGGGCAGCCGGAGTTCCCCGCGGCCGGCCTGCAGTGGGTGTGAAGGGGGTGTGAGTGGGACCTGCCCCCTGATTGGCTCAGCACTAAGGTATACAGTGCATTCAAAAAGTCATATGGATCACCAAATGGTACTATTAAAAAGTAACAAAAAAAGTTAGGGTCTTTCTGTCAAAGTGGGGACAGAAAGAAAAAATATTAAGTGTGAAAAAGTTTAAAAAAAAAACTATATAAATTTGATATTGATGTAATCATACTGACCCGCAAGTTTTTTAAAACATTGAAAAAATGTAATATTAAAAGTACAAAGCACTCCTCTTTTCCCATTGAAAAATCTTAACCAGAGAAGCCCCACATATTTGGTATGCTCAATGCACTAGCTCTCGTCCTGCCTCCTACCCTTGCAGAGAGGGGCAGGGTATATCGGCCAGCACGAAAACCCGACCGATATACGCCGATCAGAATAAGCTCTCAGAGTATGACAATTTTTGTTTAAGAAATATAAAAATAAAAAAAAACATAAAATTACTATATTACTGTAATCCTACTGACCCACAGTACAAGCTTCATATGTTACTGCACTGTGAATTCTGTAAAAACTTCCCCCCTTCAAAAAATTTAATGGCGCAATAGCGTTTTTTTTTTCATTTTTCCCCAGTTACATCTTTAAAAATTTTTGCATGCCTTGTAAAGTACATTAAATTGTACCACTCTAAAATACAACCCACCCACAAATAACAAGCCCTCATATGGCTATGTCCATAGAAAAACAAAAAAGCAATGGCTCTTGAAAGCTGGGAACAAAAAAAAGAAAAGAAAATTTTTTGGACCTGAAGGGGTTAAGCAGGCCTGTCATATTCCCTAATCTAATTATTCTCCAACTAATCCTGTTTTTACACTCTCCCTCTTAACCTGATTACATTATCCACTTACCCCATACATCCTAATGCACTTATTTGCATATTTGTACATACACAGATACCAGCTGGTGATCGGCTCATACAGCTATATGTACAACCGCATTTATCTAAAAGATGGTTGGATCACTGTACAGAGAAAATGACTTTTAGCTTTTATGTCATGCTTACATCCTCATAGATTGTAAGCTCTTGTGGTCAGAGCCCTCATTCCTATTGGTCAAATTGCTTATTAATTTAATATTGTATGTGATGTCAGATTTTGCCTTTGTTCTCTCTGATTTGTAAAATTCTGACAAATATGTTATCAAGAGAATTCTCCAGAGGGCAACTGAAAATCAACTGAGTTACCTGATTTATCAACATATTAAAACACAACTTGTATTAATGCCTATTAAAAACGACACCAAATCTTAAAAATACAGAAAAAGTCCCTCCAATTCATAGGGTGCAAAACATGCATCACATATTAGGAACTAGAGATGAGCGAGCGTACTCGGTTCGGGTGTTTTTGCACTCGAGCACCGCTTTTTCTGAGTAACTGACTACTCGGACGAAAAGATTCGGGGGGAGCCGGGGGCGGGGGGCAGCGTAGTGGAGCGGGGGTAGCAGTGGGGAATAGAGGGGAGCTCTCTCCCCCCCCCTCCACTCCCCTCTGCAGCCCTCCGCTCACCCCCGGCGCCCCCCGAATCTTTTCGTCCGAGTAGACAGTTACTCGGAAAAAGCGGTGCTCGAGTGCAAAAACACCCGAACCGAGTACGCTCGCTCATCTCTATTAGGAACCTTTCACATGGACCGTTTTTCTACAGTCTATAGGGTCTCATATAAAGGCACAGTTCATGCTATTAAAAATCTCTAAGCCCTCCCCCCCGTAAGATAAAAGAATCATGATTGAATTTAGGTAAAGCCTTAAAGACCATATGATTGGCTATGTGATCAGAATGCTGTGATTGAATGTAGTAAGTCATGACCTCTATGCCAATTGGTTGAGGATAGTTGGCGCCTACTTGTGATGTAATGGTGGAGGTTTTAAAATTCTTTCTATTGTACACTAAGGCCCATCCCCCTGAGGAGAGCTTTCTGTAAGATAAGGATTGTAGGGATTTTACATATGTATTTTACATGTATATATATATATATATATATGTATATATGTATATATATATGTATATGTATATATGTATATATATGTATATATATATATATATATATATATATATATATATATACCCTGTTTGCCCGAAAATAAGACAGTGTCATATTAATTTTTGCTCCAAAAGATTTAACTATTTTATAGCTGCCTGGACGCTATTTAAATAGCTTTTTCTTATTAACTGTAACTACTTCTTCATTTTGGAGCAGGGCTTATATTTCCAGCATACTCAAAAAGCCTGAAAAATCATTCTGCATCCTCAAAAACCCTAAAAAAATCAAGCTATGTCTTATTTTAGGGGTATGTCTTATTTTCAGGGAAATATACATATAAATCATGCAAACTCACCTCCCACTGCACGCTGCTCCCCTGCTGCCATTGCTCCTGTCTCTTACTTTACGCTACAGCGGTCACCTAGGTTATTTACCCACATGACCAATGCAGCCAATAGAAGGCTGGCAGGGATGTCATCAATGATGTCCCATAAACCTGTCTTGGGGCTTCAATAGTAGAAGCCCATGGGACAGTTTTATGGGAAGTCACCAGGCCTTCTGACCAGGTGATGTCACCTATCAGATGCCATGCTGAGTATATTACTTTTATATAGTAATGGGCAGGCGTTGGGGGGGGGGGGGGCAAACCTGTATAAAAAACCTGTATAAAAGAATTAAAACCTGTTTTAAATATATCTGTAGAACATTTTGGAGCTACATGAATACAATAATACAAATAATAATAAATAAAAGAATAATAATTAGAGCAGCTGTAGCAATATGAAAGCAATATGGTCAAGTTCAGTTCTGTAGGCTATGATCAGGCCAACCGGCTTCTTTCAGTAAAATAAAATATATCAATGCTCTGGCTACATAATAAAGCACACCCTGGAAAATGGGTTGCTCAATACCAGTGTCTATACCACTTAAACTCTGGGATCATCAGGTAAGTAACAACATTTGGACAGCAAGTCAATAAGAGTATGAAAGCTCTTCAATAAAGAACTGATTCAGACCACGGCACTATTTGAGTATTTAGCCTTTTTATTGACAAATATTGCTTCAAACAAACATGAGGAATTCCCATATCAATCACTTCCACAAAATAATACCTTGTTTCCATAAAATGCTGCTCGCAATGAAAAATCTCCCAATAAAAGGAAAGGGCTGGTTCTCTCTGTGCAGCCGCCAGGATTTGCACATCTTGTTATACCGTCTATCTGGTGATTGCAAAGGAATTACAAGTCAGTGATACATCTCCTAAAATTAGTCCTATGCAAAACAACTGATATATTATACATATTGCATTTACAAAGTCCCAAATAATGTAATACCGTATTTACCGCACAAGTTAGGATATGAAATTGAATGGGGGAGAATGATTTACGTGCTGGATTACAATATTGGCAGCTTTATAGAGTGAAATGTCAGTATGGTGCTGCAGCCTCAAGTTTTATATTTCCTCCTTTGAAATCCTGTCAGTTTCATGAACACTAAAGAGTTTAATCAATGTTTGCATTGCAACTACATAGAAGTGTTTTTTTTTTTCTCTAAAGGCAATGACCAACTATTGTGTTATATCTGAAATTCCGTTTTTTAAAACATGTATTTTTTTACACATCAAGAGAAGTAAAATTAGCATTGAATATTTTCGGCTTATTCTTTGATGACTGAATAGCGCTCATCATAAAGTCTCTTTCACCGGACAGAGCGATGTACAGGAGGTACTATGATGGTACGTGGATTTCCCATCTCTGCAGTACAGTGGTACAGATGTAGAAAAGTTTAACTTCACTGATAACTTTCTGAGGCCAGATATCTTATCTTAAAGGGGATTTGCTTTCCCAAACAGTCTATTTACCAGATCTTCTCCTCCACGATCTTGTCCTGGCTCCTGTAGTCCCCGGGTCACTTCAACGCAAGCTGGCTGGATCATCTTCTTCTGATATGCTATGGCTTTCTTCTTCCAGTAGGTCAGTGTCTAGCAGGAAGTAACATAGTAACATAGTATGTAAGGCCGAATGAAGACAATGTCCATCTAGTCCAGCCTGTTAGCCTCCTGTTTTGTTGATCCAGAGGAAGGCAAAAAAAACCAAGATCAGAAGCCAATTAGCCCTTTTGGGGAAAAAATTCCTTCCCGACTCCCTAATCACAATCAGACTGTTCCCTGGATCAACCCCTAATAGTTCCTACCTGCCTGTATACCCGGATTAACAATTAACCTAAGATTTTCAACCTATAATATCCTTCCTCTCCAGAAAGGCATCAAGTCCCCTTTTAAACTCCTCTAAGGATTTTGCCATCACTACATCCTCCGGCAAAGAGTTCCACAGTCTCACTGCTCTTACAGTAAAGAACCCTTTTCTATGTTGGTGATGAAACCTGCATCCTTCAAAGCGTAGCGGATGCTCTCTTGTTACTGTTGCAGTCCTGGGTATAAACAGATCCTGGGAGAGATCCTTGTATTGTCCCCTCATGTACTTATACATGGTTATTTGGTCGCCCCTTAGCCGTCTTTTTTCTAGAGTAAATAGTCCCAATTTTGATAGCCTCTCTGGGTATTACAGTCCCGTCATTCCATGTATTAGTTTAGTTGCCCTTCTTTGAACCCCCTCCAGCACTGTAACATCTTTCCTGAGCACCGGTGACCAGAACTGTACGCAGTATTCCATGTGGGGCCTGACAAGTGCCTTATATAGTGGGAGGATAATGTTCTCGTCCTTCGCCCCTATACCTCTTTTAATGCATCCCAAAACTTTATTTGCCTTTGCAGCAGCTGACTGGCATTGGTTACTCCAGTTTAGTCTACAAACCACTAGTACCCCCAGATCCTTTTCCACCTCACTTTTCCCTAGCAGTACCCCATTAAGTGAATATTGGTAACATCCATTCTTGCTGCCCATGTGCATAACTTTACATTTATCAACATTGAACTTCATTTGCCATTTTTCTGCCCAAGCCCCCAGCTTATCTAGGTCCGTTTGTAGTTGCACATTGTCCTCTGTTGCTTTAATTATATTGTGCCGGATGCCATGCCGGGCTATTGCCGGGACTGTGTATGCGCGCTGTTTCACGGTGTTAGAATAGGAACTATCGTGACGAGACTGTGTGCACGTGCATTCACAGCCTTTGCACAGAATAGCATCCGGCGCTTCCTGCTAGGCAGTAAATGCTACATCATTACTGACGTAGCGTACATTGCCCTACAGGAAGAAGACTGCAACTAATGGATGCTTCGGCACTAGAAGATGAAGAATCAGCTGGCTGGAGGTGAGGTGACTCAGGGGGACTGCAGGAGACAGGAGAAGATTGGTGGGGAGAAGTTGCCGTAAGTAGACTGCCTGAGGAGGAAGAGGTAACTGACTTTTTTTTTAATGACAGAACCCCTCTAAGCAATTGAAAATCTATTTTCTCTTAATACAACAAAAGCTGATGAAAGAGAAATAAGCCTTGATAAAGACCGAGAAGATTGAAAAGTTTTTTTTTTTTTTGGCATGGAGGAATACAACCAATTGATCTATTTTGCACCGATATATGCTGCCACAAACACCTTTTTTCTAGAGCAATAAACCTTGGCACAGAAATTTTTGTGATCTCCTTCAAATAATGAAGGAGATCACAGCTCATCCTCCTGTGTATTTATGGTCTTTTTTAGGTGTATATAGATGTTAATAACTGTCTTCCCTGCAGGCAGAGATGGTACGACCTTTAGCTAAACATATGATGTGCTGATCTATTATGGGATTAATAGAACAGAATAATGAAAGCAAGAGCAGGAATAAATCTCAGCATCATGATGGAGCCTGATAAGTATCAGACAGTAGGCTGTATGGCATAAAAGTGACTGAAATATACATAGCAGATGTCCACAGTATGACATGCAATCAGGGGAGGGGGTTGGGATGAAAAAATGTGGTTTCTCTGAAGTCTCAAGTTATAAGGGTTTTTCGTGGAAAATGCCATTGATGACCTATCCTCAGGATAGGTCATCAATAGTTGATCATCTGGGATCCGTCGCTCAGGATCCCATTGATCAGCTGAGTGGATGCATGCTACCAGCGCTGCAAATACCGAGTTGGAGTGGAAGCAGTAGAAGTCTCCACACCAACTTTTATGTAGTGGCCGGCGCTTGTAACTGCAGGCTTTTCACAAGTTGGCTTCTGTGGACCACAATCATCTGAAGGTTAATACAGTATTTTGAGTTAGGAAAGCATTAGCTACCAGAGCCCCAGTGAAAGAAGAGGAATTTATTATCTTGTTTAAATTTATTTGCATAATTAGTGCCATTTTCTGTCTATTATTATAAATGTTTGATTAATCATTGTTTTGCACCTTTTTCTTACTCATTTGCATTTTCCTCATCCTTTTTCTATTTTTATTAAACCTGATGATGACTTTGGTGATGTAAGCCATTTCAGATCATTTATGAACTGTGAAATTTTTAAAAGTGGCAATTCTTTATGGAGTTTGAGTGCATGACAAGGGTAGTGTAAATTGAAAGAGGGCCATCAACTTCCATAAGATCATCAACATCACTGTTAAGACTACTTGGAATTAATTATTATTAAATCCCTTTAGCCATAAAGAACAAATGACATCTGTAGAGAAGGGACCAGCAGTACAATGAGAAACAGGGAAAGTTTGAACAGGAACTTGTTTTAAGCTAGACCTTTCCCCAGTGCTACATCATTCAGGTGCGCAGAGGCAGTAGTAGTCACCATGTAGGTGCCCAGTATGGATAAGAAATTTGGCACAAATCTATATGACACTCTGAACCCCCAACAATGAGCTGTCACAGACTTCCGGAGTGTCTTCTGATCCAGTGACATAAAAGTCTATTTATGGAAAGTTTTGTTACTGTACAGTAACAAAAGCTTCCAAATCACTTTTCTGATGAGTCTAGATCTCCACAGGATTTCTTAAATCACCATCATCATCCATGTAGAAACACTAAAAAGCAGAATCTCTGCCAAATTTCAGCCAATCAGCACCCTGCTCTCATAGAATCATAGAATGGTAGTGCAGGTTTCACTAAATCATCCCATTGCTCTAATCAATTACAATGCTGTATGAAGAGCTGGGAAACTTCTGTATGCTATCACATTGGCAGTTGTTTAAGATCCATGGCTCTCCAGGTACATTGATGCATCTGTCACCCGGCGATGTGGTAGGGATCATCAGAAACTGCCTGGATATTGTCATCACCCGTGAAGCGCCTCCCGGGAGAAGATGATGATAATGGAGTATCTGGGTGGTGAAATTCAGGGAGTAGGGGCATATTTTGGTTTGAACCTAGCATTGATTAACTAACACTGATGTACAGATTGTACAGATGTGTTCTTTCTTGGCTTTTCACCTTTTAAAAGATATACAAATATAAATGGCCAAGATGATCAGCTTTGCACTACTCTGTCAACTGTTGTGAGTAACACAAGATTTTTTTTTCTTTTTAGTTAAAGGGAACTTGTCACCAGGTTCATGCTGTCCAAACCTCGGGCAGCATGAATCTAGGTCAGGTATGCACTGTGCCCCATGTAAGTGTTGTTCTGAAACACTGTGGCATTTCAGAATAAACACACTTTAACGTTTGACTTGTAAGCTCTCTTATCAAAAAGGCAGAGTACATTGGCTTCTCCCTGCCCCAATCACCTAGATTGACAACTCTCTCCCTATAGTCACAGGGAGAGAGCTGTCAGTCTACATGATGGAGGCAAGGAGAAGCCAGCACAGCCCGCCTCTTTGACTCAAGAGCTCTGTCCCCAGTCAAAGTTTGAAGTGTGTTTATTCTGCAGTGTTTTAGGAAAATACTTACATGGGGCACAGTGCATACATGTCCCAGGTTCATGCTGCCCATCATTAGGGCAGCATGAACCTGGTGACAGGTGCCTTTTAAAGTTTTTTTTTCCACTAATGACATTTATCATCTATCCACAGTACAGAATCCTAAGTTTCCTGTTACTTAACAGTGCATGACTGCCATGAGGAGGACTTGGAATAGAAGAGCAGTTGAGCCTGCACGTTGTTGCTTCATTCAAAGCCTATGGGACTGACAGAGACAGCTGAGTACAGCATAGACTGTTTTTTCAAAGTAGTACTTGAAGTAAGCTTGCTTGGATATTAATAGGACTACTTCACTGCACAATAAAACATTTAGTGCTGCTTGGTCCCATTACCCAAACTGATCCCATTCATGAAGTGTAATAGAATATCACGGAAATGCTAATTCAATTCCTAAAATACTGAGTGATTCTCTCACTAGGAATCCCAAACATTCCTCAATAACGTTTTCATTTTTGCATGGTTCCTTATGAAAATGGATATGTATTTAGCTTCTATTTTGCAAAACAAAGTCTGTCTAGAGTATATGCTGAGAATGGAACCTCCAGCACTTTTATGTGAGTCTGCATAACGGCAAAGACATCTGCTAACCTGACATCGGTAAAGGCAGTAACCTCCCGCAGTATTACGTCTTTGAGGGCATCAATAGTTTGCGGCTTATTGCTGTATACATGGCGCTTCAGTAAACCTCACAAGAAGATATCTGGTGGTTTCAGATCTGCTGATCTTGGCGGCCACAGATTTTTCAAGATGACTGAAATAACTTTCAGTTTCCCTCATACTTGCATTAGATGTTCAGCAAACTTCTGTTAATTCATCTCCATTTTTTTCATCAATTGTGAATACAGGATTTTACCAGAACACTTCCCATTGTTTAAATTAATCCATTGACCAGTATTCACGAACACTAAACTAATGCTGTTCAACTGAGTACATGTTTGTGCCACACTGAGTCAAATGCCTGTTCGGCAGTTGCATTTTGACATCACAGGTGATGTCACACGTAGTGATGTCACCATTTTGTTGAGAGATGTCAATATACATAGGGGACCTTATAAAACTGTATGAAATTTTTTAAAAAAACTGTGTTTTTTGCCCAAAACAACCAAGCACAGCTCAGCTTTCATTCCTCATAGGGCATATTCTATATTGCATTCTGAGAATGCTCAGAGAATGGAAACATAGAAACCAGGGCTGTAGTACTGGGCAGTGACTGTGGTCAGCTCTATCCCACCCACTCCTGGCTGGCTGTTTTCCAACTCTCTCCAGTCCTGGTTTCTATGTTTTGCAAGGTCCAAGCACACACAGAATGCAATGATGAATATGTCTATAATGCTCTTCAAAGATGAAAGTTGCTCTGTGATTGGTTGCTATGGACAGCAAAAGCAGTTTTTCTTTTAGACAGTTTTCATAAATCTGCTCCATAGTCATCCTACATGTCAGTTTTCATAGGAAACCATACAGAAGTTACACAGGTTGTGTTCAGATGTTGCTGATTTATTGCAGATGTTGTTGCAGATTTTGGTGCAGATCTGCAGCAAATTCCACCCCTTCAATTTGAATTCAATTGAAAAGGTGAAATCTACTGCAGATCCACACCAAAATGTGCAACAAATCATATCAAGGACATGTGAATACACCCTCATGGCCAGCCGATATATGCTACCATCTGGCAAAAGCTTGTGAACAGGCGCACAAATCTAACATTTGTGCGCCCGTTCACACGGCATGGGCCCCGGCGCATAATCGTCAAGGCTGCGATGCGGTTGAGCCTTCCCCTTCCCTCCCCCTCATCGGCTCACCTCTTCTCTCCTCCCCTCTGGCTGATTGCAATGGGAGGGGGCAGGGCTGGGGTGCAGCTAAGTCTCACCCAGTCCCGCCTCCTCCCATTGCTTGCTGCGAACAAGGGGCAGGCGCTTAGCCCCACCCCCGTCCTGCCCCTTGTCAGCAAGCAGCATTGAGAGGAGGTGGGATGTGGAGGCACTTAGCTCCGCCCCACCCCGCCCCCTCCCACTGGAATTAGCCGGAGGGGAGGAGAAATGAGGGAGGGAGTTTAGCAGTCACGCTGCTAAACTCCCTCTTACCTCCCTTCTCCAACTGCTGTCATTGACTCCCATAGAAGCCCATGCAGTGGCCGACATATTCCGTCCCAAAACATAGTTCCAGGACTATCTTTTGGGCCCGATGTAAAAACGCCCGGCACTATATTGGCCATATATTTTACATCACGGGAATACCACCATGTGATCTGATGCATTGGAATACAATACATCAGATCACAGTGTATATCGACCGACCGTGAAAACGGCGGGCTGATATACGTTCATGGGAAAGAGGCCCTATTGAGGAAACTCTGAGCCTCCTAGCAAGACAATCAACTTATACAAGGGAAGATTCATAATTTGGAGCTCATCAAATAGATAACAGGGACCAAAACAAAGTCATCATTTCCAATAAATAAATTAAATGCACAGGTGCACATAAACCATGACTGCAACAATACAGTACAAGCAAAAACACGCGGCAGCAGCACTCATAACATTTAATATCTAAATAAACTGCATAACTGCTTTATGTGCTACCCACGTAAAAAATGAAAGGTTCTCAGTTTATATTTTGTAAAAATGTTAAAATAACAAAGGCAGCACTTTCAACAAATAAATTGAATGCATGGGTATACGTCAACCATAGTTGCTTTGATGTGGTGCATGGGCCCACGTGTGTTGATCAAAATATGTGCCAAGAACCTTGCATGGTTTATAATTACAAGGGTTATGTAATTTTATTCAAATATTAAATAATGTATATTAGTGCTGTTGCCACGTGTTTCTGCTTGCATTGTATTTGTCGCAGCCATGGCTTATCTGCACCTGCAGATTTAATTTATTTGTTGGAAGGGCTGACTTTTTTTTGGTCCATTTGCATTTGTGGAGGAGTGGCTGCCTCTACTTACAATGTGCACTTTATATACCCATCAGTTTCCGGTTCTTTAATAAGCCATATAGCTACGTATCCTACAGTACTTTCCCTGAATTCATTGGAGACTTGAAGGAGTTTTGTCATAGAAAAAAAAAAATCAATACTTACATATTCCTCTCCAGGCAGTCTTCTTACCGTATCTTCTCCTCACTGGTCTTCTCCAGTCCCCCGAGTCATCTCACCTCCAGCCGGCTGGATCCTCTTTTTCTTGTTTTGGAGCATCCATTCCCTGCATTCTTCTTCCGGCAGGTCAGCGTAGGTTACATCACTAGTGATGTAACGTTCACTGCCTAGGAAGGAATGCTAAACTATTGCCAAGACCGTGCATGCGTGCTGTCTCGCCTTGAGTGTTCCTATACTATTGCAGAGAGAAAGCGCTCATGCGCAGTCTCTGCAATAGCTCGGTACTCCCTGCTAGGCTGTGAATGCTATGTCACTAGTGACATAGCATACATTGCCCTGCAGGAAAGAGACTACAAAGGATGGAGGCTTTGTCACCAGAAGAATCGGCCAACTTGCGATGACATGACCCAGGGGGACTGCAGAAGACAGGAGGAGATCGTCGGGGAGCAGATGCGGTAAGAAGACTGATGGGGGAGGAATAGGTGAGCATAGAATTTATGTTTTCTAATGACAGAACCCCTTTAAGCACAAAGAGAAGTGTCTATTAGACTTATAACCAGTCCAAAAACAATGGTTGTTTGAACGTAGCAGATGGGCCCACATGTTTTGCTTAAAATATGTGCTAAGTGACCACTGAAGTTGTGATGATGTCACTATGTATTATAATAATTATTATTTGTATTACTGAATGCTATAGCAGCACATTTAGCCATTGCAATGTTTGGTGATAACATTGACAGTTTATGCTGTATAAACTTTGAACTTAACATTAATCATAGTATATAGTGTATGTGATTACGAAAATACCACCTTTCTTCATATACAGTTTCTAAAAATCCAACTGTATAATATTCAGCTGTGCCAAATTTCCCCTATGGCAATCAACTTGTATTAAAGATGAATCAAAGGTCATAATGCTCTTAGTCTCACGAGTTACAGCACTTGAAACAATTTTTAATTTATATGATACAAAACACTTGTGAAACAAGCACTTTATTTTCTCCATGTCCTCTGTAGGCTTTGATTCAGATTCCAATTTTGCTACATTTAGCGAAAATAGCCAATATCATAGACTGTGAGATTAGTTTTAAGAGGAACAAGTGAAATGGATGTTATTTCAGCAGTACAAACTGCATGTTTTTCTTTTTTTTTTCTAGATTAATTTTCTTTGAAGCTAACCTTAAATTATGTCAGGGTAAAAACTCATTTTGATTGACAGAAGATGAGGAGACAGTAGATAAAAAATACTAGGTACAGATTCTATTATAAAAAAATCATTTATTCATTGTTAAAAGGCTCCAAAACATTGTGTACAAAGTATTGTGAAAAAAAAAACCTGAGTTTGTGTATTATGTTTGCATAAATAGATAAAATAAGTTACAATTTTACATTCAGGACTATAAATGAATGTAAATTAATGTATTCTCAGCAACTAGTTAATCATTATCTTTTGTACCTTTAGTCTGCATGCAAGGTCTGATTGGCTCATTAGAGTTCCATAGTACCAATGCCCCCGAATTCTGATACAGGGACATGGCCCCAATGGTCCAGCAGAAGATAAAATGCCATTTGGAGCCAACTTTAAAACTAATGACTTACCACAAGAGTCTGGTTAAGGATTGGATGGATATTGGCTAACCTATTAGACCTTATTAATGATGTACTATTAATATCCTGCAATAATACCAGCAAAGTTAATGATGCCCTTAAAAAAATGTGGTCATGTTCAGTTTAGATGAAAGCTGGACCCTCAGAACCATTACCAATGGTCTGCTCAAGAAATACCATCTCAGGAGTTCTAAATGCCAGTTACATTACATAGGAAAATTACATTTGGCACGAGGGGTCAGAGGAGAAAGGTGGCAATGATTAGAAAATGATGGATAGTAAATATACAAATGGACTACATGGAAGTCAACATAGGTTAGGGTTCTTTAATATGAAATGACTATTGGGTGTTTAGGCGCCCGATAGTCATCCCAACAATTATTGCTCCTGTGCTTTCACACAGGAGTGATAATCGTTTACTGAATGAAGACGGAGCCGCCAGAGGTCACTTTTGGACGGCCTTCTCCATCAGTCAGAGTAAACAAGCAGTTATTTATAGGCGAGCGACTGCCTGTTTGAACAAGCTGATCGTTGTTTGAATTTTAGGCCAGTCTAAACATAACTATGAAAAATAAGCGAACAAACGATCGTTTGTCGTTTAGTCACCGACAGAGTTTAAACTAAACGATAATTGTTCTGTATAAAGGGACCTTTAGTGAGGACTATGTAGTTTATCTTCTTGGGAAGGTTATGCGCCCCTCAGCACGTATAGAAAAGAAGAGATAAAAAGAAAGTATAGGAGAAGGTCTGGCACTAGAGATAATGCCTTGTTCAAAACGTGAATGACATTAATCTCAATGATGTCTATGTGAAAATTGATAACAGAGAAAGCAAACAATAAAAGAGCTTTCGGGTGGTTTTATACACAGAGTTTTGGGGAAAAAATATTGTTCCAGTTTTTGATAAAAATTTTTGGAACCAAAGCCAAAAGTGGATCCAGCAAGAAGAACAGATCTACGTTTTTCAATTATACTTACCGTTTCTCTGGAATCCACTTCTGGCTTTGGCTGGAAAAAAAGCTGCATCAAAAACTGCAACAAAAGCCTATTGTTGTTTTCCAGAAAGAAAACAAACAATGCTGCTTGGAACCATCATCATTCAATTGGTCAGTAGCATATGCAAGGATTTTGACTACATGATGATGTAGAACTTATAATATATACTCCAATGCCAAAGCACTCTACTTACATCAGACTCAATCTGCAGTAACGCAGGCTGTGCATATGGTGTACAGAATTTATCATTGAGGAAATTGCTGTTACATAAAACCTTCTTGCATCTTGTAATTGCACTATTGGGACAAGAGAATCTGTCACCATGTTTATGTAGCCCTCTCTGTGGGCAACATAAGGTAGTGTCAGGAATACGGATTGTCTGTCTTCCATATCTGTGAAATAGATTGTCAGAAACATACATTTTATGAGTATCAGCACACACATACGCTGAAGACTAGGCCTACACACCGCACCCTACATCACCCTACCCCACCTTCCAGTGACCAATAGCACATGGCCCTATTCAGGGATAGATTGGGCCTTAAGACCACTGGGAAAGTTTCTGGTGGACTGATTTGATCCTAGGACTGGTAGAAGAGTACTTCTTTTTTTTTCTCAATTGCACTAAGATATAAAAAAAAACCTGTTATACCCACCTGTACCACTCCTCCCTCTCGTGGCCTTTGCAGCCTGTGCAGTTCTCTCTGACTTCTGAGTACAGATTATTACTGAGTAGGGGACAAAAAAAGGGGCCTTATTACCGAGTGGGGATCATGAAGGGTATTATTACTGAGTGATGGAAATTTTAAAAAGGCATTGTTATTGAGTGGAAACACTTTTACTGTTGGGGGCAGTAAAAGTTGTACTTTTTGTGTGGGGTCTACAAGGAGCACAAAAAGCGGGATATTATTACTATGTGGGTACCATGGGTGGCATTATTACAATTTGAGGCACTATGATTAGAGAGATAATGCAAAGGTTTGAAAAACAAATACAAGTGGCAGAAACATTTAGAAGCAAAATGTGTCTTTGTCAAATTCTGCAGAAGTAAACTGTAACCAAGAGAAGTCATCATGGCAGCCTGGGACGAAGGGAGAAGAAAAGGGAAAGTGATTGACTTTAGCCAGAGAGGACATCACCTGTGTGGATATGATGGTACTGTAATCACTTATGCTGCCTGTAGAGTGCCTGTGTAGAGCTGGTATTTACCACTATGTGGTCACTGTATGGGGTTACTAATTGTCTTTTGTATAGCATTTGTTTCAGCAAGAATATGGTGGTATTATATGCTCATGATCTGGGAGCATAATTTGGCCCCCATATAGTGTTATGATGGCTACTGGAAATCTTTGAAGTGGTCCATATTCGGTAATAGTATTATGCAGTCACTATTTGGTGGTAATACGTGATCATGGTCAAGTAGTACTATTTGTCCCTTACAAAGTGTTATTATTGGCAATGCTGCTCTTGATATAGAGGGTTTTGTACAGTGATTATTGACATAATCATACTAGGCAGTGATGTTGTGTGTGATTCTTTTTTCACTTTTACAAAGTAAAACAAAAAAGTTAGTTTTTTATTTGTTTAAAGTTTTTTTAACTTTATTTACATTTATTCTATTACTTATTTAGACCTACTTGGCACACCACAACATGATTATGTAATCACTTTTATAATTTGTATAGTCGGTATAACAAACAGTTATTCCCTGTGAGTCTAAAACAATAAAGCAATCTATCAGGCTGTGCTGAAGGCTCAGTGTAATGGTCATATAGCTGTAGCATGCCTGCATGCCTCTGCTAGGGCTTTGGCTGCCATGATTACCTATTGACATCCCATAATTGCATTTGTGAGGGGTCAATGGAGACACAGGGAGCCCCCTCTCTGTGTCTACCCACCTAGATGCCATGGTCACTATTGACTGTGGCATCTAAGGAGTTACCTGATAGAAATAAGAATGTATTGATGAGAGTTTTTCCTGATTCTTGATATTACATCTGTAGTGAATTTAGGCACTAGGGTGGAGCCTCAGGTGTAGCAGCTGCAGGTCTAGAGAGTAGTCAGGGAAGAGCCAAGAGTCAGCAATGGGAGGTCTCAGTGTGCAGTACAAATACATGAGGCGGGTAGTGTAGTCAGAAGGGAAGCCAGAAATCAGCAGCAGGAGGTCTCGATTTGCAGTACATATGGATGAGGCATGGATCATAGCCATAAGGGGAGCCAGAAGTCGGTATCAGGTGGTCTTGCAGCAATAGCAGAGGAGCAGACAGAAGTGGAGCTTGACAAATGCTGTAGAGCAGAATAATCATGCAAGGAAGGAGTGTTAGGACCAGGCTTCTACAGGAAGTCCTAATCAGAAACAGGCGGAGCTAGAACAGGGGCTGAATAGTAGGATCTAGAAACAAGGTCAAAGTATGCAGGGGAACTGTCCAAGGCTTGATCACTCAACAGGAAGAGACACCGATTAGAGCACAGAAGGTCATGGGTTTAAGCCCTAACAGTATCAACACAGGACCCATGACATAAATTTCCATTTTAAGACAAGGATTAAGACAAGCCATAAAGTCTCAATGGGTAAACACAAATAGGTGGCACCTTAATATATATTTACAGTCAAACATGTTCTATGTTTTGTAGACAATTTGTTGTAGCACGTTATTTATGCCCCATAGGCTTCTCCCCTTCTACTGCCAATGTGAAGGACCTTGCCTATTTGTGTTTAGCCAAATTACTGCCAGTTTTGTGCCACTTACAACATGAGGGCCCACTTTGACATTTTATTCTACAGCCACTTTAGATTCCCAATCCAACCCTGGGCTCATTAGAGGCGGCAAGGCTATATACTTAAGTGATTTTTCACACAGATCCATAGCTGTATGTAGTATTCTCATCTGTTTTCACAGATTGGATTGCATGAGACAGATATCTGTGTGCTGTCTGATGTGGGTTGTATCGAAGATTTTCAGGTGCTACTCGCAATATGGTCATGTAAAGCCTGCTTTAGAGTGGCTTCAGTTAAGCATATGCGTAAATGCGCACATTTCAGTGCAACGTATTTGCGCAGTAACCAAGTCTTGTTTGCACGCTAGCCTAATGAGGTCCAGATTTGTTATTTTTTCCCAGAATTCTGCAGTGTATTGCACATGCCATATAGGCTCTTATAAGGCCCTTGGTGTGTAAATATGCAGGAAAAATGTTTTTGTACGCAAAATTTGTTAATGTGAATGAGCCAATTGACATCAATGGGTTCTATTCTCTGTATTGGTGTGCAGATACACCTATCTGAAGGTCCCCTTACTGTACACAGAGAGACAGGCATCATACAGTGACCTGAGGGTAGGTGGGGCTAGTCTGCAGCTCGTGAATATAGAGAACTACTTCCTCTTATCTGTCTGTGCCACTACTGCTAAAATGTAAGTTTCTAGAAAACTGCTTCACAAGTAGATAGAAGAGACACTGTATCACTGTAATTAGCTTGTCTGTCACTACCCTATGCGGCCCTCAAAGAGAACAGCATGAAAGTAGTGAGAAACTCCCTTTAAAAATGACTCGAATGTCTTGACATTTGCGGGTTTTTAACCTGAGAAATTTTAAAGAGGTTTGTGTCATCTCCTCCCTGAAAAATTAAATGGCTACTTTGCTCCATAAGGATCCAAGGAGAGCCACATTAGGATCAGCTCATACGGAGTAGAAATTGCTGGCTGATACTTCATGAAGTAATTGTAATCATAGCCTTCAAAATTCACAGTTGTAGTCCAAGAGATTGCTTCCTTTTCTGTGCCCTACAGTATATATGTCTATGTGCCAAATCATTCTACTAGTCATCATACTGAAATGCAACTATGGCAGTCGTCCACCAAGAGAAGTACTCTACGGCTATGTACCTATGGTAGATCATCAATCTCACTAGGGTTGCCCTCCACAGCTGTATCCTGTTTAACTGATAAATGACAGTAGTTCAGCAGCAACAGGATAGATCAATTCCTGTAATGCAATATTGTTAAAAAATTATTGTAACCTACTGTATAGAAATAATCAGGAACCTATACTATGTGATATGGCACAGCTTAGAAAATGAAAGCTTAACTCTTACAGGTTAGTACTGGCAATCGTGTTACATGTTTTTAGTTTGAGACTGCAAGTCAGCCTAGTACATTAGCGATTAAAGTTTGTTTTTCCCATATAAACTAATAACAGCATTATAATTATGAAGCAACCCACTTTCCAACACTTATTTGCATATTACCCAGAGGAGCGTGCATGGCCATTTGAGTCTCCTTACTTAGTTTATAGTTGCTCTCCCTAAGGAGAAAAGATAGCGTTTCTGACCCACTTTCCAACACTGTATGTGTTATGACCGTAGCCAAAAGTATACCTGAGTTTCAGAACTTTGAAAATCTCCCACATGGAATGTAAATGATGTGGAGTGGTCCGGTCGGCAGGCCGGATCGTCTTTTACTGTTGTTGTTGTTAGCCGTTTAGTCATTCACGACCCTGGGCGACCCTAAAGATGAGCTCCCTGCATGTGTTTCAGTTTTGCACTGCTTCTTTCAGTTGTGTGATATCCATGCCAGTATCAGCTCTGACACTATCCGCCATCGTGCTCTTTGGCGGCCAGGTCTTCTTTTGCTGCTGATCTGTCAAAGCATTATAGATTTTTCTAGCGACTCTGCTCGCATTATATGGCCAAAATCCGTGAGTCTGAGTCCGGTCATCTTTGCCCTCCAGTGATATATTGAGTCTTATACAATTCAGGACTTCTTTGATTGCTACTTGCACCGTCCAGGGCATATGCAGCCTCTTTCACCAGCACCTAGCTCCATGTAAAGCCAGAAATCCAGACCAACTAGCCTCTTCAGACATGGATGATGCCTAATACATGTCATCCATGCGTAAGGAGGCTAGTGCGTCTCCCTAGATGTGGATGACACCAACCGGACTGCTTTGCATCATTTACATGTTGTGCAGGAGATTGCCAAAGTTCCAAAACTCAGGTCCTAACATATACAATGTTGGAAAAAAGGGATGTTTCATACTTATAACGCTGTTATTAGTACATATGGAAATAACTGGTGGCAGGTTCCATTAAAATCGAATAAAAAAACAGTTAAAGCAAATCTGATCCAGTGTTATGGCTAGTACAGGGAATGAGGTGGTGACGCATGACACAAGCATTCTTCCTTTCCAGTACTGAAACCTCGTGCCCTGGTTTAGACATAAAGCAGTGCACAAGTTTTGCGCAGAATAGGTCCTTTGATTGACATATTCAGCTCTGCTGCTTCTCTACATTACTCAATAAAGAGAAGTAAATGATGCATTACCTTTTCTATTTTCTATTGGCTAGGCCTCTTCACACAACACTATTTGGATTAGTATTTTGCTTCAGTATTTGGAAGCCAAACCCAGGAGTGAGTCCAGCATAGAGGAGAGATGGAATCATTCCATTATACATTTTCTCTGTAGGTTCCACACCTGGTTTTGGCTTCCAAATTCTAATGTAAAATATTGACCAGAATACTGCTGTATGAGAGAAGCCTTGGGCGGCTTTCCCACGGCCTTAAAAATAACTCAAGATACAAATATTACACAAATTTGAACCCCATTCTTTTGAATGGAGTCATATACATGAACAATTTTTCCCCCACATCGCATTGCGGTGTGGAAACAAATCGCAACATGTCCTATTTTTGGGTGTTCCCTCGGAACACATCGCCCATTGTTCACAATGGGACAGGAAGACACATAGCACGGCGTGTGATAGGCACGCAATTGAAAACAATGGGAAACATTTGCCGAACCTCGTGCACAAATTTCACAGCCCGATATTGCACTCGACTGCATGTAGGAATCCTTAGGCTACTTTTACAAAAGAGAGTGCAATATCAGTTTGAGAAACTCCCAACAATATCTCGCTCTTAGGACTTAAAACAAATGGACACATGCGCTAATACGCGCGCCTCTTCTTTTTTTTTTTTGACTATTCAAACTCTGCACTGTAGAAAAAAAGTGGTAAGATATGGAATATTCAGCATGAATTTTTTTGCTCGCAATGTAGCAGCCTACAAAACATTGCTAATGTGAAAGAACCCAATATGTAGCGCTGTCGCATCTCGAGAACAGTGTGCGATTTTGTTGAACATATGAAAGCGGCCTCAGGCCTTAGTCAGACGGGCGTTTTTTTGCGCGATTTGCGCATGCGCATGCGTCCGGCAATTTTTTTAAACCATTGCTTTGTAATGGTATCAGACACATGAGCGCTTTTTATGCGCTCGTCCGATAAATTATAGAACAGAAATCGCAGATCGCACCTATCTGCGATCTGCGATTCCTGTTCTCTTCTCTATATGCGCTCAATGGGGCCGGCGGCAGCAGCGCCGACCCCATTGAGAACATATAGAAGACAAATCATTCTTCTCTGCCACAGCTGTAACAGCTGTGGCAGAGAAGAACGATGTTTGCCCATTGAATTCAATGGAGCCGGCAATACAGCCGGCTCCATTGAAAGCAATGGGCTGCCGGACAGCGCGGGATGAATTGTCGGGAAGGGCTTAAATATATAAGCCCTTCCCTGCAATTCATCCAGAAAAGTGTTAAAATAAAAAATATATATATACTTACCTTGTCCCGGCAGCCGGAGTTCAGCGCGGCCGGCCTGCAGTGGGTGTGAAGGGGGTGTGAGTCAGACCTGCCCCCTGATTGACTCAGCGCTGAGCCAATCAGAGGCAGGACTCACTCACATGAATTCATGAATGGGTGTGAGTGAGTCCTGCCTCTGATTGGCTCAGGCTGAGCCATTCAGGGGGCAGGTCTGACTCACACCCTCTTCACACCCACTGCAGGCCGGCCGCGCTGAACTCCGGCTGCCGGGACAAGGTGAGTATATATTTTTTTTTTATTTTAACACATTTCTGGATGAATTGCAGGGAAGGGCTTATATATTTAAGCCCTTCCCGACAATTCATCCCACACTCGCCCGCAGCGCATTGCTTTCAATGGAGCCGGCTGTATTGCCGGCTCCATTGAATGCAATGTGCTGGACAGCTCCGACCCGTTTCTAATGAAACGCGGCTAGGAGCAGATTTTCGGGCAATTTTCGGGCACCGGTCACGCGATTTGCTTTACAGCTGCTTTACAGCCTTGATTTTCATGGCCACAAAATGGGACAGAATCACGCCCATGTGTTTAAGCTCTTAACCCTTTGCAATCCAATTTTGGATTCAGGATTTCCTAGTGGGTTTTCTCTTTCTGCCATTATACAATGGCGCCATCTGCTGGCTAGAGCCAGTACTGCGGTATGGGACATGCTGGAGAGGCCCCCAACAACCAAGTGGCCTGTAATATACAGTAAGAGTACCCTGACGGACGTCTTCCGATATTGGAGCTGTACAGCCTTCAATCAGAATGTCTGAAGACGTCAGACAGTGAATTAGAAAGGGTTAAACCTGTGATTTTGCCTGCATGTACGATGCGCTTTGCGAGAAAAACTCAAGGACGAGCATGTGATTTACCCACGCATGTTTCATGCACTTGAAAATGAGAGAAATACTGTGTTATTCAACCTCTTCTATTTCCAAGTACACAGTAGCTCTCAGGTGCAGAGAAGCATGGTGTCTCAGGGCTCGGTCACAGGAGCGGATAGTCACGCTAATCTGTGAGGAAAAAAATCTGCATGACCACGTCCATTGCCACCCATATGTTCTATCTTTTCTGGGTGAAAATTTTTTTACACGGTTTTTTTTTTTCATGCACAAATATCCGCTCGTGTGACTGAGCCCTCACTGGTTAGAAATAGTGCTGTGCAGTACTGGGGTCCTGGGTTCAAATACCACCAATGACAACATCTGTATGGAGTTTGCATGTTCTTCTTGTGTTTGTGTGCATTTCTTCCCACACTAAAAAGGTCATGATGATGATGATTATTATCTGTTCAGTCGCATCCGACCTTCGGTCACTCTATGGATCAGTGTTCTCCATGCATTCCTGTCTTTACCTGCTTCTTTCAGACCTTTTCCATTTCTTGCACTGCATTCCTACAAAGTGTAATCCCTCTCTTGATCTCAGGTCCAGATTGCCCATTGCTATTGATTTTGGATCCAAGGAAGATGAAAAAGGTTATACAGGTGAATATAGTTTGAGAGCCCCAATGGGAACAGAATCCAGCATAGAATAGCTCAATATACTTAAAGAGTACCTGTCAAGTCTACTAAGTGATGCTGCCTGAAAATGGGCTCACTTACTAATTGTAGTGCTATGCATACCAGCACTCTGCATTCACCCATTGGTTTTAGTTTGAGATTATAAAACGCTCATAATTGTAATGTTGATGGCCTCTGCAACCCAATATGAATGGCTAAGTGGAGAGCGTGTGGTCAGGCTCTTGCTTTCCACCAGTTCCTGCTCTGTGATGCACTACTGTGAAAAGACTACTGCTTGTAAGTAGGAGCAATAAAACTAAAGGGAACACTGATGTGCAGTGTGTTACAGGACGGAGTTGTTGATGGTGAGGCATAGTGTGGAGGAACCCTGGACTACCTATATACGATGTAATTATGGCCAGGTTCACACGGCCATGAGTGCAAAACACAGCGGGAGTCCCACAGCGTTTAACAGCTGTGGAGACGCCAGAAACCGAGTATGTCTGCAAAATTGTACTGCGCATGACCACGTACTCATGTATGCTATCATGCGTAGTACACCTGTTTTTTATTTATATTTCCCATGTCATCGACTGCCGATGACGCATATACACACTGCCCATATGCAATGTAATTCAGGCTCACATAACCATATGTTTACCGCGTATTACAGGGGCTTTGTATGCCCGTGTGATGAGCAGTAACTCATAGGCAATGATTTACATTACTTACGCATTTCCGATTACATCAGCATGTCGGAATTGCGTAATACACGAGCGCAAAAAATAACACAGCATGTTCTATTTTGCCACGTATATATGCGAGATAGAGATCATTGTTCTCTATGGGGGCAAATACACGCTTGCCAATACGCAATTATATTGCATATGGGCAGCGTGTATATGCACCGTTGCTTGACGACAGCATGGGAAATATATAACAAAAAACAAGTGTACTGCGCATGACCACATGCGTGAGTGAGTATGCCATCATGCACAGTACAATTTCGCTGCCATACACTGCAGCAAGCAGGGTCACGACCGGCTCCACAGCTGTAAAAATGCTGTAAAATGCTGCATTTTACACTTACGGTCATGTGAGCCTGGCCTAAGGGTGAGCATATCTTTCCAGTGTTGGCATTAAATATATTGCAAATGAGAAGCTTTGGGATGACTTTCATTACCTTTCTGACAATTGACTAGTATCCAGCTCTGAAACTAATGCGAGTAACTGTGAGCGGTCAGATAAGTGGGAGGATGGAAGAAAAACAAAAACTGTGCTGAAATCGGTGAGACTGTAAAGATATGCAGTCAGTTTCACTTGTCAAACAATGTGACAGGTCCTCTTTAAATGAAAATGGAAAAAAATTCAAAACGGCAAAAAAAGATCCTGTGAACAAACATCAGATAGATCCTACTATAAAATTATTGAAAAGCATATAGAAATTCAGAAAGGATCTTCAAGTCTTAAGGTCCAGATGAATTACATCCTAGGATACTAAAGGAAGCTGCAGAGGTAATTGCTGAGCCACTCACCATAATTTTTGAAAATTCCTGCAGAACAGAAAAAGTCCAGAAGATTGGAAAAGGGCAAATGTTGTCCCTATCCTCAAAAAAAGAGAAATAGGTGGATCCAGGAAACTACAGACCTGAGAGCCTGACTTCTATACCGGGAAAGATCTTTGAACAAATTAATAAACCGCATGTATGCAAATACTTGGATGCTAGCATGGGTTTGTTACAAATAGGTCAAGCCAGACAAATCTAATTTCTTTCTATAACAGAATCACCAACTGTGTTGCTCAGGGAAATGCTATAGATTTAGTGTATCTTGACTTTAGTAAAGCATTTAACAAAGTTTCTCATACCATACTTATTGAAAAAATGACTAAATATGGAATTAACAAGGCAACTGTTGGGTGTATTCACAACTGGCTGAGTGATGATACTCAAAGAGTGCCTGTAAAAATATTTCAGTCAGCAGCACTCACCATAAACCAAACATGACAAAACAATCTCTAGTGCACGCTCTGACCAAGTAGGATCTGACCAAAATCCAAATTGTCATAATACAAAAGCAAAAATGGCGGCAAAAATAGATGCAAGAGACATCCACCAAGATGTATCTTTATTTCCTTATTGTCAAGGTAGGCGACATTTCTACTCCTATCTGGAGTCTTTATAAAGCTGCGCTTTTGGCTTTGGTACTCAAAGAGTGGTCATAAATGGCTGCACATCCAAGTGGAAGAATGTATTAAGTGGGGTACCACATGGCTCTGTCCTAGGCCCAGTGTTGTTCAACATTTGTAGAAATGACCTAGAGGAGGAAATTGAGGGGAAACTGATCAAATTTTCTGATGACACAAAGCTAGCAGGGATAGCTAACACTAGGGAAGAGAGAGAGAGAGCATTAAAAAAGATCTAGAAAAGCTTGAACAGTGGGCGGCAACCAACAGAATGGTATTTAATAGAGATGAGCGAGCACCAAAATGCTCGAGTGCTCGTTACTCGAGTCGAACTTTCAGTGATGCTCGAGAGTTCGTTTCGAGTAACGAACCTCATTGAAGTCAATGGGCGACTCGAGCATTTTTGTATATCGCCGATGCTCGCTAAGGTTTTCATTTGTGAAAACCTGGGAAATTCAAGAAAGTGATGGGAACGACACAGAAACGGATAGGGCAGGCGAGGGGCTACATGCTGGGCTGCATCTCAAGTTCCCAGGTCCCACTATCAAGCCACAATAGTGGCAAGAGTGAGACCCCCCCCCTGGCACTGTCAGCATAAAGATCGTTCTCCTCTGCCACAGCTGTAACAGCTGTGGCAGAGAAGAACGATGTTAGCCCATTGAATTCAATAGAGCCGGCAATACAGCCGGCTCCATTGAAAGCAATGGGCTGCCGGCGATCGCGGGATGAATTGTCGGGAAGGGCTTAAATATATAAGCCCTTCCCTGAAACTCATTCAGAAATGTGTAAAAATAAAAAAATATATATATATACTCACCTGGTCCCGGCAGATGGAGTTCAGCGCAGCCAGCTGCAGTCCTCCTGAACTGTTCTGAACAGCTGTGAGTAGTATTCAGCAGCCGGGGATTTGAAATCCCCGCCTGCTGAATGAGCTGGCTCTGATTGGTCACAGCCTGACCAATCAGAGGCAGATCTCACTCACACCCATTCATGAATTCATGAATGGGTGAGTGACTGCTGCCTCTCATCTGATCCCAGAATGAAGCATAGAGTCTAGATCACCTGTGGTAATTATCCCCCTCTGCTCTTCTTTAGTGAGACCTCATCTGGAATACTGTGTGCAGTTCTGAGCATCATGGGAGGTGGTAAGTTCTCTTTCAATTGAAGTCTTCAAACAGAGGCTGGATAAACATCGGTCTGGGATGATTTAGTGATCCTGCATTGAGCAGGGGGTTGCACCCAATGACCCTGGTGGTCCTTTCCAACTCTACCATTCTATGATTCATTTTAATTTGACCACCAGGAAAGTGGGACGTTTATGCCCACAATTAATAGCCACCAGGAAGTGTCCAAGGGTTTTTTGATGCTATTAAGTAAGGGCTTATGTCCATGACCATGTTTTCAGTGTGTATACGTGGTAAATGGAGTCGATGAAAGTTAATGGACTTTCATTGATCCATGCACACTGGCAATATGCAAGAGAAACAAATTGCAGCATGCTCTATTTCTCTACATATGGGCAACATTTCCCTATTTTAAAAATCACACTGTGTATGTCCTTCAGCATGGTATACGCAGGCATGGCAGTGCCATACGTGGTCCCTGATGGCTTTCTGACAGCAACGTGAATGGCTGGAACATGTGTTAAATTCTGTGAGGAGTCGGCAGCGTTGTATGCATATGGCCATGGGCATGAGCCCTTATACAGATCTATGTTTCTGCGTAAACTATACCCACATAGATCAAATTACTAACTTACCTTTAAGGAGATGGCATAATATTGGCTGCATTATCCATTGCCAATATTTGTGTCTTATCTCAGATATACAGTATCACAGTTTAAAAAAAAATAAAGAGAAACACCCAATATAGGAAGGTGGAAACTATACCAAGTCAAAGTACTAACGACCATTTGTCCATGAGTGACTGAGTGACATGCTCTGCCCCTAAACACATGACGGTGACGTCATCACAGGTCTATCAACAAGTGAGTGAGTTACATGTTCGGCCCCTGATCACATGACGGTGATGTCATCACAGGTCCTTCAATATTTTGACCAACTCCAACTGTCATCACAGGTCCCTCAGTGACTTAAATCTGATGATGTCATTCACTATATTATATTACATGTGGCACATTGCACCACCAAAAACACCAGTACTATAAATAATACTAAGTACTAGTCTTCTCAATATAGCCAAGAGGTATTTCTAATCTTAGAGTCAGACCTTTGTTTGATCAATATAGACTAGTCTGGTAATTACTATTCCTTCATATGGAGAGTGCTAAATGGCTTAGGGAGTCTTACAAAGCCATACAATGCTCCTTGGGGAAAAAGGTATATACTATGGAAACGTTTTTCTAGTGTATAGTGTATTCCCTTGTTAAATGCGGCTAAGGTTAGTGAATAATCTCATGAGATTTACAGCATACCAGTGCTTCCCTGATATATGAAGCCAGACTGGTCATTGTGGATACGTTGCAGGTCAACATACTGGAATATATATTTTAGCCAAGATTTTGTCATCATTGAGTGTGGATTTCTCTCTTTCTTTCTGTTGCTTATATAGTGCCAACTAGAGATGAACGAGCATACTCGCTAAGGCAAACTACTCGAGCGAGTAGTGCCTTATTCGAGTACCTGCCCGCTCGTCTCTAAAGATTTGGCTGCCGGCGTGGATGAGGCGTGAGTTGCGGCGATGAGCAGGGGGGAGCAGGGGGGGGGGGGGGGAGAGTGAGAGAGAGATCTCCCCTCCGTTCCTCCCCGCTCTTCCCCGCCGCTCCCCGCCGGCAGCCGAATCTTTAGAGATGAGCGGGCAGGTGCTCGAATAAGGCACTACTCACTCGAGTAGTTTGCCTACATATTCTGAAGCATCGTACCTACATTGTAATCACTCACATTGGTCATTGTCCCTATTAAGACTGATAATCTAAATTTCTATCATATCAGTACAGATGTGTCCACCCTTATCTTTCCTAGAATTTTGTTAGGGACTCCAATACAATATAGTGACATGCTAGCAAAACAATTGATAGGCTCACTATACAACCACTGTTAGACCACACATAGACAAATATAGACAAATATAGAATATATATCTCCTGACAAAGTATCAGGAAATCAGGTAATTTTCCAAAGCATATAATCTCATGTGGCACTTTTTAAGATATGTTATGCCAAGAAGAGGTAGGGAAGGACACATCGGTATGTTCTTTTCAAGGTATAGGAGGAAACTGGAGTTTTCTGAGGAAATCAATAAGAACACTGGGAGAACATACAAACCCTATACAAACATTGTCCCTGTACCAGTATCAAGAATCACTTTTTTTTCCATGGCACTTCCTGATGGGGAATAATTCAGGCCGGGCTCACATGGCTGTAAGTGCAAAATGCTTATGGAGTCATGCAGCGCTTTACATCTCTGATGGTGAAATTGTACAATGTATCTCATGCATGCTTTTTATCTACATTGCCCGCACTGTCGCAAAGTGACAGTGCATTTGCATGCTGCCCATACACAATGTAATTGCATACGGGTGCGCGTATATAATTTCCCATAGAGAACAGTGGGTACTATCTCGCATATATATGTGGCAAAATAGACATGCAGTGTTCTTTTTTTTGCTCGCGTATTACGTTATTCCAATATGCTAATGTGATCAGAACTGTGTAAAGTAATGTCGTTGATTGCCTGCAAGTTACTGTGTGTCATACAGGCATACAGCGCCCGCGTAACCTGCTGTAATAATATGCCCATTTGGACCCGGCTTTAAAGGGGTTGACCCATGAACATTTATTACCTATCCATAGATATCTCCATCAGTCCCACAGACATAGTAACATAATATGTTAGGCTGAATGAAGACAATGTCCATCTAGTTCAGCCTGTTTCAACCCCCTTGTTGATCCAGAGGAAGGCAAAAAAAAAAAACAAGAGGCAGAAGCCAATTACCCATTCTGGGGGAAAAATTCCCTTCCGACTCCAGTGAATGGAGCTGTAGTACACATGAGTGACTGTGGCTTCATTCAAATGTGGACTCAGGACCTCCAATGTCATGATCAGTAGAGGCTTCAGTGGTCAGACCCTCGCAATCATAAATTAATCACCTATTTGTTCATGGATCAACCCTATGACTATTATTATCTCATCTTCAGTGATACCATCTTAAAAGATTGGAGTCTTCAGGGGCCAAACTGGAAAATTAAGGTGGAGAAACATAAATATATTAAAGAATACAGTAAAAATTGGCAGATCTTTTTTTAATTTGCAGAAGGGATTATCTATTTGCAAGCAATATTTCTAAAAACGTATTGTGTGCATGAATAACTGGCCTTGTATATACCGATATTGTAGTCTGAGAGGAGATGGAACAATTTCCAGTTTAGAGTAAAGTCACACAGACTGCCTAGCACAGAAATGCATGTAAATGCAGCTATATTGAGTCTGGGGGGGGATAATATATTACTGCTTTACATTTGCAGATATCTATGTTTATATTCTATCTATTAATATGCTGTAATCATCTAGTGTTATATAATTCATGTTGTATATGATAGTACAGGATCATGTACATACATTCCTATGTACATGCAATAACCACAAATGAACATGAATTATGCATAGGAATACCAGAAATTTCCAGTACAGAATAAAATATTGTCGATTCCCATCCATAAGATGGAATTATGATGCCTCCTGTTGGTTGTAAATCAGTTATTTTTTATTATTGTCTCTTTTTTATTATTATTAAATAAAACCATAAAGGGCAATCTATCCTAGATGTAACAATTAAAGGTATAGAATTCCATATTGGACGTTTATTACATAAAGAGGTTTGTTAATAAATACAAAATATCAGACAATTAAAACTATGTGAGGGTGTCCATCAGAAAATCCTATTAAGGGATATTTCAGTACAAGAAGCTGAACATAAATTCTACAGCCAAAGCCTTCAACCCCTATATATCTTACACGGTCCATTGGATGATGCTTAAAAAATAAAATGATGTCAAGGAGGCTATGACACGTTGAACTTAAAGCCTAAATCACTTTTGCTTTCCTGCATCTGTTGTGGAGAATAAACTTCACTGAGATTGTTTAAGAGGTTCCCATAGGATATGAATAGGGTCCATTTATTTTTTAAGTACTGTAAGTTTTGTATTGCGTATGATTTTTTTTTTTTTACCATGCATTATTAATGTATACCAATGTATTTAAGAAAATGCTAAATTGGTCAATTTTTGATTTTACACAAGTAAATACAATAACCATACCAGTTTGTATCAGATTATACTGTTAAAACGCTTTCCCTCTAGTTAAATCATATTTAAATGACATATTAGTATACACTACTAGATATATATTTCAATTATAACCCCAGGATTTAACTGCTCTTCAGGGTGCTTTGAGTTTAGTAGGAAAATAAAAATGATACTTTTCCCATTATTTGAAGACGATATGAATTTTAACTATGGCATTATGATTTTTTTTACATCATATTTGCAATTTTTTTTTTTTATTTCATGTGTTTTCAAGTTCCCTTTTCTTTAATTTAGGGGAAAACTTCAAAGATTTAGCTGACATCTTTGAAGCATCATATGGAGAGTGAATGGCCCTTTTTACAAAGACTTGAATGTGGATCTAACGACGCTCAAAAAGCAAATGACCCAGCCACTGCTCTTTACACAAAAAGGGTCAGCCACCGTTTTGCATTTACCACATAGCTAACTTTGAAAATCGTCCATATGCTGCAAAATATTCTGTTTTAATGAGTCCGGTGATTGTCAGCCTGCTGTTTAGAATCTGACTGAGAAGATTCTGCATGAAGCATTTTGAAATGCATATCATTTCATCATAAAGAATGAAGATTTCACAATAACAGGACTTATACTTACATATATTCATTTTCTACCCATTATGTGTTAAGGAAATATAGAATAAACCATATTTAAGGGGGGAAAAAAAACCAACAGTAGTTGATTCAGTAGCTGCGCAGGTGGAAAAAAAAAGAGCTTTGGATCTGCTTATACAGTACACTCCTGGAATACATTGCATTGTACTCTGCCTTGACATAAGTATCTACGTGCCATTGACCTTTATTTTTCAGTCTATAAAGGTTGAGGCCACACAGCATAGCTGTTGTTATAGCAAACTGTACTTAAACTTTGTGTCTGATCAACTTAAGTGTATTGGATTTGAAAACAGTTAGTCAATTGTTTCTGGTCCCTAGGTGGTGGTTTATGGTAATGTTTGCATCAATACTAACAAAAGCCATACTGCAGTACAAAGTACATCAAGGAAATGAAAGACAAGGCTGCCTGTTGTCAGCTCTGTCTACAATAAAGGCAGGATTTAGAGCTAGGGCAGAGATCGTTAGAGAACCACAAAATGAATGAACCACAGAAATCATAGGGCTGATGGTTCACATCAATGGTTTGGGGACTGACTAATAGGCAAGGTTGCATGTAGACCAGAAGACATACAACCTAGTCTCACATGACCATTGAAAAAGGTCATAGACGGAAAGAAACGCCCTCTCATACACACACTGCCATTTGAATGGTATATTCTGGTGTATGATCAATGAGATAGATAGATATGAGATAGATAGATAGATAGATAGATAGATAGATAGATAGATAGATAGATAGATAGATATGATATAGATAGCTAGATATGAGATAGATATGGGATAGATAGATAGATAGATATGAAATAGATAGATAGAGATATGGGATAGATATGAGATAGATAGAGATAGATAGATAAATAGATAGATATGAGATAGATAGATAGATAGATAGATAGATAGATAGATAGATAGATAGATAGATAGATAGATATGAGATAGATAGATATTAGATAGATAGATAGATATGAGATAGATATGGGATAGATAGATAGATATGAGATAGATAGAGATAGATAGATAGATAGATAGATAGAAAGATAGATAGAGATATGAGATAGATAGATAGATAGTGATAGATAGATAGATATGAGATAGATAGATAGATAGATAGAGAGATATGAGATAGATAGATAGATAGATAGATAGATAGAGATAGATAGATAGATAGATATGAGATAGATAGATAGATAGATAGATAGATAGATAAATTGATATGAAATAGATAGATAGATAGATAGATAGATAGATAGATAGATAGATATGAGATAGATAGATAGATAGATAGATAGATATAGATATGAGATATATAGATAGATAGATAAATAGATTGATGGATAGATATGAGATAGATAAATAGATATGAAATAGATAGATAGATAGAACAATACAGGTGTGTCTATGTTTTTATAATCAGTAAATACATAACAACAAATGTATAAAAATAAATGTATCACATTTAGAAATAAGATATATAATAAATATTTATGTTTTGTGTTATTTATGCTTTTTATTTGTAAAAAAAAAAAAAGCTGAAAAATAAAGCATATCAAATCTTCCTTATTCTCCAGTCAGATGAAGAGTGTATGGAGGGAAAAAAAATAAGAGCTACGAGAACATTCTAGAAACAGAACAATTATTACAAAAGAATAGGTAGGATATTTTGTAACCTCAGTCTGGACAGCTTTATCATGTATAATTTTAAAAGCACAATTAAAGGGACTAAATGCTGCAATAATATGACAAATTCATACAATGGCATCTATTAATGTAAGAATGTAGTTATCCTTTATTTGAAGCCTAACCTCTGGATACCTGCTGTGCTGCTAGATGCTAGAATGTCAAAGAAAAAAAAGTGAAAGCATATCTCATCATGGGGTAAATTGCCTGTTGAAAAGAAATGTACTTAGTTTCTCATTTGAATGCTGCCTTCTAAAAAAAAAAAAATAGGAAGGATTGTTATCAATGTAAGGACTAATCTTTTCTGACCAACAAAAAAAGAAAGGAAAAACAGGTTCATCTGAACAAAAGCTACAATCCAGAGGGAAGGTGGACCAATATATCCACCATTAAGTCTTATATGCCCATTTCTTTCTATTCAATGCTTTTAACATCAATATACAAAGCAGAGAATGTAATTTATAATAGTCAAAAAAAGAAAAAAAAACAGTATAAAAATATACAATTCGAAATAAATGTAAGGAAATAAATGTGTTTTATTTTTTAGGATGCTTTCCTTAATATCATTAATTAAGCCGCTCGTCATGTTAGGCTATTTGCAAGAGTTAAATATCCACATGAATTGCTCTACTTCTAAACGGAATTATGACATATAACAAAGGGAATGTGATCAGGAAGAAGCAGTAAATGCAGATGATAAATACACAGATCCATCCACATTTACGGCTTACGCTATTATATTTATTTGACCTACCTTATCTTGCAAAATTCTAAGTTTCCTTAGGGCCTCCTATTTATCCTCCAGTTTCGCCAGCCTTCACTTTAGTCCGGTTGTCTTATAAGGATTGGATAGACCTTTTTCAAAATATGGGTAAATAAATAGCAGAGCGACAGATTAGCCAATAAATAAAATAGCAAAATAATAGAAACTTTATAAAAGAAATGCGAGATGACTGTTCTGATTTTAATACATGACATTGTCAAATTGCTCTAGGAATAAAGGGGAAAAAAATGCTTCAAAAGAAGGCAAGGATGTGAAAGCATTATCTGCAATTATCGTCCAGTTCTCTGTTTATTTCTTAGGTATTCATCTCCTGACCTGTATATAAAATTCATAGTTTCAGAAGTGACATGTGCAAGCCTTGGACAACTGGGGATAAGGCATATTTCCTGACCTTGTAACTATAGCAACCACTTGGTGATTGGGAGCAGCAAGCAGGCTATCTCTTTTTTACTGCTGAATGCTAGTACTGTATATGACATTGTATTCTTTGTTTGTTATTCTGCCTTTATTTACATGCAAACATAAATGCCAAGCCTAAAGAATGGTAGAAAGTGTTGAAATAGACTGTCACAAAATAGAATAACTGATGTCATATATATATATATATATATATATATATATATATATATATATATATACATATATATATCTATTATATAATTTTATTTATTTATATATATATATATATATATATATATATATATATATATATAAATTTTAAAGCACAAGGAACGCTGATGTAGCAGTATTGGTTACATAGTATTTCAGTATTTTTTTCAAGCCTTCATTCCCATGAAGCTATTTAATTATAGATGATCCAAACTCTTTTTTAGATGCTTCATAGTGATAAAAAGAGGAGAAAAAAAACGCTAAATTTATATTCGCAATCACCACTGAGAGTGATCGAATCAAATGCCAATGTTATGATGGTAATGTATTTACTTAACAGTTTATTCATTTTGGTAGGAAACAATGAAGCCATGCAGTATTTTCCTGTCTCTTTATTAGGAAAGGGCTACCTCTGTAGGTCATAGTTGTCATTACGGACAGGGAAGTTCAACAATGGTCTGCACAGCTTGCTTTGATAATTTCCTTTCTTACTTCATTTTCTACTAGAGTATTGTTTTATTTGATTTTTTTTTATTTCTTAGCTTTGAATGAATCATTTTCTTTTCCATTCAATAGTACGTGATATATATTTTAAAGCGGAATGATAATTTGACATGTTGCTGTGTGCTAGAGTTTTCTGCTTTAAAAAAAAAAAAAATATATATATATATATATATATATATTAATTATTGATAGAAGTAGTAGCATGACTAAAGGTAGTTAATGTTTATTTCCTATGTCGCTGTGATTTTACTTATTTAGTATAAATTAATTAGGAAAAATACATTGAAATGTAATATTTTGATGCAATAAGTAAATAAATAGATTAGAAAAAGCAAGGATACATGTGGTGATGCTCTGAGATACTGTTAATATAGGAAAAGGATACAAAATCATCCCAAAACAAATGTATTCTGCATGTTCTCAGTGTCCTGTGACTGGCAAGCAAAATCCAGTTCTCCCCATAGTAACCACTGGAGTATTAAAATACATATATGTCGTACGATTCCATTCACTTTTACGAGCAGAATTTGTGTATGTATTTTTAGACTATATTGACTTCTATGAGGAAAAGGTGTTTTAGTGGCCATTTAATCTGTGCAAACTGTATGTAGATGTCAGATTTATCAAATCCCCACAAAGTAAATGATCAAATATTTGATTATTGAACATTTTTCTTAAAATACTGTATAAAGCCTCATTCAAGCCAGTGTGGTTTTTTGTGTGCCTATGTGCGCGGAAAAAACCTGCTGCTCGCATGAGCAGAAAACGTGTGAACAAGCAAAGTTTCTTATATGTGCAGCGCATGAAACTTGGCCCATTTACTGGAGCAGCTGCTCCATGAAGGTCCCCTCATCCCTGAACACTGTGACAGCACTGTGACGGTGTTCAGTGATGATGGGACTGCAGCGGGGACGAAAGAATCCCCTGCCACAGCTGTGGCAGAGGACCCCGATGCAATCCCATTGCTTTCAATTGGACGGGCGCTGCTGCCGCCCCATTGAAAGCAATGGGATAAAGGCAACCCCTGCAGTGATAATTGTGTCTGGTGGGGCTTGAAATATAAGCCCTACCCTAAAAATCATCCCTAGCTGTAGAAAAAAAATTAACTCACCTAGAAGCGCTGTCCAGCCACCAGAATACAGAAGATGGGGTGGGGATGGGGAGAAGATGGGGAGAAGAGTTGGACAGCACTTCCAGGTGAGTTAATTTTATTTATTTATTTTTTTTCTACAGCTAGGGATAATTTTTGGGGTAGGGCTTATATTTCAAGCTCCCCCCTCCCCCCCCCAAAAAAAGAACATTGCGGGGGTTGCCTTCATCCCATTTATTTCAATGGGGCCGCAGCAGCGCCAGCCCCATTGAAAGCAATGGCATAGCATCACTGTTCTCTGCCACAGAATTCTTTTGTCCCTGCTGCAGTTATCTCATCACTGAACACTGTGACAGTGCTGCCACAGTGTTCAGTGATGAGGAGACTCCCCGCGGGGATTAACGGAGCCCTCATGGAGTTCCTTCATCCCTGCGGAGACTAAAGGGTTAACAGTCCTGCTGTAAGCAGTGGGGAACCTATTGGCAGCACAGAAGTTTCCATTAACTCCTGCTCCCATAGGAGTCAATGGAAACTCCTGCAAAACATGCCCCTTTGTCGTATCTTTTTTAGGTGTGTGCTGTTTTGCGCTTCTAATTCCGCGTATATGAACGCTTCTGTAGAAACCCATTGGTTCTTTTAGAAGAGTGCTTTATACATACACAAGCACACGCTCATGTGAATGAGGCCTTAGGTTATGAAGTCACACTGTCTGGCTAATTTCCAGAATATTGGGATTAATTAATTTAATTACAAAGCAGAATAGCAGCTTTACAATTGCAATTAAAATTATTCAATCCCCTTTGCATATTAGGGTTATATGTTTCACAGTTTGTGGCCATGGCCACTGACTTGCCACTTCTGGCTTGCATACTGCTTCTTCTCACTGCAGTTGTCTGGCCCAGTGTGCACCCATCATCACGTAACCCCTGCCAATCCCAGGACATCTGGCTATATCTGGCATCCTCTTTCTATGGAAGGTGCCCAACTACTGTGGTCTATTTAGTATGCTCAAGGTGCTCTTACAAGTCTATTCTGATTCTCTGGTTCCTCTACCTTCTGCCTATATCTCCATACTGAACCTGTCCTCTGGGACTTAATGTCCGACTTGTTTCTCGCACTGAAGTTGTTCGGCTGTACTGATCCAGAATGTCTAAATATTTTCCTGTTCATACTTTCAGAAAAAAAGGCCTAGGCCTTTAGTAGCGTCAGCTGCCAAAATACTGGAACCACTTCCTGAATAATGCCATATAGGGTGAAAATTAGGGTTCCTCAAGTGCCGTCTTAGGGTTTGGTCCAAAGCCAAACCAGCCTTTGGTTCAGGGAATCCACATCTATTTTGTCTGACAATATGCCGAATTTACAAACTTTCAGCTGTTTGCAAATAAAAAAAAACAGTATTACAAACAAGTATTACATAATGCATTCTACAGTGACAGAAAAACCCTACAGCTCCGTGAATTAATAGCACCACCCTTCAGTGATGTAATAATGCTGCATTATCATGGCCAACTATGAGTATGTTCACATGGTATCCGGCATGGATTTTTCCATTCAGATTCTGCCTCTGGGGTATGTTCGCATAGTGGAATTCATCATGGAAAAATTCCACATGAATTCTGCGTTTTTTCATGTAAATCTGCATGTGGAATTTGCTCTGTCAGCGAGAAAAATCTGCATGTGGAATTTGCTCTGTCAGCGAGAAAAATCTGCATGTGGAATTTTGATGCAGCAAATCTAATTTCAAGTATGTTTCCAGATCAAGAAGTGACATGTGGTAACCAGTCATTGTATTGCTACATCAGAAATAGGTTGCTAGACACATTACCCTCCTCAGCACATTTTTTCATCATGACGACCACAGATGCCACAGCTACCGATCACGCCATGACATATTTGTCCACTAGTGGTATATCCACATATGCCTCCCGTTTGCAAGACGAACAAGCAATGACTGAGTATTAGTCCCCATCACTGTTTCCTTGTTAGATGAAGAAGTACGGTAGCAAAAATGATACAAAATAACATATGTAATACATACAACAAATTATATCAGTATTGAAGTTCTGGCTTGAGGAATAAATAGTTTAATTGGAAAGAAAAACTAAACACGTAAACAAGCAATTACGTTTTAACTTCGTACATCAGATTTAAGCTTAACCCAAGGCTGTATTTTGGCAGCACTTCATAGACAAACCGCCATTTACTGTCAAATGTCAGAAAACCTCTGATTAGGAAAACATGTAGAAGAGATGTTAAGAAGTGAAAGCCGGTTTCCCACTAAAACAAGTAATGGCATATTGTTTGATATGATCATATGGGTCCGTCTGCAGGAACCACCATGATTCTCAGAATGAGGGGGTTGCAGCACTAGTTAGCTACTGTTTCCCTGCGCAGTGATGGTTCTGGCCTCCTGCTGAGGAAACTGTAACACAGCGCCATTTACTTAAACAGGACTGTGCTACAATTCTCTTCACAGCAAGTGGCGAGAGCACTACTGTGCAGGAGAAAAGCTGTAGGGACCTTGGTGCCTTTGTACTCTGGATTGGTGGGGGTCACACAGGTCAGACCTCCTTCAATCAAAATATTGAGGAATATCCTAAAATATGCCATCATTTTCTAGGATGGGGATACTCTTGAAAGTTTTCCAATTTTTTTGCGTAAAATTTTGGCATAATGTTTCATTTTGGATTTTATAGAATACATTATGGCTAATTATAGGCTGTTGTATTACAGATCCCTACACCATGGATCTCTTCTATGGCCATATGCATGACACCCGACAGTCTAGAAAATATATATTTTTTAAATAATGTCATTGTGTAGGCACGGAAATCAATGATAAGAGTTCCAGAACATACTTTTGGCATCAACTTTATCATTCCAAGCTAACAAATCACTTCTTCAGTACATCAAAGCTTCAAAGCAACTTTCAAGTCACATATTATGCTGCCTGTAGAAATCTCTATATTTTGACTTTTTGTACATGTGTATAAGATATTAATGTGAAGTAATAACTCTTCAAAGAATAGTGATACTTAATGTACATTTATGCCAGTAAAAGCGCTCTGGTTGTCTAAAGGTCTGCTAAAACTTATATTAGTTTAAACCAAGAGTCTAATTAACCTGACTGGAATCCCATTAGAGTATTACTTATGGAGCGAAGGCGGAATGTATATAAAAGAGCTATTTCACTATTGTTTTGGGCTTTTATGTGTGTTCATACTGTTTATCATTCATGAATATTGATGCATCAGTTTATTGTAGTATGGGTTAGGCCCAGTGCCCACGGACGGATTTTCACATCCGAATTCTGCAGCAAAGTCCGTCCATAGACATGCTATATAAAAAGATTCTTGTCTGCGGGGGAGAATCGCAGCATGCACTATTAGGTGCGGAAAATCGCACTGACGACTTCCATTGCAGTCAATGGAAGCCGTCCGTCCCGCAGCACTTCTGTGGAGAGCACTGCAGAAGTATCACAGAAATCTGTGTCATAGCCCAGCGCTGGAGCGTCATGCCCTGCACTGCGCATGTGCGCTGGCTGAGACACTCGCGGTGGATCCAGACAGGTGAGTATGGGTCTCTGGGGGTCAATGCTGGGGCACCGGGTCTGATTCGGCTGCGAGATTTTGTAGTCGGAATCTGACCCGGCTGTGGACATGAGGCCTTACAGGATTTTTAGTATTTATGTGTTTTATTTTTTTTGGTGATTTTTGTTAAAAGGTTTGTCCCGCGCCGAAACAGGTTTTTTTTTTTTTCAATAGCCCCCCCATTCGGCGCGAGACAAACCCGATGCAGGGGTTTAAAAAAAAAAACGGATAGTACTTACCCGAATCCCCGCGCTCCGGTGACTTCTTACTTACCTTGCGAAGATGGCCGCCGGGATCTTCACCCACGGTGGACCGCAGGTCTTCTCCCATGGTGCACTGTGGGCTCTGTGCGCTCCATTGCCGATTCCAGCCTCCTGATTGGCTGGAATCGGCACACGTGACGGGGCGGAGCTATGAGGAGCAGCTCTCCGGCATGAGCGGCCCCATTCAGAAGGGAGAAGACCGGACTGCGCAAGCGCGTCTAATCGGGCGATTAGACGCTTAAATTAGACGGCACCATGGAGACGAGGACGCTAGCAACGGAGCAGGTAAGTGAATAACTTCTGTATGGCTCATATTTAATGCACGATGTACATTACAAAGTGCATTAATATGGCCATACAGAAGTGCTGAACCCCACTTGCTTTCGCGGGACAACCCCTTTAATTTAAAAATAAAACTTTAAACCATGTTTATTGTAATGTTTATTTATAGCTTTTACTCCAAAGACAAGGTGTGTTCATCCACCAGAACTTGTGCAACACTGAAGCATTTAAACATTTAATACACTGGGAAGAGCAGGACAAGATGTTCTAGCATCCTGTGCAAAAGTAGCAGAATGTCCTTCCCCATACACATTATGCTCGGAGCCTAAAGTTAGGTGAAGTGGCACAGGGAGATGTGCCATTTCTCAGTATAGGTAATTGCACTTTCCAGGTGTTATGTTCACACTGGATGGAAAACACCTTGTCTGCATCGGACATAGTTTGTCGTCCTAAAAGGCCAGCTTACAAACAATATTCTAATGCAGAGAATAGGGATGAGCGAGTATACTCACTAAGGCACATTCCTCGAGCGAGTAGTACCTTAGCCGAGTATCTCCCCGCTCATCTCTAAAGATTCGGGTGCCGGCGGCGGGCGGGGAGCAGCGGGGGAGAGCGGGGAGGAACGGAGGGGAGATCTCTCTCTCCCTCTCTCCCCCCCGCTCCCCCCTGCTCACCGCCGCAATTCACCTGTCACCCACGCCGGCAGCCGAATCTTTACAGACGAGCGGGGAGATACTCGGCTAAGGCACTACTCGCTCGAGTAATGTGCCTTAGCGAGTATACTCGCTCATCTCTAGCAGAGAACACAAAATATTTCTAATGAAACTAAAATGTGGGGGAACAGGATATTTAACCCTAACCTACTAATTCGATGAGACCCTAACTAAAAGCAGAGTACTTGCTCTAATGTGGGGGAACCCCACATCAGGAACCTGAGGCGACCGTGTCTCTCCCTAGTCGGAAAACAAGGATAATATTTAATACAATAAATAACAATATGTACGGTATAGATGTTACACAAGCAGATAATAAACCAGATCTAATCACAATAACAGAATACGCAATAGCCAGGAGATAGATGTTACAACACCCCAAATACCATGTACACCAAGCAGACATATCTGACAAAGGAACAGGAAGAGTGAATTAAACAAATGGGTGCAGACAACTGCTGATTGGTTAATTGGGACACACCTCTCAGCTTACCAATCCATTCACACCGGCAGAGAGGTGCTTATGTTTTCGTTCATGGCTGGAATGGCACTGAGCATGCGGCAGCATGTGGATCACATGGGCCAGGGTTGATGCCTTGAGTCACTCCTGATCCAACACGGCCTGTCTCCTCTAAAATGTGTACTCTGGAACCGATAGTTAAACATTTCCAAAACTCTGCAGCCAGGTAAAGCTGCCATTGGGCTCATTAATACTCATCAATGTTGTTTTTAGACTGCAATCACATGTGGTGTTTTTTGATGCAGTTTTCAATCGCAATTAAAAAGCGCACCATAACTCGGCATGCAGGTTTTTGAAAAACTGAATAAATATTTTTAAAGAGCCACATGCATTTTTTAAGAATTGTATTGTTAAAAACTATGTTGTTCTAAAAAAAATGAATGTGTTTTTTAACAATACGTGCTGTTTTAAAAAATGAGTGTTTCAATGCATTTTTTTATTGCAGTTGAAAACTGCAACAAGAATGCCAAATATGAACACAGCCTTATGGCTTATTCACACAGGCATATATCGGTTGGGTTTTCATGCCCGGGCCGATATACGCTGTCCCTCTTAATACATTAGTTTACAATGCATCAGGTAACGGCTGCATAGACTCCTATGGGAGACAATGACAGCTGCCGGAGAAGGGAGGTGGGAGGGGGTTCAGCAGCATGACAGCTAAACTCCTTCCCCTTTCTCTTCTCCTCTGCGCCCCTTGCCGCTGTTTGCAATGGGAGGGGTGGGACAGGGATGGAGCTAATCTCATTGCAAACAGTGTCAAGGGGCGGAGAGGGGGCGGGAGCTCAGCAGACTAGCTCTGCCCTGTTCCGCCTCCTCCCCATTCAGAGAGCCAGCAAGGGGAAGGGATGCTTTTCCCGCCTGACATCAATACGCCGAGCCCCGGGTCACATAGTATGTACATCGACCGGCCATTTTCAAGGCCGCCAATATATGCCTGTGTAAATAAGCCCTTAGGGTGGTTCCACACAGGCATTAAATTGCGCGATGCAAGAGTGAGTAAAAGAGTACATTTATGAAACCAATGATTTTCAATAGTTTCCTTCCCATTCGCGATGTTTTCACTGATGTTGCGAGAACAAAAAACCGCAACACGCTCTATCTTTCAGCGATCTGTAATTTTTTTAATCTCCATGTTTCCCTATGGACTTATCTGTTTTTCCTGCATGAGCGCCGAGCCTTTTTTTATTCATCCTGTACATGTATCCTGCTTTATATCGGACCCCGACTGGGGGGCACGATTGGTGAGGCTTGCCCTCCTGCCATTTTGTTGGGATTGTGGAAAGTACCTGTGGTCTCTATCCATTTTGGATTTGTGATACGCCATCCAGGACTTGGAGGTGTCAGTGGGGGACCTGTTTTCGGGTAACTAACCCCCCTGAGACCAGGTTAGTCCTATTTTCACAGTTGTCCTCTCCTGTTTGTATGGCTATATGGTGTTAGAGGTGGAGCGCTGTCCCTTATATATGGTTTCATGTTTCCCTATGAAGCGTCCTGTTTATCGCATCGCAATGCACAAACTTGCGTTGCGATTTTTATATTAGAAAGTCCTATTGACTTTCATGATAAAAAAACGGGTGATTTTCTCGTGCGATTGTAACGTGGTAGCAATGAGATGCACGATTATTATAAAAAAAAGTATCGCTGATGCTCAGAAATACCGAAACAAAGATGCAATTTTGCCACGTTTTTCTAGCGGCAAAATTGTGATTGCCTGTGTGGAACTAGCCTTAGTCTGCCCTTTGCAGATCACATTTTAAAGTTAACGGTGGACATCTTAAAGGGGTGGAAGTTATGCAAATATACCCCAAAGTAGATGTTTATTTGCGGTTTTAGGGGAGGGCGTTACTGAACAGAGTTTAAAAATGTCCTGCTGAGGGCCCATTTACACGGCTGCAGGCGTTTTATGTGCACTCGCCAGTGCCGTAAAAATGCCTAAACGGCAAAGGGCCTGGCGCATATACGCAGAGGCCGCAATGCTGTGGGGCCTGGGGAGATAACCCCCCTTCACTCCCCCTCGCCAGCTCACCTCCTCTCCCCTCCCCTCTGACCGTTTGCAATGGGTGGGGCGGGACGGGGTGGAGCTAAGCTCCCACCCGTCCTCACCGCCTCTTGTTTGCAGCCCACAAAGGGAAGGGGCAGAGCTATGCCATCCCGCCCTCTCCCATTGCAAACAGCGGCAAGGGGCGGAGAGGAGAAGAGAAGGGGGAGGAAGTTTAGCAGTCACGCTGCTAAACTCCCTCCCACCTCCTTTCTCCAGCAGCTAGCATAGACTCCCATGGGAGTCTATGCAGCCGCCAATCAGGTGCTTTTACATCATGGAAATACGCCTCTGTACACTGATGCATTGTAAGCCAGAGGGGCGGCGTATATCGGCCGGACGTGAAAACCCAGCCAATATACACCCATGTGAATAAGCCCTAAAGCTAATAGCTATAGAGCTACAAATACAAATCCAGAAGCAGGAAACATGCATTTATTTCTTATGAGATGAATTCTCTTTTTTCCACAAAGCTAATATCTACAATTGGCTGACATAGTGCTGTGCTTAAATCCTTTTGGGGACAAAGATGCAGTGTTTCAGCTTTAGAGCCACTTACTGAATAGAAGCAAAACATTCTACCTGAGGTTAATGCGCCTTGATATATTACATGGAAGGATATTTTCCTATGGTATAAAAAAAAAAAAAATCAGTGATCATATTTTATAATTATTGAAAACCTCAGATTTGGTTAAAAGGGGAATGTGAAGCAAAAACAAGCACTTCTATATTATTAGGTGTAAAAGTTTACTTATTATAAGGAAATTTACAGTCAGGCTCTGTATACGCAGTCTCTCAGGGACCTATTTAGAGTGCAACAATTTATAGCTGTCATTTTTACGTGTTTTCACTTACAGATAAATGTCAGATTTACAGTATGTGTGTATGCTGCCACATGTACACAAGCATACACATGCAGTCTATACAGAACATGGGCTGAAGAATGACAGATGCTGCCAGAACACTCTTCATTCTTTACTTTATATGTCCATGCATACATATTTTTAGCTCAGTCCTGAAAGCAAATATACTCAACACATAGGGAAAATTACCCAAGCAAAATACGCCAACACTGATTAAATCCAAATTCATAAACCGCTTCAATTTGGGGAAAATATGCCATGCCGTCTAGATGATGCCATACCTAAAAATATGTATGATTCCAACGGGGTAAAAAAGATTGCCGTAAATAACTCACAAAGACGAGGGCAGATTGCAAGATGAGACCTACTGGTGGATATGTTAGAAGGCCAGAATGTTGATTAAGCAAGTTCACTTTATGGAGATATCTGGTAATGCTGATAACTGAGTCTTAACCCTTTGCAATCCAATTTTGGATTCAGGGTTTCCTAGGGGGCTTTCTCTTTCTGCCATTATACAATGGCGTCATCTGCTGGCTAGAGCCAGTACTGTGGTATGGGACATGCTGGAGAGGCCCCCAACAACAGAGCAGCCAGTAATGTACAGTAAGAATACCCTGCCGGACGTCTTCTGACATTGGAGCTGTACGGCCTTCAACCGGAATGTCTTTAGATGTCAGACAGTGGATTGGAAAGGGTTAATTAGTCCATGGTATGTTGCCAAATTATATATATATATTAGTTGCCTTGATTAAAATATTACACGGTACATTACCTGAGTATAGGCGCATTAAGACAACGATTATCGCTCAAAAGATGTCTTTTGAGCGATAATCGTTGTGTCATTTACAGCGCAAGATGATCGTTTAAGATGAGCGATCACCTTGCGCTGCGAGTGGAGGATGCAGAAGATAAGCGGGGCCGTTTGTCTTCTGCATCCAGCTGTTCCCCGCTCTGAGTGCGCGGCTGTTATTCAGCTGTGCGCTCCAAGCGGAGGATGCAGAAGACAAGCGGGGTGTCCCCACTTATCTTCTGCATCCAGATGTTTCCTGCACAGAGCTGGACCTCTCAATTCTTCATACCCAGCCTGTCATCAGGGAGCGGGATACAGCTGAAACAATAGTATCAGCTGTATTCTGCTGTGAATTCCTGATAAGGCTCATTGTTGTCTTTCAGCACACAGAAAGACAATGATGAGCGACGTCTTAACCAAAACTGCACGGTCAGTGCAGTCACACACAACGATTATTGCTCAAAAGACGGCTTTTGAGCGAATTTTGAGCGGTAATCGTGTGTCTAAATGGACCTTAATAGAACATCCTGGCTTCAACATGAATGACCACAAATTCCATGTCACAAACCCAAACGGTGACCCAAAGAGGAAAAAAAAAAAACTTAGCATTTCCAAGTAGCGAGGAAGACATTGTTTGGCTATAGGAAGCCATAAGCGCAGTGCCTTAAACAGAGGGAAGGAGAGGGAATAAAGACAATATGGGAGTACAAGCCTGTGTGGACAGGAGGACATGACGTCTCTCTTCCTCAGGGCGCCTACCCACTAGCGTTTGCGATTTTCGTGCGTGAAAAACGCAGCGTTTTCCGCGCGTTTTTCGCGGCTTTTTCGCAGCATTTTCGCGGCTTTTTCGCGCTTTTTCCGTTAATTTCCATTGACATTCATGGGTGCATTAAGAGAAAAATAAGGACACATATGCAACTGACAGTTCCTATGTTAAAAATTGCAACGGACCGAAAAAAAAAAACGCAAGTGGACAGGAAAACATTCAATTCTAATTGCTCTTCAGAAAAAACGCTAAACGCAAAGGAAAAAAAATCGCCAGTGGGTGGGCGCCCTCATAGGGTATTGTAATAGAGTCCCACAGAGAATGTCCAGAAGAAAACTGAGTGGAAATGCAGCAGATTTTTTGCCTTAAGCATATTGACACAAAAGAAAGTGTGCAAGGATGCCATAATATACACAGAAAAACGCTTTACTGAACAAACACATAGAGATAAAAAAAACACTCAAGGGCTTAAACACATGGGCGGGATTTTGTCCCATTTTCGACCGCAGTAATCACATCCGTAAAACGGGACGAAGCAGAACCATTGATTTCAAAGGTTTTGTTTTCTCTAGCAGGATGCTCACACATTAATGCTACATGCGAGAAAACATAGGACTTGCCCTATCTTTCTTGCACATAGGGCAGACCTATCTTCCTGATTTTTTTTTTTCAAACTCGTGTGCCATAGCTCAGAGTTTGAATGGTCATATAAAAAAACCTTGGTTCATGTGCTAATATGCTCTGCAGCGGCGAACGTATTAGTGCATACACCCATCTGTTTAAGCCCTAAAACTGCACAAGACATGCAGATACCCAATACACAAGGGATCCACCCCTCCAATCCTGTCAGGGCTGTCCATACAGAGTACAAACATGCATGTGCAGAATCCTAATACCATCAGAGACAGTATAACATCGGCAATAAATTAAAGTAGCAAAGCGGCAGTCCAGCCAGTAATATTTAGATAAAAAGGGAAAAGGTCTAGTCAACCCCTGAGTTAAATGTGCCGGCAGAAATAAAGGAGAAAAGCCCTTAATAACTGCTTATGCCTGCGCATACGAAAACCAAGGTCGGTCATAATGCACCCATGAAAAGATCGCACTCAGTAGACTGGAGAAATGTATTGTATCGAGGGGTGGAACAACCCCATGCGTATCACCACTGCTTGTGGCTTCAACAGGAATGTAGTTGCTCAAAACAACTGATCACATTAAATAGTGTCCAGTTTCCCTGAAAATAAGCCCTACCCAAAAATAAGCCCTAGTATGAATTTTCAGGATTTTGAGGACCTTAATATATGCCCTTCTGCAAAAATACACCCAAGTTACAGTTAATAAACAAAAGTCAAATTAAATAGTAGCCAGGCAGCTATACATGTAAAAAGGTAAAAGCTCTTTGAGCAAAAATTAATATAAGACCCTGTCTTATTTTTAGGGAAATTGGGTGTTAATGAGTGAAGTATACAAAAAGTGCCTCTGGGTGCACACCAGGCTTATTAACAATAATTAACACCAAAATTCCCCAAAGAACAAGAAACACCCCAGTTAAAGACCCTCATTACAATCTAACTTTTATTGAATTAAATTAATACTAAGAGGCATAGGAATAAAAATACAAACACCTGCCGAGCAAACCTGGGAGCGCTGAGCTGCCTATAATATATATATAGCATTCAATGCTGCAATATGCTATCTATTGCACTTTAGGGCTTAGTCACATGGGTGCCGATGCGCCCGTGTGACTAAGCTCTTATAGGGCTCTCCTAAATAGCTAGTAGCTATATAAGATATCAAACAGGTAACTGCTGCAGACTAATGACTCTGCCTAAATAATATCGCCAGGTCTGCATGTTTGAGCAATACATTTTTGCGCAGGCCTAAGTGCGACGTATTTGCGATTTGTACAAGGTTTTTTCCATGCATATTGGCATATTTTACTGTATTTTTTGTGAACTCAGGGCATGTTTATTTGTATGCAAAAGGCTAACATGCGCCAATTTAAATGGCTATTTAGCCTAATGAGTATCGGATGTGTTCCCTTTTTTAAATGGAACTGTGCATCCTGTTGCGCATTGCGCATGCGTTTGTGCACCCCATAGACTACTGATAGGTCTGATTTTTTATGAGAAATGCACTCGCAGAATCGAAACGTGAGAGCGAACCCATTGAAACCAATGGGTATTATTCTCAGCGTATTACAAAAATGCACTCAAAATTACCTGCGTTAAGCCACCTGAAGGGCGGATTCAGATGAGGGTGGTTTTGTCTCCCTATATGGCTGTGATAATCACGGCAGTATAATGGGACAAAACTAAACCACTGTTCTCTATGGGATTTCAATGGTTTTGTTTTCCTGGCCGTGATCTGTGTGGCCAGGAAAAGATAGGACCTGCCCTATCTTTCCCACACCTAGGTAAACTATGTATGAGAAAGATCGGGCAGCCCCTGTCTTCTCGCAGTGATTTTCAACCTCCTACGCTCTAGTGCAGAGTTTGAACTGCCAGTGAAGAGGAAGGAATTCCCCTTGTTCAAGCAACTATGCTGAGCATAGTTGTGCATACAGCCATCTGAATAAGCCCTAAAGGATGAGTCAACCCCTATTAGTGTATACAGAGCAGGCAACAGATTGCTCCATATACATGCAGTGGCCCGGGCTGTTAATGCAAACACTATTTCCATCAAAATCAATGCAAATAGCCTGCATTACCAACCTGGGCTGCTTTCGACTCCATACATAATGACAGCCATCGGGAAAACAGCTGATCATCCAGGTCTTGAGAAGTGGACCTATGCTCATCAACTATTGATGTCGTTTCCCAAGGATATGTCATCAGTAGAGTAGAGGTTAACAATCACTTTAAGCACTATGATATATATGAATTTATTTACTGATATATTTACCACACTTAGAAATATGAGGTTCTTAGCACACATTTTGATCAGGTTGTGAGGGCCCATCTGCCAACAACATGGATGGGTACCTACACTTAGAAACATAGCTCTCCTGAGGCTAGGCTTCCCAAATGAACAGGTAGGATCCAGTCATACTCTGTTTTAAACAAAAGCCTTGGACAGATGGAAGTGCATGTCGAGTATTGTTACTTTATGAGGAATACAAGATTTTCTGTTAGTAACCAATCAGAGCTCTGCTTTCATTTCTCTTACAATCATTAGATTTTTTTTAATCTATCACAATATCAGTAACCTCTACTGTGAAAAATCCAGTTCTATGGCTCATCCCCTCCGGGCTGTGTATTCTGCTCCTTTCTTCAAGAATTCACATCCCATGACCAGTACTCTGACAACGCTCTGTGTCTTGTAGTTAATGGGGAAGATTTATGACAACTGACAATCACAGAGCAGCTTTCATTTTAAGAGCAGAATATGAAATTAAAGCTCCACTGTGATTGGTTGCTGGAGACAAGAAATTGTCAGTTGTCATATGACAGTTGTCATAAATCTGCAACAGTAACTACAAGACTCAGAACGTTCTCGGAATTCTGGTCATGTGACCTAGAGGCTGAAAAAAAAGTGCAGAATACACAGTCAGTAGGGGACAAGCTATAGACCTGGATTCTTCACAGCAGAGGTCAGTGATATTGTGATGGATTTCTCATAGGAAAAATGGGAGCACTTCTTTAAACTGATCTTGGAAAATGAAAACTGCATTGTTATTGGTTCCTTTGGGCAATGAAGACCGTTTTTCTGTTTAATTTGTGAATTCTCATTTCCACATGAAACATCTGTCCCTACAGATTACTGGAAATAAAGGAGTGAAGCAGGTTTTATGATTAGGATCCATGTTTTTACAGTTGTGTCCAAAAATGAATTGATAGTTTACTTCTGTCTGACCTTGGATTAATAGCCACAACATGGATGACATAATGCTACAAAACATATTTGTGCCCTTCTAGATGTCTACTGTGATTGCATAATTGTCATACGTGCGCATACATAATGTAGTTTTAGACAAAGACACTTGAGTAACATGTTTTCTGAATTCTGCATTTACAAATGACTTTGGCAGCCTTATCACCTGCGTGACAAAGCAAATGTAAAAAGAACTGTATAATACATGTATGGGGCTTAGAAAACTTCATACACAAGTAGTGAAGTGAATGTCTGCAGAGTTAAAAATCTGCAGCATAATCTATTTTGAGCAAATTTCATCTGGATTTGTACAAATTTTACCAATTATTATACATAAACTATCTAAGGAATTAGAAATCAGAGTCAAAATCAGTGGCAGAAATGTCAACAACCACCGAAATGCAGATGACACCACCCTGCTTGCAGAAAGTGAAAGGGACCTGGAATACCTTATCCAATGAGTGCAAAATGAAAGCGAATGTATGGAACTGTACCCCAACAGCAAGAAAACAAAATTTTAAATTTATGTCTGATGTAAACATATTTAGCACTGAACTCAGTTACCTTAAGTGCATTTTGAACCCTTTAGTGACATAACGAATATTAGCCTTTGGAGCTAGGAAATCGTATCCCCTTTTGTATTCCAGCGGTCAGATCTTTTATAGAAGTTACCATGCTGCATGATTAATGTAATATTTAATAGTACGGGTTGTAAATCATGTGCAGGGGGGGGGGGGGGGGTTGTTTGATTTTCAATATTATTTAAAGCCAGGTGTAAGGTGAAAAATGATTTTCAATATGCAGCAATGACTGTGACATATGTTGCTTTGAATGTTTAGAGAATTGATTAGAAGGGCAAGTCCCCATCATTTCACTCCTTCTCTGGGAAAAAAAAGGTCACCATACCTGACAATCAGAGAGCAAATATGCTCTCTGATTGATGGGCGGGTGAAAACATGAAGAACGGTCTATGTCACGCCTTCCCCTGGGCCAGGGAGATATACAGCAGAATCACCAATCTTCCCTGCTACAGCCCCCTCCCCCACACACACACACACTCCTTCCTCTTCTCTGCACACAGAGACTGAAACCTGACAGCTGTGAATTCACTATTCCCAGGCCCACTTAAAACCAATGTAACTCTGGTTCTGTCGGCATTATCAACATGCTTTTTTTTGTCATTTTAAAGCCAAGAATCATGTAATACGGGCCAATAGTAATAAAAATACCAGGTCATTTCTGTATTTTTCTGCCATTCCTCTGTTAGAAAATAAAACACTGATGAATAAGTTGCATGTCGTATGACTCTATAGCTCTTGTAAGGTTATCGATGGCTGACAATTTCAAACAAAATGTCCACAGCAGGTTTGGCACAGGTGAGTTGCACAGGTGAGCATGTGATCAGAGGCATAACTTGAAGCTCCTAGGCCCGAATGCAAAACCTGGAATGGGGCCCCCAATTATAATGCTTTATTCATAGTACTGGGCTCCCTATATGGAGAAGAGAGGCCTTATGGGCCCCCCAAGGCTCCTGGGCCCGGGTGTAACCGCATCCCCTGCATCCTCTATAGTTACGCCCCTGCATGTGATCTTTCTTCTATCATCAATCTTCTATGTTTCTATGATTAGACAATGGCTGACATTTATTTATTATCCAGTACTTATCAACATATTCTGCAGTGATGAAGAAGTGACCTTGTTCCTCACACCATTAACAAACATTGTTTGCAGTGTGGCAGGGCCCATTTTCGACTGAAAGAGGCCACTGTCATTAGGAAATATCATTGCCATGAAGGGGTGTACCTGGTCTATAGCAATATTTAGGTAGGTGATACGCATTCAACTATTAAACTATGATGTAAAGTCCAAGGCTCAAAAAGGTATAGTTTCTCCTTAGGGAGAGCACCTAGTAGGTGTAAGGAGACTTAAAACACCATACAGGCTCTATTTGGAGAGTTAAATATGCAAAAAAGAGATGAAACAATACCTCTACAGCACTGCCTATTAGAAAGTAGCATTCCAACAACAAGGCAATGTCAGACATTTTTATAAGCCTTATAACATTGACACTGGCAACACAAGCCAAAGCCAGGTTAAGGTTTTACACTTCCCGACATCATAGGCCTCCAACACAGACAAGTCAACCATCTACTGCACACAAATTAGGGGCAAAAACCATGAAACAATTTGTCTGTGCATGGTTATCATTTCCTTCTAGACAAGTCTAGCTTTGACTTATATGAAGATCACTTCTGGCCATACTTCTCCAAACAGTAGAGGGATATACCTGAGTCCCACTGGTTTCTGCCAGTTCTGAGCTGATAGCTTTGTTGGACATCTTTTTTATTTCAAAGGGAAGTAAACATGATGTGTGGTTCATCTGCTGCACTATGTTTCCTTGGCCGATAACTGTGTCTACGGTCTTCAACGTTGCCTGTCTCTTTGTGCTTCTTCAAAAGAACTTGAAGAGCACGTCTTGAAACCCCAGTTTGCTTTCAAGTCTTTGCCTGGGAGAGACTTTGCTGATGCAGTATAACTACCTTGTGTCTTGTGGCCATGGTGCATACCTCATGAAACTGTCTTCCACAACTTCACTTTAAAGTAGAGTTTGGCTGTTCTTTTAAAATCTCCTACATAACTGTTTCTCTTTCAACCTACATTTGAATGTGATGATCATTATCATTTGGTTGGTATAAATAATCACAGAAAATGGCCGTTACTTACTGACTGAGGAGTGCATATAGATGCATCCTCCTTTCACCATGCAGGTAGCTGACTACCAAATGGAGGAGCCAATAACACCTGTGGAGGACACCAATAAGACAGCCACTCACACTGCCTCCTGATAATGAGGGGGGTGGATGCTTGGTGTACACTCCCACACATAGTGGATACAGGGTGCCAGACCATTCTGATATATGTAGTTCACCATGCAGACCAGCAACCTATTAATGACGCCATGATAATTCGGCGGGTTGCCCTGCATTTCAAACAGTGAACCACATTGGTACTGCCACTCTGGGCTCCCCCTGGAGTCTTAAAGCCACACTGCATGTGAATGATAGATAATAAATGCAAGGCATTGGTTGGATGTTGGCCAAGATACATGAGCCCACTTACCAAGGAACCGTGGTTGGTATAAATGGTAAATCATACAACTGACTGTAAGCCTACAAAATCCTTCACTTTGTACACGTGTACCTAGGAGAATTGATGCTGATTTAAAGAAAAACGGATGACCACACTAAATATTAATTTGATTTAAGTTTCTCTTATAGTCATTAACTTTACATTTTGTTAATTGACAAAAAGAAACTATTCACACGTCTAATTTTAAAAATAGAAGTTGACTTACTTTACATCATTTTTCCATACTCGCCTAAAACCCTTGTCCCATACTGTGTAATAAAATACAAATAATACATATATCAAATTAACCGTAATGTGCTGTTTAGCAATAGATTTAACACAACGTATTCTGAACAATTCATTTCCGACAAAGGAAATTCCTCCTACCCTTTTACTCCCACTGAATGAGCTTGACATGTAATGTGATTAAATATCAAAAATACAGTTTAGCCAAAACTTTAAGCGTCGGAACAAGCATGTTCTGAATGATTAGCATCATAATTCAAATATAGGTTTATTAACCCCCAGTACTTTCATCATCTATGATAGCTGCAAATTTCCGTGGCAGCGCCGAGACAGTAATATCAAATTTTAATAACAAATTTTTTCTTCCATCAGGGCTTTACCAATGGAAAACATAAATTGCTATGACTGACCATTAGTTGTTAGAGAAGCAATCTGACTTTTCCACACCCTTATTTTTGTGTATCTGCTCTGTCCCTCAGCAGTATTAATGATAGCATGAAAGGTCACATGACAAATGAGTGACAAAAATATCAAACCATATTAGCCTTTAGCTTTATCAGTGGATTGCAGAGATGACAGAAAATTGTATTTTTTTCCCCTGAATAATTTTGTGTTCTATTTTGCTGGCAAGACTGAATTAAGGCGAAATGTTTGCCTCTGTCTCCTTTTTTTGACAAACTTGAAGTAATAATATACATTAATAATACAGAACATTCATGGAGATGAAGGAGCTAACTGTCGTATCCATTTCTAGTGAAAGCTGACCTTAATGCATAGCGTTAAAATACGTAAAGACAGCTGTTATTAAATCACAAAAGTCATGCTGCTATCTCCCAATATAAATCCACCAAGAAATGGGCAGAGAGGGGATATAAAAATATGCTATTAATTACAGGTAATCATGAATTAGGCTATATTGCTGGGATAAATAGATAGAATATCAGCAAAATATATTAGAGGAAATATATTTTTCCATAAAGAGAGAATTTACAAAACTGATTAATGACCAAATATAAATTGTGTTTACAACTGTATTGGAAAATTGGGCATTAATATAATTTTTTTTCCCCTTTGGAAAATAATTCATAACAACTGGATTTAAAAAGATGTTTTTAAAGAGTAAATGCATTTTTTAAATGTACATAATAGGCAATTCTAAGCCTTTTTTTTACAAACCCCTTTTTAGCTATGCAACTAGGTGAAAACGGTGTTGAGAAATCTGTCTTATCCTCACTGCAAAGCAATGTCTGGTCTTGTTTTCTATAATACAGCTGCAGCCACAAACTGGTACTATATACAGAAACAGCTATTACTAAATATCTCCATTTTATCTCTTTTACTTTCAGACTTCCTGTGCTCCCAATGTGTCCCACCACCTCAAGTGTCCTATTAATCCCAATCCCACTCCTGTCACTGTTCCTGAGTGCTGTGTATGGAGAAGCTGTTCTGTGTTGCTGATGGCTTCTCCCGTACACAGTGTGCCCTCTCCTTGCCGACATGGATGTACTGTCAAGGACTCAGTACATCAGGTTGTGATATATTCTAGAATCATAGAATTGTAGAGCTAAAAGGGACCTTCGGGGTCATCGGGTCCAACCCTCTGCTCAATGCAGGTTTTACTAAATCATCCCAGACAGATGTCTGTCCAGCCTTTGTTTGAAGACTTCCATTGAAGGAGAACTCACCACCTCCCATGGTAACCTGTTCCACTCATTGATCACCTTACTATCAGAAAGTTTTTTCTAATATTTTATTTGTGTCGCCTTCCTTTCAGTTTCATCCCATTGGTTCTAGTCTTTCCTTGTGCAGATGAGAATAGGGCTGATCCCTCTGCACTGTAACAACCCTTCAGATATTTGTAGACAGCTATTAAGTCTCCTCTCAGCCTTCTCTTCTGCAAGCTAAACATTCCCAGATCTTTTAACCGTTCCTCAGAGGACATGATTTGCAGACTGCTCACCATCTTGGTAACTCTTCTCTGAACTTGCTCCAGTTTGTCTATGTCTTTTTTTAAAGTGGGGTGCCCAGAACTGGACACAGTATTCCATATGAGGTTTGACTAAGGAAGAGTAGAGGGGGATAATGACCTCACATGATCTAGAGTCTGTGCTTCTCTTAATACTTGCAGAATTGTGCTTGTCTTTTTTGCTGCTGCATCACATTGTTGACTCATGTTCAGTCTATGATCTATTAGTATGCCCAAGTCTTTTTCACATATGCTGCTGCTTAGCCCAATTTCCCCATTGTGTATGTGTTTTCTTTATTTTTTTTGCCGAGATGTAGGACTTTACATTTCTCCTTGTTGAATACCATTCTGTTAGTTGCTGCCGACTGTGCAAGCTTGTCTAGATCTTTTTGAATTCTCCCTCTCTCTTCTATAGTTTTGGCTATCCCTCCTAGCTTTGTGTTGTTAGATTACATTCTTCTACTTGGATGTGTTGCAATTTATGACCACTCTATGAGTACGATCACTCAGCTAATTGTGAATCTACCTAACAGTTGCCTTGTCAATCCCATACTTGGTCATTTTTTTTACTGCTTTGTATTCTGTTTTTTTTAAGGCAAGATATGAAAAATTTGTTATTTTCACCATGTTTTTATATTTACCAAATACCAACCTTGTGGTGATTTTTTTTAACATACTAAGGCCTCTGTCAGACGACCCTTTTTTGCCGCGATTTGCGGATGCACATGCGATCTGCGCATATATAGAACCATTGCTTCGCAATGGGATCGGTCACATGTCCGCTTTTTATGCGGATATCTGATAAATTATAGGACACGAGGAATCGCAGATCGCGCCTATCTGCGTTCTGCGATTCCTTGTGTTCTATATATGCGCACAATGGGGTCTGCGGCAGCAGCGCTGACCCCATTGAGAACATATACTATAAAGATCATTCTCCTCTGCCACAGCTGTAACAGCTGTGGCAGAGAAGAAGGATGTTCGCCCATTGAATTCAATGGAGCCAGCAATACAGCCGGCTCCATTGAAAGCAATAGGCTGCCGGCGAGCGCGGGATGAATTTTTGGGAAGGGCTTAAAAATATAAGCCCTTCCCTGAAAATCATCATAAAATGTGTAAAAAAAAAAATGTATACTCACCTTTTCCCAGCAGCCGGAGTTCAGCCGCGTCTGGCCGGCAGTTTTCCTGAACTGCACTGTGTAGTATTCAGCAGCCAGGTATTTAAAATCCCCCGTCTGCTGAATGGGCTGCCTCTGATTGGTCACAGCCTCACCAATCAGAGGCAGCTCTCACTCACCCATTCATGAATTCATGAATCGGTGAGTGAGTGCTGCCTCTGATTGGCTAAGTGCAGGGACCAATCAGAGGCAGGTCTCAGCTATTGAATGACAGCTGAGAGCTGCCTCTGATTGGTCCCTGCGCTCAGCCAATCAGAGGAAGCACTCACTCACCCATTCATGAATGGGTGAGTGAGAGCTGCCTCTGATTGGTGAGGGCTGTGACAAATCAGAGGCAGCTCATTCAACAGGCTAAATACTGCACAGAGCAGTTCAGGAGAACTGCCGGCCGGCCGCGGCTGAACTCCGGCTGTAGGGACAAGGTGAGTATATATATATATTTTTTTATTTATACACATTTTTGGGTGTTTTTCAGGGAAGGGCTTAACTGGTTAATATTCTTTCAAAGCAAGATAAAATCCATGAAGACGTTTAGAACTTTTAAAAATGACTTCTCATATATTGCAGTTATACATCCAGGTCTCGGTATTGTGTCATGTTTGAAGCCTGTGTTTTAATAATAATAAAAAATTACAACTTATCAAACAGGGAAGATAGGTATATACTTTTTATTCTCACTCATTGTGTATTTGATTTTCATTGCTGACGCTATACACTACAATGCAATTAAATGAGGTTTTAGAAAACCCCATTAAGATATAGTGCTAAAAATCAGCTGCAGATTTTACTCTAGTGGGATAATGTTTCCCATTGTGGAGACTGCCAGGTTGGCATAGGGAGTCTTATAGCCCAGGCAATGCTCCCTGGCAAAGAAGAGTATGCATTCTTCCTGATAGAAGAAAGCAGTCTCTCTAATGCCGCATATTGGATAACAACTAGAGATGAGCGAGCACCAAAATGCTCGGGTGCTCGTTACTCGGGACGAACTTTTCGCGATGCTCGAGGGTTCGTTTCGAGTAACGAACCCCATTGAAGTCAATGGGCGACCCGAGCATTTTTGTATATCGCCGATGCTCACTAAGGTTTTCGTTTGTGAAAACCTGGGAAATTCAAGAAAGTGATGGGAACGACACAGCAACAGATAGGGCAGGCGAGGGGCTACATGTTGGGCTGCATCTCAAGTTCCCAGGTCCCACTATTGAGCCACAATAGCGGCAAGAGTGCCCCCCCCCGCACTGTCAGCATAAAGATCGTTCTCCTCTGCCATAGCTGTAACAGCTGTGGCAGTGAAGGACGATGTTTGCCCATTGAATTCAATGGAGCCAGCAATACAGCAGGTTCCACTGAAAGCAATGGGCTGCCGGCGATCGCGGGATGAATTGTAGGGAAGGGGTTAAATATATAAGCCCTTCCCTGCAATTCATCCAGAAATGTGTTACAATAAAAATATATACCGGCGTATAAGGCGACGGGGCGTATAAGACGACCCCCCAACTGTCACCTTATACGCCGGGAATACAGCGGAGCAGAGAATAAAAATCATTACTCACTTCACCGGGCGTTCTGCGGTGCTCCTGCAGGCTGTCGCTCCCTCCTGGTCCCCGGCAGAGCATTGCTTTCTGGACGCAGTGGTTGAAATCCCCGCCTCCAGAAACACACGTGCCTTCAGCCAATCACAGCCATTCAATGACATCATTGTCATTGGCTGTGATTGGCTGAAGGCGCGTGTGTTTCTGGAGGCGGGGATTTAAAGCCCTTCGTAGAGAAAGCAATGCTCTGCCGGGGACCAGGAGGGAGCGACAGCCTGCAGCAGCACCGCAGAACGCCCGGTGAAGTGAGTAATGATTTTTATTCTTTGCTCCGCTGTATTCCCGGCGTATAAGGTGACAGTTGGGGGGTCATCTTATACGCCCCGTCGCCTTATACGCCGGTATATATTTTTATTGTAACACATTTCTGGATGAATTGCAGGGAAGGGCTTATATATTTAAGCCCTTTCCGACAATTCATCCCCGCGCACGCCGGCAGCCCATTGCTTTCAGTGGAACCTGCTGTATTGCTGGCTCCATTGAATTCAATGGGCAAACATCGTTCTTCTCTGCCACAGCTGTTACAGCTGTGGCAGAGAAGAATGATTTGTCTTCTATATGTTCTCAATGAGCGCATATAGAGAAGAGAACAGAAATCGCAGATCGCACATAGGTGCGATCTGCGATTTCTGTGGCTTAAGAAGGACCGTTGGGGTTCTTGAAGCCTAAAATCACTCCTAACGCTCTCCCTATAGCAGCTCCGGCATCAACAACACTTTCCCTGAACTATGTCAGAATGCATCTGAGGCAAGCCGCGGGAGGGGCAGATTTTAATACTCGGGTGACACCTAATCTCGCCAGCCACTCACTGCAGGGGGGTGGTATAGGGCTTAAACGTCACAGGGGGAAGTTGTAATGCCTTCCCTGTCTTTCTATTGGCCAGAAAAGCGCACTAACATCTCAGAGATGAAAGTGAAAGTAACCCGAACATCGCGTGGTACTCGTCACGAGTAACGAGCATCTCGAACACCCTAATACTCGAACGAGTATCAAGCTCGGACGGGTATGCTCGCTCATCTCTAATAACAACCCTATAAGTTAATATCCAACCCTTTAACAGGTTTTGCAATATGACTAATATGGCTTATGAGGCAACATGGCTGTTTCCACAAAGAGAAAAATTATCCCCCTAGACCCACATCAATGTAACTCTCTGGTGAAGGAAAAAAAACAGAGAGCGCTGTCTTTGGATGGGTCACTTTTAGAGATGAGCGAGCACGCTCTCGAGTAACTGCATACTGGTCCGAGCAGATTGCGGAGGGTGGGGTGTAGCTGCTGCCCCCTCGCTCACCCCCGCCACCCCCCACCCCCCCTGAATCTGCTCAGACCAGTATGCAGTTACTCTAGAAGAGTGATGCTCGCTTGAGTAACTGCCTTAACCGAGCGTGCTTGCTCATCTCTAGTCACTTTTCCTTCCAAAAATATTCCACTTCAGATTATATCACTAGTAATGTAGCAAGTCCTAGTAAAGGGTTGGTAATTGAAGTATAGAGTTCCTGTCCAATAGGTGACACTACAGAACCAGCTTTTTGCTTCCTCAAGCTTTTCTGCATATTTGTGGAATGCTGTGGGTACAAGTAAGAAATTCAGATTTTGTTGTGGCAAGGATTTTTAGGTCTTAAAATAAGTGTTCACCCAAGAACACCACGTAATTTTAACTTTTGGTATTCTCTGCTGATTTTTTTCTAATTACGGAGCTATAAACCATTTGCATGCACAGGGAGTTAAAAAATAAAATTGCAAATAATGCAGCAACGAGTAGAGGATGCTAACTGCTTACTGAGTTCAATGTATAAACACAAGACCATAAACTCCCTTTAGTAGTGACTGCAAGCAGCCGGAATTCAATTTTGTAGCTTTATTTTTATGCAAGTGACTTAGAGCTATGAACCCTATAGAAATATATTAAAAAATTACTCTACACAATTTTTTGTTACATAGCTTAAAAAGAGATAGGATTCAAGGTTGGTTAGTCAAAATTCTGGAGTAACAGTTACTGCTGCAATGAAAATTAAAGGGGTTGTCTCGCGGCAGCAAGTGGGGTTATACACTTCTGTATGGCCATATTAATGCACTTTGTAATATACATCGTGCATTAAATATGAGCCATACAGAAGTTATTCACTTACCTGCTCCGTTGCTAGCGTCCCCGTCGCCATGGCTCCATCTAATTTCGCTGTCTTCTGGCGTTTTTAGACGCGCTTGCGCTGTGCGGTCTTCTGCCTGGTGAATGGGGCCGCTCGTGCCAGAGAGCTGCTCACCGCGTCGTCATCGTAGCTCCGCCCCGTCACGTGTGCCGATTCCAGCCAATCAGGAGGCTGGAATCGGCAATGGAACGCAAGGAAGGAGAAGAAAATCCACAGTGCACCATGGGAGAAGACCCGCGGTGCACCGTGGGAGAAGACCAGCGGCGCCATCTTTAAAAGAAGAATAGAAGAAGCTGCAGAACGCTGATGCAGGTAAGTGCAATGTGCTTTTTAAAAACTAACCTATGCTTTCTTTTTACAGGGCAGAATGCGGGGGTAAGTGAAAAAAAAATTTTTACGCTTTCGCCGCGAGACAACCCCTTTAAGGCCTCTTTACAAGCAACAATTATTGCTCAAAATTCGCTCAAAAGCCATCTTTTGAGCAATAATCGTTGAATGTAAATGTGCCCATCTTTCACTTTTCTGCCGAACAATAGTCTTCAGTTCGGCATGAAATCCATCATTCGGCAGAGGAGCTGATAAGAATGACCGCACACTGTGTTCTGCTTAGGGAGCGCTGAGTACATTGTTTCAGCTGTCATCCCTGCAGCATAACAAAGCGAATGTATTCAGAGAACAGACCACCCTCTGTTCTCTGAATACAGCTCCCAGTGGCTCACATGCTACTAATTGGTACTAATAGGCATTAGTACCAATTAGTAGGTTATGCAAAATGATCACTCAAGATCCATCTTTTGAGCAATCTTTGTGTGTAAAAGGGCCTTTATTTAACCTCCTCTGAAAGAAAAAAAACAAGTTAAATAGCTCGACACAACTAGTGAAGCAAGTAGTTTCTTCATATTGAACACAATATGCCACATTAAATGACTACTAAAGTCTCTGAATTGTTCAACCCTCTAGGTAGAATTCCTCTTAACACATTTGCGAATGTGGTGTTGTCCCAAACACACCTGATGCCACTAATCAAGGGCTTCATCAGTTGCATCAGGCGTGCTTGACATAAAATACATCAAATCAAGTAATTTTTGATGCAATCGTATAAACTGTAATAAAAATTTACATATTTAACAAATATATGGACAATTTCTAACGTGGATACAGTTTTAACATGGATTGAGTATCACAATATAACCTATGCTTATTGTATATAGGAATATAATTTTCATTGTATAATAATAGGGTTGGATATCATTTATGCATAATAGAATCAGTAATTTTTTGTACTTTGTGAGCTAAAAATCTTACATATGGCAAAGTCAAATACTGAATCAAAATAAAGCCCTTTTTTTTTCGTAGATAGCCGTGTTGATGCACTATCCCAGGGAAATATTTGTCCAGCCTTTGCTTGAACACTTCGATTGAAGGAGAATTCCCCACCTCCCATGGTAACCTGTTCCACTCATTGATCACCATCACTGTCTAATATCTAATTTGTGTCTCCTCTCTTTCAGTTTCATCCCATTGCTTCTAGTCTTTCCTTGTGCAAATGAGAATAGGTCTGATCCTTCTGCACTGTGACAGCTCTTGAGATATTTGTAGACAACTATTAAGTTTCCTCTCAGCCTTCTTTTTTGCAAGCTATGGATTGCTAGTCACACAGCAAGCTGTACAGGACAACCAAACACAAGTAAGACAGCAAGCTGCAACACAACCTTTCTTGCAGCCACCACACATAGAACTTGTTCACACCACAAACAAAGACAGAGCACAGAACAGGACTGCTCACACCAGACTACAACAGGTAGTGCATACAACACAGACTCCACCCAGAGCTCACATGCACACAGATGAAACACCACAGCAAGTCTATGTGTCCTCATAACAGGGGGATAGACAGTTAGCCACCGTGCTGACATAGGGAAACTGTGTCAGGGATTCACCAACTGACACACAGATGAGACATAAGACATTTGGAGGCCGCACCTGTCAGGGCAAGGGAAGAGGAGGTTTGTATGTGCTAAAGACAAGGAGTACAGATGTCCAAACCATCTTTGGGAAGCAGAGTTACACAACAAACCTGCATGGAAAACACAGCTCTGAGCAGGCACAAAACAGAGATAACCAAACAGTACAAAGACCAGCATCAACTACTGAGAGATGCTGGTTTTTATGTACTGCAGACTAAAGGGGGTTGACTGCTGGAGAATACCACACCCAACCAGCTCAATTAACCCCAACCTGTGAAGGTGTGCTCCTGGAACCCAGTAGAACAAACGATCCCAGCCAGCACAACCTAACAGTAGTATAAGATGGCTAACTATACATTTTATTTAATCACATTCAAATGGCACATACATAATCCACAGTGCTATATAGAGATAACTTACACTGCATCAGTCCCACAAATAACCTATTAGAATGTTTTTAGTGGGTGATTAAACCCGAGTAGCTAGAGGAAACCCATGCAAATACCAAGACAAAATACAAATTCCATGGGATGTTGCCACTGGGCAGCTTTGAACCCAGAGCCCCAGTGCTCAGTCATATCATCTAACCTGGTTTCAAAATGTGTGTGCAGTGACAGTGACTGCTAAGATACAGCCAGTTATGGGGAAATGTTTTTTGTGTTATTGGTAGTGTTGAATGAAGTCAACCAGTTGAACCTCGTTTTGGGGTCAAACTTTTCTAAACGTTCTGATCGTGCTGAACCTGAACGTCAAGCAGTTTGTCCCAATTAAACCCACTGAAGAAAAAGAGGTCATGGGCAGTACACCCGTTTTTTAAAATATATTTTTCCCGTGCGATCACTTCATAATGATGCGTATACCTGCCACCCATATGCACGGTAATTGCATATGGGCTGCATGTATTTACATGGCCATAGAGTACAATGGGCTCTATCTCACGAATATATATATATATATATATATATATATATATATATATGCAGCAAAATAGAATGTGCTGTGTTCTTTTTTGCGCTCACATATTACGCAATTTCGGCCTACTAATATGAGCGGAACTGCTTAAGGCAATGTAATTGATTGCATGCGAGTTAGCGAGAATCACACAGGCGTACAGAGCCTGCGGAATATGCATTAAACATATGACTATGTGAGTCCAGCCTTAAACATAATTGTAGGATCAGAATACACATACCTGGGAGCAGCTACAGATAAAAAAGTTAAGATCAAGATAGTTCATGTGCATTGGAGTGATAAAAAGCGTGTTCTTAAAAGTTACTATATCACATTGGAAAAGCATGGTACTTTCTTCCAAAAAAAAGGGCTGTACTTGTCTACAGGTTGTACAGTATGTGGCATTGCAAATCATCCCAATTAAAAGGGTTATCCCACCAAAATCACTTATCAGCTACCATATGGGAATCACAATATGGGTGATAACTGACTGATTGCTGGGGGTTCTGACTGCTAGAAACACCAGGGATAGTAAAACCATGTATGTCCACCTGTCCATTCATTTCTATGAGGCTGATTAAGATAAATAGCAAATCAAATCCTGCACTTGGGGTAAAATAATCATCTTTATTCATTACATATTGAAAGCACATTGCATCACCATTCTCATGGACATCATGTCCTCATGCTTACACGTTTATAACTAGGAGTTTTTACACACAGCTTGACAGCTTTGAATGTTCAATGCTGATTGGGATAGAGATAACCGAGCACAGTGGTCTGCTATCTCAATAAACAGTTATCACACATGCACCCCAGCACTCCATTCAATTGGGGGATTTATAGTATGTTGTTTTCATGCTCCCAAGGGCTACTGTCACATATGCATTCACGAAACACTGCGTCTGAAACGGCGGCATTTACCGTTTTGGAATACATGTTTCAGCATCTGACAGCAATTTTTAACGCACCCCATCATTGTGATGGGTGATGAAGTGTGTTAACAAGCGCTAAAATGCACAAAAATAGAGCAGACAGCACTCAAAAATTGGTAGTCAGCGAAGTCCCATTTAAATCAGTGGGAGCGTTGTACCGCGGTTAACGTGGTGTTTCAAATGCCACACTAATCGCGATTAAAAGCAGGCTGTGTGAGAGTGGCCTCAACAGTTGGATGCCCAGTAATAGGTGGAGAGGCAATGTGGTTAGTTAAAATCTTTTTTGGGGAATAACGCGTTTTGCTTCAATTTAATTGAGCTACAATACCAGATACAATCCATGGAAAAGTGGGGTGCTGTTCCAGAATGATGGCTACCACATTTTCTAGTCCCATACACCCTCTAACTTAAAGGGATTGTCTCGCGAAAGCAATTGAGGGTAAACACTTCTGTATGGCCATATAAATGCATTAAATATTGGCCATACAGAAGTTATACATGTACCCCCTCCGGTGTTGGCGTCCCCGTCTCCATGGCGCCGACCGAAGCCTTCTTCTCCCTCGATTAGACGCACTTGCTCAGTCTGCTCTTCTCTCCCGTTGAATGGGGCCGCTCTGGCGTGCTCGTGCCGGAGAGCTGGTCTGCGCATGTGCAGAAGACCTGTGCTGTGCGAGCACGCCAGAGCGGCCCCATTCAACGGGACAGAGAGGCAGACTGCACAAGCGCATAGGGCCCCGATTTGTCTGTGCGAAATTACGCGCGGAAAACAAATCGCGACATGCTCTATTTCTGTCACTCTCCGGCCGCTGGCTCCGCTCTGTGCATGCACCGGCTGGCCGGCAGCCGGCACATCAAAGAGCTGGAGCCGCGGGAGAGGAGAGTACCGCGCTGGTCCCTGCAGGGGCTGGGGTCGGATGTCGAATTCTCGCAGCGGGATCCGACCCGTCCGTCTGCAGGCTGCCTCAGACAAGCATTTTTTTGTGTCGCCTAGGTATGCAAAAAAAACACACGTATGATAGAACCATTGGTTTTCTATGGTGTGTTCAAATGTCTGTCACACCTGCAAAAGATAGGACATCCGTGCACCGGGAAGGTCCATGATGCCCGGAAAGATTCCCCGTGGGGAGTCCCCTCATCACTGAACACTATGACAGCACTGTCACAGTGTTCAGTGACAAGAGAACTCCCCGCAGGGATGAAGGATTCCCCTGCCACAGCTGTCTCAGCTGTGGCAGAGGACCGTGATGCCATCCCATTGCTTTCAATGGGGCCGATGCTATTACTGAAAGCAATGCAATGCAGGCAACCCCTGCAGTGATTTTAGGGGAAGAGCTTGAAATATAAGCCCTTTCCTGAAAATCATCCCCTTACTGTCGTAAAAAAAAAAAACACCTCTCCACCACTGTCGGGTCTGCAGTGCATCTTGTCGCTGGCTTCCCGACACTCTTCTGCAGCTTCTCCTGCCAGGGATTTAAAAATCCCGACCTCTTGAGTGCTTAGCCAATCACAGACAGCGCTCAGCCATTCATTGAATGACAGCTGAGCGCTGCCTGTGATTGGTCACAGCGTTCAGCCAATCAGAGCCAGCACTCGGCCATTCAAGGACCACTGGCAGTAGTGCCGGCCCTATTGAAATCAATGGGCACTGAACTACAGTCACACACAGTTTGGAGTGCTTTTTGGGGGGAAAAACCCGTTCGTCTGACTGAGCCCTGAGTTTTTTATGAGATTTTTACTTTTTTATTTATTTCAAAAAATCTTTTTGTAAGTAGAATTAAATTAATAATCTTAATTATGGTAAACAAGCTGGGGAGCGAACAGTATTCATGGTCAGTGTCTTCTACTTACATAGAAAATATAGTAAAACAGAAACCACCACTGTGCCTGTGAAATCTAATTGAAGATGCGTTCTCCACAAGCTTATTTTTAGCAGCATTAAAAAGAGTGAATGTTTAAAATAAAAGTCATTGTCTGGGAGAGATATGATGTGGCAATAGCATGCAGCACTATGTCACTGTTCTATTGCTCTTCGGGGATCTATCGGCAACACAGGCCTATTGTCTAAGTATGATTTTCCTCAGGGAAGCAATTTAAAACAAATACATTTTACCATTCTTGCTGTGTGACCCTCTCTTAATGTCCCTTTACTTAACCGCTCACTGTGTGCTTTAATTAAAAATCCTACTTCTAATATAGGAAACCCTACCATGTTCTCTTTCCAGCAAACTATAAAATGTGAGGCTTTTCCAGTCGTAAAATACATATAACATTTTACAGTTCCTGGTATAATTACTACATTATCTTTTTAGCCATAAGTTATAAAGCAATGTAGGGTGGGCTACATAAAACACATCCAATTAGAAGCTTTAAGGACATGGTATGGCAATATAACTACATATATATAATATACTTATTTATAAAATGATACAGATGTAGCGTAATTTAACTTGACCCGTAACACATTAAGATACATTTCTGCTCCACAGTTGATTATCACTTGCAAATTGCTTTACAACGGCTTAGGCCCAATGTTCATGGGTGGATTTGATTTGCGGAGTCCTCTCGGGTCACCCGTAGAGATGAGCGAGTATGCTCGCTAAGGCACATTACTCGAGCGAGTAGTGCCTTAGCAGAGTATCTCCCCACTCGTCTCTAAAGATTCGGGGACCGGCGCAGGTGACAGGTGAGTTGCGGCGAGGAGCGGAGCGGATCGTTCCTCCCCGCTTTCCCCTGCCGCTCCCCGCCCCCCAAATCTTTAGAGACGAGCGGGGAGATACTCAGCTAAGGCACTACTCACTCGAGTAATGTGCCTTAGCGAGTATACTCGCTCATCTCTAGTCACCTGTATGGAAGATCGCAATTTAAAGTGCCTATAGGAAAGCATTGGCATCCGCAACTGAATTTAAGAATGCAAATTTGATTTGCGTACCGTTTGGTTTGGAAAACAAATTGCAACATGCTCTATTGCAATGCAGATTCCGTGCGGACGGGCTCAATAGAAGTCGATGGGTGCGGACGATCCGCAGTGCATCCGCAAATACAATTATGGATACACTGCGCATTTGAAGGTTAAAAGCAAGGGGGGTGGGGAAAAGGCTTGGAGGTGAGGTTGCAGATTTTTTTGTACATCCATGTACATCCGCAATCTTCCACAAATGGTTTCCGCAGGTCTCCCACTGTGGAAATCCGCATGTGGACTGCGATCCGCCCGTGGACACGAGGCCTTATGTTGTGTTAAGATAGCAATAGCTTTTTAATGGCTAAAATAAGATAACTTAGTAACATAGTAACATAGGTCGTAAGGCTGAATGAAGACAATGTTCAGCCTGTTATCCTCCTGTGTTGTTGATCCAGAGGAAGGCAAAAAAACTCCAAGAGCAGAAGCCAATTAGCCCTTTTGGGGAAAAAATTCCTTCCCGACTCCCTAATGGCAATCAGACTGTTCCCTGGATCAACCCCTAATAGTTCCTACCTGCCTGTATACCTGGATTAACAATTAACCTAAGATTTATAACCTATAATATACTTCCTCTCCAGAGAGACATCAAGTCCCCTTTTAAACTCCTCTGTGGATTTTGCGATCACCACATCCTCAGGCAGAGAGTTCCACAGTCTAACAGCTCTAACAGTAACATTGTCACCAATGTTATCAGACGAGAAAAACTTTGCTACATCCGTACATAGTAGTAATAAATAGGTATCTATGTGACTAGATGTTAAAATTACCTCTGAAGAGTTCAAAGGTTTGTGTTGTATTTAACCCCTTAAGGACATGGTCTATTTTTCGCTTTTGCATGACGAGCTGTAGCTTTTATCGGTACCATTTCTTTTATTAACTTTTTTTGGAGGGGATGGGAAAAAAACCACTTCAATTCTGCTATTGTTCTTACAGTGTTAATCATGCAGCATAAATAACATGATAAGTTATTTCTGCACGTTGGTACAAGTATGACAATACCAAAATTACATTTTTTCAGGTTTTTCTACTTTTGCATAATAAAACTCCTTTTTTCAGAAATGATTTTTTTTTAATTGTCTATTGATAAAGCTCTATGAGGGCTTGTTTTATTGCGTGACAAGCCACGTTTTTATTAATACCATTTTGGGCTCAGTCACATGGGCGTTTTTATATGCATGTTACCTGTGTTTGCGATCCGCCTCTATATAGAACTAATGCTTTTCAATGGCATTGGTTAGATGCCCTATATTTACCCTATATTTGGATGTGAAACCCCTAGTTGCTGTTGCAGCAGCGCCGACCCGATTAAGAACATAAAGTGAAGATCGTGATCCTCTGACAGATGTGGCACAGGAGCGTGATGTTCTCCCATTGAATTCAATGGATCCCGTGCTACAGCCATTTCCATTAAAAGCACTGGGCTGCCGGCAAGCCCTGCAGCGATTTTTCAGGGAAGGGCTTTAAATATAAGCCCTTCCCTAAAAATCATCCCTAAAATGTGTAAAAAATAAAAAAAATATATATACTCACCTCTTTGCAGCTGCCGGGGCTCAGGCGTGTCTAGCTGGGTCTCCTCCCTGCACTGCTCTGAAGTGCATTCCGCAGACAGGGATTTAAAATACCCACCTGCTGAAAGGGCTGCCTCTGATTGGCTGAGCTCTGTGACCAATCAGAGGCAGCTCTCAGCTATTGACTGACAGCTGACAGCTGCCTGTGATTGGTCCCTGCACTCAGCCAATCAGAGGTATTAAATTCAGCCATTGGTTGAATTCAATGAAAGGGTGAGTTCTGCGAATATTTTGTCTCCATTTTTTAGGGGTTTCTTGATGTTTTTTCCCCATGCAGAATAAAAAGTGTATTACATTTATTGTATAGGTTGTTATTGACATGGAGATACCAAATGTGTGTTTTTCTATTTTTTTTAAGAGAGAAAGTGGGCAAAAAAGTTTTTTTCTACTAATTTTTTAAATTTTTTTACTATTTGTATTTCTTTTATACATTTTTTATGTTCATCTAGGGACTTGAACCTGCAATTATATGATTGCTATGAAAGTACATTGCAATGCATCTGTACTGCATTATGTTATCGATATTGCTAGCAAGAATATGTCATAGCAGACCTTGATGCCAGGCAATAGCGTCCAGTTGCTATGGCAACCCATCAACCCTCCATGATGACATTGCAGTGGGCCAATGACATCACAAAGGGAGCGCTCTCCCTCTGTGAACCCATCAACATTGATCGCAGCATGTAAGAGATTAACAGCGAGGAGTGGTGTTCTCATCGATCCCCGCTGGTGCAGTGGGAGGCCGGCTGTCAGACAGTTTATGTTTTGTTGCCTTACGTACCAGGCAGCCAGGACATAAATGTATGTCCTGTGGCATAAAGGGCTGAAGAAGTTATCAGGTCAATCAGTTGTTTCAAAAGGCTGAGGCTCTTTGGTGAGAGCTGTTGCCTTTTTTTTGGTCTGTGAGATCACATCCATCAATCACATGGCCTTTCTATAGTTCTGTCTCATTCAAGTGAATAGTATTAACTGCAATATCAGACACCGCCACTATACAATGTATGGTGCTGTGACTCATATACAATAAGAAGACCATAGTGCTTGTCTAAGTGTCGTAGCTTCCTCAACCACTAATAAGCAGGTGTTCCAAGAGTCAGACCCCACCCATCTTATATTGATAATCTATTCTGATGATAGGTTATCAATATTTAATGGGCCACTCCAAAAAATACATTTTTCATCATAGCACCCCTCACCTGATTATCCACCACATTCGGGACATCTTTTCTGTATATTGTACTTACTTCCATGCAGTGCAGACTCCTGTTTGATACTCATCCAACACCATCTTATTTTTAGATTTCCTCCTGCTTTCTCTCCCTAAATGCTGTACTATGAATCCCATAATGCATCAGCACAGCATTATATGACCAGCTAGAGCCAATACCATCTCTGCATGATAGTGTGATTATTACTGGCCTCAATATTCATCAAATTAAGTTAAAGACGATAAGTATACACACATGGAGGATGAACTGTTACCTTCTTCCTTGTAACTGTGTGGCAGGAGCCTCCATTCATTAGTAGTAACTGTGTTGGGAGTTCCTACCTCTCTGTGAAGAGCTTGTGTGGCATAGTCCATGCAATTTAATGATACAGGAATTTCTGGTGACTGAAATAGTGACTCTTGAGGAAAACAGAAAGACAAGTAATTCCCATATGAACATAATGAGATCACATGAATAAACTGAAAAGAAGGATTCCAGGGATTTTCAGATAGAAAGGAATATCTAAACCAGGGCAATACTAGTTTACTAGGTTATTGTGTGTGTATATTATTGACAATGTGCTGTACAGGAAATATACATTTATAGCAACTTAGGTGCTCTATTCTCATGAAAACCCCATGTTATGTGTCCTGTTAGGGTATATAGATAACAAGACCTCCATCAATCAAACAACTATTTAATAGCAGAGGTTCCTCATTTGGAGGACTCTGGGTGTTCCACAAACCGATGTTTCAATATACTGCCATTTTTCCCTACTACTAAACTTTGACAATAATGTAAACTTTGATGATTTTAAGGTAGAAAAAAAAATCTAACAGCGACTACAATGCATCATAATTTTGAATGATCACAGCAGAAAATAATAGACTACTTGAATGACCTTTGAACAACCAGTTAGAAGATCGGCTTCTAAAAAAGTTATTTTTGGGGTAACAACGTAACCCGTATTAATTATTGCTACAGTTTTAGTAGCTTTAACAGTATACTGTACATACACACATACATATATATGTTCCTCGCCCAGTTTTAAGTCCCCTATGCAGCTGCTTCTGTTTAAGTCAATGACTGTATTTCCACCTATGTATGAAAATGATGATCACTATCACCTACTTGGTATAATTGGTTAATCACACACAATCCTACAAAATCCCTGACTTTGTGCAAGTATACTTAGAAGAATCAATGCTGTTTTGAAGGCAAAGGGTGGTCACTAGAGATGAGCGAGCATACTCGCTAAGGCAAACTACCCGAGTGAGTAGTGCCTTATGCGAGTACCTGCCTGCTCGTCTCAAAAGATTCGGGTGCTGGCGGGGGAGAGCGGTAAGGGGGGGGGGGGAGAGTGAGAGAGAGAGGAGAGAGATCTCCCCCTGTTCCTCCCCGCTCTCCCCCACTGCTCCCTGCCCCCCGTCGGCACTTGAATCTTTAGGGACGAGCGGGCAGGTACTCGCATAAGGCACTACTTGCTCGAATAGTTTACTCTTAGCGAGTACACTCGCTCATCTCTAGTGGTGACACTACGTATCGTTTGATTTAGATTCTTTTTTCGTTCATTCACTTAGTAGTTTACTTTTTGTCAAGTAAGAAAATGCAAACACTTCTAATTTTGAAAACCTTCTTACTTTGCAGCATCTTTACCACACGTGTCTCAAACTTTTCCACAGTACTGTGCAAAGGTTTTAAGCAGGTGTGGTAAAGATGCTGCAAACAGCAAAACAGCATTGGTTCTTCTAAGTATACTTGCACAAAGTCAGGGGTTTTGTAAGTTTGTAGGATTAGGCTTCGCTTACACAAGCACTGTTTTAGTGCAGTATAGGTGTGTGAAAAAAACACGCCTATACTGCGCTAAAAATCAAGAGAATAGGGAGCTGCTCCAGAATGAGAGAGAGAAGAAGGCTTCAGAATTTCCCCATAGTAGGGAGAGAGAGGGCCGTTAATCCCCCATAGCCCCACTCCCTGCTATTGGGGATTAACCTATAGCTCCGCCTTCTCTCTCCCTGCTCTGGGAATCCCCGAGGGATATCCCCATACTGCTGAGAGAGTTGGCAGAGCTAGAGAGAGGGGCATGGCCATAGGGCTTCTTACAGGTATTCCACATAGCAAAGATAGAGGGGATGGGTCTAGAGGATGGATCAAGCCCAACCCCCTCCTCTCACATTCTCAGGGAAGCCCTGTAACTCTGCCCCCCTCTGTCTCCCTGCTATAGAGAAATCCCTTGGGTAGAGAGGTGGAGGGAGTTCTCTATTGCCCCCCACTGTTGGGGAATTGCCCAGCAGCAAGGCTGGAGGACTTCCTAGCTGCTTACAATGGGACATTTAAAATGTACTGTCCAAAAGCACATTTTAAATATTCCATTGTAAATTCTTGTTTGTCCCCGCAGGGATTAAGGGAACCCTCGGGGAGTCCCCTCATCCCTGTGGGGACTAACAAGAGTTTATAGCTGGACATTTAAAATGTGCATTCTGGGCAGCATGTTTAAAATGTCCTGCTGTAAGCAGCGGGGTACTCCCTCGGCTGGCAGAAATCTTCTTTTCCTGCGTTTCCATAGACTCCTGCTCCCATAGGAGTCAATGGAAACTCCTGCGCAGCTCACACCAAAAATAGGTCAGGTCCTATTAGCTCTGTTCTCGCTCTCTCTGCTCTGTGAATCCCTCAGGTTCCTATCTTTTCTTACAGTACAGACCTTAGATGTGGACATTGTAGTCACGCATGTCCTATCTTTGATTGGTGCGAGTATTTAACGTGTCTAAAATTCCTTCATGTGAATGCTTCTTTAAGAAACCATTGGTTCTTATAGAAGTGCTTTTTGCGTGCGCCTCTAATGCATGCAAACAGCACTCGTGTGAACGAGCCCTTATAGTCAGATGTGTTATTAACCAATTAGACCAAATAGGTGATAATGATCATCATTTTCATATGTAGCTTGATATACATTCATTAACTAAAAAAAGAAACAGCTGCATAGGGGACTTAAAACTGGGTAAGGAAAAGCCAAACTCTGCTACAAAGGTGAGGTTCTGGAAGACAATCTCCTGTCACAGCTTATACACCATAACAAGCCTGAACGCAGCAAGGAGACACAAAGTATTCTTACTGGATGATAAAATGTTTCTCCCAGCCAAAGATTTCAAAGCAGACTGAGGTTTTATGATGTGCTGTTCAAGGACTATAGATGAGTTATCAGCCAAAAAAACTGAGTGCAGCCGATGAAAGACACATCATGCTTACTTCCCTTTGAAATCAAAATATGTTCAGTGGTATCATCAGCTGAGAACTGGCAAAAACCAATTTTTTAAGTCTGTGTGCCACCCGTGTGTCATGTATTGTTTACACACATAGAAATAAAAATACAAGAAGGCCAATTGATGCCGCTTTCTTTCACTATCTCCTGGCAAGAAGAGTAAAAAACACAGCAAACCTGTAACATCCATGTGTACTGCATTTTCTATGCTCCCATAGACTTCCATGGGGGATTCTGGTGCACGAATATGGACCAGAGTAGCGTAGAACATACTGCGTACTTTTTTACACGGACATATCACTTCAAAGGGAAAAATTAACTCAAATTTCACTGTCAGTGGATATATATATATATATATACTAATACAAAGGTATACAAGAGCAGGTGCAAACACTACTTCCCCATAGAATGCAGAGGCAGATCGCTATTTGGAGGAGCATTACACAAGTGCAAGATACTGATAAACAACCACTCACAAGCCTACCACATATTGTGGGGGAATGGCTGCTTGGTATTATACTTGCACATAGCTAATGCATATAAACGGTGTTGTATGTGCAAGCACAACACTGTTTAAACATATATTATAAAAAAAAATGAAATCCATGATACTTTTTAAAAGTCCCCTAAAAAAAACACAGAAGTTGTGTGTGATGGAAGCCCTATTCTTTTCTTTAGATTGATTAGATTAGCATTTTATTTAGTTTTTTTTTTATATTTCAGCTTGACAATGAGAGGTTTTATCACTATGACGTACATATATGGCATTCTGTAAGAACTCCTCATTGAGGACCTATATGTACATGGAATGTCGGGAAGGGGTTAAGAGATAACATTTTTGCAAGAACTTGTTCCTTAAGTATATTTAGCTCTGGGATAAAGATAAATACCGTTGATAGTCTATGTATATATTCGTCATTTAAAAGCCATCTGAAATATTGTATTGCTGTGGAATGACACACTATCTTCTTGATGGAAAGCTCTATGATTATTTTGTATATTTTTGTTACAGATGAAAAGTTTTAGGAGATTACAAAGTATCATTTGCACTATAGTGTTTGGTAATCAAACTGAAAAATAAAAAAGGAGAGCATGAAACCATCTTCCGTATCTCACCAGTAAGAGTAGAAATATCTCATTCTGTCAACATGATTTTGCAGCAGGATGAAAAATGTCAAAAGTGAGGATGACAAATCAGTCTAGTGAAGAAAAATGATTCTGAGACAAGAGATGCCATTTGTCATGATTGCCATTTGACTACACTTCCCCTTGTCCTCTCTTTTTTCCCTCTAAAATGCAACTTTACAATTAATTTCACATTGTACTAAACTCGAAAGGCCATAGTAAACCTTAGTAGAAGGAGAAATAATTCATTTGGCGGTTTTAATTGCTCTTTTATGAAATTTTGTCGTTTCCACATTTCAAAAGCATTTTTTTTTTAACTCTGGACAACAGCATGGCTTTTCTTCCATCTGACACAGCTGAACAAGGCTTTTTGAACCACTGCATAATAGGAGTGGTAATTAAGCCACCGTTTCAAGGTTGCATGGGCACAAGACAATTCAGCCTAATGAAGTATCGATCTGTTATAGACGAGGTAAAACAAGTTGACATTCATTTAGAGGGAGCTATATGAATATACCACAGAGCCACCAAAGAAATAAGAGGGAAATTAAACTGAATTTTAATCTAACAAATACAATTAGGTCCTTTATTTATTATAGCATGCTACTCCCATCAATTAAAGAGTTGCTAATTTCACTTGGTTTCTGCCCAGATAAAATGTCTCTAAAATTACTAGATGTTATATTCAGGGAATGACAGCAGAAATAAACATGAACTTTGATGATTAAGATGGATCAGGTTCTAATTATTTGCAAGCCTCGCTATAAGAAAATACAGGACTTTAAGAAACACATTTGCACACATTAAATTGAGCAAGACCCATTCAGATAAACTGTTACATGAATACTGGAAGGTAATTAAATATATATATTTTTAAGCCAAACAATATAGAATATGTATTGTATATAAATTTAGATTTTTTTTCCAATTTGGTGTATTTACATATTATTTTATGTTGGTTAACTTGAACTAAATGAATATAATTTACAGTCAAAATAAAGGAAAAGAATATGATACTGTAATATCTAATTGCTGTTTTGCTATTAATTGATCATTTTGCAAACAAATTAGGTCATATTAGTCAAAGCCATGCAACAATAAGATGGGAGTTCTTATGGTTCTCTTGACACTATGGAGCTTATTTACTAATACTGTCTAAATGTTAGTCAATGCAAACATCCATTAGAGAATCTTAAAATGCATCAGATTAATTTTTTGGTACAACTTTTGACCACGTCTTATTTTCTAAGAAAGAAATGCCCCCTTGATGGAAACAGCAAAAAGTGTTTGAAAGTGTCTAAAACTCATAGCAAATGTGGCACAAAGCATGTAAGACAGTTTTATGGCATAATTTGTGTCAAGAAATTTTAAAAATATTCAATAGAAAAAAGCCCCTTATGTCTAAATTTAGGAAGTGCAAATCTAGACTAGACAGTTTAAAATGTGCCAGATTTCTTACAGCAGCTTTACTGAATGATCTGTGGGATTTTAATACTGTCTAGTCTGATTTTAGAAAACCTATTAGCTGGTTTAATTTATGCCAAGAATTGTGCCTACATTTTGCTGCAATTTAGGGCAATTTGGTGCAATTTCTGACACAAAATAGATTGTGCCCCTTTTTTGAGCAAGTCAAAAATAAGTGTCTGAAACTGTCTACAAACACCTAGTAAATTTGGTGTATTGTATGCAAGACGGTTTCTGGCACAATTTGCTCCAGAAAAATGCCACATTTTGAATAGTAAAACTTCCCATTTTATGTTTCACTAAATAATCACTGGACACACACCTGCCTGGGATTATTCACTGGACACACACCTTCCTGGGATTATTCACTGGACACACACCTGCCTGGGATTATTCACTGGACACACACCTGCCTGGGATTATTCACTGGACTCACACCTGCCTGGGATTATTCACTGGACACACACCTGCCTGGGATTATTCACTGGACACACACCTGCCTGGGATTATTCACTGGACACACACCTGCCTGGGATTATTCACTGGACACACACCTGCCTGGGATTATTCACTGGACACACACCTGCCTGGGATTATTCACTGGACACAAACCTGCCTGGGATTATTCACTGGACTCACACCTGCCTGGGATTATTCCCTGGACACATACTTGCCTGGGATTATTCACTGGACAGGCACCAGCCTGGGATTATTTAGTGAATTCTGCACTGAGCAGGGGGTTGGACCCGATGACCCTGGAGGTCCCTTCAACTCTACCATTCTATGATTCTATGTGTCAATGGTTGGTTAATGGTCACACTATATGTTTCTCTATTGTTCCCTAGAAGAAATGCTCCTTGGGAAGAATACCGCTGTAATTTGGAAAATACCATCAAAAACATTTACAGACCTTCATCTAAAATCAGAAACAGAAATTGGTGCAGTATGCACCTAGTATGCATGCTGTGCTGTGGATCCATACAACACAGATCCATAAAATGTCCAGTTACACCAATAGTAAAGCTCAGTTAATACTAGATTTGGCGAGGTCCATTCTTTGATTGAACTTGATGGGCATACATCTTTTTACAATCATGCTAACTACATAATAACAGTGAAAATGCTTCAAAAGATCAAAAAGATCACCTGTTTGAGAAGACCACCTTTTTGTCCATTTCAGATTTCCTATGGGAAATTTTAAGCTCTGTCATGTATACTGTACACATTGCCCACCTTCTTTTAGAATAATAATAAAATTAATTCAGACTCACATAAATGGGTTTTCCAACTAAAGTATTATTGGTGGCAGTAGGGGAGGGTAATTGTATGAAACGATTTTTTAAAAGCCCACATACCTTACTGCTGACACGTGGTTCCTCTGCTGCCACACCTGTTTGCATGGCCAGTCTCTGTGTCCATTTGCTGCAGTGATCACATGATTGTTTAACCACATGATTATTACAGCCAATAGGAGGCCCAAAATAGAATGCCATCAATGACGTTAAAGGATCATGCAAGGCGGAACTGATGCATTAAACACCACAATAAGTAAATCGATCAATTATTAGTTGGGGCAGGGGAGCTTAAATAAAATAATAAATACATTGGAAAACCCCTTTACAACCCAACTCTCACTCCCTCCTTCCCCTGATACTAAGTCTTATGTGATTCTGCTTCTGGAACTTTGAATCTGTCAAGTGGGTGGTGTCCATGCTCACTATCAATGACATCTGATTTGATTGAAAGTGAGCAGGGGAAACCAACCACTTGACAGATTCAAAGAAAGATAAGCAAAATCTAACAGGACTTCTTAATGGCAATGGAAGTAATTAGAAAGAATAGCTGCAATACATTTAGCAGGGCTGCTGCAAAGCTATGCAAGTGACCCCGCTGACCCAAGGACAGGAGAGGTTGTCTTAAAACAATATTGAAAAATCTTTTGTAAAAAAGGAAGCCCACCGAGTCCTAACATATGTAGCATTCCTATTTAAGGATTTTTAATATTTGAATACCAGTAGGCATGCAAATTATGAAAAAAAAAAATGGCTATCTTTTTTATATACATTAATTAAATAATTATTACAATAATTTACTTGGAAGTATTTGAATCCGTAGATCAGTCGCAAATGTTCTTTTTTAAGTCAAATTTACCACTGATTTATACATTTATTTATTTTTATTTTAAAATATGCTACATTTAGTTGCACCTGACAAATCTATAATGTCTCAAGTAAAGAAATACACAGCTAGACTATTAAGAATAAACTTGCCTGGAAAGTCATAGTCATGAATAATAACTGAAGGGGAGCACTTGTCAAGACTGTCGAAAAACAAATAAAAAAAATATGCACTGCATTGATTTAATGCATTTTTATTTGTTTTGTTCTCTTACTTTTGAATAAATCATATGCTAGTAAGGACAGTCCACAGCTATCATTGACATTAATCACAAACCTATTTCCTAATGCTGCATCAGAAAAGTTCTTTGTGACAAATTGGTCCTATGACTTTCTGAACTATTGCACATAATCTACTGGATCAGAGTAAATTTGGAAGACAGGGAGGTAGCTGAATAAAGGAACAGTAGCGAGGGATTTGGAACATTTATGGAAACTAATCAAAACCAATTTGAATTTCAAAACCCACCTTCTATTTGAACTATATCATAAAAATAAAATACCAAATTACACTTTAACTACGATACTTTTTAGCAGTCCGATAAGCTACAACTGGCACCTTCACATTAAGAACTATATTTTGCAAACATCAACCATTTTTCTGCAAAAGGCGAATGACAAGACACAATTTGTAGCATGGGATGTATATTTTTCTGTAATAAAAACGAGAAATTGTATGCTACAATTTTTGATATGACTCTATATTCAATAAGGCTAGATAGAGTGAGCTGTTATTTCAGCTATTAGACTAACTCATAAACCAGCATTCAATAGCCTGTTGACTTCGTAGAAAGCTCTACAGTACTGCCGCTAAAAGTTTACTCCAGTCTTAGGTTAAAAAAGATTTGATCAACAGATACATCCAATATTACATGGATACATTTAAAACATATTTTCACTTAGATCAATAAGTGCCTCCATTGCATTACCAGCCTAGAGATCAACTAAATGTTTCATAGACATTCACCTAGGGTTAGCTTAGTTGACTGAAGTTATGATGGCTTGAAGCTAAAGGTGCCCATACTCCGTTTGTTTGGCTGACACATATTTCTCCTAACTCTCCTACCTACATGCACCCTGAGCTTGGATATTAGTGAAGATAAGTGGCCCCTATAGTTGGCTATACTGGAATTACCTTGTTACAGTTGGCAGTTTGAGAGGATTTAAGTCATCATATCTGACAATAAGAATTTTTAATAGTAGTAAAACTTTCCTTCAACAGTCAGTTTCTTCTTCCTAAAATAGTAATTCAGAGACCACAAGCTGTTGCCTGTCCTCCCGAAGCTGTGTTAAAGTGACTAGAGTGTCTGGAATCTGGAGTGAAGGAACCCAGGATCATTGGCACTGCGGGTTATTCTTGATGTGATGAGAACTGTCAAAGTATGTCAGATGAGGATTCTCCATTATTAAATTAGAGCACAACGCACTTCGACTCTGGAGCAGTGTCTTCCTCAGGTGCACAGCAGGCAGCTACAGTGTAAAGAGGAGTTGCAGTTTGAGCCTCTCATAAAAAAGGAGATGAGTTTCAGAATACCTCATACATCCATTAAACAATCCAGGAAAGACTCCATTCAAACAACATTCATGGACTATATCAGTAGTATATGCTTGGCTAGGAAAATATGGCATCAAAATGTACCCTAAGGCTAACCAATGAGTTTATATGGGCCAAATTCACACTAAGAGTGTCCTTTAGTCGTACATTTGCCATAAAAAAAATTGCAGACTTCTTAGCTGTATTAACAAGCTTTATTGCCTTTCAATTCAAATGTACTCGGCAAAACAACAAATACTTAATAGTATTGCATATTGTTTACAGTGTTAGTCACTGGATGTTTAATAGGTGGGACCCCTAAATTTCAAGAGACTGTGGGTTCCCTAACTCACTGCTTGCCACTCCAGAGAGAAGGAAGATAAGTTGGCCATGCATTAGTGCATCTCTTTCCATAGAAGCTGTGAGAGTTATGAAACACTCGGCTGTTTCTGTAATATCTATAAACTACAATGGAGAAAGCAGCTCCCATACATAGTTTCATAATAGAGCCATGTTCTTCAAAAAGGTCCCCAAAGTATGCTATCAATGTTTTAGATGGGAATACACCTTTAAGTGTTTGTTGCAGCCGTGCTGAGGCCTGCACCTTGCTTGCAGGCCAGACCAGGTTTTGGGTGTGCCCTTGCTTCTCCGGGAGCTGAGGTGTGTGGTAGCGGCAGGAGTAATGTCAGTCAGCACCTGGTGCTGAATAGCCTGACTACTACTTAATCAGTGCCAGCACTATCTCCTGTGCTGGTCAATCACTTCAGTTGCAGTTGGACAGCGACGGAGCAACACATCTTGGCGGAAGCTCTCCAGGCTAGCTAAGTTCTTTTCTGTTTCGTTTTGTTTTCTGTTTCGCCTTTATTTTGTGCTAGGGCTCCCTGATAGGGATTTGTTAGTGGCCCAGGCATGCGTGCGGGCTCACACTTGTCAGAGTTATCGGTCCGCCGAGTAGTCAGGGCCCCCCTCCCGGGTTAGGGGACTATAGGGAGAGTATTCCCCATAGTGTTATGTTTCTTTTGCACAGTTGTGCCCTTGGTTTGTGTTATTGTGGTTGCATGTCCGGAGGACACAACAGTGTTATTGTGACCATTGGGAATGCTACAACCAGTCGAACCCTGTTTCATGTAGAATTTTGCTAAAAGCTCGGTTCAGATTCATGCCAATCCAAACTTTTAGCAAAATTCGACCCAAACCAGGGTTCTACTTGTTTGGTTTGTTCAACACTAATCTGGGGCATTATGTTCAGAGATAATCTTCAAACATGCATGTCAAATGTAATGCCAAAATGTAAAAAGAGTCTAAACTTAAGATAACTAATTGCTCTAGATGAATAGAACAATGGTAAAAAGAAACTAAGGGCTAAGTCACACGGGCGCATCTGGGATCCGATGTGCCCCTTTTCCTGCAGGATAAGATGGCCGCACTGCAGGTACGGATGATTCTCTGCACCACCTGCAGAAAGAGCACATGACCGGCTCCATTGCCGGTCATGTGTTCTTTCTACTGGCGCTGCGGAGAGTCGTCCGGACTGCAGGTGCGGCCGTCTTCTTCGTGCAGGAAGATTGGCGCATCGGCGCCCGGATGCGCCCATGTGACTAAGCACTAAGCCTCCAGTACTGAAGAGAGCAAATAGCAATATAGTAATTGAAGGGCCATTTACATGGGAAGATTATCGTTCAGAATTGTTCAAATTCCCCAGGAATTTGAACTACAGTCATCTTGTGTAAATGCATGCAGCGACTGAACAACAGTTGTTCAGTCATTCAGTTTCTGCATGCAAAAAACTGAATGACAAGCCATTCACTGTAAACAGCAGTTGTTCACTTCTAAAAGACTGTCTGCTTAAAGTGAATGAAGGCGGGTGGGGGGGGGAGAGTGCTTCCGGGCCCTCTCTGCCTCCATGCTGCCAACACAGGAGCAAGCTTCACTGGGATGTGCTGTCATCATTGTTTGCCCGATAGCTTGTCCCATCTAAATGGGGTATTACATAGTCAGAATAAAATTTCCAATAATTAATGTAGTTATAATACAAACAGCTATGTGTATACTCAGGCCCCTTGTGTCTCCTCTTACATTTCTTTAAATATACTTAAGTAGCAATGCTCCTACTACGACTACTATTACTAGTATTTTATAAACACATCAAATATAAATCTTGACAGAACCCGGGGCTAAATAATTTAGAAATGAACCTAATGATTTTGATTCACATCCATAATAAGATTGTTATCTATGAATCATAATCTTAATTTGGCATAACTGATTCTGGTTCTACTCATATTAGGCAATTGTCTCAATGCTTTGCCGAGAAAACTATCTGAGATCTGATACTAATAAGCTCATCAACATCAATCTGATCTATTTAATACTGTATTAGATGAACTAGAGGTTGAAAAGTAACCTCTGCTCATGAGACTATTTCTACATGACTAATGGGCATCAGAAACCTAGAAATTATTTGGTTATTCAGCCAAAGGCAAGGAATGTTCATCTTCCATGAAACATGGACACCTACTTGTCAGGTCAAATTAGATAAAATGTTATGTGTTGATCCCACTAAGAAGAAACAGCCTATCTGCAGTAATTTGAATATTTCAAATTGTAATGTTTCCATATTATATTTAATTGCAGTTATGTCTCAAATTATGTCAAAATCACTAATTATGCATAATATTAACGAGGTTTTATGACAGCAAAAGATGTTAGGCAGAGGAATTGGTACATAGTAAAAATATAAGCTGTACTCACCTCATAAATTGCCTCCTGGTCCAGCATAAGCGTCTCCCTCCCCACCACTCCGATCCTGGAAGCTGCTGAAGTGGTCATGCGTCATTCATTGTCCACCTGACCAATGAGCTAATCACTAGCTTCAGGATAGATACTGCTATAAATGGCAAGGGACTGACAGTAATTGGCTGAGAGCTCACGTAAAACCAGTGATTGGCTGAGAGCTCATGTGTATAATGAATGACACATGACCATTGCAGCAGCTTCTGGGACTGGAGTCGTGGCAAATTGAGTGGTTGTACTAGAATGGAAGGCCATTTAAGAAGTGAGTACTGCTTGTTTTTGCCAATACAATTTTTCTTTTTGTCATTCCCCTTTCAGGAAAGTGAATCAGTCAGGATATAACAGAGATCAAAAAGAGAAATTGGTAACTTTATAACTATGTTAAAAAATACTATCTAGTAATGGCACTAATTAGTACAACTAACTCATACAAGACATAAGATGCCTTTACACTAAACAGCTATGGTATTGTTCAGATCATCTCCGAGAAAAGTTATTGACAGTCATTCATTTGATTTTATACACAGCTATGACTAGATTTGAGCGAGCAACAAAATGTTCAGGTGACCGTTGCTTGAGTCGAACTTTTCGTAATGCTCGAGAGCTCGTTTCGAGTAACAAACCCCATTGAAGTCAATGGGGGACTCGAGCATTTTTTTATGGGACCAATGCTCTGCATAGGTGATGACTTGTCAAACACCAGAAAACATCAGAAAGTCATGGAAACACCTCAGAAATGGATAGGGAAGGGCAGGGGCATCATGCATGGCTGCATCTGAGGCTCCCAGGTCCCACTATTAGGCCAAAATGGGGACAAGAGCCTGGCGGTCACCCCCCTAACAATTTACTTTGGACAAACCCTCATTAGCAAGGCACACGCGCTGGCATATCTTAACCAAGCACCACACTACCTGCAACCAAGTACAATCACTGCCTGCAGGTAACACCGCTGCCTCTTTTTCTGGGTTACATGCTGGCATTGCTGTCCAACCCCACCACCCACCCACCCGCGCACGACCCTGCGTCCACAGCGCACACAAAAGTTTCCCTGTGCAGCGTTTAGCTGCCCTCATGCCACACGCTCGCTTCATAGCCACACCACCCTAATGTCTATTTATAAGTGCGTACTGGATGAGGAGGAACAGGAGGCAAACACTGCAGAGGGTTTGCAGGGCCAGGCAGCGACCCACTTTGAAAGTGTGGGCGATAGCCCACGATGCTGTTGACAATTGATGATAAATTGACGTACGATAATCATTCCAATCCCGTGCCACCTCCGTCACAAAATTGAAAGGAGACGCAAACGTGGGCATAAAGGTGACTCAGGTGCCAGCACTTCTACACATCTCCACAATGCAGCAATACTCTGTGTGGAAAGCATGTGAGCGGGCCCAGGGTCAGGCTCGGTCCCAGCCTCCACCTTGTGTGACCCAAGGTGCCGTGAGTTACATAGCAATGGGAAATCCATGTGTCCCCACACAATTCATTCTGTGTAGGTGTCAGATAGCTCAACACCGCAGTGGGAAGTCTTTACGTTTCTTGGGCTTGCCTATGCTGTGGGTACACAAAGATGGTACACTGGCGTCCTGTATTGCCTATGCCTAGGATCGCTGTATAAGCGATAAGGCATGGGAGAGCAGTAGCTCTGCCATGCCTTATAACAGCGATCATCAGGGCAGTGATTAAAGTCCCTCAGAGGGACTCAAATAGTGTAAAAAAAACAAAGATTAAAAAAATGAATTAAAAAAATGTAAAAAAAGAGTAAAAAAACCATTTTTTTATGCTTTTTCTCAGATTAGCATAAAAAAAGGTAAAAAAAATATTAAAATCCCACATATTTGGTATTGTCGCGTCCGTAACGACACGTACAATAAGTTGCACATGCCTTTGACTGTGCACGGAAAAAAACGCTAAAAAAAACACTAAAAAACTGAGGCAAAATGCTAATCCTTAGCATTTTGCCTCACTAAAAACGCAATAAAAGTGATCAAAAAAGCCATATGTACCCCAAAATTGTACCAATAAAATCTACAGCTTGTCTCGCAAAAAATAAGCCATCATAGAGTGCCGTACATCAAAAAATAAAAAAGTTACAGGACTTTGAATGCAGCGATTTAGAAAAAAAAAAGATTTCCAAGAAAAAGGGTTTTTATTGCAGAAAAGTGGGAAAACCTAAAAAAAAATGTAAGAATTTTGGTATCGTTGTAACCGTACCGACCCGCAGAAAAAATGGAATGTCTCGTTTATGCTGCATGATTAACGCTGTAAAAAAAAAATAAAAAAATCTATGGCAGAATTGATGCGTTTTCTCTCCCTGCTATCATTAAAAAAAAAAAAGAAAGTTTTACAATATAGTCTATGGCACCGATAAAAACTACAGTTCGCCACGCAAAAAGCAAGCCCTCATACGGCCGCGTCGACGGAAAAATAAAAAAGTTATGACTTTTGATAAACGGAGAAGAAAATCCGCCAAAAATTGTTGCGTCCTTAAGCTCAAAATAGGCCATGTCATGAAGGGGTTAAACAGAGCCTTTTGGGCCGCAGAAAAATTGGCAGTTCAGCGTGATGACATGCTGTTTTAGGAGGGGAAGTGGTGACACAGTCTTGCTGGGGAGCCATAAAGCTGGCAAAGGCCTTGGAGAGTGTTCCCCTGCCAACGCTGGACATGCTGCCTGATCCCCGCTCCTTCCCTGCTTCTTGGCCCTCGTAACTGCGCCTTCTGCCACTAGCGCTGTCAGATGGGAATTTTAGCATCACTTTTTCCACCAGGGCCCTGTGGTATTGCATCAAGCTCATACCCCTTTCCTCTTCGGGAATGAGAGTGGAAAGGTTCTCCCTATACCGTGGGTCAAGAAGGGTGTACACCTAGTAATCCGTATTGGCCAGAATGCATCTAACGCGATGGTCACGGGAAAGGCAGCCAAACATGAAGTCAGGGTCCTAGTACGCAACACATTGCTGTCCTCACTGGGAAGATGACTTTCATGATCCTCCCCCTCTTCAGCCCATACACGCTGAACAGATGAGAGGCAAGCAGCATGGGTACCCTCAGACGCGGCGCACCTTGCTGAGCAGGTGTGACAAGTGCGGGTAGTTTTTCAGAAACCGCTGAACCACCAGATTGAAGACGTGGGCCAGGCATGGCACGTGTGTGAGGCTGCCGAGCTGCAGAGCCACCACCAGGTTACGGCCGTTGTCACACACGACCATGCCCGGTTGGAGGCTCAGCGGCGAAAGCCAGAGGTCGGTCTGCTCTGTCAGACCGTGCAGCAACTCGTGGGCCGTGTGCCTCCTGTCACCTAAGATGATTAGTTTCAGAATGGCTTGCTGACGCTTGCCCACCGCTGTGCTGCTGCGCCGCGCACTACCGACTGCTGGTGACATGCTCACACTTCTTAATTGAGAGGTAGAGGTGGCGTAGGAGGAGGGGGTGGGTTTGGAGGAGGTGGCATAAAACGCCGCAGATACCAGCACCGAGGTAAGACCCACTATTCTGGGTGTGGGTAGGACGTGAGCAGTCCCAGGCTTTGACTCAGTCCCAGCCTCCACCAAATTCACCCAATGTGCCGTCAGGGAGATATAGTGGCCCTGCCCGCCAGTACTTGTCCACATGTCCGTTGTTAAGTGGACCTTCCCAATAACCGCATTGGTGAGGGCACGATTTATGTTGCAGGAGACGTGCTGGTGTAGGGCTGGGACGGCACACCGGGAAAAATAGTGGCGACTGGGGACTGAGTAGCGCGGGACGGCCGCTGTCATCATGTTTTTGAAAGCCTCCGTTTCCACAAGCCTGTACAGCAGCATCTCCAGGCTGATTAATTTGGCAATGTGCACGTTTAAAGCTTGTGCATGCGGGTGCGTGGTGGCGTATTTGCACTTTTGCTCCAATGTTTGTGTTAGCGACAGCTGAACGCTGTGCTGAGAAACATTACTGGATGGAGTGGAGAACGGCGGAGGTGAGGGTGTGGGTGCAGGCCAGGAGACGGTAGTGCCTGTGTCCTGGGGGGGGATTGGATCTGTGTGGCAGGTTGGGGCACAGGGGAAGAGGCAGTGGTGTGACCCGGAGGCAGTGAATGGCCTTCGTCCCACCTTGTGGGGTGCTTGGCCATCATATGCCTGAGCATGCTGATGGTGATGAGGCTGGTAGTGGTGGCTCCCCAGCTGATCTTGGTGCGACACAGGTTGCACACCACTGTTTGTCGGTCGTCCGCGCTCTCACTAAAAACATTCACACCTTTGAACACCTTGCCCTCTGCAGGGAGGCTTGCCGCGAGGGGGTGCTTTGGAAAACTGTTGGGGGGTTCTTTGCTCTGGCCCTGCCTCTATCCCTGGCCACTCCACTGCCTCTTCCAACCTGTCCTGCTGCTGCACTTGCCTCCCTCTCTGAAGCCCTGTCCTCAGTAGGCTTAGCAAACCAGGTGGGGTCAGTCACCTCATCGTCCAGATGCTCTTCCTCCAAATCCTCTGTGCTCTCCTCCCTCGGACTTAATGCCCTTACTACTACCTCACTGACAGACACCTGTGTCTCATTATCCTCATCCGCAAAAAGCTCTTGAGACAGTTGCCGGAAGTTCCCAGCCTCATCTCCCGGACTCCGGGAACTTCCCAAAGGTTGGGCATCGGTCACGACAAACTCCTCAGGTGAGAAAGGAACTATTTTTTCCCACTCATGGCAGGGACCCGAGAACCGTTCCTGGGAGTCTGCCTGCTCAGAATATGTCATTTTCATGGAGTGAGGAGGCTGTGGGGAAGGAGGAGCAGCCAGAGGATTCAGAGTTGCAGTCCCTAGGCTGGAAGTAGTGGACTGCGTAGAAGACTGGGTGGTCGATACATTGCTGTACGCGTTTTCGGACATCCACCACAGGACCTGCTCGCACTGCTCTGTTTGTAATAAAGGTCTACCTCGCGGACATGTAAATTCTGATATGAAGCTGGGGAACCCAGAAACTTGCCTCTCTCCTGATCCCACAGCAGCCGGCTGTGATTCACCACGCCCAGGAACTCGGCCTCACTCGGCCCACACCCTCACTTGGACGCCCGCGTCTGCATCCGCGTCCTTGGCCCTTACCCCTACTCCTCATCATGGCAAATTAAGAATAGAGCAGGGCCCAAATAAATTACCCCACTGTACAGCACTGACAACTGTGGCTTAATTCACTTGTAGATAGCGGAGGCTCTATAGACATGCTCTATAGACATGCTCCCCACATGTCTATTGGCTAGAAAATGGCACTAAACATGCGGGGAAGGAAATGGAATTGACTCGAGTACCGCGTGGTGTTCGACTCGAGTAACGAGCATCTTGAGTACCCTAATACTCGAACGAGCATCCAGCTCGGACGAGTGTGATCACTCATGTCTAGCTCTGACTGTTGCAAATCATTTGAATATGAATTATTGTGACTTTACATGATTGATCAATCAGTGACTATTTTTTTTGTAAGATGAAACAAAACTATTACTGAATCTTCAACCTGTCCATGGCCAAGTTAAACTGAAAGTTTATTCTTTAAATTCGCTCTTTTGAGCAATTATTTGGCAGATAGTCATCCTATGTAAAGGTCACTTTAGAATGTGTGGTGTTTGTGAGCTTGCTAATGAAAACAGAGAGTTACAGTAATAGGTATTAACTTCTAGGGATGAAAAACACACCATATTATTAGATAATTTAAAGGAAACTGCTTGTTTAAACTGATGAATAGGAAATTCCACTAGTAATTCTTAGGAAATTAAAGTACCAGTGTGTCTGGTGGCACAATATCTGGTGGCGCCACTTACTAATATAATATAGTGAAAGGGATTGGAGTTGTAAGCTTACGGCTGCTGATTTAGGACCTGCTGGTTTAGGACCTGTGATTATGTCACTGTCATTGCACCTCTAGGGTGTTTGATAGATAATAGATAGCTCTGCTACATGCACATCACACACACAGCACTGCTACATGCACATCACACACACACAGCTCTGCTACATGCATGTCACAAACACACACAGCTCTGCTACAAGCATGTCACACACACAGCTCTGCTACATGCACGTCACACACAGCTCTTCTACACGCACATCACAAACACAGCTCTACTACACGCACATCACAGACACACACAGCTCTGCTATATGCACATCATAGACACACACAGCTCTACTTCATGCATTCTATACACATACAGCTCTGCCACACGCACGTCACAAACACACACAGCTCTGCTACATGCACGTCAAAAACACATTGCTCTATTGCATGTATGTCACACACAGCTCTACTACACGCACATCACAAATACAGCTCTGCTACACGCACGTCACAGACACACACAGCTCTGCTACATGCACATCATAGACACACACAGCTCTGCAACATGCATGTCACACGCACACATAGCTTTGCTAAACACATGTCACACAAACAGCTCTGCTACATACATGTTACATATAAGCAGCTCTGCAACATGCACATCACACACACACAGCTCTGCCATACACATGTCACGAACACACGCAGCTCTGCTACACACACATCACAGACAGACACAGCTCTGGTGCCAGCATGTCACACATACAACAGCTCTGCTACATGCACGTCACACACACACAGCTCTTCTACAAGCCACACACACAGCTCTGCTACATGCACGTCACACACACAGCTCTACTACACACATCGCACACATATACAGCTCTGCTACACGCACATCACACACACAGAGCTGTATTACACACATGCCACACACACAGCTCTGCTACATGCATGTCACACACACAGCTCTGCTACATGCATGTCACACACACAGCTCTGCTACATGCACTTCACATACACACAGCTCTGCTACATGCACGTCACACACACAGCTCTACTACATATATGTTACACACACACAGCTCTGCTACATGCACATTCAAACACACACAACACTGGTACATGTACATCACATACAGCTCTGCTACATACATTCTTCATCCCATTCAATAGGGATCATAACTAGCACAGCAGAGTCCTGCACACACTGATCAATCCCTTATAGTCATGTGACCCCTGACACAGGTGACTGAGTACATGATGGTGACATCTCGAAGGTCCTGCAAACACACGGCTGCTGTCAGGCTATGTATGTTTTAGGACTTGTGATAATGTCACCATCATGCGATCAGGGGCAGAGCATGCAAGTCACTCACTCACAGACAGGTGGTCATTAGTATTTTGACTAGTAATTATTAGAAAATTATAGTACCAGTTATTCTGTATTGCAATGTGCCACTTACCAATCTGATATATTGAAAGGGATTGAAGTTGTAAGGACATGGCTGCTGTTTTAGGACCTGTGAAGACATCACCGTCATTGCACCTCTAGGGTATTTGATAGATAATAGATAGCTCTGTTACATGCACGTCACATACACACAACTCTGCTACACTCACATCACACACAGCTCTTCTACATGCACGACACACAGGCAGCTCTGCTACAAGCACGTTACACATACACACACAGCTCTGCTACATACATGTCACACACACAGCTCTGCTACATGCACATCACACACACACAGCTCTGGTACATGTGCATTCTTTATCCTGTACAACAGGGATCACAATCAGCACAGCAGAGTCCTGCACACACTTATCAATCCCTGGTCATGTGACCCCAGACTCCTCCCACAGAGGTGACTGATCATATAGCAGTGACATCATCACAGGTCCTGTAAGCACATGGCTGCTGTCAGGCACTGCATGTTGTATGTTTTAGGAGTAGGACCTTTGATGACATCACTGTCATGTGATCAGGGGCAGAGCATGTAACTCACATAACTCACTGACAGGTGGTCACTAGTATTTTGACCTAACTAATTCTACTGTGATTATCTCTCCTATTATTGTTACGCTTTTGTTTTGGTTTATGAATATGGCTGAAATTCATCCCTAGTAATAAGCCTTATGCACATGTCAAAGCCATGTGTACAGAACTTTTATGGATGGTCACGGAGTTGCTACAGTTAGAAATTACGCCTCATGTACATGTCCTTAGTAGGAATCCGTGTTGTATCTTTAAAGTGGCAACCATACAAATCTATGGATCCATACTGGCACTGCTACTAAAGAAGAAAATAATTCCATGAGATGATAGTTTACCATACAGCAGCAAACAGAGTATCTATTGCTCTATAATACATAACTATTGGGACTCTATGTGCTGGTCTAAGGCTTTGTGCTGACAGCTTTTCCATGTACTTGAGGCTTGAGACAGCTAATGACTAATGATATATTAAAATACGACAACTACCAATGTGATAATTTGTGCTATGTGTGTATTAGGGCCCTTTTACACTGGTAGGTTTTTTTGCCTGGAATGAGAAATAATCGACTTTTTTGCAAATCAATCAGTGCTTATTCAGTTGTATGTACATGGCGTAGTCAACATTACTGCATATGCTCAGATGATCATTTGTGTGATTGTTCAAGTGCATACAGTTCCATTATTGTCAGCAGCACATCCCAGTTTACAGAGGGCAATGTGCTGCCAACAACTGATGATTTTTGATGCCTCATAAAAGATGTGATAGCTGATTGCCACCATCTGCACACTGGAATGGGCAGTGAGCTAGCAGACAAACATTCAGTCAAACTTCCATGCTCAATTATCATCTCATGTAAAAGTACCTTTACTGTCATAACAGAAGCCATGGTTAAAATGCTCTTGTTTTAGGGCTCTAACCCACTAGCGATAGGTTTTCTTGCGATGCAAGAGTAAGTGAAAACAAATGATTACGAAACCAATGATGTTCATTGGTTTCATACTCATTTGTAAATGGCTGAGCGTTGCCTGTGATTGGCTGAGGACTGTGACCATTCACAGGCAGCACTCAGCTGTCATTCAATGATGACCAATCAGAGGCAGCACTTTCTGGACGCAGGGATTATTCAATTCCCGGCCGCCAGAAGACAGAAAGAAGAGCCATACGGCTCTTCTAGGTGAGTAATTTTTATTTATTTTTTACAGCTGGGCATGATTTTCAGGGAAGGGCTTATATTTCAAGCCCTTCCGCAGAAATCATTGCTGCGGGGGTTGCCTGCAACCCACTACTATCAACATGGCGGCAGCAGTGTCGGCCCCATTGAAAGCAATGGGATAGCATTACAGACCTCTGCTACAGCTGTGACAGCTGTGGCAGAGGATTCCTTCATCCCCACGGTCTCCGTTGGGATGAAGGAGTCCCATGCCATAGCTGTCACAGTTGTCACAGCTGTGTCAGGGGAGTGGGATGCGGTGCTGTTGAATCATAGAATATAGAAGTAGATCACAATTAATGACAAAGAACCATCTATCATTCTTTGGGACTGGATTATGTTTACGGTATGGTGGCGCAGTGATTTTTCATGTTGGAGAAAGCTATATATGAGGTTTATATCTCGTTCATATGGTTCAGTGTCCACTCCTTGTACATGTTCAATGAATTTGTTACAACTTTGCTGATAACCAGCATATTCAGGCTATGTGACAGTCATTGAACTGCAGTCTTACTGGACCGATCTGAATAATAGATTGAGAGAATCCTTTCACCAGCTACATTCTACTCTATGCCATTCATGTATAGTGCCAAATATTGTTCCAGTGGCAACATTTGGCACTATATTTCTAAACTGCATACCAAAATGAGTATACACACAAACTTTTATTGGGTTCTATCCCATAGTTTTTTTTTCACTGAACACTTTTGAACACCTCTAGTTAATCCCCCTGTAAATAAAATATCAAGTTCATTCATATTTTATATTGAATTTGAAAACTCCCTGTTAGACTCTGTTCACACTTTGTTTTCCTCTTCCAAAGAAGGTATACATCAGGAATAGAGATGAGCAAACTTTTCAGAAGTTCAACACTCTATGCAAATATTGTTCTTGGTCAGATTTGAACCTAGGACCCCAGTGCTGCAAGGTATCAATGCTAATCATTGACCTACATTTTTGAAGGACCACCACATTCATGTTCTCACAAAACTGAATTTTTAGCAAAGTTTGACCCAAATTTGGGTTCTACAGGTTTGGTTCACTCATTTCTAATCAGGAGTATTCCCCAACATATAACTGCAATGTAATGTGTACCACTGTATAACAATACAGTAGCATGTGTTGGTCATTGACTTCCATTGTATAAAAATACAATATGTATAGTATATTTTCTTACTGTATCCACTTGTATGGGAAAGCACAGCAAACAATACATTCCTCTATAATAAACAAAAGCTTGCTGACACAAAATAGATGAGAATATACAGTTTTCCAATTTAGTACCAAAAAGGAAACCTATTTGTTTATGTTTTCAATTCTGTTTACCCTTTAACAAAAATATTAATAATGCAGGAAAGTATAGCATCCTCGTATGCTTAAGTAATACAAAAAAATTTGCAATTTTGGGGTAGCAAATTCAATGTATAACTTCTGATAGGGACCTGATTGTCCCATTTTATGTTGCCTCTTCCAGGTCTTTCAACCTGACGTTTTATAACCTGCCTTGCCAATTTGAAATGTACTCAATAAAATAAGATTGGTTCAAAAAAAGGGAATCCTATACAATAAATTCCAGCAATGGTTTGCAACTTGGCTTAAAGACGTTTTTGGAAAAGATCACCTTTACTGATCTTACTTTAAAATCACTTCTAATGTTAATTCTTACAAAATTAATTAGAACTATTTTGCTTTCTTATAAGGAAGAGAATGAAATAAAACAACATTAACACAAACTATTAAGTCTGTTCCCGATTTAAATGGAAACCTTTGATGATTTTTTGTTGCTTTCATGTAGACTATGTACATTACTTTAAAAACTATGAAATGGTATGTACAATTGCCACTTTCAAAAACATGCTTTATTTTTTTGATATTACTCCATACATGGCTTTCTTCAGCAAAGATGAAAGGGAAGGCTAGATAGAAAATACGTACTTTGCTAGTTTATTTAGACCAGAACAAGCACTATGTTTGAAGATTGCTGTGAAACCACTTATACAATCAAAAATTTAACTTAACTGTCATACGCTAGTCCCAGCAGCATAAAATAAAAAAGAAACATTCTGAGTTATATATACTGTACACCATATGGTGTAGAACTTCAATTCAAAGCAAATGTGTAATGTAATGCATCTACAGTAGCATAGTGTTTTTGTTAAGTCTACTGTTAGATTGTTTCTGTTTTATGTCCTTTTCAGAAATCCATTAAGGCACAAAGATTGTAAAAGAGCAAAAAAAAAATCTTGTTCTTTGTTTCATACTGACAAGCAAAAATGGGAAACATTCATTATTGTTCATTATGTTTTATATTTTATAAACCCTGTTTGAATCTAATAGTAACCAGCAACAGAAGAGCATGAGTAATAGTCTTTGAAGTACATAAAATAGTTTTTGGGGGCTTTAAAATGCTAGTGAGTGAGCTTGTGGAGATCTATAACAAAGCTACTAATTCCTATAGTATTTTATGATAAATGACAATGGACATTTTATAGAGTTCTAACATTAAACGATGAAGATGTAAGTGATCTAAGCTCTCTACTACATACAGTATACAACAGTGTGACAAGAGAATCTACTAAAAACTTGGACCGTGTTCATGTCTAGCTTAAATTGAGTTACAATTTCATCTATTGTAAGAGATGGGAATGAAAAAAAAAAAATTGCCGGATATGAAAATTTGAGTTGTGTGGCCCTTGCGGATTTGGAATGTTACGTGTCCTAAAAAATAAACCCCATTTTTAAACAGATTTCCATAACCATGCCAATTTCTACCAAATGAAAAAAAAAAAAAAAACTAGCATACAATTTCATTGATCTACTGTTAAGTCTCAGCTGGATGCTCTCCACTTACTATTGCAGTGAGCCAGTGATGACATCATCACCAACATCAGGGTCATGTGACTGCACCAGCCAATCACCATCTCCTTTTGGCTGGTAATTAGCCACAGCGGTCATATGATTCTGTATCAGGATGTCATTGGTTCTGCAACCAAAAGTAGAAAGCAATGGGCAACTGGAACCAGTGGAATGCAAATGATGGAGGACCAAGTGAGGTGAATGTGGCTTCTATTATCTTTTTTCAGTCATTTAAATATCCATAAAAAAACATTTTTTGCATGCAGATAACCTTTTATGAAGAAATGCTAAATAACCCAATATTATATAGTCAGGATGATATCCCTAAAAAATATAGGCAACAGGATGTTAACCGCTTAATGACAAAGGCCTTTTTTTCCCATTTTTGTTTTTTCCTCCCCCCTTTTAAAAATCGTAACTCCTTTAATTATCTATTGATGTAGCTGTATGAGGGCTTGTTTTTTGCGGGACGAGTTGTATTTTTCAATGGTGCTATTTAATGTACCATATAATGTACTGAAAAATTTTAAGTGGAGTAAAATGAAAAAAAAAAACAACATTCCGCCATCTGTCAGTGCGTCTTGTTTCTATGGCGCACAAACTGCAACAAAAATGATATGATAACTTTATTCTATGAGTCAGTACAATTACCAAGATACAAAACTTGTATAGTTTTTTTTTGCTGTACTGCTTGTATTTATTTTCAATGACATTTAATTTTTTAAGATTATTTTCTGTCTCAATCTTCTGGGCGCAATAACTTTTTAATTTTTCTGTCGATGTAGTTTTGTGAGGGCTCACCTTTTGCAAGACATCCTGTAGTTTACGTTGGTACTATTTTGGAATACATATGACTTTTTGATTGCTTTTAATTGCATTTTTTTCTGGGAGACAGAGTGACTGAAAAAGTGCCTTTCTGGGGTTCTTTATTTTTTTTTCCAGACGACGATAACTATGCAGACTAAATAATGTGCAAGTTTAATAGATTGGACTTTTATGGATGCGATGATACCAAACATGTATTTTTGTTTCATGATTTAGATTTTTATATCATAAATATGGAAAAAAGGGGGTAATTTAAACTTTTATTACTTTTTTTTAACAATTATTAAAACTTTATTGATCTGATTTTTACTTTTTCTTTTAGTCCCCCCTAGGGGACCACAACTAGTGATGCTTTGATTGCTCCTGCAGTAGGATGCAATGCTATAGCATTACATCATACTGCAATCTGACAACTAATCTATCAAGCCATCCCACAGTCTGCCGAGACAGCCCTGGAGCCTTTCAGCTGCCATGACACCCACACGCCTCACCATAGGGGGGCCATGGGGGACCCCTGAACATCATTCGTGGAATTTAAATGCTGCTGTCAGAATTGACAGCGGCATTTAAAGAGTTAATAGATGTGATCAGCCGCATGGCTTATTGCAGCTATTGCCCGCAGGTGTCTGCTGTACTAAACAGCTGGCGCACATGCTGTACGAAGAGAGGTCGACCCACGATCTCTCTTCATACATATCCCAACGCTGCATGACGTAAATGTATGTCATATAGTGGGAAGGGTTTATTATATGCAGTCATATGCTTATACTGAAAGGACACAGACAATCTAAAACAAAGCCAGGCATGGAGAGAAGCAGAAAAAAGTATATCACTTATATGCCTATTTAGCAATGATTTCCAGGTTATGCATGCACATTGTGCTTTATGTGCAGTCCTGTTCTGTGTTCAGTGTGTGTGAACAGTGTTGTGTCCTGTGTTCTGTGTGTCAACACTGTTGTGTCCTATGTGTGTCTAGTGCATGTCTCCAGGCTCCTAATCAGGGATAGCCAGGTCCCAGATGAAGACAGCGGGGCTGTCCTTGTCGGGACAATCACCCTGCTTTTAGGCAGGGGTGCCCCACTTTTCTTGATTAGTAAGGAACAGGGTATCCTTCTATCATTGCCTGGAGAGGTGCAAGATGTGAGTGCAAATGCTGGGTGAGTGTTTGCAGTTTTAAATTGACACAATCTTGCCTCCATTCTGAGTCGCAGCGCTTTAGTATGCCGAGTGGACGTAACACCGGGCAAGTTGTTAGATGTTATATTTCCAACAGCTTGATGCATTTGATGCCGTGCCATGTGAAAGTTTAATGTGATTGCTCTCAGCAAGAGAAACCAAGTAATCTTGTAGATGTGATACCTTTTAATGGCTAACAAAAATACATGATGTTATAGTGAGCTTTCAAACTTCCTGAAGAAACATGCATTTTTATATACAAATGAAAAGGCACACACATGATGTGATTAATTTGCACTTAATAAAACAAAACAGGATGAGTAGAGAAGTAAATACTTAATTAGTCCACTGTTAAGGATGTGAAAGTTTTGTGGTCTCTGAATTAGTGTTAAGGAGTCACCAGGCCAGCATGTTATCTGCATGAGTCCAGTTACTCATGAATCCTCCTGAAAAATTAAGGCATCTGTTGAAAGTGTCAAAGGTGGTTATAAACGTGTGCTGCCAAATTCTATGGGTTTATGATTTGAAATTGCCCTTTAGTATAGTGACTTTCATATGTTCTATGCTGTGTCCGTGACTAGAAAAATGCGCTGCCACGGGTAATTCTATCCTTTTCTCTTTAATTGTGTGGCGATGAGATCTCATCCTCGCTTTCAGTTTTTGTCCTGTTTCTCCAGCATAGAGACCCCCAACAGAACATTTTATGGACAGCATCAAGTATTCAACATTGGGCGTGGAATATGTGAATGGCCCAGGGATCTTATAGTCCTGCTGTGTGTTGGGGATTTGTATCTTTTCCTTGGTCAGTACATGTCAGCAGGTCTTGAAGCTCCTTACATCGCAGGGATAAGTTCCTTTTTGTGTGTTAGAGGGCATTTTGACATGGAAAATATGCTGTGTGGGAATATACCTTTACATGTTCATTGCCTTTTACAAGTCTAATAATCCTTTACTCAGCTCTGCCATCCAATAGCTGTTTCCTACAGCAGGCATTGCGTTCAGTTCTTGATTTTGTCTCATGCTCTAGCCTTTGCTCTGCAACAAACAAAAGGTTCTGTGGTTTGGCTTATTCTATGTAGCAGGACTTCGAAAATTCATTGCTAAGTGCAAAAGTATTGGCACCCCTGTGTAATGTACCAAATCTAACTCTCTAACTTCCCGATGTTGTACAAACATTAAATTTGGCAGGAGCATTCTTTAGATTCTAAATAGGAAAAGTAAAGGGGTCACAACTTGATTATTCAATGCTAATTGCAAAAGTATTGGCACCCCTGTATAATGTACCAAATCTAACTCTCTAACTTCCCAGTGTCACACAGACATAAAATTTGGCAGGATCACTCTTTAGGTCCTAAATAGGAAAAGTAAAGGGGTCACAACTTGATTATTCAATGCTAAGTGCAAAAGTAAGTGCATTCCTATGTTATGTAACTTACTAGTATCATACAAAAGTGACATTTGGCACAACCATTCTTTAAGTTCTAAATAGGAAATGTAAAGTGGTCGCAACTTGATTACTCAATTCTAAGTGCGAAAGTCAGTGACCCCGTATGTGATGTAACTAATAACACACATCTGAACTGCACAAACATGAAATTTGCCACTTCCATTCTTTACGTCCTAATAGGAAAAGTAAAGGGGTTGCAACTTCAATATTCAATTCTAAGCGTGAAATACTGTGAAAATCCACTATATATAACAGTTCTTTTCTCAGAAACCATAAATCCAAGGATAATGATTTGTAGACTGAGGAGAATCTACCTCACCTATATGTGTATATACTGAGGAGACTCTTACGCTCCTTTATGTATATATCCTGAGGAGAATATACCTTACCTCTATGTGTATATACTGAGGAGAATCTAATGCTTTTCTTTGTGTAAATACTGAGGAGAATCTACCTCACCTCTATATGTATATACTGAGGGCAATCTAACTGACCTCTGTGTTCATATACTGAAAGGCTGTAAAGTACATAAAGAAGCGGCCATGGACTGCAGGGATGGAGCATGCCTGTATAGTTAAGAAAGGGCTGCAAGCTCAAGTCTGCTGTTAAATTTGAATAAAAAGGGGTATTACCTTTAAGGGTAAAAAGTGAGGACAGTGGGAGGGACATTGGTACATGCAGTCTGTGGAGAATCCAACACTCCTCTATGTTTATGCATATTTTATTCCTTGGTTCCTCTGAAGTAACCATGACTGCATGAAAATCTTCTATGCGAACAACAGGTAAACACCTGAACCAAATTAACTCAGATGAAGACGGGTATATCAGCTAATATATATATATATATATATATATATATATATATATATATATATATATATATATATATATATATATATATATATAACTTTGAGATCCAGTACCTAGGGCATTTTGATTTATTACAGGCTAAACTATGCTATCTATTTTTAATTTCATTTTCCAAGTTTCATTTATGCATTAACTTTACATAAAGATGAGTGATGAAGGGTGCATGCAAATTTTCCTAATGACTTTCCAGGCAATTCTTCTCTATTGTTTAATGACTGTTAATATAAAAAATGGGTAGAAATAAAATATTCCAATCTTAAAGTGCAATCATAAAAAACTTTAAATTACCAAACCTTCTAAGTGCCAAGTAACAATCAACTGAATTCATACGGAAACAAATTAATCATTCAGACTATTAATCATGCCGTTCTTTCACTATAGATGTCACATTTGTCAGAAATATATATGATTTCAAGAGTAGAGTTAAAGACTAACACATACCAATTTCAAAATGATGATAATAAATTTCATTTTGCATTTGAACATTCAATTTTATTTCGCTCCTTTATGTTCTATAGAAATATGGAAAAAATGAACTTGAAATGATGCCTTTCTGCATACTGAAAAAAGTCAAATGTTTCTTATTGAACATTTTAGAAGTGTTTATTTAAGTATCTAAAAAGCTATAATTTTGTACTGTCTGCAAATTTTATTGTGTTTTTTTTGCCTTTAACATGCAAATATCCAATATTTTAAAGTGTTTGCTTAAAATTATTGCACGTTGTCAAGAGACTTTTATTACAACCATGATATGAAATAGTAGCTAATAAGAAACTCTTGTAGAGACAAAAGCTTATTAACCAACAGCTTTGAGATCACTAACACACTATATATATATATATATATATATATATATATATATATATAGTGTGTTAGTGATCTCAAAGCTGTTGGTTAATAAGCTTTTGTCTCTACAAGAGTTTCTTGTATATATGTATATATTTTGGTAGAGTGTCCTCCAGGGGAGGGGCGGCAGCGACACGCCGGACTCCAAACCGGTAGATGCCCTCACGTCAAGCTTTATTTTTCAGCACAGCAAACAAAATAGGCATAGCATAGGCACCACGCAGGGTGCTCAAGTCCGTACAAACATAAAGGCAGATTGCACCATACCAAGTGCTCCGAGGTTTCCTCCTCAGGCTGTCAGGCCCTGACTTCCTGGAGCTGCAGTCTTTTATGCTCCAGTAATAAGGTCAGGGCCCACAGCTGTGCTTCCTGAGAACCAGGGTGAAGTTGTGGACTGGAGCGCCACCCTGTCCAGACTAAAAGCCTGGGAGGGAGGTATACTCCATCCACAACTTCACCCTTTAAATGCCTACTATATATATATATCCCATGTTCATGATGTGTAATACCACTTTAACAGGCACTATATGACATGCATTTTGCAATTTTAGCAGGTATATGAAGCACGCCCCTATGTCTTCCACACTTCTACACAAACTCCCCGAATATAGTGACCCTAGATAGTAATTATTAGTGCACTGCATATAGTAAAAGTGCCCCCTTTTACACCACCACTTACTAGTACTGCCTTCTTATACCCCACCAGTTAAAATGCTCATCTTTGTGCCTCCGTTACTAATAATGGTCTCCCTTATACCTCCATCATTAATAACGGTCGCACTTGTACTCCAATGAGCAATCATATTCCCCCTTACACATTCTCAAGCAATAAATACCCTTTTTGCCATAAAATGAAAACCACTCTACTCACCAGCTCTTGTCAAATAAGGCTGCATAGCAGTCTGGGTCATGATGCTTTGAAGCACTGTACTAATTAAGAAATGCTTTAAACTGATGAGATTATGGCAGTGCCGAAAAGCTGATGCATTCCACCTCAGTAGCAGCACATAATTACAATATCAGGGTGTAGCTAAAAGGACTGCTCTAGCGCTATATTTCAATACTGATGCCCTATGTTGAAATAACAATAACATACTTGTACAGGAAAGCATGGATGGGCTGCACGATGGTATAGCACACAGGCCCACGGGCCGGAAAATGGATTTCAATTTGATGTTGTGGCCCCTATAAAAGAAAGAGTGAGAATAAGGCCTTATGTCCACTTGCTGTATCCCGCAGTGGTATCCATGCGTGCCCGCGGACATGGAGAGGAGAAACCGGTTTCTTACCTCTCTCGACCTAGCACGGGTCTCCTCTGAGCCGGACGGATGCACAGTGCTTTCTTTTTTGTTTTCGAATCTGCTGCTTTCCCACGGATCTGTGGCACAGCCACAGTGACAGCTGCAGGTGTGCTGCGGCCGGTACAGCTTCCATTGACTTCATTGGAAGCCATCCCTGTGGGATCTGCAGGAAAATGGAGCATGCTGTGAATTCTTCCTACGCATGTGATCCGTATGTTGGGGAAAAATTACATCCGCATGCTTTTTCTTGCCGTGCGGATGCTAATGCTTCCCTATGGGCGGCAAGAGGTGTGGATCTCCTGCACAGGAGACACAAGCAGATTTTATAATTAAAATCCGCCCGTGGACATTGGGCCTAAAGGCCAATGGCAAATTTGGAGAGCAGCAGGGGAGGAGCAGAAATTCACTTTCCACGTCTCTCTAAGTCCTGTGGGACCACTGCTATAACTGAAGTAAAACAAAAAGGGTACTTGAAGTAGCCTCCTTCTGCTATGATACATATACAGAGCCATTTGTCAGTGCAGTCCAGGGCTTACACTATCATTGCAGGACTGCACTAGTCAACAGTGAAGTGCCGATTCAGTGCAGATGCACGTTCTGTGATCTACACGGGCCCATTCGTCATACCATCATGTATCACATCCATGTCTTCCTATTCAAGTACACTATTATTATATTAATATATGACACCAGCATTGAGATATAGTGCTGGACCTGTCTTTTTGATTACACCCTGTACTGCTGTGGTAGTGGTACTTTAGCACGTGTTCACTTAAAGGGGTTGTCCCGCGCCGAAATGGGTTTTTTTTTTTTTCAATAGCCCCCCCGTTCGGCGCGAGACAAACCCGATGCAGGGGTAAAAAAAAAGAAACGGATAGTACTTACCCGAATCCCCGCGCTGCGGCGACTTCTTACTTACCTTGCTAAGATGGCCGCCTGGATCTTCACCTACGGTGGACCGCAGGTCTTCTCCCATGGTGGACCGTGGGCTCTGTGCGTTCCATTGCCGATTCCAGCCTCCTGATTGGCTGGAATCGGCACACGTGACGGGGCGGAGCTACGAGGAGCAGCTCTCCGGCACGAGCGGCCCCATTCGGAAGGGAGAAGACCGGACTGCGCAAGCGCGTCTAATCGGGAGATTAGACGCTGAAATTACACGGCACCATGGAGACGAGGACGCTAGCAACGGAACAGGTAAGTGAATAACTTCTGTATGGCTCATAATTAATGCACGATGTACATTACAAAGTGCATTAATATGGCCATACAGAAGTGTATAACCCAACTTGCTTTCGCGGGACAACCCCTTTAAGTTGCATTTAAACACAAAGGTGATCGCTCAAAAGATGGCTTTTAAGCAATCATTTTGCATTAACTACTACTTGGTACTAATGTCTATTAGTGCCAATTAGTAGCGTGTGAAGCACCGGGAGCTGTAGTCAGAGAACAGACCAACCGCTGTTCTCTGAATAAATTCCCTTTGTTCTGCCAGGGGGCTGACAGCTGAGACAATGTAATCAGCGCTTCCCAGGTAGAACACATTGTACGGTCCTTCCTATCAGCCGCTCTGCCAAACGATGGATTTCATGCCAAACTGAAATTCATCATTTGGCAGAAAAGGAAAGATGGGCACATTTACATGCAATTACTATCTCTCAAAAGATGGCTTTTGAGCGAATTTTGAGCAATAATCATTGTGTCTAAATGGGCCTCTGCAGCTTACAGATCTTGTTCTCTTGTTGCCCTCTTACATTTTATTCTGCTGGAATGAGAACAGTTGCTCTCTGGCATGGCTCTTACAGTAACTGTGTATTGCCTTTCAATGGTGTGCTCAATTTGTGTAGAATCTCCCCATTCTCATGGTGCCCTCCATAAAACTAAGTCAGCACTTAAAGGATACAATGAATAAGTTCTTAAAAGGGTTGTCTCATCAAAGACATTACCTTTCAGAACACAAAACCCAGGGTAAACACCTGAATATCTTGGGTTCCGCTCTTGACACTCAAGGCAAGCACCTGATTTTGCCAGGATAGGATGCTGCCAGGCAGACATTTCCCCCTGCAGTATTACAAGATGGCTATTCAGATGAATGGGCATCCTGTAATACAAGAACAATACAAAGTTGGCCCAAACGGGTCATAGAAGGCGGCCAAAAAATGGACGACCCCACACTATGATGTTCATATGCCCTAATTAAGGCTGTGATCTAATCACAACCCCTTTAATCAAGTAGCGACATGATGAGCAATGTAGTTTAATGATAACATCATTTAAGGGACCAAGGTGCTACATACTAGAATTTAGATTCCTCCATTTTTCATACAGTTTTCATTGCAATGTTTGAGGACATTTTTTTCCAAAGTGGCTTTTTAACTAAAGTCCTTCCAAAAAAAAGTAAAAAAAAGTATTAAAAAAAGAAATATTATTTTGATCTTTTTGGATATGACCCTGTGTTTGGCTAAAAATTAAATTGCATCTAAACTGCATGTATGAATTTAGCCTTTAATGGAAAGTTGAGTTATGTACAGGGCTAATGGGATTTTTACCTTTTTGCAACAATTAAAGCAGTTTAATATTGTAACTGCCGTGACCCAAATCCAGAATTGTCCAGATGACTGAAAATGCACTTTCACTGTGAGAAGCGCTATTTTTTTACATCAAGAAAAAACAAACTTTTCACTCTATCAACTAAATCAGCCCTCTCCATAAAACAAGGTGATTTGTTTTAATCAGTCTCATGAAGTCTAATAGAATTACAGAGAATATATTTCATACATGACATATATACAGAATAATATAGTTCAGAACCAATCCAGCTGACCCGAATAATAAATGACACACAGATGACCAGGTGGGGAAAGCAATTTTTCACCTCGACTATATAAAAATGACTTTACTAGAAGCTGAAGCGTCTTGAAGAGAGAAACAATGCAGTCAGTCTAGTTGGAGCCAAACTGATTGATTATATCAGATTTGAAAATACTAATTAGAAGCAAAGTTTTTTTAAATTTAAAATTTAGAATAATTTTCTATTATGCAAATCAATAGCATTTTTTACATCCAATTAGGACGTATTTTCTACAACGGAAAATTCGCTGTTGATTGTGCAACAATTCTGTGGCAAAATCCAAAAACAGCAAAATCTGCATATATTCTATTCCGGTTTGTATTGATCATCCCTTGTTTGAAGGTGTGAAATCATATGTGATCATTTGTAGCATAAATTGACATGTTACAGATGTTTACGTTTCTAGTATAGACTGCCAGGCACCACTACGCTATATGCGTAGCACAATCACTGTTGCGACGCAATTAGTATAGCCGCAGCAAGCCGCAATTTCTAACGCAAACGGTGTTAGCCCTGCTACATCTGTGAAATTCACACCTCAATTCAACTTATGATGCAGATTTTTTTATTTGTTTTTCAGCGTTTGGATGAGATTTAGGCCTGGTTTAAGTGCAGTATAGGCGCATGAAAAGATTGCGGCTATACTGCACTAAAATTTGCGTGAACGGGCGATTTCCACTTATTAGGTCTCGAGCTTAATTAGCAGTGAAATTGCCTGTTCACACGATCAGGAGCTGCATGGTGCGTGTTATCCGGCTCCCATAGAAGTCTATGAGTAAAGATAGGTCAGATCTTTCACGCACCACAGATCTTAGATGCGAGCATTGCACACACATCTCTCATCTTTGTTAGGTGCGAGCTTTTTGCGCTTTTAAACTTCCTTCATGTGAATGTTTTTATAGGAAACCGTTGGTACTATTGGACCAATAATGCGCTAAAACCACGCTCGGGTGAAGGAGGCCTGAGTTAAGTTCATTCTCATCCACTATGCTCCTGCTCACTGATGTTAGGCTCTTGTGAGCAGGGCCCTCACTGATGTTAGGCTCTTGTAAGCAGGGCCCTCACTGATGTTAGGCTCTTGTGAGCAGGGCCCTCACTGATGTTAGGCTCTTGTGAGCAGGGCCCTCACTGATGTTAGGCTCTTGTGAGCAGGGCCCTCACTGATGTTAGGCTCTTGTGAGCATGGCCCTCACTGATGTTAGGCTCTTGTGAGCAGGGCCCTCACTGATGTTAGGCTCTTGTGAGCAGGGCCCTCACTGATGTTAGGCTCTTGTGAGCAGGGCCCTCACTGATGTTAGGCTCTTGTGAGCAGGGCCCTCACTGATGTTAGGCTCTTGTGAGCAGGGCCCTCACTGATGTTAGGCTCTTGTGAGCATGGCCCTCACTGATGTTAGGCTCTTGTGAGCAGGGCCCTCACTGATGTTAGGCTCTGGTGAGCAGGGTCCTCACTGATGTTAGGCTCTTGTGAGCAGGGCCCTCACTCATATTGCTCAAATTGTTTATTACTTCAATACTATATAACATTTCTGGTTTTGCCTGTTCATGTTCCCTCTGATTTGTAAAGCGCCGTGAAATATTTGGCACTACATAAATAAAGATTTTTATTATATTGCTGTAGAGCCATCAGAAAATCTGGAACGCTTAAGCCCCAAAAATGAAACTTTGTGAAATATAATTCTAGTCACTGCCTACACAGAGCCGAACTAAGGCCATTGGCACACAAATGGATTTGAATTGCGGAATCTGCAATTGTCACAAGTGCTGATATTCCGTGGTATTCCACACACATTAAAAGAATAGAACATTCGCATATCCGCTCACACGAGCTGATACCTATTTCCATGAGCCAAAATAAAATCGCAGCACGCTGTATTTTTCTGCGAATTCCACACGGACAGCTTCTATTGAAGTCAATGGAAGCCGTCTGACCCATTGCCCATCCGACGGTGTGGCAAAAACAAAGATTTAAGCAAAAAATCTGTACTGCGCGTGACCGACGGTGAGCAGGTGTGTAGGGTCGCCAGCCGTGGTCAAGGATGGATTCCGCTGTGGGCTCCCATATGTGGAATTTAACCCGGTCGTGTGCAGCCGGTCTAAGGCTGCCGTAAAGATGTATGATACCTCAACTGTACTGATTCCATACACCAATATATTGATGTCTTTCTGTCAGATTTTGTGCAAATTTATGCACAATAAAATTGTGGCAAGTGGATTCTGTATGTATAGAGTCATCGCTTTCAGAGAAGACTACCATATCTCCATAAATATGCAATGCAGTTCCATGTAAGATGGTTGAAAACAGATATGGACTGTTAGTATGCCAACTGTCCATCACTATATCCTTCAACTTTGGATAGCTAACTGTTTCATGTTACACTGATGTACCCATACAAAATTGCATGCTGATGATGTTTTTGCTGCCCTAATATGCTATTTATTTGTAAGCTGTTGGTGGAATGCACATTGTACACTGTACCTTTAAGTCGTTGGGTGAGCATCCTGGCTAGGTATGATTAGGGACATGCTATACAAAGAGGTTGCTCACAAAACTTTGTGGCAGTAGATAGAATGAAAGAGGCAGAGTGGGGCTTGCAACTAATATGCGTCACCCTAGAAATCAGTAGTGTGTGAGCAAATGCTTCACCATTGAAGATAGGCTACAGTGAGCTTTAAGAAGAAGGCTTTGAGACTGTAAGAGATTTCAGCCTGCAGTGCTACCTGGATGAGCAGGCCTGAGATTGTGACTATTGAGAGACTAAGTCTAGTGAGACAAAGATATAGAGTGGGTGAGCCCTTCCTGGAAGGAAACCAGTAATTGGTTGCGGACCACTACTAAGGGAGTCCTTAGGTGATTCTAAGAAAAAAAGCCCTGCAAGTGTGATATGAGCTGTGTTGACAAGCAATTGTCCTGTGATAATCTGTAGGGCAAAGATACCCTGAATACAAGTGTGTACTAAGAGTTGTGCGCTGCGGCCTGCTGGTGTGTGACAAGGCATTCTAAATACTGGAAATAAAAGCAGGTCCTGATAAGTGGAGAATCACCTAAAATGTTTATGATAGAGAATGACTGTGTACTGAGGCAAAACTGTACTAGAATGCGGACAAGGGACTGTTTAGTAGAGACTTGCTGCTGCTAGCAACTGCTAGCTGGAGTAAAGTGTTAGGAGACGGTGCCACTGCAACTGCCAAGCGCTGTGCCTCTGCAAAGACATGTAACTGCAAAGTTATTTTCCTCTATAAAGATGTTCAACCACTAACCCTGTTATCCTCAAAAAGAGAGTTTAACCATGAAACCCTTTATTTCATAGTGATTAAAAACTGTTTTAGTTAACCCTGCTGTGTCCATATTACTGGCTAAACAATCCTTGACTGGGGAAAGGGTCATATAGACTGACCAAAAACCACTGAGGACTGACTCCTTTACACCCATGTATTGGCATACAGACTTTGCAGACTGAGCTTTGCCTTTGTATCTAAAGCTCCATAACTATTTGGGGAGCTGCAATTCCATTGGGGCAACAAAAAAGACAGCACCTTAGCAAAAAAAAAATTAGATTAATGCATAAAAGTGTTAAGAGTAGTTGGTCTGCAAGTAATGCATGCTAATATCCCTGAAATAAAAACATCAATATTAGTTTACTGTACCTATGAAAGGGATTTTTAAATTTGGTCCATATTTGATTTGAACTTTTCTAAAAACCCTTACACACATTCACAAAATGGGATTGGTCCCAGCAAGAGAAACCACGTAATCTTGTAGATATGATACCTTTTATTGGCTAACAAAAATACATGATGTAATAGCGAGCTTGCGAACCTCTCGGGCTCTTTGTCAGGCTAAAAATGGATTAGATGTGAAGAGGCATAAATATTTATACACACTTATAACATACATACTTATGACAAGGCACAGACATGGATGTGATTGGTTCGCACTTAAAAGGAATTCTGCAACATAAAACAAACTTTTTTTCCGTCTAGGCACTGATAGTGGAGTAAAAGTTTTATGGTCCCTGAATTACTGTTGGTGTGTGTGTGTGTGTGTGTGTGTGTGTAGGGGGGGGAGGGTGTCAGGCTCGCAAGCTCGCTATTACATCATGTATTATTGTCAGCCATTAAAAGTTATCATATCTACAGGATTACTTGGTTTCTCTTGCTGGGAACAATCACATTTTGCTCTGCTGGCCAACGCGGTACCAAACCTTTGTTTTCATTACACATAAACAAAAACACCTCTAAGACATGTTTTTGCCTTTATGCTTTATTCTGATTGCTAAATAAGTCAGGAAATTATTAACTAAAACCATAACGACCAGATATTGCTAACTTTAGTTTTTACACTTTATGAATAATGGCCACAGGCTGATGTATGAAGCTGGCATAGCCGATTCTAATATTTGTCAGTCAATCATGAAATCAGTTTTGTACATCAGTGTCACATATTTGAAATGTTCTTTAATTTAACCGTTTTAATGTGGCAAGTACAGGCAACCTATCAATGTTTCACCCACGAATAAAATTGCAAATTACATTTCAGTTGACACTAGTAATACTTCTGGAAAAGTTACAGCACTTAAAGGTGAAATGACATATACTACTATTTCTAGTCAAAAGCAAGTGACTGTGTAATACCCATATGGCTAAATTTATGTATTAATATGTTTGCAGATATAGGATATCTTTGCTCTGACATTATAAATCCCAATTACTAATTGAGATGAACTAAAAGAGACAGTGCACACCTATAAATATGACTAATTGTAACAGACACATCTCACTACTACATTGAGTAGGTAAATATGTTCAGTCCAAAATCTGCTGCATAGCTTGGCCAATGATAATGTCCTTCATTGATTTAAAAAGGGCACCACTCAGCACTTCACACTCTTGTGTTTCCACCTTTTACTCTCTTAGGGCTCCTTCACACAGGAGCTGCGGCTTTCAGACAGCTATGTCATGGCCGCAACGCGGGCAAAAATCGAGTGAACGAGGGGCAGCCATGACCAAGTCACGGCTCCATCCCCTATTTTAACTTCCGTTCAGACGACCAAGCCTGCAGCGTATATACACCGTAGCCCAGGATACCATCAGGCAGGGTGAGAGAGTTTAGCGCTGCTAAGCACCCCCCCACCCCACCCTCACCTTCCGTCCTCCTCTCCTCCCCTTGCTTTGCTATTGGCAAAGGGAGGAGGGCACGGATCGGGAGCTAGTGTGCTAATCTCCTGCCCCCTCCCATTGCCGACAGCCAGCAAGGGGCAGAGAGGGAAATGGGAGTGGGAGGGAGTTTAGCAGAGCTGCTGCTAAACTCCCTCCCACCTCCCTTTTCCAGCAGCTGTCATAGGCTCCCATAGGAGTCTATGGGACCAGCCAGCTAATTCCGGTCGAAAGATAGGTCCAGACCTAACTTTTCCGGCCACACTAAATCCAGATAATGAGCAGCATATGGGGTGCAGAGAAGTGATGCTTGCGAATACTTCACATAGCTAAAAAAAGCCTTCTTTTTTGTAGTCCACAGTATACAAGCAACGTTTCAACTGCCATTGCAGTCTTTGTCAAGCATTTGCACTGTGTGTGCATCTTTTCTGGCTGGCCATTTTTACACATCAGAAAATTGCCCATCTGAACTGATGCATTGAAATCCAATGCATCAGATAGTCATGATTTTTGACCAGTGTTTTATTGCGGCATAACTGCCACGATAAAATGTTTGTGTGAATAAAGCCTTAAGGTGCCCATACACCCCTAACAGCTGTCGACTAAATGCTTCTACAGATGCAGGAACTCACCGCAGAAGCTAAGATATCTGCAGTATAAGTAGCACCAAGATATAATGCTAGAGCAAGGGCTCATGCAAATGAGGATGCTCCATTCTCATGGTGCGAGTGACCCCACTCATTCTGGTTGTCATTTGTTGCATAATTATTATCCAGCGCCATCACTTGACAGTGACTGCCATTCATTGACTTTCTAGGTGACATGCCATCCACATTAAGACAAGCACAGACCGGTGGTTGGATGCTGATATCATATGATATGTTGTGGTATGAGAGGACAAGCTATAATACGATGATGACAAGAAGCATTGGGGAATCTGGGATACCTGTCATCAGTGCTGCAGGAATGGAAATAAGACAAATGATAGGTAGCATGTAAGGCCTCGTTCAGACCAACGTAATTTTTGCACAGCTGGCAGCCACACAAAACGTGCTTCTATTAGGAACCAATACGTTCCTATAGAAGTGTTCATGCGAAATGGCGCGCACCTAGCAAAGTTAGGACAAGTGAGTGCAAACTCACATGTTGGCTCCAAGGTGCACAAAAAATAGAACATATCCTATCTTTGGTGTGAGCTGCGCAGGAGTTTCCATTGACTCCTATGGGAGCCTTGAAAGCATCCAACTCGTACCTCTCATCATGTGAACCGGCGACTCCAGTAGCGTGAAGCAGCCCGTTTATGTGATTTTTCCACACGTGAGACACGAACATTTTGAGCAGCTATTGGTGCATGAAAATTATGTTCGTCTGTATTGCAATGAGCTGGAAATCCCTGTACTGTTTTTCATTGTTAAAATGAGGTTAGAAATATGGTAAGTCACATAATGGCAAAAATATACAGAGTTATCCACCCTTTCCTTCGGACAAATTTGATTAAAATTTCCAGCTTTGGGACAAAATTTTGTCCAGCGACAAGATGGTAACATTTCTGGGCCTCCACTTTTATCTGTCCAAAATTATTCTCACCACCTAATGCACACTGTGCACTGCACTCTGATTGGCCATTGCTGATCATGTGAGCAGCGCTGTACAATCATAGAGCAGATATAGTGCATGGTAGTCTAACACTACCAAAGCAGGACCTAGAATCGATGGATTGGAAGGGCAGGAAAGAAGAGTAACTGCAGGCAATTTACACCCCAACACCTCCGGGCCTGGGATAGAATTTTGTCCCCAAAGTGGAGCTCAATTTCTTACTAAGCAAATTCCCTACAATATCACAACATGAGTTCTCATTATTGATATCAATATATCAAACAATATGTCCTTGTATTTGCTTTTGAAGTTAAAGGGGTTGTCCCGCGCCGAAACGGGTTTTTTTTTTATTCAATAGGCCCCCCGTTCGGCGCGAGACAAACCCGATGCATGGGTTAAAAAAAAAAAACGTTTAGTACTTACCCGAATCCCTGCGCTGCGGCGACTTCTTCCTTACCTTAGCAAGATGGCCGCCGGGATCTTCACCCACGATGCACCGCGGGTCTTCTCCCATGGTGCACCGTGGGCTCTGTGCGGTCCATTGCCGATTCCAGCCTCCTGATTGGTTGGAATCGGCACACGTGACGGGGCGGAGCTACGAGGACCAGCTCTCCGGCATGAGCGGCCCCATTCACCAGGGAGAAGACCGGACTGCGCAAGCGCGTCTAATCGGGCGATTAGACGCTGAAATTAGACGGCACCATGGCGACGGGGACGCTAGCAACGGAACAGGTAAGTGAATAACTTCTGTATGGCTCATATTTAATGCACGATGTATATTACAAAGTGCATTAATATGGCCATACAGAAGTGCTGAACCCCACTTGCTTTCGCGGGACAACCCCTTTAAGAGAAGTTGGGGGGCCCGAAGATAAAATTTTACTCCCGGGCTCTTTAGCTACGCCCCTGTTCTATGCTGTACCTCTTCTAGTAAAGACGTACATTTCTTCAAATTGCACTATGTCAGTGCATTGTATTTGGAAATTTGAGGCGCGGACATTTTTGTAATTTTAATTATTTTAATTTGTCTATATAAAAACTTCAAAGTTATGCAAATTGTCACTTATAATCTATACCACTGGTTTATAATATTTGATTTACTAGTTTTGTAAGTTTTTTATTGTCTAGGCAGTTTACATTCACATGTGACTAAGCATTGCCATTAAAGCCTTTTAATCACATCAAAGACTTAAATCATAACAAGATTAGTAAATTAGAAAAAACCTGACACTTCAAACATGGAATTGCAAATACAATTATGAGATAACATAGAAAATGGCTGTGGCTTTTTATTGCACTTAGCTATGCATTATTTTACTCTGTATACTCTGCTAGAGTATTAAAAAAATGAATAATTAATTGCCACATCATCTTAGGGGCACAGCCATTTTATGCACACAACTGTACCTAATTAACATTTTACATATGTTACAGTATGTATTTAAGGGATATGTATTTTACTGGAAACATTTGGTAATGGAAATAAGTGATGCAATGTAATAGGGAAGCAGCGGACAAAAAAAATGGAAGCACCTTATTGCAAATATTGGTAACTTTAATAAATAACAGTTCGTTAAATAATGTTATTAACAGGATCGCTAGCTTTAAAAGCTTGAGCTTTTAGGCTGCATTCACACGAACGTATATCGGCTCGGTTTTCACGCCGAGCCGATATACGTTGTCCTCGTGTGCAGGGGGGGGGGGGGGGATGGAAGAGCCAGGAGCAGGAACTGAGCTCCTGTTGCCTCACTGCCTCCTCTCTGCCCCTCTGCACTATTTGCAATGGGGAGAGGCGGGCTGGGGCGGGGCTAGTTCTCGGAACTTAGCCCCGCCCCTGGCCCGCCTCTCCCCATTGCAAATAGTGCAGAGGGGCAGAGAGGGGGCGGGAGCTCAGTTCCTGCTCCTGGCTCTTCCATCCCCCCCCCCTGCACACGAGGACAACGTATATCGGCTCGGCGTGAAAACCAAGCCGATATACGTTCGTCTGAATGCAGCCTTAAACAAAAAAAAAAAAAAAAATTATTTAAGGGTTTTCATTTTTTTCAAAACAGGTCCCTCTAAGGGGACAGCACAATCAACAACACTTGAAAACAACTTAAGGGCGCGGTCACACGAGCGTAGGCGTATTTACGTTCGAACGTGCGCAGTCAATCTCCGGAAAGAACGTTTTTCGGCGATCATGACCAGAGCTAGAAAACGTATTATCGTTTTTCCTACTTTGCAAACTATCTTTTCGGCCATCGAATATGTGTTGGCGCGTATTTCGTTCGCTTATGTTCCGTTTTTTTTCGGGTTGCTGTTTTTACGCGCCATAAAATCGCCCATGTGAACGAATACATTGCAAACCAACGCCTTAGATGGTCACGTTTATACGATTGGGCGCAAAAATGCGCCGTTTATGCGCTCGTGTGACCGAACCCTGAAGAATGCCGGCCATGATATGGTATTCCCCATTCCCTGAGCAAAAAGAAGGCATTCTTGTGTAGACGAGCCACTCTAGTCCATGGCTAAAACATTTGGTTACAATATAGCTCTACATCTCAGGGAGTGGGGCATACTTACAAAAATTGCATATATGCTCAATATCATTGAGGGAACCACTTGTTGGCATATAAAACAATTAATACCTAAACACAGAAATAGAAATCAAATCCTGTCTCATAAATAAACTGCATGTATTGAACAAATCTAGAATTAAGAGAGAAAGGGAAGAGGGGGATAAAATAAAAATTTTAAAAAGGGGGGATCTGGGTCAGTAAGACTCCGGTGTGCCACACTCAATACTCGGGGGCATCTCTGGTGCAATTATATTTGGCTATTTGTAACCTTCCATCTTGTATTCAAACAGCCATGAATGTTCAGTGTATAAATTATAGGGATTGTATAACTGAGTTTTGTAGACTTGCTGGAACCATGTTAATATCTGGACATAGTGTCACCATTGTCTTGTAATTCTACCACCATTATCTGTAGAGTTTTGTGATTCTATTGTCTAGTTAGTCATGCAAATCTATTAGCATTGTCCTAAGACTGAACTGGGGCCCTTTGTATATTTGGAGCTTAGTGTTGTCATTGTTTTAAGAATCAGTTTTGTTTCTCTAATCCGGTTAATGGTCACTTCCGATTGTGACCTTTTCGGACAAGCAACTCTATGCATTGATATTTGTGATGCAAATATTCAAGCAACAGATCATATTAAGTATAAAAGACAGCAAAGGGTTTTGGAGAGTTAGAAGCATTTTGGATCTGTGATGGGGATGCCTTCTCACAGTGTAATTCCTAAGGCCTCATGTCCACGGGGAAAATCAGGCCCGCTACGGATTCTACATGTAGAATCTGCAGCGGGTCCCTCCTGCCCCGTGGACATGAGCGCTGAAAATAGGAATTTAAAAGAATTTACCCATCCCGAGCGGGCGGGGAAGTCTTCTCTTCCTCACGGCCGAATCTTCTTTTTCGGCCGGCGGATGAACTCGTCACGGCTGCGGCACGTCGCCGACACGTCGCCGACGTGCCGCGCGCATGCGCCGGGCACATCCGCCGAGCCGAAGCAAGGGAGATGCGGCCGTGAGGAAGAGAAGACCTTCCCGGTCCGCTCCGGATGGGTAAATTCTTTTAAATTCCTATTTTAGGTCTCCCGTGGATCCGGACGGCTTCCATAGGCTTCAATAGAAGCCCGCGGGAGCCGTCCCCGCGGGAGACCCGCATAAAAATGGAGCATGGTCCAGATTTTTTCATGCTCCATTTTTTTTTAAATCACTTTTATTGACCATCCGCGGGTATTTATCTACCCGCGGGTGGTCAATGCATCCCTATGGGGTGCGGATCCGCGCGCGGGAGAAGAGTTAAAATCCGCTGCGGATTTTAATTCTTCTTTTGCCCGTGGACATGAGGCCTAAGAGGCCACCTGTTCTCTGACTTTTTACTGTTGCTTCTCCGGTTGATGCATAAAGCAGATGAAGTATTCCTAAGGCTCTTGGTGATGTGAGTATTGATGTAAACATTGTTTATGAATTGTTTACAAAATGTATATGCAATATCCCCTATTTTTATGTAACTTTGTTTTATTTTGATCATTTATTCATTTGTATTAATAAATTATGTTGTATCAACCCACTTGTCCTTCTTAAAAGTAGTTGTTGTTTTCAAGCTGGCAAAACGGGCTTCTCTGTTGTTCTTCTCTTAAAACCTCTCTTATTTGTCCCAGCTGACACCCTATGTGGATCCCAAGGTTTCTTGATATTCGTGTGTGTGTTGAAAGCTAAACCAAGGGGCACAGGTATGGTGCCAGGAGTCATATTTATCATACAGGAGTCTACCTACTGGATTTCCTTTACTTTGTGGGTCCAGTGGGCCAGGAAGGGTGGTGAAGGGGACTTCCAAAGGGCTGGGATACATGAGCAGGCTGCATTAACCAGGTGTTTGAGTATAGATTAACAATAAAGGCATGCAGGAAGATCCAAGTGATGTAGTAGAAATAGGCCTGGAGACATAGGAATCTGCAAGTGCAAAATTCCACATTGAACAGCCTTCAAAAACCCACATATCTGGGGGCAGTCCCAAAAACCATGGACGATAGTGCCCACATTGCCATATTGGGGTGAGGAAGGGTATAATTTGTGCTGTCTAGAGGGCACAATGTATCCCCATGAAAAAATTTTGAAGCCCGTCTCCTAATATCTGCTATAAATTGAGGAGCTATGCACAAACTCAAATATCCTATCTGCCTGGGCCCGGGAGAACGACACACCAAGCTTCTGCTACCATTTGATCAAGGGGGGGGGGGGGGGATTTGAAGCCCCTTGGCTGCAAGAGCAAGAGAGAATACAGTGCTGACAGAGAGTGATGGATGGGGTTGGTCCCCAAGCAGGCCTTTTCAAATGTTGTGAGTGGTTTACAGAAGTCTCTTGCTGGTGGAAGGGAACTCAAGAAGTGCGCCAAGCCGCCAACTGTATAGTCCTCCAAAAGCCCAGGGGGACAGGGTCCAGAACAGTCTGCAAAATGCATAAGCTTTTAAAAATTAGCTGTATAGAAAATGCAATGATGTATTGTTTCTCTGAATGACTGTCATCATCCTAGCTTAGTATATAGAGTGTAAAATAATTGGGCTGCTTATACATTTTATATAGCTGTTGGTTGAAAATTCATTCAGCAGACAACTATCTCACCCTATACCTCCATATACATGCATTCTTCGTTTGGCCAAGCGCGCCTGTGTTTTGAATGCTGGGAGGGGAGAAAATTACTGCCACACATGTCTGGCAGTGGCTTATCTCCCAAGAATAATAGGATCAGGTAGTTAAAATGCAACTTACCAATCCGTCTCATCCCTGATATCTGCTATCAAGGAAGCCTTCATACATATTAGATGAATGGTCAGTCTTGCTGAAATCAATCGGTTTAGTCCATCTAGATCCCTTAGGGAAGACAACCCACAATTGCAGCAAAAAGTAGTTTTCTGAGTGTCTGGTCTTCTCAAAGAAGATGCTCATTATGCACATTAGATACGAAAACTGAAAATGAATCACTAAAATATCTGCTCTAATTATTGGTTAGTTTTAGATGATGTTTGGAAAGCTTTCGCTGCTCAGTATCATTCTGCAAAACTGAATCAATTTGCAGACTACAGACTGCTATAAATGGAGTTTCCCTGGTGGTTAACAATTTTGAGTAGGCTCCCATAGCTAAAGAGTATTATCACACGTATAATATTGTATTAGAGAATAGCAATTTAAGAAACTTGATATCCCTTTCAGGAAATTAGGAACCTAATGTATCTTTACAGAATTTAAAATGTTTAAACAAAAAGCGTACTCAGACTTACAAGTGACTTTTCAGAAAAAGCTGTCTTGTGTGTAGATGAGGAATATTACAATTTCTAGCCATTATATCCCTTGCAAGTTCCGGTTCGGTTCAAAGTAATTTGGACCCAACCAAACTTTTTGCCAATGTTTATTGGACCAGCAGCACCAAACTTTTCAAAAGTTTGTTCAACTCTACTCAAGAATGTTAGAAGTAGAGATGTAGATGCATAACCAAATATGGAAAATAGAAAATAGTTTAGGGAAGAGATGCATAATGAACTACTCTAGACTAACACAGGGACTAGGTGAGGGTTAAGATATGAAGTGAAGAAAGGGACAGAAAAATAAATATTTTATAACAACATTAAAAGTGGGAAAGATTATACATTTCACTCATTTAACAATTGGTTAATAAAATGAAATGCACTAAAATTTGGATTTGTTCAAAATGCCATTTATCTGATTATTACATTGTTTATATTCTGAAACATAAAGCCAATTGCCACTCACAAATCACAGAAACAGCCAACTTCTAATAGTTCCTATAGAGGATATGTATCACACAGTGGTATTAACCAAACATGAAAGATATTTTGGAATATAATGACATTTAAAGTTATTGAAAAATTGTTTGCCTTAATAAATTCTTTATGCAAACCTTTTTAAATGACTTAATACTTCTATTGATCATGACCTTGGCATTCAAAGTCTAATTATAATAAAAATATCCCTTTTCCTCTTGTGTATAAGAAAATCATTACCTGAAATTAATCAGAGCTACAGCTTTGTTAATTACAAATTGGTTATTCATATCTGCTAGATGGGAGTACTCTATTAAAAATTATTTACCTTTATCATATTAAAGGACACTAATCATATTTTTCAGAGACGTTCAAATATTGTATGCTGTGTTTTCACCCAATGATTGTCAGTAATATTACCCCTTTAATTAAGAAACTCTAAATAATTAACATCTGCTATAATTCACTTGCTGCATAAAACTATGTGTACAGGCTTAATCACCCCAGCTAGCGATCAAATATGAGTCATTTAATGCTGTACAGAGAACTGCAGAAAGCAAATATGACAAAGAGAAAAACATGTTTGTTAAGAATTACATGTTTTTTTAATGCAATATTTAAAAAAATAAAATAAGATAGTGACGAGAATAGGCAAAGGCAAATGGTGGCACAATATGTAGAGTTGCCAGACAAAGTAAGTGAACCATTTGGAATTATCTGGATTATTGATGCACTGTACACCCAGATCTTTAGCAATGCTTTTGTATCCTTTTCCCGTTTCCTATGAAAGTTGTTCACAGCAAATTACGGCTTACACTGACTAGAAAATACTTCCTTCTGAGGCCTTAGTTAGACGGGCGTTTTTAGCGCGCTTTGCGGATCGCATGACTAATGCGCATCTGCAAATCGCGTGACCGGTGCCCGAAAATCTGCTCCTAGCCGCGTTTCATTAGAAACGGGCCAGAGCTGTGCAGCGGATTGCATTCAATGGAGCCGGCAATACAGCCGGCTCCATTGAAAGCAATGCGCTGCGGGCGAGTGTGGGATGAATTGTCGGGAAGGGCTTAAATATATAAGCCCTTCCCTGCAATTCATCCAGAAAAGTGTTAAAATAAAAAAAATATATATACTTACCTTGTCCCGGCAGCCGGAGTTCAGCGCGGCCGGCCTGCAGTGGGTGTGAAGGGGGTGTGAGTCAGACCTGCCCCCTGATTGGCTCAGCCTGAGCCAATCAGAGGCAGGTCTCACTCACACCGATTCATAAATTCATGAATTCAATGATTTGTCTTCTATATGTTCTCAATGGGGTCGGCGCTGCTGCCGCCGGCCCCATTGAGCGCATATAGAGAAGAGAACAGGAATCGCAGATCGCAGATAGGTGCGATCTGCGATTTCTACTGTATAATTTATCGGACGAGCGCATAAAAAGCGCTCATGTGTCCGAAACCATTGCAAAGCAATGGTTTTAAAAAATCGCCGGACGCATGCGCAAATCGCGCAAAAAAACGCCCGTCTGACTAAGGCCTGACTGAGTTGCAGCAGGACAAGCTTCTCTCCTACATGGTCTTGTAGCGTTATGCAAAATTTTGGTAGGACACAGTCCGAGAGCCAAGCAGGAACCCTCGCTGTGTAGAATCTTGTAGTCTTCATGCTTAGCATAGGATCCTAGAAGAGGGTGTCCATCTCCTTCCAGTTCTTTGCATACATTTATAGGATCTGCAGGATGAGACTCTGTCCAGCTGGAATACTGTGATTAGGAGCAATTTTCTATACACACAATGGCCAATGGATAATAGGAACTTGACTATACGTACAGCAGTATATTTTTCCCTTTATAACCAGCTGCACGCTTCAAAAAATGTCGAAACAATTGTGTATTGTCAGAGGTGTAACTATAGACCCCTGTGTTTCAATGAATAATTTGTAATATGGCCCCCAATTTACCCTGTGCCGTTTTATCATGGTGTTTTACTATATCCTGTGCTGTATAATGGGGGCTTACTTCACCGCTCTGTTGACTTGCAGCCATCCGATCCTGGGTTCGAAACTAACCAAGAGCAACATCTGCATGGCATTCGTATGGGTTTCCTCCCCTACTTCTTAAGCCTACTGAAAGGTTAATTGATGCTGGTGTAGGTGACTATGAGGAAAAAGCTAGACATTTAAGAAAAGAAAATTATGTGTATGATGACAACCTCTGTACAATGCTGCCGAATAGTAGTATTAAATGTTGTAAAGGCAAATTTAGGCCAACACAGGCACCAGGACCCAGATACAATTGCTTCCTTTGCACCCCCACCCCCCCCTAGCTACTTGCCTTTTTTGACATTGTATATTGGTGTTAATATATTGAATTTTGAAAATTAGAAATGACCACATCCCTCCAATGATTTTGAAATACTTTAAACAAGGCAAAGAAACAGAAATTGGATTACTTATTTTTGAATCTAGGAAAAGTCTTTCTATTTTTAATGAGATTGTCTGTTCCCAAAACTATTTTTACATATTTGAGATAAGGAATCTACACTTTGCAGTATATGAAATAAGTACAAATGAAAAATGACATTTAATTTCGGGCACTCTACTGTAATTTTTGTCCGTGCAGTTGGCACCTTGTTTTAATTTTTGTATTACGGAACTGTAAAGTTACAATTACCTTCCGAGTAAAATAATGAAATAAAAGTATTTCCAATTGTATTTTACTTTGTTGTTTCTTTGTTCTTCTTTGTCCTCCAACCTTATGACATCACAGCAGGAAGAAAAATGTAACAGCCTAATAGGGAATATAGGTTAAATCTGAAAAATCAGATCAAGAAAACATGACAGACCTGAAAGAGTTCCTTGCTCACCCCAACCTTTCAACTGAGTCGTCAGAACATTTAAGCTATTGTGAGTTTGTAAATCTTAACCCATTTACCATTATAAAAGATAAGATGAGACAGAACTTAGAACTTTGCTTTGATCAGTGACATGCTTAATTGTGTCCTGAGGGTCATTTGGGAATCAAAGGATTGGACAGAACATAGCTTATAGTTAAAAACCATTATGACCTTACGTGAGTGTTATTAACTACTTTGGAAACTTTTGAATGATAACATGTACAAAATCAATAAATCTATATGTGATCTTTCAGTCTTTTGGAACACTGATTTTGTGCACAACAAATTGATAAAAAATGCAGCAACTTGGCAAAAAAATGTTTTAAAAAATGAAAAGATAATTTTAAGACATGTGTTTTTAACACGTGCATCTAAAGAAGACATGAGATGTCGCACTAAATTGAAAAGCTTTTTACTTTCATGCACGGAACTTGTAATAATTGTGTCCTTATTGGATGACCGTACACAAAGTGAAACCGTGGACAATACAACATATTAAACGGTAACTGGAAATCTGACCCTAACCTACTGACATGAGGAGATTCTACCTAAATGTGGAGCGCTCACCCTGATGAGAGAGATCCCACATCAGAAACCTAGGGCAACCCTGACTTTCTTTACAGGAAAGTTAGATGTTAGACAAGCAATAAAACCACCAAAATACACAAGATAAGATGTAACAAAATCCCAGATAAAGTTAGCCACCAGGCAAACGTATCTGAAATCAAACACAGGACTGGACTGTGAGCCACCGACTTGAGCAGAAATAGCTTCAGATTGAGAGTATATGTGGCGTCCTCCGTGGAGAGAAGCAAGAATAAATTTGTACAGAATAAATCTGATTGGCTGGCTGGGGCATACACCTGCTAACCATTCAATCTCACCATGTAATAGCAGAGAAGTTTCCAGATTGGTATCCAACGCTGAAATGAAAATTAGCATCCACCAATGAAGGATCACATAGGCTGAGGCTGACACTCATGATTTCACCCTGATCCCAATCCTCCAACAGGGCCAGCGAGCTGTGAAAGAACCTATATGTATAATGGGCTTCTTTAGTCCATTCAAGCTATTTACCCGTAAATGTAATTGATATGGTTATTAAAATGGTTTTCTGAGATCATAAAAAATTTGTTCAAGTGGATTAAATGGCAAAAAATACCAAAAGAACAGATATTTGCCAGTTAAATTCCCTACTGTTCTAGCTTCAGTTGTCTGTACTGTACTTTATTTACTTGGTTGCACTGATGACATCTACCTGGCCACTTCAGTAATCTGAAATCTTGTGCTATATAGTGCTGAGGCCAGTGATTGGTTGCAGTTGTTACGTGGGTAAATGGACACATAGTCTTTTGTTATCTTATCAATATCAGTTTGGACCTCAAATGTGTTTATTTGTATCTCCATCCTAATAAAGAAGTTCTATATTTACAGTACGTGCCTATGGTGTGTGCCACTTCATCACCTGTGTCTTCTATGGTATCTATATTGACATCTCAGACAAGCTTCTTGTGTCTTGGTGGGCCATCTCAGCTTAGCAAGCAACAACCACAGTGTGAGAAGTAAGTTCCGGGCTGTGTTGTACATAGCCAAATCAAGAAAGTAGCTCGACTCTCCACTAATAGATCTCCTTAAGACTGCCTGTCCACGGCCGGGAAGGAATATCACTAGCGATATACCACCATGGGGGAGGAGTGGGGAGTACTACAAGGTCTCCGCGATGAGCCTAGCTAAATGATAGGCTTACTTTGAAAAATCGTGGCAAATCGTGGCATGCCGCAATTTGAATCATGCAAGCAGAGAATTCTTATGACTCTCCACTCATGGATGTCGGGCTGTGCTTTCCATAGTTCCCCTATGGAAATCATGTCATGCGAGCTACGCGTGCGATTTATCTCTGCGGATCTCGCAATGACACCTCACTCATGGACAGCCAGCCTAAAAGTGTTGCAGCAGCTCTTTACATGTAGTGCCAATCTTTCATTTTTGTCTTGCTAACTCTCAGATAAACAAATCTTTAAAAAATAGATTCTCTATTTGGTTTTCCAAAGCGCAAATAACTCAGTCCCAATGTATGATGAATTCTACTATCTCTACTGTCAAACCCTGTACCTCACAGGAATTTTGCTTCTGCCTTTCTCTGAATCAACAGATTATGTTGATTTAGGCCTCAAGGACATTGGAGGACCATGTACACTGAGGTTGTACAGAGAAATGTTGTATGGTTCTCTGTACTGTGCTATTTTCTATTCTCTGGGAAATACCTCAATAATATGGTGTCCTTGCATTATGATTTTTTTGTAAGATTCAACAGAAAGGAACCTCTAAAATCAAAGTGCCATGGATTGTCAGTGTGTGCTCTCTGTCATAATGGTGCTAGGCACCGACAGTAGCACTTCTCTACAGGTGTTAGGTTTATTTAATTGGTTACTGGTTGGATTAGCCCAGCCAGCCAATCACCAGTTCTCTATGCACATTTATTCAGACCACTCCTCTCAGAGGGCGCCGGTTATTCTCCTGTTGAGTTTAAGCATGCACGCTGGTCAGATCTCTGTCTGTCTGTTTCCAGTCTGATTTATGCTTGAATCTTGTCTGGATCCTGTCTAAACCCAATTAGTTATCATGTCAAACTCCTGTCTGAACACAGTCAGATGTCCTGTATGACTCCTGATCCTGTCTGAGGATATTCTGTCTGAAGGTGTTTCTGGTCTTATCAAAGGTACATTGATCTGTCCTGCACCTCTATTAAGATAAGTATTTCTGTAGTGTTAATTAAATGCTGAAATGTTGTAACATTATGTTTCCTGTTCTGTGCGTATTCTATAATGTGTCATCGTTGCCACTGTTCTGTGTTTTCATCTAGGGAGAATTAGGGTGACCACAAGTTCCTGATGTGGGGCCTGCCCTCAATCGAGTGATCACTCCTCTTATAGGTAGGGTTTTTCATACTTGACAGTTTAGGGTTAGTTTACCTTTGCTTTCTGTATTTATGTTTCCTTATATGTCATTTTGTGTTCTCTGTAACTGCTCTAACAAAAAGTGTATTTTTTTGTTTAGCTGCATCTGTCATGTTTGTATTATTTTGTATATCCCCCATTTTAGGCCATTATAATTACACCCATGTAGGCCATATAGGACAAGACCTGAACAGACATAACAGGTCCTTTAGGACTTTTAATTTAGACACATGTGGGCCACATAATGATAAGCCCTGCATGGATGTAACACAGAAGCATATGAGGGTACAGTAGGGCCCTATAGAAGATATAGGAAATAAAGAGTGAGGGCTTATACTTCCCTTTCTTGCTGGCTTTGGCTCAAAATTACATGAAAATCTGCCAAAAAAAGACCTGTCTGTGTATTTGTAAAATAGCCCTAAAGATGCTATATTACAACTAAGGCCACTTTCACACGTGTTCACAAAAATGTGTTTGAAGTTGTGGCATTTTACAGCATGTTTCAGCATTTGACAGCTTTCTTAACACACCCCATCATTGTGATTAGTGATGAAGTGCGTTGAAAAGTGCTAAAACGTGCATTCGAGCACAGATCTGTAAAGCCCCATTGAAATCAAGGGGGGCATTGTACCGCGATTAGCACAGCATTTGAAACCTTCGCTAATCATGGTAAAAATGGGCTGTGTCAGAGCGGCCCAAAACTCAAGGTTGTATGGAACTGCAATATGTCATTTTGCATAAGATTTTAATTTCATGCTATACTTTCATGGTAGACCCTTGTGTAGCTATGGTAATTAGAGATGAGCGAACCTACTCAGACACGCCCCTTTTTCGCCCGAGCGCCGCGATTTTCGAGTACTTCTGTACTTGGGTGAAAAGATTCGGGGGGCGTCGTAGGTGAGTGGGGGGTTGCAGCGGGGAGTGGGGGGGGGGATAGGGAGAGAGAGCTCCCCCCTGTTCCCCGCTGCTACCCCCGCGCCTCCCCCGCCCCCCGGCGCCCCCCGAATCTTTTCACCCAAGTACGGAAGTACTTGAAAATCGCGGTGCTCGATCGAGTAATTACTCAAAATGAGTAGGTTCGCTCATCTCTAATGGTAATGTTTCTACAGCTCACATTTTATTTCTTTGGATGTATGCACTTGTTCCTTTGCTTTTCAGAAGGACAAAATTATCTTGAAAGCAAAATAAATTGCACTAAAATATAGATCAGAGTAAATTCTTATAATGCAGTTTCCCAAACTAAATCTGCCTTATTCAATTAAATTCATTTTTAAGAATTACATTTTACTTTTACTAACAAACAGATTCTAAAATGCCATATAAAATACATTTCAAAAGTTCTTGCCAGATGCCACTTAACTAGCATTTATATCTAATCTGAATAATACGAAAAATAAATAATACAAACATGTGTTCAGTGATGTTCACTGTGGATTAAATATTTATGGTCAGTGATTTTTAGAAATCTCAGCCTTCACTATGTCCATGCATTTTACCCTTTAGTACGTGCAGTCAGTTGACACAGTTAATAACCAGTGGCCCATGACGGAAATTGATTGTGCAATCAAAAAGGCAAAAATCCAGTACAAATATCTAAACTATTTGTGACATATTTGATTTCCACTCAGATATGACTGACAGATTTGCAAAATGCGGACAGTTTGAATATGTATATGAATTTAGTGGATATTTATACGCTCTGTGTGTATAGTGCTAGGATTATATTTGGTAGTGCAATAAAAATAGAACTCCATGCTATGTGCATAGAGTATATAATAACAGTAATATTCATATTTACTATTAATAGTATTATTGGCACTATTATCTCACCAACGGTCAAAATTAGATGTTAAAAACTCTTCTGAAAGTGTCACTTTTTATTGTAGATTTTGAATTTATGTCTTATATAAATATAGTTGACACAGAACTAAGTTGCTTTAATTGCATTTTCAACCCGTTTGTGACATAAGTAGAGATGAGTGAGCGTACCCGCTAAGGCAAACTACTCGAGCGAGTAGTGCCTTATGCGAGTACCTGCCCGCTCGTCTCAATAGATTCGGGTGCCTGCAGGGGGCGGGGAGTGGCGAGGAATGGAGGGGGAGATCTCTCTCTCACTCTCCCCCCCCCCCCCCCCCCGCTCCCCCCTGCTGACTCCCGCAACTCACCGCTCTTTCCCCCGACGGCACCCGAATCTTTTGAGACGAGCGGGCAGGTACTTGCATAAAGCATTACTCACTCAAGTAGTTTGCCTTAGTGAGTACGCTTGCTCATCTCTAGACATACTAGACATCTAATTTTAGCCTTAAGAGCAAGTAAATTGTGTTCCCTTTTGTGTTCCAATGGTCATAGCTTTTTACATTTTTTTTGGCAATGTAGCTATATAAGACCTTGCATTTTGCAGGATGAGTTCTAGTTTTTGAAGATACAAATTTAGGGCACATTTAATGTTTTAGATAACTTTTGCTTATTTATTTTGCTGGGACAATGAAAGAAAATCAATTTCACTACTGTTTTTTGCTAATTTTTTTTCTGGTATTCGAAAGGTGGTATGAATATTATGTTACCTCTATTCTACAGGCCATTATGATTATGACAACACCAAATTTATAGAGGTTTTATTACGTTTTACCACTTTTGTACAATATAAATATTTTTGATTGACACCATATTTCAAGACCGGAGCATTTTAAATTTCCAATTAAGGGCTCACTCAGACGAGCATTTTTTTCATGCATGTGTAGGTGCCTGGAAAAAAAAAACAACTGCAGAATGCATGTATAAAAAACGTGTGACCGAAGATTGACTCGTTTTTTCATTCGCACTTGTTGTGTGGTCACACGATTGTAAAATTCACCCAAATAATGCTGCCCCCTTAAAAACGAAGAGAGATAATTGCTATTCCCTGCTGTGGCTAAGACAGCTGCAGCAGGAGATTCCCTGAATGTGAAACCCCTTGATGATGTCACTCAAAAGATTTCACATTTTTGTCAATGGGCCGGCGGCAGCAGCACTGGCCCTATTGAAGACATAGGGAGAAGATTGTGCTCCTCTGCCACAGCAGTGACAGCAGCCGCAGGTGATTGCTTCATCCCCGCTGGGAGTCCCCGCATCACTGAACACTGTAATGGGATGAAGGCAAACCCCGCAGGGATTTTTGGGGTGGGGGCTTGAAATATAAGCCCTACCCCAAAAATAAGCCTTAGCTGCTGGAAAAAAGTTAAATAATAATACATTAGCAAGAAGCGATGTCCAGAGCTCTGCTGCATCTTCTCCCCAGGCTGTGATTGGTCAAAGCACTCAGCCAATCATAGGCAGTGCTTTCAGGAGGCGGTAATTTTTCAATCCCTGGCCAGAAGAAAATGAAGAAGAAGAGTACCATGGACCCAAGGAGAAGATGCGCCGGAGCCGGACATCACTTCTAGGTGATGTATTATTATTTTTGTTCCTGAAGCTAGGGCTTATTTAGGAGCTTTGACAGAAGGATTTCCTACTTTCAAAGTTGCATTGATTCGCACAAAAACCACATTTTTGTACGAATCGAAAAACACTGTCCTATTTTTTGCAGGTGCGAATTTAAAATGCTTGCAAAATACGGCTCATTGAAATGCATTGGTTCTAACAGAGCCCATTTTTTAAACGCATTTATTCATGCATGAAATAAATGCTTGTCTGACTGAGCCCTAACAAAGCTATATTTTGTTGGACAACTTGTAGTTGCTATTAGTACCATTTCTAGATATATACAATTTTTGAAATATTTTTTACTCCTTTTTTTGAAAATCGAAATGATTAGAAAATGATAGTTGTGTATGGTGATACCAATTATGTATAGTTCTTTTTGTTCTATTTATTTTTTCAATGGTTAAAGCCTTGTGTAAATGGGAAAATAAATTCTGTAAAATGTTTAGATGCAATGATTTCAGCATATGCAGGGTTAAACAGTGTATATGAGCAAGTCCTCATCACTTCCCACCTTTTCTGGGAAAAAATTCACGTGACAATCAGAGAGCAAATATGCTCTCTGATTAATGGGGTTGATAGCATGATCAAAATGCATGTCCACCTTACCTGTAACAGAGTGAGAGACAGCAGAATCACAGAGCTTCTCTGCTGCCTGCTAGTCCCCCCTTCCCCTCTCCTCCCTCACTTTTCAGTACACTGACTGTAAATTTGTTATTTCCGAACCCAATTCTAACCACTCTGGCTCAGGTTTTGTAAAGTCTAGTGATATGATTTTCATGTTGTTTTAAAGCCATGAATCACAGCTTTAATATTATACTGAAACCATATCAATAGCCCTTACAGAACCTGAGATACAGTCATTTGAATTAGAACAAGCTCTGTTCATCCAAAACGGTAATGTCCTCTTTCTGCAGAATGAACAGAGTTTATTCTAAACTGCTGGGGGTTAAAGCAGCTACTATGAATAAAAAAAAAAAACTTGATTGAGTCCAAGGCAAAATAGCCTTATATTTTTTATCTCATGGCCTTTATTTTTTTTAAGTGACAAGAATTCTAAATGATGCTGATAGTGGGAGTATTACCTACTTGGATTTCAACAAGACATTTCATTTTGAACTGCAGATGTGTCCTTCCTTATTTCTAAACCCAGTATCTTGAGATGCATAGTGGGAGATTTCAAATAAACATTAAAACAAATGTCTATGTCTGACGGATGTCTCATGTATGCCATTTATTAGCCGCGTGTCACTCATAGGCTCTCATGTTATAACATATGCTTTTTACTGAATGTTGTGTTGGACACCTCTGATGGATGCCATCAGTCAGCCATCTGTCACCCATAGACTCTTATGTTAAAAAAATGTATATATTTAACGTATACATTTTATCTACTTGATAAAGCAAGATTGTATTGATTTAGTATCATAACAAATTGTACATCTTAATGCAATTCAAGAAAAATTAAGGGTAGACACACCTGTAAACATTACCAATTTAGCACCTATTGCTAAAAAAGAAAACTGTTTTACAGCAGGCAAGATAGGTATTCTATGTTGTGATTAGAGATGAGTGAGCATACACGCTAAGGACAATTACTCGATCGAGCATTGTTTTTAGCGAGTACCTCCCTGCTCTGAAGAAAAGGTTCGGATACCGGCACGGGTGACAGGTGAGTTGCGGCAGTGAGCAGTGGGGAGCGGGAGGGGAGAGAGGGAGGGAGAGATCACCCCTCCGTTCCTCTAAGGTCTCCCCCGCAGCTCCCCGCCCGCCGCCGGCAGCCAAACCTTTTCTTCCGAGCGGGCAGATACTCGCTAAGGGCAATGCTCGATCGAGTAATTGCCCTTAGCGCATATGCTCGCTCATCTCTAGTTGTGATTGATATAACTTAGCTAATTTTATTTGAGTTCAAAGGTGTCCAAAAAGCCCTTAACAATAAAGACTGTTAGTGCCTGTAAGGCTGGCTTCATATGGGTGTAAACGTATTTAGATGTGCATTTGTGCTATATTTTTGCATACATCTATGCCAATTTTTTTGGGTGCACGTGCCCTGCATATTTGCGCAAACAAAAAAAGCATGCAAGCAAGACTAGAAGTTGTTATAATTGACCCAATCCACTGTAGTCAACCATAAATCAGTCACATGTACAGGCAGGCACCATTCTGATGTGCTTCTTGTTCTTTCTTTACTGAGCTTGAAGACATGTCTTCTGATGAAGATGATGCTCTTTTCCCTTTGTTGCTGTCTCACCAATTTGGAAAGTTACGTGAGATGCTGAAGAACGGGCCTAGAAGGAGAAAGAGAAGGTTCCGGGTTCATCTTCTGGTGCCGCAGTGTGCACATAAGTATTTATATACTCCTTACGATGACTTGGGGTGCCATCCAGAGAAGTTCATTGTCGGTGTATATATCCCGAAGAAAGACTTTTGGTCACACTGAGGTAAGTACATGGTCTGTTTTATGTTCTAATCTCTCTGTTTTAGAAATGTCTTCCACAGTATTGTTGTTTATTGTATTGTGCTCTATAAAAATTAACATTTAGTTGACATTTTTTCTTTTGGTTTCTATGTGCAGGTTCCTGGCCACTGAGAATTTGTATGCTTTGCTGCATTTCAAGTTTCTCATTGAGAAATCTACAATTTATGGCATCATTAGGAAGATCTGTAATGTCCTTTGGCAGCATCTGGTGACTGTGGTGATGCTTCCGCCCTCTCTTGAAGACTGGATGGACATCGCCGAGCAATTTTAGGCTACTGCACAGTTTTCGAACTGCATTGGAGCTCTGAATGGCAAACAAATCTCGGTAATCTCTGCAGCGCTAGAAAGAGAAGATGACATGGCAGCTTTCTTGGTAACATCTCCTTCCCCATTTCGTCCTCTGGAAATTTATCCGATGTCCTAATAGAAGAAAATGCAGATTGTAATCAAAGAGTTGAGGTTGTATTGGCAAAGTTCAAAACAGGTTACAGATATAATTCCATAATGTAATCAAACACAGGTAAGTATCTGTCCCCTTCTAATGAAGCAAACCTGATGGGTGCAAACTATTGGGCAACTTTAGACTTTTGATCTGGTGAATTAAGGAACTTAGTGATTTATCAATTAAGCACACTTTAAAAAAATGACAATATACACAGATTCAGTACAAAGATGCAAACCACTCATGGGGCTATGTCTAGCACCCTTCTGAGAAACAGAAGACTATTGTAGTACTTGCATGGCCAGTGGCACTACTCCATGTTTGCGAAGTGTATTTCCTTCGAAACTGGTCTCTCATATTCTTCTAACTTATCTTCATATCTTTCACTATTTGGCAAGTCTTTAAAGACAGTCTGGCCCACCTCCTGCCAGCAGGTGCCTTTCAAATGGGGATCTTTGTAGTCCTCATGGGTTGTATCCCACAAGCAAGGCTTCTGCTCCAACATGGCTATGAGCATCTCCATGTCCCCTCCTATATGGCATAGTTGACCCCTCTGAACATTTACTAGCTCTCAAAATGTCTGCCAAGCTATTTCCTGTTTGCTTTATAGCATACAGACAGTTTCCTGCACAAATACATAGCGTATACGTATGTCCTTGTGTATTGCATGCACATTTTCACATTCCCATTGACTTCTATGGGGACCTTTTGTGCACAAATACATAGTAAATAGAGCATGCTGCATTTTTTTTTTGTGCGACCAAAATGCTTGCACACAATATGAACAGGTGACCAAACCCATTAAAATCAAGCAAGTAGGGCCACATAGGAAATGACTCACTTGGTGCGATCAGCTTACCCTAGCTGGGCAGACTGTTACACCTCAGTTCGGGTTGACCTTGAAAATATATTAGATCCATCAAGTAGGAAACTCTCATCTTCTCAGGACATCCACCAGGGAAGAGCATCTGCAGGAACTCCAAAAGGTGTAGGACACCTCGGTCACATATGGGTAGAAACCAGACAGAGAAAAAAGTTCCAGAGCTCCGGAGTTTAAAGATATTAAAAGCAATATAGGATAAAATAATAAAATCAAATAAAATTCCACTTGCTTTGGTCCAGAACAGACAACCACCCTAAAATCCATGTGCGACTTAAGCCAACTGTCGGCGTGGAGTAAAATCCAAAGCCACAATTCTAGATTCAACCTTCTTTATCAAGCATGCTTGATAATAACAGGGTGCATGCGCGAAGGTCCAGTAACTCGGACCAGGGCTGACATTGTGACATCATCCTAGCTTCACTTCCTGATTGCTGCCAACTCTAATAAAAAAAGACGTTAACAAAATATGCAAATGTGTTAAGAAATGGCGCAAAAACAGAAAATTCTAAGACGCACACCTCTACTGACCCAAAGGACAAGAAAAGTCAGCTCCACAATGATCAAATTATAAATAAGTCACAGAAGTTTTGGAATTCTGTACTGTGGAGTGATGCAACAAAACTGGAACTTTGGGGGTCTATGGATAAGCAGTGTGTCTGGAAAAGGCAGAATGAAGCATACAATTGAAAAATGCATCCTGTCTACAGTGAAGCATGATGGTGGTTCAGTGATGCTTCGGGGCTGCTTTGCTACTTCTGGCACTGAAGACCTGTAGCATATGGAGGGCAAAATGGATTCAAGCAAGTATCGTGAAATCCTAGCAGAAAGCATCATGCCTACTGTAAGGAGGTAAAGCTTGGACGTCATTGGATTTTGACAAAGGCAATTTTATAGCCGAAACGTTGCTGTCCATTTACTATCTGAGATATTCAATAAAGGTACGCTTTTTTACTCTTCTACTTCGTGGTGGATCTCCTCCTTCATCAAGTATTTTTCTGCAAGTGCTGCTGGTCCATTTTTTTCTCTTATGTTTACATTCCACTGAGCCCATTGAAAAGTCTGGGCTCAGGCTCAGCGTGCACGGCACCATTGCTTTCGCATCTCCACCCCTGACAACAGGTTCTTGAGGGGTGCTGCTGCACCTTCTGATTTTTGTGACATTGGATTTTTAAACAGGACAATGATCCCAAGGGTTGTACAACATTTTCTTATTTGTACGGCAACATTGTCATTTTGAATCACTCAGGCCTCGGTCAGACGGGCGTTTTTTGCCGCGATTTGCGGATCGCATGACGGATGAGCGCAGGGACCAATCAGAGGCAGCTCTCAGCTATTGAATGACAGCTGAGAGCTGCCTCTGATTGGTCCCTCTGCTCAGCCAATCAGAGGCAGCACTCACTCACCCATTCATGAATTCATGAATGGGTGAGTGAGAGCTGCCTCTGATTGGTGAGGGCTGTGACCAATCAGAGGCAGCTCATTCAGCAGGCGGGGATTTTACATCCCCGCCTGCTGAATACTACTCAGAGCAATTCAGGAGAACTGCCGGCCGGCCGCGGCTGAACTCCGTCTGCAGGGGCAAGGTGAGTATATATATATTTTTTATTTTAACACATTTTTGGATGATTTTCAGGGAAGGGCTTATATTTTTAAGCCCTTCCCGAAAATTCATCCAGCGCTCGCCGGCAGCCCATTGCTTTCAATGGAGCCGGCCTGTATTGCCGGCTCCATTGAATTCAATGGGCAAACATCATTCTTCTCTGCGACAGCTGTTACAGCTGTGGCAGAGGAGAATGATTTGTGTAGTATATGTTCTCAATGGGGTCGGCGCTGCCGCCGGCTCCATTGAGCGCATATAGAGAACACAAGGAATCGCAGATAAGCGCGATCTGCGATTTCTTGTCCTATAATTTATCGGACAAGCGCATACAAAGCGCCCATGTGTCCGATGCCATTGCAAAGCAATGGTTCTATAAAATCGCAGATCGCATGCGCAAATCGCGTGAAAAATCGCCGTGTGACCGAGGCCTCAAAATGGCCACAATAAAACATAAATTACCATCTGAGACATTTATAGTATCCAGCACTATAGAATATGCCATAAATATCTGGTGCAGGTTCCTCTTCAAGGACTTTCAACATTCAGGAGGTTAGGGGATCCCTTTCTCCACAATCAGCACTCCAGAGAAGAGAAGACCATACATGTATGTGGCATTCTCCATTGTATATTTTGGTGTTATGGTAACAGCTTAGCATTTCACAACATCCATAAACTACAGGAAGAGAGAGCCATATACATTGACTGACACCTCTAAAATATATATCCCTTTCTGCAGTGCTAATCAGTGGTCAAGGAACCCCATTTCTCTAATATATGGGTGACCCATAGATAAACAGTGCATCATCATACTTACTGATCTCTGCTCCTGAGCTACATGCCACTCCTCTTTGAAATGGAAGTTACAAGGGAGCAAACACACACAAGAAGCATTACTATCTCCTGATTGTTGGAAGACCACCAAGAAAGGCATTGCTGGCCACATGGGGTGATCCTTATAATGTATCAACTTAACCATGATTAAAATAAAAACGAGAGTTGATATGATGTAAAATGTTAAAGGGGTTGTCCCGCGGCAGCAAGTGGGTCTATACACTTCTGTATGGCCATATTAATGCACTTTGTAATGTACATTGTGCATTAATTATGAGCCATACAGAAGTTATCAAAAGTTTTATACTTACCTGCTCCGTTGCTGGCGTCCTCGTCTCCATGGTGCCGACTAATTTTCGGCCTCCGATGGCCAAATTAGCCGCGCTTGCACAGTCCGGGTCTTCTCCTGTCTTCAATGGGGCCGCTCGTGCAGAATGCCGGCTCCGTGTAGCTCCGCCCCGTCACGTGCCGATTCCAGCCAATCAGGAGGCTGGAATCGGCAATGGACCGCACAGAAGAGCTGCGGTCCACGGAGGAAGAGGATCCCGGCGGCCATCTTCACCGGTAAGTATAGAAGTCACCGGAGCGCGGGGATTAAGGTAAGCGCTGAGCGGTTTTTTTTTTTACGTCCCTGCATCGGGGTTGTCTCGCGCCGAACGGGGGGGGGGGGGGGTGTTTGAAAAAAAAAAAACCCGTTTCGGCGCGGGACAACCCCTTTAAAGAACAATTCTGGGAACACTGATTAAAACAATTTAAGATTAACACAATGTAAGTTCCTCAATATCCTCATTTAAACATGCCATCACTAATCATGTATAAATTACGGAACTCACATCTTTAACATTTGTTGTACATCTCTGAGATGTTTTGGGCAGGGGCTTCATGGTAAATTGCTAGACTGATATACGATGACTTTAATGTTCTCCTATGGGAAGTAAGGTCATGGATAACCATCTGACCAAATTATCCATTCAGTAGTTTATTCCATTTTATTCTAAGTGAGAAGATATTTTTATCTGCTAAGAGTTGGCGCAACATAATCTGTAGTTAGTTTCCTAGAATATAAAAATACCGTACGTTTAGCAGTTATATGCATATGAATTCAGCTGAAATCGTACCTTGAAGATTAGTCTTGAGCGAAATGAAATACGTAGTAGATCTCTGTTTTAGGTCAAACACTGCTAAAAGTTTGGTTTGGCATGAACCTGAACTGAGCTTTCAGCAAAGTTCTACCTGAAACAGGGTTCTACTTGTGCAGTTCGCTCAACACAAGTCCTGAACACTGGTGTATAGCACTGTCTAAGAGCCATAAATGCCCTATATAACACTCTCAGACTATTATACCAGTTTTTTATGGTTCTTAGTGTTATACATCGGTTTTAGGGGTTTTGGTAAACTTCCGGTTCAATTTGAATTAATTTGTCCAGTACCAAATATTCAGCAAAAGTTTGGCAAACTAGCAGAACCGCACTTTTCAAAAGTTTGCTCATCACTATCAGGGCTCAGTCACAAAAGCTGAGTAAAAGAGATGGACAACAAGCAGAAGTTAGATCAAGGTACTAATACTGCACAGATGGTATGCACACCTTCCAGTTAGGGCTCATTCACATGAGCGTATGCATTTTCATGCTAGCCACTTTGTGGCCAAAAATCGCGTGCATAAAGAAAAGCCGCGATCGAGTCCCGAGCTTAATTAGCATTTTCTCATCTATACATACGGCCGGCTGTGACGCTTATACTCTGCAGGCCGGAATTCTCTCGGTTAGCGTAAATCCTTGGAATTATTTTCACTGCCTAAATAGAGGTACCTGTTATATATTGTTCGGCTCCCATAGTAGTCTATGGGAACCAAGCTGCCATTTTATATCGGCTGAAATATAGGGCAAGTCCTGTCTTTTCCAGCAGCATATAAATTTGGTTGCACATATCGGCTTTCTGAACAATACATTGGAATTGGAGATGAGCGAGCATACTCGCTAAGGGCAATTACTCTATCGAGCATTGCCCTTAGTGAGTACATGCCCGTTCGGAAGAAAAGGTTTGGCTGCCGGTGGCAGGCAGGAAGTGGCAGGGGAGAGGAACGGAGGGGAGATCTCTCTCTCCCTCTCTCCCCCCCGCTCCCCCTTGCTCACTGCTGCAACTCACCTCTCACCCGCAGCGGCAGACGAACCTTTTCTTCCGAGTGGGCAGGTACTCGCTAAGTACAATGCTCGATCGAGTAATTGTCCTTAGCGAGTATGCTCACTCATCTCTACCTGGAATCCAATCCTTGATGGTCACTATAGACACATAAAAATGCTTGTGTAAATAAGGCCTTAAAACAACATTGGCAAAACATGCACAAATCCTTTCTGAAGGAACTGCTAGGGGTGCCAATGCATTCTTTTTAAAAGGTTCCAGTTCTGAAAATTATTGCAGTGGCTTTATTATGAGGTATAATTAAATTGACACTTGCATTTGTGGTAGAAGTCGAGTAGGACCCAAACAGGCTTCATTGCTGAAGGTTCAAACAGATACAAATCTCTCTTACGTCTCTACTCTAAGACACATAGTATCAAATACCAATCAACTCTGCTTTTTTAAATTGGTACCTTTTTTTTAATTCCATCGACATCTAATACTATACGTCCAGAGTAAAGTCCCTAAAATGTATCCTAAAAATCTAAATGAGGATGGAAGTATACAGAAAAATATTGGGGTTTTCTATTGAATGAAGTAACTGAGATAGAGATGGAAGATCCAGCAGACCCAATCCCCTTAATTTCAATGATCTCTAAAGCTCCCAAATTATATAGAGTATATATAGAAATGGTGTCACATATAGCTTTTGTCTAGAATTTCGTATTCTACCCATTAAGACAAAAATCTCAGTGTATGTGAAATGTTAGTTCACCTCAATATAAACTGTTAAGAAGTAGGATCCCTGCCATATCGTGTGGACAAGACCTAACGTCATTGAATTAATTACAACCCTGGCTTCCTGAACTCGGGTATATAAGTTTAATATTAATTTGTCAGTTCTGAAATTCATATTCTCAGACAAGAGCATAAAATGGTAAACATAATAAGTAGTAACAAGCAACAAGCACAGTCTACATGAATTATCTTGACAATTGAAATATTTCCAAAGTACATTATTTCTAATTTTTGCAGTGAACAGAAAAATTGTATTTATTTCCCACTCTACATGCACATCTTCATCCTCCAGCCTTTCAGCCATTCTCTCATGTATGGTTTGTTAATAAAAATATTAAATTTTACTGAAATAACTCATCTCCTGCATATAGACCTCAGTTGATGAAGTATGTAATTTGAAAATCTTAAGTTTCTCATTTAAATGATTACTTTCTCTCATTGTAAGCAGCTTAGGCTTTTTTCATTTTATGAAACTAAAACATTTGGCTGCATGGAATGCAGCATCAACATGACTTGTCATACAATCCATTGTTTTTAATCATCGTCTACTGATAATCTAAATGATGATTAGTCTTGTCTCTGAGATTTCTTTACTCTTCTAATACGCATTTGAATTAATCCTTTCTGCATATTCTGATTTATTCTTAATTTTTTTGTAGAGCAAGTCATGATTAAAAGTCTATTTCAAATTGGAGATGGCCTAAGTACGACAATCTAAATATACAATGCCTGCAATAACATTAAGCAGGTCACCTCTATATAAGCCAGATGTCCTAATAAATCTCCGAAAATGCAAATGTTTATAGAAAATAACATTTTATTATAATTAAATGCTACAAAACTCTATGTTCATGAAATTAAACAGGAAGTCTATAGGCAGGTATTTGAAATATCATTAAAGAAGTACATCAAGCATTTATCTAGATTTGATTTTTTTTTATTCTCTAATCCTCATATTGCAAATCTCATTTATGAGTGCATTTAAGTATTTTAATATCAAGAACTCTAGATACTTTATTTGATATTCATAGAATGTATTACCGATGAGCTGTGGCTGGAAAATGTGTCCTTGCAATGATTCTGTAAGAGCAAAAATCTATTTGGCATAATTAAGACAAGAAAATATTCATCTATTCATTTACTAACAATAACTTACTTTTATTGTTTGGTTCCCAAAACAATGGGGTAGATTTATTATTACTGGTACGTATTATGATCAGGATATACAACATGTAGATAAATATGTTGTACGAAAGAAAGAACACCAGGTGAGACCGGATGTTATTTTACAGGACTTTTCTAGTTAAAAAGTGTCAAGAAATTTTTATTACGAGTCTGAAGACTTCTTATCTTTGTAGACCCGGCTCCAAAATGCATTTTAATTGACGCAAAAAATGAAAGGAGAATTGTAAAATGCAACTTTGATAACTATTGATGACAGCGCCATAAAGGATCCAGTTTCTACTCTATTACCATTCATCTATTTTTTCTGTCACATTCATATGTATTGAAAAAGTAGAGCAGAAGCTTCATAAACTGGGACAAATTGTATTGATAATACTAGGTTAAAAAAAAAGAATCATTCTTTGTTCCTGGGAATTTAATGCTAGCTTTGTGTTGGCTAGGTCACATGTAACTGGTTGTATTGCTTGCAGTGTTATGCTACAAAGGATATGCTGCATAAGATATAGGACCAGCTAAAATACCATCTCAATTGGTACAAAGCCATACTTATGAATCAATAAAAGCACATTACTAGTTAGTACATACAAAATGGGAGGAATTAGGCTAGGTAACAGCACATGTGAAAAAGTCTTGGGTATACTAATAGATCCCAGACTGAACATGAGTCAACAGTATGATGCAGCACTAAAAAGGCAAACACAATTCTGGGATGTATTGAGAGAAGCAGAGTCTAGATCACGTGAGGTAATTATCCCCCTCTACTCTTCTTTGGTGAAACCTCATCTGTAATACGGTGTCCAGGTCTGGGCACCCAATTTAAAACAGGCATCAACAAACTGAAGCAAGTTCATAGAAGAGCTACCAGGAAGGTGAGTGGCCCCGCAAACCATGTCCTATGAGGAAAGGTTAAAGGATCTCTGAATGTTTAGCTTGCAAAAAGGAAAGCTGAGAGGAGACTTAAAGGAGTTCTGTCATAAAAAAAAAAATTGTATGCTTACTTATTCCTCCCCCATCAGTGTACTTACAAGATCTTTACCTCACTGAACTTGTCCTGGCTCCTGCAGTCCAAGGGAGTCACCTCACCTCCAGCTGGCTGATTCCTCTGCTTCCTATGACATAACAAACATTCACAGGCAGTTTTCTTCCTGCCTGGCAATGTACGTTACATCACAGTTCATAATCCAGCTCAGGAGTGCCGGGCTATTGCAGAGACTGCTCATGTGTGCTGTGTCTGCAAAAGACTCCTTCCTAGCCAGTGAACGCTACATCACAGGGATGTGACCTTCACTGACTTGCAGGAAAAAGATCATGAGGAAGGCACACTTCATAACAAGCCGTCTGGCTGGAGGTGATGTGACCCAGGGCACTGGAGAAGCTCAGTGATGAGAAGTCTGCCTGTGGAGGAATAGGTGAATATACATTTTTTTTATTTTAATTACAAAACCCCATTAATGGCTGGCTATAACAATCTAAAAAGGCTGTCACAGTGCAGAGGGATCAGCCCTATTCACAAGGAAAGACTAGAAGCAATGGGAAGAAACTGAAACGGAGGAGACAAGTTAGATATTAGAAAAAAACTTTTTACAGTGAGGATGATCAATGGGTGGAACTTGTTCTATTGGGAGGTGATGAGTTCTCCTTCAATGGAAGTCTTCAACAGAGGCTGGAAAGACATCTGTTTGGAATGATTTTGTGAATCCTGCATTGAGCAAGGGGTTGGACAATGACCCTGGAGGTGTCTTCTAAATCTACGATTCTATGTTGGGCTTTCCAACGTGCTGGGTTCCCTTTCACTGGATAAGGTGCTGAAATGTTTTCCTTGGGCTACCTTGGGGATGTTTATCTTTGCTTCTTGTCTATAATCAGAAATTACAAAGAAATAACTAATAGCAGAGAACAATTGATTACAATTCAATTTTATCTGTTTGGTTGTGTCCAATAAGTACTCTATAGGCCACTCCTCTCCCTACTTCTATATTCTCTACAGCTGGCTTCAATAGTCTGATGTCCATTCCTATGTCCTTTTTGATGGTGTCCAGCCAACATGTCTTCTGTCTTCCCTGTTTCTTTTTACCACTGACCATTCCAGGTACATCTCTTTTTCCAAAGTAAGTTAGTCTCTGTTTTGTGATCTTGCCTTCCAAGGACACCTCTAGGTTGATATGGTCCGGGACAGATTTGTTGGTGATCCTAGCTGTCCAGAGGATTCATAGAAGTTTTCTCCAAGACCGCAGCTCCAAAGCGTCAATTTTTCTTTTTCTGTCGGCTATCCAGATATCACAGACATGTGGCAATCAGGAAGACAATGGCTGTGATTAGCCTTCATTTGATCGTGACTGAGACATCCTTACACTTCCATATTGGGTCCATGCTCACCATGTCCGTATGCCCCAGTGCTAATCGCCGCTTTATCTCACGTGTCAAGCTGCCACTATGATCAATGAAAGACCCAAGAAAACCATTAACCACTTTGATTTTCTCATTGTTGACCCCCTATGTGGACTTCCTTGTTGGCAGTGGTCATGATTTTTGTCTTCTTGATGTTCAGGTGAAGCCTGACAAAGGCCTCCATGTCTACCATGTAACTCAGCCTATTAGACCCTGCCTCAGACAGAGTCTAATAAGCTGCTGTCAAAGTCTTTATAGATTGCATTACATTACAATAGTGTCAAATGTTTTTTTTTTAAATACACATTTTTCTCACGAAAATGTGTTTTGAATGGATAAAAATTAGAGATGAGCGAGCACCAAAATGCTCGAGTGCTCATTACTCGAGTCGAACTTTCAGTGATGCTCGAGAGTTCGTTTCGAGTAACGAACCCCATTGAAGTCAATGGGCGACTCGAGCATTTTTGTATATCGCCGATGCTCGCTAAGGTTTTCATTTGTGAAAACCTGGGAAATTCAACAAAGTGATGGGAACGACACAGAAACGGATAGGGTAGGCGAGGGGCTACATGTTGGGCTGCATCTCAAGTTCCCAGGTCCCACTATTAAGCCACAATAGTGGCAAGAGTGAGACCCCCCCCCCCTCCTGTCAGCGTAAAGATCGTTCTCCTCTGCCACAGCTGTAATAGCTGTGGCAGAGAAGAAAGATGTTAGCCCATAGAAAGCAATGGGCTGCCGGCGATCGCAGGATAAATTGTCGGGAAGGGCTTAAATATATAAGCCCTTCCCTCCAATTCATCCAGAAATGTGTAAAAATAAAAAAAATATATACTCACCTTGTCCCGGCAGAACGATGTTAGCCCATTGAATTCAATGGAGCCGACAATACAGCCGGCTCCATAGAAAGCAATGGGCTGCCGGCGATCGCGGGATGAATTGTCGAGAAGGGCTTAAATATATAAGCCCTTCCCTGCAATTCATCCAGAAATGTGTAAAAATAAAATATATATATATACTCACCTTGTCCCAGCAGACGGAGTTCAGCGTGGCCGGCCTGCAGTGGGTGTGAAGGGGGTGTGAGTCAGACCTGCCCCTGATTGGCTCAGCGCTGAGCCAATCAGAGGCAGGTCTCACTCACACCCATTCATGAATTCATGAATGGGTGAGTGAGTGCTGCCTCTGATCGGCTCAGGGGTAGCTCTCAGCTGAATGACATTCAGCTGAGAGCTATATATTTAAGCCCTTCCCGACAATTCATCCCGCGATCGCCGGCAGCCCATTGCTTTCTATGGAGCCGGCTGTATTGCCGGCTCCATTGAATTCAATGGTCAGTGCTCGTTTAATCGAAACGAGTACCGCGTGGTGCTCGTCTCGAGTAACGAGCATCTCGAGCACCCTAGTACTCGAACGAGCATCAAGCTCGGACGAGTATGCTCGCTCATCTCTAATAAAAATGTTTTAAAAACAGCACATAATAGGTGTTACCACATTCATAATGATAACCTAGGCAATTAAAATATTTAGTTATTTATCACATGTGGGGGAATGTCATAAAAATATATTTTAAAAAAGTAATGCCAGAATTGGTTGTTTTTTTTTTCTTTCCCTCCTCAAAAAATGCAATAAAAAGCAACCCAGAAGTCAAATGTAACTCAAAATGGTACCAATAAAAGCTATAACTCTTCTCACAAAAAAAAACCCCATCACATGGCTCCTCTGCCATGAAAGCAAAATTGTTATGGGTCTTAGACTGTAGCAATGCAGGTTCAATTGTTTTACTTGATAAATGTGTTTTTATTGTATGAAAGTAGTAAAAAATATTTTAGAAAACTCTATGAACTTGGTATCACAGTAATCGTGCCGATCCAGATTACAAAGTTATCATGTTATTTTTACCAAATAATGAACTCCATAAAAACAAAACCCAAAAGTCATGGTGGAATTTCTAGACATTTTTTACATCTCCTCTCCCAAAAAATCTAATAGAAGTTCTACAACACATTATATGTTCCCCAGAGTGGTTCCATTAAAATATACAAATCATCCCACGAAAAGCAAATGCCCTCATATGGCTATGTCACCGAGTTTTGGCTCTTGTAATGCAACAATAAAAATCACTTGGTCCTTAACGCAAATAATAGGCTTGTCATTAAGGCCTTGTTTTCCAATAGGTTGCTATTGAAACTCTCACATGGAACTTTTTTTAGCAGCGCAGAATCTGTGCTAGTAAAAAAGATAGGACAGCAAATGCTGATTCGCCTGTCAGTTCTGTGCTGCTGTGCTGTCCATGGTGCTAACCACAGGCTCCTATGAGAGCCGCGGCAGGACTCTGCTTACAGCAGAGACATGTGAACAGGCTGCTCCACAAACCTAGAGGCAGCTCGTTCACCGCAGAATTCCTGCATGTCAGCAGCATGGAAACCACACTCATCTGAATGAGCCCTAAGGAGTTAAAACGCACCCGGAGTAGTGAAGTTTGAACAGCTGTTTTCACCTGGGTTCCAATGATTGCTATTGTGACCTTTCCATTGTCAGTGACATCATTGCTGAGGTGCTAGCTGTCGGCTCATAATATTAACTAATCCAGCCTCTCTTTCTATCTCTGCATCGATCGGCCATGATAGCAGGGTGCTGGCTTTGTTATAATGATGGTCTGGCAGCCAGCACCTCAGCAATGATGTCACTGACAATCGAGGAGCTGCAATACCACATGACCACTTGTTGGAACTCAACTGGAAGTGACTTCTCTGACTTCATTACTCTGGGTGAGTTTTAAGAATTCCTGGATAACTCCCTTAAAGGGGTTGTCCCGCGGCAGCAAGTGGGGTTATACACTTCTGTATGGCCATATTAATGCACTTTGTAATATACATCGTGCATTAATTATGAGCCATACAGAAGTTATTCACTTACCTGTTCCGTTGCTAGCGTCCCCGTCTCCATGGTGCCGTCTAATTTTCAGCGTCTAATCTCCCGATTAGACGCACTTGCGCAGTCCGGTCTTCTCCCTTCCGAATGGGGCCGCTCGTGCCGGAGAGCTGCTCCTTGTAGCTCCGCCCTGTCACGTGTGCCGATTCCAGCCAATCAGGAGGCTGGATTCGGCAATGGAGCACACAGAGCCCACGGTGCACCATGGGAGAAGACCCGCGGTGCATCGTGGGTGAAGATCCCGGCGGCCATCTTACTAAGGTAAGTAAGAAGTCGCGGGAGCGCGGGGATTCCGGTAAGTACTGGACGTTTTTTTTTTTTTACCCCTGCATCGTGTTTGTCTCGCGCCGAACGGGGGGGGGCTATTGAAAAAAAAAAAGAAACCGTTTTGGCGCGGGACAACCCCTTTAAGAACACCAAGCATTTACTTGACTATTAAAATGTTGCTACATAGTTCAGTAGTTTAACTGAGGGGACAACAACAATAATAATAATATTTTGATATATTGATTAGTTGGTATAATGTCTATATTTTAAATGCAGTTAATCTGTTAACTATTAAGGCTCAGTCAAAGAAGTGATTTTTTCCATGCTTGTATAGGCGCGGGAAAAAAAAATTGTACATCACATGTAGAAAAATTGTGTGAACGGGTGCATTTGCAGTCACATGACCTATCTTTTGCAGGTGTGATTTTTTAAAAACTTCTAAAAAACGGACATGTGACCGCTTCCTTTGGAAAGCATTGGTTCTAATAGACCCGATTTTTAATTGCACCTATTCATGTGTGGAAAAAATCACTCGTTTGACCGCAGCTTTACAGGATGTCAATACTTTAAACATTGGAGTTTTTTTTTTGTTTAGAAATGTTACCAGTTCAAACCTATTTTAAAGATTGGCGGAAATATCGCAAAGAAAACAAGCATTCAGCATACACAATATGCCATCTGTCTGTAACCCATGTGTATATAAAAAGCTTTTAGGTTTCACTTTACGCTAATTTGACATGTTGAAACATTAATCACCCCCTAAGGCCAATATAATTGTAGCTCTATGTTAATTACCTAACAATTAACAACTGAAATTTCCAAGGGGCAATCAATGAATTAGCTTGTGATTTTCCCACCGATTTTAAGCCCACGCTGTCAATCTGAATGCTTTTTAAATTCTGTACCAGGGTTCATCAATGACACTTCTTTATATGAAATAAAAATTCATTTGCACTCTAACTAATTAGACTCAATTATATCCCTTTGAGTATTGCAAGCCCTATACACTCAAAGCAAATCTCCGCCACAGGCCTATGTTCATCTAGAAATCCATTTTCTTTTTAAATTAGGAAGTCACCTAAGCAGCAAAGTACTAATCAAGATTTTATCATTAATGAATTAGAAGGACTTAGTGCTTGTTTTAATTAAGTCATCATAGCAAATGATAACTGCTATCTTGAAGCAATCTAAGAAGTCGCATACATACAAAAAAAATCACTGTTAATAATATTTTGAAGTGTCCTTAGATGCACATTAAACATTAATTGAGAGCGTTTGAACATACGCATATTAGCTCATGTGTTCAATGTTTTCTAAATATGTATGTGATGTTAAATACTCTTGTATAAAACTACAAAAGTATTATAAAGGTAATACCTATGTCGGCTAAGCAGAAAAATTATATTTGCAAGCTTTAACCACTTAAAGGAGATGTCCCGCGCCGAAACGGTTTTTTTTTTTTTTTTAACCCCCCCCCCCGTTCGGCGCGAGACAACCCCGATGCAGGGGTTAAAAAAACCACCCGCACAGCGCTTACCTGAATCCCGGCGGTCCGGCGTCTTCATACTCACCTGCTGAAGATGGCCGCCGGGATCTTCTACCTTCGTGGACCGCAGCTCTTCTGTGCGGTCCACTGCCGATTCCAGCCTCCTGATTGGCTGGAATCGGCACGTGACGGGGCGGAGCTACACGGAGCCGCTCTCTGGCACGAGCGGCTCCATAGAAGACTGCTGAAGACCCGGACTGCGCAAGCGCGGCTAATTTGGCCATCGGAGGCCAAAAATTAGTCGGCTCCATGGAGACGAGGACGCTAGCAACGGAGCAGGTAAGTATAAAACTTTTTATAACTTCTGTATGGCTCATAATTAATGCACAATGTACATTACAAAGTGCATTATTATGGCCATACAGAAGTGTATAGACCCACTTGCTGCCTCGGGACAACCCCTTTAAAGCCACAATACTTAAGTTTATGGCCTGATGTAAAGTTGCACCCTGGGGATGGTGTGGACTCTTAAGAGAGCCCATGGCATTCCGCAGTGGGAGCTGGCTGTGCCTAATAAACGGCCTGCAACAATTATCGCTCAAAATTCGCTCAAACGATGGCTTTTGAGTGATAATTGTTGCGTGTAAATGCAACCATTGTTTACTTTTCAGCAGAACAATGAATTTTAGTTGAACCTAAAATCCATTGTTTGGCTGCAGCACTGATAGCAGGGATCACAGGCTGTCATTCTTCACGGGAGCGCTGATAACATTGTTTTCAGCTGCTGTCCTTGGGCAGAACAAAGGGCCTGTATGCAAATAACAGACCACCTATTGTTCTCTGCGAGGCTCAATTGCATGCAAATGAAGATAATAAGGTACTTTTTTTTAATGGGCTCTTATGCCCATTAGCAGCTTATGCCAAATGATCGCTCAAACTGTCAATCATCCTATCTTTTGAACAAATATTGAGCGATTATCTTTGCATATACATAGGGCTTTACACGCTGCAATCAATGTTCATCGTGGCATGTAAAGGATTCACAAAGCGAGCATGTTCCCTCTGTGACGTCATCAGCCCTCCATGCTGTAAAATATGGTTTTGCAGTAATCCTACTGACCCACTAAATGAAGTTAGCATGTAATTTTTGCACACAATATGTACATCGCAAAACACAGCCCCCCCCCCCCAAAAAAAAGTTCCAGTTGTGTTTTTCTTCCACTTTATTCTACTTGCAATTTTTAAAAGGTTTTTCAGTATATATTATATGGTGCATTAAATTATACCATTAAAAATACAATTCGTACTGTAGAAGAACAAAGTCTCAGATGGCTATATCATTGGGATAATAAAAAAGTTAGGATTTTTTGAATGTGGGAAGGAGAAAACAAAAATGTCCTCAATAGATTAGTTGACAGAACTGCTACATGTGGTGTTCTCTATATGCATGCCTTGTACCAGATACTTTTTTAACATTTCTAATGATACATGAACTGTAAGTCCAGGTAAAACACAAATGGGTTCATTCCAAATATCTCTCACTGCCCACATCTGGTAACTGACTGAAGCCTATCCTGTTCATAATACAGTGCCAACCATATACCATTTTCAGGAGCCACTTGGGAGTCGGTGTATGAAACACATCAACTACCAAATGACGAAAAATGACAGTTGAAGTTTTTGTCTTACAAACTGCGTAGGAAACTGTTACAAGAGTAGCACTAAGCAGCTTAAAAACATTTAAAACCTGGGCAACTAACTCTATCTATCTATCTATCTATCTCATATCTATCTATCTATCTATCTATCTATCTATCTCATATCTATCTATCTATCTCCTATATATCTATCTCCTATCTATCTATCTATCTATCTATCTATTTATCTATCTATCTATCTATCTCATATCTATCTATCTATCTATTTATCTATCTATCTATCTATCTACGTCATATCTATCTATCTATCTATTTATCTATCTATCTCATATCTATCTATCTCTCTATCTATCTCATATCTATCTATCTCATATCTATCTATCTATCTATCTCATATCTATCTATCTCTCTATGTTCATTTCTGAACTGCTTCTTCATAATTATATGAATTAATTTTCTATCAATTATTAAGAGCAGCAGATTTCAATGGTATCAGGCTATTGCGCAAAAAGTTTGAACAGGACAGTCTCAACAGAGAGGCCTTGTTAATCCATAAAACACAGTACAATCAATGTTTTATATGAATTGACATAATTCTCATAGCATTTTGTCAATATTACTTATTGTTAGAAGATTTGTAACCACTTAGATATCATGTACACTAAAATGTCCAGATTAACCAAGCATGGATTAACCAGATTGACTTCCAGTGAGCAAAAGGGAATTGTTTCATGACACAGTTGGTATTGAAAAAGTTTATTGATTAGTTTCTGTGCAGAACATCTCGAGGCAAATGTAAGCTTTTGTCTAAAAATCAAGGTTGACTGTGTGATCTCAAGAAACTGGACAGAACAGTGAAGTTGAGAACAAGTCTAACCTTTAGCACAATTTCAAATGGACAGGGAATTTTTTCTAAAACAAACAAACAAAAAAAAAAATATATATATACAATTTTTAAATTCTTTTTTAGTTTCTAAATATATATTTTTAATATAATAATATAAATGTCTTGAAACAGGAGCAACCGACATGATGCCTTGTTTTAATTATGTCATACAATCTGCATATTTTTAAAAAACTGTTTGCATGCCAATAAAATATAAATTTTTATAAAAAAAAGTCATTATTGACAAGATGTAGACATGTACAAAAGTTTGTACCCTCAATATTTTAAATAGGTTGTGTATGTAATCTGGAACTGCAGACAAAATCCTCCCATGGTTGAGGGCTGTTTTGCGATCACCCTGGCTATTCCCTGGAGAAACCTAAGAATTGTTTAATATCCCCCTCAGTCTCCATAGCTGCGGGCAAAACATGTTTATGGCAGGATAGACAATCTTTCGTTATAGCTTTTTCTTGACATACCTTTTATTAATATTGTTGCCCTTAGAAGATACTTTTCAATCTTGTGAACATATTTCTGTTATTAGTATGACCAAAGGGGAAAAATGAAATCTTGCTTATAGCCTTCTAAAAATTTGTCAGTGTTTTCCGGTGAAGTGATATGTAAAGAGTTCATTCTACTGTATAATTGTTTCCTCCTGTTGATTTGTGACAGCATACTTTCTGTTCATTTAGCTTAGCAGGTACACAGCATTAGAATATAGAATATTAGCAATATGCATACAAAGCATTTGAGCCTTTAATATACAATATGCAAAAAAAACATAATTTTAGAATTTCAAAAAGAAAACTGCAGATATTCTAAAATTAATATTTAAACACGCTGCTAAATTGCCAATTTTTTGAAAGTGAGATGATTATTATTAAAATTATCTACAGGAAAAATATCATAGCCACTAATGACTTGCTAATAGGGATGAGCGAGCATACTCGCTAAGGGCAATTACTCGATCGAGCATTGCCTTTAGCGAGTACCTGCCCGCTAGGAAGAAAAAGTTTGGCTGCCGGCGGCGGGGGAGAGCGGGGAGGAACGGAGGGAAGATCTCTCTCTCCCTCTCCCCCCCCCCCCCACACCCCCCTGCCCACTGCCGCAACTCACCTCTCACCCGCGCAGACAGCCGAACCTTTTCTTCCGAGCGGGGAGGTACTTGCTAAGGACGATGCTCGATCGATTAATTGTCCTTAGCGAGTATGCTCGCTCATCTCTACTTGCTAACCTTCAAAAACAAACACCATTACTTCATACTCCTCCTTCTAAACCTGTCCTCTGTCTTCAAAAAAAAGTCAACTATTCCTCTTTTACAAACTCTTTCATTGTAAACTTGGTTATCTTCTGGATTTCCTCATACCTCACTGGCTGAACATTTAGTGTTTCCCACTGTTGGTGTCCCTCAAGGTTTTGACACGTGACTTCCTACTCTTCTCCATCTACACCTTTGGTCTTCCATCTATACCTTTGACTTGATCATAGAACCCCATGATTTTTAGTACCACTTTTACACCAATGACAGCACATCTACCACTCTGACCAACTTGTTACCCTCTGCTATTCAGAGTTACAGTGTGTCTATCAATTAAATCCTTCTTCCTCCCCAGCTTTCTAAAATTCAACATGAAGAAAATGAAATTCATCATATTTCCCCATCTTGCTCAGTTCTTCCTACCAGACCCAACCATCATAATAAATGACTCCACACTTTCTTCTGTCTCATAAGTTTACTACATTACAATATCCTTTGATTCTACCCTTTCATTCAAACCATACATACAATTTCTTGAATCTGCGCTTTCCTCAAACATGATTCAGCAAGAATGCTAGCACATGCTCTCATCATCTCTTGCCTTGACTCCTGCAGCATCATTCTCTGTGGCCTTCCATCTAACACTTGGTGCTTCTCCAGTCAACCCTCAAATCTGCAGCATCATTAATTTACCTCTCTTCTTGCTTCATTTCTGCCCCTCCTTATGCTTTCCCTTTACTGGCCGTCCATTGCTGTCCCAGAAAATTCAGTTCAAAATATTAACAATGACATTCAAAACTGTCCACACTCTGTCTCCTCTAGACATTCCTGGCCTAACCTCCTGAAACCATCCCTCACATAATCTCCAATCCCCACAAGACCTCCTTCGTTGATATCATGTTCACACAATTGCCTGTAAGATTTCTATTGTGCTTTCTCCAGACTGTGAAACTCATTACCATAAACAATCTAAACTCTAGCAGGCATTTAAAGGCAACTGAAAACACACCTCTTCCGAAAAGTCTACAACCTATAATAATCCTAATGTCTCTACAAAACCATCTGAGAAGCTTCTACCCTCACCTATTGACTCCTCCCCCATCCTTTGTAGATTTTAGGCCCTCCCTAGCATAGTTCTTTCTTCCATCCTGCCTATCTTTCACTCATTTAAATCAGGACTACTATACAGTACTTTTTTTCTTTAGATGTACTTAAACCCTCTTTCATATGTACAGCACCGTGGAGTTAAAGGGGTTTTGTCATTTAAAAAAATTTCTATACTCACCTATTCCTCCACAGACAGTCTTCTTAAGGCATTTTCTCCTCCCTGAGCTTCTGCATCCGAGTCATGTCACCTCCAGCTGGTGCCGGCTTGTTATGAAGCCAGAATTCCTCACATTCCTTCCGGCAGGTCAGTAAAGGTCAAGTCCCTGTGAAGTAGCATTCACTGCCTTGGAAGAAATGCTGATCTATTGCAGAGACAGCACGTATGTCTCTGCACTCTCCTTGCTAAGCTGTAAACTGTGATGTAGCGTACATTGCCGGGCAGTAAGGAGACTGCTGGCAGTGTATGTAACCTCACAGGAAGCAGAGGAATCAGCCAGCTGGAGGTGAGGTGACCCCAAGACTGCAAGAGACAGGAGAAGATAGGTGAGGTGAAGATCTGGTAAGTAGACTGACGGGGGAGGAATAGGTAATAGAGATGAGCGAACACCAAAATGTTCGGGTGTTCGTTATTCGTAACGAACTTCCCGTGATGCTCGAGGGTTCGTTTCGAACAACGAACCCCATTGAAGTCAATGGGCGACCGGAACATTTTTGTATTTCGCCGATGCTCGCTAAGGTTTTCATGTGTGAAAATCTGGGCAATTCAGGAAAGTGATGGGAATGACACAGTGACGGATAGGGCAGGCGAGGGGCTACATGGTGGGCTGCATCTCAAGTTCACAGGTCCCACTATTAAGCCACAATAGCGGCAAGAGTGCCCCCCCCCCCACTGTCAGCATAAAGATCGTCCTCCTCTGGCACAGCTGTAACAGCTGTAGCAGAGAAGAACGATGTTTGCCCATTGAATTCAATGGAACCGGCAATACAGCCGACTCCACTGAATGCAATGGGCTGCCGGCGATCGCAGGATGAATGGTCGGAAAGGGGTTAAATATATAACCCCTTTCCTGCAATTCATCCAGAAATGTGTTACACTAAAAATATATACCGGCGTATAAGGCGACGGGGCGTATAAGACGACCCCCCAACTGTCACCTTATACGCCGGTAATACAGTGGAGCAAAGAATAAAAAGCATTACTTACGTTTTTAGATGATCTGCGGCGCTCCTGCAGGCTGTCACTCCCTCCTGGTCCACGGCAGACAAGCTTTCTCCACGAAAGACTTTAAATCCCTGCCTCCAGAAGCACATGTGCCTTCAGCCAATCACAGCCAATGACAATGATGTCATTGAATGGCTGTGATTGGCTGTGTTTCTGGAGGCGGGGATTTCAAGGCTTGAAATCCCCGCCTCCAGAAACACAGCCAATCACAGCCATTCAATGACATCATTGTCATTGGCTGTGATTGGCTGAAGGCACATGTGCTTCTGGAGGCAGGGATTTAAAGTCTTTCGTGGAGAAAGCTTGTCTGCCGTGGACCAGGAGGGAGTGACAGCCTGCAGGAGCGCCGCAGATCATCTAAAAACGTAAGTAATGCTTTTTATTCTTTGCTCCACTGTATTACCGGCGTATAAGGTGACAGTTGGGGGGTCGTCTTATACGCCCCGTCGCCTTATACGCCGGTATATATTTTTAGTGTAACACATTTCTGGATGAATTGCAGGAAAGGGGTTATATATTTAACCCCTTTCCGACCATTCATCCTGCGATCGCCGGCAGCCCATTGCATTCAGTGGAGTCGGCTGTATTGCCGGTTCCATTGAATTCAATGGGCAAACATCGTTCTTCTCTGCTACAGCTGTTACAGCTGTGCCAGAGAAGAAGGATTTGTCTTCTATATGTTCTCAATGGGGTCAGCGCTGCTGCCGCTGGCCCCATTGAGCGCATATAGAATGCATCCATAGCGAGCAGCGGGAGGGGCAGATTTCAATACTCGGGTGACACCTTATCTCCCCAGCCACTCACAGCAGGGGGGTGGTATAGGGCTTAAACGTTGCAGGGGGAAGTTGTAATGCCTTCCCTGTCTTTATATTGGCCAAAAAAAAGCGCTAACGTCTCAGGGAAGAAAGTTTAATTTACCAGAACACCGCATGGTGTTCGTTACGAATAACGAACATCCCGAACACCCTAATATTCGCACGAATAGCAAGCTCGGATGAACGCGTTCGCTCATCTCTAATAGGTAAGTATAGAATTTTTCTTTAATCTTATATCTTTTAATGATATAAACCCCTTTAATTGTGCTTTAAAGATAAATAAGTTAATACATTTTAATAGCCTCTCTTGTATAAAGTCACTTACTATTCATTTTCAAAACAACAGGCAAAACATAGACAATGGTGTAAGTAGAAGGAGAGAGTCTGGCAGGGCATGTCCTCACAAGTCCTCAAAGTGATGTGTATCTGGGCTGCAGATTCCCTGTATGCTGGACAATAGTGATGCGTGAACATTTGAAAAGTTTAGTTTGGCCGATTCACTGAACTTTTGCAAAGAGTTTGGTTTGGTGCAAATTAGTTCAAACCAAATGGGAAGCCATACAGTCCCCAAAACTGGTGTATAACACTATATAACAGTAAGGCCTTAGTCACACGGGCGTTTTTTCACGCGATTTGCGGATCGCATGACGGATGCGCATCCGCAAATCGCGTGACCGGTGCGCGCAAGTTGCCCGCAAATCGCCCGAAAATCTGCTCCTAGCCGCGTTTCATTAGAAACGGGCCGGAGCTGTCCAGTGCATTGCATTCAATGGAGACGGCAATAGAGCCGGCTCCATTTAAAGCAATGCGCTGCGGGCGAGCCCGGGATGAATTGTCGGGAAGGGCTTAAATATATAAGCCCTTCCCTGCAATTCATCCTAAAATGTGTAAAAATAAAAAATATATATATACTCACCTTCTTCCGGCAGCCGGAGCTCCGCGCGGCCGTCCTGCAGTGGGTGTGAAGGGGGTGTGAGTCAGACCTGCCCCCTGATTGGCTCAGCGCTGAGCCAATCAGAGGCATGTCTCACTCACACCCATTCATGAATTCATGAATGGATGTGAGTCAGACCTGCCCCTGATTGGCTCAGCGCTGAGAGGCAGCAGTACTCACCCATTCATGAATTCATGAATGGGTGTGTGAGTGAAACCTGCCTCTGATTGGTCAGGGCTGTGACCAATCAGAGGCAGATCATTCAGCAGGCGGGGATTTTAAAGCCCCGCCGGCTGAATAGTGCAGAGAAGCAGTTCAGGAGAACCGACAGCGGCCGCGGCTGGACTCCGGCTGCAGCGGAAAGGTGAGTATACAATTTTTTTTATTTTAACACATTTTAGGATGAATTGCAGGGAAGGGCTTATATATTTAAGCCCTTCCCGACAATTCACCCCGCGCACGCCGGCAGCCCATTGCTTTCAATGGAGTGGCTGTATTGCCTGCTCCACTGAATTCAATGGGCAAACATCGTTCTTCTGTGTCACAGCTGTTACAGCTGTGGCAGAGAAGAATGATTTGTCTTCTATATGTTCTCAATGGGGCCGGCACTGCTGCCGCCAGCCCCATTGAGCGCATATAGAGAAGAGAACAGGAATCGCACATAGGTGCGATCTGCGATTTCTGTTCTATAATTTATTGGACAAGCGCATAAAAAGCGCTCATGTGTCCGATACCATTGCAAAGCAATGGTTTTATAAAATCGCCGGACGCATGCGCATGCGCAAATCGCGGCAAAAACGCCCGTCTGACTAAGGCCTAAGAGTGTTTTACGGGGCTTTTTTGGCTAACATACGGTGTTATACACCAGTGTACAGGACTAGTGTAGAACGAACCTAACCAATAGAACCCTGTTTCAAGTTGAACATTGCTAAATTTGAGTTTAAGTTTGTGCCGAATTGAACTTTTGGCAAAGTTCAAGCCAAAAAAGGGTTCTACAGGTTAGGTTCGCTCAACACTACTGGACAAGAGTAGGTGTTAAAAGAGGTAAGATCTCTTTTACAGGGTACAATCATCATGCGAATAATTATTAGACTGAGTGATTTGCACAGTGATTCGGCAGGCAAATGATTAGCGATAAATTGATAGATTATTGCAAAAATATGACCGAAAAATATAGCACATAGGCGCATTATTGCAGCAACCAAAATTTAATTCTGCCCAACAATATAGGTCTTACCCTATCTTTGGACCGTACAACACAGGAGGCTCCATAAACTTCTATGGGAGTCTATGGGAGCCGTGAGAAAAGGGAGGGGAAGGGAGTTTAACAGCTGCTAGCACTGCTAAACACTAACAGGTGCCTCTAGTGAGGCATTTAAAAGTGATTTAATAGTAGCTCTGTCGACCAAAGGATTTCAGAGTGGTAGCATAATTTCACTGCGTTAAGCCTTGTTCAGACAAGCGTGTTTATGTGTGTCTATTAGAACCATTGGTTTTCTATGATGTGTTCACATGTCCGTGTTTGACAGGCATGCAAACGCGGACAGCTGCAAAAGATAGGACATGCGTGCACCGTAGGGCTGCGTTATGTGTAAATATTCCCCGCGGGGAGTCCCCTCATTACTGAACACTGTGACAGCACTGTCACAGTGTTCAGTAATGAAGGCATTCTCTATGGGGAGCAAAGAACCCCCTGCCATAGCTGTCACAGCTGTGTTCTCCCATTGCTTTCAATGAGCGCTCAGCCAATTAGACACAGCCCTTTCAGCAGGCGGGGATTTTAAATCCCCGGCTGCGGAAAGCGCTTCAGAGCAGTGCATAGGGACCAAGCAGCTAGAAGTGCCTGAGCCCTGACAGTGGCGGCGAAGTGAATATATATATTTTTTATTTTTTTTACACATGCTAGGGATGATTTTCAGGGAAGGGCTTATATTTAAAGCCCTTCCCCGAAAATCACTGCAGGGGCTGCCGACACCCACTGCTTTCAGTGGGGACGCCGGCAGCAGGAATGGCCTAATTGAAAGCAATGGACATGAACCTGCATTCACCCGTTTTTTGGCACGTCCGTTGACTCACTGATTTGTGCACACATAAGTGCGCACAAATACACGCTCGTCTGAATGAAGCCTTACACCACAGCTGGCTATGCAAAAAGGACAAAAAAATCATGAATAATAGCCACGACTTGGTCGTGGTCATTCAGCGCGCCTAACATTCTCTGATGTGAATGCTTCTATAGGAACCTATTGGTTCCTATTGTGTGTTATGTGTGCTGCTAACAGCACAAAAACAGCGCTCGTACAATCGAGCCCTAATGCCCACAAAATGCCTTCAAAAGAATAAAAAAGCTTACCTGAAAATAATTTAATTTGCTACAATATCTTGAATAATGGAGTTATTAATTAAAAGTGGAAGTTATTATTTCAAAAATAAAAGTGTGACTCGTACCTGCTGTGCACACAAACCATAGCAGAGGTATTGTGATTAAAATAAAGTGCAGCAGTCACAACAAATCTGACAGTGTACAACTTTTTCATACAGAAAATAATGCAATGCTAAAATATGTCCTGTGTCATTTGCAAACGATCCTGTGAAGTGGTATGAACCATATTTGAATGTGATCTGACTGGTTGGTTCTCCCTTCACGCGTGATTGGACTTCATAGACTTTACATATTTAGTGTGAAATTAAATTATCACCTGCCTTTAGATATCTTTTCTTTTTGCTTTGTTAACAGGAACTTGATGTAACTGAGATTTTTTTTTGTTTTCTGAATGTGTCCATAGCAAGACCTTTAAAGTGGAATAACTGTAAACTAAAATGAAAAGGTAAAATGACAGTATATTAGAATTTTTTTTGTTTTTAATATCACATTTGACATGTTTTATTACTACGTGATCAAAGTGATTTACAAGATCAAAACTGAACAATATGTGTTTTTTATATAGTTACATAATAACAAATTTTGTAATGTTGAAAGAAGACAAAGGTCCATTCAGTTCAGCCTATTACCTTGCAACATTGATCCAGAGAAAGGTGAATGAACTCCTGAGGTAGAAGCCAATTTTCCACATTTAAGGAAAAAAAATTGCTTATAAGGCCTTAGTCAGATGGGCGTTTTTTCGCGCGATTTGTGGATCGCATGACGGATGCGCATCCGCTAATCGCGTGACCGGTGCCCGAAAATCGCCCGAAAATCTGCTCCTAGCCGCGTTTCATTAGAAACGGGCCGGAGCTGTCCAGCGCATTGCATTCAATGGAGCCGGCAATACAGCCCGCTCCATTGAAAGCAATGCACTGCGGGCGAGTGTGGGATGAATTGTCGGGAAGGGCTTAAATATATAAGCCCTTCCCTGCAATTCATCCAGAAAAGTGTTAAAATAAAAAATATATATATACTTACCTGCTCCCGGCAGCCGGAGTTCCGTGCGGCCGTCCTGCAGTGGGTGTGAAGGGGGTGTGAGTCAGACCTGCCCCCTGATTGGCTCAGCGCTGAGCAGTGGGTGTGAAGGGGGTGTGAGTCAGACCTGCCCCCTGATTGGCTCAGCGCTGAGCCAATCAGGGGGCAGGTCTGACTCACACCCCCTTCACACCCACTGCAGGACGGCCGCACGGAACTCCGGCTGCCGGGAGCAGGTGAGTATATATATATACATATTTTTTATTTTAACACTTTTCTGGATGAATTGCAGGGAAGGGCTTATATATTTAAGCCCTTCCTGACAATTCATCCCGTGCACGCCGGTAGCCCATTGCTTTCAATGGAGTCGGCTGTATTGCCGGCTCCATTGAATGCAATGGGCAAACATCGTTCTTCTCTGCCACAGCTGTTACAGCTGTGGCAGAGAAGAAGGATTTGTCTTCTATATGTTCTCAATGGGGTCGGCGCTGCTGCCGCCGGCCCCATTGAGCGCATATAGAGAAGAGAACAGGAATCGCAGATCGCAGATAGGTGCGATCTGCGATTTCTGTTCTATAATTTATCGGACGAGCGCATAAAAAGCGCTCATGTGTCCGATACCATTGCAAAGCAATGGTTTTAAAAAATCGCCGGACGCATGCGCATGCGCAAATCGCGCGAAAAAACGCCCGTCTGACTAAGGCCTTAGAGTTGAGCGAACATACTCTGCCGAGCTCGATGCACATTTGAGCATTAGCATACTCGATGGTGCTCGTTACTTGAACAAGCATCACGCCATGTTCGACACCGCCCCCGTTTTTGGCTCCTCCCCGCTGTGACGTGCCTGTTTTGGCCCCGCCGCAACGCAGCGCGCGTCAATGGCAAATTTTTTGTCAGGGGAAGAGAGAGAGAGACCTAGAAAAAAAAAAAGAAAAAAAGCTCGGGACCCGGCGTCCCACATACAAAAATGCTCGAGTCTCCCATTGTAGTCAATGGGGTTCATTACTAGAATAGAGCTCTCGAATTTTATAAAAAGTTCGACTCGAATAACATGGATCTGAGTATTTGGGTGCTCGCTCATCTCTATTCCTTATTGATTCCAGATCTGGATTGACAACTCTTCTGAGGTAAGCTGGTGACTATAACACATACTATTGTTACACTCAAGAAATGCATTCAGGCCTTTTTTGAACTCATTTAGTAAATTCCCCATCACCACGTCCTCAGGCAGAGAGTTCCATAGTCTCCCTGCTCTTACAGTAAAGAACCCCCTTCTATGTCGGTGTAGAAACCTTCTTTCCTCTAGATGTAGACGGCATACCCCCATTACTGTTACATTTTTGGTATAGATAGATCATGGGAGAGATTTCTGTATTGACCCCTGATATCTTTATTCATAGTTATTAGGTTGCCCCTTAAGGCCCATTTAGACACAATGATTATCACTCAAAAGCCGTCTTTTGAGCGATAATCATTGTGTCTAACTGCACTGACGTTGTGCAGTTTTCATTATGCCGTTGCTCATCATTATCTTTCAGTATGCTGAAAGACAACATTGAACCTTATCAGGGATTTACAGCTGATAGTATTGTTTTAGCTGTATCCTGCTCCCTGATGACAGGCTGGGTATGAAGAACAGAGCGGTCCAGCTGTGTTCTCCATAGACCACTCGGAGCGCTTGGCTGTATAATAACTGGGCGCTCCTTGCAGAGAACAGCTGGATGCAGAAGACAAGCAGGGCCACCCCACTTGTCTTCTCCATCCTCCACTCGGAACGCTCGGCTGTTTACAGCCGGGTGATCAGAGCGGGGAACAGCTGGATGCAGAATGCAAGTGGTGCCACTCAACATTTGAGCGATCACCTTGCGCTGTTAATGACACAACGATTATCGCTCAAAAATCGCTCAAAAGACATCTTTTGAGCGATAATTGTGTCTAAATGGGCCCTTTAACCATTTTTTTTCTAAACTAAATAACCCTTATTTTGATAACCTCTCCGGGTATTATAGCCCACCCATTCCATTTATTACTTCAGTTGCCAGTCTTTGAACCCTCTCAAACAATGATAGCTCTTTATTAAGCAGCAGTGCCTAAAACCATACACAATATTCCATGTGTGGTCTGACTAATAATTTGCAAAGAAGAACAATGTTCTTGTCATGTGCCTCTAGACCTCTTTTGATGCACACCATGATTTTATTTGGCTTGGCAGCAGCTGTCTGATGCTGTTTGCCCAAGTTAAGTTCACAGTTAATTAAAATACCCAAGTTCTATTCCATATCAGTTTTACTCAGTGATTTCCCATTTAGTAGGAAGTGGTGACGTGTTTTTTTTCCGTTTCATATTTATAAACTTATATTTATCAGTGTTAACTAGAGATGAGCGAACATACTCGTTCGAGTATTAGCGTGTTCGAGATGCTCGTTATTCGTAACGAGTACCACGCAATGTTCGGGTTACTTTCACTTTCATCTCTGAGACGCTAGCGCGCTTTTCTGGCCAATAGAAAGACAGGGAAGGCATTACAACTTCCCCCTGCGACGTTCAAGCCCTATACCACCCCCTGCTGTGAGTGGCTGGCGAGATCAGGTGTCACCCGAGTATAAAAATCGGCCCCTCCTGCGGCTCGCCACAGATGCATTCTGACATAGAGGAGGGAAAGTGCTGTCTTGGTGGAGCTGCTATAGGGAGAGTGTTAGGAGTATTTTAGGCTTCAAGAACCCCAACGGTCCTTCTTAGGGCCACATCTGACCGTGTGCAGTACTGTTGAGGCTGCTTTTTGCAGTGTTGCACATTTTTTTTTTTTGTATATCGGCCGTGCAGAGCATTGCGTCCTGCAGTAATTAGATATAGTGCAGGGCCAGTAGTGGTGAGGCAGGGACAGAACACATATATTGTGAGGCAGGGACAGAACACATATATTGTGAGGCAGGGACAGAACACATATATTGTGAGGCAGGGACAGAAGACATATTGATTGAATATAGGCAGTGGGTCTTTGCAAAAACATTTGGGGAAAAAAAATCTATTTGGGCTGCCTGTGACTGTCCTCAGTGTTCTGGGTCTGTGCTGGGTGTAGTAGTCCTCCTAATTCATACGCAGCCAGCTAAGTGTTACAGCAGGCTTGCGCAAAATTATTTCCTGGCTCTGTCTGGGCTGTTAAATCACCGCTGTATTGCAGTCCACAGTGCAACACTCTGCAGTTCTTTGACATACTCCAGGGACAGAAGTGGTGGTTAGGCAGGGACAGAAGACATATTGATTGAATATAGGCAGTGGGCCTTTGCAAAAACATTTGTGGAAAAAAATCTATTTGGGCTGCCTGTGACTGTCCTCAGTGTTCTGGGTCTCTGCTGGGTGTAGTAGTCCTCCAAATTATTTCCTGGCATTCCGTAAGCGAAGTCAGCCTCCAACCACAGGCCAATAAGCGGCACATTTAATTACAGCGTTCTGTTTCTGCACTACTGGTAATACACAATGCTGAGGGGTAGGGGTAGGCCTATAGGACGTGGACGCAGGCGAGGACGCGGAGGCCCAAGTCAGGGTGTGGGCACAGGCCGAGCCAGTGCGGTGGCCAGGGGTAGAGGCAGGGCCAGACCGAATAATCCACCAACTGTTTCCCAAAGCGCCCCCTCGCGCCATGCCACCCTGCAGAGGTCAAGGTGCTCAACGGTGTGGCAGTTTTTCACAGAGACGCCTGACGACCGACGAACAGTGGTGTGCAACCTTTGTCGCGCCAAGATCAGCTGGGGAGCCACCACCACCAGCATGCGCAGGCATATGATGGCCAAGCACCCCACAAGGTGGGACAAAGGCCGTTCACCGCCTCCGGTTTGCACCACTGCCTCTCCCCCTGTGCCCCAACCTGCCACTGAGATCCAACCCCCCTCTCAGGACACAGGCACGAGTGCCTACCGGCCTGCACCCACACCCTCACCTCCGCTGTCCTCGGCCCCATCCAGCAATGTCTGTCAGCGCAGCGTCCAGCCGTCGCTAGCGCAAGTGTTTGAGCGCAAGCGCAAGTACGCCGCCACGCACCCGCACGCTCAAGCGTTAAACGTGCACGTAGCCAAATTTATCAGCCTGGAGATGCTGCCGTATAGGGTTGTGGAAACGGAGGCTTTCAAAAGCATGATGGAGGCGGCGGCCCCGCGCTACTCAGTTCCCAGTCGCCACTACTTTTCCAGATGTGCCGTCCCAGCCCTGCACGACCACGTCTCCCGCAACATTGTACGCGCCCTCACCAACGCGGTTACTGCCAAGGTCCACTTAACAACAGACACGTGGACTAGCACAGGCGGGCAGGGCCACTATATCTCCCTGACGGCACATTGGGTGAATTTAGTGGAGGCTGGGACAGAGTCAGAGCCTGGGACCGCTCACGTCCTACCCACCCCCCGAATTGCGTGCCCCAGCTCGGTGGTGGTATCTGCGGCGGTGTATGCTTCCTCCACTAAACCACCCTCCTCCTCCTCCTACGCAACCTCTGTCTCGCAATCAAGATGTGTCAGCAGCAGCATGTCGCCAGCGGTCGGTGTCGCGCGGCATGGCAGCACAGCGGTGGGCAAGCATCAGCAGGCCGTGCTGAAACTACTCAGCTCAGGAGAGAAGAGGCAGATTGGCCACGAACTGCTGCAGCGTCTGACAGAGCAGACCGACCGCTGGCTTGCGCCGCTGAGCCTCAAACCGGGCATGGTCGTGTGTGACAACGGACGTAACCTGGTGGCGGCTCTGCAGCTCGGCAGCCTCACGCACGTGCCATGCCTGGCCCATGTCTTTAATTCGGTGGTTCAGCGCTTTCTGAAAAGCTACCCACACTTGTCATACCTGCTCGGAAAGGTGCGCCGGGTCAGCGCACATTTCCGCAACTCCAAGACGGACGCTGCCACCCTGCGCACCCTGCAACATCGGTTTAATCTGCCAGTGCACCGATTGCTGTGCGACGTGCCCACACAGTGGAACTCTATGCTCCACATGTTGGCCAGGCTCTATGAGCAGCGTAGAGCTATAGTGGAATACCAACTCCAACATGGGCGGCGTAGTGGGAGTCAGCCTCCTCAATTATTTACAGAAGAGTGGGCCTGGTTGGCAGCCATCTGCCAGGTCCTTGGAAACTTTGAGGAGTCTACCCAGATGCTGAGCGGGGATGCTGCAATCATTAGCGTCACCATTCCTCTGCTATGCCTCTTGAGAAGTTCCCTGCAAGCATAAAGGCTAATGAAGCCATTGCTAATGAGGGCTTTTCAGAAGTAAAAGTTGTTGGGGGGGGGCCCACTCTTGCCGCTATTGTGGCTTAATAGTGGGACCTGGGAACTTGAGATGCAGCCCAACATGTAGCCCCTCGCCTGCCCTATCCGTTGCTGTGTCGTTCCCATCACTTTCTTGAATTGCCCAGATTTTCACAAATGAAAACCTTAGCGAGCATCGGCGATATACAAAAATGCTCGGGTCGCCCATTGACTTCAATGGGGTTCGTTACTCGGAACGAACCCTCGAGCATCGCGAAAAGTTCATCCCGAGTAACGAGCACCCGAGCATTTTGGTGCTCGCTCATCTCTAGTGTTAACCCTTATTCGCCACTTTTTTTGCCCAAGCCTCCAGATTATCAAGATTTTTTTTCAACAGTATACTTTCCTCTATTGTGTTAATTACTTTTCACAGTTTGGTATGAGCTGCAAATATTGATATTTTTCTGTATAATCTCTCTATAAAACGGTTAACAAATTTATTAAAAATAATGAGGCCCAATACTGACCCTTGTGGTACCCTAAAAGTAAAGATGGCCCAATCAAAATATGCAGCATTTATTTGTTTCAATTGTTTTTTTTTATTGTTTTTCATTTTAAAAACAAAATATAACTAAAAGTCATATAACAGATAACTTATAGTGCCCAATTTGTGTAATGAAATAACAAAAACAAACCATTAATCAAAATATATGAGGTGAAAAAGAAAGTAAAGTCAGGAACATATGAAAGTAGTATGTGATTACCAGAGAAATAACGATCTAACGAGTATAAAGCTTTTAGCTTCTTTAAATCAGGTTATAGCTAAAACTTACATAATTAAGAAAATGTATAATTATCCTGTTATACAAAAATCATGTGATATCCGAGCCCTCCAGACACTACAAGAGTTGTGAAGAGCAAAAGTGTTGCAAGCAAGAATCTTTATATTATATATATGTGTGTTTGGTTGATCCAAATTTAGATGGAATTACTTGAGATCTAATATTCATTAATGCTAATGATAGTGATCTAGGGATCAATTGACCCACCAAGGATGACAATAAATGAACATAGATTTCCAGTATTGTTGGAGACAAGGAAAGCTCCATAATACATGTAGCAATGTTCCTCTGTTGCCACAATTTCTCCAGTAATTTCCTGAGCAATTGGTGTACATTCGAGCTACACGTATAGGTGTATATTACCATTGCATGGTGATCTCCATTAGTGTTTCAACATGTGTGTTACATTTAAGTGCTCTATGGGTCAGGGTTAGAGCTTTTTTTTCAGTCCTTATCCCTATATTTTTGGGTTAATTTATTCTCTCATTCTCTTAGCGGGTAGGTTTTTTGGAAACAAGAACGGCCATGCAATAATTTATGTAGGTTTTATCCCTTTAACCCGTTTAGGACCAGGCACCGTAAATTTACGGGCCCTGGTCCCGGGCTTGAAGCTTAGCTGTATGTAAAATTACGGCAGTGCTTTATGCCTCCTGCCACTGCAATCAATCAGAGGCGGGACAGGTTGTCAGCTGTTAGTAACAGCTGATAACCTGGAGCAAAAGGCAGGAGGGATTTTTAACCCTTTCTGCCTTTTCCTTCCCTGAGTACACAGCGCTCAATGACCGATGTGTACTAGAAAGTGAAAGCAGAAGTGTAGCTTTTCACTACGTGTGATATTTGTGCAAGAGTAGAGATTCCAAATGTGTGGTATTTAGATGTATTCAAGTAAGAGGAGGTTTGTTGAAGCACCCCTAAGCACACATAATCCCATGGGAGCATATTCTGCATATTTGCGTAGCAAATTAAAATTTTCCATGATTTCAAAGATGCGTTAGTCAATAGGGAGAGGTGGTAAGGCGAGGGCAAATTCCACAAAGGAAGTATAAGTAAAAACAGTTAAGTTAAAACAGTAGGGGCTGAACATTGCTCTATATGAACCCAATGTTTCTGCGTCCTGATTTTTCAACATTAAGCTAGCTGAGAAGAAAGTGTGGCTAAATAATAATTCTAAATGTCTGGAATGCCCAAACCCTTCACCCAAATTTCAAAATTAGATAATCTTTGAGATTCTTCTTGCAATTTATTTAGCATGCGTTTAAAATTCTCTCCCCCTGCTACACCCCGCTCACCCCCGCCCCCCCGAGTCAGTAAGCAGTTACTCAAGAAGAGCGATGCTCGCTGCAGTTACTGCTTTATCCGAGCGTGCTTGCTCATCTCTAGTTATAACATCAAATGACCTTTCTAAAGAAGAAACAGGGATTGTTAATTTCAAGATAATATCAGCATATAGCGATAGTTAATGGGAATGGTCACTGATCTGTATGCCCTTAATCAAGATATTTTCTGTATGCCCTTAATCAAGTTACAGTGAGGGCTCAGTCACAGGGGCGTTTGTACGAGCGTCTATCAGTTGCTTTTCACTGGGAGTCAGCACATGTGCGAATTTTACATGCGCATAAATGCATGCGGCGAAAATTATAGGACACCGGTTCGCAGAACACATGTAACTGCGGCAAACCGGTGTTCTGTGTATGTAAAACCCCTGGATGCGACAGCATCCAGAGGTTTCACCTTGCGCTCAATGGGGCTGGCAGCAGCGCTGACCCCATTGAGAACATATAGTGAAGATCGTGATCCTCTGCCACAGCTGTGACAGCTGTGGCAGAGGAGAGCGATGTTCTCCCATTGAATTCAATGGAGCCGGCAATACAACCGGCTCCATTGAAAGCAAAGGGCTGCTGACGAGCGCTGCAGTGATTTTCAGGGAAAATATAAGTCCTTCCCTAAAAATCAATCTAAAAATGTGTAAAAAAAAAATGCATTCTCTCCTCTCTGCAGCTGCCAGGGCTCAGCTGCATCCAGCTGGCTCTTCTCCTGCACTGCTCTGGGGATTTTTCAGCAGGCAGGGATTTAAAATCACTGCATGCTGAAAGCGCTGCCTCTGATTGGCTGAGCACTCTGACCAATCAGAGGCAGCTCTCAGCTATTGAATGACAGCTGAGAGCTGCCTGAAGAAAGAGATGAAATGGGGAACAGCACTGCCAACACAGATCCAATTGCACTTACAGGCTCAGAGGGTGCACGATCCACAGCAAAGGTCTGGACCCAAAGACCAGAAAATAGCAGGAAATCCTTGTAGAGTATGTTGAATCAGCACTCCAGGGTTTGTTTTTTTTGAATAAAAATGACAATCTATTCCTCAATGGTAAAACATAGCTGCAACGTTTTGATCCACACACACTCTGGATCTTTGTCAAGCAGAGAGCTGCCTGTGATTGGTCCCTGTGCTCAACCAATGAATTCATGATTAGCTGAGCACAGGGACCAATCACAGGCAGCTCTTAGCTGTCATTCAATAGCTGTGAACTGCCTCTCATTGGTCACAGTGCTAAGCCAATCAGAGGCAGCCCTTTCAGCCCTTTTTAAATCCCCGTCTGCTAAAAAAATCCCCAGAGCAGTGCAGCAGAAGAGCCGGCTGGACGCAACTGAGCCCCAGCAGCTGCAGAGAGGTGAGTATTCTTTTTTTTTTAATTACACATTTTTGGAATGATTTTCAGAGAAGGGCTTATATTTTAAGCCCTTCCCCGAAAATCACTGCAGCGTTTGCCGGCAGCCCATTGCTTTCAATGGAGCCGGCTGTATTGCCGGCTCCACTGAATTCAATGGTAGAACTTCACTCTCCTCTGCCACAGCTGTGACAGAGGATTTCTTCATCTCCACGGGAGTCCCATTTTATGTCTATTTATGGCTTGCCTGCTCCGAGTAGTATTCAGCAGGCTGGGATTTTAAATCCCAGCTCTCATTCAGCTGAGAGCTGCCCCTGATTGGTCCCTGCGCTGAGCCAATCAGAGGCAACACTCACCCATTCATGAATGGGTAAGTGAGAGCTGCCTCTGATTGGTGAGGCTGTGACCAATCAGAGGCAGCTCATTCAGCAGGTGGGGATTTTAAATCCCCGGCTGCTGAATACTACTCAGAGCAGTTCAGGAGAACTGCCGGCCGGCCGCGGCTGAACTCCGTCTGCCGGGACCAGGTGAGTATATATATATTTTTTGTTTTTACACATTTCTGGATGAATTTCAGGGAAGGGCTTATATTTTTGCCGGCTCCATTGAATTCAATGCGCTGGACAGCGCTGAACTGCTCCAGCCCGTTTCTATTGAAATGCGGCTAGGAGCATTTTTTTTGAGCGATTTTTCGGCCCCGGTCACGCGATTTGCGGATGCGCATCTGTCATACGATCCGCAAATCGCGGGAAAAAAACGCCCGTGTGACTAAGGCCTCAATTTGAGAATAAGGGTGCATTCAGACGAGCATGTTTATGTGCGTACATATGTCCGCATGAAACTACAGTCTATTATAACCACTGTTTCCCTATGCTGTGTTCACAAGCCCGTGTTTTACAGGCGTGCAAACGCACGTACCTGTAAAACATAGGACATTCATGCACGCATAGGTCTATACTGCGTGTCAATATTCCCCGCGGGGAGTCCCATTGTCACTGAACACTGTGACAGCACTCCACAATAGAAAATGACTGGCAGCATAGACGAGATTGCAAAGGTGCAAAAAAGCTTCTTTATTCCCCCATTACATAGGTAGCGACGTTTCGGCCTATGTGGCCTTCCTCATGCTAATACAGGTGACTACTGACACAACATATATAAAGACAATCTAATTTACAGCCAACAAATCACAATGTGACACATAAATACATAACAATGTGACACATAATCTCGCGCATGCGCAGGGATTCCCTAAAAATGGCGTCCGGAACATATACAGAGATGATCACGGAGCGATCAGAAGACGAGGCAATCAATGATGAATACCCACACATGTATGTATTTATGCTTAGTAGTCTCTATTGAGCCTTGCTGGGTCAAGAGATCTGTAGTCAGGCAGCCACTCTCCTCCATAGCCCAGCACTCCCTAAGTATGCATTATTTATAATCACCCTCTGTTTTCTGTCACTGAGCCAATTGCTTACCCACTTTCACATATTTTCCACCAAACCAAACTTTTATAGTATGGTATAAAATGTTTGAAAAATCAAGATATATGGCATTCAATTATTCTCCCAGTCCAATCTACTAATCTACAGCTTATTTCCTCACAGAAGCTGATCAGATTGGTTTGACAGGACTGATCTTTCAGAAACCCATAACGAGTTATTATTATTATTGTTATTATTAGTAGTATTTTATATGGCTATTTTCATTCAGATACTCCAGAATAGAATCCAGGTTGCCACGGGAGGTGGTGAGTTTTCCTTCAATGAAAATCTTCAAACCGAAGCTGGAGAGACATCTGTCTGGAATTGTTTAGTGAATCCTGCTTTAAGCAGGAGGTTGAACTCAATGACAATCGAGGTCTCTTCCAACTCTACCATTCTATGATTCTATTCTATGATCTCTTGGAAAGTTCAAACAGTTTAATAGAAATTAAATTTACCAGGTCCACTTTTAACTCATTTTTGAATATTGGCACCACATTTGCTCTGTGCCAGTGTAGTGGAACAGACCCATCACTGTAGAATACTTAAGTATAAGCAATAATGGTCTATCTATTACAGTATGTAATTCCCTTAGAATCTAGTGATTTATCTCTTTTTACCATTTCAAAGCAGCTTCATATTTCTTCCTGGGTTATACTGGCAACATTTAATGGAGAGTTCACTTTACCATTCTGCATTTCACCTGATATTTCACTTACCTCTGAATAAAGTGGAGAAAAAAACTTTTTAATGGATTTGCTTTCTCTTCATCTACATTTACAATTTTTCCCTCATTGCTTTTTAAAGGGCCAACACTTTTAGTTTTGATATTTTTTTACTATCTATGTAATTGAAAAATGTTTTAAGGTTAGCTTTAACTCTCTTTGGTTATAAATCTGTCTTCCTCCTTCTTTGCTGCTTTTATGAGCTTTTTACATTATTTATTATTTTCCTTATAGCTTTTTAGTGCTTCTTCACTGACTTCCTGGTTTCATATTTAAATGCTTTATTTTAATTTGTTTATTGCCCCCTTTAAATCTTTTTTTTTTAGCTACATTGGTTTTCTCATGTTCTTCTTTTATTTCTGTAAGGTATGTATAGCTCACAGTGAGTGTTTAAAATGCTTTTAAACATTTCCCATTTATTCTATGCACCCTTATTTTTGAGGACATTGTCACAGCCAATAAGTTTAAAGACAATTCTAAACGTATTAAACTTTGCCTTCCTGAAGTTCAGTGGTTTTGTGGCTCATCAACAAAACACCCTATTGAAAGATAACGATACATTATTTTATAGCCACTATTTCCTAGCTGTCCCCCAACCTGCACTTTTGTTATTCTATCAGGTCTATTGGTTAGTATTAAGACTAAAAGGGCCATCCTTCTAGTTGGGTTCTTCATAGGCTGGGAAAGGTGATTATCTGTTTTACAGACACTTGTTTCCTTTATGAGATCCACAGATATCAGTTCCCCCATTTATATCTGGGTAGTCGGAATCCACCATAATAGTTACCTCATTGTGATTTACCACTTTATCTATTTGCTTAGCAAAAGATTTTCTGTAGGTTCTGTTATATTTAGTGGCTTATAACAAACCCCTTTGAGGATTTTATTATTGTTTTTCCCTCCATTTATTTCTACCCACAGAGATTCCACATGTTCATTTCCCTTACATATATCTTCCCGTAGTGTGGATTTTAAACAGGACTTTACTTAAAGACAAACCCCTCCCCTTTTCAGTTTTTTTACTATCCCTTCTGAACAAACTGTAACTCTGTAAGGTAACTGCCATCCATAGGTTTAGTCCATCCATGCTTCTGTTACAGCATTGCCATTATGTCATACTTTAACTCAGACATTGTTAATTCCAATTTTTCAACTTTACTAGTCATACTGCTATCATTTGTCACCATGCAGTTTGGAGGGTTTTTTATGTGACCTTATCAACTATTCTAACTCATCCCACCATCCATGACTCCTATTTTCATTAATTCATCTCAGGTCCCTGTCTACACTATCTTTCCCTCTGTATCTGTGGTTGATCTCCTCCAGTCCCTGGTTTAAACATTCCTCCAATTTTGTAGCCACCTTTTCTCCATGCACAGCAGCATCCTTGCCATTGAAACATAATTCATCGTTACAGTAGAATCATTAGCTAACATCAAAGTCATCCCAGTTTTCCAGGAACCCAAATCCCTCTTTCCTATATCAGCTCCTGAGCTAATTGATTACTTGTCTAATTACCTGCTGCTTTTCTGGTATGGCACATGGTACAAGTAGTATTTCAGAAAATATTATTTTGGGTGTCCTTTCCCTAAGCTTACGTCCTCAATTCCTGAAATTGTTTTAAGGACCCTTCACCCATCTCTAACTTTGTCAATGATGCTAATGTGCACCATGACTGCTGGGTCCTCACAAACCCCTCCCAATAATCAGTCATCTCAATTTGTGATATGTAGAATCCAAGCACTAGGATGATAAACATTTGACTATCCGAGTATTTGTGACAGACTACCCTGTTTGTCTTCCTAATGATTGAGTCCCCCATTACTAGGACCTGTCTATTCTGCCCTGCACTACTCTTCCCCTTCTTAATGCAGCAAGCATACCCCTGGAAATGGCTTATTGTAGCAATGCTAAACCTTGAGTTGACATATTTGCCAAATTTGCAAACTTGATGGGATGTGGCAGATTGAGATTAGCCTCCCTGGCATTCTTCCCTGTAACCTGCCTTCTGTTACCGGCTAGCTGCCACATCATGCTGCACCTCCATGCTTCCATTCATTCCCAAATCTGCCCCAGTAAGTGTCAGTAAATGAGCAGTAAACTTCCATGCATGTTGTCAGTGCATCTCAGTGTTGCAAATGGCTCATTTAGATCCATGATCTGCAATTCCAAATATGAAACATGTACACATCTCATATAGCGGTACGTACCCTCACACAGCTCTTCAAGGACTGCATACATGGTTCAATGTACATTTTAATGGGATAGCACAGATAAATTAAATCAAAGCAAATTATACAAGTGAAAAATAAAAGTGTTGCACAGTGATTAAATATAAGTGATCCATTGTAAAGCCCTGAATCTAAAGTCACTTAATCTCAAATTAGGCGCTACCACAGAGGCTGGTGCTGCTGCTGTTTTTTATTTTGTTCCTGCTATTTTTTTGGGGAAACTGGGTTGGTTTAACTACTTTTACCTAGTGCTAGGATTGACTATCTCCCAATTCTATGTGGATGTCTCCACACTTAGGAGTCCACTAGATCAGAGTTTAATTTGAACTATCACATTATTTTTTCATTTTTCTGGTTCCTGATGAAGCTACTGGATGCGTAGCGGAAACGTGTTGAACCTAAGAACCGTGCACCAGAGAATAACTTTGGAGCACCTATCTTCTCTTCTTTTTGTCTACTAAGCTGTCTTCCTAGGAGGAGCTTTATGCAAGGTAGGAACATTATTATTCTTTTGAGCTGACCCCTGAGTTGTTCCCAGCTAATCACAAAAGTCTGGTGAGCGCTGGGCAATAGGATATCACTTACCTGACACTTACCTGAACCTTGTCTCAGGTGTGGTCGTTCGTCAGCTTTACATTCCCCGACTCAATACTGGGGTTTGAGTTTTTGTGTGTCTGTGTCTTTTTAGGATTTGTCCAAAAAATCCTATTTTAATTTTTGTGTTTGAAATAAAAGTTACATTTTAAGAGGTACAAGCAGAACCCTTTCTGTGATGATTATCAGTAACATCTAAGCGTTAGAGATGAGCGAGCACCAAAATGCTTGGGTGCTCGTTACTCGAGTCGAACTTTCAGTGATGCTCGAGAGTTCGTTTCGAGTAACGAACCCCATTGAAGTCAATGGGTGACTCGAGCATTTTTGTATATGACTGGTGCTCCGCTAAGGTTTTCATTTGTGAAAATCTTAGCAAATCACCAAAGTCATGTAAAAAACACAGAAATGGATAGGGCAGGCGAGGAGCACCATGCAGGGCTGCATTTCGGGCTCCGAGGTCTCACTATTAAGCCACAATAGTGGCAAGAGTGAGACCCCCCCTGTCAGCATAATGATAGTTCTCCTCTGCCACAGCTGTAACAGCTGTGGCAGAGAAGAACGATGTTAGCCCATTGAATTCAATGGAGCCGGCAATACAGCCAGCTCTATTGAAAGCAATGGGCTGCCGGCGAGCGCGGGATGAATTTTCGGGTAGGGCTTAAAAATATAAGCCCTTACCTGAAAAATAAAGATTTTAGTGTAAAAAAGAATAAAAATGCAGGCATTCTCTTCAATGGAGCAGCTGCTGCTGCCGGCGACTCCATTGAAGACAATGGTCTGCTGACACACCTGAATTCTTTTTCAGGGAAGGGCTTCACATATAAGCCATTCCCTGGAAATGAATTAAAAGTGATTTAAAAAAAAAAAAATAAATAGATACTCACCTCCCTTCAGCTGCCGGGGCACAGCCACGTCTTCTCCTGCTGTTCCCTGCACTGTGGTGCTGAACTGCTGTCATTCAGCTGAGAGCTGCGCTGAGCCAATCAGAGGCAGCATTCACTCACCCATTCATGAATTCATGAATGGGTGTGAGTGAGATCTGCCTCTGATTGGTCAGGCTGTGACCAATTAGAGGCAGCTCATTCAGCAGGCGGGGATTTTAAATCCCCGGCTGCTGAATACTACTCACAGCTGTTCAGAGCAGTTCAGGAGAACTGCCAGCTGACCGCAGCTGAACTCCGTCTGCCGGGACCAGGTGAGTATATATATATTTTTTATTTTTACACATTTCTGGATGAATTGCAGGGAAGGGCTTATATATTTAAGCCCTTCCCGAAAATTCATTGTGCGATCGCTGGCAGCCCATTGTTTCAATGGAACCGGCTGTATTGCCGGCTCCATTGAATTCAATGGGCTAACATCGTTCTGCCGGGACAAGGTGAGTATATATATTTTTTTTACTTTTTACACATTTTAGGATGATTTTCAGGTAAGGGCTTATATTTTTAAGCACTTCCCGAAAATTCATTCCGCGCTAGCCGGCAGCCTATTGCTTTCAATGGAGTCGGCTGTATTGCCGGCTCCATTGAATTCAATGGTCAGTGCTCGTTTAATCGAGACGAGCACCGCGTGGTGCTCGTCTCGAGTAACGAGCATCTCGAGCACCCTAATACTCGAACGAGCATCAAGCTCGGACAAGTATGCTCGCTCATCTCTACTAAGCGTTCTTCCTGCTACTGTGACACCCCCCCCCCCCCACAATCAAGCGCTTAAGATACAAGCGCAACACACTTTAGGTCACAAGACACAATTCCACACTCACTTTTTCTGTTTGCTTATAAAGTTATTAGCTATAGTAACTGTTTGGAAAGGATTAAGAGTATAATAAAGAGTATCTTTCAGATCTTTTCTTTCTTCTCTAATTTTTACTTGGTTTAAAAAAAATCTCAGCTGGATTTTGATTGCTTGCCATGAGACCGAATAACTATGATAACAATGGTCTGCCAAAGCACAAGGAAGGGCAATATCTGAGAAATCTGATATCTTCTTGTAGCTTCCAGTAACATATAGTTCCCCTTTCTCTGAAGGTAGGCTCCCTGTAGAACCTCTCATTCCAAAAAAATTCCATCTTCAGTAATAAGGTACATTGATGCTAGGGATGCAAAGAGAAGAGGATGAGGATAGGGAGAGGTTCCTGCAGTTTCTTCCTCTTTAACGTATAATATATTTAAATACAAAAATCAGCACTTCCTACAAATAAATTAACCTCTGTGGAGTGTGTCCCTTTTCTTCCATTTTTGCTTTTTTCCTACCCCATTTAAAAAAATCATAATTCTTTTATTTATTCATCAAAGTAGATGTATGAGGGCTTGTTTTTGCAGGATGAGTTGTATTTTTCAATGGTACTATTTTAATTTTCTGTATAATGTATTGAAAAGCTTTCCAAAAACTATAAGTGGAGTAAAATAGAAAAAAAATGAAATTCATTGGTCTTTAGGAGGGTTTTGTTTCTACGCCATTTACAATTCAACAAAAATGATGTGATAACTTTGTTCTGTGCGACAGTACGATTACTACGATACCAAATTTACACTCTCTCCCCCGCTACTCCTAGTTATCCCCCCCCCCCCCCGAGCACTCTCGGACAAGAATGCAGTTACTTGAGAAGAGCGAGGATTGCTCGAGTAACAAACTTATCTGAGCATGCTCGCTCATCTCTAACTATATTGGATGACTTAGGACTTTTTGATCGCTTTTTATTAAATTTGTCTTGCGATTTTTTTGACAACGACATTCAACGTGTGGTGTAAATAATGCATTACTTTGATAGATCAGAATTTTTTGAATACAGCAATACCAAATATGTTTTTGAGTTTCATTATTTAGATTATTATCATATAAATATGGATTTTTTTTTAGCTTTTATTATCTTAAATTTTTTTAATATTTAATAAAACCTTTTAAAACTATTTTTACAAATTTTTTCTGCCCACGGGGACGAGAACTTGTGATGGTTTGATCACTCCAGCAGTATTATGTACTGCCATTACATTATACCATGATCAGACAGGCAATCTATCATGCCACACCTGTGGCATGGCCTGATAGGCAATCTGCAATGGCAGCCCTGGGGCCTTTTAGAAGACCGCTGGCTGCCATGGCAACTGCACAGCAACCCATGATATCATCCTCAGTTCACAACCCTGAACATTGATCGGGGCATTTAACCCTTTCCAATCCAATTTGTATTCTGTTTTTCCTAAGGGGGCCTACTCTTTTTCTGCCATTACACACCCAGCGCTATCTGCTGGCTAAAGCCAGTACTACATGAAGTGACATGTTGGATAGGCTCCGACAGCAGACAGGCTGGCAATAAACAGTAAGAGAACCCCAACAGACGTCTTTCAACATCAGAGCTGTACAGCCTTAAATCATAATGTCTTTGGATGTCAGACAGTGGATTGCAAAAGGTTAAATACCACTGTCAGAATTGACAGCACTGCTTATCGGAGCTGTTGCAAGTGGATTTCAGCTGTAACAATCACTACCCCTTTGAGAATGTGAGGCTCATAATGATCAGCTGATTGCCTGAGTCCCACTCTTGTCAGTTGCCTGATTCTGCCTCTGAGGGTGGCTTCACACGAGCGTGTTTTTGTGCATGCATACGCACGCACAAAAACATGCTTCTATTAGAAGCAATGCATTCCCTATGGTGTGTTCACATGTCCGTGTCTTACAGGTGTGTGCCTGTAAAGATAGGGCATGTGTGCACCATAGGGAATGCAAGCATTGTCTTCAATGGAGCCACAGCTGCTGCTGCCGGCTCCATTGAAAACAATGGTCTGCCATCACCCCTGAATTGTTTTTCAGGGAAGAGCTTTACATATAAGCTCTTGCCTGAAAAACAAGAATTTTAGTGTAAAAAAAAAAAAATAAAATAATGCATGCATTCTCTTCAATGGAGACATTTTCTTGTTGTTTTTCAAGTAAAGGCTTATATTTAAAGCCCTTTCCTGAAAAACAATTACAGGATGTCGACAGCTGGATCCCCTACCGCAACTGTCATCTGTGACAGCTGTGATAGGGAATTCTTTATACCTTGCAGGGATGAAGAATTCCTTTGCTGCATCTGTCACAGATGTGGCAGGTGCAGCAGGGAATTCTTTTTCCTTGCGGGGATGAAGGAAACATCTGTTGCATGCGGCAGATGTTTTTTTCATGCCCACGGGGACATGGCAGTAGCGGACAGGTGAGTATTTTAAATTTTTTTATTTTTTTTTTAGACTAAAATTCTTGTTTTTCAGGGACGATCTTATATGTAAAGGTCTTCCCTGAATAATAATTCAGGGGTGCCGGCAGACCATTGTCTTCAATGGAGCCGCTGGCAGCAGCTGCGGCTATATTGATGAGAATGCGTGCATTTTTTTTTTCACTAAAATTCTGTTTTTTTTCAGGGAAGAGCTCATATGAAAAGCTCTTCCCTGAAAAATAAATCAGGGGTGCTGGCAGAGCATTGTCTTTAATGGAGCCACCGGCAGCAGCCACAGCTCCATTGAAGGCAATGCACAGACCGGCATTCACGCGTGTTTTTGCACGTACATGGGTGCGCACTTATGTACGCACCTATGGACGCACAAAAACATGCTTATGTGAAGCCACCCTAAGGCCTTGGTCACACGGGTGTTTTTTGTCGCGATTTGCGGATCGCATGACGGATGCGCATCCGCAAATCGCATGACCGGGGCCGAAAAATCGCCCGAAAAATCTGCTCCTAGCCACGTTTCATTAGAAACGGGCCGGAGCAGTGCAGCGCTGTCCAGCGCATTGAATTCAATGGAGGCGGCAATACAGCTGGCTCCATTGAAAGCAATGGGCTGCGGGCGATCTCAGGATGAATTTTCGGGAAGGGCTTAAAAATATAAGCCCTTCCCTGAAAATCATCCAAAACTGTGTAAAAAGTAAAAAAAAAAACATATACTCACCTTGTCCCGGCAGACGGAGTTCAGCCACGGCCGGCTGGCAGTTCTCCTGAACTGCTGTGAGTAGTATTCAGCAGCCGGGGGTTTAAAATCCCCGCCTGCTGAATGAGCTGCCTCTGATTGGTCACAGCCCTCACCAATCAGAGGCAGCTCTCACTCACCCATTCATGAATTTTAAATCCCCGCCTGCTGAATACTACTCACAGCAGTTCAGGAGAACTGCCGGCCGGCCGCGGCTGAACTCCGTCTGCCGGGACAAGGTGAGTATATATTTTTTTTTTACTTTTTACACAGTTTTGGATGATTTTCAGGGAAGGGCTTATATTTTTAAGCCCTTCCCGAAAATTCATCCCGCGCTCCCCGGCAGCCCATTGCTTTCAATGGAGCCGGCTAAATTCAATGGGCAAACATCATTCTTCTCTGCACAGCTGTTACAGCTGTGGCAGAGGAGAATGATTTGTCTAGTATATGTTCTCAATGGGGTCGGCGCTGCTGCCGCCGGCCCCATTGAGTGCATATAGAGAAGAACAGGAATCACAGATCGCAGATAGGTGCGATCTGCGATTTCTGTTCTATAATTAATCGGACGAGCGCATGAAAAGCGCTCATGTGTCCGATACCATTGCAAAGCAATGGTTTTATAAAATCGCCGGACGCATGCGCATGTGCAAATCGCGTGACAACACGCCCGTCTGACCGAGGCCTAAAGCTGCAGCCAGCCTAACATTTTTCTTGCAGCAGGCATTGCAGAGGAAAAGCTACTTTCAAGAACAGCCTTCCATTTAATAAGAAGGTGGCAAAAGGTGTACCAGGAAGTGAGCCACTTGAGCAGCTGTCCATTCTGGGACATAGAGGAGGTCTTGAGTAGGGGAACCCGGTCATTGAAGTTCATAATGCACCATTAATGCATATGAACAGTGGATGTTATGCTGGCATAACCCCTTTAAATCATTCAAATATCTCCCAGAAATACAACTATATTACATAATTACTTAAGTGAATTTTCTTAATTATAAATTCACTATATATTTAGCTTATTCAGATTTCAAATGATAGAAAATAGTGATGACATATTCTTATTCAACTATTGTAATTTTGAACTAAACAATTTTTATTTCTGCTAAGCAACAGGGCAACAATACAATTTAAATTTTCAAAAATTCCAATGAGCAAAGTTGTTTTTTTTTTCTTTAATCTCTTTCCATTGTTAACCTGTAAAAATGTAAGTACTAAAAAGCCTTACTGAAGAATGTACAGTAATTCAAAATATGCATATAATGCTAAATGTTATGATACTGGTAAATTAAATTATAATGATTTCAAGAAAAAAAAAACTAATTTCAAAATCCCTTTAAGATACCTTTTGGTTTGCTCTATAGCAATAACATAATATAACTTCTGTGTTATACTTTGACACAGAAGCCTATAATTTGATCTTTCCTTCGGTTAGTCGTCGGTATATAGATTTTTATATAATCATTACTCATAATGTTCTGACAGATAATACTATTACCATAGTCCCTTTCTTTCTGTTATTACAAAACTCTTCTGGCTTTGTGAAAATTTTAATTTGTTAAAATGTAATAAAAGAACATCTAAGTTGAGCTATAATTTATGAAAATTTGAGATGTGCTAGTTGGCATTCATATTATTAGACATCAAAAGTTTTTCATATCAAATGTGTAATTATAAAAAATGTTACAAGATTTCCTAACTGACATTGTCTTCCAATCATGTGTGTATATTTGCTCTTTAAAGAGACAGGTGCATGCAATTTTAATTGCAGTTGCAGCATTGCCCAAAAGTGCCCAGTAGAGAGGCCTAATAGGTTTCCTGTCTCGCTCCTAATTTGTCAAAATTACAAAATCAATACTTTTAGATGTTACCTCAGTTCCTATTCTACTGTGCTCTGATAAACCCTGATTTCCTTTTTCATTTGTTGCGTAGGACATTTACAGATTTGCTGGACTTAGTATCGAGCAACCTTTTCCAGCTAAGATGGAAATTAGTTTTCTATCTAGTACAACAATGGTGTTAGTAAATAATTATTCAGATATGTTTTAAAAAGCCTCAAGGCGTCATCGCACGAAAGATAGCCACTAGAGATGAGCGAGCACCAAAATGCTCGGGTGCTCGTTACTCGGGACGAACTTTTCGCGATGCTCGAGGGTTCGTTTCGAGTAACGAACCCCATTGAAGTCAATGGGCGACCCGAGCATTTTTGTATTTCGCCGATGCTCGCTAAGGTTTCCTTGTGTGAAAATCTGGGCAATTCAAGAAAGTAATGGGAACGACACAGCAACGGATAGGGCAGGCGAGGGGCTACATGTTGGGCTGCATCTCAAGTTCACAGGTCCCACTATTAAGCCACAATAGCAGCAAGAGTGGGCCCCCCCCCCCTCCCAAAAACTTTTACTTCTGAAAAGCCCTCATTAGCATGGCATACCTTTGCTAAGCACCACACTACCTCCAACAAAGCACAATCACTGCCTGCATGACACTCCGCTGCCACTTCTCCTGGCTTACATGCTGCCCAACCGCCCCCCCTCCCCCCCACAGCGCACACCAAAGTGTCCCTGCGCAGCCTTCAGCTGCCCTCATGCCACACCACCCTCATGTCTATTTAGAAGTGCGTCTGCCATGAGGAGGAACCGCAGGCACACACTGCAGAGGGTTGGCACGGCTAGGCAGCAACCCTCTTTAAAAGGGGCGGGGCGATAGCCCACAATGCTGTACAGAAGCAATGAGAAATAGAATCCTGTGCCACCGCCATCAGGAGCTGCACACGTGGGCATAGCAATGGGGAACCTATGTGCCACACACTATTCATTCTGTCAAGGTGTCTCTGCATGCCCCAGTCAGACCGGGCTTTTTAATTCATAGACACAGGCAGGTACAACTCCCTATTGTGAAGTCCCTGTCGACCGACAGCATGGGTGGCTCCCTGGAACCCACCGGTGGTACACAGAAATATCCCATTGCATTGCCCAACACAGCTGAGGTAGTAATGTCGTGCTTAATGCAGGTGGGCTTCGGCCCACACTGCATGCCCCAGTCAGACTGGGGTTCTTTACAAGTGGAAACAGATGCATTTATAATTCCCTGTGGACCCACAGCATGGGTGGGTGCCAGGAAGCCACCGGCGGTACATAGAAATATCCCATTGCATTGCCCAACACAGCTGAGGTAGTAATGTCGTGCTTAATGCAGGTGGGCTTCGGGCCACACTGCATGCCCCAGTCAGACTGGTAATATGTACCTTAACAGTAACCGCGTTGGTGGTAATGTGTTGGTGACTGCGGACCTAGTAGCGCGGTTTTATTTTGTTGGTTTTCGGAATGTGGCCAGGATTAAGTGGGCTGTGGCGGGGGATGTTTTTGAGGCACTACGTGTCCTCTCCACGTGTCCGTGGTTATATGCACCTTAACAGTAACAGCGTTGGTGGGAAATGGCCTCGCCGCCATCATGTCTTTGGGAAGCCTCTGTTTCCACACCCCAGAGACATACCATTAGCAGCGGTATAGGCAGAGCCCATAATTAGTAACATTTCAGCCGTAGCATTAGCGACAGGCCCCACTAACATATCACTACCAGCATTATAGGGGGAGCACAGTATGCGTTCCATTTCAGTAATAGTAGCACTCAAGACAGGCCCCAGTAACAATTCCGAAGCAGCAGTATAGTGGGAGCGCAGTCTTCGTTCCATTTCAGTAGCTGCAGTATAGACAAGGCACAAGTTACATTTATGTAGCTAAAGTGTAGGCCAACCCCACACACCTTTCTGTACCATGAGTGCAGGCGAAGAACATAGAAATTGCTATGATTACACTGTAGGCGAGGGCCCACAAAAATTGCTGTATCAACAGTACTAATGTACATCCAAAAAATTGGCCATGGCCAACCAAGAGGGCAGGTGAAACCTATTAATCGCTTTGGTTAATGTGGCTTAAGTGGTAACTAGGCCTGGAGGCAGCCCAGTTTAACGAAAAATTGGTTCAAGTTAAAGTTTCAACGCTTTTAAGAGCATTGAAACGTATAAAAATTGTTTAGAAAAATTATATGAGTGAGCCTTGTGGCCCTAAGAAAAATTGCCCGTTCGGCGTGATTACGTGAGGTTTCAGGAGGAGGAGCAGGAGGAGGAGGAGGAGGAATATTATACACAGATTGATGAAGCAGAAATGTCCCCGTTTTGGATGGTGAGAGAGAACGATGCTTCCATCCGCGGGTGCATAATACGTATTGCTTAGGTATCGCTGCTGTCCGCTGGTGCAGAAGAGAAGTCTGGGGAAATCCAGGCTTTGTTCATCTTGATGAGTGTAAGCCTGTCGGCACTGTCGGTTGACAGGTGGGTACGCTTATCCGTGATGATTCCCCCAGCCACACTAAACACACTCTCTGACAAGACGCTAGCCGCAGGACAAGCAAGCACCTCCAGGGCATACAGCGCGAGTTCAGGCCACGTGTCCAGCTTCGACACCCAGTAGTTGTAGGGGGCAGAGGCGTCACGGAGGACGGTCGTACGATCGGCTACGTACTCCCTCACCATCCTTTTACAGTGCTCCCGCCGACTCAGCCGTGACTGGGGAGCGGTGACACAGTCTTGCTGGGGAGCCATAAAGCTGGCAAAGGCCTTGGAGAATGTTCCCCTGCCTGCGCTGTACATGCTGCATGATCTCTGCGCCTCCCCTGCTACCTGGCCCTCGGAACTGCGCCTTCAGCCACTAGCGCTGTCGGATGGGAAGTTTACCATCAGTTTGTCCACCAGCGCCCTGTGGTATTGCATCATTCTCGAACCCCTTTCCTCTTCGGGAATGAGAGTGCAAAGGCTCTCCTTATACCGTGGGTCGAGCAGTGTGTACACCCAGTAATCCGTAGTGGCCAGAATGCGTGTAACGCGAGGGTCACGAGAAAGGCATCCTAACATGAAGTCAGCCATGTGTGCCAGGGTACCTGTACGCAACACATGGCTGTCTTCACTAGGAAGATCACTTTCAGGATCCTCCTCCTCCTCCTCTTCCTCCTCCTCTGGCCATACACGCTGAAAGGATGACAGGCAAGCAGCATGGGTACCGTCAGCAGTGGGCCAAGCTGTCTCTTCCCCCTCCTCCTCATCCTCCTCATGCTCCTCCTCCTCCTCCTGAACGCGCTGAGATATAGACAGGAGGGTGCTCTGACTATCCAGCGACATACTGTCTTCCCCCGGCTCTGTTTCCGAGCGCAAAGCGTCTGCCTTTATGCTTTGCAGGGAACTTCTCAAGATGCATAGCAGAGGAATGGTGACGCTAATGATTGCAGCATCGCCGCTCACCACCTGGGTAGACTCCTGGCAGATGGCTGCCAACCAGGGCCACTCTTCTGTAAATAATTGAGGAGGCTGACTCACACTGCGCCGCGCAAGTTGGAGTTGGTATTCCACTATAGCTCTACGCTGCTCATAGAGTCTGGCCAACATGTGGAGCGTAGAGTTCCACTGTGTGGGCACGTCGCACAGCAGTCGGTGCACTGGCAGATTAAACCTATGTTGCAGTGTTCGCAGGGTGGCAGCGTGCGTGTGGGATTTGCGGAAATGTGCGCACAGCTGGCGCACCTTTCCGAGCAGGTATGACAAGTGGGGGTAGCTTTTCAGAAAGCGATGAACCACCAAATTAAACACATGGGCCAGGCATGGCACGTGCGTGAGGCTGCCGAGCTGCCGAGCCGCCACCAGCTTACGGCCGTTGTCACACACGACCATGCCCGGCTGGAGGCTCAGCGGCGCAAGCCAGCGGTCGGTCTGCTCTGTCAGACCCTGCAGCAGTTTGTGGGCCGTGTGCCTCTTCTCTCCTAAGCTGAGTAGTTTCAGCACGGCCTGCTGACGCTTGCCCACCGCTGTGCTGCCACGCCGCGTTACACCGACTGCTGGCGACGTGCTGCTGACACATCTTGATTGCGAGACAGAGGTTGCGGAGGAGGAGGAGGAGGAGGAAGGTGCTTTAGTGGAGGAAGCATACACCGCCGCAGATACCGCCACCGAGCTGTGGCCCGCAATTCTGGGGGTGGGTAGGACGTGAGCGGTCCCAGGCTCTGACTCTGTCCCAGCCTCCACTAAATTCACCCAATGTGCCGTCAGGGAGATATAGTGGCCCTGCCCGCCTGTGCTTGTCCACGTGTCTGTTGTTAAGTGGACCTTGGCAGTAACCGCGTTGGTGAGGGCGCGTACAATGTTGCGGGAGACGTGGTCGTGCAGGCCTGGGACGGCACATCGGGAAAAGTAGTGGCGACTGGGAACTGAGTAGCGCGGGGCCGCCGCCGCCATCATGCTTTTGAAAGCCTCCGTTTCCACAAGCCTATACGGCAGCATCTCTAGGCTGATCAATTTTGCAATGTGCACGTTTAATGCTTGAGCGTGCGGGTGCGTGGCGTTGTACTTGCGCTTGCGCTCAAACTGTGGCACTAGCGACGTCTGGACGCTGCGCTGAGAGACATTGCTGGATGGGGCCGAGGACAGCGGAGGTGAGGGTGTGGGTGCAGGCCAGGAGACGGTAGTGCCTGTGTCCTCAGAGGGGGGTTGGATCTCAGTGGCAGGTTGGGGCACAGGGGGAGAGGCAGTGGTGCAAACCGGAGGCGGTGAACGGGCATCGTCCCACCTTGTGGGGTGCTTGGCCATCATATGCCTGCGCATGCTGTTGGTGGTGCCTCCCCAGCTGAACTTGGCGCGACAAAGGTTGCACACCACTGTTCGTCGGTCGGCAGGCGTCTCTGTGAAAAACTGCCACACCGTAGAGCACCTTGACCTGTGCAGGGTGGCATGGCGCGAGGGGGCGCTTTGGGAAACAGTTGGTGGATTATTCGGTCTGGCCCTGCCTCTACCCCTGGCCACCACACTGGCTCAGCCTGTGCCCACACCCTGACTTGGGCCTCTGCGTCCTCGCCCGCGTCCACGTCCTATAGGCCTACCCCTATAGCTGGCTGCGTCTGATTTTTTTTAACGTTCTGCACGCAGCACAAACGTACCCAGAGCCCTGAGGACTGTCAGAGGCAGGCGAAATAGAATTTTTTCCCTTGTTTTTCAAAGGACAAGCCACACTGCGTGTATTCAATGAATACTACTAAGTTTAATAACTGTGTTGTGGCCCTGCAAATGTGTCAGAGAACTGCAGTGATGCAAAGTTATTGGCTCCAGCAGATCAGGGATTTCCCATGCAGGAAAAAAATTGGCGCAAGCCTGCAGTAAAACGTAGCTGGCTGCGTCTGATTTTTTTTAACGTTCTGCCCAGAGCCCTGAGGACTGTCAGAGGCAGGCGAAATAGAATTTTTTCCCTTGTTTTTCAAAGGACAAGCCACACTGCGTCTATTCAATGAATAATGTATGTCTTCTGGCCCTGCCTACACAATTCTATCCCTGCAGTATTAATGCCGGGTGCAATGGTCTGCACAGCCGGTTTTGAGAAAAAAAAAATAAATATGCAACACTGCTAACAGCAGCCTGGACAGTACTGCACACGGATAGATGTGGCCCTGGAAAGGACCGTTGGGGTTCTTGAAGCCTACACTCACTGCTAACACTCTTCCTGCCTAACCACCACTTCTGTCCCTATTGCAGGGCGCAATGCTCTGCAGATCCAATTTTGAAAAAAAAAAAAAAAAATACAGTGCTAACACAGTACTGCACACTATTAGATGTGGCCCTGAGAAGGACCGTTGGGGTTCTTGAAGCCTACACTAACTCCTAACGCTCTCCCTACAGCAGCTCCAGCACGATACCACTGTCCCTCAGCTAACTCACAAGGCATCTGAGCCGAGCCGCGGGAGGGGCCGATTTTTATACTCGGGTGACATCAGATCTCCCCAGCCACTCACAGCAGGGGGGTGGTATAGGGCTTGAACGTCACAGGGGGAAGTTGTAATGCCTTCCCTGTCTTTCAATTGGCCAGAAAAGCGCGTTAACGTCTCAGAGAGGAAACTGAAAGTAACCGGAACACCGTGTGGTGCTCGTTACGAGTAACGAGCATCCCGAACACCCTAATATTCGCACGAATATCAAGCTCGGAAGAGTACGTTCGCTCATCTCTAATAGCCACACAAAAAAAAGTGCAAAAATCGCGTGAATGCATGATTTTCCATGAGCCTCATTAGCGTTAAAATTGCTCATTCACATAATCAGGAGCGGAGTGCTGCTGAAAAGAGAGGGAAGGAGATTTTTATTTCATCTGGCCAACATAAAACCTTCACTATTCTGCATAAATACATGGTTCTTTCCAAATGAAGGGATTAGCTGGTCACAACTGGAGTAACGCTTGGCAAAGGGTAAATCCCTGAGAAACCTGCGCTTACCAGTGTCCTTAGATCCCTAGTTTCCCATCCTAGAGTGTCCTTCCATTAGCACATCAGTGACAGCTTGGCTTCAACTTCTCCAGCTAACTAGAAAACATACACCGAGGAAGAAAGTACCAATTCCCTTAGAAATCTTAAAGCTGTTCTCAGATAGCCTTAGGGCTCTATCACATGAGCGCAAAAATGGCAATTGTGTTTTTACGTTTTTATGCCCGCTCCATATAAGTGTCTGAATGGGAGTTTTTCCACGATCACGGACAGCATTTTTTCAGCCATTCACACGACCGCGAGCATGATTTTAGCGAAAAAATATGCCACGCTCCAGAAATCCCTCGGTCTGCCAAAATTGTCAGGATGCCTTCCAAGGCCTATATAGAGGCACCTGTATGCTCTTCACAGCGTTGGACACTGCATAAATGCCTCCCCCTCCCTTCTCTTTCCCTGCTCCAATAGGAGTCTATGGGAACTGCTGGCGTATATTAACCAAAACGTAGTTCCAGAACTATCTTTTACCTGAGCGTATATGCGCCGACCGCGTATATGTTCTAATTTTCATGTTGTCGGCATATTTACGTGCCGTATATTCACCCGTGTGAACGGATGCATTGAAAATCAATGCCTCTCATAGGCGCCTATGTACGCCTGGGCGTGAAAATGCGCCGTTTATGCGCTCGTGTAAAAGAAGCCTAACAATAGCGTCGTTAAGGAAAAGACGAGTGGGACTCCTTTTTGACCTATTAGATAAATCCAAACTAAAGTCCTTCCAAGGCCAGAGTAGAATTTAAATGACCAGGAAATTAAGTGTTTAAATACCTCCAATTAAAAAAACATAATTCCAAAAATTAAGTGAATGAAGCGTCATCTGCCCACACATATATAATTTTATACTAAGCCCTCCCCCTTATGAGCTTAGCCTGAAATATCTTTACAAAGTTTTCAATAGAGAATCAGATGCAGGGGTTGGGAGCTTCAAGAAGGCCCATATTCTCAATTGGGAGAGAGACTTAATTGTCTCACACTCCATGGAACAATGGTCCCGAGGTTTTGCAAGGGCTTATAAAGCTACATTATGCACTAAGCCTATTTCAAGTACACTATAAAACTGTAACCAGGTGGTATTATTCACCATATAGGCTAGTCTCACTCTTCTAAAATAGTACAGCAGAGTGCTGGAGTTCCTGTTGGAGCCAAGGCACCCTTCTCCATAGTTTTTGGAGTTGCTGCAAACTAAGGACATTGTGGGTAAAGGTTTTTGAACTCCTAAATAAAGTGGCAGGTACTAAAATTCCTCCTATTCCTCAACTGGCTATCTTCCTATTGGATATAGAAAGAGTTCCTATCAAGTCTAGAAAGTTGGTTTCTTACATTCTCCTCTTAATCAAATATTTAAAGCTAAGAACTTGAGGTTGACTGAGCTGCCATTTTATCAAACACTAACAGAAATGACCTCGCAACGTGGAAAATATGAAGGAATATTTGCCCTAAAAAATAATAAATTCCCTGCCTACATAGAGACTTGGAAACCATTGTGAGACCTATTTATAAAATAGCCCAAACGCAAAGGAAGTTTAATCTCCATACTTCCCTTAAAGTATCGTAATTTTCGCCAGTAAAAGCGATCAGAATCTATGCTTGGAAAAGGAGCCACAAGGAAAAACTATTCCCCACCCCATGATCACCCCCCCCCCCCACACACACACACACATACACACCTCCCTAAGTTCTTCCCCCCAGTTCCCCATTTATATAGAAATAAAGGAATACAGTGTTATTGCACAGGTAAAGATTTCATGACCAAATAAGACAATTTTCAAGTTTTATCTATGTGACAAATATCTGTTACGATCGTGTGGGAAAACTAGGCATGGGGCCCACACGATCGTGACCAAAGAAGGACAGGGTATGCACACGGGTTTCAAGCAAACTGACCCTGTGCTACCAGGGAGGTTGACCTGGCCCTACCTAAGCGGGGACATTTCCCCAATAAGGGCAGCCCAGCGGTGTAGGAAGCTTAGAACTACAGATCCCAGCAGCACACGTAACAATAAGAAATGTTATGTGGACTTTAAATGTGAGAGTATTTCAATAAAAAAATTATTGGAAAAAAATAATTAAGCACTTGTCAAAGCTAAATCCTTATGTTTGCCTATTTTTGGCTGTTTCTAACACATCCACTTTAAAAACTGATTCTTTACTTTTTGCATAATATATCACTTCATCTGTCACTTATTTCATGTGATAGCTGATCAGTATATGTTTATAAAATCATTGAATAATCTAGAATATTTGATAATCTGGCACCCATCAGGTCTAATATATGTTGAATTAAATGAATTGTATTATCTAAAAAATATCTGTATGTATTTTTATAAATTGAAGATCATCCAAGAGATAAAAAAAAGAAAGGAATAAAAAATATATTCCTTGCTTAAAATTATGCAACAAATATACTACTACACTGCACAAATGGAAATTTGCCATTTTCCTTTGTCATTTGAATAGAGTCTGGTTTGATGCTTGCCATACAAAGAAATCACAAAAATGGGATGTATTTTAAAATATTTTATCAAAATAAAATAGAGCTTTTACAATGTGACAATATACTCATGTCTTTAGATTCTGGTTCTTGAATTCACATACAGACAAAAAACTAAAGATTTGACAGGTATAGGTAAATCAGTTTCTAATTTGTAAAAAGAGATGATCTTTATAAGGCCTCAGTCACACGGGCGCATCGGCACCCGTACACCGGTGCCGATGCGCCCGTGTGACTGACACCAGCAGACGGACGTACCTGCAGGCGGCCGTCTGTCTACAGCGCCGGAGGAAAGAACATGTGACCGGCTTCATTGCCGGTCATGTGTTCTTTCCTCAGGCGCTGCAGAGAGACGGCCGTCTTTAGGTACGGCCGTCTCCTTCCTGCAGTCACACGGACGCATCGGCGCCGGTGAACGGGTGCCGATGCGCCCATGTGACTGAGGCCTAAAGAGTTAAGAAACTTTGTCAATATTTTATAAATTTTGTGCTGATTTCACTTGTCCTAAAGTATAGAATAGCTTTCATATTTCTATATGTCTCTAAGAGAAAATAATAAAAACCGCTCACACATGCTCCATAATAGTATACTGTATACTGCCTATCAATATGACTACACATGTGTAATTATATTTACTATTTACACAATGCCTCGCAAAAGTATTCACACACAAATACATTTAATTTTTTAAAATTATTTTTTGCCGCCATCTTCTGTGCGCAATAACTTTATTTTTCTGTCTACATAGTTGTGCAAGGGCTCATTCCTTATGTGACATCCTGTAGTTTGAATTTTTGTTTGCTTTTTATTGCATTTTTTCTTGGAGACAAAATGACTAAAAAAGTGTATTTCTGGCGTTCTTAATTTTTTTTTTCAGATAACGTCCACCGTGCAGAGTAAATAATACAATACTTTGATAAATTGGATTTTTATGGACGCAGCAATACCAAACATGTATTTTGTTTTATGATTTTGATTCATTTATTTAGTCAAACCAATGACCTGTAAAAACACAGTTCATTAATTACAACTTACTGGTGGATGATCCGCAGTGTTTATGCCACGTGGAAACATATCCTATATGTTACATAAACCTACCCATATAGTGTTCAGTCAGCAAGCGGTGTGTAACAGTGATAGTAAAATAATTGTGCAATCACTATTATTTTTCTTTTTTTAAAAAAAGCAAGGTAATGGTAATTCTACTGAACTAATTGTATAGGCATATTTCCCAAAAATACAATACATTGGCAATTGGATTACATTATTCCCCATAATTGGAAAACCTTATGTGACAAAAAAAATGGATATCATATTGGAATTCAGCGCACTAAAGTTAGTATAAGCCACCTATCTGCATATCTGTTACAAAAATTATGTTGAACAGTGTAATGAAAGCTGAGAAGAAAAAAGAGGGAGTGAAGCTAATCTACATACCGATGTTTTGGTTTGAAATTTTTTTGTTTAGTTTTTCTCTTACCTTGTCCTATATATAGAAGTGAGATTGATTGATTGATTCTTGACGAGTCTGAGAGGGTGCTGCCAGACCACAAAACGTCACACCTTCCAAGGGGGATGTGCCAGTACATGAGATAAATGTAGGGAAAAATGTGGTTATAAGCGCAATCCCATTTAACTCAAAGAGGCACAAGACATGTTTTTGAGCTTGACTCTACTGTTTTCATTAAAAATTAATCCAGCATATAATAATAAATGCCTTTTGGGGCCGTTGTGCCCCTTCCTCAGTATTTTAGCTGGGACTACACAGTCAGCATTGGTGTGTTCTCTTTGCTCTACTCCTCTGCAAAGAGAATATATTAGCTACAAAGTAATAAGTATTATATTAGCTGCTATGTATTATCCAAGACTTCAGAAGAGAAGGATTTAGGGGTTCTGATATCTTTCAGTTTCAGTATGAGTCCACAGTGCAGTCAGGTAGCAAAGAAAGCAAGAAGGATGCTCAGCTGTGAGAGGTAGTGATTAGAGGTGAGCGAGCACCAAAATGCTCGGGTGCTCGTTACTCGGGACGAAATTATCGCGATGCTCGAGAGTTCGTTTCGAGTAACGAACCCCATTGAAGTCAATGGGCGACTCGAGCATTTTTGTATATCACCGATGCTCGCTAAGGTTTTCATTTGTGAAAACCTGGGAAATTCAAGAAAGTGATGGGAACGACACAGAAACGGATAGGGCAGGCGAGGGGCTACATGTTGGGCTGCATCTCAAGTTCCCAGGTCCCACTATTAAGCCACAATAGTGGCAAGAGTGAGCCCCCCCACACACACACTGTCAGCATAAAGATCGTTCTCCTCTGCCACAGCTGTAACAGCTGTGGAAGAGAAGAACGATGTTAGCCCATTGAATTCAATGGAGCCGGCAATACAGCTGGCTCCATTGAAAGCAATGGGCTGCCGGCGATCGCGGGATGAATAGTCGGGAAGGGCTTAAATATATAAGCCCTTCCCTGCAATTCATCCAGAAATGTGGAAAAATTTTAAAAAAATATACTCACCTTGTCCCGGCAGAACGATGTTAGCCCATTGAATTCAATGGAGCCGGCAATACAGCGGCAATCAGAGGCAGATTCCACTCACACACCCATTCATGAATTTATGAATGGGTGAGTGACTGCTGCCTCTCATCTTATTGGTCCTGCTGAGCCAATCAGAGGCAGCAGTCACACACCCATTCATAAATTCATGAATGGGTGTGTGAGTGGAATCTGCCTCTGATTGGTCAGGCTGTGACCAATTAGAGGCAGCTCATTCAGCAGGCGGGGATTTTAAATCCCCGGCTGCTGAATACTACTCACAGCTGTTCAGAGCAGTTCAGGAGGACTGCCGCTGGCCGTGCTGAACTCCGTCTGCCGGGACCAGGTGAGTATATATATATTTTTTATTTTTACACATTTCTGGATGAATTGCAGGGAAGGGCTTATATATTTAACCCCTTCCCGACAATTCATCCCGCGATCGCCGGCAGCCCATTGCTTTTAATGGAGCCGGCTGTATTGCCGGCTCCATTGAATTCAATGGGCTAACATCGTTCTGCTGGGACAAGGTGAGTATATATATATTTTTTTTTTACACATTTCTGGATGAATTGCAGGGAAGGGCTTATATATTTAAGCCCTTCCCGACAATTCATCCCACACTCGCCGGCAGCCCATTGCTTTCAATGGAGGCGGCTGTATTGCCGGCTCCATTGAATTCAATGGTCAGTGCTCGTTTAATCGAGACGAGTACCGCGTGGTGCTCGTCTCGAGTAACAAGCATCTCGAGCACCCTAATACTTGAACGAGCATCAAGCTCGGACGAGTATGCTCGCTCATCTCTAGTAAAAATTGTTAATAAAATGTATATAAAATTTAAATTTTCTCTAATGTCTCATTTAAACCATGAGGGGTCAGAGTATTAAAATGGAAAATGTGGAACATTTCTTTTGCTTTTAATATTGAAAAATTGCCGGCGGGAATTTGTTCTATTGGCGTGATTTTTAATAGAGATGGATTAGAGTTGTGATAAATAGAAAAATGTTTTGATACACTATGCTTCAAATAGTTATTCTTAATATTGAACCTATGTTGATTTGCACAGCTCCGTAAGGAGTTTATTGTACGTCCTATGTACCTCAATGGACAGGGACATTCAATGAGGTAGATGACGTATTCTGATCCACAATCCAAATGTTGTTTAATTGGAAAGGGGGCACTGCCATTGAAAGATTCAACCTCTTTTCTTTTGTGACAAATTATAGGGCAGCATTTGCAGTTTTGTTTACCGCATTTGTAAGTGCCTGAGGGTATTAAAGGATGGGTTTAATTGTCCTAGTTACATTAAATTGTTTCGGACGGGAGGGGGCTAAAATGTTGCTTAAAGTACAACTCTTTCTAAATAATATTTGAGGTTGAAAAGATAACTCTGATGATAGTAGAGGATCTAATTTTAAAATGTGCCAGTGTTGTTTGGTGATGTCCTTTAATTCTTTATGAAGAGAATTATAGCGAGTTATAAAATTGCAATCGTATTTGTGTAATGGGATGATGTCCTTAGAATTATATGTTTTAATTTCAGACGGATAAAGGCCCCTGTCTCCTTGTTGAGCCCTATATCTAGAGTCTGAAATTAATGTCTCTGGATAGTGTTTGTCCCTAAAGCGTTGTGATAAAATGTCCGATTGTTTGTTATATTCTTCAATGGTGGAACAATTTCGTCTGATCCGTTTAAATTGACCAAACGGGACACTTAATTTCCACTGTTTTGCATGGTTGCTGTGGAAATCCAGAAAGCTATTAGCGTCGACTGTTTTAAAGTGAGTTTTTGTTTGAATGGTATCTGTCTCAATACATATGTCGAGATCTAAAAAGGCAATTTGTGTTCGACTATAGGAACCTGTAAATTCAAGGTTCCAAGAATTTCGGTTCAATTGGGAAATAAAATGAATGACTTCTTCGATGGTCCCATCCCATATGAGGATGACGTCATCAATATATCTTTTATAAAAGAGAATGTGGGGATCCAACAGTTGTTCTTCAAATGCCCCCATGTACAAGTTAGCGTAACATGGGGCGCACTTTGTCCCCATGGCGGTCCCTCTTGTTTGTATGTAGAATTGGCTATTAAACTTAAAATAATTATAATCTTCTGGGACTACTCCTGTTCTCCAGGAATTTTCAAAAATTATGTCAAGTGGTTCAGCAATTACCTCTGCTGCTTCCTTTAGTATCCTTGGATGTAATTCATCTGGACCTTGAGACTTGAATTCCTTTAAGTTAGCTAAGTCTTCTCTCACCATCTCTCTGCTTACAGATAGCCTGCATCCTTTTATTCCCCCAATAGCACAGGGAAGATCAGTTGATGTTCCATCTACTTCCTGAGAGAAAACAGATACAAAATAGGAATGTAAAAGTTCGGCCTTCTTAACATCATTCTTAACCAATTCACCATTTTCAACTTGTAAGCATCCAATAGCATCGTTGACTTATCTTTTACTTTTGACATACCTCCGCAATCCTTTTTATTGCTTTTGGCCTCTGTTGCAAGCCTCAATTCATTATTATCTCTAGCTTTTCTGGCACTTGCCCTACAGTTTTTGCAGACTGCATTATATTCTTCTTTAGATATTTCCCCCTTTTTCCATTTGATAAACATATTTTTCCTTGTTTTTAACATGTGTGCAAGTTCTGCGTTCAGCCATACTGGTTTCTTTAAATGCTTCTTATTCTTCCTTCTTTTAGGGATTGTTAACGTGTGTGCTTTGAGAATCTCATTTTGCAACATTTCCCAACCTTCTTGGACATTTCTGTCCTTAAGAACATCCAGCCATTGGATACTTCCTACCCTCTTTCTGAGTTCATTGAAATCTACCTTTATGATATCCAACCTTAAGGTCTGAGTTTTCTCAGGTCTTCCTCGCCTTTTTATCCAAAATTCAAGGATAGCATGATCACTGCCTCCTAAGGACCCAGCCACCTTTACATCCTCAACCATTTCCTCCCTGTTGGTAAGAGTTAGGTCCAAGATAGCAGATGCCTTTGCTTTCTCTTTGACCTTTTGGAAGATAAAGTTGTCAGGAAGAGCTGATAAGAATTTGTTAGATCCATTGCTTTTACCTGAGAGAAATTCCCAACAAATATCTGGATGGTTAAAATCTCCCATAATCACTATGTCATGCTTTTTGGAGATCTTGGCCATCTGATGTAGGAAGAGTTCATCCATATCTTCTGCTTGTCTAGGTGGCCTGTAGTAAATGCCTTCAATGGTGTCCTTTCTGCTGTTCTCTCCTTGTATTCTTACCCAAACAGTTTCTACAGAACTCCCATGCTCTGAAGCTTGAATCTCTGTGGAGATTAATGTTTTCCTAACATACAAAGCATTACCTCCTTCCCTTTTTTTTTGGTCTGTTTCTTATGAATAAGTTGTATCCTTCAAGCCTTGCATTCCAATCATGTGTATCATTCCACCAAGTTTCCGTGATGTCTATGACATCATATTTCTCTTCCTTTGTTAGGAGCTCCAAATCTCCTTGTGTGTTTCCCATGCTCTGTGCATTTGTATAAAAACATTTTAGTTTGCGATCGGTGTCACTTGCTCCTCTACTTACCTTCTGAATTTTTTGTCTTTCTTTCTTTCCACTTCTAATAGCAAGGTTCTCAAATTTATTAATTAGCTGTATATTGTTACCTGGCGTTTCACTTCCCTTCCCATATTGTTCTAGTTCAAAGCTCTCCTAATGAGTGAAGCAGGGTGCCCACCAAAAATGTGCTTACCTGTTTTTGTAAGGTGCAACCCATCTCTAACAAGCGGTTCATTATATAGGTTATTCACTCCATGGTCTAGGAATCCAAACCTAGTTGGCAGCACTTTACAATGATATTTCAGCACAAGAACATAATTTTATGTAAATAAAATGATTAACACTTATCCAATTGACTCTCTTATAAGCACAGGTTGTTAGAAAAGTTAGTTTAAATTTAATTTCAGAAATGTTTAAATCCACAAAAGAGGAATAACTTGAAGCTCCAAATACCCAATGCAAGATCTGCAATAGGGTCCCCACATTCTATACAGTATTCATACAACTGGTGTATTTTCATGAAGGAGAAGAGCCTTTGAGTCTTGGGCCGGGTGCAATTGCTATCTCTGAACATCCGACAGCTATGTCCCTACCAAAAAAATAAGAAAAATAGTCAAAATTGATGCAGAACTGCTTTAGAGAGTTGAGAACATAATACTTTACATTTCATGGTCCAAAAGTGCAGAGAGTTCGTTAATGAGTGCTAATTGAATATTTCAGGGTTTTGACAAGGCATGTTAGCACCCTAGACAAATAAGGAAGATTGGGATGCTCCATGCCATAAAATCAATTTAAAATATTAGCTATTAGGACATTGGTAGAGAAGTGGTTCATGGGTACATCACTGCTGGTCTATTGAAGGGAATGAGTACCTAATGTCCAGTACTTTACTCATCTCTTCAGACTCCAACACTATCTGGTGCTCTAATCACTTGTCTACAACTACAATAGGCTAAGAGAATCTGAGAGTGCAGAGATCCTGCTATATGGATAGCCAGTTTTTACTAGCAACATCTGGTTTCGAATTTCGGAGAAGTATGATAAGTATGATAAGCATTGCCCAAGATTGAAGCATAGGCCTTCCATTTATATAGGCCATGCCAGGCCATTTATATAGACCATTCTAATCACACATGCATACATCCTGTATCACACCCCAAAAGAGATTAAGACACCAGGTCAAATCCAGAATCAATTGATGCCAAAATAATTACAATCACCCCAAATAAACGCAAATCACAGAATAACCCCAGAATGCATTTCAAAATAAACTTAGAAGAGACCCTGAAATTAATAAAGACCTTAGACCTGGCTGCAGAGTACATACATGCCCCAAAATAAATACAGACTTAGAGCAGACCCCTGAATGAATACAGTAGTGTGAAATTAATACAGTATATACCAGAGCCTGAATATAGACCCAAAATAAATGTACACAAAATCAAAATAGACCCTTAAATTACTACAAATTCACAAGCAGATCCACTAAATAAATATTGACCCCAGAATAAATGCATATCTTAGTCCAGACCTCAAAATACACGCCTTTGACTAAATACACACCCCATAAATACGGAACCCATATCAGACTGCAACATAAGTACAAACCCCCAAAATAACTGCAAATCCCAGATCAGACCCTTAAAATAACTAAAGTTCTCAGAACAGACCCATTCAACAAATACAGGTCCCAGACATGTACACACCAAAGTTCTACTGCTTTGTGAGGCTTTGTAGCTGTGTTCTCAGTCTTCAGAGACCTTAATGTGACTGATATGTGCAGGTCCCCCCACAGAGTCTCAGGCACGTATTTGTGATACATGAATAATTGCCTTTGACAACTTTATTGTAATTTTTGCAAGAGTGCATAGCAAAATGCAATGAAGATGCAATGACAATGAAATCTCAGTATTTTTTGACAAAATTTTGTCCCCATCAATTTTTTTTCTACAAAACTACAAAATCCCCCCCTTCCCATGCTACTCCTTGTCTTAACCCTAGGATATTTTATTTCTAACTAGCTTACTCGTCGCGCGTTGCTGCGAAGACAGACATACATACATACATTCGTTTTTATATATCTAGATAACAACCAATCACAGCGCAGCTTTCAAATTACCTCAGTGGTATAATATATAACAACCAATCGCAGCGCAGCTTTCATGTAACCTCAGTAGTATAAGAAGTAGCAACTAATCAGAGCACAGCTGTCATTTTACCTTAGCATTCTCAATATCCAGCAATTGTCAAGCGAAACGTTCGGCGGATGCATCATTTTGTAGTTGAACACGCATCCCATTGCTCGTAATGCCTTTTGCTTTCGTGCTTGAGATGGAAATGAAACGATCTTTGTCTGGGGGCATAACTGTCGATGATGCTCGCACGCGCGCCACCTATCGTAGGATAGTTGTACTATGCCACTAATCTTCCGAGGAGTGTACTCAACAACTTCCCAAAGTTTCATGGCGATTGGATGAATGGTGTAGTAATGCATAAAGGACAGACAGACATTCATTCATTTATATACATATATGACATCAGGAAGTGAGAGAATTTAGATTCCGTACTTTTAATTTGGACGCTAATTCTTTTGCTCTTAGAATTGAATAATCGAGTTGGGACCCATTAGCTTTTCCTATTTCTGACATAATCAATGCTTGTGCCAAATTTCAAGTTTCTATGACATTGGAAAGTGAGAGAATTAGATTCCGTATGTAAAATTTGGATGCTAATTCTTATGCGCTTAGAATTGAATAATCGAGTTGGGACCCATTAACTTTTCCTATTAATGACATAATCAATGCCCGTGCCAAATTTCATGTTTCTACGACATCGGGAAGCGAGAGAATTGGTGGCAATGATGGAAATCGAACGATCTACGTGCGGGGGGGGGGGGGGGGGGGCGTAACTGTCGACGACGCTCACACGTGCACCATTTATCATAGGATAGTTGTACTATGCCTACAATCTTCCCAGGAGTGTACTCAACAACTTCCCAAAGTTTCATGGCAATCGGATGAATGGTGTAGTACCGCATAAAGGACAAACAGACAGACACACAGATAGACACACACGCATACATTCAATTTTATATATATAGATGTTACTATTGTCAGTTTTAATTAAGATAAATAGCTATTAATACAGGAAACGGTCTCTCACCAATTTTTGTTTTCCATTGTAAAGTGTCTGAAAGAAAGGAGTAAATGTTGATCGTTAAATACAATTCCTCTTTAATGTAGGTCCTATATGCAGAAGCTGACATTGTTTGTAATTACTGCTTGCTCAATGCACTTATAATGTATGCAGATGAAGATTTGCTTCATAAGTAAATTACACATTGTGATCTGTTGATTACCTTTGAATGCTAATTGGAAAAAAAAAGTGAAAAACCCCCAATAACAATTTATTATATGTAAATAAGTAACATAAATTCTTATAGAATTGTGTGTTCTTTGCCTAGGGTAATTGCAAATGATCTCTAGACTCATTGCCACAGCACTATAAACACTGGACATTTTAAATCTAATTCCATGGCAGTTAAATGTACATGATGAGGTCATTGATTTAAAGATAAGGACAGATGGTGACATCCACTGGGCTGCAGGATTTTAAGATACTGTAGAAATGGGCTGTGCCCCCAGTTCATCGGATTAGGATTTAGAGGATGATCTAGATTCCTGAGTTAATGCATTGTTGTCACCAGTTTCTCCTAAATATTTAATAATTTTTTTGGTAATTTATAAGACAGACATAAATGCTTGAGAACAATGGCTAGATGCAGAAACTCTAGCACACATATTTACAATATAGGTCTTGTGTTTGCTGTAACTCTATCTCAGAATTTTTATTTACAAGTGATGCATATGTTACACTTAATTCACGTGTAAAAATCCACACATATTAATAGAATTCATCATCAAGATTTTCATCAGCTTTCTTTTTATATGGCTTGTAGTATTATTCTTGATGTTAAATTTACCAGGACCCCAACAGAACACCACCACACACCATTAAAGCAAATGGCCCTAGCTAGGATTTGCATAGTTGTATTAGCTTTGTTATTAATGGAAGCGATAGTACTAAAGTAAACATAGCTTAGATATATAAGGGGAACAGTAAATATGCACATCAAAGGGAAAACAGAAATCTAGCAATAAAAGTGCATAGTAACATAGTATGTAAGGCTGAATGAAGACAATGTCCATCTAGTTCAGCCTGTTTATCCTCCTATGTTGTTGATCCAGAGGAAGGCAAAAACCCCAAGAGGCAGCAGCCAATTAGCCCTTTTGGGGAAAAATTCCTTACCGACTCTATAATGGCAATCAGACTAATCCCTGGATCCACCCCTAATAGTTCCTACCTGCCTGTATACCCAGATTAACAATTAACCTAAGATTTATATCCTGTAATATCCTTCTGCTCTAGAAAGACATCAAGTCCCCTTTTAAACTCCGCTATGGATTTTGTCATCACCACATCCTCAGGCAGAGAGTTCTACAGTCTCACTGCTCTTACAGTGAAAGAACCCTTTTCTGTGTTGGCGATGAAACCTGCTTTCTTCTAGACGTAGCAGATGCCCTCTTGTTACCCTCGCAGTCCTGGGTATAAACAGATCATGGGAGAGATCCTTGTATTGTCCCCTCATGTATTTATACATATTTATTTGATCACCCCTTAGCCATCTTTTTTCCAGGGTAAATAATCCCAATTGTGATAGCCTCTCTGGGTATTCCAGTCCCCTCATTCCATGTATTAGTTTAGTTACCCTTCTTTGAACCCCCTCAAGCGCTGCAACATCTTTCCTGAGCACCGGTGACCAGAACTGTACACAGTATTCCATGTGGGGCCTGACAAGTGCCTTATATAGTTGGAGGATAATGTTCTCGTCCTTCGCCCCTATACCTCTTTTAATGCACCCCAAGACTTTATTAGCTTTTGCAGAAGCTGTCTTGCATTGGTCACTCCAGTTTAATCTACAATCCACTAGTACCCCAGGTCTTTTTCCATATCACTTTTCCCTAGCAGAAACCCATTTAGTGTATATTGGTGACATCTGTTTCTCCTTCCCATGTGCATAACTTTACATTTATCAACATTGAACTTCATTTGCCATTTTTCTGCCCAAGCCCCCAGCTTATCTAGGTCTGTTTGTAGCCGTACCTTGTCCTCCGTTGCATTGATTATATTGTATAATTGTGTGTCATCTGCAAATATTGATATTTTACTGTGCAGCCCCTCTATCACGTCATTGATAAATACATTGAACAGAATGGGGCCCAATACTGAGCCCTGTGGCACCCCACTTGCGACAGTGGCCCAATCAGAGTACGAACCATTTATTACCACCCTCTGCTTTCTATCTCTGAGCCAGTTCCTTACCCAGATACACACGTTATCACCCAATCCAATCTGTCTCATTTTATATATCAGTCTATTATGCGGCACAGTGTCAAATGCTTTAGAGAAGTCCAGAAATAAGAGATCAATAGACTCTCCCACATCCAGCCTAGAGCTTACTTCATCGTAGAAGCTGATCAGATTGGTCTGACACGATCGACCCTTCATGAATCCATGCTGGTGAGGAGTTATACCATTGTTCTCCTTGAGGTATTCTTTAATGGCGTCTCTCAGAAACCCCTCGAATATTTTTCCAGTTACTGAAGAGAGACTTACCGGCCTGTAGTTACCAGGCTCACTTTTGGACCCCTTTTTATAAATTGGAACCACGTTGGCAATGCGCCAATCCAGTGGTACAACCCCGATCTTGATAGTATCCATAAATATTAGACATAGCGGCCTAGCTATCTCCTCACTTAGTTCCCTTAGTACCCTTGGGTGTATTCCATCTGGGCATGGCGATTTATCGATCTTAATCTTCTTTAACCGGTTCCACACTTCCTCCTGCGTTAGGTATGAGATATTTTGTGAGGGGTTCATTATGGCCCCCTGCATTTAATGTGGCAATTCCTTTTCGTTCGTGAATACACTTGAAAAGAAACTATTTAATAGGTTTGCCTATTCTCCATCATCTTCAATAATTTCTCCTGCATTATTTGTTAAAGGGTCAGTGCTCTCGGTTCAAATCCTTTTGCTGTTACTATAGTTAAAAAATAGTTTTGGGTTGTTTTTGCTCTCTTTGGCGATCAGTCTTTCTGCCTCCTCCTGAGCAGTTTTGATCTTATCTTTGCATATTTTGTTTTTTTTCCCTGTACGATTTTAGCGCTTCTTCGCTGCCTTGTTGCTTTAGTAGTTTGAACGCTTTCTTTTTTTCGTTTATTGCCCCCCTTACAGTTTTGTCGAGCCACAATGGTTTCCCTTTACTTGAAGTTCTTTTATTTTTAAAGGGTATGAACTGCTCACATGAGGTGATTAGGATCCTTTTAAACATTTCCCATTTGTCCTCCGTACTGTTATTTTTGAGGATGTTGTCCCAATTAATGTTACCGATAGTAGTTCTAAGCTCATCAAATTTTGCTTTACTAAAGTTTACTTTTAGAGATGAGCGAACGCGTTCGTCCGAGCTTGATATTCGTGCGAATATTAGGGTGTTCGGGATGTTCGTTATTCGTGACGAACACCATGCGGTGTTCTGGTTACTTTCACTTCCTTCCCTGAGACGTTAGCGCGCTTTTCTGGCCAATTGAAAGACAGGGAAGGCATTACAACTTCCCCCTGCAACGTTTAAGCCCTATACCACCCCCCTGCTGTGAGTGGCTGGTGAGATCAGGTGTTCGCCTAATATAAAAGTCGGCCCCTCCCGCGGCTCGCCTCAGATGCGGTGTGAGTTAGATGAGGGACAGTGCTGTTTATACCGGAGCTGCTGTAGGGAAAGAATTGGTAGTTAGTGTAGGCTTCAAGACCCCCCAAAGGTCCTTATTAGGGCCACTGATAGCTGTGTGTTGGCTGCTGTTAGCAGTGGGATTTTTTTTTCTTTCTCAAAATCGCCTCTGCAGACCGTTGCACCTGGCATTAGGGACAGAAGTGCTGCATAGGCAGGGAGAGTGTTAGGAGTGAGTGTAGCCTTCAAGAACCTCAACGGTCCTTTCTAGGGCCATATTTATCCGTGTGCAGTACTGTCCAGGCTGCTGTTGGCTGTGCTGCATTTTTTTTGGGCTTCTCAAAATCGCCTCTGCAGAGCATTGCACCCTCCATTGATACTGCAGGGAAAGAATTGTATAGGCAGGGCCACAACACAGTTATTATTCATAGAATATACGCAGTGCTGCCTGTTGGTGGGAAAAAACTGAAAAGAAATCTATTTGTCCAGCCTGTGTCCGTCCTTACGCCTGTGTAGACGTGTGAGCTGCGTGAAAAACATTGCTAAATCATACGCAGCCAGCTACGCTTTACTGCTGGGTTCGCCATTTGCTTTCCTTAATTGGGAAAAAAAATACCTGCTCTCCAAGAGTTATAATAACTCTGCTACCCTCACGTTCTGTGACACATAAGCAGGGACACAGCGCAGTTATTAAACTTCGCAGGTTCATTGAATATACGCAGTGCTGCCTGTTGGTGGGAAAAAACTGAAAAGAAATCTATTTGTCCAGCCTGTGTCCGTCCTTACGCCTGTGTAGACGTGTGAGCTGCGTGAAAAACATTGCTAAATCATACGCAGCCAGCTACGCTTTACTGCTGGGTTCGCCATTTGCTTTCCTTAATTGGGAAAAAAAATACCTGCTCTCCAAGAGTTATAATAACTCTGCTACCCTCACGTTCTGTGACACATAAGCAGGGACACAGCGCAGTTATTAAACTTCGCAGGTTCATTGAATATACGCAGTGCTGCCTGTTGGTGGGAAAAAACTGAAAAGAAATCTATTTGTCCAGCCTGTGTCCGTCCTTACGCCTGTGGAGACGTGTGAGCTGCGTGAAAAACATTGCTAAATCATACGCAGCCAGCTACGCTTTACTGCTGGGTTCGCCATTTGCTTTCCTTAATTGGGAAAAAAAATACCTGCTCTCCAAGAGTTATAATAACTCTGCTACCCTCACGTTCTGTGACACATAAGCAGGGACACAGCGCAGTTATTAAACTTCGCAGGTTCATTGAATATACGCAGTGCTGCCTGTTGGTGGGAAAAAACTGAAAAGAAATCTATTTGTCCAGCCTGTGTCCGTCCTTACGCCTGTGGAGACGTGTGAGCTGCGTGAAAAACATTGCTAAATCATACGCAGCCAGCTACGCTTTACTGCTGGGTTCGCCATTTGCTTTCCTTAATTGGGAAAAAAAATACCTGCTCTCCAAGAGTTATAATAACTCTGCTACCCTCACGTTCTGTGACACATAAGCAGGGACACAGCGCAGTTATTAAACTTCGCAGGTTCATTGAATATACGCAGTGCTGCCTGTTGGTGGGAAAAAACTGAAAAGAAATCTATTTGTCCAGCCTGTGTCCGTCCTTACGCCTGTGGAGACGTGTGAGCTGCGTGAAAAACATTGCTAAATCATACGCAGCCAGCTACGCTTTACTGCTGGGTTCGCCATTTGCTTTCCTTAATTGGGGAAAAAAATACCTGCTCTCCAAGAGTTATAATAACTCTGCTACCCTCACGTTCTGTGACACATAAGCAGGGACACAGCGCAGTTATTAAACTTCGCAGGTTCATTGAATATACGCAGTGCTGCCTGTTGGTGGGAAAAAACTGAAAAGAAATCTATTTGTCCAGCCTGTGTCCGTCCTTACGCCTGTGGAGACGTGTGAGCTGCGTGAAAAACATTGCTAAATCATACGCAGCCAGCTACGCTTTACTGCTGGGTTCGCCATTTGCTTTCCTTAATTGGGAAAAAAAATACCTGCTCTCCAAGAGTTATAATAACTCTGCTACCCTCACGTTCTGTGACACATAAGCAGGGACACAGCGCAGTTATTAAACTTCGCAGGTTCATTGAATATACGCAGTGCTGCCTGTTGGTGGGAAAAAACTGAAAACAAATCTATTTGTCCAGCCTGTGTCCGTCCTTACGCCTGTGGAGACGTGTGAGCTGCGTGAAAAACATTGCTAAATCATACGCAGCCAGCTACGCTTTACTGCTGGGTTCGCCATTTGCTTTCCTTAATTGGGAAAAAAAATACCTGCTCTCCAAGAGTTATAATAACTCTGCTACCCTCACGTTCTGTGACACATAAGCAGGGACACAGCGCAGTTATTAAACTTCGCAGGTTCATTGAATATACGCAGTGCTGCCTGTTGGTGGGAAAAAACTGAAAACAAATCTATTTGTCCAGCCTGTGTCCGTCCTTACGCCTGTGGAGACGTGTGAGCTGCGTGAAAAACATTGCTAAATCATACGCAGCCAGCTACGCTTTACTGCTGGGTTCGCCATTTGCTTTCCTTAATTGGGGAAAAAAATACCTGCTCTCCAAGAGTTATAATAACTCTGCTACCCTCACGTTCTGTGACACATAAGCAGGGACACAGCGCAGTTATTAAACTTCGCAGGTTCATTGAATATACGCAGTGCTGCCTGTTGGTGGGAAAAAACTGAAAACAAATCTATTTGTCCAGCCTGTGTCCGTCCTTACGCCTGTGGAGACGTGTGAGCTGCGTGAAAAACATTGCTAAATCATACGCAGCCAGCTACGCTTTACTGCTGGGTTCGCCATTTGCTTTCCTTAATTGTGAAAAAAAATACCTGCTCTGCCACAGTTAATAACTCTGCTACCCTCACGTTCTGTGACACATAAGCAGGGACACAGCACAGTTATTAAACTTAGATAATTCATTCACTAGAGGCAGTGGGGCCTTTCGTTTTCCAAAAAGGGCAAAAATTATATTTGGCCTGCAGTCTTGCGCCAATTTATTTCCTGCCTGGGAAATCTAATCACTGGTAATACAGCATGCTGAGGGGTAGGGGTAAGCCTAGAGGACGTGGACGTGGACGTGGCCGAGGACGCGGAGGGCCAAGTCAGGGTGTGGGCACAGGCCAAGCTCCTGATCCAGGTGTGTCGCAGCCGACTGCTGCGCGATTAGGAGAGAGGCACGTTTCTGGCGTCCCCACATTCATCGCCCAATTAATGGGTCCACGCGGGAGACGGTTATTAGAAAATGAGCAGTGTGAGCAGGTCCTGTCCTGGATGGCAGAAAGTGCTTCGAGCAACCTATCGTCTACCCGCAGTTCTGCGCCGTCCACTGCTGCCAATCCGAATCCTCTGTCTGCTGCTCCTCCTTCCTCCCAGCCTCCTCACTCCACTACAATAACACCTGCTCAGGAGCGGGAGCACTCCCAGGAACTGTTCTCGGGCCCCTGCTTAGATTGGGCAGCAGCGGTTCCTCTCCCACCAGAGGAGTTTATCGTCACTGATGCCCAACCATTCGAAAGTTCCCGGGGTCCGGGGGAAGAGGCTGGGGACTTCCGCCAACTGTCTCAACAACTTTCTGTGGGTGAGGAGGACGATGACGATCAGACACAGTTGTCTTGCAGTGAGGTAGTAGTAAGGGCAGTAAGTCCCAGGGAGCAGCGCACAGAGGATTCGGAGGAAGAGCAGCAGGACGATGAGGTGACTGACCCCACCTGGTGTGCAACGCTTACTCAGGAGGACAGGTCTTCAGAGGGGGAGTCAAGGGCATCAGCAGGGCAGGTTGCAAGAGGCAGTGCAGTGGCCAGGGGTAGAGGCAGGGCCAGACCGAATAATCCACCAAGTGTTTCCCAAAGCGCCCCCTCGCGCCATGCCACCCTGCGGAGGCCGAGGTGCTCTAAGGTCTGGCAGTTTTTCACAGAGACGCCTGACGACCGACGAACAGTGGTGTGCAACCTTTGTCGCGCAAAGCTCAGCCGGGGAGCCAACACCAACAGCCTCACCACCACCAGCATGCGCAGACATATGATGGCCAAGCACCCCACAAGGTGGGACGAAGGCCGTTCACCGCCTCCGGTTTGCACCCCTGCCTCTCCCCCTGTGCCCCAACCTGCCACTGAGATGCAACCCCCCTCTCAGGACACAGGCACTACCGCCTCATGGCCTGCACCCACACCCTCATCTCCGCTGTCCTCGGCCCCATCCAGCAGTGTAGTTCAGCGCACCGTTCAGCCGTCGCTTGCGCAAGTGTTCGAGCGCAAGCGCAAGTACGCCGCCACGCACCCGCACGCTCAAACGTTAACCGTCCGCATCGCAAAATTCATCAGCCTTGAGATGCTGCCGTATAGGGTTGTGGAAACGGAGTCCTTCAAAAGTATCATGGAGGCGGCGGCCCCGCGCTACTCAGTTCCCAGTCGCCACTACTTTTCCCGATGTGCCGTCCCAGCCCTGCACGACCACGTCTCCCGCAACATTGTGCGCGCCCTCACCAACGCGGTTACTGCCACGGTCCACTTAACTACGGACACGTGGACAAGCACAGGCGGGCAGGGCCACTACATCTCCCTGACGGCACATTGGGTGAATTTAGTGGAGGCTGGGACAGAGTCAGAGCCTGGGACCGCTCACGTCCTACCCACCCCCAGAATTGCGGGCCCCAGCTCGGTGCTGGTATCTGCGGAGGTCTATGCTTCCTCCACTAAAGCACCCTCCTCCTCCTCCTCCTCCTCTGTCTCACAATCAAGATGTGTTAGCAGCAGCATGTCGCCAGCAGTCGGTGTCGCGCGGTGTGGCAGCACAGCGGTGGGCAAGCGTCAGCAGGCCGTGCTGAAACTACTCAGCTTAGGCGATAAGAGGCACACGGCCCACGAACTGCTGCAGGGTCTGACACAGCAGACCGACCGCTGGCTTGCGCCGCTGAGCCTCCAACCGGGCATGGTCGTGTGTGACAACGGCCGTAACCTGGTGGCGGCTCTGCAGCTCGGCAGCCTCACGCACGTGCCATGCCTGGCCCACGTCTTTAATTTGGTGGTTCAGCGCTTTCTGAAAAGCTACCCACGCTTGTCAGACCTGCTCGTAAAGGCGCGCCGGCTCTGCGCACATTTCCGCAAGTCCCACACGGACGCTGCCACCCTGCGCACCCTGCAACATCACTTTAAGCTGCCAGTGCACCGACTGCTGTGCGACGTGCCCACACGGTGGAACTCTACGCTCCACATGTTGGCCAGGCTCTATGAACAGCGTAGAGCTATAGTCGAATACCAACTCCAACATGGGCGGCGCAGTGGGAGTCAGCCTCCTCAATTCCTTTCAGAAGAGTGGGCCTGGTTGGCAGACATCTGCCATGTCCTTGGTAATTTTGAGGAGTCTACCCAGGTGGTGAGCGGCGATGCTACAATCATTAGCGTCACCATTCCTCTGCTATGCATCTTGAGAAATTCCCTGCAAACCATAAAGGCAGCTGCTTTGCGCTCGGAAACGGGGGCGGGGGAAGACAGTATGCCGCTGGATAGTCAGGGCACCCTCCTGTCTATTTCTCAGCGCGTACAGGAGGAGGAGGAGGAGCATGAGGAGGATGAGGAGGAGGGGGAAGAGACAGCTTGGCCCGCTGCTGACGGTACACCGGCTGATTGCCTGTCATCCTTTCAGCGTGTATGGCCTGAGGAGGAGGAGGAGGAGGAGGAGGAGGATCCTGAAAGTGATCTTCCTAGTGAAGACAGCCATGTGTTGCGTACAGGTACCCTGGCACACATGGCTGACTTCATGTTAGGATGCCTTTCTCGTGACCCTCGCGTTGCACGCATTCTGGCCACTACGGATTACTGGGTGTACACACTGCTCGATCCACGGTATAAGGAGAACCTGCCCACTCTGATTCCCGAAGAGGAAAGGGGTTCGAGAGTGTTGCTATACCACAGGACCCTTGCGGACAAGCTGATGGTAAAATTCCCAGCCGACAGCGCTAGTGGCAGAAGGCGCAGTTCCGAGGGCCATGTTGCAGGGGATGTGCGTAGATCGAGCAGCATGTACATCCCAGGCAGTGCAACAGTCTTTAAGGGCCTGGCCAGCTTTATGGCTCCCCACCAAGACTGTGTCACCGCTCCCCAGTCACGGCTGAGTCGGCGGGAGCACTGCAAAAGGATGGTGAGGGAGTACGTAGCGGATCGCACGACCATCCTTGGTGACGCCTCTGCCCCCTACAACTACTGGGTGTCGAAGCTGGACACGTGGCCTGAACTAGCCCTGTATGCCCTTGAGGTGCTTGCTTGTCCTGCGGCTAGCGTCTTGTCGGAGAGGGTGTTTAGTGCGGCTGGGGGAATCATCACCGATAAGCGTAGCCGCTTGTCAACCGACAGTGCCGACAGGCTAACACTCATCAAGATGAACAAAGGCTGGATTTCCCCAGACTTCTGTTCTCCACCAGCGGACAGCAGCGATACGTAAGCAATACGTAGGCTGCACCCGCGGATGGAAGCTACGTTCTCTCTCACCATCCAAAACGGGGACATTTCTGCTTCATCAATCTGTGTCTAATATTCCTCCTCCTCCTCCTCCTGCTCCTCCTCCTGAAACCTCACGTAATCACGCTGAACGGGCAATTTTTCTTAGGGCCACAAGGCTCACTCAAATAATTTTTCAGAACAATTTTTATAAGTTTCAATTAGCTTAAAAGCGTTGGAACTTTAACTTGAACCAATTTTTCGTTACACTGGGCTGCCTCCAGGCCTAGTTACCACTTAAGCCACATTAACCAAAGCGATTCACCTGCCATCTTGGTTGGGCATGGCCAATTTTTACTGAGGTACATTAGTACTGTTGGTACACCAATTTTTTGGGGCCCTCACCTACAGTGTAATCATAGTAATTTCTATGTTCTTCGCCTGCACTCATGGTACAGAAAGGTGTGTGGGGTTGGCCTACAGTTTAGCTACATAAATGTCACTTGTGCCTTGGCTATACTAAGGCTACTGAAATGGAACGAAGACTGCGCTCCCGCTATACTGCTGCTTCAGAATTGTTACTGGGGCCTGTCTTGAGTGCTACTATTGCTTACATGGAACGAAGACTGCGCTCCCGCTATACTGCTGCTTCAGAATTGTTACTGGGGCCTGTCTTGAGTGCTACTATTGCTTACATGGAACGAAGACTGCGCTCCCGCTATACTGCTGCTTCAGAATTGTTACTGGGGCCTGTCTTGAGTGCTACTATTGCTTACATGGAACGAAGACTGCGCTCCCGCTATACTGCTGCTTCAGAATTGTTACTGGGGCCTGTCTTGAGTGCTACTATTGCTTACATGGAACGAAGACTGCGCTCCCGCTATACTGCTGCTTCAGAATTGTTACTGGGGCCTGTCTTGAGTGCTACTATTGCTTACATGGAACGGACACGTGGAGAGGACACGTAGTGCCTCAAAAACATCCCCCTCCTCCTCCAACAGGGAAAACATTGTTGGCAAATGCCTTTGCATTGGTTCGTCTGGCGGCAGTCCAAGAATTTCACCTTTACCGACACTACTAGAGAGCCCCCCCACCATCCCCCCGCCACGGCCCACTTAATCCTGGCCACATTCCGAAAACCAACAAAATACAACCGTGGTACTAGGTCCGCAGTCACCACCACATTACCACCAACGCGGTTACTGTTAAGGTGCATATAACCACGGACACGTGGAGAGGACACGTAGTGCCTCAAAAACATCCCCCTCCTCCTCCAACAGGGAAAACATTGTTGGCAAATGCCTTTGCATTGGTTCGTCTGGCGGCAGTCCAAGAATTTCACCTTTACCGACACTACTAGAGAGCCCCCCCACCATCCCCCCGCCACGGCCCACTTAATCCTGGCCACATTCCGAAAACCAACAAAATACAACCGTGGTACTAGGTCCGCAGTCACCACCACATTACCACCAACGCGGTTACTGTTAAGGTGCATATAACCACGGACACGTGGAGAGGACACGTAGTGCCTCAAAAACATCCCCCTCCTCCTCCAACAGGGAAAACATTGTTGGCAAATGCCTTTGCATTGGTTCGTCTGGCGGCAGTCCAAGAATTTCACCTTTACCGACACTACTAGAGAGCCCCCCCACCATCCCCCCGCCACGGCCCACTTAATCCTGGCCACATTCCGAAAACCAACAAAATACAACCGTGGTACTAGGTCCGCAGTCACCACCACATTACCACCAACGCGGTTACTGTTAAGGTGCATATAACCACGGACACGTGGAGAGGACACGTAGTGCCTCAAAAACATCCCCCTCCTCCTCCAACAGGGAAAACATTCTTGGCAAATGTCTTTGCATTGCTTCGTCTGGTGGCAGTCCAAGAATTTCACCTTTACCGACACAACGAGAGCCCCCACACCATCCCCCCGCCACGGCCCACTTAATCCTGGCCGCATTCCGAAAACCAACAAAATACAACCGTGGTACTAGGTCCGCAGTCACCACCACATTACCACCAACGCGGTTACTGTTAAGGTGCATATAACCAGTCTGACTGGGGCATGCAGACACCTTGACAGAATGAATAGTGTGTGGCACATAGGTTCCCCATTGCTATGCCCACGTGTGCAGCTCCTGATGGCGGTGGCACAGGATTGTATTTCTCATTGCTTCTGTACAGCATTGTGGGCTATCGCCCCGCCCCTATTAAAGAGGGTCGCTACCTAGCCGTGCCAACCCTGTGCAGTGTGTGCCTGCGGTCCCTCGTCGTGGCAGACGCACTTCTAAATAGACGTGAGGGTGGTGTGGCATGAGGGCAGCTGAAGGCTGCGCAGGGACAGTTTGGTGTGCGCTGTGGGGGGGAGGGGGTGCGGTTGGGCAGCATGTAACTCAGGAGAAGTGGCAGTGGAGTGTCATGCAGGCAGTGATTGTGCTTTGTTGGAGGTAGTGTGGTGCTTAGCAAAGGTATGCCATGCTAATGAGCGCTTTTCAGAAGTAAAAGTTGTTGGGAGGGGGGGGGGGCCCACTCTTGCCGCTATTGTGGCTTAATAGTGGGACCTGTGAACTTAGGATGCAGCCCAACATGTAGCCCCTCGCCTGCCCTATCCGTCACTGTGTCATTCCCATCACTTTCCTGAATTGCCCAGATTTTCACACATGAAAACCTTAGCGAGCATCGGCGAAATACAAAAATGTTCCGGTCGCCCATTGACTTCAATGGGGTTCGTTGTTCGAAACGAACCCTCGAGCATCACGGGAAGTTCGTTACGAATAACGAACACCCGAACATTTTGGTGTTCGCTCATCTCTATTTACTTTATTTGTCGCTCCCTGATAAGGTTTCTTATTGAATGACAGCTGTAAGTTGATTATATTGTGGTCACTGTTCCCCAAGTGCCCTTCAACCTGTACCCCCTTTATTCGGTCCGGTTTGTTAGTACTAAGTCCAGAGTGGCCCTCCCTCTAGTTGGCTCCTGCACAAGTTGGATAAGGTAGTTATCTTTAATTGTTCTCAATAGAATAAATAATGGGATGAGAATAGCACTCCTGGAAGTATACGAATCCAATATATTACATAGACAGTGTATGGGATAAACTCACCCGGTGTGCTGTAGAGCCCTATGCAGGGTCTCCACTAGCACACAAAATCCTGTATGGCCTTTAAAGCAATCCACAGATGTTTCTGAAATCCTGTTGGGCTAAAAAGCAGGAGAGCTGAGCGGATCTTCTGTTTCCCAAATCGGGAATTGAATCAGAAAAGCTGAATGAAGTGAAGAGAAATAAACCCGCGCTCCTTTTGAAAAAAAGTCCACTGGATGGCACTTCCGAAAATGAAAATAAACTCTCCTTTATTGTACAACGCATTTCGTCTCATTGATAAAGTCTCTAATGAGACAAAACGCGTTGTACAATAAAGGAGAGTTTATTTTCATTTTCGGAAGTGCCATCCAATGGACTTTTTTTCAAAAGGAGCGCGGGTTTATTTTTCTTCACTTTATTCAGCTTTTATTATTCTCAAGAATTTATCACCCCTATGAGAATTGCAGGTTTTGTTTTCCCATGTTATATCTGGATAATTAAAGTCCCCCATGACAATTACTTCGTTGTGGTTTGACATCTCTTCTATCTGCCTTAATAGTAAGGTTTTAGTTTCTTCTGTTGCTTTTGGTGGTCTATAGAAAACCCCTATCAGGATTTTGTTATTTTTTCCCCCTGCATTTCTACCCACAGAGATTCCACGTGTTCATCTCCTGCACCTATATCTTCCCGTAGCCTCGACAAAAAGTACGATTTAACATACAGACATACCCCTCCCCCCTGGTTTCCACGGTCTCTTCTGAAGAGGTTGTAACCCTGTAAATTCACTGCCCAATAGCATTTATCATCAGGCCATGTTTCCGTTATTCTGACTATTTCATAGTTTTAATCAGTCATTCTCGCTTCAAGCTCACCCACTTTACCGATCAGACTTCTTGCATTCATGCAATTTATACAGTTTTTTTTGTTCTTTAAAGTCATTTTGTTACTAATGGTATATTAGCTGATCTGACAGTTCTAACTGTACTAACTCCTCCTCCAGCTCGACCCCCGTTCCCATTGCTTAGACCCAGGTCGCTAGCTACGCTAACTCCCCCCTTATTTCTCTTTTTGCCCTCCCCCCAGTCCCTAGTTTAAACACTCCTCCAGCCTTCTAGCCATCTTCTCACCCAGTACAGCTGCATCCTCCCCATTGAGATGCAGCCAGTCCCTACGGTAGACCCTGTAACTGACAGCAAAGTCAGCCCAGTTCTCCAGGAACCCAAATCCCTCGTTCTTACACTTACTCCGGAGCCACTTATTTACCTCTCTAAGATCCTGCTGCCTCTCTAGTGTGGCTTTAGGTGCAGGCAATATTTCCGAGAAAACTACCCTGGAGGTCCTCACCCTATGCTTGGACCCTAAGTCCCTGAAATCACTTTTGAGGGCCCTCCATTGACCTCTAATTTGTTCATTAGTGCCAACGTGCACCATGACCGCTGGATCCTCACCAGCCCCTCCCAGTAATCTGTCAATCCGATCTGCGATGTGTTGAACTCGAGCGCCAGGAAGACAACACACCGTTCGACAATCCCGGTCCTTATGGCAGATTGCCCTATCTGTCCCCATAATTGAGTCCCCCACCACTAGAACTCACATGCTGCCGCCTATGCACATCCGCTCACACGCTGCCGCCTATGTGCAACCGCTCACATGCTGCCGCCTATGCGCAACCGCTCACACGCTGCCGCCTATGCCCAACTGCTCACACGCTGCCGCCTCTGCGCAACCGCTCACATGCTGCCGCCTATGCACAACCGCTCACATGCTGCCGCCTATGCGCAACCACTCACACGCTGCTGCCTATGCGCAACCGCTCACACACTTTTTTTTATTAGTTTTTTTTTAAACTAATGCTTGCACTCTCACTCAATCCCCTAATCCTGCTGTAATTACACCTAGCACACAAACTTATAAACTGACACTCTAATAACCCCTCCCTTAGTCACAGACACACACCTAGACCCACAGGCACACACACTAAGACACACACTTAGACCCACAAGCACACACACACACTAAGACACACAGATTATACTTATCGGCTCTGTCGGCAGCTTCTCCGCAGCTCCTGCTGTCTAACACGCAGGATCTCTCTCCCGACTGCCACGTCTCTGTCCTCCTGCCGCTCCGGGACCTGCTCCTCTGCTTCTGCCCGCTGATCGGCTGCTTCCTTGGACTCCTGGAGGCGTCGGCTCCTGCTCCTGTGCCACTACGGTATTCCCTGCTCCCGGCTTGCTCACCCGCTACTGCTTCTCTTTCTGGCGCCAATTACCATTTTAGTCTAACTCCATTCATAAAGATAACTCCAAGCACTATTATATGAATTTTTTGAACAGTGACATTCACTATATTAAGATGAATAACTCAATTAATCAGTAAGATAGGCATAATTGAATATTGTTGGCTGGTAGTGTTGAGCAAACCAAAGTAGTAGAACTCTATTTTTGGTCAAACCTTTAGCTACCTTTTAGGCCCATTTACACCCAAAGATAATTTTTTAAATGACTGAAAGATTGAAAGATGTTGCGATCAATTTGCATAAAGTGTTAATGGCCATTAATGGCCATTAACACTTTATCATATTTATTTGCATGTAAAAGGGCCTCCAGAAGCTGTTTGCAGAGCCCAGAGTGTGATTAATCACATGCCCAGCTGTGCACACAGCTGCATTGTTCTGCTCGAGGCTGCCAGCAGATTACAATGTCATCTGCTGGCTCCCATGGAGATAACAGCGTGCGGTCTACTGAGAGATAAATGTGCTTGCTTTACCTGTTAGTAGCTGAACAATGGATTTGAAGTTCACCTTAAAATTATCGTTCAAACGAAAAGCGCACGGTGTCCGCATTTATCTCTCATTTTTGGTTGTTTGAACAAATGTTCAGCTATAATCATTACGTGTAAATGGGCCTTAAGTTGTACTCTTAACAGTATTTTACTGGTTCAGTTCACTCAACACTAAAACTGAACACTGGTGTATAACACTAAGAGCCATAATAGCTGTGTATAACACGCTCAGAGGGTCATATGGAGCATCAAAAGCCCTGTATAACACGCTCACAGTGCTATACTGGCCTTTTATGGTTGTTAGTGTTATACACCAGTTTTAGGAGTCTTCGTGAACTTCCGATTCAATTCGAGCTAATTTGTTCCAAACCAAACTTTTGCAGAATTTTCACCAATTGGCTGAACCAAACTTTTCAAAAGTTTCAAAACTGATCCATAGTCACCTAGAGCCAGAATCCATAGATTCAATCAAAAGCAATAGAAGAAACACATAACAATATTCAAGGCGCAACATTTAAAAGTCTTTATTTCTCCAATGACATAACAGCAGCAACGTTTTGACCAAAAGGTCTTTGTCAAGCATACAGATACATAAAGGTGTCTCATATATATTGTGATTCAAATTAACATAATTCATGCAGGCCCCTGCTAAGATAGCCAATATACTTACATCATTTTTAATAAGCCTTCATCACACCGTGCAAATCCATCATGGCGCCATCCAAATCATTCAGCATCAAGGCAATTTAACTGGGCAGCCACGGAAACACAGTCTCCAAATCCCACAAAACGATCGAGAAATGTTGTCTCTGCGTGTCAAAATTTAATACAGTACAGAATTCATAGAATATATTCTCCCAGGTCGTGGACATACATTAATCCATCCACAGATTGTGAAGATCCAAAAATGAATCATCCAGGAAGCAATAGAAATAGAGATATATATTAAAGAGGGATATCCCAACAAGTTCATGAGAATATAGACATGTCTGCCATTATATAGCAGGTCAACCCATGAATCCCATAAAGATTTCCACCAGCGTAGAAATAATATTGAGTAAGTGAAAAGCAGCAGCAAAACCTGCTCTGCACCAAAGTTGCATAGACTCTATAGAAAGAAAAACAGTAAGAAGTTTTTAATCAAAACAGTTTGGAAGGGTGGTTAATTTTGTATTTAGGAAGCAAATGAATATTAAAAATTTTCTAGGGAAAAATGTGTCCATAGTGTAAAACTACAATGCTGTAAATTGAGTTATTACAGTGCACTAGTCATGTTATTGATTGCTAAAATTGAATCTTCTGTTATGCGTGATCCATCCTTAAAGGGGTTGTCCCGCGAAACAAAGTTGGGGTATACACTTCTGTATGGCCATATTAATGCACTTTGTAATGTACATTGTGCATTAATTATGAGCCATACAGAAGTTATTCACTTACCTGTTCCGTTGCTAGCGTCCCCGTCTCCATGGTGCCGTCTAATTTTCAGCGTCTAATCGCCCGATTAGACGGGCTTGCGCAGTCCGGTCTTCTGCGTGTTGAATGGGGCTGCTCGTGCTGGAGAGCTGCTCCTCGTAGCTCCGCCCCGTCACGTGTACCGATTCCAGCCAATCAGGAGGCTGGAATCGGCAATGGACCACACAGAAGACCTGCGGTTCACCGAGGGTGAAGATCCCGGCGGCCATCTTCGCAAGGTAAGTAAGAAGTCACCGGAACGCGGGGATTCGGGTAAGTACTATCCAGTTTTTTTTTTCAACACATGCATCGGGTTTGTCTCGCGCTGAACGGGGGGGGGCTATTGAAAAAAAAAAAACCCGTTTCGGCGCGGGACAATCCCTTTAAGAGGGTGAATGACTCATAGTCCCTCAGACCAAAAGGACAGACAGACTGGGAGATGCAGAAAATACTGGTGGGGTCCAGGCTCATACTCCTCTGTTTGATCCTGCTTCAGACTAACAAGGGCTATTCCACGTCTGGAACCTTATTCGATTCGCTAGATGTCATTAGCTGCAAACTGGACAGAAAATGACAGGGGACTGGGAAGACTGGATGAGACCAACATAGGAGTAAGGGATAATATAAGGAAGGGGAGGAATAAGTGATCCATAGATGGATAGAACAAAATGCAGGAAGTAGACTCGATGGCTACAATCTCATGGGTACTGTAGCGAAAATTCCAAAGGAACACATTAGGAATGGCCACAGCAAGGACAGGCTGAAAAGCGCGTAATATTGAAACCAATTAGGAAATAAAATGTATCATCGGTCAGAAATACAGAGCCAGTTTAAAATCCCCTCCAGAAAACCTGGTAGGCTGGACAAAGCAATAGACAGATCAGCCAACTTATCAGTTGGGAGCTGCTTCTCCCACAGACTCGGACACCAAATGACACTTTAGTCACACTAGTTTAGGTTTTAACATAATGAGCATACTGCAGATTTGAAAATCGAGTTTGTTCTGATTTCCTCACAGAATTTTTTATATGTAGATGAGGTTTTAAAAATCTTATTCACATGCATTGTTCTGTACAGCAAATTGCCATAGATTTTTTGTGCAAAATATGAATTACCAACCTGTTGCAATTCTTTCATCCATGAATGCGGTCAACTCCTGCAGGAGAGATTTGTGTATTCAGAAATTAACAAAAACTACTCGGTGAAGTATGTGCGCATCAGAAACTGGTCAGAGAAAATGGTTGTGTGTAAAAGAAAAGTATTCAAATTTGAAAGTAAGTAAGTGTCACTGTGTGCCGGCCATGACAATATCATGGCACAACATCTGCTACACGTAAGTAGGTCTGGGCTGGTGTTATAACATTAGCCTGGCAAATGTGAGGAGGGCCCTGGTGCATGTGCCATGTCATTGGGTGCAGGACCCCGATTTGGCCACATCTATCTAATGTGGTTATGTGGTTTGTTTTGTGGCCAGCCAGCCATTCGGCTACTTTTAAAGTAGATATATTCTAGCCCCTCCTCCCAACTTATTTATAGGAAACAGACGTAAAAAAAGGAGAGGAGGTAATGCATTGCATGTTAGGAAAACATTAATCTCCCAGAGATTCAAGCTTCAGAGCATGGTAGTTCTGTAGAAACTGTTTGGGTAGGAATACAAGGAGAGAACAACGGAAAAGACACCATTGTAGGAATTACTATAGACCACCTGGACAAGCAGAAGATATTGCTAAACTCTTTCTACATCAGATGGCTGAGCTCTCAAAAAAGCAGGACATAGTGATTATTGGAAATTTTAACTATCCAAATATTTGTTGGAAATCTCTCTCAGGCAACAGTAATAGATCCAACAAACTTTTATCCGCTCTTGCTGACAACGTTATCTTCCAAAAGGTAGAAGAGAAAACAAGGGGATCTGCTAATTCTTACCAACAGGAAGGGGGAATGGTTGAGGAAGTAAAGGTGGCTGGGACCTTAGGAGGCAGTGATCATGTTATTCTTGAATTTTGGATAAAAAGGGGAGGAAGACCTGAGAAAACTCAGACCTCAAGATTGGATTTCAAAAAGGCAGATTTTAATGGACTCAGAAAGGGGGTAGGAAGGATCCAATGGCTGGATGCTCTTAAAGACAGAAAGGTCCAAGGAGGTTGGGAAATATTGAGAAATGAGATTCACAATCGCTAACAATTAGGGATGAGCGAACGTGTCCGTTACGGACACATCCGCACCCGGACACCGGCTTTGCCGAACACTGCAGTGTTCGCGCGTAAGTGTCCGGGTGCCGCCGGGGGGCGGGGAGATGCGCGGCGGCGCGGGCGGCAGTAGCGGGGAACAGGGGGGAGCCCTCTCTCTCTCCCTCTCCCCCCCACTCCCCGCCGCACCCCCCCGCGCTGCCACGGCGGCCCCCAAACTTTTTCGCCCGAACACTGAAGTGTTCGCAAAGTTCGGTGTTCGGGCGAAAAAGGGGCGGAGCCGAACGTGTTCGCTCATCTCTACTAACAATCCCTAAAAGAAGGAAGAATGGGAAGCATTTAAAGAGACCACGATGGATGAGCACAGAATTTGCACAAGTTAAAAAGGGGGGAAAAAAGAGGGGGGGGGGCTATCCAAAGAAGAATATAATGCGGTCTGCAGAAACTGTAGGGTGAATTCCATCCTAGGATACTAAAAGAAGCAGGGGAGGTAATTGCTAAACCACTCGCCATAATCTTTGAAAATTCCTGGGGAATAGGAGAAGTCCCAGAAGATTGGAAAAGGGCAAATATTGCCCCTATCTTCAAAAATAGGAAGAAGGTGGATCCAGGAAACTACAGGCCTGTGAGCCTGACATCTATACTGGTAAAGATCTTTGAACAAATTATTAAACAGAATGTATGCAAGTACTTGGATAAAAAAGAAGTAATTAACCAGAGCCAGCATGGGTTTGTAACAAACAAGTCATGCCAAACAAATCTAATTTCCTTCTATGACAGAATCATGACTGGATTGATCAGGGAAATGTGGTGGAAATAGTATATCCTGACTTAAGTAAAGCATTTAACAAAGTATCTTATACCATACTTATTGAAAAAATGACCAACTATGGGACTGACAAGGCAACTGTTAGATGTATTCACAACTGGCTGAGTGATCATACTCAAAGAGTGGTCATAAATGGCTGCACATGCAAGTGGAAGATTATATCCAGTGGGGTACCACAAGGCTGTGTCCAAGGCCCAGTGTTCTTCAACATTTTTATAAATGATCTAAAGGAGGGAATTAATGGGAAACTGATCAAATGTACCGACGACACAAAGCTAGGAGGGATAGCTAACTTTAGGGAAGAGAGAGGGGGAGTATTCAAAAAGATCTAGAAAAGCTTGCCCAGTGGGCAGCGACTAACAATGGTATTTAACAAGGAAAAATTCAAAGTCCTACATCTGGGCTAGAAAAATGATTAAAGCACATACAGAATGGGAGGAATTGGGCTAAGCAGCACATGTGAAAAAGACTTGGATATACTAATAGATCATAGACTGAACATGAGTCAACAATGTGATGCAGCAGCCAAAAATGCAAAAACAATTCTGGGATGTATTAAGAGAAGCATAGAGCCTAGATCACGTGAGGTAATTATCCCCCTCTACTCTTCCTTAGTCAGACCTCATCTGGAATACTGTGTCCAGTTCTAGGCACCCCACTTTAAAAAAGACATAGACAAACTGCAGAAAGTTCGGAGCATAGTTACCAAGATGGTGAGTGGTCTGCAAATCATGTCCTATGAGGAATGGTTGAAAGATCTGGAAACATTCAGCTTGCAAAAAAGACAGCTGAGAGGACACTTAATAGCTGTCTACAAATATCTGAAGGGCTGTCACAGTGCAGAGGGATCAGCCCTATTCTCATCTGCACAAGGAAAGACTAGAAGCAATGGGGTGAAACTGAAAGGGAGGAGACACAGATTAGATATTAGACAATGAGGGTGATCAATGAGTGGAACAGGTTACCACAAGAGGTGGCGAGTTCTTCTTCAATGAAAGTCTTCAAACAGAGCTGCTCTGCTAAATGCACCCCCACCCCCCCACCCCCTCTTTGCCCCTTGCCAGCTGCAGGTCAATCATTTACGGTTTGAATCCAGTGATTCAATAAGTGGAAAATCTAGTTAGATCACTCCAGTATCTCGTAAGAATTGTTATAAAAGAAAATTGGCAATATTGCATAGTACTAAACTCTAGAAACACCTGAAAATTGTACTTTTCTTCCTTATTTTTTGCTGACAATTAGCGAGTTTCACCTGCTAGTTGAAACATACACCTGCAAAAAAAGTAAGTGGACCCTTTTGCAATCACCTGGATTTTTGCATCGATATTAAGAAAGTCTAGTCTGATTGGTATCTAAGTTATAATTCTGGTACAACTAAACTAATAAACACAGACAGTTGTACCATTCACGTCTTTTATTGAATATACCACAGTGCAGGAAGAAAAAGTAACTGAACCCTTAAATTTAATTACTTGTAGCCCCTCTTTTAGCAGCTACCATTTCCATTAAAAGTTTCTTGTGGCTGAAAATACATTTTGAACAATATTAAAGAGGAATTTTTGACCTTGAAAATGTTTCTGGGATGCCTCACGTGTACAACCCTCTTTAGTACTTTCACAACATTATGATAGGTTGGGTCATTTTAAAAAAACGCAAATCCTCTTTCAATTTCATCTCCATAATTGAAACACCATTTGCCAATTAGCTCTTGGAGAAGTTATTAACACAAAGGCTCACTTACTGATTAAGCATCTACGGAACAGGGAGAAAAAGTGAGCTCAATAATAAGCATGAATGAAACAACTCTTTCTGCATTATAAGATTATTTAGATTGTGTTTGTCTACAAATGTGACTTACATAACTAGTGTTGAACTCTATTGAAATGAATGGGAGTAAAAATTGCTAAATTGCCCTCTGAAGAGGTGTGTGTTTTTTTCTATGACTGTGGCTCAGTTATTAGCACTGTTGTCTTTCAGTACTGGGTTCAAATCCCCTAAAGGATAACATCTGCATGCACTTTGTAAAACTTCACACCTGTCCTTTTTGCTTCAGAAGCAGGGAAGAATAGAAAGAATAAACTCAGATTTGAACCTACAACTGCAACATTGTAAAGTAGCAGTGCTAAACACTGAGCCATCCTACATGTCCTTTCTGCTGCTGTGGGGGAGAACAGGCACACTAGGGTAATACAGGGCAATCCACTGCTTTTCTGAAGTGAAGGAGAAAAAGAAGGAGCAGAAGAGGATCTTGTTCTCCTTATTCCCTTTCTCCTTCTTCTCTTCCTCCTTCTTCTTATACTTCTTCTTGCTCGCTATATTTTTCTTCTCGTTCTGTCCTGGTGGAGGAGGAGGAAGTAGAAAGATGAAGATGGAGAAGAATGAAGAATAAAGAACGAAGAACGAAGAACAAGCATGGTGGATCAATTATTACCACTGTTGCTTTACAGTGCTCAGGTCCTAGGTCCAAATCTGTCCAAGCACTTCATATGTTTTCTTTGTGTTTCTCAGTCTCTCCCAGAGGAGGTAGACCAAGCATAGTGGCTCACTTGTTAGCACTGCTACTTGAAGTGCTGGAGATATAGGCTCAAATCTCACCAAGGGCAATGTCTGGATGGATTTCTTAAAGATATTGACCTTGACAGCACTTGAACCTAGGACTTCTGCACTGAAAACTAACAGTACTAACCACTGAGCTACATTCACTCTATCACCTAGTCAATCATGACAAGAAACACTATAGATAACCATCAGACCACATTTTTATCAGTAATCAATTAAGAAATCCCAAAAATTGCAAAGACTTCACTTACATTTTCTTGCAACTACATACAATATATATTTTTATTATAAGGGACATTTCTCTAAAATAGTTTCTATGAAAAATCAAGTGAAGAGGCTTTAGTGAAAGGAGGATGTTTGCTAATGTGGGAAAGGTTGGGCCCCACCTCCATCAATGGTTCTTTTTTAGCCTATCCTGGCATTTCAAGAGTGAGAACTTTATTTTTCCATCAATGTAGCAAGATGAAGGCTTGCTCTACTGTGTGACGAGTTGCATTTTTTTAATTTTGGGGTAAATTTAATTTATTGATAAGCTTTTATTATTTTGGGGGAAGGGAATGCAAACAGAAAAAAACTGCATTTCCACCATAGTTTTTTAATCATAGCTTTTTTTATGGTCTAGGTTAATTAAATAGTTGATGTCATTCTTCCTAATAGTCTGGAGTAGTGAAAGTTAATGCCAGTTTCCTTAATCACTCTGCCAGATATACCTACAGTAAGTTTTTAGGAATGACTCTATTTCTTGCCATTACATAATTGGTATCCTGTGTTTTACTTCATCTTTCCCCTCTGAAAGCTGTATCTCTAGTTTTCAGTTCGTTCATAACTGGTTGGAAGAGACTGCTGCTACGCTGCCTTCTACACACTGAACATGGAGAAAATAGCAGACTGTGCTCTCTATAACACACTCTTATACATAAACTTTATCAGGGAAGACATTATACAGTCTGAGTCTTTCTCCCTCCTCCCGATCCTTCCTATACATTTCTGTGGGCAGCATGAGTCATTGCCAACGTCCACTTCCATTTTTTTTCTTGTTATCTCTACTGCTAGAGACAGACTTCATTTGAAAACAGGCAGTGGACAGCAAATTGGAAGTAGGGGAGACCACAGTGGACAGCACTTTGGAGTGATTTTTTTTTTCACTTCATAAACAACTTTTTAGGTTAATAAAGAGATTTACCTTTTGCTAGTTGTCACATTGCCTATCACATAATCTCAAATTATTAAAAAAGTTAGTAATGATTTTAAAAAATTGATACATCATTGGATACATCATTAGATTTAATATACTCTAATAGGGCATATGGACAGAGATCAGATGTCCCTATTAGCCATAGTGCGAAAGGTGCGGAAAACAGTAGTTCTTGCACTGGCAAAGTATGGTCTATGCATACATCATACCAATGGCCATTCATTTGCATGGCTGCCATTCAATGCTATTTCTCAATTAGAAAGGCCAAATGAAATTATGAAATTCAGGAGGGAAACAAAGCCATTTTTAGAACTGGGTGTGGAAATGGTTGGAATCTGTTAGGTTAGGATCCTTTGATCTGTATGTACTTGTATGTGTACTAAAGCAAACACTCCAGCTGTACCTTGAAATCTTTATTTATATGCCAAGCAATGTTCACTGTGTAAATGTAGATTCAATGCACTCTATGCTCCCGTTTCCGGTCTCGCAATTGTATATAGCCAGTTGAATTTTTGTAAAAAATTCTAATTATTATTACTATTAGCAATCATCAGCAGCACCAATAGATAGAGAGTGCATTTGGCAAAGTCTTTTCAATACTATGGAAAAATCCCTTTACAATTCACTCTATTGATTCCCCAATCTGTCGATTTGCTATACCTGTTTATTTCTGCTGAACACAAAACTAATGCACCTCAGTAAAAATTCTCAATTTATATGCAATGTAAGGAGCTGCAAGACCTGCTCACATGTACTGACCACGGACAGGATACAGATTCCTAGACACAGCAGGTCTATAAGATCCAGGGGACATTCACATGTTCCACGTCCAATGTTGTGTACTTGATCCGGTGCAGTAAATGTCCTGTTGAGGGCTTTTTATGTTGGGAAAACAGGACACAAATTGAAAGCCAGAATGAGATCGCATTGCCACATGATTAAAGAAAGAAAGAATGAATTACCTGTGGCAAAGCATTTTTCTAGTCACGGACACAACATACAACATACAACTTAAAAGGCAATTTTAAGACCCAACGTCACATAAGGATTTGGAAATATAAATTCATAATTTAGTTTTTGGAAAAAGAGATAATCAGGGATACAGTTTGTTTCGGGAGTCTCAAAGAGGGGTATAGAATCCAATTTGGCCCACAGTTGCTGATAGGCATTTTCAGGCATCTTCGAAAGACTGGGAAGTAAGCTCATGGGCATACAAGGAAAAGGAGAGAGCGTGATAGTAGATTACTTGTTTTTCTGTTCTCCTTTATTGCACGTTAAAACATTTGCAAATTCAATAAACATGAATTGACAAAAAAGGTACAGTTAAGATCCGAACTAGCATGGCTAAAAATGAACAAAAGGAAGTCCTCATTACAACTATTTGCTAGTAACAATGTTGAGAATATGATAAACTTTCTTTTTTTTTTCTTAACAGCTATTGTCAGAAGCATAAATATACACATTATAAATAGGATTTAATAACTGCACACAGGGGCTGTAAGCTTTGGAGGACCCATTTTTGTCACAAGGGTCCAGCCAAGATTATTGATAACAGGAGGACTATTATGCATTTGTATCTGTTTGGAATCACCCAGCAATAATAATGCCATCTGGGGGTTAGGTGCCAATTGGATTCCCATTAATCTATATATTAATGCAAATATTAGTTGACAGCTCCAAAATATGTGGTATAGTGACCCTGGCTTCCCACAATCTCTCCAGCACAGATCCAGAGTGTTTGGAAACATCCCAGCCAGTCTGCTCAGGGAGTAATACCAGCATGTGGCTAGCTTGTATTGATTTTCTAGTAGGCTTGTGCAGGCTGAGCTTTTATGAGCCCAAATAAATGCCTTTGACCATTGGGCCATGGTAAATTTCTTTTTTTTTGTATGTACCTTCCTCCTCTTCTCTTTCCCTAGGCAGTGTACAGTACAGATATTTTAATTACAATTGAAGTGTGTTGAATTGAGTAGTAGGCTGTATAAGAGTATGGAAAGTGTCAAAGATAGGTTTTCATATTTCACCACTAAACTTTTGATTTGTAGGTACTTAAGAAAGTCCTCTTTAACCAGACTGTACTCCCTTTCTAGTTCCTCAAATGCTTTAATTTTGGAATTAGTTAATATGTCTGAAATTAATACCACTCCTCTTTCTTTCCATGGGCTAACCAACATATTCAGGATTCTAAGATCTCTATTGGGAGGGGAATTTTTTCTTCTTGTTTGACCACTTACATTGAAGGAGAACTCACCACCTCCCTGGTATCCTGTTCCACTCATTGATCCCCTTCACTGTCAGAAAGTTTTTTCTAATATTTAATTTGTGACTCTTCCCTTTCATCTTCATCCCATTGCTTCTAGTCTTTCCTTGTACAGATGAGAATAGAGCTGATCCCTCTGCAGTGTGACAGCCCTTCAGATATTTGTAGACAGCTATTAAGTTTCCTCTCAGCCTTCATTTTTGCAAGCTAAACATTCCCAGATCCCTTACCCGTTCTTCAGACCGCTGCAGACCGCTCACCATTTTAGTAACTCTTCTCTGAACTTGCTCTAGTTTGTTTATGTCTTTTTTAAAGTGGGGTACCCAGAACTGGATGCAGTATACCAGATGAGGTCTGACTATATAGTACACTTTCTAATAAAATAACATTAAAACAATCAAATATTGGAAGATAAAATCTGATAGTAGGACAAAGCATTCAAGGTAGAGGGATGTATACACACTCAACATATATCATAACTCCCAAATGATTTATTCTCATGGATTTTAAGATATTAAAAATATTAGAAATCTTAAAATATTAGAAATTATTTAGCACTTCATTGAGTCCCAATGGTTGCAAAGTACCAATGCATTTCTTTTCTCTTTAGATCAACGGTACCTGAACTATGCTCCCTGGAGCCCTTGGGGCTCCGCAAGCAACAGTCAGGGGCTCCAACCAAGGGTCTCCGTGGTGGTGAACTTATGGCACGTGTGCCAAAGGCTGCTTGCCACTGCAGTGATTGCTGGCCAGAGTGCCACAGCTCCCCGCCGGTAATCACACAGCGATTCTGATCCAGTTGCACACTCTGATGTCAGTGTGCACCCAAGATCCTCCTTCTCTAAGTCCTCTCCTCCTTAGTCCTGCAGGAGAGAACAAGGGAGGAAATGTTCTGGGCTCACACACTGATGGCAGTGTGCACCCGGGATCAGCGCTGAAAAGAGGAGGAGCAGCACTGACTACAAGGAGAAGGTGAGTATATGGGTTGGGGGGCTATTATTACTGTGGCTACTGTGGGGTTAATATTACTGAGGGGGTTAATATTATAACTGTTGTGTTAATATTACTGAGGGGGTTATATTATTACTGTGGGGTTAATATTATTACTGTGGGGTTAATATTATTACTGTAGGTTTAATATTACTGAGGGGGTTAATATTACTGTGCCTACTGTGGGGTTAATATTACTACTGGGGCTTATGTGGAGTTATTATTATTACTGGGGCCACTGTGGGGTCACTATTACTAATGAAGCCACTGTGGTGGTCACTATTACTACTAGGGCCACTGTGGGGAACACTATTACTACTAAGGCCACTGTGAAGGTCACTATTACTACTGGGGCTACTGTGGGGGTCACTATTGCTACTGAGAGCACTGTGGGGATCACTATTACTACTGAGGCCACTATGAGGGACACTATTGCTACTGAGACCACTGTGGGAAACACTATTACTACTGGGGCCACCAATATAGAGGTCAATTTTACTACCAGGGCCACCAATAAAGGGGGTCACTATTACTACATGGGGTGGATTTGCTGCAGAATTTACAGTAGCTGTAGCAGCAAAGTAGATGAGATTTTGAAAATCTCATCCACACACTGTGGAAAAAATCTTAACAAAACCCGTGCGGATATTGACATGTGGTGCAGGATTTAATTCCATAACATGTTAATTTTAAATATAATGTATATCAATTATCCATCCAGTGCTCCTACATTCCTCCCTTTTTTTTTAAACGGCCCTGTCCTTTTCATAATGACAGAGGTAAAAATCATATGTTGTGATAAGCCATGCCCCTAACCCCTCCCTTGACCACACCCTCTGTCCCACTTTGGGGCTCAATGATAAACTTTTGCTCAAAAAGGGCTCCATTGTTGAAAAAGTTTTGTGAACCACTACTTTATATTATTATATTGGCCCTCAGAAATTTCTTCAATTGGAGTGATCCACATTAATGAGGCATCCTTTTCATGGTGGCTTGCAAAATGTTTCGAAACACTGTGTTTTAGGAATCCATTGTGGATATTCTAATGGTGTTTATTAGCCCTTATTCCTTAGGGTATTAGTAGTACATTCCACATATCTAAGTCCATATGGACATTTCAGAAGGTAGACCATGTATTTAGACCCACAGGTTAACAATTTATTTATTGCATATGTTTTATCGGTTTTGTCATAAATGTTTTTGGTATATTTTCCTATGGGAATTTCCTTCATTCTTTGGCAAATATTGGCACAATATTTGCAGTTTTTTACTCTGCATATGCTCTGCAAATATAACCTCTATTTTTTATTTTTTTGTCTTTATTTTCTAGCTTTTTGGGCAGTGATAATGCTAGAATGTTTTCCAAAGCTGCATTTTTTCTATAGATTATCTGTAGTTTAATCGGCAGTTGTTCCGTAAGAAATCAATCACTTTTCAAAATTTCCTAATGTTTAATAAATATTTTTAATGGTGTTATACCATGTAATAAACAGTTTTTTTCTCTTTTTTTTGGGTGTTTTCTTATATCGTTTTTTCTTTCTTTTTTTTTATCCTCAGGCATTTTAGTCCTCATTTGAATCTGAGCTTTTGAAATGGCCGATTCTAATAGCTTTTCGGATAAACCTTCTTTCTAAAACGGGTTTTTAGAAAAACTGATTGTTCTGAGTTTTTTGAACAATTTCTTCTTAGGCGACAAAATTGACTATAAGGGACATTTAGTTTCCATTTTTTTAATGGAAACTGTTAAACTCAAGGAAACTGTTTGAAATAACTGTTTTAAAATGCGTTTATATATGGATTATATTATAATATATTATTAGAGGAGAAGAGTTGCAGATCTAAAAAAAACTATTCTCTCTTTGTTGATATTTTCTGAGAATTCAGGACCCCAATCATTGAGATTAATATGATGGATGAACCCCTGAATTGTATTTTTGGACCATCCTATATTATTAAAATGTCGCCTATGAACCTTCTATGGAAAACAATGGATCAATGATTCATATATGTATCCTTGAAGAGGCCCATGTAGAGATTTGTGAAGCATGGGGCAAAAACACACATAATCCGCTCCCACTGCACACTGCTCCACCACCGCTGTGGTCCTCTGTTTATATTAGTGAAAACGGTCATGTGGATTGTTTAGCCGCGTGACCGTTACAGCCAGTTGGAGGTGGGTAGGGACCTTATTAGAAGCCCACATGACTGGTTTATGGGTTGTTACTAGGCCTACTAGCTGGGTGATGTCACCTATCAGATCCTACAGCATTGGACTACTGAAACTGAGGTCTGACACTGTGGTGAGTGTATCTCTTTTATTTAGTTTTGGGCACGAGGAGCTTAAAACTTTATAAAATAAATAACTCAGAAAACCCCTTTAGGAGGGCTATCCGGGGGGGGGGGGGGGGAATTGAAAACAGCTCAGAGTGCAGTAAAAGCATAAAATGGTCACACTCCCCTCATCCCTCACTTGTTCCTCTGCCACCCATATTCTGTGAGTGTCTGTTGCTCCCATGCTTCCCACTTCCTGCTGCAGCAATGACAACACTGACACAACAGACATATGGCTCCTGCAACCAATCACCAGCTTGCTTTAACCATTGGTTGAATGCAGCAGTCAAATGCCGCAATATCAAATACATCATTGCTAGTACAGCAAGAAGAGGTGAGCAGTGAGGGACCAGACACTAAAGAAATGGGAGCGGCAAAGAATAAGGTGAGGTGAATATGATTTATTTTGCTGCCCTCTGAGCTGTTTTCCAAATTTCTTTCCCTCCATAACCCCTTTAACTGTTCCAAATTTTCTCTTTAAAAAAACCAAAACTTGTTTTATCGAAGTCTTACATATTTCACTAATATGAACAAATGCAGTTACAATGTTTTAAGCTTTCAATGAGTAAGGGCTCGTTCAGACGAGCGTGTTTTGGTGCGTACTTAGGTGCGTACATACGTCCGCACCTAGGTACGAGCAAAAGCACGCGTGAACACAGCTGCATGCTTGTTGTCAATGGAGCCGCGGCTGCTGCCGGCGGCTCCATTGAAAACAATGCTCTGCCGGTCCCCTGCATTCTTTTCCTGGGAAGGGCTTTACATATAAGCCCTTCCCTGAAAAAGAAACATTTTAGTGCAAAACAAAAAAAGAATAAAAAAAACTTACCTCTCTGCCGATGCTGTGACCCCCGCGGGCATGAAGAACACATCCTTCACCCCCGCTAGTTAAAAGAATTCCCTGCTGCTACCTCCGCCATATCTGTGGCAGATGCAGCAAAATGAATTCTTCAATTCTCAACCGCAGCTGTCACACATGACTGCTGCAGTAGAGAATCCTGCTGCCGGCATCCTGTCAATGGCTTTTCAGGGAAGGGCTTCATAAGCCCTTCCCTAAAAAGCTATTTAAAATAGTGCAAAAAAAAAAAACAATTCTCACCTCCCTTCAGCTGCCGGGGCTCAGCCGCGACTTCTAGCGCTGTCCCTGGCTCTGTAGTTCTGAGCTATCAGCAGCCAGGGATTTAAAATCCCCACCTGCTGGTAGCTCTGATTGTGGTTGGCTGAAGCAATTCACAATCACAATCAGAGCTACCAGCAGGAGGGGATTTTAAATCTCCAGCTGCTGATAGCTCAGCAGCGCTACAGAGCCGGGGACAGCGGCAGAAGTCACCGCTGAGCCCCGGCAGCTGTTAATGGCTTTGCAGGGAAGGGCTTCATAAGCCCTTCCCTGAAAAGCCTTTTAAAATAGTAAAAAAAAGAAAAAAAATAGGTACTCACCTCCCTTCAGCTGCCGGGGCACAGCCGCGTCTTCTCCTGCTGTCCACTGCACTGTGTTGCTGAACTGCTGATCTATCAGCAGCCAGGGATTTAAAATCCCTGCCTGCTGAAAGAGCTGAATGTAATTGGCTGAGGTGCTCAGCCAATCACAGGCATCTCTCACCTGTCATTCATTCGAGGAGAGCTGCCTGTGATTGGCTGAGCACCTCAGCCAATCACATTCAGCTCTTTCAGCAGGTGGGGATTTTAAATCCCCGGCTGCTGATAGATCAGCAGTTCAGCACCACAGTGCAGGGGACAGCAGGAGAAGACGCGGCTGTGCCCCGGCAGCTGAAGGGAGGTGAGTATCTATTTTTTTTGTTTTTTAAATCACTTTTAATTGATTTCCAGGGAAGGGCTTATATGTAAAGCCCTTCCCTGAAAAACAATTCAGGTGTGCCACAGACCATTGTCTTCAATGGAGCCGCCGCCAGCAGCAGCGGATCAATTGAAGTGAATGGCTGCATTTTTTTTTTCACCAAAAATTTTCCTTTTCAGTTAAGAGCCTACATGTTAAGCTCTTCCCTGAAAAACAATTTGGTGGTGCCAGCAGATTGTTGTCTTTAATGGAGCTGCCGGCAGCAGAAGCGGCTCCATTGAAGAGAATGCCTGCATTTTTATTTTTTTTTACACTAAAATCTTTCTTTTCTTTTTCAGGGAAGGACTTATATGTAAAGTCCTTCCCTGAAAAGGAATGCAGGGAGCCAGCAGGTCATAGTTTTCAATGGAGCCGCCGGCAGCAGCCGCGGCTCCATTGAAAACAGTGCGTGCATTCCCTATGGTGCACACATGTCCTATCTTTGCAGGCACGCACCTGCAAAGTACAGACATGTGCACACACCATAGGGAATGCAGTGTTGTAAAAACAAGCGTGTTTTGGTGCGTGCGTATGCACGCACCAAAACACGCTCGTCTGAACGCACCCTAATAGATGAATCCAAAAAGGAAACATGTTCAATAGAAAGTTTAGAAAAATCTATTTTGTTTAGATAGAATTGAAGATCTTTAGTCTTATATGTGGCAAATTGCCTGATATAGTTCTCAGTAAAATTGAGTAAATCAGTCAAGTATGCTTAAAGGACCAGTAAGCATTCTATTCTTAGGGGAGCATACCTTCTATATATGGGGGAAGGAAAAAGTTGGACAGACCATGTGTACTATAAGCCTACTGGATTGACTTCTAAATTCAAATATTGACTGTTCTGTGAAAAGTAGTTTACAATGTGCCTTTTCCTTTAAGAATTTTTGATACTCCCTTGCAGTTATTAATCATCTAATTTCAACACTCAAAATGTTCAAATCTTCCTCTCTTTGGACTGTAGTTTTTTTATGTATGATATAGGGAATTTTAAACATCTACGTAAATAACATTTTAAAGTGTCCTAAACCACCATAGTATCAGAGTCAAGGGGGTTTCATTGAAGAAAAAAAAAGTGTAATTAGTCTGCGATTGTATCCGTGGGTCCAAAAAGGGAAATCCAGAAAATTGAATTTTCTAATTGATTGAGTAGCTGGAGATCTTAATGCTATCCATGGTCTGTGACACCTCGAGGTAAGTATTCCACAGCCTCTATCAGAGAAAATAAGTATATGGATCCTAAAATGTGGTCAGTGCAGCTTAAAGTGGGTCTGTGAGGAGTGTGATAGAAGAATTCTCAAGTATTAGGATGACATACCCACCATAGATCCAATCACTCCACTTTAGCCACCATAGCAGCCGATTTAGCGGTGATATTTGGGGTAGGGTAATGTGAACAAGTAAATTATCTTTTCTATATATATTAAGTATAGCTGTCTATGTCAGTTAATCTTATAATATCTTATAAGAACATATCAAAATACATCATTTAAGAATTATTTCTAAAATCTGCATATATAATGATACAGCATCATTTTCCGGTATAGTGTTTAATTGAAAGTGACTCATCTATCCACAGAGGGGAAGTGAAGAATCTGGTGTGTTTCCTGTCTATTACCCGTAAACTGGCAAGGTATACCATTGCAAAGGTAATCTGTAAGTCTTGCAGCTTGTGCTTGTCTCCAGTAAATGATGCTCCTTGACTCGGTAAGTCGGCAGAGAAATCACGAAAAAAGAACACAGATATATTTTCATTACGAATTTCTTCACTTTATTGGGAATGTCATTGAATCATATCTTGATCCAGGCAATTAAAGGACCATCAGGGGTTTAGCTGGAATATGGTGGGCTCTTCCCACAGCAAATGCTGTAGAGAATGGTATATCAGGAAATAGGTCTCAGAGTCATCTTCCAATGTATTCTTCTGAGCTCTTTGTACTGTTTTAATCGAGGAAATGGGGAGATGTTCAAATATGTACACATAAGGCTCAATTAAAGGAAAATCACTTGATTCTATATGACCAAAGCAACCAGATGAAAGCAAAACACAGTACATAACATACGAGAGGATTAATTTATGTGTACAGAATATTTACCAAACTTTACCAAATTGGTTGGTTTCTGAAATGTATACTTAGATGCCCTAGTAACCCCTCTATAAGAAGTCACACAGAGAATGCCAACAACTTTTGCAGCCACATATAAACAAAGTCCAGGAATGTTTAATTCTTCTCAGCAACTCCTGAACAACAATATAGAAGTTTTCCCTAAGAAAATATTTATCATCTATCCACATGATAGGTGATAATTATGTGATTGCTGGGGGCCCCACTGTTCACTAAAGAGGGAGTCCTACTAATCCTTTGAATGCATCAGTGGTCATACATGGTCCATTCAATTACTATAGATGTGACCGAGACAGTTGAGTACAGGGCTCAGCTACTTAAATATACATATATCTATTACAGTATTAGAGTTGCATGACAGTTAGTTGTTGAACGTTATGATTGCCAAAATGGTGTATGATTTCCATTTATTATATATTTCAGCATTATTGTAGCTTAAAGGGGTTGTCCAGTTGTAAACACATGGTTGCCTATCATTTAGATAGGCCATCAATAATAGATCAGTGGGGTTTCACCAGTGCATAGTTATAGGGGTCACAGGGGCTGCAATCACAACTGGGCCCCTAAGCTAGGTGGGCCTATAGGCCTCCTTCATCACTCTATGCTATGTATTTTAATGTGAGTGGAGCTGTGAAGAGTCGTAGACAAAGAAAAGCTTCATTGCGTGGGAGGGCAGGTATTGTGGCCTGAGGGCAGGTGCAGTGACTCTATCCAATCAGAGGGAGCAGGAACACCATGGCATCACTGCATGCATCATGCATTCCAAGCATGGTCTTCCCACCATGCAGTGCAGAGTCCATGCATGATTTGCATATGGAGGTGGAGGGACTAGCTGCAAGGCTACTAGAGGCAGATCAGTGATCACTGTCTGCGTGGGCCTCTCCTCCTATGCACAGCTGTATTGTCATTAGGTCTAGGTGCCAGCGAGCAGAGAAGAAAAGCTTTTTTCAACTCCTTCTCCCTTTTCGCTTGACAGACTCGCTCAGAAATCTGCTGTCCCAAAGGCTAGGGGGGGGGGGGGGGGGGTTGTAGACATAAATGCCCGATGAGATGCCAGAATGAGGTACAGAAATCACTCTATGTGCCAATTCTGCATAAGAAGGGGAGTTTAAGCTCACAATCAAGACCCTGATGGCTACAGCACCTCTGAGAATGGAGAGATGTCTACTGCTTGCTCATAAATGCAGGAAAAGGGATAGCGGTTTGGTAAAGGTCTTAAAAAAGTCAATAAGTATATAGTTAAATGAATGATAAGGACTTATCTGTTATAAGCAGCCCAATCCAAATGAATCAAGATAGCCACAATACCTAGACAACCTCCCAGATGCCAGTGTTGGACGCCCAGAACAGTACTTCATACATCCACTGAAAAATGGAGGACAGGAGGTCCATACACGAGAAAACTTGTGCAGTGATCAGGGAATATACTAGAAACATAGAGTAAAACAACAACAGTCCTATGCTCTAAAGGATTAGGGTGAGAAAATTAAGATCTATTCAAAGAGAACTTACTTGAGAGGGAGGTCTCATGAGAAAGAGACCCCCCTAAAAGGAATGTTGTCCACTGTAATGGGATCAATCAAGGGAGCATACTTCAAAAGAGTCCATTGGCAAGATGTCCAATTGCATCTTTCACGCAGTCCTTTATGCCCCTCTTGCCTATCACATGTGGTAAGAGCGTCATTGGAGTGCGACGCCTTCACAGATCCTGTGGGCGTTACTCCATGTTGCTCCAATACACTGCGGGATGTCATCAAGGTGCTCTATGGCCCGTATAGGCATTCATGTTATTCTCCCATTCCCCACTTAACACACATGGGAGGAGCTTCATCTTACTGCAACGCTTACGCCATCGTGCTTTGCTGATTCTTGGACCGTACGGTACACACTCTTGTCAGAGTGTGGAACTCAGCGTCACAAACGTGTGACGTCACCCATGGGAAGAGACCCTGGGAACATTTAAATTATATAAGGAATCCATCAGACCTCCTCCCTATGCTTGAAAAAGAGGTATCAGTAACATCGAAACATGTTGCACCTGCACCTTTTTTATTCCTTTTACGTCTTTTATTTGCTGTTTGCTGCTAAAACTATCCTAAGTTGTATCAAAAAACTGTAATTGGACATCTTGCCAATGGACTCTTTTGATGCATGCTCCCTCGATCCCATTACAGTGGACATCATTCCTCTTAGGGGGTCTCTTTCTTATGAGACCTCCCTATCAATGAAATTCTTTTTGAATAGATCTTAATTTTCTCCCCCTAATCCTTCAGAGCGCAGGACTATTGTTTTACTCTGCTTGCTCATAAGTAATCCCCATCTCCCATCAGCAACAGATGAAATACAGTACTGTTATGCTAGAGCTTGATCTCAAGAAGTGTTAGAGCAGGCTCTGGGGTGCAGGATCTATGCATATTCTGTCCTAGCGGGTCTGAGAAGGGCTGCTGCTGTTTTAAATGCTGCTATTTCAGCAGGCCACCTGAGATGGTGTAATAGCCCATGGTTGCCCAAACCACGTACTGATCCTGTTTTAACTCATATGTCACTAAACTGAGGCTGCCACAGGCCACACTTCCATTAGCAGATGGGTAGACAGAGTCGTTTATGGCAGTGTTAAGTACATTCCTGGCAGCAGCAATGTTCCAGGCAACAGTGGTGTTCTGGACTGTTGCAACAGCGATCCAGGCAGCAGCAGCAGCTAACATGGTGAGTGCCCTACTGGCAATACGGTAGATGTTCATGTGCGTGTAAGCCGCCGACCGGGGTGGGCTTTCCAGAATACAGCGAAGTCCTGAACAAAAGACGCGACTCAAAACCAATCCGTAGCAATGAGATTTTACTTAATTTGGCAGAACCCTTAACCAACCCGAACTCCCCCAGAAAGTTACATACACTCAGCGGGGAAGCTGAGACTCTTGTGCCATGCAGCGCTGTGCTCTATAATGTGCGCCTTCAATATCCTCCAAGCTTTTGCCTAGCCGCAGGCCGTCTCTAACCAGCCGCTATTACCTTCTATCACCCTGGAAGTAGGAACAATCAGTGAGGATGCTAGGGAAGCACCGGCGGCACAGCACAAGAGCTTACAATCTTATCAACACACCCGTATCCTCCCCTTACACAACACCACTCAACAGATATAACAATATATATAGCTCACAAGTCAAGGCAAAGTACAGTTGCGTAACGTGTGACTTGTAGATATCCTTAGACAGCTCTACGAGTGTAGAGTTCTCTGTGTGTTAGGACTATGTCGGACAGCTCAGTCCCCAGCAGTGCGGCCGGCGGCCATCAGTATGCCTAACTAACTAACTAACTAACTGCCGGCCTTGTTATTAGTCTCAGTCAGATTGGCGGTGCGTGCACGTTTACACCAGAGGCCTTAGTTCTCTGGCTGACCCGGGTCTGGTGGGTACCTTTAGACTTTGTCCGGAACGCCGGAATAGGATTTCATCCAAGAACCATATGAACTCACTGACGCCGTTACTTCTGAGCCCGGTCTGCAATGACCATCTTCTCCGTTAAGATGGTAGTCTGACAAACTCTGGAACAGTCTCTAATGCAGCTCCCCTCACGGAAGCTCCGGTCCTCGTTGGGGTCCTTTTTCCGGTGGATCGCAGTGTCTCTCTCGCTAGCTGCAGTCCTCACCAGCTCGTCTCAGCTCGCTCGCACGCACCTAACCGCTTTTCTCTCCTACTCTCTATGGTCATGATGCACTTCTTTTTTCTCTGTCTCAGTCCAGAGCACAGTGACCTCTTGTGGTCAAAAACAAAATAACAGTTACAACAGAAACCAGGACATTTACAGCAGGAGGACTGTTTCACCATCTTACATGCCACCCCACTAGATGTTGCCGTCCCCGGCAACCTCCCCCACTCAAACTCATCCTGCGCGTAGCGCTGTGGGGGTACACCAGCGGTGGACCTGGCCGTCCTGCGCAGAGTCATAGGACCAGGGACAGTTGGCACACTCGGTGGATGTGGTTCTGCTGGCTGGGCATCTCTCTCCCTGGGTGGCGAGCTTGTCACGACCGGGGACTCCGACATGGCCGGGACAGGAACTACCCACCATTCATCATCTACCAGGGGTTCCCCAATACTAGGGGTAGGGATAAGCATCTCCTTATCAGCCGCAGGTTGCTGAAAGTGACAGTGTCTCAACATGTTACGGTGGAGGTTCCTTGAGGGTCCCCCAGTCCCCTCGGGCTCAACCTCATACACGGGGATATCAGGATCTACCTTCTGCTTCACTATGTATGGAACCGCCTCCCACCGCCCATCCAATTTTCCGGTTGGCCTCTTGGCTCTGACCATCACACGATCACCTGGAGCATACTCGTCCATCTGCACTGGCCCCGGGTTGGGGTGCACCACTTGTCTCAGGCGCTCACCCACAACCTTATGTATTGCTCTCAGTCGGCGGCGATGGTCTTGCACCCAGGCGGTGGTGCTCCTCGGCGGAGGCTGCCTCGGATCCGGCATGTGAAGATCCTCGATCTCCTGGCCTGCTCTCCCAAACATAAGCATGTGTGGAGAGTAACCAGTGGTATTGTGAACCCTATTGTTGTAGGCCCACATCAGCTCAGGTAAGTACTCTGGCCACTGGGCTTTTTGACTTTCCTCTAGAGTCCGCAGCATCTGTATCAAGGTGCGGTTGAACCGCTCACACGCCCCATTCCCTTGTGGATGGTACGGAGTCGTGCGGGAACGTTCGATACCATAGAGCTGATACAGCTCCCTCATCAAAGCACCCTGGAAACATGCCCCCTGATCTGAATGAATTCTCCGCGGACACCCAAACACTTGTATAAAGTGTTTACAGACTGCCTCAGCAGCCGATTCAGCCGTCTGATCTCTGGTGGGCACGGCCACTGCATATTTTGTGAAGTGGTCCGTCATGACCAAACAGTAGGGGTGTCCTGAGGTAGAGTACCCGATCTGTACATAATCAATCAATAAGATTTCCAGGGGGGCGGAAGTGCGGATAGTTTGCACAGGGGCCCGTTGCTCGGGGCTTTTACTCAGCCCGCAGGACCGACATTTCAGACATGCCTCGGTCACCATTTCTCCCAAATCCGGGCAATATACAAAGCGCTGGAGCCATTGGTACGTCTTCGCGCTCCCGAAATGAGCCCCCCTCTCATGGGCTTCTTGAGCGGCAGCTGGTCCCAGTGACATAGGGATGACAACCTGTTGCCGGTGCTGCAGCTCTGACTGTACGTATATGGTCTGGCACAGGAGCCCCTGGTTAATACTCAGCTTATCCCATTGTCTCAGCAACTTCTGACCTTCCTGCGTCAGACTGGCCCGCTCGTCCGGGCGAGGCCAAACCTTAGTTCGGACCCACTCTCTCACTTTCCATAGGTCCGAGCAGCTACTTTGGACTCGTTCCCAATCTCCCAACGTCTTCCCCAACACCATCGGCATCCCTGAAGCCACCCCACTTGAATGTGTCAGATTCTGGAATGGTGGTACTCTGCCGAGGTGTGGAATTTCAGTGTCTTCTAAATCCTCTTCTCCCCTCTTGGTCGGCGACCCCACTGGAACTCGGGAGAGGGCATCGGCGTTGCCGTTCTCCCTCCCTGACCGGAACTGGATGCGGTATCGATACTTGGAAAGGCGGGCCATCCATCGCTGCTCAAGGGCGCCTAGCTTAGCGTTCTCCAAGTGCGCTAGCGGGTTATTGTCCGTCATCACAGTCACTTCTGCACCCGTCAGATACTCTGCAAACTTCTCAGTCATGGCCCAGACCAGCGCCAAAAGCTCCAACCTAAAGGAGCTATAGTTGTCAAGGTTGCGCTCCGACTCCCTTAACGACCTACTGCCATAGGCAATGACCCTCTCACGCCCGTCTTGAACTTGAGATAACACAGCTCCAAGACCATGTAAACTTCCATCCGTGTACAGCAAGAACGGGCTATCAAACTGTGCATAGGCCAGGATTGGGGCGCTGGTCAGAGTTCTTTTCAATGCCTCGAAGGCTTCTCGCTGTCGTGGCCCCCACTCGATGGGGCGATTCCTGGGCCCTCCAGTTGTGCCTCTCAGCAGCTCATTTAGTGGACCGGCCAGATGAGAGAACTTGGGTATAAATCTCCTGTAATAACCGGCCAGGCCTAGAAACGCTTGTACTTCCCGTAGGGTTCTTGGCTGGGGCCACTTTTGCACGGCCTCCACCTTGCTAGGGGCCGGTTGTACCCCTTCTGGAGTGACCACATGTCCCAGGAACTCTATGCGCTGTTGAAGCAGTTGACACTTTTTGGGCTTGATTTTCAGACCATGATCTTGTAGTCGTCCCAGGACCTGCCGCAGTTTTTTAAGATGATCTTCGAATGAAGTCCCAAACACCACAATGTCATCCAGATATATCAATACTGATTCAAAGTTTAGGTCACCCAGACAGTGCTCCATCAACCGCTGAAACGTCCCTGGAGCGTTGGTCAGTCCGAACGGCATCCTATTGAACTCATATAGTCCCATGGGCAAGATAAAGGCTGTCTTTGCCTTGTCTTTTTCAGCTACTGGCACTTGCCAATATCCACTAGCCAGGTCGAGCGTGGAAAAGTACTTGGCTCGACCCAAGGAGGATAGTGACTCTTCGATCCGTGGTAGAGGATAAGCATCCCGAATGGTTCGGGCATTCAATTTCCGATAATCTACACAGAACCGAAGACTTCCGTCTTTCTTTCGCACCAGGACCACAGGAGCAGCCCACGGGCTTTTACTTTCCTGTATCACCTGGTTTTCCAGCATGCTGGCCACCATATTTTTCACCTCTTGATACATCTTGGGTGGGATTTGCCTGTACCGTTCTCGAACTGGCGCAGCGTCGCGGGTAGGGATTTCATGCTCGATAGCGATGGCACACCCGAAGTCTTCATCATGCCTTGAGAACGCTTCCTGGTATTCCCATAGCGTGTCTTCCAGAAGCTTTTGTTGCCCCGGGGTCAGAGAGCGGGGGTCCACTCCCATCAGAGACATGATCACTCGACCGTTCCACTCAGCTGTTGGGGCCTGTTCTTGCTGGACCTTCACAGCAAAGGTCCAAGCTGACCTCCCATCTGGCTGTAGCGTGAAGCTCCTCCGGTGAATGACACCGCCCTCGGGCACATGAACTTCAGCCAGCAGGGTATTCCCAGGAACGATCGACTCACTGTCCCAGACATTGAGGCAGCGTATAGGCACGCACCCATCTTTCACGGTGACGAGTGCTCGGGCTACCAGTGGGCGGTTCTGCAGTTCTCCCCGTGGAGCAGGTTTGATCAGGACCTCCAGTCCATTCAGTGGCCGCCCAGCTCCCACTGGAAGCATCAAAATTTTCTCCTGGCGTGGTGGAATCTTCACTGGAGCTCTCAGCGGTACTCTCACATGCCCAATAGGACACCCTGACATGAGGCTCTTCTGTAAACTGCAGCTCCTCACCATCTGCTGTAGGACCTTTTGAGTTGGCCGGTGCGTGGTGGTCCGCTGCCAGTATTTAGGCCCTTCCTTGGCATAGAGGTGATGATCGAGGTCTCTCAGCACGTTCATGCCCAGCGTTACATCGAGTCCCTTTCGGGACGGATGATCTACCAGCACGATCCCCTTTTTGCCAATGTCCTGCCCAAACAGCCGGATTCGCATCCAGACGATCCCTTGTACATCCATTGCACCATTATTGGCAGCTGTCAACCGGATAACACTTCCATCTTCCGGTTCCATCATATGCCCGAAGTGTCTCTCGAAAAACTCCAACGGCATCAGGGTGCATTCCGATCCGGTATCCACTAGGCAGTGTACCTTTTGGCCCTCCAGCTCAGCTTCCATAATGGGACTGCTGGCATAGAGATCGCGTTCATTGCGTAGTGGGCTTAGCTCTGAGGGAACTGCCGCAGGATGCCCTGTTACTGCGGCAGTAGTCGGAAGTTTAAAGCCAGCTCAGGTTCCGTCTGTTGGTGGCACTCTCGACCGATATGGCCATACTGTCGGCAGCTCCAGCAAAGAGGTCCCCTTGATCCCCGCACCTCGGATGGGTCTGGATTAATGGATCCTCGCCCCCGGAACACTCTCTGTGGAGGTGGGCAGGACGATGAGGTCAATCCCGGGGCCCTGGATGAGTCCGCCTTCATCTGGGACACTTCCAGGCGGAGTTCTCTCATTTCTGCTCGTAGGGCCTGGACCACATCCTTCAAGGACTCGGAGTCTTCAAGACCTCCCCGGGCCCCTGTCACTTGGGTGCTACTCACTGCCTGCACACTCACAGCCGTGGGCTCTTCTTCTCTCTCTACAGCAGCCCGGTAAACGTTATAAAATGTCAGGTCAGCATCTGCCCGGGTCATCTCTTGCAGTTTATCCTGTAAAAATCTATTGGATAGTCCTAGAATAAATTGGTCTCGTAGTAGCCGGTCCACTTCCTTGAAAGCTCCCATGGCCCCTGAATCCCGTCGTTGCACTTCATTCAACACTTCCTGTAGGGTGTTAGAGTATTGTATCAACGTTTCACCCTCTCGCTGGGACCGGTTGAAGAAGCTGCTGCGCAACTGCGCTACCCTGGTTCGCCCTCCCTGTGCCCCCTCCAGTAGGGAGAATATTTTCTCCAAAGTGTCTCTTTCTGACTCGGGCCGTACCATCACGGTCCGTCTAGCGTTGCCTTCCAGGGCTCCCAATGCTATCTCTGCACGCAGCGCAGGTATCAAATTACTCAATTTAACTATACTTTGTACCCTTTCGGTCCAGTCCTGCAACCCCATATTTTTACCGTTAAACTTTGGCAAGTGCTGCATTAGTGCTCCAGCCGATAAGTACCCTACTTGGGCTGGCGTGACAGGTACTGGGGCTAGGAAATCTTGTTGCGCCGGGGCACCCTGGGCCGCTGGCGCTAGGGGAATGTTTCCCGCCACGTCTCCGTCCATGACGATCGTTGTATCCTGCCGCCGACCGGGGTGGGCTTTCCAGAATACAGCGAAGTCCTGAACAAAAGACGCGACTCAAAACCAATCCGTAGCAATGAGATTTTACTTAATTTGGCAGAACCCTTAACCAACCCGAACTCCCCCAGAAAGTTACATACACTCAGCGGGGAAGCTGAGACTCTTGTGCCATGCAGCGCTGTGCTCTATAATGTGCGCCTTCAATATCCTCCAAGCTTTTGCCTAGCCGCAGGCCGTCTCTAACCAGCCGCTATTACCTTCTATCACCCTGGAAGTAGGAACAATCAGTGAGGATGCTAGGGAAGCACCGGCGGCACAGCACAAGAGCTTACAATCTTATCAACACACCCGTATCCTCCCCTTACACAACACCACTCAACAGATATAACAATATATATAGCTCACAAGTCAAGGCAAAGTACAGTTGCGTAACGTGTGACTTGTAGATATCCTTAGACAGCTCTACGAGTGTAGAGTTCTCTGTGTGTTAGGACTATGTCGGACAGCTCAGTCCCCAGCAGTGCGGCCGGCGGCCATCAGTATGCCTAACTAACTAACTAACTAACTGCCGGCCTTGTTATTAGTCTCAGTCAGATTGGCGGTGCGTGCACGGTTACACCAGAGGCCTTAGTTCTCTGGCTGACCCGGGTCTGGTGGGTACCTTTAGACTTTGTCCGGAACGCAGGAATAGGATTTCATCCAAGAACCATATGAACTCACTGACGCCGTTACTTCTGAGCCCGGTCTGCAATGACCATCTTCTCCGTTAAGATGGTAGTCTGACAAACTCTGGAACAGTCTCTAATGCAGCTCCCCTCACGGAAGCTCCGGTCCTCGTTGGGGTCCTTTTTCCGGTGGATCGCAGTGTCTCTCTCGCTAGCTGCAGTCCTCACCAGCTCGTCTCAGCTCGCTCGCACGCACCTAACCGCTTTTCTCTCCTACTCTCTATGGTCATGATGCACTTCTTTTTTCTCTGTCTCAGTCCAGAGCACAGTGACCTCTTGTGGTCAAAAACAAAATGACAGTTACAACAGAAACCAGGACATTTACAGCAGGAGGACTGTTTCACCATCTTACATGCGCGTAAAGGCCCATTTACACTGTACGATCATTGTTCAGATTCTTGCTGGATCCCAGGAATCTGAACAATAACTGTTCAGTGTAAATACCTGCGCAATCTGAACGATGAATGATAATTCGTTCGTTATTCGAATTGTGCAGGCATAAAAATGAAATGACAATCGGCCTGTGTAAACAGGCAAGCATTCTTCTAAACATACTGTGAATGGAGGCGGGCAGGCTAGAATGATCCCCGGTCCACTCCACCTCCATTCGCTGAGCAATTATTGCTCCAGCATGAAAGCATAGGATCTACCATCACTGGGACAGCTGTCTGGCACTTCTGTGTTTGATAATATGAAAGGGCCCTTGCAGTATGCCTGTGTATGAATGTACAGTAACATAGTATATTAGGTTGAAAAAAGAGATATGTCCATCTAGTTCAGGATATTATTCCCCAATGTTGATCCAGAGGAAGGAAAAAAAAAACAATGAGGTAGAAACCAATTTTCCTCATTTAAGAGAAAAAAGTTCCTGAATCCCAATCTGGCTATCGCAATAATCCCCGGGTCAACAACCCTTCTGAAGTACTTAGTGACTATAACATGCAAAATTGTAATGCTCGAGGCCCTTCTTAAACTATTTTTATCGAATTCGCTATCACCACGTCCTCAGACAGAGAGTTCCATAGTCTCACTGCTCTTACAGTAAGGAACCCCCTTATATGTTAATGTAGAAGCCTTTTTTTCCCCTAGACGCAGAGGATGCCACTTTGTTACAGTCACAGTTCTAGGTATGTTATGTGAATCTATGCATGTAAAGTATGTCTACTGTATGTGTGTTTGTTTATGTATGAGTAAAAGTCTGCCTATGTATATATTCTTGTACTGTATCTATATGGCAAGCTCAGTTCTGTTAATGCATCTATGTAGTGAGATCAGTTCTGGTACTATTTGGTAAACTTGGATGTGGTACAGTATCTATATAGTAAGCTTGGTTCTGTTATTGTATCTATGTGGTATTTTTAGGTCTCTTGCCATTCCTATGTAGCAAGTTTGGTTTTTCTTTCATATCTACATAGTAAGTTTGGTTTTGGTGTTGTTTCTATGTAATAAGCCTAATTTTGGTACCGCATCTATTCTACTAACCTCATCAGTATTACCATATCTATGAATTAATCGTGGTTCTGGTATGATATTTGTACATTAAGCTAGTTTCTGTTGAAGGTGTCTGAAAATAGTGCTGGAGGGGGCCCAAGTGAACTTTTGCACCAAAGCCCATGAGCCTGTAGCTACACCCCTGGAGTCTACCGCCTTGACCCCCTCTTATTAGCTGCTCACCAGGTCAGTGCACTTGTATGCTGAGTTAATTTCTGCAGGAAGCAGACAGCACTGTTCCCATTGCAGTGGCCCAGATTAGTATTACAGGTTAAGTTCTCATTGAAATGAATGGGAACATTAGCTGAAATGTCAAGACTATCCACTACAGTGGGAATTGAGCTGCCTGCTCTGTGTAGAATTCAGCTCAGTTCATGAACACACCAACTAAGAGAACTGCTGATCTCTGGAGGTCCTGGGTTCACAAGATAGGGAATAATATCTGATCAGTAGGAGTATTGCAGCTTGGACACCCACCGATCATAAGAATGAGGTTCTTAGTATCCCTGAATGAATGATACGGCGGTCAAACATAGACACAACCACTTCATTCATCACTATAGGACTGCCTGAGATAGTCAAGTGCAAAAGCTCAGTTATCTCCACAGTCCCATTGAAATGAATAAGGGCTCAGTCACACAGAGGCATCGGCGCCCATGTTACTGCAGATAGCAGACAGCCGTACCTGAAGACGGACGTCTCTCTGCAGCACTGGAGGAAAGAACATGTGACCGGCTCCATTGCCGGTCATGTGTTCTTTCATCAGCGCTGCAGAGAGACGTCCGTCTTCAGGTACGGCTGTCTTCTAACTGTCAGTCACATGGGTGCATCGGCGCCGGTGTGCGGGTGCCAATGCGCCCGTGTGCCTGAGCCCTAAAGCAATAGTGTACACATGTAACTACCACTCTATCCATTCAGGGTCACCCATTTTCACAACTGTTGGGGCCCTAGCTGTTGCACCCCCACCAATCAGTTACGTATATCCTATCATGCAGATAGAAGATAAGTTCATTTCATGAGACAATGTCTTTGTGCATAGAAATCTATGCTAGGGAATTATACTAGTGACCATAATTGTGTCCAATCCTTCAAAGAGCAAAACTAGAGGGCCCAACGGGCTGCCCTTACTGATATAGTGGAGTTGTAAGATCTCTCGAAGGCAGTTAGTGGGTTTTAGATGAATTATATGAAGGGCATTCCATTAGACTGTATCAGATGATTCTTTCCAGAGCTGCTAACTGGCTGGGAAAGATGCACAAAAGAACCACGTTGTGTATTATCTTTAGGTCCCGGGTTGTTTAGTGGGTGCAGTTCTCTTATTTGGGGATTAAACTGATGTCCTTACTTTTAATAGATCTGTCATGGATTCTCTAAAAGGTCCAAGGAAAACGTATAAGAAAAAAAAATGCTGTGAATTAGAATTTAGAGTAATGATTATCACTCAAAAGCTGTTTTTTTAGTGACTTTTGAGCGATACTCATTGTGTCATTTACAGCGCAAGATAACCTTATGCTCCAGAGGATGCAGAAGACAAGCGCGGGGGGGGGGGGGGGGGGGTGCTGTTTTCTGCATCCAGCTGTCATGCAGCCGTGCGCTCTGAGCAGAGCATGCAGAGAACAAGTGTGGGGGCTGTTCAGACGAGCGCTGTTTGTGCACTATAGCCGTGAAAAAAGTGCAGTAAATATCGCATGAACAGGCTACTTCAAGCTACATGAAGTAGTCCAATCACACAATCTGAAGCGTGTGCTGCGTGTTTTCAAGCCTCCCAGAGGAGCCTATGGAAATCATGCAGCAAAGATAGGACGGGTCCTATCTTTGAGCGCACCTCAGAGACGACATGCGAGTTTGCACGCCTAACATTCTATTATGTGAACGCTTCTATAGGAACCTATTGGTCCTTGTTAGCAGCGCGTTCTGTGTGCTGCTAACAGCTCGAAAACAGCGCTCCTCTGAACAAGCCCTTAAAGAGATATACACTTTTCTACTCAGTTGTGGAGGCCATTTTTGACTGCAGGCAGGGAAGACATATGTATTAGCTGTCAATTCTGAATGCATCTTATAGTGATTCATCATCAAGTTTCATATCAAGTGACAATATGGCTGCACTTCTTGCTGTCACTTATATTATATTACCATATTAATATGGCTGCCATGACAGAGCAGATTTACTAACATAAACTCATTTTTTCTTACTTTTAGTGTGACTGTTTCCAACAAGTAACCTTGATTAGTTAGCGGTGTTCTCCTGAAAATATTTGAATGCGTCTCATATCATGTTTTTAAATACCGAATGCTCCATTTTTATATTTAGTCTGCTCTGCGGAGATTGTTAAACATTGAAAAGACGTTGGAGCAGAGTTCTGTTTTTTAAATTATACCTAAACATAAATTATTGCATTCAAAGTAAAATAAGAAATCAAATATGTTATGCTTTTTACTCTTGGAAAAGTAATCATTAATTCAATTTTGAGCAGCAGCTTTAGTTGAAGTATTAAATGTGTTACCAAGGTTTCTATGAAATTCATTTCTGCATTCAAATTGCAGGCACAGGCAAAACATTCTGTTAGAGCTACAAGAACACTGGTCACATGGCGAAAATGAATTTACATTTCACATAAAAAATAATAGACACCATTTTGCTGCATTCCCAGAGTTATAACAAAATGGATGCTGAATGAGGAGAATAATCTTCAAAGGAAAACCTTTCACTAGCTGTGTTTTCTTTGTAAACAGGGAGAAAACTACATCACATCTATAAATGTAACACCTCCAATGTGTCATACATATTTCCTACTGAAATGTCTAAATGACCATCGCTAAAGTTGAACTATTCATTCTATATATCATATATATACTCAACACCTTACATGCATTAGAACTTTCTTAGGCACTTGTAGATACAAAATTATTAAAAATCATATAAAATATGTATTTATGCAAAATAGTCAATCCAGCACAAACCTCTAATACAGTAATAATCTTTATTTATATAATGGCAACATAGTTGCAACAGTTTACAAACCAAAGGGAACATATCTATCTATCTCTCTATCTATCTATCTTATATCTATCTATCTATCTCATATCTATCTATCTATCTATCTATCTATCTATCATCTATCTATCTATCTCATATCTATCTATCTTATATCTATCTATCTATCTATCTATCTATCTCTCTATCTATCTATCTTATATTTATCTATCTATCTATCCTTCTATCTATCTATCTATCTATCTATCTATCTATCTATACCTCTCTCTATCTATCTATCTTATATCTATCTATCTATCTATCTATCTATCTATCTATCTATCTATCTATCTATCTCATATCTATCTATCTATCTATCTATCTTATATCTATCTATCTATCTATCTATCTATCTATCTATCTATCTATCTTATATCTATGTATCTATCTATCTATCTCATATCTATCTATCTTCTATCTATCTATCTATCTATCTATCTATCTTATATCTATCTATCTATCTATCTCATATCTATCTATCTCATATCTATCTATCTATCTCCTATCTATCTATCTATCTATCTATCTATCTATCTATCTATCTATCTATCTATCTATCTTATATCTATGTATCTGTATATTTATCTCTCATATCTATCTATCTCTGTCCATCTTATATCTATCTATCTGTCTATCTATATCTATCTATCTATATCTATCTATCTAACCATCGGTCCATGCATTTAGAACTAAGTTACGCCATTTATAAATTTCTAACGATGATAATTTTCTCCAATCGCATCTATTACAACCCAAAACCCGTTCTTTACATTTTCCAGCAACTAAAACTATAACTTAAATGTGTTAGTTTGCGAAGAGGGACATTTAATAGAGGTTGCGGCCTCAAATTAGTCACCTATAATTTAAGTTATTGTGAAGGTTAGAAAGTGATGGACATATTAATGTCCACGGCATTTATTATGTGCATAGATAATACATTAATTTGCTTATAGTAATGATGAAAGCTGTTTTCTAATAAAGCTGCGACAATAAAGCTTTTGGCCTTGGTCGAACAGATGGGACTTCAGTGTCATTAGGGATGGTCAGTTGTGGAGGAAAATTCAATGGAACACAGTATTTTAAAATTGCTATTCAGACTTAAAAAATTATTCGTAATGCTATATGCATTTATAGATAGACATAACTATTGTGCTTGAAGATACAATGACACCACGTTGTATTTGGCGTATTTAGGACAAAAATAAAAAAGATGCTTGTTCCAAATGATCTAGCAGCACAAAGGTGGTCAGAGAAAGGACATGAGTGTGATCTGGGTGGCTTTAATTATATATAGATATATGTTTACATTGCTATCTGCACATACATTAACATATTATATTAAAAGTTATTATACTAAAACTCATTATTATTCATACATGCACTAAAATACAAGGAAAAAAGCTTTAACATAATGAACTAATAAAACAATCATCGATTTACACGTTTGATGAGCAAAATGTAACAAAATATTGATTGTGTTGTTATTGTTTTCAATGTTTTTATTGATGACAAGTAAAACAATTGATATCAAACGGAAATGTTTCTTAGAAGGTTGTGAATAATTATGATAATAATAATATAAAGATGCATTTAATTATCCATGTAAAGTTGATCTCGTTAGAAATATTAAAGTACGCACATGCAGACTCGCATCCTTTGTATAATAAATATTCTTTGGCGAAATCCAAATGGAAATAAATGCAAAGCGAAGGCTGTTAAGTATTAACCAAAATAGTGTTGTTATTAGGTTATGCTGCCACCTATTGTTCTAACATGATCACTACTGTATTGTCCTCACTATCATGTTGGTGAGTGGATGGTCAGTGGCATTTTACAGTAAGAAAGAGGGAAATAAAGAGAGAAAGAAAGAGAGAGAGAAAGAAAGAAAGAGAAAGAGAGAAAGAAAGAAAAGAAAGAAAGAAAGCAGGAAAGAAAGAAAGAAAGAAAAGAAAGAAATAAAGAGAGAAAGAAAAGAAAGAAAGAAAGAAAGGAATAAAGAGAGAAAGAAAAGAAAGAAAGAAAGAAAGCAGAAAAGAAAGCAGAAAAGAAAGAAAGAAAGAAAGAAAGCAGAAAAGAAAGAAAGAGAGAAAGAAAAGAAAGAAAGAAAGGAAGGAAGGAAGGAAAGAAAGAGAAAGAAAGAAAGAGAAAGAGAGAGAGAAAGAAAGAAAGAAAGAAAGGAAGAAAGGAAGGAAGGAAGGAAAGGAAGGAAGGAAGGAAGGAAAGAAAGAAAGAAAGAAAGAAAGAAAGAAAGAAAGAAAGAAAGAAAGGAATAAAGAGAGAAAGAAAAGAAAGGAAGGAAGGAAGGAAAGAAAAGAAAGAAAGAAAGAAAGAAAGCAGAAAAGAAAGAAAGAGAGAAAGAAAAGAAAGAAAGAAAGAAAGAAAGGAAGGAAGGAAGGAAGGAAGGAAGGAAGGAAGGAAGGAAAGGAAGGAAGGAAGGAAGGAAAGAAAGAGAAAGAAAGAAAGAGAAAGAGAGAGAGAAAGAAAGAAAGAAAAAGAAAGAAAGAAAGAAAGAAAGAAAGAAAGAAAGGAAGAAAGAAAGGAAGGAAGGAAAGGAAGGAAGGAAAGAAAGAAAGAAAGAAAGAAAAAAAGAAAGAAAGAAAAAGAAAGACTATGGATGATAATTGTACACAAAAATGTAAACTAGCACATTCTCTTTATTGCGCAATATATTTTATAATGTAGCAGAGTGGTGATTTATAGCACAAATGTCCAAGATGGATGCTTTGTCATTTTAATGTTTGTGAGGTCAGAATATAAATAATGCAAACTGTGTCCTGGGATATGAGGTAATAAATTACCAAATCAAAACATAGATCTTGTTGACTTCTTTTTGTGTCATAGAACTACTTAACACTCGCTGCTAACCTCAAAGAAATCCTAAATGCCATATTAAATATAGCACTGATTATGAACAGGTTGTAGAGAGAAATCTTTTTATTTTATTCCATTTAGGTATTTTCTATCTAAAAAGCTTATTTTATACTCACATTGATATGGATAAGTAACACATCTTTTGTCCTAAACTGTATGAGATAATACAACCATAATGTAACACACAAACAGCTACAATTACATAAAACACATAGAAAATGAACAGAATTCAAGCCTTAATCTTCGCAATTGTTTCCAACGCACAATAGAACAAACATCATATTTACTTACACAAACAGAAACCATTTTGATAGATTATTACTGACTATGATACATGGAATTATCTGTTGGATGGGACTGGGTTTAAAAATACTCAGGCTCATCAGCGATCTTAGCACCATAACTGATTGACTGTTAAGTGACCTTTAAACTTGAAGGGGTAAAAGCATTGTTTTAAATCATTCATGGGATGTTATTTCAGAAATCTATAGGAACATTACTCAATTCTTGTTAAATTAACTATACGTGTGATAATAATTCAGAAGAGTTTACATGAAGTGATCTATTTCGAATAAATAGAACTAATTTGTATCAAATTTTGAAGAAGAATGACCTATATAAAATATTGTGTATTTTATGATATGTACAGAATGGAATCCGTGAAGCTCACACTTCGATTGAATGCTCAGATACACATATTAAAAAAATGCCTCGGTGGTATATTTCAGTTTTACTATTGCATAGATCTTCAGCTGTTCCTGTAAAAATGTAACTAATATAAATGGTCAGAATCAGTAAGAAAATGACATCCGGAAAAAAAACAAAAACCTATTAGAACAAGTAATCATGTCATTATCATGTAATTATTAGACATCATCAATAGAAGAAAAGTCTCATAATTAGTTTAATGAGGTGAGGTGTAATGGAAATGATTACGAGCACAAGATTACTTTATTATCTATTTGGAATATACCATATATGCTCCCATTGAATAAACGATATCCTCTAGAATGTCACATACAGATGTATGTTAAAGGAATGATTCGTCTCACATTTAAATTCTGAAATGTCATCATTATCCTCATCTGAAACAACAGATACATCAGGGAATCTTTCTTTTCTGTTTCTTCTTAGTGGTTGATAATAAAGGCTGACCCTATTTGCATATGTATCTGCTGTCATTTTAATGTAAATCTTGTTTGTAAACGAAATAATTCATTCTGCTTTTTTGCACGATTAAATAGGATGGATAGGCTTGGGTGGAAAAACATCTACTAACCAATTCTATGCGACTCACATGTCACAATCCTTCTGACACGCAAGTACTAATGACAAGACACAATTAGCATGTGTATGGATGGACGTGGGGAACAGTCATTAGAGACGGAACAATTGAAAAAAATGCAGTGCTGACATATTATATTGTAATCTATCTACCTATCTATCTATCTATCTATCTCATATCTATGTATCTATCTATCTATCTATCTATCTATCTATCTATCTATCTATCTATCTATTTATCCATCTCATATCTATCTATCTATCCTATCCATCTATTTCTGAGCTGCTGTATATTCTCTAAGCTCCACAAGCTCAACACGACTAAACTGTAAAAAATAACACATACAATTTATACAAAATAGTAAAATAAATTTTCCAAAGACCCAAATGCAAAGAACATTTCTCTAATTGAATGCAGTTATTCTAAAAAAGACGGTAAAAAGATATCATTATAATTACCATGATTTCTTTTCTTTCAATAGCCCTATGCAATATGCCTTCATCCCTTTTTGACTGGGAAGTAAACTAGAAGGGGGGATACTGCACTACAGCACATACATTGCAATCGCCTCTAGACATGACCCAAAATGATGCTACGAAGTCTTGCTCTGACCTCCTGCTAACCAGCCTCTTGTGATTAATTCAGCATGTCCTTGAAAGTATCTGCTTGAGAGCATTGGTTTTTTAATTTAGGAGTTCCTGCAGCCCACCTATAGTTTCACCCCTGCATTTTTTTTATCCTACAAAACCCATTTATCTATGAAGAGAGATCTGTGATAACTAAAAGACACCACCTGCCTAAATACCACCCAAAGATGACCAGAATGCCCTCATGTATTTTTTTTTTACTACCAATTGCACAAAAACATGTCATGATGAGATGAATACCACCTTTGTTGTTTTCTCCCCCTTTTTAGTAAAATTTTTTTTATATGTGTACCTTTACAGAAAAGCAGTAATTTGGCCATAAAATGTTAATTTCTAACCAAACATCAGCAATCACAACCATCACATGGATGGAATAAAAAGAGCAATCTAACATCCAGGGATATGAATTTCTGATCAGTGGCTGGCAGACTGCCGTGAAGGCTTACAGTAATCCCATTGGACAGCTAGGGTTGATGAAGCCTGGGAACAGGCAACCACAATGTAGGTAGTTCACAATTGCAAGCATTTGTCCATAATTTAGAGTTATATGAGAAGTGGAGAGTATTCATCTGAACAACAAGCCGTAATTTTACAACAGTAACATTTATACAATTGTTAACCCCTTACAGTCCCGTGCTGCAATACAAGCTTTCCACGTTAAGACAATACAGACACACATCAGCTGCTTTTCTCGAAATGTTGCAGTCTGACAACAGTTTCATGTAATCAATAATTTTTCCAAATATTTTGCTTTAAATTCACAATTCTGGATTAAAGCCACGTGACGAGTGCCCTTTAACTATGTGTGCAGAGATTGCATTTGATCACACCACAGTACTGTGTGTACAGGGACCGCTGATAACATTTCAACTGGTAATCTAAAAAGAAAATGATGACACATGGCTTATCTCCCAGTCATGCAATAGTTATTTTAGCTGTCAAGGTTTTCAACGATGAATGCAATTCCACAGTCTACAGCTAATTGTATGGGAACATCCTAAATGAATGAATAGAAAAGTAAAGTGCACATATACAGTTTATTATGGGGGAATTCATAAACAACTTGATTTCAGAATTCTGCAATTAAAAAGTCATACATTTTTGCAACAACTGTATTTGGTCAAAAATTTGTGACTTCTATGCCTTTTACTCTGACATTTTTTTTAAATTTTTTTAAAAAGTGGGCGAGGTTTGGCAGGAGAGGGCGGGGCTACACTCAGCTCATTAAACCAGACCAGATATATATATCTCCATAGGAGCACATTTACCTAAGTACAATGTTTTACTTGCTGACTATGGAGCAAAATATGTGCCAAATATTATAAGAGGCACAAGCACATCTTGGACCAGTCATTGTCACTTGATGAAATCTGTAATTTATGATATAGTTTATACTAGTTTCTTTAAAATATTATAGTGACTTCAATGAGCTGAGTGTGGCCCCGCCCTCTCCTGCCAAACCTCGCCCACTTTCTTAAAAAAAAAAGCAATGTCAGAGTAAAAGGCATAGAAGTCGCAAATGTTTGACCAAATATATATATATATATATATATATATATATATATATATATATATATATACATACATTAATATATATATTAATGTGCAGAAGTTTTAGGCAGCGCGTGTTGGAAAAATCCTGCAAAGTAAGAATTATTAAGTGGATGAACAAAAAAGAAACATAAATCAAATCAAGGAAGAAGGAGTCCTGGAAGGGATGATATGGTATCACAGAGCTCTGACCTCAGCATCATCCACAGAAGATCCATGCTTAGTTCTTCAAGAGGTTTTGAACAACCTTCCTGGTGAGTTTCTTCAAAAACTGTGTGCAAGTATACCTAAAAGAATTGATGCCTTTTTGAAGGCAAAGGGTGGTCACACCACATATTAATTTGATTTAGATTTCTGTTTTGTTCATTCATTTTGCACTTTGTTATTTGACAAAATGCAAAGTGAATGAACAAAGCAGAAATCAAAACCAAATACATTAAATAGAGAGTTGTAGCAAACCCAAAATGGAATTTTTCAATGGCTTTTGTTGTGTCAATTTAAAGTTTGCTGCTAGTATGTATATAAATGGTTAAAACCAAGTTACTGTTTGCTACATCTGTATATACAGGCTAATCAGTCATAGTGTTAAAGCCAATGGTTTTAAAGTAATGGCTGCCTTCACTTTTGTCATGCACTCCATTCACCTAGTTGCCCTAGGTGCTTCGGTGAGAGTATATAACCAAGTATAGAGCTTTTCCATTCATTTGGAGACTTTTTGCCCAAAAATAGGTTTCTATAGAGCTAGTAATTCATCCAATAAAGTTCACCTTGACTTGGTGGATGGGCCCACATGTTTTAATCAAAATATGCACTAAAAACCTTGCATTTTTATGCCATTAGTATAAACAGTTGTGCAATTGTATTCAGATATTCAATGTATATGAGTGTTAGAGCATGTGTTATTGTATTTGTTGAAGAAGTGCTGACTATGCTTTTTATTGCAAGTGTTAAATCCACTGAAAGGTGAAGAAAATAACAAGATAAAATAGATTATTATCTCATGACAATGGTACCCGTCTAAAGAAGGGATATATTTGGTGGCAAATAAACAGCTTTTGAAGTTGCTGTATTAAAAACAGGAGAAATTAACACATGGCTAAATTGTGATAGCTAGAGGATATGGTTGTCCCAGGCCTTTTAAGGGGAGATATGAGAAGACTAGCCGTATAAATAAGACATTATAATTGGGGGCCTACTTACAAACCTTGCATTGAACAGCTGTTTCTATGCTTTTAGTTACACCTCTGGTCAGAGCATGTCCAAAATGGCAATCCTTTTGGGTGTTTCCTGCATGTAATGATTAGTACCTACTAAAAGTGGTTGTAAGAATGACAACCGCTGAGCCAATAACAGAGTCCTGGATGCCCAAGTTGCTTGGATGTGTTTGAGAAGCAAAAGGTTAGTCCTTCTGGTCAAATACCATACGCTACTATGGTATAAAATGCTGACAAAGTTAAAGGGGTTGTCTCGCGGCAGCAAGTGGGGTTATACACTTCTGTATGGCCATATTAATGCACTTTGTAATGTACATCGTGCATTAAATATGAGCCATACAGAAGTTATTCACTTACCTGCTCCGTTGCTAGCGTCCCCGTCACCATGGTGCCGTCTAATTCTGATGTCTTCTTGCTTTTTTAGACATGCTTGCACTGTGCGGTCTTCTGCCTGGTGAATGGGGCCGCTCGTGCCGGAGAGCTGGTCACCGCATCGTCATCGTAGCTCCGCCCCGTCACGTGTGCCGATTCCAGACAATCAGGAGGCTGGAATCGGCAATGGAACACACAGAGCCCATGGTGCACCATGGGAGAAGACCTGCGGTGCACCATGGGAGAAAACCGCAGTGCATCCCTGGGAAAGGACCGGCGGCCATCTTTGGGAGAAGATTTTTTAAAGTCCTTATTTCATCGGATCGGTGAGTAGCAAGCGGTTTAAAAACCACTTTAATTTGCTATTTTATGCCAGGGGGGTGACAGGGGAGTAAGGTAAAATTTTGAGGTTTGCCGTGAGACAACCCCTTTAATGTTAACTATGATAGAAAGGTATCAGAACAGACAGCGCATCACAGCTTGGTCTGCATAACCACAGACTGACCACTTTCTACTTTTGAAAACGCAATGGGTGCAGGAACCTCAGAACTGGACCACAAAACAATGGAAATGGTGGCCTGCTAAGATCAATCACATTTTCTCTATATACAGTACCAAGGAGTATATTTGATTTTTGTACTCCGTTTTAATTTTCTCAATGTACGGTATCTTTTTTTTCTATTTTCTGTAAATTGACTGTGGTGGCAGCCATCTTGCACTCTGAGCTGTGAACAATAGTTCACGTAGGAACCTTTACAGAAGTCACACGCATGCAAGAAACCTCAGTGAGAAAATGACTCATTGACTTCTATTGAAGAGTGTTGTGGGCATATTCCGTAACCTGTACAGAGGTTATTGTGCAGGAGGTGGATGAGGAAAATATTTGTTGTCTTCACCTATTGTCATTGGTGTGACCTTGTGTTATCTGCCACCAACTATATCATAGACCTGTTACCTTTTATTATTATCCTCCCCTACAATAAGAGGATTGCTGAAACATAGCCTCTACAAAACCAGTGTTAGTCTATTGTAAGGCTCAGTGGTCAGGGATGTGTCTATCATGAGCAAGGTGAGCCACTGGCCTCAAGCGATATCCTGCAGCTTCACAGACGGGTGGCATTACAGCTAAGGGTGCTGAGTGAAGAACAAACAATGACACCGTGTGCTTGTTCACTTGGACAGTCAGTTTAAACAAAGATAAATCATTAATTTTTTTTAACAGAACCGTTCAGTCATTCAGTTCACTGCACCCGTGAATGGGAACAACTGAATTATCAGTGTTTAACCCTTTGCAATCCAATTTTGGATTCAGGGTTTCCTAGCAGGCTTTCTCTTTCTGCCATTATACAATGGCGCCATCTGCTGGCTAGAGCCAGTACTGCTGTATGGGACATGCTGGAAAGAGCCCCCGACAACAGAGCGGCCAGTATTCTACAGTAAGGATACCCTGCCGGACGTCTTCCGACATCGGAGCTGTACAGCCTTCAATCAGAATGTCTTTAGACGTCAGACAGTGGATTGGAAAGGGTTAAACCAAACAATAAGCTAACGAGCCAACAATAACTTTTTTGCTTGTATAAAATGAATGACGAACAATAAATTAGCAAATTATTGTTCATTGTTCAATCATTGGCTGTGTTTACACTGAACGATTCTCATTCAAATTTGAATGATTCATGTAAAAGCACCCTACATGTAAAGTTCGCCCTGAGCGTATTGCGCACCTCGCCCCAGGATGAACGCAAATAGAAGACTGGACATTATGTTACGTCCATGTAGACTGTGAAAACAACAACCTACATGAATGCAACCCAAACAAGGGCTGGAGGAAAAGGATTGAGATAGGGGAACGTGCAACACAATGAACACCATAACAAATTGCACTGCTAATGGGACCTGTGAGCAGACATCCAACAACAACTGACAAACACCAAAACACTTACCTGGAATACCAATCTGTAAAAGCAGATGGAATAGCTAAAGTATGTAGAAGGTATTGGTTTGTATTTCTGCCAATATGCTTAAGCACACAAGCACATGACAAGGGTCCTTGTCTCATGAGTCCCTACTCTAACAAGACAACTTAAGCCCAGGAGCCCTGCCTACAAGCAGGGCAAGCATCCCTATAGGGGCGGCTCCACGCTGGAACCTAGGGGCCTGGCTGGCTCTAGATGGTATACAACATATATGCTGAACAGGACACAGTTCAGACAGACAAGGGAATTACACCTTGAAAAAGGAGCTGATCACACAAAGTGTCTGGTAACTGCAGAGACACTAAACCCAGCGCTGTTCACACCAAAAATAGGGTATCCCACCCTGATCCTCATGCAAGCAATCAAGCACAAGCATAGCAAAAATGCATGACTCCAAAAACCAGGATTCTGAGAGGGAAGGAGGAAAATGGCAAAAGGAATAAATGACCAGTGCCATCTAGGAAGAGGAGCTGGTATTTATATGCAGCAGACTGGTGGTGATTGTCTGGCTGGAGATCTCTACACCTAGCCAGCCAGCTCAGTCATCCCACACCTGTAGAAGTATTTTTTTATGCAACAACTGGGAAAAGGTTTTTTTCTTTTTATAATTTTTTATAGGTTTTGTAATAATTAAAAAGGTTTAATTAGACTTATTTTTACTTTTTTCACTCCCTATGGGTGTCTTGAACACATCTTAATAGGCAATCAATCATGGCAGGTCTGGGTGCCTTCAGAAGGCCCCAGGCTGCTAGGGCACCAGGATGACACCCTGCAGTCTCATTGCAAGGGTGCCTTCACACTTTTGTTAAAAATCGCACAATTTTTGCACAATGTGAGTGAAAACGCAGAACTATGAAACCCATGCTTTTTAAGGTTTCATTCCCATCTGCGATGTTCTTACTCATGTGATGTTGCGAGATTTGAAAATTGCAGCATGTCTTATCTTTCTGCCTTTTGCTTCTTTTTATCGCCCATGTTTCTCTATGGAGCCTACGTTTTATCGCATCACAATGCACAAAGTTGTGATTTTCGTGTGATGCGATGCATTTTTAACATTAGAAATGGCTATTGTCTACCTCGAGAAAATCGTGCGAAAAAATTCGCAAGCTGCAGTGATGTTCTTGCAAGAAAAAGCATCACAAAAGCTCAGACATTTCATGAGAAAAATTGTGATTTTGCCACAATTTTCTCATGGCGATATCGCTATCATCAGTGTGAAGGAGCCCTTAACAAGTAAAATTGCAATATTGAGGAATTCTTTTAAGGGTGCATTCACATGAGCGTGTGCTGGTGCGCACATAGGTGCGCACAAAACTGACGTGCTCATGTACATGCACAAACATACATGAATGGTGGTCTGTGCAGCATTACTTTCAGGGAATATTCTGGTGAAAATTTTCAGGTGATTTTCAGGGAAGGGTTTTAAATATAAACCCTTCCCTGAAAATCATTCCTATCTAGTGTAGAAAATGAAAAAAATAAATATTCACCTCTTCGCCGCTGCTGGGGCTTAGGCACATCTAGCCGCTTGGGTCCCGTCGCTGTAATGAAGTTCTTTCAGCAGGCAAGGATTTAAAATCTTCTCCTGCTGAAAGGGCTGTGTCTGATTGGCTGACCGCTCAGCCAATGACAGTCAGCGCTTGGCCATTCATTGAATTTATTTAGCAGGGAACAACCTTTGCTAGGACACATTTATGAAAACTGAATGCAACATTTAGTTTTTTCTCTGAATTTATGATAGAGGAAATTAAATATAACATTTATGTAAAAGTTTGGATCGCCCGTCAGTGAATAGCCATTTCTTTGGCATACATTACAGCCTCCTCCAAATGTTTCTAGTAGCTAGTATTAATTTTCTATTCTTTTCCTTGCAGAATACTTGTAGATTAGAAATATACCTCGGTCATCCTGCATACATGTTACTTAATAGTTGACAATCTGTTATTTTCTTGAAATGCTCCTCTTTTTTTTAACCACACATACTTTGGTGATTATAGCCAACAATTTTTGTTTTATCTGACCACTACACTGGATCCCTAATTTCCATTTCCCCAATATGGATCCCCCTGTTTGTCCAGTGTTCAGAAACATACCCATTGTGGCCCTGATCTTATATTTGTATGCACAACAAAAGGAGCAGCCAGTGGCTTTCAGAACAGACATTTTGCTTGAAGGTGATTTAGGCCCCATTGCCCAATTGTAGAGCCCTTAAGCGGCCAAAACGATAGAGAACCCCCATAAATGATCCTATTTTGAAAACTAGATTCCTTACCGAATTCCTGCATATTTTGACCACACCGTTTTTGAATGAATCTAAGCAAAGCAGAAGGAAAAAATTACGATTTTCATTTCTTTGGCAATTGTCATTTTAAAAACAGTGTTTTTGTACAACATACGTATGAATGAAGACTTTCACCCCAAAATGGATACCGCTGTTCGTTCTGTGTTCAGAAACATGCACATTGTTGCCACAATCGGCTTACTGTATACATGACTAGGCCTGCAATGAAGAGAATACCATTTCACTTTCAGGGCACAACTGAATATATTCCAGGCCCCATTGCTCACTTGTAGATGCCAAAACGATAGAACACCTACCTCCCCCACAAGTGACCCCATTTTGAAATCTACACACCTTAGCCCATTTATCTAGGCATGCACTGAGCATTCTGACTCTACAGTTTTTTGCAAAAATTCTTATAAAGCATGTGAAAAATCAATACAATTCATTTTTTTTTTCATAAATGCAACTGTCATTACAGTTTCCTTTGTTTCAAGCAGTGGGAGCTTTTAAAGCACTAGTCCTTCTTTGTTCAGCAATACCCCCATTACTGACGTAACTATAGAGGATGCAGGGGATGCAGTTGCACCCGGGCCCAGGAGCCTTGGGGGGCCCATAAGGCCTCTCTTCTCCATATAGGGAACCCAGTACTATGAGTAAAGTATTATAGTTGGGGGCCCTGTTACAGGTTTTGCATTGGGGCCCAGAAGCTTCAAGTTACACCTCTGATCCCCATTGCAGCCCCAATCTACCTATGGGACACATGGCTAGGCCTATATCGGAGGGAACATTCATTGGATTTCAGGGCACAACTGAATAAATTCCAGGACCTAATTGCACAATTGTGCAGAAAAAAAAACGGACTCCCTAAAAATAATCCCTTCCTCACCTCAGGGGTAATTACAGAGAACTGGTTGGGATGGACACATGGGGCAATAAAACCAGGTATCGCTCCTCCTCCAATGCTTGCTGCAAACCCAACACTTTTTTGGGGGTATTACTTGACCTCAGTGGCAGGGATGGGGTGTAAAAGGTAGCACAATGTGAGGCTTCGTAAGCTTGCTGAGATGCGGCGGTCACACAGAGAAGGCGCTCAACAAGCTGCTCCTGGAACTGAAGGAAGCTGAGCGTTCTCTGGGACTTCTTGTAAATTGTATATTACAGGTATCGATCTGAATAATGCCGGGTTCACACAGCCCAATGTAGAGGCCCACAACGGATACTGGCTTTGAGCCTGACCGTGACTGTGCATACAGCCATCTAATGTACTGCGCATAATAGCATACTCACACAGGTGGTCATGCACAGTATACCTTTTATTTGTATTTCCCGTGCCATTGCTTAGCGATGACACGGTTATCAGCAGCCCATACACAATGTAGTTGCATATGGGCTGCGGATATATCCACCACCATAGAGCACAACGGGCTCTATATCGCGGATATCTGCTGTAAAATAGCGCTGGATGCTCCAATCACAACCATTCATCCATGAATGGCTGTGATTGAAGCAATCCATGAATTGCTGTGATTGGACAGTGAGGTCATGTGGGCTGCCAACCGTCGGCAAAAGTAGAGGCAAAATTCTGTCTGGAAAAATTGGCAAAACTGAAAACTAGTGAAAGAAGAAGGCAGCGAAAGTAGAGGTCTGACTGTACTGCTTTCTGTTTTGTGCAAGTGGATTACATAATTCCGACCCACTAATGTGAGCCGAATTGTGCAATCCAATGTGTTTGATTGATCCGCGTATTACCACGGATCAAAACAAATCTGCATTACCTATTCGTTCATGTGAGACTGGCCTAAGGTGGATTGCTACCTTTTTATCATGTGACCGGGGACCTCTCAACGAGCCCTATGGTCACCTTTGGTAACCGAGAACAAGGAGATTTTACATTTCCCGGGCCCTCCCCGGCTTCTGCACATGTTTCCATCATTTTGCCAGCAGGCAAATACAGAAGTCGGGGAAGGTCCGTGGAGGAGGATTGCATCAGGTTTCAAATGCAGAGACCTTGGTAAGAAGTTCATCTCCCCGCACCGATCGCATTGGTGAGGAAAGATTAAAATTCAACTTTTTTTTTACTTTTACGTGATCCCAGTTATCCATTGGATAACAGCGATCATGTGACTGGGGACTGCTCACCGCGGCCTCTGGTCACTGTTCCAGACTCTCTGCTACCTTTAGTAGCCAGGAGCAAGGAGATTTAAAATTTTTCGGGCCCTCCTCAGCTTCTTCGCCTGCATTTTGCCAACGGGCGCATGTGCAAAAGCTTGGGAAAGGTCCTTTGATAAATATCCCAAAGGGGGACATTGCGAGAGACCTTAGGTAGGTAATTTCAAATCCCCATACAGATCGGATTTTTGACAGAAGGTGAAACTTTAACTTTTTTTAACTTTTACATGACCACCATTATCCAGGATAACGGTAATCATGTGACCATGGACCACATACCATGGCCCTCAGTGATATCTCTCTGCTCTGGGCTATGTTTAAATTTTGTGGGCTCTCCAGCCTTCTGTTTATGTGCCAGACATTTTACATTTGGTGCGCTTGCGCAGAAGGCGGCAGGAACAGAACCAAAACATCACCAACTGTCTGTCCGCTGTCTCTAACACTATGTCTTCTCTCTACCTTAAACTGAACCTCTCAAAAACTGACCTCCTGGTATTTCAGCCCTCCACTAACCGACCTCATCCTGACATCTTCATCTCAGTGTATGGCACCACCATAACTCCAAGACAGCACGCCCGCTGCCTTGGGGTCATATTTGACTCTGATCTCTCTTTTACCCCCTACATCCAATCTCTGGCCCGAACATGTCAGCTGCACCTCAAGAACATCGCAAGAATCCGCTCTTTTCTCGCCGTGGACTCGCTAAAAACACTCACTGTTGCCCTTATCCACACTCGGCTCGATTATTACAACTTGTTGCTGATCGGCCTCCCCTGCACCAGACTCTACCCCCTCCAATCCGTTCTAATTGCGGCAGTCAGGTTCATCTTCCTGTTCAGCCGCTACTCGGATGCCTCTGCCCTGTGCCGGTCACTGCACTGGCTCCCCGTAAAATACCAGGCCCATCTCCAGCCCCTTTACCTTCTGTATCACCCCATTATTTGTAGTATGTAAGCTCGTTGGAGCAGGACCCTCACCCCTATTGTTTCCTCCAAATAATTACTACATGTAACCGTGGTTCTGTTATTTTGTGTACGTTTGTTCCTCTGTATTGATTCTTTGTAAGCACTACGGAATATGTTGGCGCTATACAAATAAAGATTATTATTATATTTAAATGTTTTTTAAAGGCAGAAAAATTACTAAAATAAAGAAAGTTATAATCACCAGTTCCATTCCCCTATCATTAGAATATGTAATCAATAGCGGATTAGTTGGAGTCTCACACTCGAGACCCCTGCCGATCAGCTGTTTGTAGAGACTACTGCCTCTTCTAATGCCAGTAAATCGAAGTCAGCTGCTATACCAGGCACCCTCACTCTGTAATGTATACTGCTGTGACCTCTTTATACAGCTGATCAGTAAGGATCCAGAGCAGTGAATCACGTATATTTGTTAGCCATTAAAAGCTATCATATCTACAAGATTGCTTTGTTTCTCTTACTGAGAACAGTCACGCTTTACTCTACTGGCTAACACCGTACCAAACCCTTTTTTTTTAAAATCTTTATTCTATACATTAGTACAATTATGATGAAATGAAAAAGTCAATAGTTTTTTTTTTATATTGTACTACTTTTGCTAAATAATAGCACATATTATGGAAAAAATAGTTTTTAGGTTGGCACATTTTAACGTTTCCATCAATGTTGGTATATGGGGACTTGTTTTTTGCAGGAGAAATATTTTATTGTAATATAATCATTTTTGGATACACATAAGTTATTAATTAACTTTTTTTTATTAGGCCTTAGTCCCACGGGCGCCCGTGTGACTGAGCCCTTACTGCAGAAAGAAGATGGCCGCACTTCAGGATGGACGACTCCCCGCAGAGCAGAAGAAAGAACACATGACCGGCAATGAAGCCGGTCACATGTTCTTTCTTCCAGCGCTACAGAAGGACGTCCATCCTGAAGTGCGGCCGTCTTCTTCCTGCAGTAGCACGGATGCCGATGCGCCAGTGTGACTAAGCCCTTAAGGGTAATGGAAACAGAAAGTGACGCTGCCTTTGTAGTTTTTTCTTTTCATTTTTTATGTTGTTCATCGTGCATTTTAAGTAACAGATTTACTTTATGATATAGCTTGTTATAACTGTAGCAACACCATATATGTCTTTATTATTTTACACTTTTCCAAAATTAAAACACTTTATATGAAAAATATGTTTGTTTTATTGTTTTCGTTTTTTCCAATAGCAGAATTCGTGATGTGATCTGCTGAGATGTAATGCTTTGGTATTCTCAGTATAGCAAGGTATTGATGGCTGTAGGTAATGAAGTGTCATGTAATCTATTAGCTTCTGTGCCCCTTACAACCACTGGATGGAACTTTAGGTCCATTTGGATGTACATTTTGGATACATATTTACAGCCATCTGCAGAAAGGAGTTAACTGGGAACTGCCCCAGCCACTAAAATACATGTCTTGAAGCGAGTTGAGGAAAAAAATGTGAAAGTCAAACAGCAGAATAGTTAAATGGCTGCATGTAGTTATGCAAGTATAACCCTTTTTTAACTTCAGTTTCTCTCATACAAACCTTTTGCAATTTTTTTTTAAAACAAACCCTGAACTGCTGTATCCTTTACACTGTGAAACTCATCAAAGTAGAAAAAAACGCAAGTATTTTTGCAGTATTACGAAAATCAGTGGGTGCTGAGGAAACCTGAGTTATCTCATTTGTAGGCAAATCCCAGGAAAAGATTGCACTGTAGCAAAAAATCATCATCCGAGGAAAAGTTTTGCAAATTAAAAGGAAGGAAAAAAGAAAATGCGCTCAACCTATCGTATACAGACAGATGTGCTTACCTTATTTATCTCTAAATCCTACATATCCTAATATATATAGTACAAGATGTTAAACGAACATGCTAAAAAATCAATACTTACAACGGATGCCTCAACAGGTGCCATTTGAAAATCATCTATCACCCATAGTCTACCGCGCAAGAAAGATATTTACTCTAAGGGTGCATTCACACGAGCGTGTTTTTGTGCGTACTTAGGTGCGTACATACGTCCGCACCTAGGTACGAGCATAAACACACGTGAACACAGCTGTGTGCTTGTTGTCAATGGAGCTGCGGCTGCTGCCGGCAGCTACATTGAAAACAATGCTCTGCCGACCACCTGCATTCTTTTTCAGGGAAGGGCTTTACATATAAGCCCTTCCCTGAAAAAGAAACATTTTAGTGCAAAAAAAACCTAACTAACCTCTCCGCCGCTACCGTGACCCCCGCGGGCATGAAGAACACATCTGCTGCATGCGGCAGATGTTTCCTTCACCCCAGCTAGTTAAAAGAATTCCCTGCTGCTACATCTGCCACATCTGTGGCAGATGCAGCAGAGAAATTCTTTAATTCTCAACAGCAGCTGTCACGCATGACAGCTGCGGTAGAGAATCCTGCTGCCGGCATCCCCGTCAATGGCTTTTCAGGAAGGGGCTTCATAAGCCCTTCCCTGAAAAGCCATTTAAGAAAGTGCATTAAAAAAATAAATAAATACCTCCCTTCAGCTGCCGGGGCTCAGCCGCGACTTCTGGCGCTATCCCGGCTCCATAGTTCTGAGCCATCAGCAGCCGGGGATTTTAAATCCCTGCCTGCTAGTAGCTCTGATTGTGATTGGCTTAAGTGCTTCAGCCAATCACAATCAGAGCTACCAGCAGGCGGGGATTTTAAATCCCCACGTGCTGCTAGCTGAGAACTATAGAGCCGGGGCCAGCGGCAGAAGTCGCTGCTGAGCCCCGGCAGCCGTCAATGAAAATCATCTATCACCCATAGTCAACCGTGCAAGACAGATATTTACTCTAAGGGTGTGTTCACACGAGAGTGTTTTTGTGCGTACGTCCGCACCTAGGTACGAGCAAAAACAGGCGTGAACACAGCTACGTGCTTGTTGTCAATGGAGCCCTTCCCTGAAAAGCCTTTCAAAATAGTGTGAAAAACAAAAAAGGAATTATACTCACCTGTCGGGGCTCAGCCACGGCTTCTGCAGCTGTCCCTGGCTCTGTAGTACTGAGCTTTCAGCAGCCGAGGATTTTAAATCCCCGGCTACTGATCGCTCAAAACATCAGTGCAGAGCCTGGGGCAGTGGCAGAAGTCGCTGCTGAGGCCCGACAGCCGTGAATAAGCCCTTCCCTGAAAATCAAGTAAAAGTGGTTTAAAAAAAATAGATACTCAACTCCCTTCAGCTGCGGGGGCATAGCCGTGTCTTCTCCTGCTGTCTCCTGAACTGTGGTGCTGATCTATCTGATTTAAAATCCCCGCCTGCTGAAAGAACTGAATGTGATTGGCTGAGGTGCTCAGCCAATCACAGGCAGCTCTCGCCCGTCATTCATTCGTTCATTGATTCATGTATGACAGCTGTGGTAGAGAATTGAAGAATTCCTTTGCTGTGGCAGATGTAGCAGCAGGGAATTCTTTTAACTAGTGGGGATGAAGGAAACATCTGCCGCATGCGGCAAATGTCTTCTTCATGCCCGCGGGGGACACAGCAGCGGCGGACAGGTAAGTATTTTTTTTACACTAAAATTTTTCTTTTTCAGGGAAGAGCTTATATGTAAAGCGCTTTCCTGAAAAAGAATGCAGGGAGCCGGTAGATCATTGTTTTCAATGGAGCCGCTGGCAGCACCCTAAGGCCTCTTCAGCAAAGCATGTTTTATCTTTGGCCATTTTCATCCCTGCGTCGCTCATTGAAATGAATGAGCTGCAGTTTCAGCACTGCTGAAAATGTGGCACAACCTGGTATCACATTTTTGACAGCACTAAACACAAGCACTAGCTGCACTACCTAAAAAAAGGAATACTCACCTAGTTGATGCTGTCTGGGACTCTCCAGTTGCTCTCCGCAGCTCCAGGCAGGCTGCTGGGCACTTGTTAAGCCAACATATAATCTTTTGCTAGTGACGGGGATTGAAATCCCCCGCCTCCAGCAAGAGATTACTCTAATTGGCTGAGCGCCGCTGAATGTCAGCTGGTGCCACCAATCACAGCCAGCACGAGATACACCAATCAGAGCCATGCATCCAGCGGGAGCTGTGATTGGCAGGGAGGAGGGGGATTGTTGGTGGAAGAGGGGAATTTCAATCCTCATTACTAGCAAAAGATCCTCTTTTGGCTTGAGAAGTGCCTGGAGCTTCGGAGAAGAGCAGCAGGAACCAGACAGCGTCAGCTAGGTGAGTACTGATTTTTTTTTTTTTCATCATCCTTGGTTGCAGTTTCAGCTGTGCCGAAAATGAAGCCAAAATGTTGTCAAAAATGCATTACAACACTGCTGAAACCGCAGTAAGTGCAGTATTGAAAAGCACTCTGTTATTGCAAACGCCTGTGTGAGGGAGGCCTAAGGCTAATTTTACATGGGCAAGAGCAATATCAGGCCATGAAACTAGGCCTGATATTGTGCTTGTCAACATGCGATGACTCCGCGGATGTGAGGCACTTTTGTGTCTCGCATCTCTTTAGGGAAGTAGTGATCCTTCACTGCAGCTTTTAGCTGTGGCAAAGAATCATGGAGTGTTCCCTATTGTTTTTCATTGGGTAGACCTTTCATCGCACTCATGTGCTCCTTGCATGCCATGTGATGCTGTGCCAGGCCCATTGAAAACAATGGGCAATGCTATGTGAGGTGTTCCAAGGGAACGCCCAAAGGAAGAACGTGCCACATTTTATTCCCACATCATGATGCAATGTGGGTAAAAATTACTCATGTATATGACCGCATTCAAAAGAATTGGGTTCATATTTGTGTAATATTTGTGCATCTCGCTACACGCAAATCTTGTGCGATTTTCTCGGCTGTATGAAAACGGCTCAAGTTTAGCATTTTATTTTTCTACTGGATGCCTGTGATGAATACCTCTAATAGATTGCATCCATCATTCATCCATCACCAACAGGGCATTATCGGGTACGAACATTCACTTGAACAGCCGTTTAAAAGATACAATAATCATACAATGAATGAGCGAGCACTTGGTTTTCGCACTATTTTTGCTTTTTAGCAAGCATAAAAATACTTGTTGTTTGACTGCACATATCCTCATGGTAACGGGGAGACTTGGAGCTGGCTCTATGAGTACAAATGATTGTAATAATGTTCGCTCATCTCTATATCAGTGATTCAATGTGCTTTGTCGATCAGTACTCATTACCCCTTGTAAAAGGCTGTTTGGTGAGGCAATCTGAAGATGTACCAAATCTATTATTGTGTTGCATGCTGTTAGATATATTGGAGGCATTTTTTCTGAATATTTAAATGAGGAAGATGGAATAATACCTCCACATCGCCACCTATTGGAAGGCAGCATTCCTTCAAGCCAAAGTTAGACTCTTTATACAAGCCTTGTAACAATGACTGGGAATTAAAAGCAAAGCCAGACTCCATGCACAGACAGCTGTTTCAGGGTATTTGCCCTTCATCAGTGTACAGTAGGAATCTGGAGTATTATTCCATCTCCCTTATTTGCAGAGGAGCATAAATGGCATTTTGAGTCTCCTCACTCATCATCTAGGTGTTCTCCCTAAGGTAAAAAGATAGCGTTTCTGAATGTCTCACTCAGTTTCCTACTTCATACGACCTCTTTGAAGATACAATTTAGACCAGTTACTTGCACCTAAAAATTGATGTCTGCCAGTACTAATTCTGATGTATTTTACAAATTGACAAATGTGTAACTTCTTTTCTGAACACTTCTGAAAAATATCGAGCAAAACGAAACATCAGTTGTTTTCAGTGCAAATCAATAGTAAATTCATCTAAAATGATTTATTCCAAAAATTTGGCAGAATTAATGCTGGAATTCTGGAGCAATACAAATAGTAAATCTGCCCCAAAGTATTTTTCCATTTTAGTCTGACTGCATTCCCAGAGCCATAACTTTTTTTTACTGCCGTTATTGTGTAACATCTTGCCTTGCTTTTTTTTTTTTAATGGTAGAATTTTTTGTACATAAAACATAAAGCCAAATATTATGAATTATGTTTTATGTTATAACAATATTATACAGGATGCAACAAGTAGATAGCTAATTTTTTTAATGTTTTTATGTTTTATGACTTATTTAATGGAATGTTCTTTATGTGTTTATTTTAAAAAAAACAGCTTTGTTCTTTTTTATTTAATTACATTTTATATATTTATTACAAAACTTTTTCTAATTCCAACATGTATTACAGTGAATTACTTACTGCCATGCACTGGCAACTGTTAGGGGATACCTCAAGTATGCCCTAACAGACATTAGCTTAAAGGGGTTGTCCCGCGCCGAAACGGTTTTTTTTTTTATTCAATAGGCCCCCCGTTCGGCGCGAGACAAACCCAATGCATGTGTTAAAAAAAAAAAACGTTTAGTACTTACCCGAATCCCCGCGCTGCGGCGACTTCTTCCTTACCTTAGCAAGATGGCCGCCGGGATCTTCACCCACGATGCACCGCAGGTCTTCTCCCATGGTGCACCGTGGGCTCTGTGCGGTCCATTGCCGATTCCAGCCTCCTGATTGGCTGGAATCGGCACACGTGACGGGGCGGAGCTACGAGGACCAGCTCTCCGGCACGAGCGGCCCCATTCACCAGGGAGAAGACCGGACTGCGCAAGCGCGTCTAATCGGGCGATTAGATGCTGAAATTAGACGGCACCATGGAGACGAGGACGCTAGCAACGGAGCAGGTAAGTGAATAACTTCTGTATGGCTCATAATTAATGCACAATGTACATTACAAAGTGCATTAATATGGCCATACAGACGTGTATACCCCAACTTGCTTTCGCGGGACAGCCCCTTTAAGATAGCCATAGGGTTATTTGTTAAGCCCAGGAATTGGTCTTAAAACCTTCAGAGCATTATGAAAATACAGTATGAAATTAAGGTTGAAAGGCCTGGAAAGGAAATACATGAAATGTAGAGAAAAGGGAAGGGTGTTTGAGATTTGTAGACTTTCTGTTAAGTGTTGAAGAGAAAATATAACAGTGAAACTCTTGGTAAGGTGGCACATTCAGCGACGGACTGGGGTGCATATAGGCCACCCGAGCAATTGATTTTTAGGGCCCTTTTTCTGTCAACCCCAAAACAATACAGGCATATTCAGGTTTACTACAGAATTGACATTACTCTACCTTGAGCAGTTCTCGATACTTTCTGAATTGGCATTTTAATTTCAGGTTGCTCAAATATTTAATAAAACTTTAAATCTTAGAATTGCTAAATGAGAAAAAAATGTGATGCTCTCAATGTATACACTAGTTTCAGCTAGTTATCAAATATATGAGTAGCACAGACGAAATGCAGCAGGAAAAGAATGTAGATCTGATGGAGATAAAAGAATACTGCCATACACTGCATAAAACACAAGTCAAAATGCAAGGACCAAACAATGGCAAACTTGCAGTATCAAATAAACTGGGTATACAAATAATGCAGCCATACATTGTACATATAAGAAATGCAAATATACATTCTAGCTGTGTACAGTATACATAAATAAAACTAAGCTTTTCATAAAACTAAGTCAGCTATATACTGTACATATAAATAAAGTAGCTATATACTGTCCAAATGGGGTACAAATGGTGTAAAAATTTATACTGTATAAACAGTGCTGTATACACAAATAATGCTACATTATACTGTACAGATACAGTAAAAAGCTGTGTAAGGAGGATTTTGAAGAGGTGGTGGTGGTGGTGGGGGAGGGGGGGTAAAGTTTATGTGTAAAGAGGCCTGGCACCAGCAACCTGCAAGCTCACCACGCCTGGGGGGCCCACATGAGCCTAGGAAAGTTAAAGACCTGAGGACAAAATCTGCAATGATGTCATGAGGGTGCGGAGCTCAACCATAGAGAATAGACTGTATGGTAGTGCTGAAAAAGGAACTGCAATGATGTCACAAGGGGTGGCGCTCTGCAGTGAAGACTGGAAGACTTCTTTGATTATGAATTTTTGGGTGACATCTCATAGCCAGGTGGAAACACTAGGAGTTGTAGTTCTTTCCTCTTCTGATTTCCCATTATAATAGCTTGGGTGTTCTGGGAATTGTAGTTCTTTTACACTCCCTCCTTGTAATGTTTTTTAATATCACATAACAGCATGGGCTTGCTAGGATTTGTAGCACTTCTTATATTCTCCCCTTGCAATTCCCTCTGCTATAGGGATATTCTGGGACTTTTTTATTTTTTTCTACTGATGACTGACAGGTCATCAATAGATGGATCTGCAGGATCTACTGTATAGAATTCCACTGATCAGCTGATTCCCGTGATCACTATTACTGCAGTCGGTGCACAAAGCAGATCATGCTGACTGTAGCACAGTGGCCAAGGTTGGTATTGCAGCAATAGCTCCCCTTGAATTCAACAGGAGCTGCATCTGCAATACCAACCTGGTCCACTGCACTATCGTCAGCATTTTCTGTTTCCTATGCTGACTTAAATGACAGTGACCACAGGGATTAGCTGATCGATGGGGATCCAAAAGAAAACAAAATGAGGAAATTACAGTGGGGGAATATAAGAGGCGGGACTACGAGCCCCAGAATGCTGTTTTGTGGTATTAGAAGACATTACATGGAGGAAGTATAAAAGTTCATATATATTCGATGGAGGGATAATGGGGTATGCCTTTGGAGGTCTATCACAGGGAAATGTCAGCTTTGCCTGGCCTGGGATACATGTCCAAGTTGTCCCCAAATGTATGTCCTGTATAAGAAGAAAGAACTACAATTTCCAGCATATCCAGTATAGTATGAACTAAAGGGGTATTCCAGGAATTTTTATTTTTCCTATTGATGAGCTCCAACATGTGTGGAGACAAAGAGGGATTATTACTGTGCTGGGGGCTACAGAGGAGGCATTACTTCATTACTTTGGACTAAGTGGGGGCTAACTGTTGTGTTGGGGCACTAGAGTCAGCAGCAAGATGGGGAATTCATGTGCAAAAAAAGTGGGGGCTGAAAGATGACTTCATGGCAGTTTGGACATGGATAGAAAAGAAAAGAAGATAATTTCAGTGGTACAGCCTGTATTAGAAATCATATCTGGGGGCACAGAATGTATTATTAATTTCAGGTGCACAGCGTAGATTATTATTTCCAAGGGAACGGTGCATAGCACTATTCAGGTGGCTCAGTATGTGGCACTTATAATTTCAGATGACATAAAGATAAATAGGCAGAAAACTCAGAAGAGGCAAAATGTAGTGGAAAGAAAATCTGAACCAGATACAGAATAAAAGGACCCAGAGGACATGACTTGTGAGTCACCCAATGTCATTGTGTATTCTATCTCTGACAGCGTTATATTCGAATCATGTGTAAGGTCTGCAACATTCTACGTTGTGAAACTACAACTCTCAGCATATCCGTACCATTGTTCAGATCATAGTGGAAGTTGTAGATTCACACAGTAAGAACTCCTACAGCACATGATGGGTTGCCAATAATGCTATGTTATATCAAGTATACCCAAGAATTATTTCAGTGAAACCAGGGTGACATAGTAACATTGTATGTTAGGCTAAAAAAGACATATGTCCATCCAGTTCAGCCTATTACCACGAATGTTGATCCAGAGGAAGGCAAAAAAAAACAAACAATGAGGTTGAAGCCAATTTTCCCTATTTAAGGGACAAAAATACTTCCTGGCTCTAATTTGGCATTTGGAATAATCCCCGGATCAACAAGCCTTTTGAAGTTATTAATGATTATAACATATAATATTGTATAGCTCAAGATAGATGAACTCTTTTATCGAATTTACCATCTTCACATCCTGAGGCACAGAGTTCCACAGTCTCACTGCTCTTATAGTCAAGAACCCTCTTCTATATCGGTGTAGAAACCTTCTTTCCTCTAGATGTAGAGGGTGCTCTTGTTACTGTTACAGTCTTGGGTATAAACAGATTATTGATGAGATCTCTGTATTGTCCCCTGATATATTTATACATAGTTAATAGGTCGCCCCTCAGTCATCTAAACTAAAGAATCCCAATTTTGCTAACCTCTCTGGGTATTGTAGTCTCCCCATTCTATTTATTACTTTAGTTGCCCGCCTTTGTACTCGCTCAAGCTCTAATATGTCCTTTATGAGTACCGGTGCCCAAAACTGTACACAATATTCCATATGTGGTCTGACCAGTGACTTGTAAAGAGGAAGAACAATGTTCTCATTGTGTGGCCTTAAAGGGGTTGTCCCGCGGCCAAAGCGAAAAAAATTTCACAGCCCAGTCCCCCATGTTAAGCAAGCATTACAAACTACCCATGTAAATCGGTTTTTTAGAGCGTTTCTACTCACCATGAAGTTGTTTCATGAAGTTATAAAAATCTTCTTCCAAGATGGCCGCCGTCATTTCCCAAGGTGCACCACTGGTCTTCTCCCATGGTGCACTGCGGGTCTTCTCCCATGGTGCACCATGGATGTTCTTCTCCAGTCTGAGCTCCACTGCCGATTACAGCCACCTCATTGGCTGATCGGCACCACGTGACGGGGCGGAGCTACGTGATGATGCTGAGAAGGGGGAGGTGCCTGGACGCAGCTCGTGAGCCTTGATTCAACAAAAGAGGATTCTTCTCTGCGCAAGCGCAACTGTTGCGGCGATCAGAGAAGAAGGCTTCAGTCGTCGGCATGGAGACGGGGACGCCAGCACCCGAGGGGGTAATTGTATAACTTCTGTATGGCCAATATTTAATGCACGATGTATATTAAAAAGTGCATTAATATGGCCATACAGAAGTGCATAACTGCACTTGCTTCTGCAGGACAACCCCTTTAAATGTCTTTTGATCCACCCTACGTCCTATTTGCCTTGGCAGCAGCAGTCTGGCACTGTTTGCTCCAGTTAAGCTTACAGTTATCTAATATCCCCAAGTAATTTTCCATGCCAGTGTTACCCAGGGGTTTTCCATTTAGTGTGTAATGGTAACATGTATTTTCCCTTCCCATGTGCATAGCTTTACCTTTATCAGTGTTAAACCTCATTTGCCAATTTTCTGCCGAAGCCCCCAACCTATCTAGATCCTCTTGCAACCACCTTGATTCCTCTCTTGTGCTAATTTCTCTACATAGTTTTGTGTCATCTGCGAATATTGCTACTTTATATTGCAACCCTTCTTCCATTAATAAATATATTAATGGTACCCCACTAGTAATGGTGACCCAATCAGAGTATGTACCATTAATAATGACTCTCTGCTTTCTATCATTGAGGCAGTTAATTACCCACTTACATACATTCTTGCCCAGACCAAGCATTCTCATTTTATATACCAACACTGTATGCGGCACAGTATTAGACGCTTTGGAGATGTCCAGATACACAAGATTCAATGACTCTTCTTGGTCCAGTCTAGAACTTACCTCATCGTAGAAGCTGATCAGATTGGTTTTCCAAGAGCGATCCCTCATAAACCCATGCTGATACAGAGTTATACAGCTATTTTCCTTGAGGTACTTTAGAAACCCTTCATGTGGTATATGTGGTAAATTATGTATAAAAAAACGAGCAGCTTACTGAGACTATATTGTCCAAGCGCCCACATAAATCTGAAGCCGACTCTGAATGTAAACACAAAAATGTTTGGATATGCATGCATTTCTCGCTGCAGTTAGTGCCCTCATTTCTGGTACATATAATGCATTGAATAACCTTTGGTAATTTTTTGCAGGGGGAAAATATTGGAAAAAAAGGAATTTCACTATTGTTTTTTGGGATTCAGCTTTATGGCATTCACCAAGTGGTAAAAATGTCAGGTTAACTTTATAAAGATTTTATTATAGTTTTTACTCTTGTACAATGTAAACGTTCGTATATATATATATATATATATATATATATATATATATATATATATATATAATCTTTAGAAAAATACTTTTTTTGTGTCACTACACTCCAAGACTGTAGTATTTTCATTTTTCCATTAACCCTTTCCAACCCAATTTGTATCCTGTTTTTCCTAGGGGGCTTACTTTTTTTCTGCCATTATACAACAGCGCTATATGCTGGCTAAAGCCAGTACTTCATGAGGTGACACGTTGGATAGGCTCCGACAGCAGAGAGGCTGGCAATATACAGTAATAGAACCTCGACGGACGTCTTTCAACATCAGAGCTGTACAGCCCTAAATCATAATGTCTTCAGACGTCAGAAAGTGGATTGGAAAGGGTTAACAAAGCTGTACAAATGCTTGTTTTTTTTACAAGACAGCATGCAGTCTGTATTGGTATCATTGTGAGGTATACACAAGTTCTTGATTACTTTTTATGCTAGTTTTGGAGAAGTGAGACGGCTTTTTCAGTTGTTTTTTTTGTTAATTGAATTTACCATGCTGGGTAGTGTAATGTGTTATAGCATGGGTTGTTATGAATGGGGCTATACCAATTAGGTGTAGGTTTTTTTTCAATATTTAAAGAATTATGTCAATTATATGCTGCAGTTAGTGATAGCTGTTGCATCTGCCAGGTTAAATGGTGTTGAGGAGTAATTAGTCTCCCATAAGTGACAATCATCGAGTGAATGTATTTTCTGATTGATAAGGAAGGGGGCGATAACATGAACAAAAGTTTATGTTACCCACCCCAGGGCAGAGATACAGACAGGATAATGACAGATTGTTTTCTGCTGTCTGCTTGCCCTCCCTGCTCTGCACACAAGCTGTAGGGAGAGCTGTAAATTCAATATTCCAGTTCTCACTTTAAATGGCTCTAGTTTTGGTTGGATCATGGCTACAGACTAGAGATTAGCAAGCATACTTGCTAAGGCAAACTACTCGAGCGAGTAGTGCCTTATGCGAGTACCTGCCCACTCGTCTCTAAAGATTCGGGTGCTGGCGGGGGAGAGCGGTGAGTTGTGGGAGTGAGTAGGGGGAGCGGGGGGATAGAGTGAGAGAGAGATCTCCCCCTCATTCCTCCCCGCTCTCCCCCGCCGACACCCAAATCTTTAGAGACGAGCGGGCAGGTACTCGCATAAGGCACTACTCGCTCGAGTAGTTTGCCTTAGCGAGTATGCTCGCACATCTCTACTACAGACACGTTATTGTGGCTGTAGTCGCTATCTAACCAGACCTACAGCAGTTTTAAGTAGAAAGAGCTGTGCTCATTGAAAACTGTAATTTCCTTCTCCCTGCTAATTGAACAGAGCTTGGAAGAATCAGTTGATTGGGGAAGGTTAAAGTTAATCAAGAAAAAAATAAATGTTTAATCGTTTTTCATAAAAAGTGGATTTAATTTTCCATTCAAATCACCGTGCTTGTAACAATCAACAAGATAAGAAAGTTAATACGTTATTTAAACCACATAGTGAACAATGTAAAAAAAACACTAAAACAAAATAAATGTTTATCAATATTTCATATTTACCCCAAAACGGTTCTTTAAAAACTTTGACTTGACATGCAAAAAACAAGCTTATATACAGATACTGTACATTAAAGGAAAAATAAGAACGTTTTGGCTCTTATAACGCAATGAAACAGAAACAAATGATTTTGTTTTAAAGTGTTTTTATTGTACAAAATAGTAAGGCTTAAAAAACCTATACAAATTTGATATTAGAAATTGGCGTAATCATACTGTCCCGTAGAATCAAGGTAACATGTTATTTATACCACTTAGCGAATGGCACGGAATGTAAAAGGCAAAAAAGCAATGGTGGAATTGCTGTGTTCTTTTTCCATTCTTACACAGAGAAAGTTAATAAAGGTTAACAAATAGAGATGAGCGAGCATACTTGTCTGAGCTTGATGCTCGTTCGAGTATTAGGGTGCTCGAGATGCACGTTAATCGAGACGAGCACCACGCGGTACTCGTCTCAATTAAATGAGCACTGACCATTGAATTCAATGGAGCCGGCAATACAGCCGGCTCCATTGAAAGCAATGGGCTGCCGGTGAGCGCGGGATGAATTTTCGGGAAGGGCTTAAAAATATAAGCCCTTACCTGAAAATCATCCTAAAATGTTTAAAAAAAAAAAAAAAAATTATGTCAGCATTAAGATCGTTCTCCTCTGCCACAGCTGTAACAGCTGTGGCAGAGAAGAACGATGTTAGCCCATTGAATTCAATGGAGCCGGCAATATAGCCGACTCCATTGAAAGCAATGGGCTGCCGGCGAGCGCAGGATGAATTTTCGGGAAGGGCTTACAAATATAAGTCCTTACCTGAAAAAGAAAGATTTTAGTGTAAAAACAGAATAAAAATGCAGGCATTCTCTTCAATGGAGCCGCTGCTGCTGCCGGGGGGGGGGGGGGGGGGGTCTCACTCTTGCCACTATTGTGGCTTAATAGTGAGACCTCGGAGCCCGAAATGCAGCCCTGCATGTTGCTCCTCGCCTGCCCTATCCATTTCTGTGTTTTACATGACTTTGGTGATTTGCTAAGATTTTCACAAATGAAAACCTTAGCGGAGCACCAGTCATATACAAAAATGCTCAAGTCGCCCATTGACTTCAATGGGGTTCGTTACTTGAAACGAACTCTTGAGCATCACTGAAAGTTCGACTCGAGTAACGAGCACCCGAGCATTTTGGTGCTCGCTCATCTCTATTAACCAATTAATTACCAGTATATACACCCCAAAATGCTGCCGCTGCATTGAAAATTGGAACTCGACCCACTAAAAACAAACCCTAATCTAGTCACATTGCCCAAAAGATTCAAAAGTTACGGCTGTTCAAATACGACAATGACAAGATGAAAAAAATTGCTTGGCTCTTAAATCCCAAACAGTCCTGGTCTTTAAGGGGTTATTGATAAGACGTGTTTGCTTACATATTATGCGTCTATACATTTATCAGAGTTCTTAATGCCACTTTCTTTTTCAAAATGTAACATTATTGACATTATTGTGAATTGATCATGTAATAAACTTTTTGTCTACATTTGGATGTTATTTAGGACTTTTTGACCAACTTTTTATTTTAATCCAAGTTAAAACTTTTTATAATTATTAAAAATTACGTCTCTAGCATTCTTTCTGTTTTCATTCTTTATGCCTCATTTACAATTTTCTATCTGTCATATAAACTTAGATATGGCATAGTATATTTTTAGACTAGTGACATTTTGTATGATTTAATAAAAGTAACTAATTTTAATATTTTTTGGTGACATATCCAATGTCTGATAGATTTCCATATTGACTTCCAACAGTTTTTATTCTTTATATACGAGTTATTTTGATTGGTTGTAGAGTTGTGTTTTGGTTTATACTGCATTGTATTTGTTGGCTTAAAGGGGTTGTCCTACAAAAAGAGGCCAGCCCTATACACAAGATAGGATGTAACTGGCTAATTTGGGTCCAACTGCTGGGAACCCCACCACTCCCAAGAACGGAAGACTAGAAGGTCCACTCACAAATCAAGGGGTAGTCTGAAACTAAAATAGAAATTGTCAGTTTACTGAACAGCATATACACAGTGTCCACCCCCCATGGGATAGCCTTAGCAGCAATATCACACTGCAGCCTAGTGTAATTTAAAAGCGTATGGTAATTGCCGCACGTAAACTCACTGTCGGGCTAAGGTCTTACCAAAAAGCATTTAAAAAAAAATATTCTAGAATATCCTAAAAAAAATTCTAAATTGCAATTACCACCGTGCAATGAAATTTAGGAAGTACTATATAAGCAATCATTTCATAAGTTGCCATAAGAAACATCACTTTCTGTTCTACAAAAAACAGCATTGTCTAGAGAGTATTTTGAAAAGGTGAAAAGGAAATCTGATTATCATTGGCCTTTATGGCACGCAACTTGTTGCTCTAGTCATATTGAGAGCTAATCTGATTCGTGTTACTATTTTCTTATTCTTTTTATTAAATGCTAAACAACATGATTTCATGCTTCTTCTTGTATTTCTATGAGCCTTTTATTTCGCTAGGCTGGTGATCCTTCATGCCCCATTGCACTTAGCATTCTTATCATAATGAAATATGCAAATAGAAAATACTCTTCTGTAAAACGTATCTCTGAGGGTTCGTAGATCCAAGAAAATCTATCTACCAAATTCAAATAATTGTATTCAAAAAACTACCTTGACGTGCCAAAAGTCACGGGATAGCAGAATGTTCATTGATTATGAAATGGCGTTACCTCAGGTGTTGATTCAGGGAACCCCCACACCTGTATAAGTTGCTCAGGGCAAGGCAATGTGAATCGTCGAATTTTCGAATGAGGCTTGATAGTTGGGTGCCTAATGCATGGAACATTCTATTTCAGAAGTTGAGCAGGTATTTAAGATTCCACGATCCACAATGTCACGTGTGTACTGGAAATATGTCATTAAATGTATTAGCATCCACAGTGAACATGCAGTAGACACCCACAGGTTTTAATGATTGTGATCAGCAGCGTCTCGCTAGAGTTATTTATGCAAACAGACAAGCAACTCTGGCAGCAATGATTTATTCAATGCAGGAGGCTCTATACGCATATCCTGCAGGTCAGTGCAGAGTTCTTTGCTTCCATGAGATGTGGATGCAGAGCACTCACCAGACCGCCTCTGTTAACACCACAAAAGCAGACACAGCACCTCACCTGAACTCATAAAGGTGCTAAAGGGACCCTAGAGGACTGACAGCATTTGGAATGGTCTAATGAGTCATGGAACCAATTGTTTTTGGCTGATGGTGGAGTTTTTGTGTGATGCAAACCCCATTAAACCATGGACCCAACTTGTCAACAAAGTAGCATGCAAGCTGGTGGTGGTTCCTTACTGGACACAGTGCCTCACCTGAACTCATGAGCTTACTAAATGAGCTCTAGTGGACTAACAACATGTGGCATGGTCTAATGAGTCATGTAACCAATTGTTTCAGACTGATGGTGGGGTTTGTGTGTGATGCAAACCCCATTAAGCCATGGACCCCAGTTGTCAGCAGGGTACCATGCAATCTGGTGGTGGTTCCATACTGGACACAGTGACTCACCTGAACTCACAGCCCTCACCAATCAGAGGCAGCTTTCACTCACCCATTCATGAATTCATGAATGGGTGAGTGAGTGCTACCTCTGATTGGCTCAGCGCAGGGACCAATCAGGGGCAGCTCTCAGCTGTCATTCAATAGCTGAGAGCTGCCCCTGATTGGTCCCTGCGCTGAGCCATTCAGAGGCAGCACTCACTCACCCATTCATGAATTCATGAATGGGTGAGTGATAGCTGCCTCTGATTGGTGAGGGCTGTGACCAATCAGAGGCAGCCCATTCAGCAGGCGGGGATGTTAAATCCCCGCCAGCTGAATACTACTCAGAGCAGTTCAGGAGAACTGCCGGCCGGCCGCGGCTGAACTCCGTCTGCAGGGACAAGGTGAGTATAGATTTTTTTTTTTTTTTTTACACATTTTTGGATGATTTTCAGGGAAGGGCTTATATTTTTAAGCCCTTCCCAAAAATTCATCCCGCGCTCGCCGGCAGCCCATTGCTTTCAGTGGAGCCGGCTGTATTGCCGGCTCTATTGAATTGCAATGGTTTGGACAGCGCTTCTGTGATCGGCCCGTTTCAACGAAAACGCGGCTAGGAGCAGATTTTTCCGTCGCTTTTTCGGCCCCGGTCACGCGATTTGCGGATGCGCATCCGTCATGCGATCCGCCAATCATGGCAAAAAACGGTCGTCTGACTGAGGCCTAAGACTGTAATATGTTCTATGTCAGAGATGCAAATTGGGCATGTATTGTACTGCTTTTCTACAGCACATTTAAGGGCTCTTACCCACTTGCGTTTTATTAATGCGATTGTCAAAAGGACTTTCTAATGTTAAAAACACCGCACAGAAATCGCAAAGCACAAACTTGCAATGCGTTTTTAACATTAGAAAGTTCCATTGACAATCGCGTTAAAAAACGCAAGTGGGTAGGAGCCCTAATAGTGCCAATGTAATGATGATTGAAGTGTCTGCATAATAATGCCCATAGTACAGTATGCAAATAATAACTTGATAGAGTATGCCTTCTAATGCCAATATAATACTGCTACACTTTATGAAAGATCAAGGCAAAAATTTGCAGGATGTCAAAGTGTCAGGAGGGCCTCTGGACCCCCTTGGCTTTGGGACTGGGTCACAACTACAATCCCTGTGACCCTATGGCTATGCCACTAGCTCCATTCAATGTGTTAATAGACATTGAAAAGTTTACAAACAATTATGTTGTAAAGCATGGGTTAATTGGTTTTAACTAGAGATGAGCGAACGTGCTCGGCCCCGCCCATTTTTCGCCCGAATACCCCGATTTTCGAGTACTTCACTACTCGGGTGAAAAGTACTCGGGTGCGCCGGGGGGCGGGGAGAGGCGTGGCGGCGTGGGGGGTAGCAGCGGGGAACAGGGGGGAGCCCTCTCTCTCTCCCTCTCCCCCCCACTCCCCGCTGCAACCCCCCGCGCCGCCACGGCGACTCCCGAATTTTTTCGCCCGAGTACGGAAGTACTCGAAAATCGCGGTATTCGGGCGAAAAAGGGGCGTGGCTGAGCACGTTCGCTCATCTCTAGTTTTAACATTAATTTAGACAGATATTCTTTAGGGAAGAAATCATGTCATGTCAAATGGTGGGTGTCAGTAAATCAACAAGGGTTCCCCACAAATTGGATATCATGGAAGCAAAGTATAGTATGTATTGTTTTACTGTATATTGTTGACATACTATTTGGATATCTTGTTTGTTTCCTTTGATCTTATATGTCTCTCTTGATTATATATTTCATATCTAGTGTGTTCCTTGCTTTATTACTTTAACCCTTTGCAATCCAATTTTGGATTCATGGGTTTCCTAGGGGGCTTTCTCTTTCTGCCATTATACAATGGTGCCATCTGCTGGCTAGAGCCAGTACTGTGGTACTGGACATGCTGGAAAGGCCCCCAACAACAGAGCAGCCAGTAATATACAGTAAGAATACCCTGCCGGACGTCTTCCAACATCGGAGCTGTACAGCCTTCAATCAAAATGTCTTCAGACGTCAGACAGTGGATTGGAAAGGGTTAAAGGCATTTACTAAGATCTAAAGTTATCCCTTATACACAGGATAGGAGATAACTTCATGATTGGTAAGGGTCCGACTACTGGTATGCCAACCGATCCTGAGAACTGGGGTGCTGAAAGTCTCTGCATATATGAAGTGGAGATCGGGAGCACTAATTATTCCTACTCAGCAATTTTCAGTGCTGTCATTGAAATCAATGGAGAGGTGGTGCGCATGCACAACCTTGGCTCCATTCATGCCGGAACCATCAAGGCCCCCATTCTCCTATGGATTTAAGTACAGCTACTTTAAGTAAACTTTATTAGTACTTAGTCATGGGGTACAAAAAAACTATTTTTTCTCGCCTCTTGGAATGCACTGTAAAACAAATGTAATACAACAAATGCTAGTAAAACCCTCGGCAGGCTGCAACTGACATCACAACCAGTGGTAGCCACACTTAGGTGCATATAGGAAAGACATGTTATTACAACATATTGCAAAATCCTGTGTTTTGTTAAGCTGATTATCCCATGCCACATATCTCGAGATATCTTAAGCCAACAGAAACGGTAAGGAAGGGCACAACCGTAGCTATACTTCTGACCGAACGGTCAATGCACCACTGCATAATTAATTTAGAATTTTACTTACAGTAACACTCCTAACATTTGCTTCCTAATCATTGCTGTCAATGACAACCAATCAGCAATCATGAATCCAACTTCTTGCTTTTCTTCAGGTACAAGTAGAAAAATATTCAAGTCCGTAAAACAAAAATGAGCCAATGTTATCTGCTTCTGAAATATATCCAGTGTTGGATGACCGCTTGACATATACTACATGCGATTTCCTGTTACGAACTTGTGAATTACTGTATATCACTACTTTATTTGCCACCTTTCCAATAAGCTAAATACATGACCAGCTTTTTTATAGTCTTCTCCCCGACCTTCCTAATGCTGAATAGCCATCATCCTCACTGTTGAGCTTTTTCCTGTTCAGACTGGGCCTTTGTAGTTAGGATTCTTTAAGGAAAGGTAAAGTCTGATCCTCGGATAAAGAAGGAGAATATGTGCTGTCTACCTATAGCTACATATTGCCATCTGAACTGGAGTTAAGAAGTAAGGTCGCCCAAGGCAGCTTAAAATATAATAAGACACTGGATCACTACACTGAACTGAGAAGTCAAGTGTAAGTGGAAATAGGAAAAAACCTGATGAACTCCAACTGAAACTCCAGTTTAGAATCATTTAATAGAATAATTTGAAAGATCTGTATTAATAGCAAGTCCATAATATAATATAAATATAAAAAATGACTCCCATTGCAAGCAGCAATAATCAGGTAGTATTAATTTCCAAATATTCCAATACCTTGTATGTGCTTTAAAAGAACCGTCAACACAAAATAATCCAATAATATTTTGCGTTTGAAGAGGTTGGATCATAAAGGCTACCCCATTCCAACTGGAAGCCAACAGTTGAGCGTTTGTCTGGTAGAAGGTATTATCAAGAGGAAAAGCTATGTCTGGCTGGACATTCCGCCTGCAGTGCAGCCATGAATTAGTTAGAGTGGTAGCTACTCTGTTCTAGGTCAGAGGGCCCCTTTTATAATATGCTCTCTGGGATGTCCATATGGCCTACTCAGCTGTTGCAGGGAAATGTAGTACTGGATGACTGAATGCTCTCCCAAACAATACTGTGCATATCCATTTCCTGTTCCAGAACAGCTCTTGGTTATGGCTCATGTGGGGTTCCTGAGTGAGGAACCACTCATATGAGGTCAATATGCTTTAATAGTGCATATGGATGAGAGTTCTCTTGATGATACAACTCCTTTCAATTAGAACTTTGCAAACTTGTTGTGCACATTATAACAGCCGACATCTACAGAACATCTATATCATCTACTGGCTGACGTAAATAGCAGTTTTTACATCACTAATGTCTCCTACAGGGTAGATGAAGGCCTCATGTCCATGGGCACGCATGGTTTCCAAGTGTGTAATCCCGCAGCGGTTTCCACCCATACCCGCAGCCATGAGACCTAAAAACATTTTATTACCTTCCTGAGGCAGTGCAGGTCTTCTCTGTCCATGGCCGGATCTTCTTTCTTCTACACTGCAGATGCACAGAACTTTTTTTTTTTTAACTCATGCTTTCCGGCGGATCAGCGGCACATCCACAGTGTTAGTTGCGGGTGTGCCGCTGATCGGCTGGCTTCCATTGACTTCATGGAGCACGCTGCAACTTTTTCCCGCGTGTGCAATCCACACGCCTGGAAAGAATGACATCCGCATGTTTTTAATTCTTTTGTGCATGCTAATGCTTGATATGTGGATCTGCCACGCAGGTGCCACAAATCATGTCTGCCCATGGACATTGAGTCTTATGCTTCCACGTGTTAGGAGTCATTTTGATAATGTTATTATATATCGTAGTGTAAAATTAGGTAATGAAATTACAGTATTTAATATAAGGAACAGTCTAAAGCCACTGTCCTACAGATGTGGCAGTGGCAATGCATCTTGCATTAACGTGCTAACTGAAATAATGAGGCGCAGCTGGGTGCAGCTACACTATTTGCATAGCAGGACTGCCATTCAAATGGCAGTGGTCACACTATGCAAATCGCATTGCATCCTCTGGTGGTTTATGTCAAAAACATAGCGCCTTAGTTATCCAGCAGAGCGCTGATACAGCTCACAGCCCATTCATCAGAGACCTCTGCAGTCATACACACCACGGCTGCACAATCCTCCCTCTCCCTTCACAATCAGATCTCTCCAGCAGATAACACTGGATATCACTCACATATCTCTCTGGGGTGTAGGTCCTCCTCTGTACACGCAGGGACAGACAATAGCAAAGAGCAAAGATCTTGCAGTAGCAACAGGACCATTGATGATGCCATAACCATGTGAGCAGGAGCTTTGTGATCAGGAAGCAGCTAGAGGGGGTCATGTATGATTACACTTGTATGTGGGGCTTTAGTGTTACTAAAGTCAGTGTTTACCATGTCAGCTGCAGATGTGTGTGTGTGTAAAGAAAAAAGTTTGGTAGCGTGCTAGCCAGTGATTGTTTCCAGCAAGAGAAACCAAGTAATCTTATAGACATGATAGCTTTCAATGGCTAGCAAAAATACATGATGTTAATGCGAACTTTCAAACTTACTCAGAGTTCTTCCTCAGGCATAATGAACAAAATGTGACTGTTCTCAGTAGAAGAAACCAAGTAATCTTGTAAATATGATACCTTTTAACCACCCGGCCCTTTTTTTTTCCATTTTCGTTTTTTTTTCTCCCTCCTTTTAAAAAATTGCAACTCCTTTATTTATCCATCGATGTCGCTGTATGAAAGCTTGTATTTTGCGGGACAAGTTGTGTTTTTTAATGGTGCTATTTAATATACCATATAACGTACTGAAAAACTTTTAAAAAATTCTAAGTGGAGTAAAATGAAAAAAAAACAAAAAACAACGTTCCACCATCTTTCGGTGCGTCTTGTTTCTACGGCGCACAAATGGTAACAAAAATGGTAACTTTATTCTATGAGTCAGTACGATTACTATGATACCTAACTTGTATGTTCTTTTTTTGCTGTACTACTTTTATTTATTTTTTAAAGACATTTCATTTTTTAAAATTATTTTCTGCCACCATTTTCTGTGCGTAACAGCTTTTTGACTTTTCCATCGACGTAGTTGTGCAAGGAACATAAAAATGAAAACCAGCATTAAAAATGTAGCAACAAAATGTTCAAAAAAGCAGTATGTGATGTCAACCTTATGGTGAGCCAAGAAATTTCTTAGCACTGTGAAAACTGTACATACATGTGCTATTCTACAAGTTACAGCTGATGCATACATCTGTTATGTCTGTGTACGACATGTTGGTAGCAGCCTACACAAACAAATATATATATGGCTTTAAAAGCACGAATAACTTTTTTTAAAAGTAGATGGATAATTAGATAGATATTGGCCCCACCACTGGTCCCAGTGGTGGTTGGAGCACTTACGGTTGTAACTCCTAAAGTGGAGGAATGGCTCCAACAAATCCCAGGAACAACATCTGAGTACACTATTCAGAAAAGTCCAATGCATGGAACTGCCAAGATTCAACAAGGAACCCTAAAAACTCCCAGGCCTCTGGTAGAGGACCTGAGGTTGGGGAAGACACATCCCACCCATAGGGATGATAAAAATAGTTATTACATATATGTGTGTGTAACACAAATGGAGACATGGTAAACTGACCCTAGACCCTCTGATACAAGGTAACCCTGCCTAAAAGTGAAGCGCTCATTCCGATGAACCTGGGGTGACCCTAACTTTTCCTAGACGGTAACAGAGAATCACGACCAAGGTTAGATAACACATAATATATAATTGACCATCAGTGCCCAGGAAATAAGATGTACAAACACCAGAAAAGAAATAGTAAAGAAACGTTAGGCTTAGCTTTAGTCAAGGAACAGCTGACACACGAGATCGGGAGTCACAAACCAAGCCTTCAAAGTGGACAGGAAGTCAGACCAGATCAAGTGAATAACTGGCCCCCTCTGGGAGGAGGAGCAGAAATAAATTTGCATAGACTAATACCTATTAGTTGTCTGGGTTGTCCTACCTCTCAGCCAATCAACCTGTCCATACACAGAAGGAGAAGTATCACTGTCAGTGTCCAATGTCAAAACCACAGTGAGAATTTGCTGGCATGAGGATTCCATGCGCCGGGACTAATGTAGCAACATTATCCCACTACAGCACCATATTACAGCTCTATTCTGCATGAGCCATCATACGGTTGCCATCAAGATCCAGTGGACTTGTTCTCTACTTCTCGTTGACTCCGATTTTATGGACCATTACTTTCCAGGTGAGAATATCTCCATGCATATAGCCTATGTGGCAGTGCACAGAGACTTGTACATCGCCATACTAAAGCAGGTGAGCATACTACTTACATGACCATGCAAACTTTGTGTCGGTGTTCATGGGAGAATCCATGGACTTACGACAAACTCAAACCCAATTATTCTTTCTGATTTCATTCATAGCAAAATAAGTCATGGGTTCTCTTGTGTTTCGTTCCAATCTCCAAAACCAAATCCATGTATCCATACCTGCGCCGTCACATGTCCAGATCACTTCTACTTTACCTCAAGTGAATCATTGTAAACAAAAAGAAGCAGTGTCGCACTTGAGCAGGTTCTATCAATTATGTCCTTAATTCCTATGCAGGTTATAGCTATCGAATTTAGGATTTTCTATACCAGTGAAATTTCTTTTAAAGCAAATGGTTTATACAGTTCACTTCCTGCTATAATCAAGGTCTTTCTAACCTGATATCTGAAGGTTATGCTTCAGTGAATAATTCAGTAGGTTAGTGAAACTGTAGCAGCCAAGAGAGTGCTAATCTTAGATGGAAGCTGTGAGGGATATTAAGAAACAATTGCAAAAAGTGACATATTTAATAGAGAAAGATTACTCTGTGCTACATCTATTTAATTTGAACTGAATAAATTTTGCTCATATTTTATGAGATGCTGTCTGCAAATTATGTGAAAATTCACAGTGTCACTGCATACTATGGCATAGAAGAAAAAGGGTTTATTAACCATTTTACTGTGATTTTTGATGGCTTTCACTCTTTCAACAGATATTTCAAAGAAACTGAAAATTCATTCTCTGCAGGACTCTTTTAATTTGAATCAAGGAAGAAGACAGGTATTTTACAGGCCGACAAATAACAAAAAGCAATAGGAGAATCTCACGTAATGAGACTCCCTGATATAACTGAATTCCTTCTGGATTGTGACTGAGTTAAGACTGATATGTTCTCAATCTTCCTGGGGGAAATGCAGTTGATCCAGCTGAGACAAGTCTGAAATTATGGGTAAATGTTAGAGATGAGCGAACGCGTTCGTCCGAGCTTGATATTCGTGCGAATATTAGGGTGTTCGGGATGTTCGTTATTCGTGACGAACACCATGCGGTGTTCTGGTTACTTTCACTTCCTTCCCTGAGACGTTAGCGCGCTTTTCTGGCCAATTGAAAGACAGGGAAGGCATTACAACTTCCCCCTGCAACGTTTAAGCCCTATACCACCCCCCTGCTGTGAGTGGCTGGCGAGATCAGGTGTTCGCCTAATATAAAAGTCGGCCCCTCCCGCGGCTCGCCTCAGATGCGGTGTGAGTTAGATGAGGGACAGTGCTGTTTATACCGGAGCTGCTGTAGGGAAAGAATTGGTAGTTAGTGTAGGCTTCAAGACCCCCCAAAGGTCCTTATTAGGGCCACTGATAGCTGTGTGTTGGCTGCTGTTAGCAGTGGGATTTTTTTTTTTCTCAAAATCGCCTCTGCAGACCGTTGCACCTGGCATTAGGGACAGAAGTGCTGCATAGGCAGGGAGAGTGTTAGGAGTGAGTGTAGCCTTCAAGAACCTCAACGGTCCTTTCTAGGGCCATATTTATCCGTGTGCAGTACTGTCCAGGCTGCTGTTAGCTGTGCTGCATTTTTTTTGGGCTTCTCAAAATCGCCTCTGCAGAGCATTCCACCCTCCATTGATACTGCAGGGAAAGAATTGTATAGGCAGGGCCACAACACAGTTATTATTCATAGAATATACGCAGTGCTGCCTGTTGGTGGGAAAAAACTGAAAACAAATCTATTTGTCCAGCCTCTGTCCGTCCTTACGGGCGGTGGACACGTGTGAGCTGCGTGAAAAACATTGCTAAATCATACGCACCCAGCTACGCTTTACTGCTGGCTTCGCCATTTGCTTTCCTTAATTGGGAAAAAAAATACCTTCTCTGCCAGAGTTATAATAACTCTGCTACCCTCACGTTCTGTGACACATAAGCAGGGACACAGCACAGTTATTAAACTTCTCATGTTCATTGAATATACGCAGTGCTGCCTGTTGGTGGGAAAAAACTGAAAACAAATCTATTTGTCCAGCCTCTGTCCGTCCTAACGCCTGTGGACACGTGTGAGCTGCGTGAAAAACATTGCTAAATCATACGCACCCAGCTACGCTTTACTGCTGGCTTCGCCATTTGCTTTCCTTAATTGGGAAAAAAATACCTGCTCTGCCAGAGTTATAATAACTCTGCTACCCTCACGTTCTGTGACACATAAGCAGGGACACAGCACAGTTATTAAACTTCTCATGTTCATTGAATATACGCAGTGCTGCCTGTTGGTGGGAAAAAACTGAAAACAAATCTATTTGTCCAGCCTCTGTCCGTCCTTACGCCTGTGGAGACGTGTGAGCTGCGTGAAAAACATTGCTAAATCATACGCACCCAGCTACGCTTTACTGCTGGCTTCGCCATTTGCTTTCCTTAATTGGGAAAAAAATACCTGCTCTGCCAGAGTTATAATAACTCTGCTACCCTCACGTTCTGTGACACATAAGCAGGGACACAGCACAGTTATTAAACTTCTCATGTTCATTGAATATACGCAGTGCTGCCTGTTGGTGGGAAAAAACTGAAAACAAATCTATTTGTCCAGCCTCTGTCCGTCCTTACGCCTGTGGAGACGTGTGAGCTGCGTGAAAAACATTGCTAAATCATACGCACCCAGCTACGCTTTACTGCTGGCTTCGCCATTTGCTTTCCTTAATTGGGAAAAAAAATACCTGCTCTGCCAGAGTTATAATAACTCTGCTACCCTCACGTTCTGTGACACATAAGCAGGGACACAGCACAGTTATTAAACTTCTCATGTTCATTGAATATACGCAGTGCTGCCTGTTGGTGGGAAAAAACTGAAAACAAATCTATTTGTCCAGCCTCTGTCCGTCCTTACGGGCGGTGGAGACGTGTGAGCTGCGTGAAGAACAGTGCTAAATCATACGCACCCAGCTACGCTTTACTGCTGGCTTCGCCATTTGCTTTCCTTAATTGGGAAAAAAATACCTGCTCTCCAAGAGTTATAATAACTCTGCTACCCTCACGTTCTGTGACACATAAGCAGGGACACAGCACAGTTATTAAACTTAGATAATTCATTCACTAGAGGCAGTGGGGCCTTTCGTTTTCCAAAAAGGGCAAAAATTATATTTGGCCTGCAGTCTTGCGCCAATTTATTTCCTGCCTGTGAAATCAAATCACTGGTAATACAGCATGCTGAGGGGTAGGGGTAGGCCTAGAGGACGTGGACGCGGCCGAGGACGCGGAGGGCCAAGTCAGGGTGTGGGCACAGGCCAAGCTCCTGATCCAGGTGTGTCGCAGCCGACTACTGCGCGATTAGGAGAGAGGCACGTTTCTGGCGTCCCCACATTCATCGCCCAATTAATGGGTCCACGCGGGAGACGGTTATTAGAAAATGAGCAGTGTGAGCAGGTCCTGTCCTGGATGGCAGAAAGTGCTTCGAGCAACCTATCGTCTACCCGCAGTTCTGCGCCGTCCACTGCTGCCAATCCGAATCCTCTGTCTGCTGCTCCTCCTTCCTCCCAGCCTCCTCACTCCACTACAATAACACCTGCTCAGGAGCGGGAGCACTCCCAGGAACTGTTCTCGGGCCCCTGCTTAGATTGGGCAGCAGCGGTTCCTCTCCCACCAGAGGAGTTTATCGTCACTGATGCCCAACCATTCGAAAGTTCCCGGGGTCCGGGGGAAGAGGCTGGGGACTTCCGCCAACTGTCTCAACAACTTTCTGTGGGTCAGGAGGACGATGACGATCAGACACAGTTGTCTTGCAGTGAGGTAGTAGTAAGGGCAGTAAGTCCCAGGGAGCAGCGCACAGAGGATTCGGAGGAAGAGCAGCAGGACGATGAGGTGACTGACCCCACCTGGTGTGCAACGCTTACTCAGGAGGACAGGTCTTCAGAGGGGGAGTCAAGGGCATCAGCAGGGCAGGTTGCAAGAGGCAGTGCGGTGTCCAGGGCCAGGGGTAGAGGCAGGGCCAGACCGAATAATCCACCAAGTGTTTCCCAAAGCGCCCCCTCGCGCCATGCCACCCTGCGGAGGCCGAGGTGCTCTAAGGTCTGGCAGTTTTTCACAGAGACGCCTGACGACCGACGAACAGTGGTGTGCAACCTTTGTCGCGCAAAGCTCAGCCGGGGAGCCAACACCAACAGCCTCACCACCACCACCATGCGCAGACATATGATGGCCAAGCACCCCGCAAGGTGGGACAAAGGCCGTTCACCGCCTCCGGTTTGCACCCCTGCCTCTCCCCCTGTGCCCCAACCTGCCACTGAGATGCAACCCCCCGCTCAGGACACAGGCACTACCGCCTCATGGCCTGCACCCACACCCTCATCTCCGCTGTCCTCGGCCCCATCCAGCAGTGTAGTTCAGCGCACCGTTCAGCCGTCGCTTGCGCAAGTGTTCGAGCGCAAGCGCAAGTACGCCGCCACGCACCCGCACGCTCAAACGTTAACCGTCCGCATCGCAAAATTCATCAGCCTTGAGATGCTGCCGTATAGGGTTGTGGAAACGGAGTCCTTCAAAAGTATCATGGAGGCGGCGGCCCCGCGCTACTCAGTTCCCAGTCGCCACTACTTTTCCCGATGTGCCGTCCCAGCCCTGCACGACCACGTCTCCCGCAACATTGTGCGCGCCCTCACCAACGCGGTTACTGCCACGGTCCACTTAACTACGGACACGTGGACAAGCACAGGCGGGCAGGGCCACTACATCTCCCTGACGGCACATTGGGTGAATTTAGTGGAGGCTGGGACAGAGTCAGAGCCTGGGACCGCTCACGTCCTACCCACCCCCAGAATTGCGGGCCCCAGCTCGGTGCTGGTATCTGCGGAGGTGTATGCTTCCTCCACTAAAGCACCCTCCTCCTCCTCCTCCTCCTCTGTCTCACAATCAAGATGTGTTAGCAGCAGCATGTCGCCAGCAGTCGGTGTCGCGCGGTGTGGCAGCACAGCGGTGGGCAAGCGTCAGCAGGCCGTGCTGAAACTACTCAGCTTAGGCGATAAGAGGCACACGGCCCACGAACTGCTGCAGGGTCTGACACAGCAGACCGACCGCTGGCTTGCGCCGCTGAGCCTCCAACCGGGCATGGTCGTGTGTGACAACGGCCGTAACCTGGTGGCGGCTCTGCAGCTCGGCAGCCTCACGCACGTGCCATGCCTGGCCCACGTCTTTAATTTGGTGGTTCAGCGCTTTCTGAAAAGCTACCCACGCTTGTCAGACCTGCTCGTAAAGGCGCGCCGGCTCTGCGCACATTTCCGCAAGTCCCACACGGACGCTGCCACCCTGCGCACCCTGCAACATCACTTTAAGCTGCCAGTGCACCGACTGCTGTGCGACGTGCCCACACGGTGGAACTCTACGCTCCACATGTTGGCCAGGCTCTATGAACAGCGTAGAGCTATAGTCGAATACCAACTCCAACATGGGCGGCGCAGTGGGAGTCAGCCTCCTCAATTCCTTTCAGAAGAGTGGGCCTGGTTGGCAGACATCTGCCATGTCCTTGGTAATTTTGAGGAGTCTACCCAGGTGGTGAGCGGCGATGCTACAATCATTAGCGTCACCATTCCTCTGCTATGCATCTTGAGAAATTCCCTGCAAACCATAAAGGCAGCTGCTTTGCGCTCAGAAACGGGGGCGGGGGAAGACAGTATGCCGCTGGATAGTCAGGGCACCCTCCTGTCTATTTCTCAGCGCGTACAGGAGGAGGAGGAGGAGCATGAGGAGGATGAGGAGGAGGGGGAAGAGACAGCTTGGGCCGCTGCTGACGGTACACCGGCTGATTGCCTGTCATCCTTTCAGCGTGTATGGCCTGAGGAGGAGGAGGAGGAGGAGGAGGAGGATCCTGAAAGTGATCTTCCTAGTGAAGACAGCCATGTGTTGCGTACAGGTACCCTGGCACACATGGCTGACTTCATGTTAGGATGCCTTTCTCGTGACCCTCGCGTTGCACGCATTCTGGCCACTACGGATTACTGGGTGTACACACTGCTCGATCCACGGTATAAGGAGAACCTGCCCACTCTGATTCCCGAAGAGGAAAGGGGTTCGAGAGTGTTGCTATACCACAGGACCCTTGCGGACAAGCTGATGGTAAAATTCCCAGCCGACAGCGCTAGTGGCAGAAGGCGCAGTTCCGAGGGCCATGTTGCAGGGGATGTGCGTAGATCGAGCAGCATGTACATCCCAGGCAGTGCAACAGTCTTTAAGGGCCTGGCCAGCTTTATGGCTCCCCACCAAGACTGTGTCACCGCTCCCCAGTCACGGCTGAGTCGGCGGGAGCACTGCAAAAGGATGGTGAGGGAGTACGTAGCGGATCGCACGACCATCCTTGGTGACGCCTCTGCCCCCTACAACTACTGGGTGTCGAAGCTGGACACGTGGCCTGAACTAGCCCTGTATGCCCTTGAGGTGCTTGCTTGTCCTGCGGCTAGCGTGTTGTCGGAGAGGGTGTTTAGTGCGGCTGGGGGAATCATCACAGATAAGCGTAGCCGCTTGTCAACCGACAGTGCCGACAGGCTAACACTCATCAAGATGAACAAAGGCTGGATTTCCCCAGACTTCTGTTCTCCACCAGCGGACAGCAGCGATACGTAAGCAATACGTAGGCTGCACCCACGGATGGAAGCTACGTTCTCTCTCACCATCCAAAACGGGGACATTTCTGCTTCATCAATCTGTGTCTAATATTCCTCCTCCTCCTCCTCCTGCTCCTCCTCCTGAAACCTCACGTAATCACGCTGAACGGGCAATTTTTCTTAGGGCCACAAGGCTCACTCAAATAATTTTTCAGAACAATTTTTATAAGTTTCAATTAGCTTAAAAGCGTTGGAACTTTAACTTGAACCAATTTTTCGTTACACTGGGCTGCCTCCAGGCCTAGTTACCACTTAAGCCACATTAACCAAAGCGATTCACCTGCCATCTTGGTTGGGCATGGCCAATTTTTACTGAGGTACATTAGTACTGTTGGTACACCAATTTTTTGGGGCCCTCACCTACAGTGTAATCATAGTAATTTCTATGTTCTTCGCCTGCACTCATGGTACAGAAAGGTGTGTGGGGTTGGCCTACACTTTAGCTACATAAATGTCACTTGTGCCTTGGCTATACTAAGGCTACTGAAATGGAACTAAGACTGCGCTCCCGCTATACTGCTGCTTCAGAATTGTTACTGGGGCCTGTCTTGAGTGCTACTATTGCTTACATGGAACGAAGACTGCGCTCCCGCTATACTGCTGCTTCAGAATTGTTACTGGGGCCTGTCTTGAGTGCTACTATTGCTTACATGGAACGAAGACTGCGCTCCCGCTATACTGCTGCTTCAGAATTGTTACTGGGGCCTGTCTTGAGTGCTACTATTGCTTACATGGAACGAAGACTGCGCTCCCGCTATACTGCTGCTTCAGAATTGTTACTGGGGCCTGTCTTGAGTGCTACTATTGCTTACATGGAACGAAGACTGCGCTCCCGCTATACTGCTGCTTCAGAATTGTTACTGGGGCCTGTCTTGAGTGCTACTATTGCTTACATGGAACGAAGACTGCGCTCCCGCTATACTGCTGCTTCAGAATTGTTACTGGGGCCTGTCTTGAGTGCTACTATTGCTTACATGGAACGGACACGTGGAGAGGACACGTAGTGCCTCAAAAACATCCCCCTCCTCCTCCAACAGGGAAAACATTGTTGGCAAATGCCTTTGCATTGGTTCGTCTGGTGGCAGTCCAAGAATTTCACCTTTACCGACACTACAAGAGAGCCCCCCCACCATCCCCCCGCCACGGCCCACTTAATCCTGGCCACATTCCGAAAACCAACAAAATACAACCGTGGTACTAGGTCCGCAGTCACCACCACATTACCACCAACGCGGTTACTGTTAAGGTGCATATAACCACGGACACGTGGAGAGGACACGTAGTGTCTCAAAAACATCCCCCTCCTCCTCCAACAGGGAAAACATTGTTGGCAAATGCCTTTGCATTGGTTCGTCTGGTGGCAGTCCAAGAATTTCACCTTTACCGACACTACAAGAGAGCCCCCCCACCATCCCCCCGCCACGGCCCACTTAATCCTGGCCACATTCCGAAAACCAACAAAATACAACCGTGGTACTAGGTCCGCAGTCACCACCACATTACCACCAACGCGGTTACTGTTAAGGTGCATATAACCAGTCTGACTGGGGCATGCAGACACCTTGACAGAATGAATAGTGTGTGGCACATAGGTTCCCCATTGCTATGCCCACGTGTGCAGCTCCTGATGGCGGTGGCACAGGATTGTATTTCTCATTGCTTCTGTACAGCATTGTGGGCTATCGCCCCGCCCCTATTAAAGAGGGTCGCTACCTAGCCGTGCCAACCCTGTGCAGTGTGTGCCTGCGGTCCCTCGTCGTGGCAGACGCACTTCTAAATAGACATGAGGGTGGTGTGGCATGAGGGCAGCTGAAGGCTGCGCAGGGACAGTTTGGTGTGCGCTGTGGGGGGGAGGGGGTGCGGTTGGGCAGCATGTAACTCAGGAGAAGTGGCAGTGGAGTGTCATGCAGGCAGTGATTGTGCTTTGTTGGAGGTAGTGTGGTGCTTAGCAAAGGTATGCCATGCTAATGAGCGCTTTTCAGAAGTAAAAGTTGTTGGGAGGGGGGGGGGGGGCCCACTCTTGCCGCTATTGTGGCTTAATAGTGGGACCTGTGAACTTAGGATGCAGCCCAACATGTAGCCCCTCGCCTGCCCTATCCGTCACTGTGTCATTCCCATCACTTTCCTGAATTGCCCAGATTTTCACACATGAAAACCTTAGCGAGCATCGGCGAAATACAAAAATGTTCTGGTCGCCCATTGACTTCAATGGGGTTCGTTGTTCGAAACGAACCCTCGAGCATCACGGGAAGTTCGTTACGAATAACGAACACCCGAACATTTTGGTGTTCGCTCATCTCTAGTAAATGTAAGCGTGAAAAAAAAGAGAAAATGAAGTTTTAGGATGGAGGCAACTAAGTGTATATAAATCTGAAGTGTTCAAACTGAGTTGGCAATTTTTGACATTGTGTGTCTTGTGCTTTGCTATAATGTGAATTTTGTACATGGATATTACAGCAAATACCAAAATGTGTTTCATGTTTAAAATGACTTTTTTTTTTTGGAATTGAGCAATAATGCTGTTTTACAAAAGGTTTACTCACTGAGGCCCCTTTACAGCCAGAGGCATAAACCACATATGTTGGTACTTTATGGCTGGCTGGCTTAGTGCAAAAGTCTTCATATCCTCGTGCAACTGCCTACAGCATGCTTAAATTTAATATTTTTATGGGCTGTTTTAAGGTGAAATATACACCTCACGTGTCTACTTCCTATAGGTAAGGTGCAAATGTGTAAATACTGTATCTTTAGATTGTCAACCTGCGATTGTGTTGTAGTTTTTATATAGGGAATGTTTCATCAGAAGATGGCTTATTCTTTAAATTACGCTTTTATGTTAGGCTTATTTTTAAGATTTTTTGATGATTTTCGTTTATTTTTTATTTGTATTTTTTTATGTTTCTTATTCGTGCATGTTTAACAAATAACTTGAAATCCTGCAGTTTTTACTCCACACCATTGAGCATTCTAATAGACTGAGCCTCCTGTTCTAATTCCTGTCATAAGGAAAGATAATACATATGCATAGATAACAAAGGGCTTAAAGGGGTTGTCCCGCGCCGAAACAGGTTTTTTTTTTTCAACAGCCCCCCCGTTCGGCGCGAGACAAACCCGATGCAGGGACTTAAAAAAAAAACGCACAGCGCTTACCTGAATCCCCGCGCTCCGGTGACTTCTTACTTACCGGTTGAAGATGGCTGCTGGGATCTTCTCCCTCGGTGGACCGCAGGGCTTCTGTGCGGTCCATTGCCGATTCCAGCCTCTTGATTGGCTGGAATCGGCACGTGACGGGGCGGAGCTACACGGAGCCGCTCTCCGGCACGGGCGGCCCCATTCAGAAAAGAAGAAGACCGGACTGCGCAAGCGCGTCTAATCTGGCGATTAGACGCTGAAAATTAGTCGGCACCATGGAGACGAGGACGCCAGCAACGGAACAGGTAAGTGAATAACTTCTGATAACTTCTGTATGGCTCATAATTAATGCACAATGTACATTACAAAGTGCATTAATATGGCCATACAGAAGTGTATAGACCCACTTGCTTTCGCGGGACAACCCCTTTAACATTTACAAAAATGGTCTCAGCCCACCTCTTCCTCCTCCCTATACAATTACCTCTGCATAAAGCCCCAATTAGACAGGATGAATGTTGGACAAACGATGCCCGACACTCGTCCCCGCACATACACGGGAGCTTGTATCGCTTGCACACAGCAGGGCGGCAGGAACAGATTTCAGTTCTCGCTCCCCCCCCCCGCCCCTCTCCATTCAGTTAACATAGTGGCGTTCAATACTGAACGGCTGCTATTTTCATTGCACTGTCATAGTTAAACTCATTGCTTATCATATATGTAGCATGAGCGATGAGTTTAACTATGACAGTGGGCCAGCGATACAAGCTCCCATGCAGGAGCACAGGAGCGTGCGTGTATGAGTGGGGATGAGTGTCAGGCATCGTTTGCCTAACATTTGTCCTGTCTAAATGGGGCTTAAGTCACAGAGCATGCCCACAACCCTGTCCTGTAAAAGTCAACCTCAGACTACAGCTTCCTATGATCAATATGGCTGTTGTAAAGCATTTCTCTAAATGGTGTTAAAACATTTCAGAAAAGATGTCAGCCCACATAATTAGTGATGAGTGAACTTTTGAAAAGTTTGGTTCAGCTGGTTTGCTGAACTTTTACAAAAAGTTTGGTTTGGCCCGAATTAGTTTGAACCGAACTGGAAGATGATCAAAATTTCTAAGACTGGTGTATAACATTGTCTAAGAGCCATAAAGGCACTGTATAACACTCTGAGAGTGTTATACGGGGCTTCCTATGGCAGTTAGACAGCGCTATACACCAGTGTTCAGGACTTGTTTTGAATGAACCATACCAGTAGAAACCTGTATTGGAAATAAATGCCAAAAGCTTGGTTCAGGTTCATGCCGAACCAAATTTTTAGCAGTTTGACCTGAAACAGTGTTCTATTGGTTAGATTTGCTCAACATTACCCATATTCATATACCGAAAATGGAATAAAAATAATATAAAAATGTGCGTCAGGTGATAAGATTCCATTTAACTCACATCCATAAAAATATAATGTCATTAAAACTAAATCACTATGTGACATTTTTATTTCCAGTATCACTTCCTAATGTATTTGACATTCCATGATAGTCCAGGTTGCTGTGAGCTGTGATTTCCCAACACTGGCAGTCATCTCTGATCCCCTTCATGACAGAATGGATCCAGGAACTAAATAATATAATGACACAGAGGAACTTATGGCTGAGGATTGCTTAAAGCGCTGTGGACACCTTGGATATTGTTTAAGTCCTCTTATGTTTTTAGGTCTATTGTTGGTGGACATTGCTTTGTTGTTGGATGTTGGTTCGCAATGCTGAGTGGCTTCTACTGCTAACCCGCCCCCTCCTTTATTTTTACTTTTCCTTACTCATTTTCTCCCGCTCCTCTTTACTTTTTCCTTCTTTTTCTGCATGTACTTTACGTTTCTTCATTCTTTCTGTATTTTCTTATTTTTGTGTTCTGCTTATATGCAAATCCTATTACTCGTGTGGCGCAGAGTGAAATCTCTTGCCTACGACCTGAAGGTTGCAAGTTCAATCCCCACGTGGTTAAGGTAGCCGGCTCAAGGTTGACTCATCCTTCCGAGGTCGGTAAAATGAGAACCCAGCTTGGTGGGGGGTAATAAATAATAATTACCTGAAAGCGCTGCGGAATAAGTTGGCGCTATACAAATACCAAGATTTGCTCTGTCTTGTCTGTTTTCAATAAGGCTTCTTATTTGGGATGCTGTTACTTTGTGATACTATCATTTTGTGACATGGGATACCGATTCCAAGCTTTCTATAGCATCAAACACTATGGCTTGTCCTGTCTTTCATATTCTACTGGGATATTTGATGCTTGCTTTATCCCCTGTATTTGCATTGCCGTATTTTGTGGCTTATTTTTCTTTCTGCTGCTTTTTTACTCTTATTTTTTTTTTATTGAAAATGCTAATAAAATCAATTACACATAAATGTGTGAAATAAATAATAAATGCAAAAAAAAAAAAGAGATAGAAGAAAGATGGTAAGTTATGGGACAATTTCAGGAAGCTTTAAAGGGATATCTTAGCAAATAAAGATGGGCAAAGAGTCATTTAACCCTTTCCAATCCACTGTCTGACCTCTGAAGACATTATGATTTAAAGGGGTTGTCTCGCGGCAGCAAGTGGGGTTATACACTTCTGTATGGCCATATTATTGCACTTTGTAATATACATCGTGCATTAAATATGAGCCATACAGAAGTTATTCACTTACCTGTTCCGTTGCTAGCATCCTCGTCTCCATGGTGCCGTCTAATTTCAGCGTCTAATCGCCCGATTAGACGCGCTTGCGCAGTCCGGTCTTCTCCCTGGTGAATGGGGCAGCTCGTGCCGGAGAGCTGGTCCTCGTAGCTCCGCCCCATCACGTGTGCCGATTGCATCCAATCAGGAGGCTGGAATTGGCAATGGACCGCACAGAGCCCACGGTGCACCATGGGAGAAGACCCGCGGTGCATCGTGGGTGAAGATCCCGGCAGCCATCTTGCTAAGGTAAGGAAGAAGTCGCCGCAGCGCAGGGATTCGGGTAAGTACTAAACGTTTTTTTTTTTTTAACACATGCATTGGGTTTGTCTCGCGCCGAACGGGGGGCCTATTGAAAAAAACAAAAACCCGTTTCGGCGTGGGACAACCCCTTTAAGGCTGTACAGCTCCGATGTTGGAAGGCATCCGTCGGGGTTCTCTTACTGTATATTGCCAGCCTCTCTGTTGTTGAAGCATATCCAATATGACACCTCATGCAGTACTGGCTTTAGCCAGCAGATAGCGGCGTTGTATAACGCACAAAAAGAGTAAGCCCCATAGGAAAACCAGGATACAAATGGGATTGGAAAGGATTAAGTAAAATCACTATTATGTTATGCAGTTATGCTATATGTTATTCGTGACACCAGAATCTGAATCTATAAAATGTGTGTGTGGAGGGAAGGCGGGTTCAAATCACAGAGTTGCATTTCCCTGGCATAGGGAAATAGAGACTGAAAAAATGATCTATATTAAAGTATTTTTAAAAAAATGTTAAAAAACTAAATAAAAATAACTTTTTTTAATGTTATGACATACCATTTGTAGGGAAAAGTAGCACTATTTGAACACACCTATCAGGATATTACTAACAATAGAGACTTTCACATCATTCTAAATAATATAGCAGCACAGAATTTGTATGCTCGATTACACCTGCTTTAGCGAACTGGGTTTAAATAGATTTAGGGCCCAACAATCATTATGTTCAATCATTATGTATCCGTTGCTGGGAGCATAATATTTATGGATTACAAACGCAAAAAAAAAAATCACACGCTACCACATTAGAACCTCCCTTATTTATTGGACCCCCTCACCTTGCAATTTAATAGTTTAAGTTAGCTAGTAAAGGGCTTTATATTAAGAGGACCACACCTTGTTTCGGTCAATGGCTAACACATTATTGCCATACAATAATGTGTGTAGGCGCTCAAGATTAGCACCTTGGCTGCCGGTTGCACTAAAGGGGAAAAGAGTTGGTAGATCTATGTTACTTGTATCCTGATGTTGTCCAATGACGAGAACCAGATGTATGAAACAGGTATTTCTAGAATTATAGCATGGTGGGCCATTACTTATGGCTATGTTGCAGTTGAAGACTGGGCCTGCTCCTTACCTAATTGTAGTGTTCTGTAGTCATGTGTGATTCCTTCACCGCACTCGATATTGGGTTATGTCCTCATTAGGGCTTACAATCTATATTCACCTACGTTTTTGGAGTGTGGAATAAAACTCACACAAACACAGGGAGATCATACAAACTCCATTCAGATGTTGCCCTTGGTGGGCTTTGAACCCAGGACCACACTGCTAAGAACTGAGCCCCTGTACTGACATGGACTGATGTACAATTTGCATTGTCAATAGTCTAGTAGTAATAAATAGCTTTAATTTTTTGTAGACATAAAGGGATTGGGTCAATCTTTTTAGTGCATATGGATATCCTAGAAGGTTGCCTGGGACCCTCGTATATGAGTCAGAGAAGAAGGCCAATATCAAGCAATGGCTCTCGCACTGGAATATTTGGGCATTTCATGGACTAACTTTCATCTTAAACACGATGTGCTAAAAGTAAAAGTCAGCCCCTATCCTATCTACAAGATAGGAGATATCTATGTGGCTGATGGGGATCTGACCACTGGGAACCCAACTAATCCCAACTAATCATGAGAATGGGGGTCCTGAGGGTTTCTAAAATGGAATGGCTGTTGAGTATGCAGACCGCTGCTCCATTCATTTCAATTGGACTGACAGAGATAGCCAAGTTCAAGAGCTCAGCTATCTCCGGCATGCCCATTGAACTGAATGGAGCAGCAGTGTGTATACTTGGCTGCATTCCCACGGGGGGGGGGGGGGGAGGACAGGACTTTCTTCTAATAATCTATGGGGGCCCAGTGGTTGGGCCCACACTGATCAAAAAGTTATCTCCTATCCTGTGTATAGGGGAGACTTGTCAGTTTGGCTCAGCTGCTTTAATCGGACACATTGTATAGTACTGCAGCACTTGACCTGGAGACGATGGAGTCCCCTAGGAATTAGTTGTTTGCTGGTAGTGTTTACCTGTGGCGATCAGTTCACATATTCAATCTTTTGTAAACTATTTAAACATAGCGATATATAGCATGTACATTCAGAGATAATCTGCTCTATGTACATTTAATAAGAGAATATGTTTGCTGTGGGAACTGCATGAAGTACATGGGAGCCAGAAAATACTAACAACTGCAAGAATTACAAGAACTAGGATTCTGTGATTGGTTGTTATTTCTTACACTGCTGAGGTAACATGAAAGCTGCGTTGTGATTGGTTGTTATTTCCTATATTGCTGAGGTAGAATAAAAGCTGCGCTGTGATTGGTTACTATTCCTTATACCGTTGAGGTAGAATAAAAGCTGCGCTGTGATTGGTTGCTATTCCTTATACTGCTGAGATAGAATGAAAGCTGTGCTGTGATTGGTTGCTATTTCTTATACTGCTGAGATAGAATGAAATCTGCGCTGTGATTGGTTGTTATATATTATACTGCTGAGGTAGCATGAAAGCTGCTCTGTGATTGGTTGCTATTCCTTATACTGCTGAGGTAAAATAAAAGCTGCGCTGTGATTGGTTGCTATTCCTTATACTGCTGAGGTAAAATAAAAGCTGCGCTGTGATTGGTTGCTATTTCTTATACTGCTCAGGTAAAATTTGACGAACGAATGATTTGGGACCTCTGTGTAGTAACATCAGTTATTATGTAGCAGAAGGAAATAACTCTAAAAGCCCAGTTTATAATAACCATTCCCTGCGCTTACAGAGCCGTTCAACGCACAGGTATATCTCCTAGTACTAAATATAAATGACTGACATTTTGAGGTTATTAGCCATTTACTGTGCTTCTATGGGCCTGCACAAAGGATAATGCGGTACATAATCAACCCCTTAGTCTCATGTCCACGACCGTCTTTTCACCGTGCATTACGCATTCGTTGTACTCACACATGATACACGGTGAATGGAGTCAATGAGAGTCAATGTGTGGACACTGTGTATCTCAGCATGCTCTATTTCTCTGCATGCGCATGTCCGCAAGCGCATCATTCGTGGGCAAGCGCAGTGCCATATGCAGCCATACACTGTCAATGCCAGCTCTCTGCTAGCAGCACGTATGGCTTGAAAATGTGTAAAACGCTGCAGTGAGACCTGCTGTGTTTATGCATACGGCTGTGGGCATGAGCGCTTATAAGATCTGCATATCTTTCGTCTCGAGCGGGGGAGATACTCGCTAAAGGCAATGCTCGCTCGAGCAATTGCCTTTACCGAGTATACTCGCTCATCTCTATTAACTTGCCATCAGGGAAGCTACAAACTAAAATTAAGTAGATGAGATGAGTCGACTCTTTTCATAAAATTCCATATAATGTCAGTTTTTCCTTAGATATTTTTACGCCTGTGTACACCATGGAAAGAACAACCTACACAGGCCCAGATTGAAGGAAGGGGAGTAAGGGATGTGTATACAACCAATAACAGGCAATAGATGCCAAAGTACTTATCCCTTGTACCATAACACCCAGGCAGATGGAAATATCTAATAAGTTAGTACATATAAGGTATTGGTTTGTATTTCGTCCAGTATACATAAGCTCACAAGCCCGTGTCAAAGGTCCTCGTTATCTTGGGAGTTTCTACTCTAACAAGACTAATTAAACCCAAAGAGGGAGTTCTGCAACTGGGGTGATCGTCCCAACAGGGACAGCCTAATGTTGGAACCTAAGGGCCTGGCTCGCCATAGATGGTATGTGGCAAAAACACAAGACAAGGGATAAAAAACACACACTGAACGAGACAGTTCAGACCTAATGTCTGAACACCTACAAACAGACACTGAACACGTCGCTGTTCATACCAACAAACAGACAAGGGAATCCTACCCAGAACCTCATGCATGCCACTTACACCAAAGCAGAACATGCATGACTCCAAGCATTAGAGTACAGAGAGGGAAAGAGATAATGAATAAATGAGCAGCACCCTCTAGTAAGAGGTATTTATGTGCAGCGGGCCGGTGGTGATTGGCTGACTCGATCATCCCACACCTGTATGCTCCTGGAAACCCATAGAACTAAAGGTCCCAGGAGCACAATGTGACGGATATGGCATATGGTATGTTTTCATAGCTTGTATTTAACTACTGCTGTAGCCATAAAGTTGGCTTTATGTATGGTTTAGTTAAAGGGGTATTCACAAAATTGACTTTTATTACTTATCCATATAATAGTGGGTAAAAGTCTGAATGGTGGAATTGTCAACACTGAAACGCCCACCAATCCTAAGAACAGTGGTCCTATCTCCCCTCAGTGCGGACTCATGACACCCCTCACAATGATGTAGACATTGAATGGAGTGGAGGTTGGGCATGCACAATGCCCCTCCATTCACCTTCAGCGGTACTGCTGAAGACAGCCAAGTACTTGTACTTTACGATTTCCCTCAGCCGATTGAAATGAATGGAATGGCACCCGGCATGCTCAGCCACTTCTCCATTCAATCTCCCCATCATTATAGCGGGTGCAGTGAGCCCTCAGTGAGGAGGAAAGAGAAACACGGGACCTCCATTCTTTGGATCGGTGGGGGTGTCATCAATAAGACCCCTCCTCACCTGTCCTATGGATATGGGGGTATAACAGTCAACTTTGGGAATACCCCTTTAAGTACTACTGTATGCATTGCTGTGTATATTGCTGTTTTCAAAAGACAATGGATCTGTGCAGGAGGGTTGTCAACTGTCCATATACTTCTACACAGTCATAAAAATAGTGGACATTTTTCCATTGTCTGTTAAAAGAATTGATGCAGCCATGATTGTCAGGATCGGTAGCTCATGGGACCTCTGTGCCCGCGCCACCGGCCCTGTCAACCAGGCTGTTGCTGTGTGGTGTAGGGGAGCCTCGGTCCTGGTAACCTCTCTTGGCCGCCATGTCCTTCCTTGCCGCCGGGTTGCTAGGGACATGGCGGGTGCCGCCCCGCATCCTTCTCACCATGGCAACCAGGCGCGCATCCCTGGTCTCCACCTGTCCTGCAGGGCTGGGGGTGGTTTCCCCAGCGCCTCGTTGAGTCCATTCTGTTGCTGTCAGGCTCCCCGCCCCATCAGCTGCTGGGGCGGGAGCTCTATCAGCAATTAAACGCCTCTGTGTCTTTCTGCTGGTGCCAATGTTAGTTAGGTCTCTGCTGCACTCGCGTTTGTTGTATTGCCTGCTTCCCAGTTTTGACTATTTGCTTGACCCAGACTTCACCCTCGCCTGACCCTTTTGTACTGCGTACCTTCCAGTTCCCGACTTAGACTGTCTGACTCCCCTCTGTGTTTGTTTTGTTTCAGTGCTATCTCTATTCAGTCCCTGTACCCCGCTTCCCTAGTGAGTATAGGGACCGCCGCCCAGTTGTTGCCCTGGGGCTTAGCCCAGAGGGGCAAGCAGGTGGGGACAGGGGTTGGGGGTAGGATCACGTACTGCCCTCCTACTCGGACTCAGTCCCTGACAGTGACTTTCTTTGAAGCTGGAGGAACTTGTGAAGGATATTGTGATTGCCATCATTTAGCATTCATAGTGAATACTGCTAATTTGGACATATATCACTTTTTATCTTTATCATGCATTGTGGTTTTCCAAACCGTCCATAAAAAATATTACTTCACCACAATAATAGGTTGTCCAGAAAAAAAACAGGTTGGCTACTCTGCCGTGCAATACACTGGTGCTGGCATCACGCACATTCCCGTCCCCTTTTATTCTGGCATATAAACACTGCATTTTTAGGGTTAAAAAATATGAAGAATTTTTTCATGTGTTTCTTTAAATTAAAAAAAAAAAAACTGCATATGGCTGCCCTAATGTACCGCCACATAGTTCTAAAGGTCACATTGACTGAACTGTGTCAGTCGAATAAAAAAAAATCTTTTATAAGAAGGAAGTTTCACATGAAGCTACAATTATTTACTACTTGGAAATGTTGCAAATTCTTTTTATTCCTATGTCGCGCAGTGACTGACACCTCTAGGAAAGTTTTTTAGGAGCAGCATAAACAATATCTCAGCCTTTTTTTTTTATGTACGTGCAGCCTGAACTACTGAAACATGACAGTTCCCACTGCAGCTCCCACCACACATCAGCTGCATGCTGCCACATGGACAATTTTAACTACATTTCCAAATTAAAATGCTCTCCCCCTGTAGCCGCATATCGCACAGTATATGCAGCAACCGGACACCCAACTAAAGAAAGGAGTTTAGATTTTGCACACCGTAAAAAAAAAAATTGCCCGAGTCTGTTGACATGCTTTTATGGTTGGCTTTCCAGTTATCATACTTAAAATGTGATTTGTGTTATGTGAGGCTATCAGATGTTTGCCAGCACACAACTGCTGAGTTGCTGGTCTCTGTGAAATAATTCTAAATTACTATTGTAAAAATATTCTTTAAAATGTAATCAAATTTGAAGTATATTTAAAATGAAACAGGCAGAATAATTCATCCTCTGTGCTGGGTTGTAAAACAGAGCAGTGATATTGCCACCTCGTGGACAAAACACTAACTGCATAGAATAGAAATGACTTTTCTGGAAGTGCGAAAAAAATGCTGCATGCTAAGAATTTTTTTCAAAAATTGATTGACTCTAAATTTATTCTGCAGCAGGACAACAACCCCAAACATACAACCAATATTATTAAGAACTGTCTTTGGAGTAAAGAAGAACAGGGAGTCCTGGAAGTGATGATATGACCCCACCGAGCCCTGATCTCACATCATCCAGTCTGTCTGGGATTACATGAAGAAATAGAAGGATTTGAGCAAACCGACATCCATGGAAGACCTGCGGTTAGTTCTCCAAGATGTTTGGAACAACCTGTCTGCAGAGTTGTTTCAAAAACTGTGTGCAAGTATACCTAGAAGAAATGAGTCTGTCTTGAAGGCAAAAGGGGTTTTCCAGTGAAATACTTTTGATGACCTATCATCAGGATAAGTCATCAATAGTTGATCGGTTGGGGTCCGTTGGTCAGGACCCCCCGGACGTTCAGCTGAGTAGGCATATGCGGTCAGCGCCGCAAATACACAGAGGTCTCTGCGCTGACCTCTGTGTAGTGGCCGGCACTTGTAACTGCAGGCACAGCTCTCATTGAAATAGCCGTGCCTGCAGTTGCAAGAGCTGGCCACTATACGGAGGTCGGCACGGAGACATCCGCTCCAAATGCACTGAGGTCGGAACGGGAGCAGTGGAAGTCCGACCTCCCATGTAGTGGCCAGCACTTGTAACTGTAAGCACAGCTCTCATTCAACATGATCCGTGCCTGCAGTTACAAGTTCCGGCCACTACACGGAGGTTGGTGCGCAGACTCACGCTGTTTCCGCCATGACCTTTGTGCATTTGCGGCACTGACAGCATGCGCCTGCTCAGCTGATCGGTTGGGGTCCTGAGCAACGGACCCCAGCCAATCAACTATGGATGACCTATCCTGATGATAGGTCACCAGTAGCATTTCAATGGAAAACCCCTAGAGGGCAGTCACATCAAATATTGATTTCATTTACATTTCTCTTTTGTTCATTTACTATTTTTTTTGGTAATTGACAAACAAACAATTAACACTTCTATTTTTGAAAGCATTCTCACTTTAAAGCATTTTTAAACCCCCACCCCCACTCCCAATACGTTAGCACAGTTCTATATATTATTCAATGCCCTACAAAATATACTTGTGTATGTTCTTGACATAGAAAACGGCATATACAATATGCAAATGAAAACATCTTGTGAGAAATTGGTTGGTTACGTTATTGATGGTGCCCAGTTATCGGAAAACGCAATACAACAAATGGCCAATAGCTTAAAATATGGACATTCTTGGTTGCCACTTGCAGGAAAAGGTTGAAAAGCCCTAATCTGGGGTGCCAGAGATGAACAGGAGTCATTGCGAGGTATATTGCATCAATGCATAAAAATCTAAACACGATGGAATCTCCTTAGTATTTTTATCTCCAAAGACATCTGGACACTCATTATTATTCCATTGCTGGACCTCTACTATCCACAGATTTAGCTCAACCCATGGAAATAAGGGTACGGTATCACATACCCTGTTTCCCCCGAAAATAAGTCATAGGCGGGATTTATAAATTGTTTGAGCCGCGGCATTGATTGGCCAATTCATAAATTCTGCCTCCACAACACGATGGCTGTGATTGGTTCGTCGACTGCTGCTCAGCCAAACAAAGCAACGCTAGATTAACCAATCACAGACATTACATTGGTTCATTAAGCACTGCATTGGTTGGCTGAGCAGTGCTCAACAACCAATCAGAGCCAACGCTTCTTGAAGGTGGGATTTATGAATTTCGTAACCAGGACGTGATCTTCTGTGGGTGGCCGAGGGTTGCAAGAAGCACGCCCAAGTTCCAGAGTACAGCGGGAGGGACCTGGACCAAGCCTGCTAGGTAAGTAGAGTAGGACATTCCCCCAAAATAAGACCTAGCACCACTTTCTGGGCAAAAATGTAATATAAGACAGGGTCTTAGTTTCAGGGAAACACAGTAGCAGCTGCTGCACATTCACAGTATAGCCACTATGCAGCCAGAAGCATATGGCAGTGTGGCTTGTAAATGAATTGTTAACTGTTGATTGCAAGAGCAGCTTCAGAAGGGTATATTTTCTGTCAATGTTTTTCACAGACAGCATGCGGTCCCATTATAGCCTGGACCACTGGCATAATTATAGAGGATACAGGGAATGCGGTTGCACCCGGGCCCAGGAGCCTTAGGGGTCCCATAAGGCCTCTCTTCTCCATATAGGGAGCCCAGTACTATGAATAAAGCATTATAGTTGGGGTCCCTGTTACAGGTTATGCATTGGGGCCCAGGAGCTTCAAGTTACGCCCCTGGCCTGGTCTATATGCATGAGGGATTTTTCACACGGACCAATAGTCCATTTTGGAAAAAAAAATTGCTGCATGCCCTATTCTAGTTTATATGACGATTAGAGATGAGTGAGCACCCAAATGTTCGGTTCTGCGTTATTTGAGTCAAGCTTTTCATTAAATTCAAGAGCTCTAATGGAGTAACAAACCCCACTGGCTACAATTGGAGACTCGAGCATTTTTGTATGTGGGACGCCGGGTCCCTAGCTTTTTTTTTTCTTGGTTTCTCTCTCTCTCTCTCACCCTTCCTCCCAGCCCAAAAATTTGCCATTGATGCGCGTGGGGAGGGGCCAAAACAGGCACATCACAGCCAGAAGGAGCCAAAAACTGCGACGGGGTTGAACACGGCTTGATGCTCTTTCGAGTAACGAGCACCATCGAGTATGCTAATTCTCGAACGAGCATCAAGCTCAGCAGAGTACGTTCGCTCAAATCTAATGACGATGAGAATAGGAAATGCAATAAGCACTGTCCAGGTCAGACAGGTGTGTGTGCTGTCCGATATGAGTTGCCTCCGAGATTCTCAGGTGCAACTCACAATACAGCCGTCTAAATGAGGCCTCCATGACAGCACAGTTTGCACAAAATCCATGTGATATCCACACGCCTTCTGAATGATGCCACGCCAATTTTACTCATTTGATTGGGAATCTTTGGCATAGTTTGTATGTAACAGATTTTTCCACATGTAGATCTGAAATGCACATCATGGAAAAAAAGTGAAATGTTCCTTCTTGATACACAATCCGCATTGAGTTATCCGCACATCGCTGAGCCCCATTCAATGTCGCTGCTCCGTATGTGAATTCACAGCAGAAATCCAAGGCCCACGGCAGATTCAGACGAACATATGCGCAAATATGCTTGCCTCAGCACAACCTATTTACACAGAGAACGGGGCTTGTTTGCTTACTTGTTTTGCATGCTTGCGTACTCTGCTGTACGTATTTGCGTAGGCACGGTATGTTCACATGTGAGGGGCACCCCCCCTGCCCTGATATAAATAGCTATAAAACCTAATGAGGCCCTGGTGTGTGCTTTCCCCAGCAATTTTGCACAGCGTGTCGTGCATCTCATTGCTTGTTGCATGCAGCTTTGTGCATTCTCCATAAACTTCTATGGGGAAAATAGGTGCACAAATATCTAGGAAAACAGTGCATGTTCTATTTTTTTTTTTGCATGTGCAAAAAATATAAAAATGCACGAGAATATGTCCGTTTGTAGGAGCCCTCTGGCTTATTCACAAGAGCACATTTGCATGCATAAAGTATACACACACATTGTACAAAGAATACAGTCCATTATTTTTAATGGGTTCTTTCAAACCCCTGTGAAATGCACACTCAAAAAAAGGCAACATGCACTATTTTTGTGCGCATTTGTGCACCTAAAGCAACGTAGGAGTCTATGGAGGTGGGATATGTGCACCTGATTCCCGTGAAATTGCACAGTGAACAACGCAATTTTGCTGGTAAATTGATAACACTGAGGACTAATTAGGCTGCACAGCCTTTTCAATCATGGCACGGACACACGGGAACAGTCTCTGACAGTGCAGAAAGTACAGCTAAAAACACCAATATGCGTGAGATAGCACCACCTTTAACCATTTACCATTTTTAATGAGGAGAGGCAGGACGAGGGCGGAGCTAATTTGTGGAACTTAGCCCCGCTACCGCTCCGCCTCCTCTCATTGCAAATAGTGCAGAGGGGTGGAAAGGGGGTGGAGAGGAGTCAGAGAGGGGGCGGGAGCTCAGAGCACTGCTCCCGGCTCTTCCAGCCTCCTCCCCCTGCAGAGAGAGACGCCGTATATCGGCTGGGCGTGAAAACCCAGCCGATATACAGTCGTATGAATGCACCCTTAGGGGGCCCATAAAGCCTCTCTTCTCTACATAGGGAGCCCAGTACTATGAATAAAGCATTATAGTTGGGGGCCCTGTTACAGGTTTTGCATTGGGGCCCAGAAGCTTCAAGTTACACCTCTGCGTCACGGCCATGTACAGTGCAGTCCGAGTCCCTGCATGTCTGCATGTCACATTCTTTGGTGCTTCTATGGGACTCCACATTCTCGCCTACAAGCAAAACTTGGGATACTTAGAATGGAAATATATGACTGTTATGTGAGCTTAGAAACTTAGTTAATAATTCAATGTATAATTTACTGGTTGTGATCGGAGTCCATGATTTATTGGCATATATCATGTCACTCAGCACAATAAATGCAAAGGAACGAAAATGACCAAACCTAATTGGATTGATCTTGCGAGAATGCAGCCATAATGATAAATAACTCGTTCAGTGCTGTCTTCTTTCTACAAATACCTGTACAGAGGCAGACAATTGATAAGGGATTTAATGGCTCTGTGTATCCTCCCCAGTGGCTATAAATATACTTACTCATTATTTCCTATTCGGTTTTATCGGTGTGTCTATGCATTGAAATCAACAAATAAAATAATAGTAATGATGGTAAAAATTGATGATAGATATGAACTGTCAATGAAATTGGACTCTGCATTCACTTCTAATGAGGACTGTAGTGTGCGCAGTCTATAAATGATAGCACGCTCCCATTACTCTGCCTGGACTAGCAAAATTGTGTCCTACTTAATCAGCATCACCTGGAAGTTGATTATCTCATCAAGATATTTGGAACGCAGTAGTTGCTGCTCCCCCTCCACCCCCCCCCCCCCCCGCCACAATAGAAAACATAGTGAAGCGAGTGACTAGATGATTTACTAGATGATTCCATTCAATCTGCTGATTCCTCATTGTTCACTATGTTTCAAGTGTCGTATCCAAACTTTCCATTGATCATGGTTCATTAACTTCCGTATTATGATGGAATTATCATGATCATTTTGCATGTAAGAAGATAGTAAAGAGTTGGGAAGATTCCATATTGGCATGTGATTTGATTTTGTATTCCAGATATGTCTCACATGGGGGAGGAGGAGTTCATGCACAGAGGTTCATGGTCTTTCTTCTAGGAATGTAACTGTAAGGTCAGTTTAGTAAACATAACAATTGTTATATTGGTAAGTAAAAATACTGACAGTAACAATTAAATGCTCAACTTTTTTTTCATCCAGTATTGACCCCAAATGGGTCAAATATATTGAGCTCATGGGCAGAGGCGTAACTTGAAGCTGCCGGGCCCGATGCAAACCTTGTAACAGGGCTCCCAACTATAATGCTTTACTTATAGGACTGGGTTCCCTATATGGAGAATAGAGGCCTTATGGGTCCCCTAAGGCTCCTGGGTGCATATTTGGTATTTCAGCCGCACTTAAGCAGCGCTGATTATTAGAGCCACCTGATTGCGTGCACGCGGATTGCCTTAAGCAGCCGTGCACTACACACTACAATTAAGCAGCCATGCTAACCCTAAACCTAACCCTAAACCTAACCCTAACCTTAACCCTAAACCTAACCCTAAACCTAACCCTAACCCTAAACCTAACTATAACCTTAACCCTAAACCTAACCCTAAACCCTAAATCCTAACCCCCCGCGGGTCTCGTGAAGTAGCGCTCGTGCACGTCTCCAAAGGGGGGTCTGTGCACGGCTGCTTAACTGTAGTGTGTAGTGCACGGCTGCTTAAGGCAATCCGCGTGCACGCAGTGTAGTCACGTGGTGCCGAAGAGCCAATCGGGTGGCTCTAATCAGCAGCACCGCTTAAGTGCGGCTGAAATACCAAATATGCCTCCTGGGTCTGGGGGCAACCGCATCCCCTGCATCCTCTATAGTTACGCCCCTGCTCAGGGGTGTAACTATAGAGGATGCGGGGGATGTGGTTGCACACGGGCCCAGGAGCCTTAGGGGGCCCATAAGGCCTCTCTTCTCCATACAGGAAGCCCGGTACTATGAATAAAGCATTATAGTTGGGGGCCCTGTTACAGGTTTTGCATCCGGGCCCGGGAGCTCTTTGTATTTTAGTGGAAATAATGGCATATACTTTGTATGCTGATTTATCAAATATACCTGCCAAAACGTTGCCAGCAAGGTGGCCGGAAATGTAAGTCACAAAACTAAGCAATAAGCACCATATCTTATTTAACTCTTTCCTGCCCTGTGATGCATATAGACAGTGTTGGAGTCCAGCCATTAACCTGAAGCAGCATGCTCTGTTCGTGCAGCGCACAATAATAGTGTCCTCCATGGACTTCACCAACTGATCAGATCAAGACATAATTAATATCCACAAAGACAAATATAGACATGTATTTTATGGCCAAAATATGGAGAACACAAAATAGGGCAGGTCATGGTAACAGATATACAGAAATGGGAATGCTATCCCTGACCAACTTTGGTGTGGCAGACCTTGCCTAGAAGCAGGGTGATCTCCCCGATAAGGGCAACCCCATTTCAGGAGCCTATGAGGTCTCATTTGTCCATAGATGGAGGATAGGAAAGATGTTTAACACAGATGGAAAGAGCAATATATGTAACACAGTATGTCCACTGCCTCACTAAACTGATCAGGCAGAACAATAACCAGCGCCCATGTAGAGGCCGACCAGTAATAAATATACTTCCATTATGGCTGATTGGCTTACTAGAGGAAACACCTCCCTGTTGGCCAATCAGTCCATATACCGCAGAAGATGTTGTAGTAGGGTTGTAAAGAAGGGCACATTATACAAGGAGCCCACTGGGGATTTCTGACAGATGGCACCTCAGGGGACAGAAAGAAAGCACTCATTAGTGCTTAGTACCAGATGACAGGGTGCAGCGCCGGAGGCGAGGTCATCACCTCAGCTCCACTTTATGATTGCAGCCATTATGCCATATATGATGCTGGAATGAGCCAGCTCCAATCCTGGCCATTTAACTCTATAGATGATGTGGTCAATAATAATGATATGTAATGCATCAGGCAGAAGGAGAAGGCTCCCTCTGTCACAGCATCATGCTGATGGCTCTCAATGGCAATTGGGGGTCTCATGAAGACCCACTAAATCTGACATTTTTCAGTTCATAGGATACTTGCCAGGCATAATACACTCTAGTACATTCTAATTTCTTTTGCTTAGATGTTCTGTATTACTATGGGCTCTTTTACATAAGCGTAACGATTTTCAGTTGGCCATGTCACGGCCACAGCGCGACCAAAAATTGCGTGAATGGGCGCAGAAATCTACCTGTTGTGCGCTCGTTCAGACGGCCCAGGTCCGGCACATGAATGCCGATCCCAGAATGCTAACAGGCAGGGGAAACAGTTTAGCTTTGCTGAACTTCCTCCCCCTTTTTCCCCCCTCGCCAGCTCTCGACAAGATGAGGGGGTGGGACAGGGAGGGAGCTAGTGTGCTAAGCTCCCACCTCCTCTCCACCCCATGCCAGCTGCCAACAATGGGAGAGGGCGCGAGCTTAGAAACTAGCTTCCACTCCATTCCCGCCTTCTCCCATCACAAATAGCCGGCAAGAGGCAGAGAGAAGGAGGGAAGGGGGCAGGAGATTAGCAATTATGCTGCTAAACTCCCTCCCACTTCCCTTCTCCGTCTGCTCCCATGGGCTCCCATAAGAGTCTATGTAAGCCGCCGCTGTATTTCAGCCAGGAAGATAACTCCTGAACTATCTTTCCTGCGTGGCATAAAAGCGCCCAGGCAAAATGCACACCATATGCGCTATCTTGGCCGGGCATTCCCTTAGACTCCTCTGTGAGCCTATGAGAGCCATCAGGAAAGGGAAGGGGGAGGGAGTTTAGCAGCAGCTCACATTGCTAAATTCCCTCCTCTGCCCTTGCCGGCAGCTCCCATAGGCTGTGGAGGGAGGGGGAGGGAGTTTAGTGTGACTAGCTCTGCTAAGCTTCCGCCCCGTCCAGCCCCCACCCCTTGCCGGCAGCTGGCAAGCGATGGAGAGGGGAAGGGAGTTTATCAGAGCCAAACTTTCTCCCCCGGGCAACAGTATTCTGGGCTGCGGTGTATATACGCTGCACACGTCTGTCTGAACTGGCGAGAAAACGGCAGCAGAAAACCGCAGCACCCATGTGAAAGATCCCTAAAAGGCGAACTCAAAAAGTCTGCATGTAAACAGACTTTCCCTGGACAGGGACATTTTTTATATATGTGCAGCCATGCTACTGCTGAGCTGGAAGGAAAAAGTTCTGCAAATCCGAACACAGCAAATCCTGCTTTCTGCTGAGGAGCCGACACAATTGTTTCCAACCTAAACAATGTTCTTTGAACTAAACACATTAACAAACAATACAAATCGCACTGAAACTGGAATTTGCTACAATGAATCAGACTGGAGTTCATGCGGTTTACTTCGCAAAACATTATCTAGACTGGATACAATTATATCCACTTCTCAGCACCAGGTACCAATTGATTTGCAGTAAGTGAATGTAAACAAGTGTTCTCATTCACTGACAGAAAGCAAACATCTTGAAATACTGAGGGAGTTAAACAGAAAGTATCTTACATATTTAACCACTTTTACTTTATTACTTATACAAACTTTTCATTTGCAGGATGAGTAAGCATCATTTACATGCAACCGGAGCCGCTAAGGCCGAATACCCATGGACAGATTATTGCTGCGGAATTTCCGGTCAGACACCAGCCGCGAATTCCGCAGCAATATCCGTCCATAGACATGCAATGTTAAATGATTCTCCCCTGCCCACGAGCGGAAATCAACTGCAATTTTTTTGCTGACAGGGGAGAATTGCAGCATGTTCTATTTTGTGCGGAAAATCGCACAGATGGCTTCCATTGCTGTCAATGGAAGCCATACGTCCTGTGATACTTTTGCAGTGAGCACTGCAGAAGTATTGCGGGAAATCCGCGTCACAGCCCAGTGCCTGTGCGCCATGCTTTTCACTGTGTATGCGCGTCGGATCGCCGACCGAGATGCTCGCGGTGCATCCGGACATGTGAGTATAGGGTCTCTGGGGGGAGTCGGGTATTAATCCGCTGTGATATTTCGCAGTCGGAATCCGACCCGGCCGTCGGCATGAGGCCTAACTGTTGTGTCATCAGTCCTGTTCTTTTTTCTTCTGCAAAGTAATGTTTTGAAAAACGTAACATCAAACCTAAATGGGAATTAAAATATGTCTGCTTATCTCCTATATAACACCCACCACATTCATCTATATAAGGCTTCTTTCACACAAGCGCATATCTGCCGGCCTTTTTCACGGCCGGCCAGCATGCGCTGCGATCTGATGCATTGGATTCCAAAGCATCAGATCACATGGACGTATTCCAGAGACGTAAAAGCGCCCGACAAGGCCAATATAGCGCTGGGCGTTTTTACGTCTGGCCCAAAAGATAGTTCTGGAACTATCTTTTGGGCCAGAATACATCTGCCGCTGCATGGGCTCCTATGGGAGCCCATAGCAGCGACCGTAGGTGGGTGGGAGTTTAACAGCCTCGCTGCTAAACTCCCTCCCTCTGCTCCCCCCCCCCCCCCCCCCGTGCAGGCTCATCTCTTGTCTCTTGTCTTGCGCACAAACATCAGATTTCTGCGGCCATTCACAAGCTTCTACAGCCCAGATGGAAGTGTATATTGGCCAGCTGTGAAAACGTCGGCCATTATGCACTCGTATGAAAGAAGCCTAAGTGTGTTCATCCATAAGGCCTCGTTCACACGGGCGACAAAGTTGCGGGAATTTGTAGCGTTGCGACAATGCTACAAATCACATGTGTGAGAAGCCCATGCTTTCCTATGGGCTACTTCACACATGCAATGTTTTGTATCATGCTACAAAACGACACAAAAACCTCACGGGTCCCGCTATATGCACACGACTCATGAGGTTTTGTAGTCCATGTTTCCCTAAGGAAACTTCCTCTTTGTTGCATCACATCGCGCGAAAACATGATTTTCGTGCGGTGCGATGCAACTTTGACAGTAGGAAATTCTACAGTCAAAGCCTTACCTAAGCCATGGCTGAAAAACAAAAATACACATACATCACCTGTCTGGCGCTGTCAGCCCGGCCGCATCTTCTCCCCGCTGTCCCCGGCAGCGATCTTTTCCTCTTCTGGCCGGGGCTTCAAAAATCCCAGCGTCCTGGAAGCGCTGGCTGTGATTGGCTGATGCTTAGCCAATCACAGCCAGCACTTGATAAATGGCACAGATTGAACAAATCACAGCCATTCATCAAGTGCTGGCTGTGATTGGCTGACGCTTAGCCAATCACAGCCAGCACTTGAATGGCTGTGACTGGTTCAATCATTGCCATTCATCAGCTGAACGGGTGAATTCCAGCTATTTTAATTAGCCTGTTCACATGATCTGAGGTGCATGTTATCCAGCTCCGATAGGAGTCTATGGAAAGCACGCACCAAAGATCTTTGCGAGCAGAGATTCTCCGCCCGTGGACAGGGGGGCTGCGCTTTCCATATATATATATACAGAGGGTGACGATCTGCGGGGGCAGATGTGTTTACATTGAAAAGATGTATGACTCTATATATACATACACAGAGAGTAACGATCTGCAGAAATAGATGCTCTTGGATTAAAGGAGTAAGACTCTTCAAATATATGTACAGCATACAACCAGAGAGAGGCAGGATATGAGGAGATGAATACATTTAAATGACAAGAATGGAACTCAATATATATACATACATACGTTCACACACAGAGTGACAATCTGCAGAAATGAATGCGCTTAGATTAATGGAATAGGATTCTCCGTATATATGCACATACAGGGGGTGACGATCTGCAGAGCCAGATGCATTAAAAAAAATTAAGATGCTATATATATGTGTGCATGCCCAGAGAGTGACGATCTGCAGAAATAGATGCGCTTGGACTAAGGGATTATTCAGACAGGCGTATATTGGTCGGGTTTTCACGCCCGGCTGATATACGCTTTCCCTCTCTGCAAGAGGAGGAGGCGGGCCTGGCTGGGAGCAGTGCACTGAGCTCCCGCCTCCTCTTCACCCCTTGCCACTGTTTGCAATGGAAGGGGCGGGACAGGGCGGAATTTAGCTCCAAAAAATATATCAAGGCCACTTTAGAGCCAACATGATGGTGACTACTGCTGGTTTCTGCAGCAGTCAACAACAGACACAAGCACAAAAGCAGATGCCTAAAGTGTAGGTGTATTGTGTAAAGACTCACGACAACTTTTTATTTACACGTTTGTTAATGTGAACAAGTTTCTGTAATCTCTCAGGTGTGAAGTAATAATAATAATCTTTATTTATATTGCACCAACATATTCCGCAAGTACAAGATAGTTATGTGCAGTGACTGTATAACCAACATAAAAATAGCTTATCGTGTCTGTATAAATAGCCCATGATACCGAGTATAACTTCAGAGCCCGACATCCTGGGCCGTCCTTGGACTCTACACACTCAGTTTAGTATAGGGCACATGAAATACCCCCAGTAGCAGACATATGTTTTCTGTGATCCAGTGTTATAAGTCCATTTTCTGTATCTTTGTCTTCACTAACTTCACACTTGGGGTGAAGGTGCATAACGGATGCTGATAGATGCCTTCTATTTCAGTCTCTCTCTCTGTTGAGAAAGGAAAACACATTTTTTGTACTGGGTAGAGCAGAGTAAAAGCAGAAGCTAACTGATGCTGCAGATACAAATATGCCATTAGAAACCTCATTGAAGCCAGAGGGCCTGGTAATAGGAACGTTTCTTGGATATTCAATATTAGATAATGGTTCTTCTTTATTACTGCTATGTAATAATCAATTTAAACCACTAGATGTCAGGATTGGTGGCTAATCTCCGATAACTAATATATTACTTTTAGGCAATTTAATTTTTTTTAACTTTGTTATTTTCTGTGTTTGTAGATTTTTGTACAATTTGGGGTGAAAAATAGGGCTTTATTTTTTGCACACACTATATAGACATACATATGGTGTCCAAATATAATTTTTCCGTGCAATAGGCATGTGTATTTACTTGCGGCAAAAAAATATGCATTGATTGAAATAGTTAATTAGTCTATTGAGTTCTAGATGCCTTCTTTTACCTGCACAATTACACAGTGTGTCAAGCATCTTTTAGCGTATTTTGAATGCATTTGATTTCTATGGGGACTTTTGGTGTTCAAATGCACAGTCAAACAGAACATGCGGCGTTGTATTTTTAATTTTTTGCACTACTAAAATGCGCAAGAAAAATATATGCAATGGTTTCTATTCACTGCATATTGCACATGCTAATTTTGCACGCACAAATACGCCCGCCCCATGTTATATTTGCTTCAGAAATGCTGTGGATTTTCACAGCAGAATTCATTCTATGCAAAGAAATTAGTGAAAATCTGTACATGGATTTTGGTGTGGATTTACTCCAGGATGTGTGATCATACCCTAAGGCTGGATTCACACGAACGTATATCGGCTCGGTTTTCACGCCGAGCCGATATACGTCGTCCTCATTTGCAGGGGGGGGGGAGGATGGAAGAGCCAGGAGCAGGAACTGAGCTCCCGCCCCCTCTCTGCCTCCTCTCCACCCCCTCTCCGCCCCTCTGCACTATTTGCAAGGAAAGGAGGTGGGACGGGGGCGGGGCTAAGTTTTGAGAATTAGCCCCGCCTCTCCCCATTGCAAATAGTGCAGAGGGGCAGAGAGGAGACAGAGAGGGGGTGGGAGCTCAGTTCCTGCTCCTGGCTCTGCCATCCCCCCCCCCCCCCCCCCCGCACACGAGGATGACGTATATCGGCTCGGCTTGAAAACCGAGCCGATATATGTTCATGTGAATTCAGCCTAGGACAAATGACCATAACAAGGCATTTATTCATTTTTTTTCACAAAAAACGTTGCACCTGATTGCAGTTTTTCAGCAATTTCTCGCTTGTATTTACCCGTTGCTCACACCATCGTGAGTAATAGAGTAGTCAGGAGTAGAACCACTGTCGTAACTATAGGGTATGTAGGGAATGCGGTTACACCTGGCCCCAGGAGCCTGAGGGGACCCATAAGGCCTCTCTTCTCCATATAGGGAGCCCAGTACTATGAATAAAGCATTTTAGTTGAGGGCCCTGTTACAGGTTTGGCATTGGAGCCCTGGAGCTTTAAGTTACGCCTCTGCGTTAAGGGGTTTAGTGAAGTTGGGGGTCCGAAGATAAACGTTTGCACCCAGGCCCATGAGCCTTTAACTACGCCTCTGAGTAGAACTACAGTTATTATGAGACAAATCCAAGGGGGTAGGCAATAGGCAGTATTCAGGAGAAGAACTAGATCAGGATCCAGGAGTAGAATTGCAGGTATTAGCAGACAAGTCCAAAAGGCTAGGGTAAGCAATATGCAGGGCTGGCATCAGTACTCTGCAAACCTAGGGCCCATTAAAGAGGGTCTTACACAGACCCAGAGTGGCTTAGCTACAGCAGTTCCAATTGCAACCAGGCCCCTAAGCCAGGGGTGCCCCAATGCCTCTATCATTACAGTAATAGTATTGCTATGGCTTGAGCCCAAGACTCCTTCCAGCAGTGTAATACTTCATTACTTCCGGTTTGCACTGAAACTGAGTGGCACTGTATGTATCTCAACTTATCTTTACATGCCTACTGCTGTGTTCTGAAGTTCCAGAGATTAGAGTGCTGTACGCAAAGTGATGTTAGCAAGAGCCTTGAGTAATGAAGTTGTATATTACTTGAAGGAGTCTTGACGCCCAGGAGAAGGTAGCTCTTTATGGATTATGGACAGCAGGGGGTTATTGGGGTTACAGAAGGGCACTATTGCTTGATGAGGGCACAGTGGACACTATTGCTTGGGAGAAACCAAATGAGAATTAAGTTCCAGCGCTCAAGGTGGTTCGAAGGTAGTGAAAGCAGTACATAATGAATGGATAAAATCATATTAAATTACACTTACTTCGTAGGTGGAGCCCAACACAGAGAACCCCCTAAGATCTAGGTGCGCCTTAAGCCAACAATCATCACAGTGTTAAAATCCAAAGCCACAATTCTAGGCAAATTTATTTATTTTACATAAATGAAGTACAAGGTGCAGGAAACTATAATGCAACATGTTTCAGAGGTAAAAGGGGCTTTCCAGGGAAAATACTACTGATGACCTATCCTTATGATACTAGGGATGACCAACTGTTGAATGTGATGGCCCTCAGACCATCACACCAGCAGTGGGGGCAGCGTGCCGTTCCACGGCGAAGGCAGGATTGAGGCGCTCATCCCTCGGTCTCCAGACCAGAACACGGCCATCATCAGTGCCCAAACTAAACCTGGATTTATTGCTGAATACAACCACTCTGTAGCAGTTCAGTTTTAACACTCACAGCACTACTGCAAATGGAGGTGATGGTGGGTGGGTATCAAAGGCTGTACACGTATTGAGTGCCATGAGACCAAATGTCCTTCAGCCAAGTGCCTGGAAATTGTTCCAACAGTCACTGAGGCCTGTAACGATGACGCCACCTCTCTCTAGATGGCAAACAATGAGTCAGTTGGAGCTGTTCATGCTTGTTGGATGATCAGACGATCCTCCCTACTGGTTGTTTGTCGAGGGCATCTTATGCCCGGTTGCCTTGTGTGTGTCCTCACCCATCCACTGGTTCCAACACTTCCTAATATTCTGATCAGAACGGCCCAGAGGGTGAGCAATTTATAGATATGATCATCCAGCGTCTCACATTCCAATAATGCGCCCCCTCTCAAATACTGTTAGCTGGGCAAAATCACTTTGATTGCGTTGGGGAGGCATGTCCAGTCCCTCTCCTTAAGCAGAGACGATACCCTTCCCAACCGTGGAAACATTAGTGCCACATGCTGTGCTATTTCATTTCTCAAAGTTATGACCGAGTCCATGGACAGAACCTCTGAACTTAGATGTGAACAGAGCCTTACAATTACTACTGTCCTGTGACTGAAGGAATTACATTTTTGACACATTAACTCTGTAGACTGATGCAAAAATGTTTACATTTTCATTGCATTATCTAAGTGCTTCCCGAACCTTGTCAAATTACCCAAAAGTGGATAAAAGTGTATTTTCTTTGGAAAACAACACATGAACATACATATAAATTGACTCAAAGATTGCTGCATTTACGATAATATATTCAAAAATCTCCAAAACTATTCCGATTAAGATAAAAAAAAAAGCATTACCCATGGCAATTTGTTGAAATGATATAAAGATATTGTTATTTTGCTTGTAGCTGATACCATGAAATGTTTAGGAATGTTTAAAATAAAAATATTGCATCAGATGTATTGCTGCTCCCTGTGCTTTACCCATTTCTTTTCACTTATCATACATGTTTTTATGTGCTGTTAGCTTTTATTAGGTAAAAATAACTTTATAATGAAGCCCCAATGCACACGGCCGGGTCGGATCCAGTGCTGGCCACACGTATCTGTCCGGATACTTTCTTCTGTGTTCTGCGGATGTGCCGGAATACGCATCGGCGCACATGCACAGTGCAGAGAATGCTGCGCCGCTGATGACGCGGATCCATGGTGATCTCGAAATTGACATTTCGGAAGCGCCGTAAGTCTGATCGCTTCCATTGACTGGAATGGAAGCCGTCCGTGAGAGTCTCGCACGAAAATAGAGCCTGCTGCAAGTCTTCCTCCACGAGTGGAAATCGCAAGTGTTTTCTGCTTATGTATGTGGGGGAATCATTTTGCATTGCATGCTATGGGTGGAAATTGCTGCAGAATCCATGGCCAGATGGCTGCCACGGATTTGGCAACAAAAATCTGCCTCTGTCCATTAGGCCTAATTATTGGGAAAAGTTTGGGAAGCTCTGGTCCAAGTTCAGTCGGGATTCATTATTTCAGGATAAGGCTACTTTCATATGGCTGTAATATAGCTTAATACAGAATCATGTTGCGGCACATTGGCTGCAATCAGGAAGTGAAGCTGAGGTCACATTATGCTATTAGCCCCAACCCATGTGATCGCACCTTCAGTGGATGCCCCTGTCATTCGGCTCTTGCTTTCGATGAGGACCTCTTCTTCTTGCTGCAGAAGTTCCCCTACAAGGTGTCTGTTGGGAATCCTTCAGTGTTTGATGTTTCCTTCTTTTCTTCAACATGGTGTTAAGCTACTGTATGCATTTACCCTTTCACCATTAAGCTACGCTCACACAGCGGAAATGCTGCAGATTCCACATCTGGATATTTGGGCAGAAAATCTGCAGCGTAATACAATAGCAGCAAGGTGGATGAGATTTAGACAAATCTCATTTACATATGTCACACTCGTCCTGGACTGCAACAAAACCCTACAGAGATTTGATACCTGAGCAGTCAGGACAGACATGTAGGCTTGCTATACAGGTGGCTAGACACAGGAGAAGACAGACACAAGTGGTAGCGATGAGAGCGGGGCACCCTGGACACCTCCGACGGAACCCACCTCAAAGCAGAGCACCCGTTCTCTAAGGGATGACCCCATTCCTTCCACAAGGAAAGGTCCAGGGTCAAAGGGTAACCGGAGTACAGTATACCAGGGATGGAATATAGTAACCAGGGACAGACAGAAACTGACAGTAAATAAAAGACAAAAAGAAACTGCCCAACCCTTAATTGTACGTGCGGAACAATGCGCTTCACGGGAAGTAATCTACAGTGGAAACAAAAATGGGTTAGAGTGTGTTTCTACCTTCAGATCAGCTTTCAGGGCAAATTGGGAATTAATCACATCAATGTCTGACCGACTGGGTCTTACTGGACAACTGCGAATAAAGTGCCCATCGTGCCCACTATAAAAGCCCAATCCTTTCTTTAGACTATTCTCCCTATGCTCTTTATAAATAGGAACTGTCCCTAGAGCCATAGGATCATCCAAAACTTCTTCAGTAATGTAGACGATGAATAGGAAGATTCAAACACAGTTTCCCGCTATCTCTCTCGCAGATGACAATCAACCCTAATCGGGCATAGCATCCTCCATCAAGGTGTAGCATACTGAACCATTGCATTCTTCACCTTGCATGACAGACCGAAACAAAACTGGCTTCTCGAAACCGGATCATTCCACTCAGTTCCATTCAACCAGCTCCGAAATTCCGCGCAGTAGTCATCAAATGGATGATTGCCTTGTTGCAGCATGCTATTCTTACTCTCAGCAAGTGCAACACTATCCGCATCATCATAGAGCAGATCTAGGGCTGAGAAAAAGTTGTCCACTGAAGACAGAGGAGGCGAAGCAGGAGAAAGGGAAAAATCCCAGTCCTGAGGGTCTCCCAGTAAGGGCGCCCACCCACTGGCGTTTGCGATTTTCGTGCGTGAAAAACGCAGCGTGCGTTTTTCGCGGCGTTTTTCCATTAATTTCCATTGACTTTCATGGGTGCATTAGGAGAAAAATAAGGACACATATGCAACTGACAGTTCCTATGTTAAAAAACGCAACGCAACGCAAAAAAAAACGCCAGTGGACAGGAGTACATTCAATTCTAATTGCTCTTGAGAAAAAACGCAAAACGCAAAGAAAAAAAAATCGCCAGTGGGTGGGCGCCCTAACTGTGAGATTACAATGCCTACCCTCTGGGCCTCATTCCCTGAGATAATTGGGCTCAAACGAAAATATAACTTGCAAGCTTCACAAAATGGGCCAAAATCGCTATGTTGGCAGAAAAACTATCTGGTAGCTCAAGCCTTGGTTCAGATTGCGCAGAAACGTCAAATGATGCAGGCAAAGACTTAATGGCAGACAAATGTTGCATAATGTCCACCATTTGTTGCAACCATGCAAGTACCTCCTGAACTAGAGCTTGCATTGGATCCTGTACAGACTTGGCTTTAATCTGTTTAGTAACTTACTAAACAGGATCCACGCTGCGTCTAGCGCAATTTTATTAGGCTGGTTATTGTGTTACATTCGTCCTGGACTGCTACAAAATCGTATGGAGATTTGGTACATGAGCAGTCAGGACAGACGTGTAGGCTGTGGCTAGACACAGGAGCACTGAGCAAGCTTACTTGACCAGGAACAAACAACATAAACTGCACATAAATTAGTACTTTAACCACATGTCAATTATATGTTGTGGAATGGTTGTGAGTTTGTTGCGGATTTTCCATATTGAGTTAAATTGGTAAGTAATAGAGATGAGCGAACGTACTCGTCCGAGCTTGATACTCGTTCGAGTATTAGCGTGTTCGGGATGCTCGTTACTCGTGACGAGTACCACGCGATGTTCGGGTTACTTTCACTTTCATCTCTGAGACGTTAGCGCGCTTTTCTGGCCAATTGAAAGACAGGGAAGGCATTACAACTTCCCCCTGCGACGTTCAAGCCCTATACCACCCCCCTGCAGTGAGTGGCTGGCGAGATCAGGTGTCACCCGAGTATATAAATCGGCCCCTACCGCGGCTCGCCACAGATGCATTCTGACAGAGATCAGGGAAAGTGCTGTCTTGCTGGAGTTGCTATAGGGAGAGCGTTAGGAGTATTTTAGGCTTGAAGAACCCCAACGGTCCTTCTTAGGGCCACATCTAACCGTGTGCAGTAGTGTGGAGGCTGCTTTTTGCAGTGTTGCACATTTTTTTTTTTGTATATCGGCCGTGCAGAGCATTGCGCCCTGCAGTAATTATACACAGTCCAGGGCCAGTAGTGGTGGTGAGGCAGGGACAGAAGACATATTTATTGAATATAGGCAGTGGGCCTTTCCAAAAGCATTTGGGAAAAAAAATCTATTTGGGCTGCCCGTGACTGTCCTCAGTGTACTGGGTCTGTGCTGGGGGTAGTTGTCCTAATTCATACGCAGCCAGCTAAGTGTTACAGCAGGCTTACACAAAATTATTTCCTGGCTCTGTGTTGGCTGTTACATCACCGCTGTATTCCAGTCCACAGTGCAACAGTCTGCAGTTATTTTACATACTCCAGGGCCAGTAGTGGTGACGCAGAGAGAGAGAAGACATATACAGTGTATATAGGCAGTGGGCCTTTTGCAAAAACATTTGGGAAAAAAAATCTATTTGGGCTGCCTGTGACTGCCCTCAGTGTACTGGGTCTGTGCTGGGGGTAGTTGTCCTAATTCATACGCAGCCAGCTAAGTGTTACAGCAGGCTTGCGCAAAATTATTTCCTGGCTCTGTGTTGGCTGTTACATCACCGCTGTATTCCAGTCCACAGTGCAACAGTCTGCAGTTATTTTACATACTCCAGGGCCAGTAGTGGTGACTCAGAGAGAGAAGACATATACAGTGTATATAGGCAGTGGGCCTTTCCAAAAACATTTGGGAAAAAAAATCTATTTGAGCTGCCTATGACTGTCCTCAGTGTACTGGGTCTGTGCTGGGGGTAGTTGTCCTAATTCATACGCAGCTAGCTAAGTGTTACAGCAGGCTTGCGCAAAATTCTTTCCTGCCTCTGCTGTGCGTTCTGTAAGCGAAGTCAGCCTCCAACCACAGGCCAATAAGCGGCACATTTAATTACAGCGTTCTGTTCCTGCGCTACTGGTAATACAGCATGCTGAGGGGTAAGGGTAGGCCTAGAGGACGTGGACGCGGGCGAGGACGCGGAGGTCCAAGTCAGGGTGTGGGCACAGGCCGAGCCAGTGCGGTGGCCAGGGGTAGAGGCAGGGCCAGACCGAATAATTCACCAACTGTTTCCTAAAGCGCCCCCTCGCGCCATGCCACCCGGCAGAGGTCAAGGTGCTCTACGGTGTGGCAGTTTTTCACAGAGATGCCTGACGACCGATGAACAGTGGTGTGCAACCTTTGTCGCGCCAAGATCAGCTGGGGAGCCAGCACCACCAGCATGCGCAGGCATATGATGGCCAAGCACCCCACAAGGTGGGACGATGCCCGTTCACCGCCTCCTGTTTGCACCACTGCCTCTCCCCCTGTGCCCCAACCTGCCACTGAGATCCAACCCCCCTCTGAGGACACAGGCACTACCGTCTCCTGGCCTGCACCCACACCCTCACCTCCGCTGTCCTCGGCCCCATCCAGCAATGTCTCTCAGTGCAGCGTCCAGACGTCGCTAGCACCACTGTTTGAGCGCAAGCGCAAGTACGCCGCCACGCACCCGCACGCTCAGCTCGGTGCTGGTATCTGCGGCGGTGTATGCTTCCTCCACTAAACCACCCTCCTCCTCCTCCTCCAACGCAACCTCTGTCTCGCAATCAAGATGTGTCAGCAGCAGCACGTCGCCAGCAGTCACTGTCGCGCGGCGTGGCAGCTCAGCGAAGGGCAAGCATCAGCAGGCCGTGCTGAAACTACTCAGCTTAGGAGAGAAGAGGCACACGGCCCACGAACTGCTGCAGGGTCTGACAGAGCAGACCGACCGCTGGCTTTCGCCACTGAGCCTCCAACCGGGCATGGTTGTGTGTGACAACGGCCGTAACCTGGTGGCGGCTCGCACGTGCCATGCCTGGCCCATGTCTTTAATTTGGTGGTTCAGCGCTTTCTGAAAAGCTACCCACGCTTGTCATATCTGCTCGGAAAGGTGCGCCGGCTCTGCGCACATTTCCGCAACTCCAAGACGGACGCTGCCACCCTGCAGACCCTGCAACATCGGTTTAATCTGCCAGTGCACCGACTGCTGTGCGACGTGCCCACACGGTGGAACTCTACGCTCCACATGTTGGCCAGGCTCTATGAGCAGCGTAGAGCTATAGTGGAATACCAACTCCAACATGGGCGGCACAGTGGGAGTCAGCCTCCTCAATTCTTTACAGAAGAGTGGGCCTGGTTGGCAGACATCTGCCAGGTCCTTGGAAACTTTGAGGAGTCTACCCAGATGGTGAGCGGGGATGCTGCAATCATTAGCATCACCATTCCTCTGCTATGCCTCTTGAGAAGTTCCCTGCAAAGCATAAAGGCAGACGCTTTGCACTCGGAAATGGAGGCGGGGGAAGACAGTATGTCGCTGGATAGTCAGAGCAACCTCATGTCTATATCTCAGCGCGTCAGGAGGAGGAGGAGGGGGAGGAGCATGAGGAGGAGGGGGAAGAGACAGCTTGGCCCACTGCTGAGGGTACCCATGCTGCTTGCCTGTCATCCTTTCAGCGTGTATGGCCGGAGGAGGAGGAGGGGGAGGAGGAGGCTCCTGAAAGTGATCTTCCTAGTGAGGACAGCCATGTGTTGCGTACAGGTACCCTGGCACACATGGCTGACTTCATGTTAGGATGACTTTCTCGTGACCCTCGCGTTACACGCATTCTGGCCACTACGGATTACTGGGTGTACACACTGCTCGACCCATGGTATAAGGAGAACCTTTCCACTCTCATTCCCGAAGAGGAAAGGGTTCGAGAATGATGCTATACCACAGGGCGCTGGTGGACAAACTGATGGTAAACTTCCCATCCGACAGCGCTAGTGGCAGAAGGCGCAGCTCCAAGGGCCAGGTAGCAGGGGAGGCGCAGAGATCAGGCAGCATGTACAGCGCAGGCAGGGGAACATTCTACAAGGCCTTTGCCAGCTTTATGGCTCCCCAGCAAGACTGTGTCACCGGTCCCCAGTCAAGGCTGAGTTGGCGGGAGCACTGTAAAAGGATGGTGAGGGAGTACGTAGCCGATCGCACGACCGTCCTCGGTGACGCCTCTGCCCCCTACAACTACTGGGTGTCGAAGCTGGACACGTGGCCTGAACTCGCTCTGTATGCCCTGGAGGTGCTTGCTTGTCCTGCGGCTAGCGTCTTGTCAGAGAGGGTGTTTAGTGCGGCTGGGGGAATCATCACGGATAAGCGTACCCGCCTGTCAACCGACAGTGCCGACAGGCTTACACTGATAAAGATGAACAAAGCCTGGATTTCCCCAGACTTCTCTTCTTCACCAGCGGACAGCAGCGATACCTAAGCAATACGTAGGCTGCACCCGTGGATGGAAGCATCGTTCTCTATCACCATCAAAAACGGGGACATTTTTGCTTCATCTATCTGTGTATAATATTCATCCTCCTCCTCCTGCTCCTCCTCCTGAAACCTCACGTAATCACGCCGAACGGGCAATTTTTCTTAGGCCCACAAGCCTCAGTCATATAGTTTTTCTAAACAATTTTTATACGTTTCAATGCTCATTAAAGCGTTGAAACTTGCACCTGAACCAATTTTTATTTTAACTGGGCTGCCTCCAGGCCTAGTTACCAATTAAGCCACATTAACCAAAGCGATTAATGGGTTTCACCTGCCCTCTTGGTTGGGCATGGACAATTTTTCTGAGGTACATTAGTACTGTTGGTACATCAATTTTTTGGGGCCCTCGCCTACAGTGTAATCCAATTAATTTTTTGCCCACCTGCATTACAGCTGACGTTACATCAGCTGTGCTGGGCACTGCAATGGGATATATTTATGTGCCGCCGGTGGCTTCCTGGCACCCACCCATGCTGTCGGTTAAAAAGCCTGGTCAGGTTGGGGCATGCAGTGTGGGCCGAAGCCCACCTGCATTTAATCTGACGTTAGCTCTGCTGTCCAGAGCACTGCAATGGGATACATTTATGTACAGCCGGTGGGTTCCAGGGAGACACCCATGCTGTGGGTGCACATGGAATTCCCATTGCGGAGTTGGGGATTCCCAGTTGTACCTGCCTGTGACTATTTATAAAAACCGCGGTCTGACTGGGGCATGCAGACACCTTGACAGAATGAATAGTGTGTGGCACATAGGTTCCCCATTGCTATGCCCACGTGTGCAGCTCCTGATGGCGGTGGCACAGGATTATATTTCTCATTGCTTCTGTACAGCATTGTGGGCTATCGCCCCACCCCTTTTAAAGAGGGTCGCTGCCTAGCCGTGCCAACCCTCTGCAGTGTGTGCCTGCGGTTCCTCCTCATGGCAGACGCACTTATAAATAGACATGAGTGTGGCGTGGCATGAGGGCAGCTGAAGGCTGCGCAGGGACAATTTGGTGTGCGCTGTGGACACTGGGTCGTGCAGGGGGGGGGGGGGGGGTTGGCCAGCATGTAACCCAGGAGAAGTGGCAGCGGAGTGTCATGCAGGCAGTGATTGTGCTTTGTTGGAGGTAGTGTGGTGCTTAGCTAAGGTATGCATTGCTAATGAGGGCTTTTCAGAAGTAAAAGTTGTTGGGAGGGGGGGGGGCACTCTTGCCGCTATTGTGGCTTAATAGTGGGACCTGGGAACTTGAGATGCAGCCCAACATGCAGCCCCTCGCCTGCCCTATCCGTTGCTGTGTCGTTCCCATCACTTTCTTGAATTGCCCAGATTTTCACAAATGGAAACCTTAGCGAGCATCGGCGATATACAAAAATGCTCGGGTCGCCCATTGACTTCAATGGGGTTCGTTGTTCGAAACGAACCCTCGTGCATCGCAAAATTTTCGTCCTGAGTAACGAGCACCTGAGCATTTTGGTGCTCGCTCATCTCTAGTAAGTAAAGATCCACAACATACCCCAACTGTTGGGGATTTTTCTGTGGATTACCCATAGAACCACAGCACAATTCGCAAGTCCTGAACAAAAATAAAACATTTTCTAATGGCGAGTTGACACATCACAGACTTGCAGCAGAATTGCGGCTGTGGATTTCACTCTGAAATTCTGTATCAATGTACAGTACATTGTAAGTGAGTGGGGATTTAACAGACCTCATTCACTAACAGTCGAAAAAAATCTGCTATGGAAGACAAAAATGCTGTGGATTTTCAAATCTGTGGTGGAAATGTTGCACATTTTCACCGTGAATTAATTCATTGTAATTAGTCGTTTGGCTATGATATTGTATCTCTTTATGATTGGTGGTGGCACTATCTTTGGGATCACCCTTATCTGAATTCCTGCCATGTAACCTACATTGTCTCCTCAGCAGCTACTGCATGGCAAATGTCTATCTGCCCAAAGCAGTTTCCTTATTAAAAAAATTGTCTGTGATGATTCCCAATCCTGCTGAGAAGTTCTGAACATACCGCATTTCCCTGAAAATAAGCCCTACCCCAATAATAAGCCCTACTCTGATTTTGGGGGGTTGGAGGGCTTGAAATATAAGCCCTCCCTCGAAAATATGCCCTAGCTACACTAGGTGAAAAAAAAAGAAAACAGCATTACTCACCTAGCCGCCGACATCTTGGTCCCTCATGCTGGTCTCCCCGGCGCTGCAACAGGCTGTAGTGTAATCATTAGCACTGACAGATGATTCTCTTCTGGGTAATGGGGCAGTCTTCTGCAGTGCCGGGGATTCCAGTGTGAGGGAGCAAGACTCTGGCTACTAGGTGAATATAAGACATCCCCCGAAAATAAGACACTGCATCTTTTGGGGCAAAATTCTAAATAAGACAGTGTCTTATTTTCAGGAAAACACAGTACTATATGTAAAATAAATAACTAAATATTAATCCTTAACCCGTTAGTAAACAGATCTTTTCCTTCAAATTACACCCAAGTTAAGGGCCTTGATAAACCATCAGCGCATGCAGAAGGGGAGATAAATATATCATTCTACTGTCATTTCCACTGGGTGTGGTGGTTTAGGCTGTTTGAGATCGTTTCATGATTAGAATGTTTGGCCAACTTGTAAGAGATAAGACAGGTAAGTATTAACTAGAACATAGAGCATAAAAATAAAAGCCATCAATGTAGGTGATGAATATCTCTGCTTGGAAAAACTATAATAGTTAAACCTTACAGAGACAAGGAAAACATACATATTTGCTTCAGAATTGGGTCTCTCTTAAACCTTTGCAATCCAATTTTGGATTCCTAGGGGGCTCTCTCTTTCTACTATTATACAATGGCGCCATCTGCTAACTAGAGCCAGTACTGCGGTATGTGACATGCCAGAGAGACTCCTGACAACAAAGCGGCCGGCAATATACAGTAAGAATACCCCGCTGGACATCTTCCGACATCGAAGCTGCACAGGCTAGAATCAGAATGTAGGAAGACGTCAGACAATGGATTGGAAAGGGTTAAAGGGGTTGTCCCGCGAAAGAAAGTGGGGTTCAGCACTTCTGTATGGCCATATTAATGCACTTTGTAATATACATCGTGCATTAATTATGAGCCATACAGAAGTTATTCACTTACCTGTTCCGTTGCTAGCGTCCCCGTCGCCATGGAGCCGTCTAATTTCAGCGTCTAATCGCCCGATTAGACGCACTTGCGCAGTCTGGTCTTCTCCCTGGTGAATGGGGCCACTCGTGCCGGAGAGCTGGTCCTCGTAGCTCCGCCCCGTCACGTGTGCCGATTCCAGCCAATCAGGAGGCTGGAATCGGCAATGGACCGCACAGAGCCCACGTTGCACCATGGGAGAAGACCCGCGGTGCATCGTGGGTGAAGATCCCGGCGGCCATCTTGCTAAGGTAAGAAAGAAGTCGCCGCAGAGCGGGGATTCGGGTAAGTACTAAACTTTTTTTTTTTTAACCCATCCCTTGTGCTTGTCTCGCGCCGAACGGGGGGCCTATTGAAAAAAAAAAAACCGTTTCGGCGCGGGACAACCCCTTTAGGGCTCCTTCACATGGCCTGATTATTGCGCCCAAACATTCTTCCAAATGCTTGTTCACCCGGCATTCGGGCCTTATAAAAGGGTTAATGATCAGCAAATAAGTGTTTATTGGCTTATTATTGATTCTCAGCAAGTATAAAAATGCTTGCCGATCAGCTGTACATCTCCCCACCTACATGGGGACGAACAATTGTATTAATGACCGTTTGTTTCCATACCAGTCATTCTTGAATCATGTGAACAAAAGCAAACAAGCACTGATCAACAAGCTTCTTGACCCGCACTCATTTACCTGCATCAGGCCATTAATTTGGCCAGTGTAAATTAACCATTAGACGGGCCGAGTGTCAGGCAAACGGTGCCAGACACTCGTCCCCACACATACTACCTCCCGTGCTGCTGCACGGGAGCTTGTATAGCTGGCTCACAGCCGGGCAGCTGGAGGAGATTTCTCTCCTCTCGCTCCCCCGCCGCTCTCCATTGACATAACACAGTGGCCATTCGGTAATGAACAGCCGCTATTTAAACTGAACGAGGAGCAATCAGCTGATTGTCCATAATTTATGCAGCATAAACAATGGACGATCAGCTGATCACTCCTCGTTCAGTGTAACCAGGGGCTGTTCAGTACTGAATGGCCACTGTGTAATGTCAATGGGACGGAAGAGTGAGAGGAGAGAAATCTCCTGCAGCCGCTCTGCCCTCCTGCTGGCCGCTCTGTAAGTGAGCCAACGAGAGCACACAGGGACGAGTGTCGGGCATCATTTGCCCCACATTCGTCCTGTGTAAACCTAGCATTATATGAGTGTCTACACTTAAATAATGAGGTGTCCCTTGAACACATCATGAACAAATGTGTATGTTTAAAATACAAATACATATATCAAATGCTGATTTATATCATATAATAGTTCCATGTAGGACTAAAGCTATTCTTGAACTATTGCAAAAAAATTGCACTCTTAGATTGAATGAGCATGTATGTTACTTGCAGTAATCAGAGCAGAATACGTCTTATAGCAGCTTATCTCCTAGGTAACAAAGGATTAGGCATGTTAAAATCTAACTAGCCAATCTCCCTTTGGCAGCACGAGGGAGGATCTACGGAATATTATGCTGGTGGTTTTATCCCCTTAAAGAGAACCTGTCACATCCTATAAGCACAATAAACTAAGTTATGGTGATTATATGACAGGGAATGTGGAGTAAACAGATGCTCTTTATATACTTGCATCACAGAAGGGGAAATCAAGAATTAAAAACAATCACAGAAAAATGGCCGTTACTTACTGACTGAGGAGTGCATATAGATGCATCCTCCTCTCACCAGGCAGGTAGCTGACTACCAAATGGAGGAGCCAATAACACCTGTGCAGGACACCGATGAGACAGCCACTCACACTGCCTCCTGATAATGAGGGGGGTGGATGCTTGGTGTAAACTCCCACACATAGTGGATACAGGGTGCCAGACCATTCTGATATATGTAGTTCACCATGCAGACCAGCAACCTATTAATGACGCCATGATAATTCAGTGATGCACTCCTCAGTCAGTAAGTAACGGCCATTTTTCTGTGATTGTTTTTAATTCTTGATTGCATTTATTATCTATCATTCACATGCAGTGTGGCATTAGGACTCCAGGGGGAGCCCAGGGTGGCAGTACCAATGTGGTTCACTGATGGATATGCAGGGCAACCCGCCGAATTATCATGGCGTCATTAATAGGTTGCTGGTCTGCATGGTGAACTACATATATCAGAATGGTCTGGCACCCTGTATCTACTATGTCTGGGAGTATACACCAGGCATCCACCCCCCTCATTATCTGGAGGCAGTGTGAGTGGTTGTTTTATCGGTGTCCTGCGCAGGTGTTATTGGCTCCTCCATTTGGTAGTCAGCTACCTGCATGGTGAGAGGAGGATGCATCTATATGCACTCCTCAGTCAGTAAGTAACGGCTCTTTATATACTTACCCAATCCCTGTTGCCATGGAGGTCGGCGCTCGATCAGTTTGACTCTTTTTTTCAGGTAGTGGATGTACACTCCCATAGAGAAGAAAGAGTGTGTGGGTGCGTATTTTAACTAAAAAACTGGCTGACATAAATGCAAACTTTTAGGGTTGACAGAATGGGCAGGCAGGTGATGATAGAAAGCAGATCCCCGGACTAGTCATACCCTGTCCTATGAGCACTATAACTTAGTTTATGGTGTTTATAAGACATGCCAGGTTCCATTTAAAAGCTTGTATATCTTTTTTGGGGCCCTAAGGCCTCAGTCACACTGAAGACGGCCGTCTCTCTCCAGCACTGCTAAAAGAACACATGACCGGCAATGAAGCCGGTCACATGTTCTTTCCTCCGGTGCTGCAGAGAGACGGCCATCTTCAGGTACATCCATCTCCTTCATGCAATAATACGGGCGCCGATGCGCTCATGTGACTGAGGCCTAAAGGTGTATTTTTATCTAAAATTTTCATAGTATATCTGCAGAATATTCCATGAAAGCTGATGGATGTGAGTCCCACCTCAGGGACTCACACCTATCTTTAGTTTTGGCCCCCACCACCACCAACTATCTAGCTAAATTTTGTACCTGGGTGTGTTCTAGACTTGCAGAAACAGTAAACTATGCTGTTTGGGTAACTTGGGAGATGCAAAAACAGCATAGTTCACATTGCTATACTGTTTGCACAACTCGAATTAATGTCTATGGAAGTTATGGAAACAGTGTTGTGACTACTCCCGGCCACCAGAATTAGCTAGGCAGGGCCTGGCAACGGCCTTCTTTGAAATTGGGGTCGATAGCCCACAAAGCTCAAGAGAATTGCTGATAAATTAACTTATACAATCATAATTCCAATCCTATGCCACCTTCGTCACAAAATTATCAGGAGCCGCAAACGTGGGCATAAAAGGGACTCAGATGCCAGTACTTCTACACATCTCCACAATGCAGCAGCGCATACTAACACCAGAGATTGGTTTGAAGCCGAAGGTGTCGCAAAAGTAGCCACCACAGGCATACAATGACCCTGTGAAAGTCTCATCATTAAATAAGTTAACGCTCCAATCCAGTATCTCGGATAACTGTGGAAATTTGTAACACGAGAGATAATACATGCAGACCAGCGCTGATCCCCAGACCCCAAGGAGGAGGAGGAGGTCACAAAATAAGCCAGAGGAACCATCACCGAGGTAGGACCCTCAATACTCTGTGTGGGGAGAACGTTAGCGGGCCCAGGGTCAGAGTCGGTCCCAGTCTCCACCTGGTTGACCCAATGTGCCGTCAGTTACAGTTCCTTTCATCGCTCCAGAGACTGGATGAACCACGAAGACGTTTCACAGGTCAAACCTGTCACAGTTGCACACCCTCCCCCCCAGGACCTCAGCCTCTCACCACACCCTCAGCAATCATGGGCATAAAACAGACTTGGATGCTAGTACTGCTGTGAACATCTCATTAATTCAGTCACACTTCTTTTAATTGGTCAAACCAGTGTCTCAGATAACTGTGGTAACATGAGAGCAAATACATGTCGAGCAGCGCTGATTCCCAGACCCCAAGTAGGAGGGGGAGGTGGCATAATAAGCCCAAGAAACCGTGACCGAGGTAGAACCCGCAATCCTCTGTGTGGGAAGCATGTGAGCGGGCCCAGGGTCAGGCTCAGTCTCAGCCTCCACCTTGTGTGACCCAAGGTGCCATGAGTTACATTGCTATGGGAAACCCTTGTTTCCCCACACAATTCATTCTATGTATGTGTCAGATAGCTGAACAATGCAATGGGAAAGCCGTCTGCACCCTACCCAAGGCATACAGTGTATTTGTGTCAGACTGATGGATACTGCGCTGGGAAACCTATGTCCAGTCACAGCATAGGTGAGCCTATGAAACCCAAGGACAGTATTAAACTGGAAAAAAAGAGAGTGCCCGAACATGGCAGAGTTTCACCCCGCCGAGGACCTCGGCCTCTGCCCACACTTTTGCCCAATTCATTCTGTGTATATGTCAGATAGTTGAACAACGCAATGGGAAAGCCTTTGTGCACCCACAGTATAGGCAAACCCCTGAAACATTTCTGTAGCAAGTGTATAGGCGAACCACTCAAACCTTTCCATAGCAATAGTATAAGCGGACCCCTGAAACATTTCTGTAGCAAGAGTATAAACGAACCCCTCAAACCTTTAAGTAGCAATAGTATAGGTGAACCCCTCAAACATTTCTGTAGCAAGTGTATAGGCGGACCACTCAAACCTTTCTGTAGCAATAGTATAGGCAAACCCCTGAAACACTTCTGTAGCAAGAGTATAGGCGAACCCCGGAAAAACATTTCTGTAGCAAGAGTATAAACGAACCCCTCAAACCTTTCAGTAGCAATAGTATAGGTGAACCCCTCAAACATTTCTGTAGCAAGTGTATAGGCGGACCACTCAAACCTTTCTGTAGCAATAGTATAGGAAAAAACCCCTGAAACACTTCTGTAGCAAGAGTATAGGCAAACCCCGGAAAAACATTTCTGTAGCAATAGCATAAGCAGACCCCTGAAACATTTCTGTAGCAAGAGTATAGGCGAACCCCTGAAACATTTCTTTAGCAAAAGTATAGGCAAACCCCTCAAACCTTTCTGTAGCAAGAGCATAGGCGGACCCCTGAAACATTGGTGTACCAACAGTACAGGTGAACACCTGAAAAATTTGTTTACCAAGAGTATAGGCAAAGGCCTGAAAAATTGGTGTACCAAGAGTACAAGTGTACCCCTGAAAAATTGGTGTACCCCGAGGGCAGGTGAAACCCATAAACATTTTTTAAAGATAGAGCTAGTTGTTGCTTAATTTCTAACAGAGCCTGGAGGCAGCCCTCTGAAAAAATTGGTTTTAACAGAGCCTGCTGGCCCGCAGAAAAATTGGCAGTTCAGTGTGATGGCATGCTGTTTTAGGAGGAGGAGTAAGATCTGAGAGGGATAGACCAAGCTACTTCCCCCCTTTTTGGGGGGAGATAGAGGATGCATTTTTCTCCTGTGGCAGCTAAAAGAATCTTTATGATCCACTGCTTTCCCCTGGTGGAGAAGAAAAGTTTGGGGAAATCCAGCCTTTGTTCATCTTAATGAGTGTTTGCATGTCGGCACTGGCAGTTGACGAGTGGGTACGCTTATCCGTGATGATACCCCCAGCAGCACTAAACACCCTCTCTGATAAGACGCTAGCGGCAGGTCAGGCCAGCACCTCCAGGGCATACAGCACAAGTTTGTGCTACGTGTCCAGCTTTGACACCAAATAGGTGTATGGAGCAGAGGCATCACTGAGGACAGTGGTGCGATCAGCTAAATACTCCCTTACCATGTTTTTACAGTGCTCCCTCCGACTCAGCCTTGACTCGGTAGTGGTGACACAGTCTGGCCTGGGGAGCCATAAAACTGGCAAAGGCCTTGGAGAGTGTTCCCCTGCCTGCGCTGGACATGCTGCCTGATCCCCACACCTCCCCTGCTACTTGGCCCTCGGAACTGCGCCTTTTGCTGCTAGCGCTGTCAGATGGGAACTTTAGCATCACTTTTTCCACCAGGGCCCTGTGGTATTGCATCACTCTCGTACCCCTTTCCTCTTCGGGAATAAGAGTGGAAAGGTTCTCCTTATACCGTGGGTCGAGAAGGGTGTACACCCAGTAATACGTATTGGCCAGAATGCGTCTAACACGAGGGTCACGGGAAAGGCAGCCTAACATGAAGTCAGCCACATGTGCCAGAGTCCAGTACACAACACATTGCTGTCCTTACTAGGAGAATGACTTTCAGTATCTTCCTCCTCTTCAGCCCAAAAAACGCTGAACAGATGAGCGGGAAGCAGCATGGGTACCCTCTCTATATAAATAAAAAATTTCTATACAAGGCATGGGCCAAGCACCTCACAAGTAAATACAACTTTTTGATCATTTTTATTTCATTATTTGGCAGGACAGAGGGAAAAAAATCTGCAATTCTCGCACTGTTTTTATAATTTGTTGTGAACATTTTCTGTATGGGCTAAATAACATGATCATTTTACAGGTTAGGTTCTTAGACATGCAGCAATATCAATTATGTGTATTATTTCCACAATAAGGTAAGGTGACGTCCCCTGGTGCAAGCACCGAGTCATGACTGACTCCTAGGGTAACGTCACACTGTGATGTTTTCTTGGCCGACTGTTTTTCTGTGGGGTGGTTTACCATTGCCTTCCCCAGTTAGCTTTCACCCCCCCCAGCAGTCAACCCCGAGCTGGCTACATGAACCATGAGGGGGATTGAACCTGCAACCTTCAGGTCGTGAGCATTTCTGCTGTCCTAACACTCTGCACCACACAAGGCTCCTATAATAAATAGTTAAATAGATAACTTTTATAGTGAATTTTTCAAATTACCTTGTATTTTCCTTTAACTAAATTTGAACTTAAACTATTAATATTTTATTACATTTTTTAACTCCACTAAGGGACTTGACCATGCATGCAATTGTTTTGTATTGAAGTACATTGTGTCTGTTGTTGTTATATGCTTATGTCAATGGCAAATCTGGGGGCTTTTTTAGACACCCAACTTTCCAGGCAACCCATCTGTTGAGAGCTTTAAACTAGAACAATATGGGAAGGGAAGTGAAAGGCCAGGTAAACATCTACAGCTAATTAATAAATTTAAAAACCTCGCTATTAGAAGTCAAAAGAAAGAACAAAGCCAAAAAATTTAAAAGGCAAATAGAGGAGCAAGAGACACCAATCACAAACTAAAATGTTTTTACACAAATGCACAGAGCATGAGAAACAAAACAAGTAGAATTGGAGCTCCTAACACAGGAAGAGAAATATGATGTCATAGGCATGGCGGAATGATACACATGATTGGAATACAAGGCTTGAAGGATACAACTTATTTATAAGAAACAGACCAAAAAAGGGAAAGAGGTGTTGCATTGTATGTTAGGAAAACATTAATCTCCACTGAGATTCAAGCTTCAGAGCATGGTAGTTCTGTAGAAACTGTTTGGGTAAGAATACAAGGAAAGAACAACAGAAAGGATACCATTGTAGGCATTTACTATAGGCCACCTGGACAAGCAAAAGATATGGAGGGATTCTTTCTACATCAGATGGCCAAGCTCTCAAAAAAGCATGACATATTGATTATGGGAGATTTTAACTATCCAGACATTTGTTGACACTCTCTCTCAGGTAAAAGTAATGGATCCAACAAATTCTTATCTGCCCTTTCTAACAACTTTATCATACAAAAGGTAGAAGAGAAAACAAGGGGATCTGCTATCTTGAACCAATTTTCTTACCAACAGGAAGGAAATGGTTTAGGAAGTAAGGGTGGCTGGGAACTTAGGAGGCCGTGATCATGCTATCCTTGAAATTTGGATAAAAGGGGAAAGAAAACCTGAGAAAACTCAGACTTCAAGGTTGGATTTCAGAAAGGCAGATTTTAATTAACTCAGAAAGAGGGGAGGAAGAATCCAATGGCTGGATGTCCTTAAGGACAGAAATGTCCAAGAAGGTTGGAAAATATTGCAAAATCGGATTCTCAAAACACAATCGTTAACAATCCCTAAAAGAAGGAAGAATGGGAAGCATTTAAAGAAACCAGGATGGATGAACACAGAACTTGCACACATGTTAAAAACGAAGAAAAATATGTTTATCAAAAGGAAAGAGGGGAAATATCTAAAGAAGAATATAATGTGGTCTGCAGAAACTGTAGGACAAGTGTCAGAAAAGCTAAAGCTAATAATGAATTGAGGCTTGTAACAGAGGCCAAAAGCAATAAAAAAGGATTTGGGGGGTATTTCAAAAGCAAACGAAAAGTCAAAGATGCTATTGGATGCTTACAAGATGAAAATGTTGAATTGGTTAAGAATGATGTTGAGAATTACTATTTTGTATCTGTTTTCTCTCAGAAAGTAGATTGAACATCAACTGATCTTCCCTATTGGGGGAATAAAAGAATGCAGGCTATCTATAAGCAGAGAGATTGTGAGGGAACACTTAGCTAACTTAAATGAATTCAAGTCTCAAGGTTCAGATGAATTGCATCCTAGGTTACTAAAGGAAGCAACAGAGGTAATTGCTGAATCACTCGCCCTAATCTTTGCAAATATAGATCCGCGCCACCACACAAATGAACCGAAGTGAAGGGGATTTTTACTCACCTGGTGCACAGCGGGATTCTTCGTGAACGCAAAGAACCCGCTTGCACCGATGATCCCCGTTTGCCTGTAGAAATAAAGATGTTTCTTCTTGCAAAGATTCCCAGTGATCCTTAAAGGAGATGCAGCAGTAGGAAAAAACCCCAGTAGGTGATAACACCTTGCAATGGGGAAAATACAATCTGTAGAAGACAAAAAAATCCTCCTGCGCTCTTTGTTTGGGGCTTTTTGCAATCCGAAATAGGGACTTCCAAATCACCAAAATATACAGTCAAGTATATTTTATTTATACAAAAAGGACTATAACAGTCTTGCAACGCGTTTCGACGCTATTCAGAGCGTCTTTTTCAAGCATGACATAACACAATCTTAGTTGCTTTATATAGAGTCACTTACTTTTCCTCCATGTGCGGAGTCCGTGGCTCGTGGCATGGGACGCCGGTCTCGTCGCTGCTGACGTAACCATTCAAGCGACGGCAGTTTTGATATGACGGCACTAGTGAATGAAGTTACGCTATTGGCGTGGCTACGTTAAAAACTTACGTAGTTTGCGTAACTCCGTCCCTATGCACTGGGCTCCGGACTCCGATAGGAGAGCATACATTTATACTTCCGCTGTCTGCGGTTTTTACCTTCTAAACAATAAGAATAGAATTACATCACAACAATACTCTTGATTATGTATAAAACATATTTTTTTAAAAAAACATTAATTTAAAATAACATCTATATATATATATAAATATTTTATCTCTATTTTTTAAAAACTAATCACAGAGAAGGGGAGTATGGTTTTTTTATGGGTCTACATTTGATCATCTTACGAGGGTATCTATGAATTAATATAAAAAACAATCCTAAAATGATATCAAATAACATATAATTTATTTTTATATACTAAAAAAGACCAAAAGAGTATATATATGTACAAAATATAAAAATAGAAAAACCCAAAAGTTATTTTTTATTCATAAAATGTAAATAAATATTATTAGGTATTACTATTTTTTTATTAATTTTTTTATATTTTTTCTAATACTTCATTTAGCCCTACAGAAATTAAGAGCCAGAGAAATGTTCTGGATCTATAGGATGGATTCATTAATACCTGTAGGGCTAAATGAAGTATTAGAAAAAATATAAAAAAATTAATAAAAAAATAGTAATACCTAATAATATTTATTTACATTTTATGAATAAAAAATAACTTTTGGGTTTTTCTATTTTTATATTTTGTACATATATATACTCTTTTGGTCTTTTTTAGTATATAAAAATAAATTATATGTTATTTGATATCATTTTAGGATTGTTTTTTATATTAATTCATAGATACCCTCGTAAGATGATCAAATGTAGACCCATAAAAAAACCATACTCCCCTTCTCTGTGATTAGTTTTTAAAAAATAGAGATAAAATATTTATATATATATATATAGATGTTATTTTAAATTAATGTTTTTTAAAAAAAATATGTTTTATACATAATCAAGAGTATTGTTGTGATGTAATTCTATTCTTATTGTTTAGAAGGTAAAAACCGCAGACAGCGGAATTATAAATGTATGCTCTCCTATCGGAGTCCGGAGCCCAGCGCATAGGGACGGAGTTACGCAAACTACGTAAGTTTTTAACGTAGCCACGCCAATAGCGTAACTTCATTCACTAGTGCCGTCATATCAAAACTGCCGTCGCTTGAATGGTTACGTCAGCAGCGACGAGACCGGCGTCCCATGCCACGAGCCACGGACTCCGCACATGGAGGAAAAGTAAGTGACTCTATATAAAGCAACTAAGATTGTGTTATGTCATGCTTGAAAAAGACGCTCTGAATAGCGTCGAAACGCGTTGCAAGACTGTTATAGTCCTTTTTGTATAAATAAAATATACTTGACTGTATATTTTGGTGATTTGGAAGTCCCTATTTCGGATTGCAAAAAGCCCCAAACAAAGAGCGCAGGAGGATTTTTTTGTCTTCTACAGATCGCCCTAATCTTTGAAAATTCCTGGAGAACAGGAGAAGTCCCAGAAGATTGGAAAAGGGCAAATGTTGTCCCTTTCTTCAAAAAAGGGAAGAAGGTGGATCCAGGAAACTACAGGCCTGTGAGCCTGACTTCTATGCTGGGAAAGATTTTTGAACAAATTATTAAACAGCATGTATGCAAGTACTTGGATGAAAATGGAATAATTAATCAGAGCCAACATGGGTTTGTAACAAACAAAGCATGCCAGACAAATCTAATTTTCTTCTATGACAGTATCACTGACTGGGTTGATCAGGGAAATGTGGTGGATATAGTTTATGTTGACTTTAGTAAGGCATTTGACATAGTATCTTATACTATACTTATCGAAAAAATGACAAAGCAACTGTTAGGGGGATTCACAACTGCCTGAGTGATTATACTCAAAGAGTGGTCATAAATGGCTGCACATGCAAGTGGAAGAATGTATCAAGTGGGGTACCACAAGGCTCTGTCCTAGGCCCAGTGTTGTTCAACATTTTTATAAATAATCTGGAGGAGGGAATTGATGGAAAACTGATCAAATTTGCTGACGACACAAAGCTAGGAGGGATAGCTAACACTAGGGAAGAGAGAGAGAGCATTCAAAAAGATCTAGAAAAGCTTGCACAGTTTGCAGCAACCAACAGAATGGTATTTAACAAGGAGAAATGCAAAGTCCTACTGTCAGGACCGGCGGCTCGCGGGTCCTGTCACACAGGCAGCTGCCGTGCGGTGCAGAGGAGCCCCAGTCCTTGTCATCTCCTCTGGCCGCCAGGCTCCTCCTCGTCGCCGGGTTGCTAGGGACGCAGCGGAGGCCGTCCCATGCTGCGTCCTCGGCTCCATGGAAATCCGGCACTCATCTTCTTCTCCGCCTCCCTTAGGGCTGGGGGCAGGGGTGGGTGTTCCCGATGGTTGTCAAACTCCCCGTCCCAATCAGCTGCTGGGGCGGGAGCTCTGACAGAATTTAAATCTGTCTGTGTGTGCAAATAGTTGCCAGTGTTAGCTTGGTCTCCCAGCTGCACCCGTGTATTGTTTGACTCCTGTTGTGACCCCGGTTTTCTGACTTTCTGCTTTCTGGACTTGACTTCGTTTTCGCCTGACCCCTTTGTTCCGCGTACCCTCCTATCGCCGACCCGGATAGTCTGACCATTCTACTACCTTGTTTGTCTGCAGTGTTTGTTTACCATTCCCAAGTCCCACTTCCCTAGCTGAGTGTAGGGACCGCTGCCCAGTTGTCGCCCTGGGGTTTAGACCAGGGGGCAAGTAAGCAAGTACAGGGGTTGCAGGTTTCTTCAGGGACTTTCAGTATCCCGGACCCTGTCCTGACACCTACATCTGGGCAAGAAAAATGGAGAAAGCACAAAAAAAATGGGAGGAATTGGGCTAAGCAGCAGCACATCTGAAAAAGACTTGGGTATACTTATAGATCATAGACTGAACATGAGTCAACAATGTGATGCAGCAGCCAAAAAGACAAACATAATACTGGGATGTATTAAGAGAAGCATAGAGTATAGATCACGTGAGATAATTATCCCCCTCTACTCTTCCTTGGTCAGACCTCATTTGGAATACTGTGTCCAGTTCTGGGCACCCCATTTTAAAAAAAGACATAGACAAACTGGAGCAAGTTCAGAGAAGAGTTACCAAGATGGTGAGCAGTCTACAAATCATGTCCTATGAAGAATGGTTAAAGGATCTGGAAATATGTAGCTTGTGAAAAAGTAGGCTGAGAGGAGACTTAATAGTGGTCTACAAATATCTGAAGGGCTGTCACAGTGCAGGGGAATCAGTCCTATTCTCATTTGCACAAGGAAAGACTAGAAGCAATGGGATGAAACTGAAATGGAGGAGACCCAAATTAGATATTAGAAAAAAATTTCTAACAGTGAGGGTAATCAATGAGTGGAACAGGTTCCCACGGGAGGTGGTGAGTTCTCCTGCAATTGAAGTGTTCAAACAAAGGCTGGACAAATATCTGTCTGGGATGATTTAGTGAATCCTGCACTGAGCAGGGGGTTGGACCCGATGACCCTGGAGGCCCCTTCCAACTCTACCATTCTATGATCTGCAACCCTGAGAATCGTCTAAAATGCACCATCCATGCAATGTACTGTACATTTACAGTACTGTGTAGGAACTACCACCTGTCAGGGGTTACGGTTATGATTGATTGATGTATATTGGGGGCAAAAAGGGAAGTAACTCATTTGTAGAATCATTTTAGTTACAAAATAAAGTTAGGTTAAGTATTAAAAAATATGTGTACCCTTACACAGAAATACTATAAGTTCACAGATTTTTGTCTTTTACAATTTTAAACAATGATGAATGACACCAGTGGGCCAAAAATAATAACAGGAAGTAGTGAGATAAAATACAGCTAGAATCTAAAGCCAACAACAATGTTTAGAGACCCCTGATCTATCAAAGGACCGAGAGTCTCAGAAATCATTTCTTTCCCTCTTTGGTTTTACTTGCGGTACAGCAGGATATAACATTTCTTCTCTTCATTTACTTGGCATACATTTAAGAGTAAAATAAAGTAGGAAAGTAACACTGGGCTGTTAGTGTTTTACTTTAAGACTTGCTTTGTTTTCTCTCCACAGGAAAGACGAATAAAGGCTTTCGTAAAGATATCATTACAGCTCCTACAGCTGGGTCTTAAATTTTAAAGTAATTCTTAACTGGCCATCTTTACTTTCAAGATAATGATCCCTAACATAGTGCATCTGTAGCATTCATAAAAGACTGCACAATTAATTGCACGAGAACACCTCCTGAGTAAATGTTGAACTTAACTTCTGGATTCTTATTGATGTCCTAGTGTAGCAGTGTAAAAATGCAATAGTCATTCTGCTCTTGGCACAAAATATGATTATAAGGTTAGACTGCCCACTATGGGGACACAACAAAATGTTTTCTGTGTAATTTAAGCCTTCTAGATTTTTACTTGCAGCTTCTAAGGCACCACCTACAGTGTGAAGGCTTAAAAATAATGATACTGTAACTTAAAAAAGTTAAGACTGGAAATGGCTGTAGCAACTGGAGTGTGTATTTTCAATATACAATCTGAACACTAAGTAAACAAGAAATTCCAAGAAGATAAAATCAAAATCTTTTAAACCATTTTTTTTTTATTTTTATAAACCAAGATAAAAATTTAGTGAAAGTCATTTACAAAGGTTCAAAAGTTTAAGGGTTTAAGTATTTCCACATACCTTATGAAAAATGTAAAAAGAAAAAGGCTAATACGATGACAGATGTGGAGACTATAAACTAAAATTTGGAAATAAGAATAGTCAAGTAAAATACAATTAATGCATGGGATTACAGTTGACTATGACTTGATTTTTTTTTTAATTAAATCACTTTTTATTGAAAATTTTTCATTTAACAATGCAGACAATAGGGTAATCTTGTATTATCATATTCATGCATTAATATATACAAAATCTTGCATTTTCAATTTTAATAACAAATATGCAAATAAATACAGTTTGGTTCTGTAAATGTTTCCCTGAATTTTAAGAGATTTCAAGCTGAGTTGTTATACTTTATTTTAATGCATTCCTGTTATATTCATAGAAGATTGTTTTAACTAAAAAAGAAAGAAATACTTACAGGAATTAGAATTATCATTCCCTTTCAGCTCTTTAACAGTGTGAGCCAGTCTGACTCGCCTGCTTAACTAGCCTCCTAACACCCACTCCACAACGTCCAGCGTAAGAGTGGGCGCCCTAAGCCAGAAACCTAGCTGCAGAAAAACAAAAGACAGTGGGAAGAGGAGCCAGCACAAACTGAATAAAGGAGAGGAGAAAACCAAAGGGGAAAAGGGAAAAAGTATAGTATAGAAACAGGGGGGAAGGGAAGGGGGTCCCAAAACGTAGCATCTTTTATATATTTAAATGACTTCTTGACTAGCATTTTAAGGAATGAATAACCATCTTAACTTTCCTATCACAAATTCCCCTTACAGTAGAGCATCATAAAATGAGTATAGCGAATTTAGCTTTCTGCCTTAGTAGTTGAGTAATCATATGGAGAGAAAGGGTGCTTCAGTGCCACCTCGAAATATGTGTATGCAAGCACTACTCCCACTAATGAACCAACCCATTGAACTTTAACAATCAAGTGTTCCTATAATTTGTTGGAGAACCTCACCTGTACGTAGAGATTGCTCAGTCGATGAAGGAGCTAACCGTCCCCCCAGAGGGGGTCCCCACCGCTAAGGGCTCCGATCCAAGTCCCCCTGGAGGAGACATGTCTCACCATCCATTAAGTCCACTCCATTTTACCTGGTAACAGAGGAAGGTGGAAGAGAAAGGAGTGAAACGGCACAACAACTATTTAATAGAGATGAGCGAGCACCAAAATGCTCGGGTGCTCGTTACTCGGGACGAAATTATCGCGATGCTCGAGGGTTCGTTTCGAGTAACGAACCCCATTGAAGTCAATGGACGACCCGAGCATTTTTGTATATCGCCGATGCTCGCTAAGGTTTTCATTTGTGAAAATCTGGGCAATTCAAGAAAGTGATGGGAACGACACAGAAACGGATAGGGCAGGCGAGGGGCTACATGTTGGGCTGCATCTCAAGTTCACAGGTCCCACTATTAAGCCACAATAGCGGCAAGAGTGCCCCCCCCCTCCCAACAACCTTTACTTCTGAAAAGCCCTCATTAGCAATGCATACCTTAGCTAAGCACCACACTACCTCCAACAAAGCACAATCACTGCCTGCATGACACTCCGCTGCCACTTCTCCTGGGTTACATGCTGCCCAACCCCCCCCCCCCCCCCCCGCACGACGCAGTGTCCACAGCGCACACCAAAGTGTCCCTGCGCAGCCTTCAGCTGCACTCATGCCACACCACCCTCATGTCTATTTATAAGTGCGTCTGCCATGAGGAGGAACCGCAGGCACACACTGCAGAGGGTTGGCACGGCTAGGCAGCGACCCTCTTTAAAAGGGGCGGGGTGATAGCCCACAATGCTGTACAGAAGCAATGAGAAATCCAATCCTGTGCCACCTCCATCAGGAGCTGCACACGTGGGCATAGCAATGGGAAACCTATGTGCCACACACACATTCATTCTGTCAAGTTGTCTGCATGCCCCAGTCAGACCGCGTTTTTTTATAAATAGTCACAGGCAGGTACAACTCCGCAATGGGAATTCCGTGTGCACCCACAGCATGGGTGGCTCCCTGGAACCCACCGGCTGTACATAAATGTATCCCATTGCAGTGCCCATCACAGCTGAGGTAACGTCCGATTAAATGCAGGTGGGCTTCGGCCCACACTGCATGCCCCAGTCAGACTGGGGTCCTTTAGAAGTAGACACATGCAGTTACAACTCCGTGTGGACCGACAGCATGGGTGGGTGCCAGGAAGCCACCGGCGGTACATAAATATATCCCATTGCATTGCCCAGCACAGCTGAGGTAATGCGATGTTTAATGCAGGTGGACTTCGGCCCACACTGCATGCCCCAGTCAGACTGGGGTTCTTTAGAAGTAGACACATGCAGTTACAACTCCGTGTGGACCGACAGCATGGGTGGCTCCCTGGAACCCACCGGCGGTACATAAATATATCCCATTGCAGTGCCCAACACAGCTGATGTAACGTCAGCTTTAATGCAGGTGGGCAAAACATTAATTGGATTACACTGTAGGCGAGGGCCCCAAAAAATTGGTGTACCAACAGTACTAATGTACGTCAGAAAAATTGCCCATGCCCAACCAAGAGGGCAGGTGAAACCCATTAATCGCTTTGGTTAATGTGGCTTAATTTGTAACTAGGCCTGGAGGCAGCCCAGTTAAAATAAAAATTGGTTCAGGTGAAAGTTTCAACGCTTTAATGAGCATTGAAACGTATAAAAATTGTTTACAAAAATTATATGACTGAGCCTTGTGGGCCTAAGAAAAATTGCACGTTCGGCGTGATTACGTCAGGTTTCAGGAGGAGGAGCAGGAGGAGGAGGATGAATATTATACACAGATTGATGAAGCTAAAAGGTCCACGTTTTTGATGGTGATAGAGAACAATGCTTCCATCCGCGGGTGCAGCCTACCTATTGTTTAGGTATCGCTGCTGTCCGCTGGTGAAGAAGAGAAGTCTGGGGAAATCCAGGCTTTGTTCATCTTGATGAGTGTAAGCCTGTCGGCACTGTCGGTTGACAGGTGGGTACACTTATCCGTGATGATTCCCCCAGCCGCACTAAACACCCTCTCTGACAAGACGCTAGCTGCAGGACAAGCAAGCACCTCCAGGGCATACAGCGCGAGTTCAGGCCACGTGTCCAGCTTCGACACCCAGTAGTTGTAGGGGGCAGAGGCGTCACGGAGGACGGTCGTGCGATCGGCTACGTACTCCCTCACCATCCTTTTACAGTGCTCCCGCCGACTCAGCCTTGACTGGGGAGCGGTGACATAGTCTTGCTGGGGAGCCAGAAAGCTGTCAAACGCCTTAGAGAGTGTTCCCCTGCCTGTGCTGTACATGCTGCCTGATCTCTGCGCCTCCCCTGCTACCTGGCCCTCGGAACTGCACCTTCGGCCACTAGCGCTGTCGGATAGGAATTTTACCATCAGTTTGTCCGCCAGGGTCCTGTGGTATAGCATCACTCTCGAACCCCTTTCCTCTTCGGGTATGAGAGTGGAAAGGTTCTCCTTATACCGTGGGTCGAGCAGTGTGTACACCCAGTAATCCGTTGTGGCCAGAATGCGTCTAATGCGAGGGTCACGAGAAAGGCATCCTAACATGAAGTCAGCCATGTGTGCCAGGGTACCTGTACGGAACACATGGCTGTCCTCACTAGCAAGATCACTTTCAGGATCCTCCTCCTCCTCAGGCCATACACGCTGAAAGGATGACAGTCAAGCAGCATGGGTACCCTCAGCAGTGGGCCAAGCTGTCTCTTCCCCCTCCTCCTCATCCTCCTCCTCCTCCTCCTCCTCAACGCGCTGAGATATAGACAGGAGGGTGCTCTGACTATCCAGCGACATACTGTCTTCCCCCGCCTCTGTTTCCGAGCGCAAAGCGTCTGCCTTTATGCTTTGCAGGGAACTTCTCAAGAGGCATAGCAGAGGAATGGTGACGCTAATGATTGCAGCATCGCCGCTCACCATCTGGGTAGACTCCTCAAAGTTTCCAAGGACCTGGCAGATGTCTGCCAACCCGGCCCACTCTTCTGTAAAGAATTGAGGAGGCTGACTCCCACTGCGCCGCCCATGTTGGAGTTGATATTCCACTATAGCTCTACGCTGCTCATAGAGCCTGGCCAACATGTGGAGCGTAGAGTTCCACCGTGTGGGCACGTCGCACAGCAGTCGGTGCACTGGCAGATGAAACCGATGTTGCAGGGTGCGCAGGGTGGCAGCGTCCGTGTGGGACTTGTGGAAATGTGTGCAGACGCGGCGCACCTTTCCGAGCAGGTCTGACAAGCGTGGGTAGCTTTTCAGAAAGCGCTGAACCACCAAATTAAAGACGTGGGCCAGGCATGGCACATGCTCAGCGGCTCAAGCCAGCGCTCGGTCTGCTCTGTCAGACCCTGCAGCAGTTCGTGGGCCGTGTGCCTCTTCTCTCCTAAGCTGAGTAGTTTCAGCACCGCCTGCTGAGGCTTGCCCACCGCTGTGCTGTCACGCCGCGCGACACCGACTGCTGGCGACGTGCTGCTGCTGACACATCTTGATTGCGAGACAGAGGTTGCGTAGGAGGAGGAGGAGGAGGGTGGTTTAGTGGAGGAAGCATACACCGCCGCAGATACCACCACCGAGCTGGGGCCCGCAATTCTGGGGGTGGGTAGGACGTGAGCGGTCCCAGGCTCTGACTCTGTCCCAGCCTCCACTAAATTCACCCAATGTGCTGTCAGGGAGATATAGTGGCCCTGCCCGCCTGTGCTTGTCCACGTGTCCATTGTTAAGTGGGCCTTGGCAGTAACCGCATTGGTGAGGGCGCGTACAATGTTGCGGGAGACGTGGTCGTGCAGGGCTGGGACGGCACATCGGGAAAAGTAGTGGCGACTGGGAACTGAGTAGCGCGGAGCCGCCGCCGCCATCATACCTTTGATAGCCTCCGTTTCCACAACCCTATACAGCAGCATCTCCAGGCTGATAAATTTGGCTATGTGCACGTTTAACGCTTGAGCATGCGGGTGCGTGGCGGCGTACTTGCGCTTGCGCTCCAACACTTGCGCTAGCGACGGCTGGACGGTGCGCTGAGAGACATTGGTGGATGGGGCCGAGCACAGCGGAGGTGAGGGTGTGGGTGCAGGCCAGGAGACGGTAGTGCCTGTATCCTGAGAGGGGGGTTGGATCTCAGTGGCAGGTTGGGGCACAGGGGGAGAATCAGCGGTGCAAACCGGAGGTGGTGAACGGCATTCGTCCCACCTTGTGGGGTGCTTGGCCATCATATGTCTGCGCATGCTGGTGGTGGTGAGGCTGGTGATGGTGGCTCCCCGGCTGATCTTGGCGCGACACAGTTTGCACACCACTGTTCGTCGGTCGTCTGCACTCTCAGTGAAAAACTGCCAGACCTTTGAGCACCTCGGCCTCTGCAGGGTGGCATGGCGCAAGGGGGCACTTTGGGAAACAGTTGGTGGATTATTCGGTCTGGCCCTGCCTCTACCCCTGGACACCGCACTGCCTCTTGCAACCTGCCCTGCTGCTGCCCTTGCCTCCCCCTCTGAAGACCTGTCCTCAGTAGGCGTAGCAAACCAGGTGGGGTCAGTCACCTCATCGTCCTGCTGCTCTTCCTCCGAATCCTCTGTGCGCTCCTCCCTCGGATTTACTGCCCTTACTACTACCTCACTGACAGACAACTGTGTCTCATCGTCATCGTCCTCCTCACCCACTGAAAGGTCTTGAGACAGTTGCCGGAAGTCCCCAGCCTCATCCCCCGGACCTCGGGAATTTTCAAAAGGTTGGACATCGGTCACGACAAACTCCTCCAGTGGGAGAGGATTCGGAACCCTTGCTGCCCATTCTGGGCAGGGGCCCGAGAACAGTTCCTGGGAGTCTGCCTGCTCCTCAGAATGTGTCGTTGTAATGGAGTGAGGAGGCTGGGAGGAAGGAGGAGCAGCAGCCAGAGGATTCTGAGTTGCAGCAGTGGACGGCGCAGAACTCTGGGTGTTCGATAGATTGCTCGAAGCACTTTCTGCCATCCACGACAGGACCTGCTCACACTGCTCATTTTCTAATAAAGGTCTACCGCGTGGACCCATTAATTGTGAGATGAATGTGGGGACGCCAGAAACGTGCCTCTCTCCTAATCCCGCAGCAGTCGGCTGCGATACACCTGGATCAGGAGCTCGGCCTGTGCCCACACCCTGACTTGGGCCTCCGCGTCCTCGCCCGCGTCCACGTCCTCTAGGCCTACCCTACCCCTCAGCATGGTGTATTACCAGTAGTGCAGAAACAGAACGCTGTAATTAAATGTGCCGCTTATTGGCCTGTGGTTGGAGGCTGACTTCGCTTACGGAACGCACAGCAGAGCCAGGAAATAATTTTGCGCAAGCCTGCTGTAACACTTAGCTGGCTGCGTATGAATTACGACAACTACCCCCAGCACAGACCCAGTACACTGAGGACGGTCACAGGCAGCCCAAATAGATTTTTTTTCCCAAATGTTTTTGGAAAGGCCCACTGCCTATATACACTGTATATGTCTTCTCTCTCTGCATCACCACTACTGGCACTGGAGTATGTAAAATAACTGCAGACTGTTGCACTGTGGACTGGAATACAGCGGTGATGTAACAGCCAACACAGAGCCAGGAAATAATTTTGCGCAAGCCTGCTGTAACACTTAGCTGGCTGCGTATGAATTAGGACAACTACCCCCAGCACAGACCCAGTACACTGAGGACGGTCACAGGCAGCCCAAATAGATTTTTTTTCCCAAATGTTTTTGGAAAGGCCCACTGCCTATATTCAATAAATATGTCTTCTGTCCCTGCCTCACCACCACTACTGGCCCTGGACTATGTATAATTACTGCAGGGCGCAATGCTCTGCACGGCTGATATACAAAAAAAAAAAAATGTGCAACACTACAAAAAGCAGCCTCCACACTACTGCACACGGTTAGATGTGGCCCTAAGAAGGACCGTTGGGGTTCTTGAAGCCTAAAATACTCCTAACACTCTCCCTATAGCAACTCCAGCAAGACAGCACTTTCCCTGATCTCTGTCAGAACGCATCTGTGGCGAGCCGCGGGAGGGGCCGATTTATATACTCGGGTGACACCTGATCTCGCCAGCCACTCACTGCAGGGGGGTGGTATAGGGCTTGAACGTCGCAGGGGGAAGTTGTAATGCCTTCCCTGTCTTTCTATTGGCCAGAAAAGCGCGCTAACGTCTCAGAGATGAAAGTGAAAGTAACTCGAACATCACGTGGTGCTCGTTTCGAATAACGAGCATCTCGAGCACGCTAATACTCGAACGAGTATCAAGCTCGGATGAGTACGTTCGCTCATCTCTACTATTTAACCTTAAATCTTCACTCCTCTCAACAATTGTGACAGTATTCAAATCCCGTCTAATTTACCGTTTTGGAGATCCGACCCAGCCCAAGTCAGGCAAACCGAACCAGACAGAGGACTCCAAAAGGTTGATACTCCGTACAGCCCCCAGGGGCCCTACAATGTCCGACACAATGCCCCCAACAGATCCAAATGACCTGTGGGGGGCGGCATCACGGTACCTGTGGAGACAGCCACAGCCATATGCCCAGAGGCTTGCCTCACCACACACCAAAGGCCAGCATAAAACATATAAACATATTATCATTTTTCTAAACACCCATCCCTCCTAAGGTATCTTACATTCTGCGAAAGCCCTTAGACAAATTAATTATCACTGTCCTCCGGCACCCTAGTCTTCACCTAATACGAAAGGCGAGAACATTAATGAACTCAACATGGGGATGAGAGTCCGCCAGGTCAGGGGAAGTTCTGCTGGTTACATAGTAACATAGTATGTAAGGCCGAATGAAGACAATGTCCATCTAGTCCAGCCTGTCTATCCTACTGTGTTGATCCAGAGGAAGGCAAAAAACCCCAAGGCCAGAAGCCAATTAGCCCTTTTGGGGGAAAAATTCCTTCCCGACTCCCTAATGGCAATCAGACTGTTCCCTGGATCAACCCCTAATAGTTCCTACCTGCCTATATACCAGGATTGACACTTAACCTAATATTTATATCCTGTAATATCCTTCTTCTCCAGAAAGACATCAAGTCCCCTTTTAAACTCCTCTATGGATTTTGCCATCACCACTTCCTCCGGTAGAGAGTTCCACAGTCTAACTGCTCTTACAGTAAAGAATCCCCTTCTATGTTGGTGATGAAACCTACTTTCCTCTAATCGTAGCGGATGTCCTCTTGTTACCGTCATGGTCCTGGGTGTAAACAGATCGCGGGAGAGATCCATGTGTTGTCCCCTCATGTACTTATACATGGTTATTTGGTCGCCTCTTAACCTTCTTTTTTCTAGAGTAAATAGTCCCAATTTGGATAGCCTCTGTGGGTATTCCAGTCCCGTCATTCCATGTATTAGTTTAGTTGCCCTTCTCTGAACCCCCTCCAACACCGTAACATCTTTCCTGAGCACCGGTGACCAGAATTGTACGCAGTATTCTATGTGAGGTCTGACAAGTGCCTTATATAATGGAAGGATAATGTTCTCGTCCTTCGCCCCTATACCTCTTTTGATGCACCCTAAGACTTTATTTGCCTTTGCAGCGGCTGACTGGCATTGGTTACTCCAGTTTAGTCTATTATCCACTAATACCCCCAGATCCTTTTCCATATCACTTTTCCCTAGTGGTACCCCATTAAGTGAATATTTGTGACATCCGTTCCTCCTACCCATGTGCATAGTCTTACATTTTTCAACATTGAACTTCATTTGCCATTTTCCTGCCCAAGCCCCCAGCTTATTCAGGTCTGTTTGTAGCCGAACATTGCCCTCCGTTGCATTAATTATATTGTATAATTTTGTGTCATCTGCAAATATTAATATTTTGCTGTGCAGCCCCTCTATCAGGTCATTGATAAATATGTTGAACAGAGTGGGGCCTAGTACTGAACCCTGTGGCACCCCGCTAGCGACTGTGGTCCAATCAGAGTATGAGCCATTTATTACCACCCTCTGCTTTCTGTCATTGAGCCAATTTTTTACCCACTTACACACGTTTTCGCCCAGTCCGAGCTGCCTCATTTTGTATATTAGCCTGTTATGTGGCACGGTGTCAAAGGCTTTAGAGAAGTCCAGATATACAAGATCAATAGATTCTCCCTGGTCCAGCTTAGAGCTTACTTCATCGTAGAAACTGATCAGATTTGTTTGACATGAGCGACCCTTCATGAATCCATGCTGGTGAGGAGTTATTCCCTTAATCTCCTTGAGGTACTCATCGATGGCATCTCTCAGAATCCCCTCGAAAATTTTTCCCGTTACTGAAGTGAGACTTACTGACCTGTAGTTACCAGGCTCACTTTTGCTCCCTTTTTTGTAAATTGGAACCACGTTGGCAATGCGCCAGTCCAATGGTACTACTCCGGTCTTGATAGTGTCTAGAAATATTAGGTATAGCGGCCTAGCTATCTCGTCACTTAGTTCCTTGATCCAGAAGACACAAAAATTGAGATCTTCCCCCAAACCAGTACGCCAAGAAGTCCCCGTTACCCTAGTCTAGGGATCCAACGAGCAAGGTTCTCCTTAATGTCCATTTTTAAGAGGCATATTCTATTCATGTGATCAAGGAAGATAACTTTGTGGGGTGTTTCCTGCTTTTAGGAGATTTAAACTTCTGAGCTGTTTTCCAGGATTCCCCTTCTGGTAGTGGGGGTATGACAAGGTCATACTGTATGGGCATCAGGTCGGAATAGTAATGGGTTCAATGTCTAGTTAAGGTAACACTTTGTCCAGGTCCTCTGGAACTCTCTCTATGATCCTACAGACATTTTTATTAATTGCTAGACTAAACGGGAGCAACCAAGAGTACTGAAAGTCTTTTGCTCTTAGAGCCTCCAGTAGACGTTTCAGGACTCAGAGTTTCACCAGTATTGATGGTACAATATCCTGGTAAAGTTGGATCAAAGTGTCATTATATTTAGCGCTGAAGACAAAAAAACATATGTGCTCACGCTCTCTTGTTTTCACCCGATCCTTATACTCCGGCTGTGTATCCAACCTGTTGGCAAGTCGTGCAGTCCACCACGAAATTCATATGAAATGTTCAGCAAAAAAGAGGTTCACCTTCAGAGGTATAGATAAATAAAACCATGAAAGCGTTTCGGCCACTTTCGGCTACTTCAGTTGCTATCTATCTAGACCTATTACATTCTGCTGGCGACTGACTGTCCAAGTACTAACTACGACTAGAGTTGAGCGAACGTACTCTGCCAAGCTTGATGCTCGTTCGAGTATTAGCATACTCGATGGTGCTCGCTACTCGAGCGAGCATCACGCCGCGTTCAACCCTGCCCCAGTTTTGGCCCCTCCCCACCGCTGATGTGTCAGATTTGACCCTTCCCCACTGCACAGAGAGAGAGAGAGAGAGAGAGAGAGAAAAAAAAAGCTCGGCAACCGGCGGGTCACATCCAAAAATGTTAGAGTCTCCCATTAGAGCGCTCGAATTTTACGAAAAGCTCAATTTGAATAGCGAGGACCTGAGCATTTTGGTGCTTGCTCATCTCTAACTATGACGTATCCAGATGTTTTTTGTTTTTTTTAAATCTTGTGTTCTTTTCTAGAACTAGATCGAGAATGCACAGCAATGAGAAGACTCGCTCATGTATTTGGAATGTCCCTTTCAATCTCCCATAGCTTTACAGTCCTGTGGCCAACTGAATACCTGTAGCCAAGCAAACATCAAGAGATATTTATCATTATAAGGCCTCTTTCATGATCTTCTCATGATGTGACAGCGCTACAAATTAGATGTATGTGAAGCCCATGCTTTCCAATGGGTTCCTTCACATCAGCAATGTTTTGTAGGCTGCTACATTGCGAGAGAGAAAAAAATCGCAGCATAGTGAATATTGCTGCGATTTGCGATGTTTTGTAGCCCATATTTCCCCATGGACCCTTCCTTAGTGTTGCATTGCATCGCACGAAAATGCGGTTTTCGTGCGGTGCAATGCAACTTTTAAAGTAGAACGTTCCACTGTTGATCCTAAAAATAAGCCCTATGTGCCTCAAAAAAAAACAAAACACTTCACTTAACAGCCGCTGTCCGCTCTGCTGCACTTCTTCTCTGCAGCTCTGGCACACTTGCTTATAGTTTTGTGCTAGCGCTTCCCGCTTAGAGGTTCAAAATCTCCGCCTCCAGGAAGCGCTGGCTCTGATTGGTTCCCGAGCGCCTTGGCTCAGCCAATCAGGCCAAGCGCTTTCTAGAGACAGGCTTTTTGAACCCCTGACCATGAAGTGCTGGAGAAAAACTACAACCAAGTGTAACGGGGACCTGTGAGGAGAAGTACGGCTGAGCAGACAGCGCCTGTTAGGCGATATGTTGTGTTTTTTTTATGCAGCCAGGGTGTATTTTTCGGAGTAGGGCTTATATTTCAAGTCCCTGCAAAAATCCCAGCAAAGGAGTGCTAAAAAGTGTTGAGACTTTGTAGCAACACAAAATCGCAATATCACAGCAGGGAAATGCAGCAAAATGGCACATCACACAGATGCAATAACGCAGTGTTTTTCTTCCGGCGATATCGCTGTTGCCCATGTGAAAGAGGCTTAAGACTAAATTTAGTTTGGTAGCATTGTCTTAACTCTGTTATATAAATTGATACATACTGATGAACAGACAAACAATTTTTCAATCCTTGGGTAATTATGCCATTTCTGAGATTTACATCTAAAATAGAACAATGCAATTCCACCATAGTAAAGCACTGACAATGCCAGTTGATAATATTTTTCCTTCCCACAAGCAATGAGTTAATCCATGTCTGGAAGTACCTTTCTGAAACAATAGTTGTGTCAGAGGCTTCAGCTATATTAAAGGCCATGCATAACTTCAGTCTGAACATTGTATGCCAACCATTTCATGTTCATAGATAACAATAACAAGGATGACAAAGGCTTAACCAGCACATTATATAAAGACTCGAGTGACAATATAAATGTAATGCTTTGATCCTCGAAGGTTCACATTGTAGTTATGTCATTTTATAATTAAGGCCTTAGAAAATTAAAAGGGCATATTTCATATATTATACTATGTATCGTCGTAGATGTGTCAGAGAAAGTTTGGACAACTTGTCACATTTTCTGTGAAATTAGTCATCTACAGTAATTGTAACAGGGTAATTTTGTGCGGCTCACCTAAGATGGTGCATTGATGCTTAGATTTCTTAGGGCAGCTTCACATAGGTTTAAGCGCTTTTGCGCACGTCCCAGCATGTCTTCTTTGAGCATGTTTTAATGTACTTTTTGTTCTCGCAGGGCATGTTTATTTGTGCGTGGCAGACAAACACGCCCCAATTTAAATGAGTTTCCCATGTATTTTTTCTGATGGAATTGCACATCCCGTTGCACGTTAGTACCCCCCACCCCCATAGACTTCTATGAGGACCTTTGATACCCAACTACACAGGAAAATAGAGCATGTTCTATTTTATGCATGTTCAAAATCGAGAAATGTGTACAAACTAGCGGTGAGTGAGCTGTTGACAAAGGCTACTGTAGCCAAAACGCGTTCAGCGCGGACCTGTGAGCTGTACGCTTTTTATTTAATGAAGTATGGAAAAAATTTTTAACGGTAGCAGCTCCTCTCCACTTCTATTTTTCTTCATATGGAATTTAGCCGTCTGCCGTCAGTTTGAGGACGGGGCTCCCGTTGAAATTCAGATCTCCCTGCAACATTGGAAGATACTGCTGGTGAGGTGAGCCCATATTTCTCTTTTTTTGATTCTTCTGTTTAATAGCCTGCCTGAGGCCCCTTGGACATGTCACTAGTTACCCTCGGGGTGGGAGACAGTAAAGCCACTGTGATAAGGCCCAAACTCTACCCTGCTGTCTCCTAGGCTGAGGCCCGCTCCTCGGACACTGCAACACCAAAAAAGATTTATCACCTACTCCCATTTACTACCTTACTAGAGTTGAGCGAACATACTCTGTCGAGCTTGAAGCTCGTTCGAGTATTAGCGTACTCGATGGTGCTCATTACTTCAACGAGCATCAAGCCGTGTTCGACCCCACCCCAGTTTTTGGCTCCTCCCTGCTGTGACTTGCCGGTTTTGGCCCCTCCCCGCCGCAGCGCGCATCAATGGCAAATTTTTGGACTGGCTGGGGCAGGGAGAGAGAGGGAGAGAGAGAGAGACCAAGAAAAAAAAAAAAAAGCTCGGGACCCAGCCTCCCACATACAAAAATGCTCGAGTCTCCTGTTGTAGCCAAAGGGGTTCGTTACTCGAGTAGAGCTCTCGAATTTTACGAAAAGCTCGACTTGAATAACGCGGACTCGAGCATTTGGGTGCTTGCTCATCTCTACACCTTACCAATCAATTCCCTTTGTATGGAAACACTCAGCTATCTGCATCAGCCCAATAGAAGTGATTGCGCATTGCATGTTCCTCTCAGTAGGATGTTATTGTTCTCAGTAAGAGAAACCAAGTAATCTTGTAGATAGCCATTAGAAGGTATTCTAATGGCTAACAAAAATGCATGGAGTTATAGCGAGCTTTCAAACCTATGCAGGGTTCTTCGTCAGACTTGAATGAAACAGATCAGAAGAGGCATCTATGTAGACACACATACAAGTCACAGAAATCATGTGATTAATTTGCACTTAAAACAATACCAGAACAGAATGAGTAGAGGAGTGAATAGTTAATTAGTCCACTGATAAGGGATGCAAAAGTTTTATGGTCTCTGAATTTGTGTTAGGGGGTTGCCAGGTCAGCAGTGTTATTTCTCATTTTCTGCACTGATGCAAGAAGCCCCCTTTGCAGTTCATTCAAGTCTTTTTTTTTTAATCATTCAATTTTTTTATTAGCATCTTAAAAGAAGGAGACATACATTTTCCAATACAGTGAGGTTTTCGTAAATCTGATACAATTTTTACAATAACATAGGTGGATTTTTATTTGCAGTTATAATCTTGTATGTTCGCTTTATTGACCTGAAAGGTCTTTTAATTTTTTATTTCAGCAAGTAGTAACTTGGTGGTAGCTATGTAACATAGCAACAGTCTCCAATCTACGTAGAGACTAGAGTGAGAAGTAAAACAAGTGTGGGTTTAACAGTGTAATGAAACAAACATAACAGAGAGAAGACATCATGCTGGGTGGTTTTTAAGCCACATATTCCATACCGAATCATACTTTTCTATGGTGTTATTTCTAAGGGCTAGAACTCTTTCAAAGATGCTGTGCTCAGAAACCAGGTGGATTAGGTCTTTGATTGTTTGCACTTCTATTGTTCTCCATCGTCTTGCTATAAGCAGTTTTACTGCTAAGAGTATATGGGCAACCAATTGCCTGGTTGGAGGGCTAAGGAGTTTTAATTTTAAGAGCAGGAGAGCCGTACTCGGAAGTTTTGGTATATTTGACTTTGTTGTATTTTTGAGGAGAATAAAGACATCTCTCCAAAAGGAGGAAATCCGTGGACATAGCCAGAATATATGTAGAAGTGAGCCCTCTTCCCCGCAGTCCCTCCAGCATAATGCCTCTCTGGACAGACGGAGGGTCTTAAGTTTAAGTGATGTGAAGTACCATCTTGTTAACAGTTTTATGTGTGTCTCTATCATGTTTGCACCTCTGGTAGCTCTGTTTGCCCATTTAAATGCGTCTGTCCAGTCTTCGATTGATATTTTGGTTCCCAGATCTTTCTCTCAACTTCTTTCCGGTTTTTAAGTTCCCCGCTAAGTGGTCGTAAAAGAATCTGGTTTTTGAAGTATTTGTTTGCCAGATTCCCTCAAGACCTCTGAAAGTTACCCAGGGTACGGCTATATTTTGTACTTGGTACGTTTGGAGAAATGACCTAATTTGGAGGTATTTGAGTGCATCTTCCTCAGGTATGTTGAATTCTTTCATTAAGGATCCAAAGGGTTTTATAGTACTTCTGATAAATAGATCTGAGATGTGTTTTATTCCTTTTTTGATCCATGGAAGCGTCTGGAGATCTGCGATAAAGTACCCTAAACAATCAATAGGGATCTTCTTCAAGTTTAGGGATTTTGCTTTATCTGAAGATTTAATTAGTTCACTCCATGCTTGTAATGTTGCCGACATGGTTAGAGGTAAGGGAGGAAGATTTACCCTAGAGCGTAATTGAGGGGAGGAGGTGGCGAGGATTTTTGCGTATATCAAGGAGCTTAAGGGTTTGGGGCTAATTTCTTCTGCTTCTAAGCTAGGCCAGCTGATCGTTGTTGGTCTCGCTAGCCATGCTAATGATTGGTTTAAGATAGTAGCATTTCTGTATGCACTGAGGTTAGGAAGGCCAGCTCCTCCTTGTAAGTTATGAAGAGCTATGGTTGATAGGGCGATTCTTGGCGGTTTACCACCCCAAATGTAGTTGGCAAGCTGTGTTTGAAGTTTTTGGATTATCGTTCTTGGGGTAGGGATAGGCAGAGTTCTAAAATAGTACATGAGTTTTGGGAGAATCATCATCTTATAAAGTACAATACGCCCCAGCCAGGTGGTCTGTTGTTTTTTAAAGTTGTCCAAATCGCTTTGTATAGATTTCAAAATGAAAAGATAGTTTGTAGATGCTAGTTCCTTCAGGGGAAAGCATAGTTGGATCCCCAAGTAAGGGATACTTTTTGGTTGCCACTGGAATGGGAACTCTCGCTGTAATTCCGATTTTAATTTTTCATTTACATGGATACTTAGGATCTGTGATTTGCCAGTATTTAGTTTATAGAAAGAGACCTTTGAGAATTGAGATAGAATCGAGTATGCTGCACGTAGGGAAGTTGTAGGTTTTGTTAATGTTAGCAGGACATCATCTGCAAATAAGTTTATTTTATGTTGTCGGGTTTTTGTATGTATGCCATGGATGTGAGGGTTAATTCTGATATGTTCTGCAAGGGGTTCCATCATTAGTGTGAAAATTAGTGGGGATAGCGGGCACCCTTGACGGGTTCCGTTTGTGATATTAAAGGGGGCAGATAGTGTGCCATCAATTAGTATTCTAGCTTTGGGAGACGAATATAAGGCTTTAATTGCTTGTATTATATGACCTGTAAATCCGAATTTTTCGAGGACTGAGAAAAGATAGCCCCAGTGGAGTCTATCAAAAGCCTTTTCGGCATCCAAGGCTAACAGTAGAGATGGGGAATGGGAGGAGTCTATTTTATTAAGAAGATTTAATACTCTTCGGGTGCCGTCAGGGGCTTGCCTGCCTTTGGTGAATCTGACTTGGTCGGTGTGTATTAGCTCGGGGAGGATCTTAAGTAGTCTATGGGCTATTATTTTTGCGTAGATTTTTGTGTCAGAGTTTAGAAGTGAAATTGGTCGAAAATTAGCTGGTGACATGGGGTCTTTGCCCGGTTTAGGTATGGTGACGACTGTGGCTTCTAACATTTCTTCTGGGAGTTTACTATGTGAGATTGCTAAGTTGAAAGCGGGAACCATGTGGGGCACTAGGTGGAGATTTTCTCTTTTTTGTCATCTAAGCTATATACAAAGGGGATTTTGGCTTTTTGGATTTTCTTTTTAACTAAGTTTGCCATTATTCTAGAAGGTTTGTTTATTGAGGCGTAGTAGTTTATGCGGGAAGTTCTCATTGCCTTATCATAGTTTTCCATAAGAAGCTTGCGCAGTTTTTGTCTAAGTATAAAAAGTTTTTCATGTGCCTCTTTTGTGGGGTGGTCGCGAATTTGTTGTTCAGCTAGTGAGATTTGTGAGAGGGTTTCATTAGTCTGAGTTGTTTTTTTCTCTTTTTTGTTTGGCACTCATTTTAATAAGTATTCCTCTAATAAAGGCCTTGTGGGCATTCCAAACAGATAGCGGTGATATTTCTGGGGTTGCGTTGATTTGGAAAAATTCTTCTAAGGCTTTCGCTATGTCTTTGGAATTTTGAGGGTCTCTCATCAGAAAGAGAATATTTCTCCAGGTTCTTGGTCCCTCTCTGCAGCCATTCCATTGGAACGTGGCAGAGATTGAGGCGTGATCTGACCAGGTTGCTTGATTGATTTTTGCCTCAGTGACATATGGTAAAGACCATCTGTCCACGAGAATCAAGTCTATTCTCGAGAAAGTTTTGTGGCGGGGGGAATAAAACATGTACTCCCTAGCGGAGGCGTTTAGACACCGAAATATGTCGTAAAGTGCCTCTTTTTGGATCCAGGGCTGCAGGGAAGGAGCATTCCTGACTGGGTGTGATGATGTATCTATAAGTCTATCTGGAGTAATATTGAAATCCCCACACAAAATCAGCTTGCCCACTTCCTGCTTCCTCAGCCTCTTTATGGTTTTGTTTAAGAAACGAATCTGTGCATTATTGGGTGCGTAAACATTTAAAATGGTGAAGGAAGTTGAGTTTAATTTTCCAGATAAAATTATATATCTCCCTTTAGGATCAAGTTCCAAATGTGAAACTTCTAAGGATATAGTGTCTCTGAAGGCGATTAGTACACCTGCTTTTTTAGTGGGTGCACAGGCCATATAGATATTAGGGTATTTTTTGTGCGAGATTTTTGGGGAAGCCGAGGAAGCAAAATGGGTCTCTTGGACACAAAGTATGTCCGCATGGTTAGACAAAGCCTCCCTCCACAGGGATGAACGTTTAAATCGGGAGTTCAGCCCATTAGCATTAATGGAGAGAAGCTCAAGTGCCATGCGGAGCACTTATTGTGCTGGCATACGGCATGGAATACAGGATATGTCTTCTCAAAACAGTGGGGACAAAAATAACATGCATCAACTTATGCAATAACATTAGTATATGTGTTACAAGAAAGAAGTAAAGAAACAAGTCCTTACAGATTTTGGTCTTGTTCATCTGTGGGGGGTGGAAAGTTCACTTAGGTAAAAACCTTCTCCCAGATTCTTGTCGTTGTCAGCAAATGCTTTCGTCGTTTCAGCGGTTCGGATTGTGTGGAGGTCGATTCCTCTTCACTTCTCTGGTTCTCCTGGAGGGAGGTGTAACTGCACTTTCAGGCTGCATTCACACAGGGCGGATTTGCCGCGGTTCTGCCGCAGCAGATCCGCCCACGGCAAAACCGCCCGCGGCCGCTAATCTCGGGATTAGCCAGCCATGTGGACGAGGTTTCTCAGAAACCTCGTCCACACGGGACGGCTAATCCGCCGCGGTAAATGTCTGTTTACAGTCGTTTTTTTGTTTATCTATGTTTATCTATGTTACGGCCGTGCTCTCCTCTATGGGAGAGCCGGCCGCAACGGAAAAGCATGCGGCCGGACCGCTTCAAAGCCGCCGCGGCTTAAACCGCGGCGGTTCTCCCGGCGGAAATCTCGCGGTTTTTGCTGCGGCCAAACCGCGAGATTTCCGGCGGGAATCCGCCCTGTGTGAACCCTGCCTCAAGAAGTTGAATGTCCCAAGTTTTCAGGAGAGCGGCTGCATCCTCCGGTTTCAAAAGGGTATGGCTTGCTCCATCTCTTTGGATTATCAATTTCGGGGGGAAGCCCCACTTGTATGGAATTTTTTCTTGTCGAAGAGTAGTAGTAACAGCTGAAAATTTCTTTCTAGCTTGGAGAGTGACTTGCGATAAGTCCATGTAAAGGTGAATATTGGAATATGGAGCAGGTAGTTGATTAAGTTTTCGGCCTGCTTGCATAATCGCTTCTTTGATATGGAAAAAATGAATACGTGCTAGTATATCTCTTGGTGCTGTATCCGGAATAAATTTGGGCTTAGGCAGCCTGTGGGCTCTGTCGATAATCAGATCTATAGGCGAAGCTTCAGGTAGTAGAGCTTGTATTAGTTGTTGTAGATATTTGGTAATTTCTGGTGGAGGAACAGATTCCGGTATTCCTCTAAATTTGATATTATTGTGGCGGTTTCTGTCTTCCGCGTCTGCTAATTTGGTTTTGAGCACTTCTACCTCTTCTGCCAGGGCGTAATGGGAGTCGATGAGGTCATTGTGTGAGTGTGTGAGCTCTCCCATTTTGTTTTCTGTGTGGGTGACCCTTTTGTCAATCTCCGTTAGGTTTGTTTTCAATGTAGAGGATAAAAGATCAAAGTTAGCCTGTAGGGAGTCTCTTAGGGCAACCACCATCTCTTTTATAAAGGCTTCTGTTGCTGGCTGTTCTTTTGTAAGCATTGTAGAGATACAGTCATTTACAGGAGGCATAGTTGTTCTTTCTTCCTGGTCTGCAGTTAATTTTGGCCGCTGCTTAAGAGGGCTAGCAGAAGGGGAGACATAGAGTGGACTCTTATTCTGCGGAGTCGGGGCCATTTTGTAAGCTCCGTGCGCCTGTCTGTTGGGGGGTCTCTCTTTTGATGTCTGTGGCATCAGAGGGGCCCCGTTTCCCAGGTGACTGTGTGTCTTGCTTACCTCGGGATCGCCCGCGTGGTCGGGAGATAGGTCTCGAGGTGAAGAGGAATGGGAGGTCGGAGATTCTCCCTCCTCATGCAATGAACACACCTTCGTCGGGACTGCAGTTGCCGCGTCTCGCGGGCCGCCGCCACGCGCGGCAAAGAACTCCTCCAATCGCCCTGCATGAGCTCTGAAAGACTTGCATCGGGACATCGGCACGCAGCTGGTGTGGCAGCGCCGGTTTCGCGGTCTGTAGTAAGCTGATTAAATTGCTCTTCCGTCTTTTCAAGAGTCTGGGGTCTCGGAGCTCCAGACTAAGCAGTCGTCTTAGAGATCGGCCAAGCCACGTCCCCAACTTTTCTATTTTTGATAGGGGTTCTTCTTTGCAGAGAAGTTTGCTCTTGAAGGTTTAGCAGAATTATCTGCCGCCCGATTCTGCACACAAGAGCTGTGGAGAATGGCTAGGTGTCAAAGGGGGGGTTCTCCCCAGTCTGTTTTAGAGTAAGTAGGCAGGTCAATGTCTTATTTTTATCTCTTGTGGGCAGTGAGGGGTTAATTGCTTTTATTTTCTCACCTCCTGTTTCTGCCGAGCTGGGGAAGTAAGACCGGTTCTCCAAGATGGTGTTGGTCAGCGGTGAGGGCTCTTCCGGTGAGGCAGGCTTCTTCTCTGTCACTGGTAGAAGCAGGGTGCTGGTTAGGAATCTCCGGTGCGGACGTGAGTTATTTATGGGTGGCAGGCACTTCACCCAACTCCGGCACAGCAGTGGATTCGTTAGGAGCCCACAGGACGTCAGCAGCCGGTGGTGCAGGGCTTATTTGTGGGGCAGGCACCTCGTCACCTCCGGTACCACAGGACTCCCGGCAGGACCCTCGGAGCGCCTGCGGCCAGCGGCACAGGCTTCGCAGATGAGACGAGTTCTCTACCTGTTCCCGGCACAGCAAAGAGCGCGGCCGCGCTCCCGGATCAGCGCCGGGCGGCAGCGCAGGTCTCACCACCAGCCAGGCTTCTCAGCTGATCCCGATGGAGGGGAGAGACCGCCGGGGACGTCAGACGCGCCGACAGACCGCAGCGAGCAGCAGGTCTCACCTCAGCTATCTCCGCTCGTCTGCACCAGCGGTAGGTCTCTAATCGGCTGCAGTCCACTTTGTAACTTCCAGAGGGTCTCGTGAAGCTCCGGTTTACTCCGGTGGAGCGGGCGGTCCAGGGGGGGGGGGGTCCCAGGCGCGGCGGGAAGCCCGGCAGCACGTGGAGGGCAGAAGTCCCCTAGAAATCCGGACTGCTGTCAGGCAGATCTACGTCTGTAGCTCCGTTAGTGGAGAGGGATCTGAGGCTCCAGTTAGGGTGATTAAGATGCTTCTGCTGTAGCTTTTTGTTGCTTAATAGGAGAAGGTTTTTCGGAGCTCCAAGATCAAGCGGCCATCTTGGTGCTCAGTTAGGCCACGCCCCCCCAGTTCATTCAAGTCTGGACAGTGTCAAAGGTTGTTCTACATTTGTACTCCCAAATTCTTCTGTGATGTTGTTATTTGAATTTGCCTTTTAATATAGTAACTTTCATATGTTCTATGCTGTGTCCATGACTAGAAAAATGCTCAGCCACAGGTAATTCTATATTTGTTTCTTTAACTGTGTGTCGATGAGACCTCATCCTTGCTCTAAGTTTTTTTCCTGTTTCTCTAACATAAAGGCCCCCACCAGGACATATACTGCACAGGATCTGGTACACAATGTTGGACGTGGAACATGTGAATGTCGCCGGGATCCTATACTCCTGCTGTGTATTGGGGATTTGTATCCTGTACACAGTCCGTACATGTGATCAGGTCTTGCAGCTCCTTACATTACAGGGATACGTACTTTTTTGTGTGTCAGAGGGCAATGCACATCTGATTATAAAGTTCCTTAAATTTGGAGGTTGCCTGTAACACAGAAGAGTCTGGGAATATGGTTTTCAGACAGTCATCCTTGTGTAGGGTATGATAGTGTGTTATTGCAGTTTTCTTTAGTGCCTCTTGCTGTGAATTGTAGGTCAATACTAGAGGTACACAACTGTTTTCTTCCTTATCTGTGTATTGGAGTAATTGACTTTTGGGTATCCTGGTGACTCTGATGATTTGGCCATCAATTGAGGTTGGATGATAGCCCTGATTTAAAAATGTCCTTTTAATATGGTATAAATATTCCTCTCTGTCTGTTGGGTTGGAGAAGATCTGGTTGTAGATGATGGATTTTTTGGTGTGTTTAGGATGGGAACTGTCCCTTCTGAGGTATGTGAGCCAATCGATCGGTTTTCGGTATAGGGATGTCTGTATTGACTTGTTTGAGATTTTTATCTCAAACTGGTGTCCAAAAAGTTGATTTCTGTATACCAGTAGCTTAATGTCAGGTTTATGGTGGGGTAAAATGTATTGAATCTCTCATGAAATGTTATTAATTCTTGTTCAGTGTTGGTCCGGATGATTACAATGTCATCAATGTATTGAAGTAGGCCAATGGTTTGCTGGGGCCAGAAAGTAATTCCCCAGGTTTGCCATGAAAAAGTTGGCATATTACAGTGCCATTTTACTGCCCATGGCGGTTCCGGTGAGTTGCAGGAACATTTATTTGGCAAAGGAGAAATAATTGTGTGCAAGGATGAATCTTGTGATCTGTAACACCAATTCAGAGACAACCCTATTGGTCTCAAGGTGTGCCAGTTCATCTTCATGTAGGATGTTTGAGTATGAGGATTTCTCATCCATGGTGGCCAGGATGGTGCCATCGGGAAGGGGACCTATGGTTGACAGTTTGTTCAGTAGGTCTGTGATGTCCTGCAAGTAGCTGGTTGTATTTCTCACCAGTGGTTTGCCAATATCACAGAAGAATTTGGGAGTATAAATTTATAACAACTTGACACTGTCAGAACCAGAATGAACCTTGGAGGGGGCTTCTTGCATCAGTGGTGATATGGGACATCTGGAGCAGAGGTAACACTGCTGACCTGGCAACCCCCTAACACAAATTCAGAGATCATAAAACTTTCACATCCCTTATCAGTGGACTAATTAAGTATTTACTCCTCTACTCATTCTGTTCTGGTATTGTTTTAAGTGCAAATTAATTACACCATGGCTTTGCCTTTTTATATGTATGTGTGTATATATAGATGCGTCTTCTAATCTATTCCATTTAAGCCTGAGGAAGAACTCTGTCTGCATAGGTGCAAAAGCTTGCTATAACATCATGATTTTTGTTATCCACTAAAAAGGTAACAATCAGATTTTGCTCTACTGGCTAACATGGTACCAAACTTTTTTACTTTACCTTTCAGTAAGGGCACTTTTAATGTGCCATTTTAGTAATCTCTTGGTGCCCCAGCAGTCAGATACTGAAAATCAATTGTTTTTCACCTATCCTGTGGACAAGTGATAAATTATTTTGGTGGTGTTCGATAATATATGTAACATTAGTAAAAGCATCCTTATATACCTTTATATAAAGATATGCCTTGCTGTATTCAAAATTGTATGTATAGCCTTAAGAAAATAGGTATTAAGATATTAAGAAGCTTTTAAGCTACAGGGCATAGTCTTGCATAGCTGCTTCAGCTTGCTTATTAAAATGACACAGCCGGAAGAAACACCCTTGATAAGAAACTTAGATGGCATAGCGTATGCTAAAATAGCAAAATAAGATGACAAAACAGAAATAAAGGTTTTAATGAAAATATGTTTTTGTAAAGATACACAATGGTTCTCTATTGGCTAAGAAGATAGGCACACCTGTGAATAAAAATGATAAAGTTTGCTGTATGATAAAATAACTTTGAGATCATTCTGATTAACACCAGTCTGAGTGTGACATGTTGATTTCCAAAGCAGTTACTAGAGATCTATAAGAAATTTGACACAAGCAAGATATACCTGTTTTGCAGACCTATTGTATCTTATTTATTTACAGCTTGAAACTCAAACAATCATGGAAATGCACTATAACAAAATAGTAGCACAAAGAAGAACATTTAAAATAGACTTCAAAAGTAATTTATTAAGTTTAAAATAATTACGTACTATTATAGTTATGATAACTTATAGTTTATTATGTGAGAATGTCTCCTTGGAAGACAGAAAAAAACAGCTTTTTTTAAACCTTCATGTTTTGTAGAAATGTATATTTTGCTGCAATTTTTTTACAAGTAAAAAAGCTTTGAAAAGGTGAATATGTGAAAAATTAAATAGTATCACAGTGTTAAATGTACAAGTGTACTGTAAACATTGGCATTTCCATCAACAATCAAAAATTGCAAATCTAATTATAAACCTTATTGTACAACAGTAACAAATAAAATAAAAAAGTGATAATAGCTTTTACAATAAATGCATTTACATAAAAGAAAAATATCAGAAGACTATTCACCAAACATATTAGTATTTCTACTGGAAGAATGCTTCAATGCAGCTGGCTAGCTGTCGATGGGGGTTATTTGGTGGTGCATTTCCCCCAAGTGATGTGCACCAACAAGCATTTCTGCCTTGAGTGGGGTATTAAGATACATATCTAGGACACCGAACTGCATCTTTGTCCCAGGTGAAGGAAAGTCTTCGTAGGATTTTGCCAGAATCACATGTGACATAACTTTGCATTACACTTAGATCATACTAGTCAATCATCCCATAGTTTCTCAACTCCAGTCCTCAGGGACCCCCAACAGGTCATGTTTTCAGGATATCCTATAGGAAGAAGCCTGTTGCAATGTCTCAGGCACTGATGATAATTACAGCACCTGTGCAATACTGGGGAAATTCTGAAAACGGGACCTGTTGGGGTCCCTGAGGACTGGAGTTGAGAAACACTGATCTAAGAGACTGTGATAGATCTAAGACAGCTTTAAAAAAGTAACGCAAAAAAATTATATGTTATGTATAAAATATTTGTTAATGTATCCATGTTGCACATACAGTAAGCAATGCCACAATATACACTAACCTACCAAAAGTAATTGTACACCTAAGAATCAAATGTAGTATTTATTTACATATGTTAATATCTACTGTAGTGGGTGTCTCCTTTGGCACTAAACACATCAGATACTCTTAGTGGCATACTTTCTACTAATCTCTTCAGTTGGTATTTCCCTCCAGTCACCCTGCAAATGTCTGGTGAGATCTCCCAGAGAAAATGGACACTGTTCATATTTCCTGATCCGACATTCCAGATCATCCCAAAGATGTACAATAGGATTCAGGCGAGGTTTCTGTGCAGGCAAGTCCAATAAAGGAATGTTCATATCCTCAAATCAAGGTAAAACAGCAATGGATTTGTGACAAGGTGTGTTGGAAGTATTGCTGACCATTTCCAAAGTATTGCCACATTGTTTTTAATACATTGTCTAGAATGTCAAAGTACACCCCTGTGTTCATCGTTCTTGCAACAGCCATCAACGGACCCGGTATTCTCCACATCCAGGTAGGCCCGTCTTATTTTAAGATGGAGTAGTGTGATTCATCATTCCATAGAATGTTATTTTATTGCTCAACTATCTAGTGATGAAGCTTCTTGAATCATTGTAGATGGGTCGATGCATTATCTTTGAGAGAACTCACCAGATGTTTGTAGGATAAATGGAGGGAAATACTAGGAGAAGTGTATCAGATGTTAGTTGAAAGTATGCCACGGAGAGTGTCCAATGTCATTATGACCAAAGGAGGCCCCAATAAGTATTAAATCATATATATATATATATATATATATATATATATATATATATATATATATATATATATATATATATATCTACTACTATTGACTCTTGATCAGTTGTCCATTTACTTTCATAACATAGTGTATTCCCATGACTGGTAATCTACAATTTTCAACACCAAATATTTTAGCAGATTATGCACTGAAATTGTAAGATAATTTACAAAATATATGAGATATGCTATACAAATCACAAATATTGAGTTGCTTCAACTTTTTCTGAAGTGCCATCATAAGTCCAAGGTCGCAATCAAAGTCAAACTGGCAGTGTCCATGAAAGTCCAGGCATCTATTTGTTTAACACAATACCATAATATCATGGTTTTTGTTTCAAGACAGACTGATGTGTGATAACTGTTGCATGGTTTGTAGATATCTTATACTGTTCTTGTCCTGAGCCTTGAGGAGGGGAAGGTAAAGGTGTTTCAGGAGTAGCTATAAAATTAAAATGGGAAACCATTTTATTAAGACTATAAAAAAACATTGCTGAATGTAAAGGTGAAGGTCAAATATATTAGATCTAGATTTATCCAACCTGTCAACTTTAGCAAGACTGGCTAATCATTTAATTTGTACAGGGCTCAGTTGAGCATGCATGTGTTTTGTATGCAGAGATGTAAGAAAGTCATTGCCAGAATCCTCGCAAACGGTTTATCTCGTTTATCTCCTAAGAACAATAGGATCGGGCAGTTGAAATCCAACTGTCTAAATCTTGTTTCCACCAATACTTGTTTTTTTCTTTTGGGAGGGGGAAGAATCAGGAGGTCCTCATAAAAATTAGATGATTAGTCTGTACTGGAGGGTTGAGATGATCTAGACCTAATGTGTATGGACACACTAAGTCTTCTCACTGTTGTCTATTCAACAAAAGATTTGCTCACCCTCATCACCATTCCCATATTAGTTGACCCATTTGCCCTTGTGGTAAGTAGGTCAACTCTGAATCTCTATAACTACAAAACATATGTAGACATTACCTGGATAGAAAAGTTCACCTCGCCTTTTGCTACATTTTTAAAATTGGATATAGTTTTCTAAAATACTTACCAATCTGGTCTGTATGTAGAGATGAAGACATGGAACTTATAAGCAGGGCCTGTCCCACTAAAGGGTCTTGAGATATATGTGGATGTGTCAGATGCATGTGATTAGACTCATTTGAAGAACCTTTAAGAAAACATAAGAATTACAGTAATCTGAAGAAATTACATGTTTGCAAATGTATTTTGCCAAATTAAATTAAAAATGTTCCGAAATGATTTGCTAGTTTATTCATATTAGCATATCTCATTTTAACACAACACTTGCACCTTAGTGCATCATATACTGTATCCATTTATTATATGAATTATACATGAGTTCTATCAATATCTCTCTGAGCTTTGTGATAACTCAGTGTTTGTACAGTGTTACATTATTTGCATAAAGCCTGTGGAAGTTTATTTCATAGCCTGTAGATTTCATTCTTAAGATCCTGAGGTTGTACTGTGATTCAAGTATAAATTATGTTTTCCCAAAAATATACAGCGCCTAAGCAATGAATTATAAGACCACTGTTAAGTGTGTGACACATTTATTGGTCCCAGCCAACAGAGGTTCCAATCTAGCACATGCAAAACAAGTGGTGTAAAAGGCCGCCTGCACATAGGCAGGACGGACCCCACATGCGGGATTCCTGCAGCAGAGTGCATACCAGTGCCAAACCGGTGACCACTGCGTACCTGTCGGGCGGCTCTGCACAGCACTGTGGATGTGCCGTCCGGCACTCCATCACGCATGTGCAGTAGCCGCCGGTGCTCTGCAGTGATGCGGATCCCGCGATACTTACACAGTGCTCACTGCGGAAGTGCCGTGGGCCGGCCAGCTTCCATTGACTTCAATGGAAGCTGGCAATGCGTAACCCATAGAGATGAGCGAGCATACTCGTCCGAGCTTGATGCTCGTTCAAGTATTAGGGTGCTCAAGATGCTCGTTACTCGAGACGAGCCCCACGCGGTACTCGTCTCTATTAAATGAGCACTGACCATTGAATTCAATGGAGCCGGCAATACAGCCGGCTCCATTGAAAGCAGTGGGCTGCCGGCGAGCGCGGGATGAATTTCCGGGAAGGGCTTAAAAATAAGCCCTTCTCTGAAATTCATCCAGAAATGTGTAAAAAGTAAAAAAAAAATATACTTACCTTGTCCCGGCAGACGGAGTTCAGCCGTGACCGGCCAGCAGTTCTCCTGAATTCATGAATGGGTGAGTGAGAGCTGCCTCTGATTGGTGAGGCTGTGACCAATCAGAGGCAGCTCATTCAGCATGCGGGGATTTTAAATCCCCACCTGCTGAATACTACAGAAAGCAGTTCAGGAGAACTGCCGGCCAGACGCGGCTGAACTCCGGCTGCAGCGGAAAGGTGAGTATACATTTTTTTTTTATTTTTACACATTTTAGGATGATTTTCAGGTAAGGGCTTATATTTTTAAGCCCTTCCCGAAAATTCATCCCACGCTCGCCGGCAGCCCATTGCTTTCAATGGAGCCGGCTGTATTCCCGGCTCCATTGAATTCAATGGGCTAACATCATTCTCTGCCACAGCTGTTACAGCTGTGGCAGAGGAGAACGATCTTTATGCTGACAGTGCGGGGGGGGGGGGGGGGGTCTCACTCTTGCCACTATTGTGGCTTAATAGTGAGACCTCGGAGCCCAAAATGCAGCCCTGCATGTTACTCCTCGCCTGCCCTATCCATTTCTGTGTTTTTTACATGACTTTGGTGATTTGCTAAGATTTTCACAAATGAAAACCTTAGCGGAGCACTAGTCATATACAAAAATTGACTTCAATGGGGTTCGTTACTCGAAACGAACTCTCGAGCATCACTGAAAGTTCGACTCGAGTAACGAGCACTCAAGCATTTTGGTGCTCGCTCATCTCTAGTAACCCACACCAAAACGCAGCGTGCTGCATTTTATTCTCCGCAAGCGGAAAATTGCAAATCTATTTCCGCTCGTGGAGATGAAATGGCGCTTTGCCATTGACTACTATGGGCTGTATTTGCTGCAGAGTCCGGAGGTGGACACCCACCACGGACTCCGGAATGCAAATACGCCCGTGTACAGGAAGCCTTTAGCAGGAATCCCCATTAAGTGTAATACTAACAATTGAAGTTTGAGTTCCAGCTCTGGAGGACTGTTTGCCCCTATGTTTAGTATATGATGCTCCACTTCTTTTGAGCAGATGCTGTGATATGCAACAGCTTCCTCATCCTGCTTTAACTTACTATATATTTATTTCTATATGTGATATTTTTATTATATTACAAGACAACAGAATAATTAAATACATTGTATATAGTTTGCATTTAAACAGGTTTCTTCTAGTACTTTCTATGAGACATTTTATTTTGTTTTCAATCAATGAGAATTTTTTTTAAGGTCTTTTGATCCCTCTTTTGAAAGATTAAGCAGTAAGTGTCTACATACTTACTATCAATAATTAGCTTTATTTGGGATGCGGAGCCTGAATGAGCTCTAGAATGGACAAGTTTCCCTGAACTCTTTAAGCAAACCTCCTAGCTATTCTAAGCGACACCAGCTGTGGCCTTTTAAAACCCTTGCAAACCCAGCTGGGTGATCCACAGTATATCCAGGAAGCTGGCATCTAAATGTGTGACGGGGAAGGTAACTAATTTCTTCTTCCACAGCCTTTGGCAGGACGTTGGAGAAGATTGCACTGACCACAAGTCGGATTCCTCCTCACAGCAGAGCGCCAAACACGGGTCTGCTGCTCCCTCACCACGGAGTGCTGGAAGCCCTCCTCAGACCAAGCAGTGTCTGTCCCCACAGTATACATCACTTGCTGCCCTGCCTACATCTGGGAAGGGGGTCAAGGATCTGGTCTCCACTGGTTCCTGCAGTGCTCCCAAGTGATGCAACCACTGCACCCCAGAGGCTACTCCCTAACTCAGACACCATTAGAGGGGCACAGAGATCTCCCACATCAAGCCTTGTAAAGCAGAGAGTCAGAAGGGAAGATGCATGCAGTCCAGGTACTGTGCACCATTTACAGGATTGTGATGCTATCAAACATATGCTTAGCACTACACAGGCTGCTTCTGGGGTTTTTGTGAAGGAGATGATGCTAACTCTTAGAGGGTCATTACAACAAGACCTATCCATCTGTACTACTAAAGTTAACGCTAGCACAGTTGACTTAGGAGGCAGAGTGGACCATGTTGAGTCTAAAATGGAAGGGATAATGCAGGCCCACAATGACAAATTGATGTGCACTATGCTCTGGAAAATGGGGTGGAAGCCCTCAGGTTAAAAAAATCACAGACATTAAAGATCATAACAGGCAAAATTATATTACATTTAGAAAACAGAACCTCCGGCACTTCCAAGGATACCACAATAAAACATTATTTTATTTAGACATCATGTATAAAAACATCTTCCCCCCCAATTTTTTTTGTACTTACACGTTTCAATTTTGAAAGATGTTTTTTATTCATGATGTCTAAATAAAATACTGTTTTATCTCGGTATCCACGGAAGTGCTGGAGGTTCTGTTTTCTCTTGCTGTAGGATTTGCCTGCACCTGTCCGTGCGGTGAGCTGGGATTTTAGATTTACAATATTAAATTTAGACGCATCCCAGAAAAAAATTCAAAACTCAGAGCTAGTTGGTTATTTACAAGGCCCAATAAAATTGGCACTCCCTACAAGATCTAGTACTTGACAGGGCACATAGGCTGCCTAAACCCAAAGGCCTGCCAGCAGAACTCCCAAGAGATAGAACTGCAAGAGTACACTTTTTTATGTCAAAAATGCACTGATGCAATACAACCTCTTTTCCAGATCCTTATAGTTTGATATGTCCATTTACAGATCTCCCTTGAATGACAACTCAACTGAGAAAGAAGTTCTTCCCCATTGTATCATCTCTAGGCAACCATAAGATTGCCTACAGATGGGAAACTTTGATACAGAAAAAGTTTCCAAATATAGGTGGTCCTCTACTTTCAAATTGGTGTTTGAGTTGACCAATATACCTATTGCAATGGATCCTGCATTAGCTTTATTCACTATAGGCATCGAAAGTTTCCAAACTAATAAAAGAAGATTACTATGCCATATCTTCCAATTGGCCTCCCTTTTGATTGCGAGAAACTGGAGATCCACCGCCTCTCGATCTGCGGAATCTTTGATAACCTTGATATCCAATCACTGTCCATTTGAGGCCTCGGTCACACGGGCGATTTTTCGCGCGATTTGCGCATGCGCATGCGTCCGGAGAATGCGTCCCTGCGCTGAGCCAATCAGAGGCAGCACTCACCCATTCATGAATCCATGAATGGGTGAGTGAGAGCTGCCTCTGATTGGTGAGGGCAGTTACCAATCAGAGGCAGCCCATTCAGCAGGCGGGGATTTTAAATCCCCGGCTGCTGAACACTACTCAGAGCAGTTCAGGAGAACTGCCGGCCGGCCGCGGCTGAACTCCGTCTGCGGGGACAAGGTGAGTATAGATTTTTTTAACTTTTTACACATTTTTGGATGATTTTCAAGGAAGGGCTTATATTTTTAAGCCCTTCCCGAAAATTCATCCTGCGCTCGCTGGCAGCCCATTGCTTTCAATAGAGCCGGCTGTATTGCCGGCTCCATTGAATTCAATGGGCTGGACAACGCTCCAGTGCTCTGGCCCGTTTCAAAGGAAACGCGGCTAGGAGCAGATTTTTCTGGCGATTCTTCGGCCCCGGTCACGCGATTTGCGGATGCGCATCCGTCATGCGATCCGCAAATTGCGCCAAAAAACGCCCGTCTGACCGAGGCCTGAGCGATTGTTTTTCTCTAGACAAAATAGGATGTCTGCTTTCCACTTATGGTGGGACTTTTGGCTCCATAAATTCCCCGTGTAAGATCGATGCAGAAACTAACGTGACGTGATTCTAGATATGCTTCATTATGACCAGTGCAATGGTTCTTAAATACTTTTTCTTTCTTTTCATGTTATTTTTATGCATTTCTTCCCGCGTTCTATTGTTATTACAAAACCATTGTATTGTACTAGAAGTTTGATTTTCCAGCAATGGGGCTTGTGTAAATCTGTTTTCTATTCTATATTTATGTAAAACTTGATTAAAAATTTATGAGAGAAAAATAATTTGTGTACGTTTTTTGGAACTTAAATATGTTCATTAACATGCTTGGCAATCTGTCCTGGTTCGAATACCATCAGCTATGGTCTTTTGTGCATTCACCTGCTCATGTCTTATTTTACGGAGCCCTCTACTACTTTTGAGGGTTGCTTTTTAAGTGAAGTGGTCCCTGCTAACACTTTCTCCAGTTTACAATCTTTTACTTGCCAGTATTACTCTGTGGAGGCCTTTGTTTACTGAATCTGAGGAAAGGGAGTTGCAAGTTGCTCTTACTGACGGAGTGGGACAAAGCTTTCCTACTACCTTAAATTACCCATGACTTGCAAGGCTCCAGAGAAGAATTACCAATTGCTCTCTAGGTGGTACAGGTGCTCAGATCTCCTGCCCAAAATATATCCATCAGTTCCAGACACCTGTTGGGGATGTGAAATGTAGCAGCCTGTGGTGGAGAATTCAGCTGATCCCAGTAAATGTTTGATGCAATGGGAAGAAGGAACTGAATTTCTAGACTCTTCTGCTTTTCAGACCCTGCTTGGATGGAGGACCCATTTAGTCCTTGGTTTGACCCTCAATGGGTACTCTCCGTCGCATACATCAGAGCTTTGTCCCCACCCCTTTTTTTCCCCTTTCTCCTCCCTATTTCCTTCTATTATTTCTCCTTTTCCTCCATCTCTTTTCCGGTTTGGCAGGGTACTTCTATGGACAACGTTACTGTTGTTCATCATTACCTTATTTTCTTGTTGTGACTAGGGATAGTTGTACATCTGGACAGATGCATACTTCTGAGTATCTGCCTACTTTCAACTAGTTACGGTTTCTATTTTTGTATATTTGCATTCTCTCCCGTTATTCATTGTTTTGAAAATCAGTGAACACATTAAACTTAATATGCTTCGTGATACTGGCTGCCCTAATTTACCCACTGAGGGAGTCAAAGTAACCCTCAAAATACTTTGGGTTGACAACTTCTAGTTTTCGCAATAAGACGTACAGAACATTAAGTCCAACAGATAAATATCACAAATCAAAAGTTCATCATCTTTGCAGAAAAGTGCCACATTGACCATGTTTTGTCACTACATCAAATATATAGTTATCGCATAAAAATATACACAGATCTATATTGTAAATATAGATATGGAGTCTTAGATGATAAAAGTCTGATTGGTGGGGATTCAAGCACTATCCTATGTATAAGTGATCAACATCTATTGTGGTACAACACCTTTAGAGAGGATCTATTAGCTGACCTGATACACTGGGAATGCAAGTATTTATTATCCAGTCTACGGTATTAGCAATGTGGAAGTATCTTTTCTAAGAACTATGCAGTGCGTTGTTCCTGTGTTATTACTTCTGAAAACACATGCAAAAAAATGTCTACTCTGTGTTACCATTCTCCTTGCCAATACACTTTGTCACTAACAATGTTAGCACTGATTTGACAAGGGGAATGGCAACACATAGTCTATTACTCTTCCTGGAAACATATGAATAAAATAACAATAAATAATTTCTTATGGGATGCAAGAGTTTTCAAGAGTATTGCAATACAGTGAAAAAGCAATGAAAAAAATGCTGTAAAAATTTGCATACAAAATTTCATTGTTACAAAGAATATTAGTTAACTCCGCCCCCCCCCCCTTTTTTTAACATAGAAAATTAAAACAAAAAAAAAAACATTTGGTACAAGTGCATCTATTAAAATAATGCATTGTATATCCTTGAAGTGAATGCTATAAGAAAAAAGAAAAATAAATCCACAATATTTTTTTACTGAAGAAAAGGTGACAAAAAAACCCCACAAGTATTGGCATTGTGTAATTTTTTTCTGACAGGATAAATACATTTAATTTAATCGCTTGGGCGCATCGATACTATAGATGTTTATGTTAAAAATAGGACAAGGTTCTTTTTCCTAATCTTTCAATATTTTTCTATTTTTTATCATTAAAAAAAAAACTTTACTCAACTTATTTTTACTTTGTTTTTTTAAGTTCACATAGGGGACTTGAACTGGTGATCATCTGATCGCTTATACAATGTAGTGCAACACTGAAGTATTGCAATATATTATATTTCTGCAAACATTCAATTAAGACATGTCACAGACAAGCTTTTATTTTTTTTTGCACACAAATACTAGCGCAAAAAGATCGCCACTCAAATGTCGAAAAATCGCGTGAACGAAGCTAAGGGGTGATCTACATTCGTGCATATTTTGCTTATTTACACAATCCATAGTGCGTGCTGTGTGTTAATCCAGCTCCCATAGGAGTCAATGTGAACTTCTGCATATCACGCACCAAAGATAGGTCAGGCTCTATCTTTTCTCGCAGCACGCACATTAGATGCGAGCATTGTAGCCACGCATGTCCTATCTTTTGCAGGTGCAAGTATTTTGAGTGTCTTAAAATCGTTCATGTGAACGTTTCAATAGGAAACCAATGGTTCTAATAGATGCAATCTTTTTGGCCGGCTCTTTGTGCACAATAAAACGCTTGTCTGAACAAGGCCTTAATGTGCAGAAAGATATACCAGCCCTGGGGGCCTTTACAAGGTCTGGGCTGTCTTACATCTGAACAGCACTTTGCAATCTTGTTGCTTGCTTCTTCTGCCATGCCATTTAATTGCGGCTGTCAGATTGGACAATGGTATGTATATGGTTAACAGTTGTGATTACAGGTATCTCTGACTGCAGCTCTTGAGCTACTGTCAAAGATAATTGGCATCCACTACGTCTAGAGTGGGCTCAGCTTCAGGCCTGCTCCATACAAGCACCATCGTCTGAGAGCATACAAGTACGTTCTTTAGCGTCAAGGGGTTAATGAGGTAATTGAATAATACAACTTGTCCCCCAAGAAGCAAACCCTCATATCGATATGTCAACAGAAAAAAATAAAAGGTAGGATTTTTGAAAGCCGGAAAATAAAAACAGAAGTGAAAACTGGATGTATCCTTAGGGTGGGTTCACACGAGCGTGTTTTTGTGCGTGCATACGTACACACACAAAAACACGCTTGTATTTACAGCAATGCATTCCCTATGGTGTGTTCACATGTCCGGGCTTTACAGATGTGTGCCTGCAAAGACAGGACATGCGTGCACCATAGGGAATGCACGCATTGCTTTCAATGGAGTCGTGGCTGCTGCTGGCGGCTCCATTGAAAACAATGCTCTGCCGGCCCTCTGCATTATTTTTCAGGGAAGGGCTTTACATCTGCCACATGCGGTAGATGTTTCCTTCACCCCTGCTAGTTAAAAGAATTCCCTGCTGCTACATCTGCCACATCTGCGGCAGATGCAGCAGAGGAATTCTTCAATTCTCAACCGCAGCTGTCACACATGACAGGTAGAGAATCCTGCTGCCGCCACCCCGTCATTGGATTTCAGGGAAGGGCTTTAAACATAAGCCCTTCCATGAAAATCCAAGAAAAGTTGTGTTAAAAAACAAACAAATAAACAAAAAAATATATACTCACCTCCCTTCAGCTGCCGGGGCTCAGCAGCGACCTCTGGCGCTGTCCCCGGCTCTGTAGTTCTTAGCTATCAGCAGCCGGGGATTTAAAATCCTTGCCTGCTGGTAGCTCTAATTGTGATTGGCTGAGTGCTTCAGCCAATCACAATCAGAGCAACCAGCAGGCAGGGATAAGCGCCAATCACAATCAGAGCTACCAGCAGGCGGAGATTTTAAATCCCTGGCTGCTGATAGCTCAGCAGTGCTTTAGAGCCGGGGACAGCGGCAGAAGTCATGGCATAAGCCCTTCCCTGAAAAGCCTTTTAAAATAGTGTGAAAAAAAAACTATACTCACCTGCCGGGGCTCAGACGCGACTTCTGTTATCAATGGAGCTGCCGGCAGCTATGTTCACACGTGTTTTACCTCGTACCTAGGTGCACACATATGTACGCACCTAAGTACGCACAAAAACACGCTCGTGTGAACTCACCCTTAAGGCCGGTTTCACATGACCAAGAATCTCATACAAGATTTGTATGTTACAAGACGCACAAATCTTGCAAAAATATGAACCACATTCTTTTGAATGGGATCATACACATGAGCGATTTTTTTTTCCAAAGGTTTTCAATTGGGCCAGCAAAGCATTGCACCAACTGCACCTAGCAAGGTTTCCCATTGAAAACAATGGGAACACTCCGCGATCCTCCCCCCACTGTGGCTAAAAAACCACTGCAGAGGATCGCTACTTCCGCCAGGTGATGTAAGACAGTTTTGATACAAAAACGCCTCATACCAGCAGGAAAACCGCACATTGGTGAGTGCAATATCAGGCCAAGTTTCATGGCGCTATCACACTCACACATGTGAAATTACCCTCTAGGGGTTAAATAAAAGTGAAGTCCATAGCATTTATTACATTTAACATCATCAGGGCGATGGAAATCACCCAACAGTTTCACCAGTTAAAATTTCTTTCAAATTATTTTTTTTATGATTATTCATTAGACCAACTGTAATTGTGAAGGTAAATATAGGAAGTAAAGTATTAACTCTGGTAAGAATCATAAAGACACCTTTAACCTAAAAGTAAATCATTAATACCTTTGTTTAGACATTTTACTAATCCTCTTATGGATGATAAAAAACTTTGGGGAAGATTTTTGAAACTCTCTAAAAGAAAAATTATTTTTATTGCACATAGCAACCAATAACAGTGCAGCCTTCATTTCTCATAATTCTCTTACGAAATTAAAGCTGAGCGGAGATTGGTTGTTGCTACAGATTTATTAATGTAGCTCATTGTTTCAAATACTTTCTGCACTCACATCAAAAATATATTCTACAAGTACAGCCTATACCATCTTATCAAAATTAGATTTTTTGTGATATAAAGCATGATGGGAAAATTTAAGCATAATTCTCATGGAACGCTGTCCGCAGCCAGGAAGTGGAACCGGGATAATTTCACGACGTTAGCCCTGGCCCATGTGACTGCACCTTCGAATGGGCACCAGTTATTTTTTTGCCTGAAGTGTTTAGTGAGGCAGTTTACTCTTGTCAGCCAAGTCCGTGTGGGGCTGTGAGTGGAGCTTATTCACTTCTACCAAATATTGTGTTATCTACATTGCTTTTCCATCTGTATTAAACATCTTCCCTATCCTCCACTAGGGACAGACTAAGTTCCTGATGTGGGGTCACCACTATCTGGGTGGTTGCCCTGCTTCCAGGTAGTTTCTGACACACCAAAGTTGCTTAAAGATAGCATTCCTATCCTCATATTTCTGTTACCATAATTTGTCCTATCTTGTGCTCCCCAAGTCATGGTGATATAATATATATGTTTGGATTGATCCATTGTGTCCTGGTCTGATGTGTTGGTGACATCTGTGAAGGACGCTATACATGTAGCCTGCACGTAATATAAATGTGCTTAAAAGAAAAGGATTGCTAAAAAACCATTATCCACGGGATATTCCATAAATATCTATATCTATATTGTCTGGCGAGAAGGCCACGGGCTATTGAATGTAAAAGTAGTGTGCCTGCAGCTCTCGCTTCACTTCTATGAGAGACATCGAAAAACAGAGCACAAACCTTGCCTCCTCTCCATTTTTTTCTCTGTTGGGATTCCAGCTGCTGGCTCAGCAAGTGGGATGAAGGTTTTAAATACAGGTGTGGGTCCAAGAAGGACCTGCATCTATCGGATATTTATGACATATTCTGTAAAACTTTTTGAATCACCTACATTAAGTATTTTTAATGCTTCTGCATTAATTACGCATGCCTGGACTGTAATATAATTTTACCTATAAAAAGTGTAAGTTTGCCAGTTTTTGGTCTTCTGTATATTCATTCATGTGTGACCCCATAAGGATGTAGGCTGGAACAAAATCTCTCCAAAAAAGCAATTTAGAATAAAAAGCCATCTAAAACATAGAAAATGGTTGGATGTCAGTTCTTTTGCTTGTAGGATTTATATAAAAAGCTGCCATATCGACTTTTTTGAAACCAATTTAAAGATAATTCCCCATTCTGCAAGCCAAGGTATTAGGTGATGGCCACATGCCGGAAGAGATCAAATGGAGACGTCTATGTATGTGCATAGACCTCTTAATTGAAGTTAACCCCTTCGTGACTGCCAGTAAGCCTTTTGATGGCCTGTATCAGCGGCCCATGTATGAAGAGATATTGCTGGGTGATCTCTCTTCATAGATCCCGGGCGCTGGCTGTTTCTTACAGCCGACACCCAGTGCCATTTAAATTCCCAAAACTATGTTCGAAGGGTCTGTCTTCCCTCCCCCCCTCTCCCCTTATGAGACCGCAGGAAGCCTTGCGGGTGTCATGGCAGCTGTGGGCCTCCTGAAAGGCCCCAGGGCAGTCATGGCAGAATGCCTATCAAGCCATTTCTGTGGGGTGGCTTGATAGACTGCCTGCCTGATAGCTGTATGATGTAATGCTATGGCATTACATCATACTGCAGTTGTTGTCCCCTCAGGGGACTAAAAGAAAAAGTAAAAATGAGAATAAAATTTTACTAGTTATTTAAACAAAAACAAGGAATAAAAGTTTAAAAATAAAATCTTTTGCCATGTTTATAATAAAAGAATCTAAATCATAAATAAATATATTTTTATCGCTGCGTCCGTAAAAGTCTGATCTATCAAATTAAAGCATTGTTTACTACTCCACATGCTGAATGTCATCCGAAAAAAAAAAAAACACCAGTAATGCGCTTTTTTGGTCATCCTATCTCTAAGAAAAAAATGCAATAAAAAACGATCAAAAAGTTGTATGCATCCAAAAATGGTACCAAGACAAACTACAGGACGTCCCACAAAAAATGAGTTATTGCGCGCAGAAAATAGCAGCAGAAAATAATTTTTAAAAAATGTAATGCCTTTGAAAAAAAATAAAAGTAGTACAGTAAAAAGAAAACTATATAAGTTTGGAATCGTAATAATCACACTGACCTATAGAATAAAGTTAACATGTAATTTTTGTTGCAGTTTGTGCGATGTAAGAACAAGACGCACCGAAAGATGGCAGAATTTTTTTTTTTTCATTTTACTCCACTCAGAATTTTTAAAAAGTTTTTCATTAAATTATATGGTACATTAAATAGTACAATTGAAAAATACAACTCGTTCTGCAAAAAACAAGCCCTCATACAGCCACATTGATGGATAATTAAAGGAGCTACGAATTTTTAAAATGGGGGAGTGGAAAACAAAAATGCAAAAGCAAAAAAAAAAAGCTCGGCCACTAAGGGGTTAATGATAGTATAAACACAAACAGCTGAGCTAGCTATATGGTTGAAATTTCACTAGATTGTAACACACAATGTGCTTTACATTTTTATAGTTAATGATTATCCTTAACATATGGTAGAAATTATTCTACTTTTCCTACTGTTGACCAAGTTTAAGGTTTGGTGAAACCAAAATATAGCAAGACCTTCTTAAAACTCATAACTAAAATCATAAAAAAAGATCATCTTCTTTCCAGGGCAGTGGGAGGGAATATGCAAATTCATTAATGCTTTAAAAGCTAAAGTTGTTCTATTAGGAATTTTAAATCTACACCATCAACCAGCCCTATGCAATTAATTTATTATAAACGGCCACTGATCTTGACAGATGATTGTTATTAAACGTACTTTCAATCAAAAAGAGATAAAAGAACTCACCTCCCAACAACATCTCTTGGAGAAGATTGTCAATCTTAACCATCCCAAACAATTTTACAAATTGAATTTGTTCAATCATTTGCCAGGTTATACTCTGTAGAGTAGGCAACAGTAACAAAAGTTCTCCGAATCGTCCTCTAGAATCATATTGTCTATCGTTAATGTAGTCTTCCAAACCAATCTGGACTTGGTAACGCATATTTTTAATCTTTATTGGGTCACCGAGTCCTTTAGCATCTGTGAAGCAGAAACATTGTTTGATCATTTTAGGCATTAGTTTATTTAGCATAATCTAAAATACTAATTATAATAGCAAGTCAGACATTTTTGGTCAAAAAAATGAACCTCTGCTTCTAAGTATTTAAGTGTAGTAAATATATGTATGCTCTAAATAAGAAGTAAAGTTCAGAGACATTTTTAGTAAACAAGATATATTTTTACTGACATACACAATGACTTTCAAAAATTTACCTGGATCAAAAAATACAATAGCTTTTAAGCAGGCATATTCATTATCATCTATTTGTATATCTTGGAAAGGCTGGATAAGTTCATCCAAAATTCTGTTAGCCACTCGACTTATCTCAATCTCACCACAGTTTCGATGGATCACATAGTTATTCCCTAAAATAGAATGTTGAAATTCTTTAAGATTCTGAATGGATACACGTAATAATTAAGAATTTTTTTAGGAGTGTATCACACAAATGAATAATAGTAGTAGTTACCTAAAACTAAGATGTCTTTGAAAAGCATTGACCGTTTTGTTATACCAAGCAAAAGATGTTCTCCTGCATGCGCCCTCAATAATGCTACCTTTAAAAGTGAAAAACAAATATATTTACAGTATATATATGTTCTGTTCGTTCATACTTGCATATATAGCTATCATTTTTTCAGTTTTTATGATGGATCCCTTAATGAAACTGAACACGATGGAAATAAATGACTAAAGGTCCTTTTAGTTGCAAAGATAATCTTTCAAACTGCCGAAAGATTTAGCGATGCATTTGCATAAAGTGTTAATGGATTTAATTGCTATTAACACTTTATCACCTTCATTTGCCTGTAAAATTAGTTGTTTGCAGAGCCCAGTATGCGTGTTTAAACACACCCAGCTGTGTAAGCAGCTGCCGGCACATTCCACTGTTCTCATGGCTGCCAGCAGATTGCATTGTTCTCCTCGTGGCTAGTGTAAGCATGCTGCAGGGAGAACATCTTGCAGTCTTTTTAAAGATTAGCGTAATGCATTCAAATGGAATGTATTTGCTTAGTTTTTTAGTGGCTTAATGAAAGATTTTATGTGAAGTAAAATCCATCGCTCAAGCGAAAAAGTTCACAATGCCCACGTTTAAATGTAACATTCATTTTCGGCTGCTTGGACAAATTTTTAGCGATGATCGTTGCATGTAAAAGGACCTTAAAATTAGCTTTTCAATACTACTAGTTTTTCATCACATCTTCTGTCATGTCTATTATAATGCATTTCCCATTAAAATACAAGCCCCAGAACTTTTTGGAAATGTATTTCCATAAAACTTGTCAATAGGCCATATTCCTAAAAACTTAATCATTATTCAATTATTGTTGACAGGGTCAAACTGTGTAGGCACAAAAAGTATTGGCAAGGGGAATGGGAAAACTAGCTAGTCAATTTGCTCATACATTTCCAGGAGAAATAACAGATACAATGAACGATTGAAGAGGACCTCTCATATCTTCATGTCAATGGGGCAGACTGCATAGCTTTGCAGCCGTGGTGACTATGGCAGCCATTGTTTTGTTTAGACACTTTCCCATTCACCTGTATGGGCTTTTCTGAACTTCAGGTCCTGGTGCCGTGAATATGTCAAGTGGATGGTCCTCAGTACTCATTGTTAATGGGTAACATCAGACTTGATTGACAATGAGCAGTGGGGACTGCCCACTTGACACATTCACAGCAAGGAGAATGAATCTGAGATGAGTCATTACAGAGAAAAAGTGGTGAGCAAGTCAGCAGCCACAAAGCTATGCAGCCAGTCACTCTGACATGAGGATATTAGAGATTCTCTTTAAGATCTCCAAGAAAAGAATAATCCCTTTAAAATGGGGGTTAGTGGCTGGCATATGCTATTGTATGGACATACTTCTGAATTGGTGGGAACATTTTCAGGTTTCACAGAACTTTATCATCCACAGTCATGTGCCTTGGCCTAAAAAGTGATAGCTCAGGTTTTCTATATTAACCAAATCACGTTTGAAACATTGAGTAGAATTTTAAAAGTAGATTTTGATGTAAATAGTGAAAAAGTACATAATGTTACCCAAAATCTATACAATCTAAGGAAAGCAAAGTACTTCCAAAGTGTAATGAAAAATAAATGGTAAAAAAGATATGTACTTAAAAGGGTTGTCCTGTTGTAAACTATTGATGACCTTTCCTCCGAATAGAACATCAACAGGTGATCTATGAGGCTCCACCCCCTGGGATCCCTGCTGATTAGCTGTTCACCAGAGTGCAGGAAGTAAACACCTCTGTTACCACTGCAGTAGCCTGCCTTGGGACCCTCTCTGTAATACAAAGCCTGACCACTACAGTGGTAATAGAGCTGATGAACAACTTATCAGCAGCGGTCCCAAGTGACAAACCCCTGCTTATCTACTATTGTTGGCCTATCCAAACCGATTTAATGGAATATGAAAACCATTCTGACAAAGTACCCAAAAGTATAGAATGTTGCAACGAATTCTCAATATAAAGCTGTTTTTGCTTAAATTCTATTTCCAATGTTGTGTTGTATTGATTTACAGTTATATTTAATCTATATTTCTTGCTTCTTACCTGATCGTCCAGAGGAAGCTCACAGAAGGCCGGGATGTATTTCGCCCACTCCACTAAGACTAGCAGTTGCTGCTTCATAGATTCACAAATATCACTAACACTAGCAATTTTCTTTGTATTGATGTCAGTACTTGTAGCAGAACTTGAGGCACTGATCTAACCATGTTGAAAGGAGAAAGAAAATGAATAGGATTTATGAAAATACAATTCACATAAAAAATTACCTTTGGCCAACACCGTTTTAAGTAAAAACCACAGGAGCAATCATCCAAATAATTGAAAAACTCTGCTGCCATTATGGATTTCTTTTCAACATGCATGCAAATGGTCAAATCCTGTTACTTTATGTAGTGTGCCAAGCATACAAAGTATAAATGTGAAATGTACCAGTTCTGCATATTTATAGCCAGTAGTAGTAATAACGCAATATATATTGGTGACACCTGAAATCAATGAAACATTACAAAAATGTGTAATAAAATATTAAAACATTAAAAACTAATGCTGTGATCACTTGTGCTAGAATTTTAATATACAATGTGTATGGATATGCAACGGGTATGTGTGTATAAAAAGATAGATAGAAAAATAGATTATCTATCATGTGTGACATTACACATTGTGCTTCCGGAAAGAGGTGCTACAAAATATACGAGATTATACTTCATGAATGTTCCTCATCATTCAACGCAGGATTTTACCAAGTCAACAAATCCAAGGAGCTTTCCATCTTCACTACCTGTAGAAAATGCCTCAGAAGCGCGTCTTGTGTGAATCATTATCATTTGGGTGAATTATGAGGATAACGAGTGACCAGTTCACAAGGCGCGACTCACAAATTGGCAACCACACTAGATGAAAAATCCTACAAATAGTGCTATACCATTTAGAGTTGGTTTAAAACTAATTTAAGGGTTATAATTAGAGATGAGCGAGCATACTCGCTAAGGACAATTGCTCGATTGAGCATTGTCCTTAGCGAGTATCTCCCCGCTCGGGAGGAAAGGTTCGGCTGCCGGTGCGGGTGAGAGGCGAGTTGCGGCAGTGAGAGGGGGGGGGCGGGGGGGGAGAGAGAGATCTCCCCTCCGTTCCTCCCCGCTCTCCCCCGCCCGCCGAGTCTTTTCTTCCGACCGGGCAGGTACTCGCTAAGGGCAATGCTTGATCGAGTAATTGCCCTTAGCAAGTATGCTCGCTCATCTCTAGTTATAATCCGAAAACCAAATAAAAACATTGCACATATAAAGGACTGCAGCAAACGCCATGCCACATGGGTAATACAACCCAGTTTTATTCCATCTATTTATACATGCGGGTATGCTTGGTGCGTATTTTGACCATTTATCAGCCGTTGGTTTGTGTCTGTCCGCGAGTATGAAGTTCGTTCTGCTATACAGTCTGGTTTCCCCATTTTGTGAGTGTTGTGACGTTTATGTCCGTTTCACGGTCGTGTCCGTGAGTTTCGTGTCCAGTCTGTGGTTCAGTCTGAGTTCGCCTGTTGGCAAATTTTGTGTCCAATTCGCAATTCCGCAGTTCACGTGCCGGTAAGACTCTGCAGAGTGTTTATGTCCTAGTTTGACCTTACAGAATACACATGTACACAGATAAGGAGAGATTTGTTTATGTCCCGGTTTACTGTTAACACTGCGATTTTGGAGCAGATTAGTTGTGGGTTTTGTGCTGTGGAAAGCATGTAGCAGTTGCACTATGTGACAGCAGCCCAATAGGGATTTCATACACAGGTTGTTTTAGCAGTTTATCATATAGTTTTTGAAGCCAAAGTCAGTAGTGGCTTACCTGACGGGACAGCGCCTCAGCTTGTGACAATGTATTAATGGAGGGGATGTTGCTTCCATCAAACACACTTTTTCTTGTACTTATCCTATCTCGCTCATTTTGTACAGCTATTGAAAACAAATAAGGAGCATTTTTTTTCTTATGTACACAAAATAAATTGTTATACTATTAATTCAAATCATGATCTCAGAACTAAGCAATGCTAACCAAGCCTAAATTGTGCCACTAGTAACAGAGAAGTTGGTATTATGATTATTTCATCAATCTTTAGTAGAGATGAGCGAGTATACTCGCTAATGCACATTACTCGAGCGAGTAGTGCCTTAGCTGAGTATCTCCCCGCTCGTCTCTAAAGATTCGGGGACTGGCGGGGGGCGGGGAGCGTCGGGGAGGAACGGAGGGGAGATCTTTCTCTCCCTCTCTCTCACCCGCTCCCGCCATAACTCACCTGTCACCCGCGCCGGTCCCCGAATCTTTAGAGACGAGCGGGGAGATACTCGGCTAAGGCACTACTCGCTCAAGTAAAGTGCCTTAGCGAGTATACTCGCTCATCTCTAATCTTTAGGTTAGGGCTACACAGAGACTTTATCCTTGATAGGGCTCACATGACCAAAAATCAGTGTGCAGCCCTGCAACCTCGATAATGGCGTCACAGGTTACTGAGACCGTAATTTGCAGGTTGAAAAAAAGTCCATCTAAACAAAGGTCTGTTCTTTATTTATTTCTCATTTTTTAAGTAGAAATAGCACAATTCTTCCCTTTGGGTTTGCGAATCTCAAAACAAACCATTTCATTTCAACAAAACTCTAAAAGCGTTGTTCCTTCTATGAGAAGCCACATATACGTGCTTTGAGAAGTGATTGGCACATGGAATGCCATGACTAAAGGCCATATCGGCCTGAAGCATCAGCTGTTGTGTTTTCCTGGGTCTTCTAGTGGCTGTAATAAAATGCGCAATTTTACTGCCTATGGATACGGATACGTGTTTTTCTTCTATCATTTGTGTGCCTCACTGTACATCCATGCATCCTTCAAGTGAAGCCAGACTTTTTTCTATCATCTGTCATCTGTAAAGTTATTGTTCAGCCTACCTGTATGCGTACCTGTATGGAAAAATTTTAAAGCAGCAATTCTTGCCGCTGCAATGAATTTAAGACCAGAGCAATACAAATCAAAGTTCTTTCTGTTTAAGGCAAGTTCACATCTGCATTTTCATTTTCCATCTAACTGTTCTGTCTTGGGAGCAACTAAACAGAAAGAAAACGATTTGTTTTTTGTGCCAATAGAGGTCAATTGAAACTGAAGACCTTCAGTTTCAATCCATTTACATGTTTTCCATTTCCATTCTGTTTTTTAAAACTTGAACAAAAGCGCAGACTTTTGTCTCCATTTTAATGGCGGATTCACATGTTGCTAGTTTGCTGCAATTTTTGCTAAAGATTTTGGGGTTGATCTGCAATAGATTTTGCTTTTAATGGAATCCAAATTGAAGGAGTGTAATGTGCTTCAGATCTGCTCCAAAGTCTGCAACAAATCAGCGATATATGAATGCACCCTAAAAAACAAACGCTGAAAGCAACCATTCCAGTTTTGGGTCTAACATTGTGGTCAAGAGGGGACAAAAGTGAATGAAAGGTTGTTTGTTTCTACTTTCCTGTTCTGTTTTTCAATATGTTTTTCGCCTAGCAAATGCACAGAGGCTTAAATTAGAGAAATTATAAAAAAAAAAAAAAGATCCATTTAAATTTATTAAAAATGGATATAAATTGGAAATGCAGAGAAAGCAACTTTAAACTAAAGCAATAAGGGAAGGGGAGTGAAAAGGCCAGGTAAAAATATACAGCTAATGAATACAATTTAGAACCTTGCTCTTAAAAGTGGAAAAAAAGAACAAAGACAAAAAAAAATTAGAAGAATTAGTGTAGAGAAAGACACTGATCACAAAATAAAATATTTCTTTTGAACCCATGTTTTTATTGAATTTTCAACAGGAGTAAAACAAATATAAACTACAGTATTTATTTAGCGAATAGATTATACATTACACAGTTTAGTCCACATCTATTGTATAAGCAATAAAGTAAGTCAACATGACATTTATAATCTGACAGATTTCGGTCAAGTATATATTAGTTGAAAGGAGTATCTTGAGAATAAGCCATTTTGCTCAGTGGTGCTTAAACCTTCCCAGCTGGTCCAATCTATTGGCAATTAAGTGCTCCATTATACAGTTGTGTTGGACCACTAAGAATATCTTAGTTATTGATGGGACATCTGGGTGTCTCCATTTTTTATCTATGGATGACCTGGTCATGGTTAGCACGTGTGAGAGAAACAGGTCGAGGGGAGTGCAGTTTTCTATGTTTAATGATAATAGAGCTACACCTGGGTTCCAATTAAGTTTAGTATGCAGAATCGAACATAATACTATGTATACTTGGTCCCATAGTGGCTGAAGAGATTCACATAACCACCATATATACATCAGTGATCCAATTTGTTTGTGGCATCTCCAGCAAATATTGGAGTGCTGGGGCGAAATTTAGACTAAATGATAGTTAGTGAGGTACCATCTATACAAACGTTTTCTTTTTTTTTTTTTTTTATACCAGTATTAGCGTTTATTACGTTAGTTTCTCAATTATGTACAATAGTGTAACACAAAATATATATACAGGCTTGAGTAAGAAGTATTCTTCATGCAGATGTATCAAAGAGTCTCTCAATCATTTCATCAACATGTTCCACAGAATATTTTATGTATTTATCTGGATTCTTAGTGAAATTCACACCAGTTCCGTACTTGTGTAAGAAAGCCCCATATGCCTCCTGCACGATTTTCTTCTGTGACTGACGGATTCGCTCAAGCTGCCTTTTGTCTGGAATAGCCCATGACTTCTGGATCTTGCAGATCTCGCCCAGGCCTTCGTTAAAACCCTTAAAACGTTCCTTAATCATCTGTCTCTCTTTGTCCTTCAGCTTCGCTCCTTGAAGAGGCGGCATGTTCCTATCATTGACGTAGTCAATCACCTTCAGCCAGCTTCGTTGGTAGATTTGGATCTGCTGTTTTATGTGTTCACGATACAGACTGTCAGGATCCTTTTGGGTCACCGAAACCAACTGCATGAGCTCCGACTTTTCCAGTGACTTGAGGATATAGTTATAATTGTTGTGCAGAAAAATAGCTCCCAGCGCCAGGTCTTCGTACATATTTGACTTAGACAGGAGCTTCAACTGCAAATTTCCAAGGACTTTACAGATATATGTACTGAGAAGACGGCGGCTGAATTCACAACTGTAGTTACTGGCAGCGGAGCTGGTCTCTTGTGATGCAAGCATGGCTCCTGCAGTCTCCTGGAACTCCAGTAGCTGTTGTAGGAAGAGAATGGCATTGCTGGTAAGTTCATGCACTGTACCATCCTTGGACATGCTGTTCTCCTTATCAGGATCGTTCTTAATACTGTCAGCAAAATCTTCTAGTGCTTTGGCTCCAGTCGTCTCTATGGAAGTGATAAGGTTTGGTAGTTTGTTCTTAGTGCTGGCAGCAGTACCCTGAAGAACCTTGTCAAACTCGGGCTTGGTGAGTTTGAGGTGCCGTAATATGGGGAAGATAATTAGAACAGAGGTGAAATCGTGCCTGGAATTGGCTTTCTTGGCGGCCAATACAATATTTTCCCCTTCTAGAATAAGATTATCAAGTGTCTCCTGAATGAGAGAATCAAAGGTCTTCTTCTGGTGGTGCTCAGGAATGATATCTAGAAGAAGCTGGTACTCGCTCTGTGCCAGTCGCACAAAGGCACTGATACAATAAACGTAAGTATCTATCTCAAGATCCAGCACATCTTCCTTCCCTACCGCTGTACTCTGTTTCTCCCCCACGGCATCTCCGTGGTATCTGCCACGTACATCTTGTTCAAGACCTGGTCTTTTGGCCGGCTTCTTGGTGGGAGTATCCTTCCTCTTGTTTTGAACGGCAGGAGAATAAGGAACTCCAGAAGATGACATGCTCTTCCGCAAATGTTCTTTGAGACCCTTAATAGATCGGTCCAGCTGACTAGAGCGAATCTGGCAATATACATTCATAAAGTCTTGGTTCCTCCCGTACTCCACCAACCACTAAGAGATGCGTATAATGTCCTGCAGCATTCCCTCTGGAAGATGCTCCAGCACTGCTTCCTCCTGTCCTTCTATGTCTTCATCGTTACCAATCAGATCCAAGATCAGAATAGAAGGAACCGGTTTATTGTGTCTCTGCAGAAGGTTCCGGAACTCGGCGTCCAGGGATTCTTTACCCCTTTCAAATAGTGATTTCACTCTGTTTAACTCTGGGCTGTCTGGATTGTTGTCTTGAAAGTATTCGACTGCTTTCTGAATTTTGGCAATACAGTTCAGGTATTCCTCCAGGCGTCCCGATGGGCCATCTTTGATGACCTTTTCCGTCTCTGTGGCCACATGGTAATAACTGATCACATGATCTAGACAGGAGAGAGTACTTTCCACATTTTCCTGTAGCCGCTGCAATGTCTCTGTCTGCTTGTGGACAGGGATGATGGAATTTTCTAACTTCATAAGTCGACTTTCGAAGGAAGAAAGGATGGACACCATATTGTTGGTCAGCTGATCGCTCTTATCCAGACTCTCCTTGATGAAGGTCAGCATTTCCTCTTCCTGCTTCAGCTTCTCCTCTATCTCCCTCTTCCGGGAAGACGCGTCCTCGCTGGGAATCATAACGTTAGATTAATCGCCGAAATGAACGCCGACTCCTCCGCCCTTCCTGAAACACACAGGAATCGCCTGCAAGGCTATACAAACGTTTTCTAATTGTTTCGAAGTAGTTTGTAAAATGGGAAGTTTTAAGGATGAGTTGAAATGCTAATGACCACTGGTCTTCACTGAAAGATTCCTGGAGGTCTTTTTCCCAATTAATTTGAAAATGAAGTGTAGATAAAGAAGTTTGTGATGTTAGCGTTATATAGGCTTTAGTAATGCCTTTAATCTGAATTCCAGTTATATAAAAAGAACTATAATTGGTGAGTAAGGTTTGTAGTCGGGGAGCAAATGATGAGATAAAATGTCAAAGTTGAGGGTATTTATAGAATTCTTTATGCGGTAATCTAAATGATTCATATAGTTGTGTAAAGGATTTCATGGTTATTCTTTCAAACAATCCTCAATCTTGGCGATACCACTGGTGCACCATGTATCTAGGTTTATACCTGGGATTATAAATTGGATCACCTCTATGGGAATTTGGAGTATATGAAGAGGGAGAAAGCCCGGTAGGAAGGATACTTCTTTCCAAATGTACATTGTGGCGGATACTGTAAGGAATGTAGACATAAGAAATGTCTTAGTCAGCGTGGAAACCCATAACAGGTTTGACAGTTTAGAATACCCAGTAATATTGCATTCAATTTGGATCCAATGTTTGGAGAAGTTATCCAGCCACCAGCTTTTTAGTTGGTCGAGTAATGCTGCATAATAATATTTTTTTATTAATGGGAAGCCTAGGCCTCCCTGCGGAGAATTGGGAAAGAGATAATATTTTGGTGGAAACTCTTTTTGTTGCACCAGATATAATGTGTTAATAGGCTTTGTATTCTATTTAAAATTGTATTGGGAAGAACCACATGCAGGTTGCGGAATAAATATAAGTCTTTAGGCAGCAATAGCATTTTGACTATCCAAAAGACCCATAAACTGGTGTAATTTTTTTATATCTTTTTCCAAAAGCATTAATAAAAAGTTTTTAAATAAATAAGGCCCAGTTGGTTAATTGGAAATGTTAGGCTAATACCCAGATATGGGACCTGTCCATTTGACCATTTGTAGGGGTAAAGAGATTGTAGTTTTGCTTGCAGGGTCTCGGGGATTCCCATATTAAGGATTAGAGATGTAGAGGCATTGATTTTGTAGTAGCTCGCCTGGCTAAATTTCTCAATAATTCCCGATATTGTGTAGAGGGAAATTTCTGGGGTTGTTTGGCTGAGGATTACGTCATCAGCAAAGAAACCAATGTGGTGTCCACTGTTTCCTATTGTAATGCCCTGTAAACCTGTTGATGAGCGAATCATTTGTGCAAAGGGCTCCATCAATTACACAAATATTGTTCACGATAGTGGGCACCCCAGGCAGGTCCCATTTGTGATATTGAATGAGTTAGAAATTGAGCCAGAGGCATACACTTGTGCCGAGGGGGAAAAATATAAGGCCATTATAGAGCAAAGTAACGTGCTACCAAATCCAAATCCAAATCTCATTCCCTTCACCAATCGCAGCACAGCCAAAAAAAATAATTACATGTGAGTATATCCCAGATCGATCAATAAAGGGTTGCTGTAAGGTTAGGTGGCCAAACAATAAAACAGAAAGCAAGGGCCGAATACAATGGTAAACAAGAAAAATGGTACAGATATTACCATAGTCCTGGTGAGGAAATGATTTTACTGGTTACCAGGAGATTGCATGCCAGGTACCACAGCTTTAGGTTTGAAGGGGGTTCGGTAATCTTGATATAGTGAGAAGATAGTATTTGATGCGTCGCTAGCCATAACAGCTTCGGGACCATTCTTCTTGAAGAGCTGGTGAAGATCTTTTCCCACTAGCATCTGGTGGTCCAGCAGGTTCTTGCTGTAGTAGGTTCCATTCTTTGTAAAGACGTAAGGCTGCTTCCGCGGATTGTGCAGAGAATTCCGCAACAAGTTTCACTGGAAACCCCATTTGTATGCAATGCCGTGGTTACAGAAGATTTGGGTGCTAAGTGCATATGCTTTTCTCTGCGGTAGTGTTGTTGCAGATAAATCTGCAAAGAGTGAAATACTTTTAAAGCGGTCTGGCAGAGCAGGTGGCGATCCGGCGGTTTCCATCAGTTTGTCTTTAATGTGAAAAAAGTGCATGCGGGGGGGCGTGGCCTGACTGAGGACGGTGGCAGCCGCTAGCTTCTGAGCTCCGCTCCGTCCGACACCTCCAAAGCGACTTTTAAAAGCTTCAGCGGGTCCCTTTACCTCCCCGGAGACGCGCTGCTTACCTTGGCAACCAGCCATGACCCGGCGCAGGACGGCGAAAGCGTCCCCGATCCCGGTGACAGATTTCTTCTCCGCTCGGAGCGGCAGAAAGACTCCGGCAGCGGCGCGCTTCCCCTCTATAAGCGCTTCACAGGACTCTTCAGACGATCCGGCTCCTCACCGAGAGACACCGTCAGGGAGCTTCAGCTTCTGCCGAGGCGATGCACGCCGAACCTTAAGCCTGGGAGAGGTGAGTGACAAACCTACGGGCACTACACACAACACCTCCCCCCCAGCTAAAATGGCGCCTGGCCACATGTCAGCCCCTGGGGACAATCTCTCCCCATCTGCAAGCCCGGAAAAAAGAAGGCAGAGAATAGAGGAGGCAATCAACACCTCTCTGCCTCCGTCCAACAATGCAGAGCTCCTTGATACGGTCCCCACCTCAGAACAGCCTGCAACACAGGCTTTTATTAAAGAGATGATGCTTGCCCTTAGAAACACCATGAGGGAGGACTTACATACGTTCTCAGCATCCTTTAACTCTGCTATAGTGGAAATAGAAGAGAGGACATCCCATATAGAGAACAAAGTGGGAGAGCTGACCAAGTCCCATAACACTCTTATTGATGCCCACTACACTTTGGAGGAAGAAGTAGAGCAGATTAAAGTTAAAATGGCGGATCTGGAAGACCGTAACCGCCGTAACAATGTTAAATTTAGGGGCATCCCCGAAAAAATCAGCCCAGCAGACTTGAAGGATTTTCTTACACAATTAATGCAAAAGCTCCTTCCCTCAACTCCTGTTCAAGAGTTAATCATTGACAGGGCACACCGTCTGCAGAAACCGAAATTCCTTCACGAAAATATTCCTCGCGATGTGATTGCGCGGATTCATTTTTTTCACGTTAAAGAGGCGCTGATGTTCGCATCCCGCAAAATGCCGGACCTTCCTCCGCAGTTTTCAAATATTAAGCTATTTGTGGACTTATCCGCGGCCACCATACAATCAAGAAAAGCCTTTTCCCGTGTCACTACCACCCTTAGGAGGGAGAAAATCCCATATAGATGGGGTTTCCCCACAAAGCTCATCCTTCATAGAGAAGGCGCCACACATATCTTCAATAAACCGGAGGAAGGTGAGAGGTCCCTAATCTCTTGGGGTTTCCAAATTAATGAAGATACCCACGACAAAACCCCTAACCAACGCTCACACGAGCCGTCTGAGGAAAACCTGCACCCCCATCCACCCCGCTGAACTTAATTGTTCTTTACTTTAAACCTGGAGGTTGAATTCCCTTCCAAGTCGGGTGAACTTTTATTCCCCCCAATCCTCTACAGGACCACATCCCTGTACAAAAACAGCTATTACCACCTTGCTGTTCTTTTTTTGTTCCCTTTCTTAAGGTGTATCAACGTATGCCTAATCTCAATGCTAAAAAAATGTTTTCTGGCCATTTGTTCCGGTGTTATGTGCCAGATTTTCTTGACATAAATGTTTGTGTTTTCACTCCCTTTTGTGATAGGTCACTAGTCGGCAATAATTTGGGTCTCCACAAAACAACTGCACTATTTTCCCCTGTAATATGGCGATAAAAATTTGCTCTTTAAATGTAAAAGGGCTGAACTCCCCTTTTAAGAGGTCTGCGGCCTGGAGGGACGCGCTTCGAGAGAAAGTTGACATTATGTGTATACAGGAGTCACATCTCACTCTCGAATCGCGCCATCTCTTCACACATAAAAAATTTCCAAGGATCTTTCTCTCTTGCGCCCGGGAGAAGAGAGCGGGGACTATAATTGCAATTAAAGACTCAATTGACACCTCAATTACTGAACAAATAATCGACCCGAGAGGTAGATTTATAATCTTGGTGGGCCTTTTTAATGGTGCCCCACTAACTCTAGTCAACCTCTATGCTCCGAACTCCTCACAGATTTCCTTCTTAAATAAGATTGCTAAAAAAATACGTAAAATTCAAAAAGCCAAAATCATAATATGCGGTGACTTCAACGCTGTTCCCGATAGGAAGCTTGACTCCACCAGCACATCTAATAGAACTTCCCCCACGCTCTCAAACTGGCTCCAAAAACAGGCGCTCTTGGATTCCTATAGGTGCCTTAACTCAACATCTAAAGAATTCACTTTCTATTCCCCTCGCCACAGATCCTTTTCAAGGATCGATCTATTCTTGACAGATAAATGGACCCTCCCGAGCGTTAGGAGTGTAGATATTGGTAAAACCACGTGGTCAGACCACGCCCCTGTATTCCTTTTGCTAGTGATAGCAAGCTCGCCCCCGACTTTGGGTTCCTGGAGAATCAATACTCCCCTGATGAGACTCCCTGAACATAAAAAATCCATCAAAGAAGCATTGAGCGAGTACTTCGCACTTAATGTTAGTCCAGATGTGGATGTATTCTCCACGTGGTGCGCTCACAAGGCGTACATGAGGGGGATGTTAATCAAAATCAGCTCCCACTACAAGAAAAAGAAACAACTTCACATTAATAACATCCTGGAGCAAATTACAAAAGCAGAACACAATATTCAGGCTTCCCCCTCTATCGAGCTACATAGAGAACTCATGTCACTCCGCCATAGTCTCCGCCAGGAATTGATCGGGGATTATGTTAAAACCCTAAATTCCTCCAAGATGAATTACTACACGGCCTTTAATAAACCCTCCAGACTGATGGCCAGGATAATTAAGCAACGGCAGGCTCCAACCAAAATTCCATTCCTGTTCAAACAAGATGGATCAAACACCAAAATATCTCACCCCCAGGCTATTGCGGATGAGTTTAGTCTTTTTTATTCTAAACTATACAACTTAAACAAAGACGGCTCCACCCACCAACCGGATATTCAACAGATCAACAAATTCCTGGAGGGGATCAGTCTCCCCACCATTGGAGAGGATCATTTGAAATTATTGAACTCCCCGGTCTCCCTCCTAGAGATATTAGATACAATTAAAACTTTGAAAACACACAGGGCCCCGGGTCCGGACGGCTTTTCCAATGAATATTATAAGGACTTTGCCCCGGACCTGGCGCCTTGTATGGTGAACACATTTAATAAAGCAATTTCTATGGGGTCTCTTCCGAAAGAGATGCTAAATGCCACTATAGTGACAATCCCCAAACAGGGGAAGCCACCGCTCTCCCCTGCAAATTTTCGGCCTATTTCCCTCCTCAATTGCGATACTAAGATCTACTCTAAGTTGCTTGCCCAACGCCTGTTAAAAATCCTGCCACAGATAATTCACGGAGATCAGGTGGGCTTTACCAAGGGGAGACAGGCGTCGGATGGCACCAGAAGGGTCCTCAACCTAGTCGCAGTGGCGGAGGCGAGCCGTACCCCAACTATACTACTGGCTTTAGATGCTGAGAAAGCCTTTGATAGGCTTCATTGGGGGTTCGCATTCGCCACCCTAGAGAAATTCGGATTCCGGGGAAACATTCTTGGGGCCATCCGCGCCCTCTATGGCGAACCCTCCGCTGGAGTCCTGGTAGATGGGGTTATTTCAAAACCCTTTGCAATAACAAATGGTACCCGTCAGGGGTGTCCATTATCCCCTTTACTTTTTACACTCGTTATGGAACCCCTAGCGGAGGCGATCAGACTTAACGCAAACATTAGAGGGATCCCCGCTGGCGAGAGGCAACACAAAATTAGCTTATTTGCGGACGACGTCCTGCTCCTCCTCACAGATCCCATCACTTCCCTAAGAGAGGTGTCTCACACAATCCAAGAATTTAGCAAGGTTTCCTATTATAAACTAAACATCTCAGATACTCCCTATCAACATAGATAACTCCCTAAAATTAAACATCCAAGAGGAATTTCCTTTTCAGTGGGGAGACAGCGACCTCCCGTTCCTGGGGATAAAAATTTGTACTCCCATGTCCAACACTGTCCAAGCTAACCTCTCTCCCTTGTTATCCAGCCTCCACGGAGAACTTGCGTCTCTGGAAAAGAGTGAACCGTCGTTGATGGGTAGAGTCACGCTTTATAAAATGCTGATCCTCCCTAAAATTTTGTATATATTTCGCACAATTAACCTCCCGATCCCTAAGTTGGAAGTACAAAAATTCCAAAAACAACTGTCAATATTTGTGTGGAGAGGTAAGAGGCCAAGAGTGGCTGCCTCTATTCTGCATCTAAATAGAAAACAGGGAGGCCTGGGGGTGCCAAATTTGTGGTCCTATCTGCAAGCATCCAATATTAATCAATCCAAACTCTGGCTGCAACCGGAACCGGGACCAAGCTGGCTACAAATTGAGACTCACCTGAACGGTGGTAGACCTCTCCGCTCTCTTCTCCTGGCGTCCCTGCTGACCTCGTTTTCTCCATCTGTCCCCCCAATATGTAGCTCTCGGAGGATTTCTCCCACTATGCAAGCCTCACTAAACTCATGGGTGTGGTGGGCTCAGAGTCCCAATAACCGGGGAGGGAAAACATTGGATCACATACCTATCTCTACTCTAGAATACTTTGTCCCCAACCTGCACTTGGAGAGTTGGATGGAGAGGGGAGTCTCAAATATAAGTGATATTCTCACGGGTCAGGATGTGGCTTCGTTTCAGGATTTGAGAGAAAGGTTTGACCTCCCCACGAGAGAATTTTTTAGATACCTCCAAATCAGATCTCTACTTCAAACCACAAAAATAGTCAAGGTGAGACTGGCGGCTGACCTCCTGAGAGTCTTTAATAACCCCAGCCCACCGTCTCGCTCCTTAGTCAGGGTCTGCTACGACTCTTTCTCAGGCGACATGAGAGATTCGAAACGGGTACATATCCTTAATTGGGAGAGGGACCTGGGGAAAAGGTTCCCACCAGATAGATGGATCGCGGCTTTTACATGGGCCAACAGAGCAACCATCAACGCAAACATATTGGAAGTACATACAAAAGTACTGACAAGGTGGTACCTCACCCCAGTGACACTGGCGAGAGCTTTCCCTGACTCGAGCGATAGCTGCTGGAGACACTGCGGCCACAAGGGCAGTATTCTCCACTTATTTTGGAGCTGCCCAAAGCTCTCACAGTTCTGGGACGATGTCTTTTCTTTTTTGAGAGCGATTACGGGAGTATACATCCCCGGGTCCCCTGAATTGGCTATTCTATTAATTGATAACAGCCATTTGCCACACTCGATAAGGGGTTTGGTGGGCCATATCCTTCTCACTGCCAAGCTTCTGGTTTCAAGGAGGTGGAGAGCAGCTGGATCTCCTACTATTTCAGATTTAAAACAAACAATATCTGATCATAACTCATATGAAAAATTGTTCGCCCTAAAGAATGGGGAATATGCTAAATACTGTAAAAAGTGGAACCCATGGATACAAAGTAGCTTGATTTAAATACCAGATATTCGACTAGTGACTGATTGTTTTGTTGTTTCTCCCTACCCCCCCCCCTCTCACCCCCCCCTTTCCCTCCTTAATCCTCTTCTACTCTGATACTTGTTAGTAGTTTAAACATCTAGAGGAAATATATAATGTTTACCGCATTCTATTTGTTTCAGCAGAATTATCTTATGCTCTGTTATATAAGTGATATCCTCTTCCCATAAGCTACAGCTTCGGACGTTACTGTGCCTCTGGATAAAGGGAAGTTGTTTATATCTGTTTGTCCTGTTAACATATCTATAAGCTATGTATTATGTAAGCTTACATAGACAATCATTCTATGTTATATTTGTAACAGTTTTAAAAGAAAACTAATAAAGATCAAATTGAGAAAAAAAAAAAAAGTGCATGCGGGCAATAACGTCTCTGGGTGTGGAGGCAGGTAGAGATTTAGGCTTGGGAAACCTATGTGCTTAGTCAATTATTAGATGATGCTGAGTGGCATCAGGGAGGAGGGTAGTGAAGAAGTCAGTGTAAAGCCTCATTTTTAACTGACTAAGGAATACCTCGAAATCTAATATTATTCTGCCTAGATCTGTCCTCAAGGTCCGCGAGTTTTAATCTCAAGGCTTCCACGTCATCCTCCATATTATTAGCATTACCAACAAGCTCATTATGAGCGGTCGTCAGTATTGCCATTTTATTTTCAATTTGGGAGGTGGGATCTCCAATTGATAAGATATCAGCCTGCATTAAATAAAATGCCCGCTGAATATCTTTCTGGATATAGAGCTGCAGATGAGCTTACAAATAGTGCATTGTGGCTTCAGTATAGGCACATCTGTGCCCTGGGAGGTTGTAGGTTTAATTGAAATATTGTTTCTTGCAGCATCACTATTCCCATCCCATAGGGCTGGTGTAGGTGGGATGGAAGAGGTTAATGAATCTTGCACACTCTTTGTCAGTACTGCAGAGAGATAACCCCCTCATCACTCATGTGACAGGTTGCTATGTTGTAACTGTGGGATCAGGGCTGCCTGCTTGTGGATTCAGAAGCATAGCTTCAGGAGGTACTTCTGAGAGAAGAAGTGCGGCACTGCTGCTGGCCAGCAAAGTATCTCATACCATCCTTATTGAAAAAATGACCAAATATTGGATTAACAAGGCAACTGTGAGGCCTTAGTCAGACGGGTGTTTTTTCGCGCGATTTGCGCATGCGCATGCGTCCGACGATTTTATAAAACCATTGCTTTGCAATGGTATCGGACACATGAGCGCTTTTTATGTGCTCGTCCGATAAATTATAGAACAGAAATCGCAGATCGCACCTATCTGCGATCTGCGATTCCTGTTCTCTTCTCTATATGCGCTCAATGGGGCCGGCGGCAGCAGCGCCGACCCCATTGAGAGCATATACTAGACAAATCATTCTTCTCTGCCACAGCTGTAACAGCTGTGGCAGAGAAGAACGATGTTTGCCCATTGAATTCAATGGAGCCGGCAATAAAGCCGGCTCCATTGAAAGCAATAGGCTGCCGGCGATCGCGGGATGAATTGTCGGGAAGGGCTTAAATATATAAGCCCTTCCCTGCAATTCATCCAGAAATGTGTAAAAATAAAAAAAATATATATACTCACCTTGTCCCGGCAGACGGAGTTCAGCGCGGCCGGCCTGCAGTGGGTGTGAGTGAGAGCTGCCCCTGATTGGCTCAGCGCTGAGCCAATCAGGGGCAGCTCTCCCTCACACCCATTCATGAATTCATGAATGGGTGTGAGTGAGAGCTGCCTCTGATTGGCTCAGCGCTGAGCCAATCAGGGACAGCTGTCACTCACACCCACTCACACCCACTGCCGGCCGGCCGTGCTGAACTCCGTCTGCCAGGACAAGGTGAGTATATATATATTTTTTTATTTTTACACATTTCTGGATGAATTGCAGGGAAGGGCTTATATATTTAAGACCTTCCCGACAATTCATCATGAGATCTCCCGCAGCGCATTGCTTTCAATGGAGCCGGCTGTATTGCCGGCTCCATTGAATTCAATGCGCTGGACAGCTCCAGCCCGTTTCTATTGAAACGCGGCTAGGAGCAGTTTTTTCGGGCAATTTTTCGGCCCCGGTCACGCGATTTGCGGATGCGCATCCGTCATGCAATCCGCAAATCGCGGCAAAAAACGCCCGTGTGACTAAGGCCTTAGGTGGATTCAGAACTAGCTGAGTGATCGTACTCAAAGAGTGGTCATAAATGGCTGCACATCCAAGTGGAAGAATGTATCACCTGGGGTACCACAAGGCTCTGTCCTAGGCCCAGTGTTCAACATTTTTATAAAATTATCTAGATTAAGGAATTTAGGGGGAAAGGATCAGATCTGCCAATGATACAAAGCTGGAAAGGATAGCTAACACTACAGAAGAGAGAGAGAGAAGATTCAAAACGTTTTAGACAAGCTTTAACAGTGGATAGTGACTAACAGAATGGTATGAAAAAAGCAAAGTTGTACATCAGGGCAAGAAAAATGAAAAAGGAACATACAGAATGGGAGGAATTGGGCTAAGAAACAGCACATGTGAAAAAGACAGATATACTGCTACGGTAGATCACAGAATAAACATGAGTCAATTGTGTAATGCAGTAACAAGAAAGGCAAACGCAATTCTGGGATGTATTAAGAGAAGCATAGAGTCTAGATCACGTGAGGTCATTATCCCCCTTTACTCTTCCTTAGTCAGACCTCAGCTGGAACACTGTGTCCAGTTTTGGGCACCTCAATTTAAAAAAAAACAGACAAACTGGAGCAAGTTCAGAGAAGAGTTACCAAGATGGCGAGACACAGATTAGATATTAGACAGTAAAGGTGATCAATGAGTGGAACAGGTTACCACTGGAAGTGGCGAGTTCTTCTTCAATAGAAGTCTTCAAACAAAGGCAGGACAAATATCTGTCTGGGATGATTTAGTGATCTTGCATTGAGCAGGGGCTTGGACCAGATGACCCTGGAGGTCCCTTCCAACTCTACCATTCTATGATTCTATGATTCATTCTTTCAGTTTTTGGCAAACCCTGCAGATAGATCTGTTTAAAAAAAAGAAGGCTTTCTTTCTGTTTGTTTGTTTGATTTCTTGTATTTATGAGTTAGTTGTTTTTTTTTTTAAACTGGATCAGTCTAGAGCCAAAAGGAAAATGTAGATGTGAACTTGCTTTTACCTGATACTAAATATGCCAATTTTTTAAAAAATTTTACATTTTTAAATAAAGCAGTGTCAGGTTTTATAGTGTTTGTTGTATAGTATCGTATTGTATAGTAACTGTACTATTAGTACCAAATCAAAAGTAAGTAAAATAATGCATGGGAAAATACCTTCTTTTTTCATTCCAGCTCTAAAACACTTCTTCAGACGACAATATCTGCACTGATTCCTTTTATCCTTGTCAACAATACATTGTCTGCTAAACCTAGAGAATTAAAAGAAGTTATGCATCATGACATATGTATAAGTAGTACATGCCAAAATAAAGGGGGGAAAAGCTCCTCATGTGCAGAACCATATTTGGTAAAAGCATGTAAAGAAATGATAGTATGCTAAGAATGTGATAATGTGCGCAGAATGCTTCACTATTTGATTTGCAAAGAATCGTGCCATTGTTTGATTGGACAACACATTACAGAAGTACAGACTGCCATGATGTAATACATAGGGTCGTTGCAGCTGTCTAGTATTGAGCCGCAATGGATTCCACACAAAAAAACTCTCGTCTGACTTCACCCTTAAAAGGTGCACTTGATCTAATAGTATAAGTGTCACTAACAGATTGTAAGGCTGGGTTCACGTGAGGCAGGAATCCTGCGGAATGTCCGCCCCAAAACCGCACGGAATTCCGTGAGATTTTTGAAGCTGAAGTCCAGAAACATTTGGCACTGGTTTTGGAAGCGGCTTATTCTGTTGCGGCCATCTCTCCTTATAGAGAGAAGAGAGTCCACAGCGGAAACTGCGATACAATTGAGTTGAGAAATTATGTTGCACCTACCCTTGTATCATTAAGTATGGCCTTTTAAAGTGATTTTTTAAAATTATTTTGATCCCTTTTCAGTGATTAATATGCCTTTTACAGATTTTTTTCGTTAGATTTATACAAAACCCAACAGAAAAATAACTTCTGTATCATATACAGTGGTACATTGCGGTCCCATGTGGGTGCTGTATTACAATGCCATATGGCTTGGAGCTTCAAGAGAAAAGTTTGTATGAGCTCTAATGTTCATGATAATGTTATATATACACAATAGTTTCTGGAGTTGTTGATAGAAACGTTAAAATTCTGTGTTATGGTTTTAACCAATTGCCCTACAACCATTTTTGCATCCAATGTGTAAAATACCTGCAAGAGTAAACGTGGCTTTTTCGGATGCTACGCCTGAAGAATCCTTTACAACCATCACAGCTGGATGCACCATAATGTTTCCCTGTAGCTCTATCTCCACAGATTGCACACAAGTTGTTGAGCCCGTTGTCAATTCCGTTCATGATGACCGACTCTCCAGGAGAACTATCTAAAATGTGGGGATAATATAGAGAAGACATTATTAATGTAATGTGGTAGAAACAATAATATAGAATTGTTCAGCAATGCAGAGCCAGTACTCTAGTATTACTGAAAGACTGTTACATCCGACCCGGACATATTTGTTGCATCCTAAAAGGATGATTAAATATACGCACACAGTATAAATGTGGAGGACACAAAAATGTAAAAAATAGGGAACAAAATGGGGAAGACAAGGAGTTTAATTCTAAAACTAAAGATACAGGATGACCATACCTACTAGTGGAACGCTCGCCCTGTTAAGGGCGAACCCACATCAGGAACCTGGGGCAACCCTGACTTTTCCTAGATGGTGATAGGGAAGATCAGCAAAGCTTGGACAGCACTTTATAAATATTAAGCCACAAGTGAACTGAGAATAAGCTGTTTAACACAAGTAAATCACTAGCAGACTTATCTTAACAGGAACACAAGACAGAACAAAAAGCCACTACCAAGATTAGAAACACCTTCAGGCAGAGAGGATAATAATCATTCTCTATGAGGAGCTGCTGGAATAAATGTGCTCAAACTAAAGTGGATTGACTGGTTGTGATGCCCACCAATCTATACATATGCCTGCAGAGAAGTTTCCCAGTCCATGAGCATACACCGGTGTAAGTATCATGTGGGACGGGGCTGAAGCCGTGATGTTAGCCCATTCCCGATCCTCATTTGCGGTGACAGCGATGACAGTATTGATAAAATGCTAGAATAGTTTGAATGTAATGTAATGTTTATCAATCCAAGCACAAGTTTATGGATGCTAATTAGAGATGAGCGAACACCAAAATGTTCGGGTGTTCGTTATTCGAAACGAACTTACTGCGATGTTCGAGGGTTCGTTTCGAATAACGAACCCCATTGAAGTCAATGGGCGACAAGAACATTTTTGTATTTCGCCGATGCTCGCTAAGGTTTTCATGTGTGAAAATCTGGGCAATTCAAGAAAGTGATGGGAACGACACAGCAACGGATAGGGCAGGCGAGGGGCTACATGTTGGGCTGCATCTCAAGTTCACAGGTCCCACTATTAAGCCAGAATACCGGCAAGAGTGGGCCCCCCCCCCCTCCCAACAACTTTTACTTCTGAAAAGCCATCATTAGCATGGCATACCTTTGCTAAGCACCACACTACCTCCAACAAAGCACAATCACCGCCTGCATGACACTCCACTGCCACTTCTACTGGGTTACATGCTGCCCAACCGCCCCCCCTCCCCCCTACAGCGCACACCAAAGTGTCCCTGCGCAGCCTTCAGCTGCCCTCATGCCACACCACCCTCATGTCTATTTAGAAGTGCGTCCGCCATGACGAGGGACCGCAGGCACACACTGCACAGGGTTGGCACGGCTAGGCAGCGACCCTCTTTAAAAGGGGAGGGGTGATAGCCCACAATGCTGTACAGAAGCAATGAGAAATAGAATCCTGTGCCACCGCCATCAGGAGCTGCACACGTGGGCATAGCAATGGGGAACCTATGTGCCACACACTATTCATTCTGTCAAGGTGTCTGCATGCCCCAGTTAGACCGGGCTTTTTAATTCATAGACACAGGCAGGTACAACTCCCTATTGTGAAGTCCCTGTCGACCGACAGCATGGGTGGCTCCCTGGAACCCACCGGCGGTACACAAAAATATCCCATTGCATTGCCCAACACAGCTGAGGTAGTAATGTCGTGCGTAATACAGGTGGGCTTCGGCCCACACTGCATGCCCCAGTCAGACTGGGGTTCTTTACAAGTGGACACATGTAGGTTACACTCCGTGTGCACCTACAGCATGGGTGGCTCCCTGGAATCCACCGGCGGTACACAAAAATATCCCATTGCATTGCCCAACACAGCTGAGGTAGTAATGTCGTGCGTAATACAGGTGGGCTTCGGCCCACACTGCATGCCCCAGTCTGACTGGGGTTCTTTAGAAGTGGACACATGTAGGTTAAACTCCCTGTGGACCCACAGCATGGGTGGGTGCCAGGAAGCCACCGGCGGTACATAGAAATATCCCATTGCATTGCCCAACACAGCTGAGGTAGTAATGTCGTGCGTAATACAGGTGGGCTTCGGCCCATACTGCATGCCCCAGTCAGACTGGGGTTCTTTACAAGTGGACACATGTAGGTTACACTCCGTGTGCACCTACAGCATGGGTGGCTCCCTGGAACCCACCGGCGGTACACAAAAATATCCCATTGCATTGCCCAACACAGCTGAGGTAGTAATGTCGTGCGTAATACAGGTGGGCTTCGGCCCACACTGCATGCCCCAGTCAGACTGGGGTTCTTTACAAGTGGACACATGTAGGTTACACTCCGTGTGCACCTACAGCATGGGTGGCTCCCTGGAACCCACCGGCGGTACACAAAAATATCCCATTGCATTGCCCAACACAGCTGAGGTAGTAATGTCGTGCGTAATACAGGTGGGCTTCGGCCCACACTGCATACCCCAGTCTGACTGGGGTTCTTTAGAAGTGGACACATGTAGGTTAAACTCCCTGTGGACCCACAGCATGGGTGGGTGCCAGGAAGCCACCGGCGGTACATAGAAATATCCCATTGCATTGCCCAACACAGCTGAGGTAGTAATGTCGTGCGTAATACAGGTGGGCTTCGGGCCACACTGCATGCCTCAGTCAGACTGGGGTTCTTTACAAGTGGACACATGTAGGTTACACTCCGTGTGCACCTACAGCATGGGTGGCTCCCTGGAACCCACCGGCGGTACACAAAAATATCCCATTGCATTGCCCAACACAGCTGAGGTAGTAATGTCGTGCGTAATACAGGTGGGCTTCGGCCCACACTGCATACCCCAGTCTGACTGGGGTTCTTTAGAAGTGGACACATGTAGGTTAAACTCCCTGTGGACCCACAGCATGGGTGGGTGCCAGGAAGCCACCGGCGGTACATAGAAATATCCCATTGCATTGCCCAACACAGCTGAGGTAGTAATGTCGTGCGTAATACAGGTGGGCTTCGGCCCACACTGCATGCCCCAGTCTGACTGGAGTTCTTTAGAAGTGGACACAGATGCATTTACAACTCCCTGTGGACCGACAGCATGGGTGGGTGCCAGGAAGCCACCGGCGGTACATAGAAATATCCCATTGCATTGCCCAACACAGCTGAGGTAGTAATGTCGTGCTTAATGCAGGTGGGCTAAAAATTTATTTGATTACACTGTAGGCGAGGGCCCACAAAAATTGCTGTATCAACAGTACTAATGTACATCCCAAAAATTGGCCATGGCCAACCAAGAGGTCAGGTGAAACCCATTAATCGCTTTGGTTAATGTGGCTTAAGTGGTAACTAGGCCTGGAGGCAGCCCAGTGTAACGAAAAATTGGTTCAAGTTACAGTTCCAACGCTTTTAAGCGCATTGAAACTTTTAAAAATTGTTTAGAAAAATTATTTGAGTGAGCCTTGTGGCCCTAAGAAAAATTGCCCGTTCAGCGTGATTACGTGAGGTTTCAGGAGGAGTAGCAGGAGGAGGAGGAGGAGGAATATTAGACACAGATTGATGAAGCAGAAATGTCCCCGTTTTGGATGGTGAGAGAGAACGTAGCTTCCATCCGCGGGTGCAGCCTACGTATTGCTTACGTATCGCTGCTGTCCGCTGGTGGAGAAGAGAAGTCTGGCGAAATCCAGCCTTTGTTCATCTTGATGAGTGTTAGCCTGTCGGCACTGTCGGTTGACAGGCGGGTACGCTTATCTGTGATGATTCCCCCAGCCGCACTAAACACCCTCTCCGACAAGACGCTAGCCGCAGGACAAGCAAGCACCTCCAGGGCATACAGCGCTAGTTCAGGCCATGTGTCCAGCTTCGACACCCAGTAGTTGTAGGTGGCAGAGGCGTCACGGAGGACGGTCGTGCGATCGGCTACGTACTCCCTCACCATCCTTTTACAGTGCTCCCGCCGACTCAGCCTTGACTGGGGAGCAGTGACACAGTCTTGGTGGGGAGCCATAAAGCTGTCCAGGCCCTTAAAGACTGTTGCACTGCCTGGGATGTACATGCTGCTCGATCTCCGCACCTCCCCTGCTACCTTGCCCTCGGTACTGCGCCTTCTGCCACTAGCGCTGTCGGCTGGGAATTTTACCATCAGCTTGTCCGCAAGGGTCCTGTGGTATAGCAACACTCTCGAACCCCTTTCCTCTTCGGGAATGAGAGTGGGCAGGTTCTCCTTATAGCGTGGGTCGAGCAGTGTGTACACCCAGTAATCCGTTGTGGCCAGAATGCGTGCAACGCGAGGGTCACGAGAAAGGCATCCTAACATGAAGTCAGCCATGTGTGCCAGGGTACCAGTACGCAACACATGGCTTTCTTCACTAGGAAGATCACTTTCAGGATCCTCCTCCTCCTCCTCCTCAGGCCATACATGCTGAAAGGATGACAGGCAATCAGCCGGTGTACCGTCAGCAGCGGGCCAAGCTGTCTCTTCCCCCTCCTCCTCATCCTCCTCATGCTCCTCCTCCTCCTCCTGTACGCGCTGAGAAATAGACAGGAGGGTGCCCTGACTATCCAGCGGCATACTGTCTTCCCCCGCCCCCGTTTCCGAGCGCAAAGCAGCTGCCTTTATGCTTTGCAGGGAATTTCTCAAGATGCATAGCAGAGGAATGGTGACGCTAATGATTGTAGCATCGCCGCTCACTACCTGGGTAGACTGCTCAAAATTACCAAGGACATGGCAGATGTCTGCCAACCAGGCCCACTCTTCTGAAAGGAATTGAGGAGGCTGACTCCCACTGCGCCGCCCATGTTGGAGTTGGTATTCGACTATAGCTCTACGCTGTTCATAGAGCCTGGCCAACATGTGGAGCGTAGAGTTCCACCGTGTGGGCACGTCGCACAGCAGTCGGTGCACTGGCAGCTTAAAGTGATGTTGCAGGGTGCGCAGGGTGGCAGCGTCCGTGTGGGACTTGCGGAAATATGCGCAGAGCCGGCGCGCCTTTACGAGCAGGTCTGACAAGCGTGGGTAGCTTTTCAGAAAGCGCTGAACCACCAAATTAAAGACATGGGCCAGGCATGGCACGTGCGTGAGGCTGCCAAGCTGCAGAGCCGCCACCAGGTTACGGCCGTTGTCACACACGACCATGCCCGGTTGGAGGCTCAGCGGTGCAAGCCAGCGGTCGGTCTGCTGTGTCAGACCCTGCAGCAGTTCGTGGGCCGTGTGCCTCTTATCGCCTAAGCTGAGTAGTTTCAGTACGGCCTGCTGACGCTTGCCCACCGCTGTGCTGCCACACCGCGCGACACCGACTGCTGGCGACATGCTGCTGCTAACACATCTTGATTGCGAGACAGAGGAGGAGGAGGAGGAAGAGGGTGCTTTAGTGGAGGAAGCATACACCTCCGCAGATACAACCACCGAGCTGGTGCCCGCAATTCTGGGGGTGGGTAGGACGTGAGCGGTCCCAGGCTCTGACTCTGTCCCAGCCTCCACTAAATTCACCTAATGTGCCGTCAGGGAGATGTAGTGGCCCTGCCCGCCTGTGCTTGTCCACGTGTCCGTTGTTAAGTGGACCTTGGCAGTAACCGCGTTGGTGAGGGCGCGTACAATGTTGCAGGAGATGTGGTCGTGCAGGGCTGGGACGGCACATCGGGAAAAGTAGTGGCGACTGGGAACTGAGTAGCGCGGGGCCGCCGCCTCCATGATACTTTTGAAGGACTCCGTTTCCACAACCCTATACGGCAGCATCTCAAGGCTGATGAATTTTGCTATGCGGACGGTTAACGCTTGAGCGTGCGGGTGCGTGGCGGCGTACTTGCGCTTGCGCTCAAACACTTGCGCAAGCGACGGCTGGACGGTGCGCTGAACTACACTGGTGGATGGGTCCGAGGACAGCGGAGGTGAGGGTGTGGGTGCAGGCCATGAGGCGGTAGTGCCTGTGTCCTGAGAGGGGGGTTGGATAGCAGTGTCAGGTTGGGGCACAGGGGGAGAGGCAGCGGTGCAAACCGGAGGTGGTGAACGGCCTTCGTCCCACCTTGTGGGGTGCTTGGCCATCATATGTCTGCGCATGCTGGTGGTGCTGAGGCTGTTGGTGTTGGCTCCCCGGCTGAGCTTTGCGCGACAAAGGTTGCACACCACTGCTCGTCGGTCGTCAGGCGTCTCTGTGAAAAACTCCCAGACCTTAGAGCACCTCGGCCTCTGCAGGGTGGCATGGCGCGAGTGTGCGCTTTGGGAAACAGTTGGTGGATTATTCGGTCTGGCCCTGCCTCTACCCCTGGACACCGCACTGCCTCTTGCAACCTGCCCTGCTGCTGCCCGTGCCTCCCCCTCTGAAGACCTGTCCTGAGTAGGCGTTGCAAACCAGGTGGGGTCAGTCACCTCATCGTCCTGCTGCTCTTCCTCAGAATCCTCTGTGCGCTCCTCCCTCGCACTTACTGCCCTCACTACTACCTGACTGCAAGACAACTGTGTCTCATCGTCATCGTCCTGCTCACCCACAGAAAGTTCTTGAGACAGTTTGCAGAAGTCCCCAGCCTCTTCCCCCGGACCCCGGGAACTTTGCAATGGTTGGGCATCAGTGACGATAAACTCCTCTGGTGGGAGAGGAACCACTGCTGCCCAATCTGAGCAGGGGCCAGAGAACAGTTCCTGGGAGTCTTCACGCAGCTGAGCAGGTGTCATTGTAGTGGAGTGAGGAGGCTGGGAGGAAGGAGGAGCAGCAGACAGAGGATTCTGATTTGCAGCAGTGGACGGCGCAGAACTGCGGTTGGACGATAGGTTGCTCGAAGCACTTTCTGCCATCCAGGACAGGACCTGCTCACACTGCTCATTTTCTAATAACCGTCTCCCGCGTGGACCCATGAATTGTGCGATGACTGTCGGGACGCCAGAAACGTGCCTCTCTACTAATCGCGCCGCAGTCGGCTGCGATACACCTGGATCAGGAGTTTGGCCTGTGCCCACACCCTGACTTGGCCCTCCGCGTCCTCGGCCGCGTCCACGTCCTCTAGGCCTACCCCTACCCCTCAGCATGCTGTATTACCAGTGATTTGATTTCACAGGCAGGAAATAAATTGGCGCAAGACTGCATGCCAAATATTAATTTTTCTCTTTTTTGAAAACGAAAGACCCCACTGCCTCTAGTGAATGAATAATCTAAGTTTAATAACTGTGCTGTCACAGAACTTGAGGGTAGCAGAGTTATTATAACTCTGGCAGAGCAGGTATTTTTTTCCCAATTAAGGAAAGCAAATGGCGAAGCCAGGAGTAAAACGTAGCTGGGTGCGTCTGATTTTTAAACGTTGCACACGCAGCCGACACGTGTCCACCGCCCTTAGGACGGACAGAGGCAGGACAAATACAATTTTTTTCAGTTTTTTTCCACCAAAAGGCAGCACTGCGTATATTCAATGAACATGAGAAGTTTAATAACTGTGCTGTGGCCCTGCTAATGTGGCACAGAACTTGAGGGTAGCAGAGTTATTATAACTCTGGCAGAGCAGGTATTTTTTTTCCAAATTAAGGAAAGCAAATGGCGAAGCCGGGAGTAAAACGTAGCTGGGTGCGTCTGATTTTTAAACATTGCACACGCAGCCGACACGTGTCCACAGCCCTTAGGACGGACAGAGGCAGGTCAAATAGAATTTTTTTCACTTGTTTTACAAGCAAAAGGCCGCACTGCGTATATTCAATGAATAATAACTGTGTTGTGGCCCTGCCTACACAATTCTTTCCCTGCAGTATCAATGGAGGTTGCAATGCTCTGCAGAGGCGATTTTGAGAAGAAAAAAAATATGCAGCACAGCTAACAGCAGCCAGCACAGTACTGCACACGGTTAAATATGGCCCTAGAAAGGACCGTTGAGGTTCTTGAAGGCTACACTCACTCCTAACACTCTCCCTGCCTATGCAACACTTCTGTCCCTAATGCCGGGTGCAACGCTCTGCAGAGGCGATTTTGAGAAGAAAAAAAATTTGCCACTGCTAACAGCAGCCAACACACAGCTATCAGTGGCCCTAATAAGGACCTTTGGGGGTCTTGAAGCCTACACTAACTACCAATTCTTTCCCTACAGCAGCTCCGGTACAAACAGCACTGTCCCTCATCTAACTCACAAGGCATCTGAGGCGAGCCGCGGGAGGGGCCGACTTTTATATTAGACGGACACCTGATCTCGCCAGCCACTCACAGCAGGGGGGTGGTATAGGGCTGGAACAACTCAGGAGGAAGTTGTAATGCCTTCCCTGTCTTTCAATTGGCCAGAAAAGCGCGGTAACGTCTCAGGGAAGGAAGTGAAAGTAACCCGAACACAGCATGGTGTTCGTTACGAATAACGAACATCCTGAACACCCTAATATCCGCACGGATATCAAGTTCGGACGAACACGTTCGCTCATCTCTAATGCTAATGACTAAAGTTAAATTTCAGGGGCGTAACTATAGAGGATGCAGGGGATGCGGTTGCACCCGGGCCCAGGAGCCTTAGGGGGCCCATATGGCCTCTCTTCTCCATACAGAGAGCTCAGTACTATACATAAAGCATTATAGTTAGGGGCCCTGTTACAGGTTTTGCATTGGACCCAGGAGCTTCAAGTTACGCCTCTGGTTCCCAACCATTGGTTATGTACTATTCTTGTCTTTGGTGAAGTTTCTAGTGACAGAAATGCTTCACCTAGAGAAGTTTTCAAAGTACAATATGGAACAGTATCACCTGTGTAAATCAATTATACCCGAGATATTGTGTGGCCATTAAGTAATCAGACTACTAAAGCTGAACAAGGAAGCATAGGATCATTATAAGGACTTTAAACCTTTAATTATTGCAGATTTCCTGGAGGCATTTAAATAAATTCAGCTCATTTGATTTTTTTGATCCGACAATGTCCACTTGTAGGAATAGGTTTAAAATAGGTAATTTTTGCTCAAAGCAGAGAAAAAACACTAAAATGTACTGTAAATATCCATGTCAAGATGATTGGCAATCTCCATAATTAAATCCAGTAACGATGTATAATAGCCTTTGTGCACTATATGGACAATACAGATCCATTAGAAGATCCCAAAATCATTCACGATTTGCTGAGGCAATATAACTCAAATTATGGTATATTTTTACTAAAAAGGTATAATATTTATTGGTATGCATTAAAAAGGGGTAGTTACAAAAAATTTGGATAACGCAGGTTGATGAGGTTATTATGGGCTATAAAAATATAAAACACTGTAAAGACAATAAGTGTTATAAGCTTTTAAAAATGGGGTAAAATGAGGAAAAAAATCCAATTGTGCCGTTTGGGGGAATGGGGTGGGCTAGTTTTTAGGACATTGATGGTGCTGTTAAAATGACATGAATTTTGTTCTATGGGTCAGTACGATTATAGTGATATCAAATTTATATAGCTTTTCATGTTTTACTAGTTTTAGGGCTCAGTCAAACTTGCGTTTTTTTCCTGGATGTATAGGTGCGAAAAATCCAGGGCTCTATTAGAACCAATGCTTTCCAATGAAAGCGGTCACATGTCCATTTTTTTTTTTTTTAAAGGGAATAAAATTTGCACCTCCAAAAAAAGGGGACAGAGTTTTGTGATTAGCACAAAAATGCGATTTTTGTTTGACTCGATGCAACTTTGACAGTAGGAAATCCTACTGTGACAGGAGGAAATCCTACTGTCAAAGCCCTTAAATAAGCCCTAGATGCGGGCAAAAAAAAACATCACTGTGACAGTGCAGTAGCAAGAGTGGCCTGTAGGGGCCTCTGAACGCAGTCACTGTGTCGGCTTTAGTTAACCTGCACCTGCAAGGGTGCAGCTACACAGGTTAAATTTCCCCTCCCTCAAAAGCTCAGGGTCATTGAAGCCTGTGGAGCTTAGGTCAATGGAGGCCTGTGGGGCCAGAGATCTATGTAGACCTGGTGCTGGTCTGTGAGGTACCTGGAAGCACGGAGCGGACAGGCGGTAGTCGGCCCTCGCTCATCGCCTGTCGGGGCGAAGTCACCTTCCTGAAGGTCCGCTGGAAGAAGCGGCATGCGTTGCTGTGTGCACTGTGACAGACAACAGTGTGAAGTTGCATATGATATGCTGGACCGTATGTAGACTGAATGCCTATGCTGTGCTGAAATAAATGCTGGAGGAACTAGCATTTGGACTTTACTCTTCGTCTCTGGAGCATTTTTGCATGGCTGGTGGCCAGTCTGGTAACAAAGGTGGGCGATCCCGTGGCAAGCAGACCCCAACTTGCCACAATCACCTAGAAGCGGTGTTCGGCTCCGGCGCGTCTTCTCCCCAGGTCCACAGCACTGTTGTTCTTCATTTTCTTCTGGCCGGGGATAGAAAAATCCCTGTCTCCCAGAAGCGCTGCCTCTGATTGGCTGAGCGCTTTGACCAATCACAGCCATTGAGTGAGTTATAGTTTTTTTACTGCCTTTTGGGGGTATATACATTTTTTGATCCATTTTTAATGAATTTTGGGGGGGAGGCAGGGTAACAAAACACATGCAATTTTCCCATTCTGTAGTGTTTTTTGAGTTTTTACCATGTTTGATAAATATTGTGATATTTCAACAGTTCAGACTTCTACGAGAACGGCAATATCAAATAATTAGTTTTTTAAAATTTTAGTTTAGATATTTTATGAGAAAAAATAGAAGTTTTTTTTTTTTACTTAAAGTGGAACTGTACAGGTTAAGTCCACTTTTGAACTCTGGGTTTTGATGGATAGATAAACAGGGCTTTTCCCCAGATTGATTACTGCACATCACGGATGCTATGTGTAATATTGTATTGCTTTTATATCACTTGATGATATGTTGATACTTTGGATGCTTCTCTACTTTGTCATTTTAAGTAAACTTTACCATTGCTTAGCCTTTGTGTGTGAATCTATTTATTTCCACATCTCCAAAATCATTGCAGAACACCCAGTGAGCTGGTCATGATAAAATGGTGACATGAAACATTTTTTTTCAACATTATTGTACAGTTTGTTTGTTTTTACACATGCTGGTGATTTTTATAGGTTTCTTCATTAAGTATATCTATTGCTACCATGGTTCTCAAGCTAATGACATGCATCGATTACTTTTTGCATAAGATAAATCCCAAATAAACTAATGGCCTTTTTACATGGGCCGACACTCAGGTAGACGACTGCATGAGTGCTGACGTCACCGCTAAGGTTGTCAGCGCCCATACAGAGCATTTACACTGAAATACTTCACTGATGGATCGTTGGCTTCACATTTAGCACTTTCCCCCTCTATGTGAAGCTGAGGAGGGAACATTTACCCAGAACGACAAGCCTGCGATCCACTGAATAGTCAACGGAAAAACCTGTGAACGAATAGTGAGCAACTTATGTGCATTTACACTGCACGATTATCACTCAAATTCGTTCATTTGAATGCTTTATTTGAGCGATACTCGTCCTGTGTAAATGGCCCATAAGAAACTGAATGTAAGTCTTTTAGAGCCTGTTCTCTTAAGGCCTCAAGCACATGACCATATTCATCATTCAATATTACATAGAGCCTGAATACAATGTTAAAATGGTAAAAACTCAAAAAACACTACAGAATGGGAAAATCAAGGGTATGAGAAACTGCAAAAAAAAGACCCAAAACAATACAGAATCTGCCTCTTTTCAAATCATTCTATCTTGTCCATTTCCTTCCCCGAGATTTCATTACTGATCTTTGCTATCACTTTGACAACATACCGTATCCTAGGAAATGTCAAAACTAGACATCAAGCCTCCTTCTCTTTTACCCGGTTGGATGATTTTTCTCATTTGCATATCACCCTTACATACCCCTTATGTAGGCTCTAGTCTATCAATTATGCTTCATTTTAATAAAATTCCCAATATAGATTTTACCTAGTCCATAGAGAAGGACATAACTCATGTAAATTAAAAGGTATGTTCACTTTCAAAATACTTATGCAGACATATTTTCTGGAATCCCTTGGAATTTCACGTTGTTGCGGCAGAACCGGTCTTCTAAGTTAGCCACCTTAGCTCTAAGTTAACCCATGTAATTATATTATGAAATAATCAGTGGCTGGTAGACAAGGCAATATAGCCAAGCTTCAGTGAGTATGGGTCACGTGGGCTAAGTTCCAAGACTGCAGTATGCCTGTTCCTCCTCTTTTTAGTTCTAGAGTTATGTGAAGTCCAACCTTTAGGCTGCCTGCCCTTGGACGTATTTTTATCGCGTTCCCTGCTCCGATAATCCGGCCGCGGGGAGCGCAGTAAACGCTTTCCATAGCCTTGCTATGAAAAGCGCAGCCCCCTGTCCACGAGCAGAGAATCATAGCGATTTTCCGCTGGCGGGTGGCAAATCAGGGTATGCCGTGACTTGTCGCAATTCTCCGCGGTGAGCCTATCTGTCAGATAGGCTCAGCGTGGAGAACTGCGGAGAACTGTCAGCTAGCTCCTGCTCCCTGGCAGCGACTCCCACGGTGGATCAGACATCTATCCTTGTTGGTATTTTACTTCCATAAATTTTTTTTTGTCTTTGTGTTCTTGAATGTTCTAATATTGTAATATAGTAACATAGAATGTAAGGCTTAAAAAAGACATATGTTCATCCAGTTAAGTCTATTATCCTGCAATGTTGATCCAGAAGAATGCAAAAAACTCCATGAGGTAGAAGCCAAAGTTTCCTTATTTAAGGGGAAAAAATTCCTTCCAGACTCCAAATCTGGCAGTCAATTCAAATAACTCCCTGGATCCACGATCCTTCAAATGTGAGCAAGTGACCATGACACGCAATATTGCTTCACTCAAGAAAGACGTCCAGGCTCCATTTAACTCTTTTAGTGAGTTCTCCACCACCACGTCTTCTGGCATGGAGTTCTATAGTCTCACTGCTCTTACGGTAAAGAATCCACTCTTGGTGAAAATGTTTTTTCTCCTAGACGTAGTGGATGCTCCTTTGTAACAGTTCAGTCCTTGGCCATATACATCATCAGAAAACTTTCTGCATTAACTCCTGCATCAGACACTCCATCAAATGGCTCATCACTGACTATATCCCCCAATAGAAACACTTGAAAGGGATATGTCGCAAGATACAGTATAGCAACTATCCAAAATAGTTTTAGCAACAATAGAATATGCAATATGATTCCTGATAGACATGCACAAGGCCATGTTCAAAGTTCATTTAGAAAAAAAACCCCTTAAAAATACTGCCAGTCTGCTCGGTAAAATGAAAAAAGTTTAGTACCGTGTTAGCCAGTAGAGCAAAGTGTGATGGTTCTCAGAAAGAGAAACCAAGTAATCTTGTAGATATGATACCTTTTAATGACTAACAAAAATACATGATGTTATTGCAAGCTTTCTATTGATGTTTGAAAGCTCGCTGTAACATCATGTATTTTTGTTAGTCATTAAAAGGTATCATATCTACAAGATTACTTGGTTTCTCTTACTGAGAACGACCACACTTTGCTCATTAAGCCGCTCAATTTAGCGTTAAAGAAAAAATGTAAATGTATTTACCATGAAGAAAGAGAAAATTACTGCCAGTAAGCGCACCTATAAAATATTATCAAATAGATACAGTGTTATAATAAAATGATGCAAAGTTAATGATTTATTTGGGCCTTGGTCCAGAACAGCTATAACAAGGCTTCCTTATCTTAGATTTTTTTTTTGCTTATTAACCATAGAAACCACAGCCTAATTCCCATATAAAATCATAAATCCCTGTTAACAATTATATTTGACTTTGTAAGTCAGTCACATTTTAGTAGCTATTTGTCTCTGACATGGGGACTACTGCTGTGCCCACTTATTTATCTTTGCAAAAGTTCATAATAACTTACCACCTCGAAGAGGAATAGTTGTTTTCAGGATTATCCAACACATACAGCCAATGCCAGATTCATCTCTATACCATCCATATGCAAATTGGAGATTGTACAATGCCTCTACAGAGTCACCTATTAGAAGGCAGCATTCCTGCAAGTCAATGTCTGACCTTTTAACAATCCATGTAACATGAATGGGAATATAAGGCAAAGCCAGAGTCTTCTCCAAAAGGAAAAGATAACCATGTACAGATAGGTTGTTCCAGGGTCTTTTGCTCCTCACCAGCCTGCAGTAAGTTGCTGGCTTGGCTGCATGAGAGGCCTATGAACCTTTTGAATTGCAGGATTGCTACCTTTTAATAGATGGTGCTGCAGAGGCATTGTTCTGTTTCTTATTTGCATATGCAAATTTCCCAGAGGAGCCTGCATGGCCTGATAAGGTAAGCCTCCTCGCAACTTCTAGGTGCTCCCCACAATGAGAAACTAAACCCTACCCAATCCACATACCAGATACATATTCAGTAGTGTTGTTATAGTCCATTCAGGGCATATCATCAGTATATTAGTCATATATTAATTACGTATTAAACACATAAGAAATAGACCCGGTTAGATATGTAGTGTGGTATTCATGCCACTCAAGTTTCTATTCATTCCTTACCATCACAGATAAGTCATTGTTAATGTACATAGACAGATAGGGGAGCAAATGTTTAGCAGGCATCTCAAAAGCTTCAGTGGTTCTATTAACTTACTCTACAAATCAAGATTTTTATGGTTTTTATGATTTATGCAGTTTCTGACAAAGTAAAAAAGCTTTGTTCTCCTCCGTGTTGCTTGTTTTTATTTGATTATAATATAAAGGCTGATTTTTAACATGTTTCATATGAGGACACAAATTTGACTGTGTAAATTTATAGGAGTTACTCAAGTGTTCTGGTTTAATGTCACACTATATGCTTCCTGTGAAAAAGCATTGAATATCTATCTGCTTCAGATAAGAATGTAAACCCTATGGACGTTAGTTAGTGGATTCTTTGTCTTGTGGGATAAGTCATATCGAAAATTGCAGGATTTTCATTATTCATTCTACATTGGCTAAGGGTTTATCTTGAGTTGCAATTCAACCATGGACAACGTCAGCCTGCAGTTTCCGTATTTCCCCTGTGTGCACGGTTATCATCCTATACTGCAAAAACATTAATAGGAAATCGGCTTCCTATAAAATTGGGTATAGTGGGGTCTCATTGGGGAAAGCTAATGCAAGGGCTGAGGATCTCGGTAAAAAAGGGGTGTTGATCTAGGGATTTATTCTGACTGCCAGATTTGGAGTCGAGAAGAAATTTTTTGCCCAAAATGAGGGAAATTGGATTCTACCTCATTTTTTTTCCCTTCCTCTGGATCAACATTGTAGGGAAATGGATAGACCTATCTTTTTTTGGCCTTACATACTATTTTACTTTGTATTGAGAATTATTTTAGTTTACCATTGTTTTAATAGCATTAACATATTCTACACATTACGCATTGTTCACATATTTTCTGCTTCATTTCAGGTCGAGAGATTTTGTTAGCAAGAATAACGTAGTACACAGTGCATTTCTTGCTCTTAAACATACCAAAACCCTGATGAAAACCTGAAGGGCCTTATTATATATCAGTGGAATCCACCACGACTTGTGGGTATCTGTTTGAAAACCCTTATGGCTCAGTTATAAAAGGGAAGTGGAGATTCTAGTTTGAACAGAGCATGATATAGTTATATGTAAATCAACAACGTTCTTTATTAATCTGTACCCATATTGTCTTCATACATGTCAACACACCATTCTATAACGTACCTAACACATGAGCTTTATGCAACTGCACTGTATGACATATACAAAATGTATATAAAATTTTATTTCACTACGTATTTTAAATGATTTCACACTAAGAATCCAACCTGTTTTATGTATAAAACAAAAATAAAATTTATCAATTGACTCCCCCCCCCCAAAAAAAAATAAAAAAATCATAAATCTGTAAATATTAAACCAATGTAAGGTACATTATATGAGCAAAGTCATCTTACCGCCTCCACTGTAAAGTAGTTGCATATTTTCAAACTCCAGAGACGTGTAGGTTGGGTCTAATACATCACTATAGTTGGCCATTTCCATGTCCATTACTGAATTAGTCATCTTCATCGTATCTTAGGAACTAGAAGACCCGCAGACTTGTAGTGCTAAGATCTTAATTCTTCTTGAGTAGTAATAGACAAGTCTTTGAAACTAAATCTCTGCTGTAGGAGGAGCTGTAGAAATGCTTCTGCGTGCTACTTTCTTCCTTTACCTCCTTTTTATGGCTGCTTGAGGTAATACTTGTGATAGTCTTGGAATGCTCATTGGAATATTCTTATCAGAATTAGGTCATGTTTTTCTCTTTCTTTTTTTTTAATTATGGGCAAACTTAAAGGATACCTTGCCAGTGACACATCTATATTAATTCTAATCAGCTTATCTTTAATTTATACTTCACACAGTAAAAGAGCAATTTGTGTGCACAAGCTGGAGGATCATTTATCTCAATCATCATGTAAATCACAATTATGGAAAAATATCAAATAAACTTCCAAAACTAAAAATGGTTGAAATAATGAATCACTTGAAAATATAAATCTTATGTATGCTCATTCTGTAAGGAACTGCTACGTGTTACTAACTATAAAATGACAGAAATTGAAGTTGCACAGACAAGAAGCAAGCCTGTAAACAGGTCCACCAATTGTCATGCATTATCTTTTAGAGACAGGGACAACTCAGCAATGCGTTTCATCATCGTACAGATGGCTTCGTTGTCCATCTTCTTAAAATAAAAAAGCGTATACTTGCCCATCCTGGTTGTGCACCAAACGGAGCTCTTACAGCTACATCCCGTTCACTAATGCCAGAGAGAGGAGAGCCAGTAACTGCTAGACTTGTATGTTGAGTCAGCGTTATGCTCATCCCAGCCATTCCAGGTGAGCGCCGCTGGTGAAGTGGGGTCCGATACACTGCTGAGCTGATACACACAAGTTGTGTGCTTGTGTTTTGTTTATGTATCATTAATAGTATATATGTCCTTTCCAATGGAATAGTGAGACCTTTTGAGCCCTCTCAATTTCCAGGGTGTAGAATTGACCACAACCACTTTTGTTATATATCAATATTGCTTTTATTGCTGTATATGTCCCTTTTTGAATATATATCTTGGAGACATTACTATGTATATCCAGCCATTTTTTTGTATTGCACATTATTAAAAATAAACAGCTATATTGACTTTTTAGAAAGAAACGCCACTGATACTCACAGGTTGTGCCAAGCTAATAAGTTATCCTTTATCTACAGGATAGGAGATCATTTTATGGTTGGTGGAGGTCCAAACAAAGAGTCCCCTACAAACCCCAGAACAAGGGTCTGGTTTGGTCTCTGAATGAATGGAACGGGAGTTGGGTAGGCACACTGCTGCTTCATTCACTTCAATGACAGTGCCGAAGATTGACAAATAATCAGTAATCTTTGGGGCTGTCATTTAAATGAATGGAGCAGCAGAGTGCTTGCCTAACTTCCATTCCAAGGCAAATATGACATTTGCATATACAGCAATATTTCAGTATTGCAATGTATTTCTGCAGGCATCCTACTAAAGTGATGCCCCAGGCTCAGTGTAATTGGAAGAAATACACGGTAGCCCTGGTGGCATTTACTAGGCTTAAGGCTACCATGACGTAGAAACAGCCACCAGTCTCTCTCATTCACGGAGCTCCCTCTGTGTGTCGGAATTGAGAGTGGCATCTAAAATTATTAATGAGCATGATCAGAATGAGCCGATAGCTCCTGGGTATGAAGCGGGCTCTGCTCCTGAATCGGTTCCATACTCACCTTACATGTACACCAATGGTCATGAAGGGGTTAATGCATACAGCACCCATTGAACTCAACAAATCTGGATGTCATCAGATCATGATCTCTGCTCACAGTGATCAATGTAGACTGCAAGGATATTATTATTTAACTCTATGTCTATATAGGGAATTTACAGTTGTCAAAGGTTGGGCATCGGTCACGACAAACTCCTCAGGTGAGAGAGAAACCATTTTTTCCCACTCATGGCAGGTACCCGAGAACAGTTCCTGGGAGTCTGCCTGCTCAGAATATATCATTTTCATGGAGTGAGGAGGCTGGGAAGAAGGAGGAGCAGCCAGATGATTCAGAGTTGCAGTCCCTAGGCCGGGAGTAGTGGACTGCGTAGAAGACTGGGTGGTCGATACATTGCTGGACGCATTTTCTGCCATCCCCGACAGGACCTGCTCGCACTGCTCTGTTTGTAATAAAGGTCTACCCCACGGACCCGTAAATTGTGATATGAAACTGAGGAGCCCAGAATCTTGCCTCTCTGCTAATCCCGCAGCAGCCAGCTGTGATTCACCACGCCCAAGAACTCGGCCTGTGCCCACACCCTCACCTGGACGTCTGCGTCCTCGACCCTTACCCCCTACTCCTCATCATGGCGGATTAAGAATAGAGCTGGGCTCAAATAAATTACCCCACTGTACAGCACTGACAACTATGGCTAATTCACTGCACACAGAGACTTGTAGATAGTGGGGGCTCTATGCTTTGACTTGAAAAAGTAACCCGCTGTCTTGTGCTGATACCTAGGGGTAATTTACTGCTCGCAGAGACTTGTAGATAATAGAGGCTGTATGGAGTGGGAGAAGACTCTAAAGCCAGTGGATAGTGCTGGTAACTGCGGCTGTCTTAACCCCACCAAGGAAAGGGTATTGTGAGACGCTCTGCACAGTGGCAGAGCTGAAATACTTTGCAGTGGCCCAGGAAATATTACATTACTGTTTAGCGGTGAGACCTCTGTCTAATGCACTGCAGACACAGAATGGTATAACTGAACTAGGTTGCAGTAGGCTAGGAAATATTTGAGAGCAGTTTCACGGTGATAGCTGGTTGTACGGCACTGCAGCCTGAGAACGCTATTACTGAAAGGCTGGGAACAGGTCCAGATGCGTAATGCAAAAATTGATGCACTACTGCTTCCAGCCAGCCGCAACTGTAAAGAACACGGTCAGATGTAGCCCTAAGAAAGAGCATTGGGGTTCTTGTACAGAGGATCAGGACTGTATAACTTTCTCTATAGAAGCAGCTCTGTCCCTAAACTCTGTGTTATGCACTGCAGACTGAGAGCGCTATAGTTGAAATAGACTGCACAGCTCGAGATGCTTAAAAATTGGTGCACTACTGCTCCCAGCCAGCCACAACAGTAATGCACACTATGAGGAGTAGCCCTAAGAAGGACTGTTGGGGTTCTTGACGAGAGGATCCTACTCTAACACTGTCCCTATATCAGCAGCAGCACTATCCCTAACCTCTGGCAGCATGCGTCTGAGGTGAGCCGCGGGCGGGACCACTTTACGTACTCGGCGGTCACCTGATTGGCGCAGCCACTCACTACTGTGGGGTGGGATAGGGCTGGCACGTCACAGCAGGAAGTGGTAATGCCTTCCCCGCATGTCTATTGGCTAGAAAGTCGCGCTAAACATGCGGGGAAGGAAATGCAATTGACTCAAGTACCACAGGGTGTTCGTCTCGAGTAACGAGCATCTCGAGTACCCTAATGCTCGAACGAGCATCAAGGTCGGACGAGTGTGCTCGCTCATCTCTAATCACTGGTTTTCCTAAAAATTTCCATTAATCACTGTGCAGAAACCTTTTTAAAGCAGAAAGGAAGTTTGTATTCTGTGAAAAGTGTTTCATAGAAGTAACCTTGATTTTATTGTTTGGCAAGGTCTTGTATTCTGCTTGATTTTGGCCATGATTAGATCTAATAAAGAATAGTACAAGTTTAATAGTCCTACAGATAAGATAGACAAACTCAACATGTCATCTGTACAGACTGATAAGCGTTAATTTTATTAAGTATAAGCAGGCATGTTTGAACAAAGAACTATTTTTTTTGTGCAAACTATTTTAGCACTACAAAGTTATTTTTAGTACTTTTACCGAAAATATAAAATAAAATTAGTGTAACTATCACTGGGCCAGAACCATTGTCAAATGGTATGAAACTGGTCTTAAGATAAAAGTTAGTTGAAATGGCAGATTTTGATCATTTCAGTCAGCCATCACTTTAAAATTATTCAATGGCAGACTAATCACTGTTTCTGCAGAATCTTTTATTCTATCATTATCTGCTTTGCACAAGCAACTAACAGATATGTCACACGCGCCTGTGTGTAGATTGTATGCGATGCGAGCGACTGCAGCGTGTTCTCGCGAGTTGATGACGTTTAGTGTGAATCAAGCTTTTTGTGGAGGAGGATGATGATGAGACACAGTTGCCTGTCAGTGAGGTCATAGTAAGGGCAGTAAGTCCGAGGGAGTAGCGCACAGAGGATTCGGAGGAAGAGCATCTGGATGATGAGGTGACTGACCCCACCTGGTTTTCTAAGCCTACTGAGGACAGGGCTCCAGAGGAGAGGCAAGTGCAGCAGCAGTACAGGTTGGAAGAGGCAGTGGGGTGGCCAGGGGTAGAGGCAGGGCTAGAGCAAAGAATCCCCCAACTGTTTCCCAAAGCACCCCCTCACGGCAAGCCTCCGTGCAGAGGGCCAGGTGTTCAAAGGTGTGGATGTTTTTTAGTGAGAGCGCGGACGACTGATGAACAGTCGTGTGCATCCTGTGTCGCACCAAGATCAGCCGGGTAACCACCACTACCAGCCTCACCACCACCAGCACGCGCAGGCATATGATGGTCAAGAACCCCACAAGGTGGGATGAAGGCCATTCACCACCTCTGGGTCACACCACTGCCTCTTCTCCTGTGCCCCAATCTGCCACAGATCCAATCCCTCTCCCAGGGCACAGGCACGAGCGCCTACTGGCCTGCACCCATACCCTCACCTCCACCGTCCTCCACTCCATCCAGCAATGTCTCTCAGCGCAGCGTTTAGCTGTCGCTAACACAAGCGTTGGAGCGAAAGCGCAAATACACCACCACCCACACGCATGCACAAGCTTTAAACGTGCACATTGCCAAATTAATCAGACTGTAGATGCTGCCGTACAGTCTCGTGGAAACGGAGGCTTTCAAAAACATGATGGCGGCGGCGGTCCCGCGCTACTCGGTCCCCAGTCGCCACACGCTGGAATTCTATGCTGCACATGTTGGCCAGGCTGTACGAGCAGCGTGGAGCAATAGTGGAATACCAGCTGCAACATGGGCAGCAGAGTGGTAGTAAGCCTCCTCAATTCTTTACTGAGGAGTGGGCATGGATGGCAGATATCTGCCAGGTCCTCGGAAACTTTGAGGAGTCTACCCAGGTGAGCGGCGATCATTAGCATTACCATCCCGCTGCTTTGCCTGCTGAGAAGTTCGCTGCTAAGCATAAAGACCAATGCTTTAAGGTTGGAACAGGAGATGGGGGATGACAGTATGTCACTTGATAGCTAGACCACCCTCTTAGCGTGTTTTGGAGGGGGAGGAGGAGGAGGAAGGGGAAGAGACAGCTGGCCACACTGCAGAGGGTACCCATGCTGCTTGCCTCTCATCTGTTCAGCATGTATGGGCTGAAGAGGAGGAGGAGGAGGATCATGAAAGTCATCTTCCTAGTGAGGACAGCGATGTGTTGCATGCTGGTACCCTGGCACACATGGCTGACTTCATGTTAGGCTGTCTTTCTCGTGACCCTCGCGTTAGACGCATTCTGGCCAACACGGATTACTGGGTGTACACCCTGCTTGACCCACGGTATAAGGAGAACCTTTCCACTCTCATTCCCGAAAAGGAAGGGGGTACAAGAGTAATGCAATACCACAGGGCCCTGGTGGAAAAAGTGATGCTAAAGCTCCTATCTGACTGCGCTAGTGGTAGAAGACGCAGTTCAGAAGGCCAAGTAGCAGGGGAGGAGCAGGGATCAGGCAGCATGTCCAGCGCAGACAGGGAAACACTTTCCAAGGCCTTTTCCAGCTTTATGGCTCCCCACCAAGACTGTGTCACCACTCCCCAGTCAAGGCTGAGTCGGAGGGAGCACTTTAAAAAGATGGTGAGGGAGTACGTAGCCGATCGTACCACCATCCTCCGTGATGCCTCTGCTCCATACAACTATTGGGTGTCAAAGCTGGACATGTGGCACGAACTTGCGCTGTATGCCCTGGAGGTACTGGCCTGCCCTGCCGCTAGTGTCTTGTCAGAGAGGCTGTTTAGTGCAGCTGGGGGAATCATCAGGGATAAGCGTACCCGCCTGTCAACTGCCAGTGCCGACATACATACAGTCATAAAGATGAACAAAGGCTGGATTTCCCCAGACTTCTCTTCTCCACCAGCGGAAAGCAGCAGGACCTAATGATTCTTTTCGCTGCAACAGGAGAAAAATGCATCCTCTATCACCACAAAAAAAGGGGGAATTAGCTTTGTCAATCACTCTCAGATATTATTACTCCTCCTACTCCTCCTGTTAAAACAGCATGCCATCACGCTGAACTGCCATTTTTTTCTGCAGCCCGAAAGGCTCTGTTTAAAAGTTTTTTTTACAATTTTTCAAAGTTTCAAAAGTATTTATACTTTAACAGAAACCATTTTTTTCCCACAGGGCTGCCTCCAGGCTCTGTTACAAATTAAGCAACAGCGAGCTGTATATTTAAAAAAATGTTTATGGGTTTCACCTGCCCTCGCAGTTGAGCAATTTTTCAGGGGTGCACTTGTACTCTTGGTACACCAATTTTTCTGGCCCTCGCCTATACTGTTATCTAACTACTTTTTCCGGCCTTCAACTACACTCTTGGTAACCAAATTTTTTCAGGTGTTCGCCTGTACTCTTGGTACACCAATGTTTTAGGGGTTCGCCTATACTCTTGCTACAGAAATGTTACAGGGGTCTGCCTATACTTTTGCTACAGAAATGTTACTGGGGTCCGCCTATAATCTTGCTACACAAATGTTACTGGGGTCTGCCTATACTTTTTCTACTGAATGGTTTGAGGGGGTTCATCTACACTCTTTCCACCAAAATGTTACTGGGGTCCGCCTATACTCTTGCTATAGAAAGGTTAGTGGGTTTCGCCTATGCAGTCTCTACTGAATGGTTTGAGGGGTTCGCCTATACTTTTGCTACAAAAATGTTACTGGGGTCTCTCTATTCTTTTGCTACAGAAATGTTGCTGGGTCCGCCTATACTTTTGCTACAGAAATGTTACTGGGGTGCGCCTATACTCTTGCTACAGAAATGTTACTGGGGTCCACCTATAGTCTTGCTACAGAAATGTTACTGGGGTCCGCCCATACTCTTGCTACAGAAATGTTACTGGGGTCCGCCTATACTCTTGCTACAGAAATGTTACAGGGGTCTCCCTATACTTTTGCTACAGAAATGTTACTGGGGTCCGCCTATACTCTTGCTACAGAAATGTTACTGGGGTCCGCCTATACTTTTGCTACAGAAATGTTACTGGGGTCCGCCTATACTCTTGCTACAGAAATGTTACTGGGGTCCGCCTATACTCTTGCTACAGAAATGTTACTGGGGTCTCCCTATACTTTTGCTATAGAAATGTTACTGGGGTCCACCTATACTCTTGCTACAGAAATGTTACTGGGGTGCGCCTATACTCTTGCTACAGAAATGTTACTGGGGTCCACCTATACTCTTGCTACAGAAATGTTACTGGGGTCCGCCTATGCTGTGGGTGCACAAAGACTTCCCATCACTGACTGACTTGGACAGAAATGTGGGCCAAGGCTGAGGTCTTTTGCGGGGTGAAACTCTGCCATGTTTGGGCACTCTGATTTCTTCCTGCGTAATACCATCTTTGTGTACGGGATTAATAAGGGTGTGAGCCGAGCCCGAGGTCCTTGGCAGGGTGAAACTCTGCCATGTTTGGGCACTCTGTTTTCCTTATGTGTAATATCATCTTTAAGTTCCTTGGGCTCGCCTATGCTGTGGGTGCACAAAGACTTCCCATTGCAGTGTTTTACCTGTCTGGCACAAATACACTGACTGACTACAGCAGAAATGTGGGCCGAGGCCGAGGTCCTTGGTGGGGTGAAACTCTGCCTTGTTTGGGCACTATGATTTCTTCCTGTGTAATACCATCTTTGTGCACCAACAGCATAGGCGAGCCCAAGGAACTCAAAGACTTCCCATTGTGGTGTTGAGCTATCTAACACCTACACAGAATGAATTGTGTGGGGGCACATGGATTTCCCATTCCTATGTAGCTCGCGGCACCTTGGGTCACACAAGGTGGAGGCTGGGACCGAGCCTGACCCTGGGCCCGCTCACGTGCTTTCCACACAGAATATTGCTGCATTGTGGAGATGTGTAGAAGTGCTGGCACCTGAGTCCCCTTTATGCCCACGTTTGCAGCTCCTGACAATTTTGTGAAGGAAGTGGCACGGGATTAGAATGATGATCGTACATCAATTTATCATCAATTCTCAACAGGATTGTGGGCTATCACCCACACTTTCAAAGAGGGTTGCTGCCTAGCCCTGCCAACCCTCTGCAGTCTGTGCCTCCGGTTTCTCCTCATCCAGTACGCACTTAGGCCTTAGTCAGACGGGTGTTTTTTCGCGCGATTTGCGGATCGCATGACGGATGCGCATCCGCAAATCGCGTGACCGGTGCGCGCAAGTCGCCCGCTAATCGCCCGAAAATCTGCTCCTAGCCGCGTTTCATTAGAAACGGGCCGGAGCTGTCCAGCGCATTGCATTTAATGGAGACGGCAATACAGCCGTCTCCATTGAAAGCAATGCGCTGCGGGCGAGCCCGGGATGAATTGTCGGTAAGGGCTTAAATATATAAGCCCTTACCTGCAATTCATCCTAAAATGTGTAAAAATAAAAAAAAATTGTATACTCACCTGCCGGCAGCCGGAGCTCCGAGCGGCCGTCCTGCAGTGGGTGTGAAGGGGGTGTGAGTCAGACCTGCCCCCTGATTGGCTCAGCGCTGAGCCAATCAGAGGCATGCCTCAGTCACACCCATTCATGAATGGATGTGAGTCAGACCTGCCCCTGATTGGCTCAGCGCTGAGAGGCAGCAGTCACTCACCCATTCATGAATTCATGAATGGGTGTGTGAGTGAAACCGGCCTCTGATTGGTCAGGCTGTGACCAATCAGAGGCAGATCATTCAGCAGGCGGGGATTTTAAAGCCCCGCCGGCTGAATAGTGCCGAGAAGCAGTTCAGGAGAACTGACAGCGGCCACGGCTGGACTCCGGCTGCAGCGGAAAGGTGAGTATACAATTTTTTTTTATTTTAACACATTTTAGGATGAATTGCAGGGAAGGGTTTATATATTTAACCCCTTCTCGACAATTCACCCCACGCACGCCGGCAGCCCATTGCTTTCAATGGAGCGGCTGTATTGCCGCTCCATTGAATTCAATGGGCAAACATCGTTCTTCTCTGCCACAGCTGTTACAGCTGTGGCAGAGAAGAATGATTTGTCTTCTATATGTTCTCATTGGGGTCGGCGCTGCTGCCGCCGGCCCCATTGAGCGCATATAGAGAAGAGAACAGGAATCGCAGATCGCAGATAGGTGCGATCTGCGATTTTTTGTTCTATAATTTATCGAACGAGCGCATAAAAAGCGCGCATGTGTCCGATACCATTGCAAAGCAATGGTTTTAAAAAATCGCCGGACGCATGCGCATGCGCAAATCGCTGCTAAAAACGCCCGTCTGACTGAGCCCTTATAAATAGACATAAGGGTGGTGTGGCTATGAAGAAAGCGTATGGCATGAGGCCAGCTGAACGCTGCGCAGGGAAAATTTTGAGGGTTTGTCCAAAGTAAATTGTTAGAGGGGGGTAACGCCAGACTCTTGCCCCCATTTTGGCTTAATAGTGGGACCTGGGAGCCTCAGATGCAGCCATGCATGCTGCCCCTGCCCTTCCCTATCCGTTTCTGTGGTGTTTCCATTACTTTCTGATGTTTGACAAGTCCTCACCTATGTGAAGCATAGGTCCCATACAAAAATGCTTGAGTCGCTCATTGACTTCAATGGGGTTCGTTACTCGAAGCGAGCTCTCGAGCATTACGAAAAGTTCGACTCGAGCAACGAGCACCCAAGCATTTTGGTGCTCCCTCATCTCTACCAGTGATTATTCAGCCCAAAATGTATCCTCCTAAAGTAATGTTCCCCAATTTTTGGCACTTTAGCTGTCGCAAAACTAATGTCTCGAGAAGGAGGGAGAGCCCTGAAACATTGTACAGATGTGTATACACACACAGACACAATATATCTACACTTACTTCTAATTTTGAATATATAGACCTTGTATTCCAACTTTTTCACCCTTGTATTCCATTTTTCCAAGTTGTATGTATTTTTACCATGGAAATGCTTCTATATACTGCATGCTTGCTATGATTTACTTGTAAAGAAATAAAGAAAGTATCTTTAATTTGATGTGTCCATGATTCCTCTGCACAAATGAGCCAGTTGTAGTTTCCAAATAGCAGTTGAACCACAGGTTGGAGACCATTGCCTTAAAGAATAGTTTTCTGGTGACTGCATGTCTTAAAGTGGTTGAAACTAGATTACAAGTTATCCTCTATCGACAGGACAGGGGATAATTTGCCGATTGGTGGAGGTCTCACCGCTGAGACCCCCAATCTCAATAATGAGGGTCCTGTGTCCCCCTATCTCTCCCAACTGTGGGGGTTTCCTGCACCACCTACAATGGAAAGTAAACTGAATACTCCATTCATTTAAATAAGACTGCCAAGATACCCAAGTGCTTGCTGCTTGGCTATTTCCTTCAGCCCCAATGAAATGAATGGAGCACTGACCGTGCATGCTCAGACAGCGCTCCATTGATTCTGATGAGGAAAAAGAGGACTCATGCAGTGACAGGCAGAGGGGGACATGGGATCTTGTTACAAGCCCTTTAGGTTTTCAATAGAGCCATTTCAATTATCATTATGACAGGTCAGTAGTTATCTGACCTCTAGAATCTCCAAGACAATGAGAATGAAGTGACCACAGCAATGGCTTACCTATGCACCCGTTCATTGTTTTTCTTGTAAAAGTAGTGTTCCCAACTACCACTGCTAAGTCAACATTGCGGTACCTTCATTACCAGGATTGGTATATGCCATCATTTTATGCAGTGTGATGCATATCCTATTATGTTGTGAGAAAATACAAAATTAAGATGTTTTTCCACCAAAGATTTTCACCTATTCAGATAACATGGGTGCCTTTCACCCTGTTCCACCATAGCGATGGGCTGCATCTTAATAGGCAAAGTGCAGCTGTGCTGGGGAAGAAGATGGCTAGAAGGTTGGAGGAGTGTTTAAACTAGTGACTGGGGGAGATAGCAACAAGTGAAATAGGGGGGGGGGGAGACAGTGTAGACAGAGTTCTAGAATTAAGAAATAGAAATAGGGGTCAAGCGGGGGGAGGGGTTAGTACAGTTGGAACTGACAGAGCTGCTAATAAGTAGCATAATAAATAAAAATAACCATAACCGTATAAACTGTATGGCACCTAATGCAAGAAGTCTGGTCAGTAAAGTGGGTGAGCTTGAAGTGAGAATATCTGAAGAAAACTACAATATAGTAGAAATAACGGAAACACGACTTGATGATAAATGCGATTGGGCAGTGAACTTGCAGGGTTACAATCTAATCAGAAAAGTCCATGGGATACAGAAAGGGTGGGGGGTATGTCTGTTAAATCCTACTTAATGCTGAGGCTAAAAGAAGATAAAGTGTAGAAGGTAAACACGTGGAATCTCTATGGGTGGAAATACAGGGAGGAATAACTAATAAAATCCTGATAGGGGTCTTCTATAGGCTACTAAAAATAACAGAAGAAACTGAAAACTTTATAAGAGAAATAGAAGAGGTGTCAAATTGCAATGAAGTAGTTATTGTGGGAGACCTTAAAGGGGTTGTCCCGCGAAACAAAGTGGGTCTATACACTTCTGTATGGCCATATTAATGCACTTTGTAATGTACATTGTGCATTAATTATGAGCCATACAGAAGTTATCAAAAGTTATTCACTTACCTGTTCCGTTGCTGGCGTCCTCGTCTCCATGGTGCCCGTCTAATTTTCAGCGTCTAATGGCCAAATTAGACGCGCTTGCACAGTCCGGGTCTTCTCCTTTTCTCAATGGGGCTCCGTGTAGCTCCGTGTAGCTCCGCCCCGTCACGTGCCAATTCCAGCCAATCAGGAGGCTGGAATCGGCAATGGACCGCACAGAAGCTCTGCGGTCCACCGAGGGAGAAGATCCCGGCGGCCATCTTCAGCAGGTAAGTAAGAAGTCACTGGAGCGCGGGGATTCAGGTAAGCGCTGTGCGGTGTTCTTTTTTAACCCCTGCATCGGGGTTGTCTCGCGCCGAACGGGGGGGGGGGGGGGGGGGGGTGTTGAAAAAACAAACAAACCCGTTTCGGCGCGGGACAACCCCTTTAATTATCTGGATATAATATGGGAAGATGAAACCTGAAGAACTTATCACCCTTGTCAGATTCACAGAACAATTAAAAATAACTACCTTACCCAACTTGTGTTCACGAAGAAAAAATAAATGTCACACGAGATGCAAGGGGATAAAATGAACCACCCACTAAATATCACCTGCCTAATACAGAAGGAGTTGGTTAAAAAAAGATTAAAAATCGACAAATTGTTGGGCCCAGATGGAATACACCCAAGGGTTCTAAGGGAACTAAGTGTCGTGATAGACAGGCCACTATTTCTTATATTTAAGGACTCTATTGAGACCAAGGTTGTACCACTGGATTGGCGTATTGCCAATGTGGTTCCAATATACAAAAAGGAGTCAAGAAGAGAGACTGGTAACTACAGACCGATGAGTCTCACTTCAATAATTGGAAAAATATTTGAGGGGTTTCTGAAAGATTCCATCCTGGAATACCTAAAGGAGAACAACAGCATAACTCCTCATCAGCATGGGTGCATGAGGGGTCGATCATGTCAAACCAACTAGATTAGCTTCTACAACGAAGTAAATTCTAAGTTGGACCTGGGAGAGTCTATTCATCTTGTATATCTGGATCTTTCGAAAGCATTTGACACCATGTCGCATAATAGGTTGATATATAAAATGAGACAGCTTGGTCTGGAAGAAAACATGTGTAGGTGGGTAAAGAACTGAATCGGAGATAGAAATCAGAGGGGGGTAATTAATGGTTTGTACCCCGATTGGGCCACCATTGCTAGTGTGGTGCCACAGGGCTCAGTACTAGGCCCCATTCTGTTCAATATATTTATGAATGACCTGGTAGTAGAACTGCACAGTAAAATATCAATATTTGCAGACAATACAAAATTATACAAGATAATTAATACAACGGAGGACAATATGCGGCTGCAAATGGAGCTGAATAAGCTGGGTGCTTTGGTTGAAAAATGGCAAATGAAGTTCGACTTCAATAAATGTAAGGTTATGCACATGAGCAGGAGAAACAGATGTCACCAATATACACTAAAGTGGGTACTGCTAGGGAAAAGTGATATGGAAAAAGACCTGGGGGTGCCAGTTGACTGTAGACTTAACTGGAGCAATCAATGCCAGTCTGCTGCTGCAAAGGCAAATAAAGACTTCGGGTGCATTAAAAGAGGCATAGGGGTGAGATACAAGAACATTATTCTTCCACTATATATGGCACTTGTCAGGTCTCATATAGAATATGGTGTACAGTTCTGGACACCAGTGCTCAGAAAAGACATTGCAGTGCTTGAGGGGGTTCAAAGACAAGCAACTAAATTAATAAACGGAATGATAGGACTGGAATACCCAGAAAGGCTTTCAAAAGTGGGATTAAATAACTATGAGTAAATATATTAGGGGACAATACAAGGATCTCTCCCATGATCTGCTTATACCCAGATCAGCGCTTAGCTCCACGCCGCCCCTCCCACTGCACAGAACGAGAGGGGAGGAAGACAGGTGGGCCTGCACGGGAGGGGGGGGGGGAGAACAGAGAGGGTGAGAACAAAGGGAGGGAGTTTAATGGCTGCTAAACTCCCTCCCACAGGAGCCCGTGCAGCGGCTGGACGTATTCTGGCCAAAACATAGTTACAGAACTATGTTTTAGCAGCGACGTAAAAATGCCCGGCACTATTTTGGCTTGGCCGGGCGTTTTTCATCTCACAAATACTTCCATATGATCTGATGCATTGGAATCCAATGCATCAGATCGCAGCGCATATCGGCCGGCCGTGAAAACTCCAGCCAATATGCGCTCATGTGAAAGGAGCCTTAGTCATATTACCTGACTACACAGTTTGTAGTCTGTTACCATGGAAACAGTCTGCATAGTTGCTGTAGAAAAAAAAAACTAAAGAAAGTTTAAATTAAGACCTTTTGCAAGCTTCATTTTTCATTTTAGGTTTATTAGGGAAGAATTGTTTATAAAAGTATATCATTAAATTACATTTAGTCCTCCAGTTCTTGCTTTCTCAACCGGCAGTAATCAGGAATTCACGACTTATTTGCTGACATTTGTACATTATGCTGCTTTATAGCTAATTACTAGCATGTACCATAAAGTCCGGATTCAATCAGCCTCAAAATCGACTCCGCTTCCATGTGACACTAATTAAACAGATCAGTTGGCAAGCTTGGCTTCATGCTCATTCCTTTCTTTAACCAGATATGTATTGATTATTTAATCAGTAGTACTACATTAACAACATCATGTTAAAATATAACCAGCCTTTTCCCTCTACCACAAATCTTATGTAAGAATACAAATTAATGGCACTTTGTCAGACCCCTGTGACATTACAAATGGCACACTCCAAGGCTGCGCCAATTTAACCTACATTATTCATATTAATTATAGAAACCCTCACCCAAACCATCAGATAATTAGCAGATTTAAGGGGTTTGAGAATCATTTCTCTACACACACTACTGCAGCCTTTATTGTTGATTTATTAATGCCGTTGATGAATCCAATTCTGGCATTCCCCTACATTTTGGGTCTATTTTGTGACTTTGGAAAAATTTGACGTTCCAAAAAAAAGTCTGAACGAATCAGAAGCTTTGAATATTCATCTTCAATGTTCTCCTGGTCTGACAACGCAATTAAGTATTTAGGTATTCATATCACTGCAGACCCTTTGTACTAAAAACTATATTCCCCTACTCAACATTAAACAATTACACGAAATGCATCTATTTTATACCTCTTGGATAGGTAGGAAGAACATGGTTAAACCAAACTTATTTATCAGGTGATCATGGAATAACAAGCCCCCCAGACTCTCATATTCTTAGTTGATACAAACAGAATGGGAGATTTGCTCCCCCCAAATATACATACATATTATAAACCCAACCATCTTTCTAGATGGCTCTGCATGATCTCAGAGTTTGCCCCACAAATTGACATTGAGAAATCCCTTCTGGGATGAGACTTTCAATTTTTTCTTTGGTCATCTAGAATTCATTCTTGTATGGACGCCAAATTGAGCCCTTGCTACCTTGGAGATTTCACATGTAGCATGTTTTAAGTCAGTGGACATATAAACATCCCGAACTCAGCCTAGGCAAGTGGTCGTAAAGCAGCACAGGTCCCAGTCCCACAAGGTCAATGCTGTTTTTCAGAGTAGTGTCTGCAATCAGATCACTATCTATTACTGAAAATATGATCAAATGATCAGCAGCTGAACCTGAACTATGAACCGTCTATAAAGTGTTCTAGGTCTATTTAGTACATTGTATCAGCCTTGTCGATACTTGAGTGGGGCATTTTTCTATCCTCGCCTCTGTGGGGAATGGTCTGAGGAACCAGAATCTAGAATCTCATTCAGAGTGATATAAGTCATCTGACCACTCCGAATAACATCCCTTCCATATGTGAGCAGGATAAATTTTGCCCCTGCCATTGGTGAGATTTTCTAGCTCTCGTTTGAATGGGTTGGCAAAAAATTATAAAATTGCCTTTTCAGCTACTTTGTTATTCATAATTGAACACCATTCTTCCTCGACCAGTTTATTTAGCAGCGCTATATCTAACCTCTGCCCTGATCTTGACAGCATCCACGTAGGAAATATTGCATTTATGCTCCTATCTAGCCCGCATCTTTATACGATAAACAGAATTGTCATCTAAGGGTGACTACCCACTAGCGGTTTTTTTTCTGCAGCGAATTTGCTCCTATTTTTTCTTCCAATTGTCAATGGGACTTCCTAATGTTAAAACCGCAACGCGATGCATCGTGACGCAACGCAACTTTGCGTTTTTAACATTAGAAAGTCCCATTGACAATTGGAAGAAAAAATAGGAGCAAATTCGCAGCAGAAAAAAAGAACGCTAGTGGGTAGTCACCCTAAAAGGGCTCCCACCCACTAGCGTTTTTTTTCACTGCGAAATTCACACGTTTTTTTTTTCTACAGGGGGTCTATGGGACTTGTAAAGCTAAAATCGCGATCGCGCAAAATCGCGATTTACCGCGAAATCGCGATTTTGCGCAATCGCGATTTTAGCTTTACAACTCCCATAGCCCAAAGACCCCTGCAGAAAAAAAAAAACGCTGCGAATTTCGCAGTAAAAAAAACGCTAGTGGGTGGGACCCACTGGCGATTTTTTTCCCTGCGAAATTCGCAGCATTTTTTTCTCTGCAGGGGTCTATGGGACTTGTAATGTTAAAATCGCGATCGCGCAAAATCGCGATTTCGCGGTAAATTGCAATTTTGCGCGATCGCGATTTTAACATTACAAGTCCCATAGACCCCTGCAGAGAAAAAAATGCTGCGAATTTCGCAGGGAAAAAAATCGCCAGTGGGTGGGCGCCCTAAGATTAGTACAATCTACGTACTTGGACTACTGTGTTTGTGGTCCGTGTAGACTTCTGGCTGTTAATTATTAGAAACACAGCCAGATCTGATCCTTTGATCCTTTGATACGAACAGTGTCGCAATAAATTGGTGGGCTATGAGAGAGATCTTTTGTGTGATTTATGTGAGTTTTTCTTTGTTGGCCCATAAGTTTTTAACCGATATCAATAAAAGATTTTAGTTTTAATTTGTCTAACACTGTGAAAGGCTTTAAATTTCTGTTGATAAAGACAATAACTGCCTCAGTGAAAAGTTTTGTGAAGACTTTGGGTGCGCAAATGTGCAGGAAAATAGAGCATGCTGCGGGGTTTTTTTGCAGTAAAAATCTGTGCATGTGAATAAACCCATTGAAATCAATGGGTTCTATACTCTGCATATTGTGCACGCAAAGTTTGTGTGCCCAAATACGTTCATGTGAAGGGGGCCTAACTACAAGAAATGTGCTGTCTACTTTTCTGTTTATTGTCCTTTGAGAAAGAGAGGATTAAATGTTAGGCTAATGGATGTTCAGACATTCATTAGGTGTAAGTTTTTGGTTTTCTTTTCTGCTACACCTCATGTCGCATGTGTCAACCTTTTTCTGTTAGTGAAAAGAGACAATCACGATGGGGTTATTTATTATCATTTTCTTTTTCAATTTGATAATATCTATGAGTATTTTAGTCTGTCCATTCCAAGTAATTGAATATAGGAAGTGAAGGAAAGATTGAACTCAAATATGAGCCCAAGAGAGTAGGTGTGATGAATAGACGTTCTTGTATTATTACTAGAGATGAGCGAGCACCAAAATGCTCGAGTGCTCGTTACTAGAGATGAGCGAGCACCAAAATGCTCGAGTGCTCGTTACTAGAGATGAGCGAGCACCAAAATGCTCGAGTGCTCGTTACTCGAGTCGAACTTTCAGTGATGCTCGAGAGTTCGTTTCGAGTAACGAACCCCATTGAAGTCAATGGGTGACTCGAGCATTTTTGCATATGACTGGTGCTCCGCTAAGGTTTTCATTTGTGAAAATCTTAGCAAATCACCAAAGTCATGTAAAAAACACAGAAATGGATAGGGCAGGCGAGTAGCAACATGCAGGGCTGTATTTCGGGCTCCGAGATCTCACTATTAAGCCACAATAGTGGCAAGAGTGAGACCCCCCCCCCCCCCGCACTGTCAGCATAAAGATCGTTCTCCTCTGCCACAGCTGTAACAGCTGTGGCAGAGAAGAGCGATGTTAGCCCATTGAATTCAATGGAGCCGGCAATACAGCCGGCTCCATTGAAAGCAATGGGCTGCCGGCGAGCGCGGGATGAATTTTCGGGAAGGGCTTAAAAATATAAGCCCTTACCTGAAAATCATCCTAAAATGTGTAAAAATAAAAAAAAATGTATACCCACCTGAGTTCAGCCGGCAGTTCTCCTGAACTGCTCTGTGTAGTATTCAGTAGCCGGGGATTTAAAATCCCCGCCTGCTGAATGAGCTGCCTCTGATTGGTCACAGCCTCACCAATCAGAGGCAGCTCTCACTCCCCCATTCATGAATTCATGAATGGGTGAGTGAGTGCTGCCTCTGATTGGCTCAGCGCAGGGACCAATCAGGGGCAGCTCTCAGCTGAATGACAATCAATGGTCAGTGCTCGTTTAATCGAGATGAGTACCGCGTGGTGCTCGTCTCGAGTAACGAGCATCTCGAGCACCCTAATACTCGAACGAGTATCAAGCTCGGACGAGTATGCTCGCTCATCTCTAATTATTACACATAGGAGTGTAAATATTACATCTAGGTCAGTTAGTAGAGGGCGGACGCACGAGAAGCTCATATTTGGAAAAATTTAGATGGATAGGACATGGTGTTAGAGACAGCAGACAGACAATCACTTGTGTTTTGTAGTAGAGAGGATAGAATGCCTCAGGGAGGAGCATATATAAACGTATTTTGCGTTCTATAAGACGCACCGGACTATAGGATGCAACCCCGTTTTAGAGCGGGAAAATAGGTACAAAATATTTCAAACTCACCCAGGACAGCGCAGGGTTAGTGCCGGGCGACGGGGCAGAAGAAGCAGCAGGGGCCACGAAAAAGAGCTCTCTATGTCACAGCGGTGATTGCAGGAGGAAGGGAAGAAGCCGTTTTGTGGTGACGGGGAGGAGCAGCAGCTCACCACCAATCAGCGGTACATATGGGCGGCAGTGGGGAGGAGAGAACTCCTGACTGATCGCACATTCATTCATGCGACCGCGAGTTTAACGCGCAACCGCACTCACTAAGTCGCGGTCGCACATTAAATTCGCGATCGCAAGGAAATTTGTGCACATTCACTGTATAAGACGCAGAAACTCCCCCCCCCGCGCGCTTTGGAGGGAAAAAAAGTGTGTCTTATAGAGCGAAAAACACGGTACTTGGGTGTCATCAGTGTGGAGATGGTATCGATAAAGAGCTGTATGTAAAGCTACCATTAGGTAAAATCGACTTCAAAATCTACACCAAAATCTGCCTGTTGATTTTAATTGCAGATTTTGACCATAGAATTTAAAATCACTGCACCGCATTGTGGGCATTCTGCTGTGAAAATCCTCTGCGGATTTCAAAATTTGTATCATTACTCTGTCCCACTGCGGATTTTCTTCGACTGTCCCAGGTATTTTTCATACTGCATAGAACCCCCAAATTATTGATAAACAAGATATGTGAATACTTAGGTAGGAAACTCCCATAACTTCCTCTTGGGTCTGCTAATTATTCCACCAAGGAAATATGCGCAACAAAATACATCATATTCATTAAAGTTCTGCAAATTCTCCATCAATAGAAGCATGAGTCTAAGCCTTTTTTTCACACAAGCGCATAAATGGCGACGGTGTTTTTACGCTTTCATGCCCGCTCCGTATAAGCTCCTGAAAGGGCATTTTTCGTGATCACAACCAGCGTTTTCTCGTCTATTCACACAACCATGAGCGTCGTTTTTAGCAAAAAAATACGCTGCACTCCGGAAATCCCTCGCTCTGCCAAAATCCTCGGAATGCCTTCTAGTGCCTATATAGAGGCACCTGTAAGCTTTTCGCAGCGTTGGACGCTGCAAAAATGCCTCCCCCTCCGTTCTCTTTCCCTGCTCCCATAGGAGTCTATAGTACCAGCCGAAGTATATTGGCCAAAATATAGTTTCAGAGCTATCGTTTGGCTGAGCGTTTATGCGCTGGTTGCGTATATGTTCTATTTTTCACACTGCCGGAGTAGTTAGGTGCTGTATATTCGCTGTGTGAACAAGTGCATTTAAAATCAATGCTTTTCATGGGAGCATATATACGCCCGGGCTTAAAAACGTGCCGTTTATGCGCTTGCGTGAAAGAAGCCTAAGATTCATCAAACCACAATCAAAGCAAATTTTTGAAGTCTTGCTCATCTCTGACTGCAACACCATTCAGAATAAAGAATAAATGAATTAAAATATATCTTTGACGTTAGCAATATAATTAGTTCTTTCTCTGATAAAGACCAGTTTTTACACAAAACAAGTATCTCTTACGCCCACCTGGCGCACTAAAGCGCCACTCCTCAGAACGGACCCAAGCTATTCGATTTAAGACCAGCAAGCACACTTATATAGTATTTGCACTTACAAACTGCACCTCTCCAGGCAAGATGGTAGGACCCATGTCCCTTACTAACCAGAGAAGGTGGGGCAACCCTGCCTAAAAGTGGGGTGATAGTCCTCACTGTCTTCATCTTGGACCTAGCTATCCCTAATCAAGAACCTGGAGAAGTGCAAAAAACACACGTAGGACACAACACTGTTCACACACACTGCACATCGAACAGGACTGCACATAAAGCACATGTCTGGTCATCTGTAGACATAACATTAGAGATGAGCGAACGTACTCGTCCGAGCTTGATGCTCGGGCGAATATTAGGGTGTTCGGGATGTTCGTTATTCGTAACGAACACCACACGATGTTCGGATGTTCGTCTATATGCGCTCAATGGGGCCGGCGGCAGCAGCGCCAACCCCATTGAGAACATATAGAAGACAAATCCTTCTTCTCTGCCACAGCTGTAACAGCTGTGACAGAGAAGAACGATGTTTGCCCATTGAATTCAATGGAACCGGCAATACAGCCGACTCCACTGAATGCAATGGGCTGCCGGCGATCGCGGGATGAATTGTCGGAAAGGGGTTAAATATATAAGCCCTTTCCTGCAATTCATCCAGAAATGTGTAAAAATAAAAAATATATATATACTCACCTGGTGCCGACAGACGGAGTTCAGCGCGGCAGGCTGCAGTTCTCCTGAACTGCTCTGAACAGCTGTTAGTAGTATTCAGCAGCCGGGGATTTAAAATCCCCGCCTGCTGAATAAGATGCCTCTGAATGGTCACAGCCTGACCAATCAGAGGCCAGCCCTCACTCACACCCATTCATGAATTCATGAATGGGTGAGTGAGGGCTGCCTCTGATTGGCTCAGGGGCAGCTCTCCTGCCCCTGAGCCAATCAGAGGCAGCCCTCACTCACCCATTCATGAATTCATGAATGGGTGTGAGTGAGGGCTGGCCTCTGATTGGTCAGGCTGTGACCATTCAGAGGCATCTTATTCAGCAGGCGGGGATTTTAAATCCCCGGCTGCTGAATACTACTAACAGCTGTTCAGAGCAGTTCAGGAGAACTGCAGCCTGCCGCGCTGAACTCCGTCTGTCGGCACCAGGTGAGTATATATATATTTTTTATTTTTACACATTTCTGGATGAATTGCAGGAAAGGGCTTATATAGTTAACCCCTTTCCGACAATTCATCCCGCGATCGCCGGCAGCCCATTGCATTCAGTGGAGTCGGCTGTATTGACGGCTCCATTGAATTCAATGGGCTAACATCGTTCTTCTCTGCCACAGCTGTTACAGCTGTGGCAGAGGAGAACTTGCTGTGTGGTTCCCATCATTTTCTTGAATTGCCAAGATTTTCACACATGAAAACCTTAGCGAGCATCGGCGAAATACAAAAATGTTCCGGTCGCCCATTGACTTCAATGGGGTTCGTTATTCGAAACGAACACCCGAACATCGCGGGAAGTTTGTTTCGAATAACGCGAACCCGAACATTTTGGTGTTCGCTCATCTTTACATAACATACATCGCTGTTCACACCAACATACAGAGTAACATAAACCACACAGAACAGGACTACACATAAAAGCATGTCTGGCCACTTGCAGAGAGATACAAAACACGTCACTGTTCACATCAACATACCAGGTTCTACATAGAACATAGAACGGGAACCCCATCCAGAGCTCACATGCATACAGATGGTAAACCATAGCCAGTCCAAGTGTCCTCACACCAAGGCAAGAGAGAGTCAGCCACCGTGCTGACATAGGGAACAGTGTCAGGCATCACCAATCTAACACACACATAGGACATCAGATGTCTGGGGGCCACACCTGCCCAGGGATCGGGAGAAACCTGCGGGCCGCCTGAACCTGTGTGGTCACTGTACCACACACCCCACAATGGAAGGAGGCGAGGGACAGCAGGTGTCCAGACCATCTTCAGGGGAGGAGAGAGAGACACACTACAGACAAGCATGCACACACCAGCTCTGTGTGGGATTAACACTGGGTACAACAGTAAAGCACTAAAATGACCAGCAATCTCTCCCAAGAGTTTGCTGGTATTTATCTGCAGCAGACAAGGAGGATTGGCTAGTGGAGAACACCACACCCAGCCAGATCAATTAACCCCTACCTGTGAAGGTGTGCACAAGGAAGCCAGTAGAACCACAGGTCCCAGATGCACAACTTTAACAGTATCCCTGCCCAACCTTAGTTCTCCTGACTTGAGCCCTGCACATCATGGGAAATAAAATTAGAGAAGAAAGCAGTACAGCACCCCCTATTTTTCTTGAAATAATGGGATTGTTCTCAGTAAAAGAACCCATGTAATCTTGTAGATATAGTACCTTTTAATGGCTAACAGAAATGCATGATGTTAAAGCGAGCTTTCAAACTTACTCAGGGTTCTTCTTCAGGCTTATTGGAACAGATCTAAAGATGTATTTGTATAAAAACATATACACATGAAATAATTATCCTGAAATAATGGCATGAATGAAAAGACGTACTGGCATACCATACCACTAGGGGTTGCAGGGGTGCAATTAGAACCAGGCCCCTTAGCTAGGGAGATCCACGGCTCCTCTGCCATATACTGATGTGCACTGAAACACATTTTTTCGCCACCACGGCCCTAATCTAGTGATTCATATCACTATATACAGGAAGATGCATTTATCTGTACATAGTGATATGCAGCATGCTGGTGTAAACTGGATATCTCCTGTATATAATTACTAGCTGATATACCCGGCTTCGCCCGAGTTAATTTGGTACAGGTGTTTATCTGGTGTTCACACGGAAAATCTTATGAAGTCGTGGTTACTTTAGAGATGCCGAGAAAAAACATATGTTCACCATTTTGCATAGTTCTCTGCGCTACCCAGGAAACACCGCGGGGAGGTAACCATGCGACGTTTCCTTTATATAAAATGACATCAGGAAGTGAGAGAATTTGATTACGCACATAAAATTTGGACGCTAATTCTTTTGCACATAGAATTGAATAATCGAGTTGGGACCCATTAGCTTTTCCTATTTATGACATAATCAATGCTCCTGCCAAATTTCCCGTTTCTATGACACCAGAAAGTGAAAAAATTACATTCCGCACGTAAAATTTGGACGCCAATTCTTTTGCGCATAGAATTAAATAATTGAGTTGGGACCCATTAGCTTTTCCTATTTATGACATAATCAATGCTCCTGCCAAATTTCCCGTTTCTATGACACCGGAAAGTGAAAAAATTACATTCCGCACGTAAAATTTTGACGCCAATTCTTTTGCACTAGAATTGAATAATCGAGTTGGGACCTATTAACTTTTCCTATTTATGACATAATCAATGCTCCTGCCAAATTTCCCGTTTCTATGACACCGGAAAGTGAAAAAATTACATTCCGTACGTAAAATTTGGACGCTAATTCTTTTGCGCATAGAATTGAATAATCGAGTTGGGACCCATTAGCTTTTCCTATTTATGACATAATCAATGCTCGTGCCAAATTTCCCGTTTCTATGACACCGGAAAGTGAAAGAATTACATTCCGCACGTAAAATTTGGACGCCAATTCTTTTGCGCTTAGAATTGAATAATGGAGTTGGGACCCATTAGCTTTTCCTACTTATGACATAATCAATGCTCCTGCCAAATTTCCCGTTTCTATGACACCGGAATGTGAGAGATTTAGATTATGTACATAAAATTTGGACGCTAATTCTTTTGCGCATAGAATTGAATAATGGAGTTGGGACCCATTAGCTTTCCCTATTTATGACATAATCAATGCTCGTGACAAATTTCCCGTTTCTATGACACCGGAAAGTGAAAAAAATTACATTCCATACGTAAAATTTCGACGCCAATTCTTTTGCGCTAGAATTGAATAATCAAGTTGGGACCTATTAACTTTTCCTATTTATGACATAATCAATGCTCGTGCCAAATTTCATGTTTCTATCACATTGGGAAGTGAGAGATTTAGATTATGTACGTAAAATTTGGACGCTAATTCTTTTGCGCATAGAATTAAATAATGGAGTTGGGACCCATTGGTTTTTCCTATTTATGACATAATCAATGCTCGTGCCAAATTTCCTGTTTCTATGACACCGGAAAGTGAGAAAATTACATTCCGCACGTAAAATTTGGACGCTAATTCTTTTGCGCATGGAATTAAATAATGGAGTTGGGACCCATTAGCTTTTAATATTTATGTCATAATCAATGCTCGTGCCAAATTTCCCGTTTCTATGACACCGGAAAGTGAAGAAATTACATTCCGCACGTAAAATTTCGACACTAATTTTTTTGCGCATAGAATTGAATAATTTAATTGGGACCCATTAGCTTTTCCTATTTATGACATAATCAATGCTCGTGCCAAATTTCCTGTTTCTGTGACAACGGAAAGTGAGAAAATTACATTCCACACGTAAAATTTGGACGCTAATTCTTTTGCGCATAGAATTGAATAATCAAGTTGGGACCCATTAGCTTTTCCTATTTATGACATAATCAATGCTCGTGCCAAATTTCCTGTTTCTATGACACCGGAAAGTCAAGAAATTACATTCCGTACGTAAAATTTCGACGCCAATTCTTTTGCGCTAGAATTGAATAATCAAGTTGGGACCTATTAACTTTTCCTATTTATGACATAATCAATGCTCGTGCCAAATTTCATGTTTCTATCACATTGGGAAGTGAGAGATTTAGATTATGTACGTAAAATTTGGACGCTAATTCTTTTGCACATAGAATTGAATAATGGAGTTGGGACACATTGGTTTTTCCTATTTATGACATAATCAATGCTCGTGCCAAATTTCCTGTTTCTATGACACCGGAAAGTGAGAAAATTACATTCCGCACGTAAAATTTGGACGCTAATTCTTTTGCGCATGGAATTAAATAATGGAGTTGGGACCCATTAGCTTTTAATATTTATGACATAATCAATGCTCGTGCCAAATTTCCCGTTTCTATGACACCGGAAAGTGAAGAAATTACATTCCGCACGTAAAATTTCGACACTAATTCTTTTGCGCATAGAATTGAATAATTTAATTGGGACCCATTAGCTTTTCCTATTTATGACATAATCAATGCTTGTGCCAAATTTCCTGTTTCTATGACACCGGAAAGTGAGAAAATTACATTCCACACGTAAAATTTGGACGCTAATTCTTTTGCGCATAGAATTGAATAATCAAGTTGGGACCTATTAGCGTTTCATATTTATGACATAATCAATGCTCGTGCCAAATTTCCCGTTTCTATGACACCGGAAAGTGAAAAAATTACATTCCGTACGTAAAATTTCGACGCCAATTCTTTTGCGCTAGAATTGAATAATCGAGTTGGGACCCATTAGCTTTTCCTATTTATGACTTAATCAACGCTCGTGTCAAATATCACGTTTCTATGACACCGGAAAGTGAGAAAATTAGATTTTGCACGTAAAATTTGGACGCTAATTCTTTTGCGCATAGAATTGAATAATCAAGTTGGGACCCATTAGCTTTTCCTATTTATGACATAATCAATGCTCGTGCCAAATTTCCTGTTTCTATGACACCGGAAAGTCAAGAAATTACATTCCGTACGTAAAATTTGGACGCTAATTCTTTTGCGCATAGAATTGAATAATGGAGTTGGGACCCATTAGCTTTTCCTATTTATGACATAATCAATGCTCCTGCCAAATTTCACGTTTCTATGACAGCGAAAAGTGAGAAAATTACATTCCGTATGTAAAATTTGGACGCTAATTCTTTTGCGCATAGAATTGAATAATCGAGTTGGGACCTATTAACTTTTCCTATTTATGACATAATCAATGCTCCTGCCAAATTTCGAGTTTCTATGACACCGGGAAGTGAGATAATTAGATTCCGTACGTAAAATTTGGACGCTAATTCTTTTGCGCATAGAATTGAATAATCGAGTTGGGACCTATTAGCTTTTCCTATTTATGACATAATCAATGCTCGTGCCAAATTTCCCGTTTCTATGACACCGAAAAGTGAGAAAATTACATTCCGTACGTAAAATTTGGACGCTAATTCTTTTGTGAATAGAATTGAATAATCGAGTTGGGACCCATTAACTTTTCCTATTTATGACATAATCAATGCTCCTGCCAAATTTCACGTTTCTATGACACCGGGAAGTGAGATAATTAGATTCCGTATGTAAAATTTGGACGCTAATTCTTTTGCACATATAATTAAATAATCAAGTTGGGACCTATTAGCTTTTCCTATTTATGACATAATCAATGCTCGTGCCAAATTTCACGTTTCTATGACACCGAAAAGTGAGAAAATTACATTCCGTACGTAAAATTTGGACGCTAATTCTTTTGCGAATAGAATTGAATAATCGAGTTGGGACCCATTAGCTTTTACTATTTATGACATAATCAATGTTCGTGCCAAATTTCACGTTTCTATGACACCGAAAAGTGAGAAAATTACATTCCGTACGTAAAATTTGGACGCTAATTCTTTTGTGAATAGAATTGAATAATCGAGTTGGGACCCATTAGCTTTTACTATTTATGACATAATCAATGCTCCTGCCAAGTTTCACGTTTCTATGACACCGGGAAGTGAGATAATTAGATTCCGTATGTAAAATTTGGACGCTAATTCTTTTGCACATAGAATTAAATAATCAAGTTGGGACCTATTAACTTTTCCTATTTATGACATAATCAATGCCCATGCTAAATTTTAAGTTTCTATGGCATTGGGAAGTGTCAAATTTAGATTATGTACGTAAAATTTTGACGCCAATTCTTTTGCGCTAGAATTGAATAATCGAGTTGGGACTAGAGATGAGCGAACGTACTCGGATAAGCACTACTCGTCCGAGAAATGGGCTTTATCCGAGTACCGCTGTACTCGTCTTGAAAGATTTGGGGCGCTCCGCTGCTGACAGGTGAGTCGCAGCGGGGAGCAGGGGAGAGCGGGCGGGAGAGGAGAGAAAGATCTCCCCTCCGTTCCTCCCCGCTCTCCCCTGCAGCTCCCCGCTCCGCAGCGCGTCCCGAATCTTTCAGGACGAGCGGGGAGGTACTCGGACAAAGCACATTACTCGGACGAGTAGTGCTTATCCGAGTACGTTCGCTCATCTCTAGTTGGGACCCATTAGCTTTTCCTATTTTGGATATAATCTATGCGCGTGCCAAATTTCATGTTTCTACGACATCGGGAAGTTGGAGAACTTTTGGCGAGTCAGTCAGTCAGTCAGAACTTTTGGCGAGTCAGTGAGGGCTTTCGTCTTTATATATATATATATATATATATATATATATATATATATATATATATATATATATATATATATATATATACTAGCTGATATACCTGCTTTGCCCAAGTTAATTTGATAAAGGTGTTTACCTGTTGTTCACACAGAAAATTTTATGAAGTCATGCTTACTTTAAGGGAACTGAGGAATAAAATAAGTATACACATAGAGGAGGGTTAGATTTTCTTCAGATTGCATGTACCAATGTCCCTCTGCAGAATTTGCCATCCCTCCCACTCTTCTCACATAAAACCTACAAAATGCTTGCGCCAAATTTCACGTTATATGACACAGGGAAGTTACATTACTTTGGGGTACACTTACTTCTGCAATTAGCATCGAAGTTGTTACCCTTTTCTTTTCCTATTTAGGACCTTACTTATCCTATTTAGGACCAAAAGAATGCTCGTGCCAAATATCACGCTTGTACGACATCAGGAAGTTACATTACATAGGGGGGCACTTACTTTTGCAATTAGCATTGAACAATCAGATTGTGACTAGAGATGAGCGAACGTACTCGGTAAGGCCGATTTCGCAATCGAGCACCGCGATTTTCGAGTACTTCACTACTCGGGTGAAAAGTACTCGGGGGCGCTGTGGGTGAGCGGGGGGTTGCAGAGGGGAGTGGGGGGAGAAGGAGAGAGAGAGAGCTCCCACCTGTTCCACGCTGCTACCCCCCGCTCCACCACACCACGCCCCACCCCACAGCGCCCCCGAGTAGTGAAGTACTCGAAAATCGCAGTGCTTGATTGCGAAATCAGCCTTACCGAGTACTTTCGCTCATCTCTAATTGTGACCCCTTTACTTTTCGTATTTAGGACCTAAAGAATGATTGTGCCAAATTTCATGTTTGTACGACACCTGGAAGTTAGAGAATTAGTGGAGAGTGAGTCAGTCAGCCAGTGAGGGCTTTCACTAATATATATTATATATAAACATATATACACACACACAGCTGGTATAAGTTATACATGCTGTATATAGTAATATGAAGCATGCTGGTATATAAATTATATACAGGAGATACCCAAGTTATACCAACATGCTCCATATCACTGTATAAGGCATGTATAAAAGTATAACAGCTGTACATATATAGTTACATACAGGAGATACCCAGGTTATATGTACAGCTGGTGTAATTTATGCATCCTGTATAACGTGATATAGAGCATGCTAATATAACCTGGGTATCTTCTGTATATAATTATATATGTACAGCTGGTATAAGCTATACATCCCCTGTTCCCCTGTATATAGTGATATGGACCATGCTGGTATACCTATGTATCTCCTGTATATAATTATATATGTACAGCTGGTATAAGTTATACATCTCCCTGTATATCGTGATATGGAGCATGCTGGTATAACCTGAGTATCTCCTGTATATAATTATATATGTACTACTGGTATAAGCTGGACATCCCCTGTATATAGTAATATGGAGCATGCTGGTATAACCTTGGCATCTCCTGTATATGATTGCACACTTTACACACAATTAAAAAACGCACGTCAAAAACCTACATGCGGTTTAATAAAAAAAAATAAAAACCATATGCTTTTTTAAATCCGCATGCGATTTTTAATAGTGTGTACAGTCTCTTTAAAAAACTGGAAGCGGTATTCAAAAACTGCATGCGTTTTTATGAGTTTTTTAAATTGTGGTTCAAAAATGCAACAAAGACCATGAACACTGCCAAAGGGTCTGCAAATAAATTTTCATGAAGTTCAGGAAATGAGTCATGTTTGGAAAACGTATGCCAAGTGTAGTGGCCCAGAACATTCATTCCTGGCCCCTCCATAAGTGTATTCTATGTAGCATCTTGTGTGGATGCACTGTGCAGAAATTGTCTGGTTATCTGTTATGTGTATTTCACAGCTGCAGCAAGTGAGCAGTTAATGTTTGCATGAGGCTGGGATATGTCTGTAAATGTATCAATTTATGTCCTGTCATGTAGTATGCTAGAGTCCGATTATCGTGCAGAGGTACGGTTCTCAGTTTTTAATCTGTGGAGAGTCAATCCATTACTACTTCCAGAAGTGGTCCTGTACAGATGATTCTGGGATGATTTAGTAAATTCTGCACTGAGCAGGGGGTTGGATCAGATGACCCTATAGGTCCCTTCCAACTCTACCATTCTATGATTCTATGAGATAACTAGGACTGTCGGGGCAGTGTCATCCTGAGTCTTCCATTCCTGGAGTGGTCCCATACAAATCTCAAGATTGTAGGGCCAGTGTCATCCTGACTTCCTCCCAGATCTTCTTGTTATGTGTGATCTGCATCGATGTATCGTTATTCTTGTGTACCTTGTCTTCAGTGAACTTCAGCTTTTAATCTGTGGAGAGTCAATCCATTACTACTTCCAGAAGTGGTCCTGTACAGATGATTCTGGGATGATTTAGTAAATTCTGCACTGAGCAGGGAGTTGGATCAGATGACCCTGGAGGTCCCTTTCAACTCTACCATTCTATGATTCTATGAGATAACTAGGACTGTCGGGGCAGTGTCATCCTGAGTCTTCCATTCCAGGAGTGGTCCCATACAAATCTCAAGATTGTAGGGCCAGTGTCATTCTGACTTCCTCCCAGATCTTCTTGTTATGTGTGATCTGCATCGATGTATCGTTATTCTTGTGTACCTTGTCTTCAGTGAACTACAAAAAAGTTTGCCAGGCCCTGACCGTTCCCAGGGACTGAGGTACTTAATCATTACTTTCTGTGTAGACTCTATTCTTTACCGCCGATGACTCATACCGGTGGAAAAGGAACAGTGGCGTCACGAGTGACAACCCTGCTATGTATTTAAATATTTATTGGCCATCCCTATCCTAGGGTGGTCCGGAAGAGGACTAGTCGTACTCGGGCCGAGGTCACGTGTAGCCCTCCGGGAAGGAGCCTGGTAAGCGCCACCGTGACAAGTGACTCCTCTTCGTAGGCCTTGTGTCTTGAGTGGACCCTCCGAGTTGCCACATCAAGTGGCTGGATCATGTACAGTATGAAAATTAGTTTTGTAGCTGTACACAGCATGGTTTAGATAGAGACATGGGTTATGGGAACTTCTGCACCTGGGCCACTGAGCCTTAAGCTATGGCCCTGAAAAAAAGTCTATGCATGATGATGCCTATTAGTTGGCTTAGGTGCTGCTGCACAGGTGATGCCACATGCCAATTAAGACCAATTAAGAGAATGTGAGAAAAGCTGTGACTAGGCGCAACCTTCTGGTGATGGCACAATAAGAGCTATAAGAGTCATGGAATGAATCTGACTCTTCCAGCAAATCTAAGGCATTTTGAGGTTGCAAACCTCTCCTTCAGATACAGCTGGTATATGTACAGCTATAGATTAGTATACAGCTTAGCTTGCACATGAAGAGAGACAGGAGAGACTCCCATGTCTATGTGTGCAAACTAAGTTGTACCCTAACTCATAGTTGAATATACACTACTGTGTTTTCCAGATAGTAGGACCTACCCCAATTTTCAGGGGAGGCTTGAAATATAAGCTCTCCCCCCCCCAAAAAAAGCCCTAGCTAAGCTACATTTTTTTTAAAAATACAATACTCACCTACCGCTGGTGTTCTGGTCCTCGTGCTGGTCTCCGTTGCTGCTGTAGGTTGCCGCATCCTCTTTCAAGCCAACAGAGCAGTTCTTCCTGGAAGCAGGGCTCGAATACCCCACCTCCAGGAAGTTAATGCTCTGATTGGTTAATCCAGCGCAACATTAGCCAATAAAAGTCAGCGCTTGATTAACCAATCACAGCCATTCAATGCTGTCTTTAAATGATTGGGATTTGTTAATCAAGCGCCGACTCTCATTAGCTGACACGGCACTGGATTAACCAATCAAAGCATTAGCTTCCTGGAGGCGGGGTATTCAAGCCCCGCTTCCAGGAAGAACTGCTCTGTCGGCTTGAAGGAGGACGCGACAGCCAGCAGCAGCGACGGAGGCCAGTACAAGGACCGGAACGCCAGCGGTAGGTGAGTATTATTAGATACCTCCGAAAAATAAGATACGGTGCCACTTGAGACAAAAATTAATATAAGACAGTGTCTTATTTTTTGAAAATACGGTAGCTGTATCTAAGAAGGATACGTACACCCTCAAAACATGTTATATTTGCTGGTTGTCCAAACAGATGAGTCATGTTCATTCTACAACTGGTTATTGTGCCATTACCAGAAGGTTCCGCCTAGTCCCAGCTCTTCGCACATCATAGGACTCAGGCTAGGAAACTTGTTCGTATTACAGATGCAGAAATGCAGCCATAATATGTCCATGTGTAACCGGCCAAATGATAAATTAATTATAAAATAGATTATTCAGTGTAAATTTTAATCAAGGCAGTTTAAGATGAACTTGATGGACCTGCGTCTTTTCCTTTATCAACTGAATTCATATCAGTATGAGCCAAAAGTAAATAAAAATAAATGGCATTTAGTGCAAAGTAATAAAAGTGTACTACTATGATAAGAAAAGCTTGCTTTATGCAAGACCCAAAGCATAATGTTGCATTACTGATCAGGAGCAGACTTGTCATGGATCAATGCATATCTACTACCTACTCAGAATGGATAGAAGTAGCTATCTGTATATTTGTGGACATATATCTATTTAGGGTTTTCAATTCACACAGGGACGTCATGGTACTGAAAAGGAAGGTTTTGATGTACTTTACATTAAAAGGTACATTTCATTTTTGTCTGCTTTGTCATCTTTAAAGTACCTAAACATAGACAAACCTTCAATATTGTAGAAAGTTATCATATGGAATCCAAGACATTGTTATTTTATTAAACAATTCAAGAATAAGGAACCAGACAGTTCCTTATTAAGAGGATCACTGTGAATCTTGTCTCCGATCTCCAGTGATCAGCTGATGTCACTTGAAAAGTCAAGACCCCCCACACAAACTTCCTCTGCAGCAGTTGCGATGAGTAATATGAAGTGTACCATACTATCCATTCTAATGAATGGGCAACCATGTTATACATGGCCAGCCAAATCTGCCACAGCGTAACCTTCTTTAAGGCCCTTTTACACACAATGATTAATCGCTCAAAATTCGCTCAAAAGCAGTCTTTTGAGCAATAATCGTTGCATGTAAATGTGCCCATCTTTCACTTTTCTGCGAAACGATGAATTTCAGCTTAGTATGAAATCCATCATTTGGCAGGAGAGCTGATAAGAAGGACCACGGGCTGTGTTCTGCCCAGGGAGCGCTGATAATATTGTCTGAGCTTTCAGCCCCATAGCAGAACAAAAGGAAATATTCAGAGAACAGACTGCCCGCTGTTCTCTCAATATAGCTCCCGGCAGCTTACACGCATTGCTAAAAATACTACTAATTGGTACTAATAGGCATTGGTACCAATTAGTAGTTTATGCAAAATGATTGCTGAAAAGCCATCTTTGAAGCGATCATCTTTGCGTGTAAACAAGGCTCGTCGTCTTGAGAGAATCGTAAAGGTCAAATTCACACAGTCGTATTTGCACACAAAAACTTTGTATGAGCAATACTCAGAAAATAAAATCCATTGCTTTCAGTAGGTTCGTTCACAAGCGCGTATGGGGTATGCGCAATTACATCACGCAAAAAATCCCAAAATGCAGCAACGCTTACTGGTTAATAAGATACATTGCTTTGTAGAAAAAGAAATGCAAAAGGAAAAAAAGTGATGCAACACCATGAATAAAACAAACTATGACATCATGAGTACAGTTTTTACTGCAATGATGTCACTGTTGGGACATCACCACAATAGAACACGGCCTAAAGGCCCATTTAGACACAGTGATTATCAATCAAAATTAGCTGAAAAGCCATCTTTTGAGTGATAATCATTGTGTCTAAATGCACGGCCATCGTGCACTGTTGGTTCATCATTGATTTCTAACTGGTATCCTGCAGGGACTTCCGAGCGACCTGTACAGAGGGTCATTGTGCAGGGAGGTATAGTAGATAGTCACAGCTTATACATATTGTGAATGGCGATTCCTGCGTTATCTACGTATAGGTGTTACCTTTCAGTGTAATCCTGCTGTGATGTTAGTGAGATGACCGCTGCAAAGCTTTTCCTACACATCGGGAAGCATTAGACTATTATTGGGCTCTGCTGTCAGTGTAAAAAAATGCAGAATTTTAGGATTTAAAAAAAAAAATAAATTACAAAATATATAATTTTAAGTGCAAAAAAAAATTGAAGAAAAAAAAATCAATACCAAAAATTCTTTAAAAAAATTATATTTGACCTAACATATAAATCACATGTTTGCGTTCGAGAGATACTACAATTTAAAATGTCTTGATGGCTAATTGGATCCTATATGTCTCTTCTTGTAGTTCATACCGCTACTATATGTGTATGCATATTTTACTTTCAGCAATAGGAGATTGCTAATAATGATCATTGCTGCAAAACCTTTCTGGGTTTTTACCCCATTTGATGGCAAGACTAGCAAAGCAGGCAGCATTATTTTCATCATCAAAAGGAACCCAAATGGAGCCAGTTATAAAATCCTTATAGCAAAGCTTAGCTCTCCAGACGTCTCAATGTAAAATAGGAATATTTATTAGAATGAATAAATAAAACACTTAAAGGGGTTGTCCCGCGCCAAAACGGGTTTTGTTTTTTTTCAATAGGCCCCCCATTCGGCGCGAGACAAACACAAGGGATGGGTTAAAAAAAAAAAAAAAGTTTAGTACTTACCCGAATCCCCGCTCTGCGGCGACTTCTTTCTTACCGTAGCAAGATGGCCGCCGGGATCTTCAATCCTCCTGATTGGCTGGAATCGGCACACGTGACGGGGCGGAGCTACGAGGACCAGCTCTGCGGCACGAGCGGGCCCATTCACCAGGGAGAAGACCGGACTGCGCAAGCGCGTCTAATCGGGCGATTAGACGCTGAAATTAGACGGCACCATGGCGACGGGGACGCTAGCAACGGAACAGGTAAGTGAATAACTTCTGTATGGCTCATAATTAATGCACGATGTACATTACAAAGTGCATTAATATGGCCATACAGAAGTGCTGAACCCCACTTTCTTTCGCGGGACAACCCCTTTAAGGCCTCCTGCACACAAGCGGATCGGACCCCGTATGTGGGATTCCCACAGCGGAGTTTACCCCGTTGCCCAGGCAGTGACCCTTGCGTACCTGTTTGGCATCTGCTGCGAGTGCTGCAATTGGCACTCCATCACACATGCGCTGTAGCTGCTCTGGAGGGACGTAGATCTCACGATACTTCCGCAGTGCTCACTGCGGAAGTGCCCCATGACAGATGGCTTCCATTGCCTTCAATGGCTAACTGCAGCCTGTAAACAATGTGTCACGGAGAAGACCTGGAGCCACTGGCAAAGGACTTGTGGGGAGATGGGAGTATGAGCCATTTATTACATTTTTGCCATGGCAAAGCCATTTTCAGTTTTTGGCCCCATTGCCCAAAAGCCATAAGCTTCAGTTTTCCATTGACATAGCTACATTTATAGATTATGTATTTAATATTTAACATTGAAAACACTGTACGCAGCTGCTTACATGCGTGTTTTTGCTCGTATGTAGGTGCACACATATGTATGCACCTAAGTACGCACAAAAACACACTCACCTGAACCCACCCTAAAGCTGGGTAACCAAAAATAATGAAATTCTAACATTTTGCTTTTTTTGTTATAGGGTTCACCATGCAGGATGAATAGTGCAATATTTTAAATAGTTCAAACTTTTCTGAACATGGAACCAAATATGTGGGTTTTCTCAATGTTTAAAGTTAAAAAAATCAAATTGAAAAAAAAAAAATCAAATTTTTAATGTTTTAGTAATATAAAATGTTTTTCTACGTTTTAATTTAATCCCCATAGGGGACTTAAATTTAAGATTAATTAATTGCTTGAATTATATACTGCAATCCTTAAGTATGCCATGCTAGCCCATCAGCACTCACAGATTGCATCCAGGGGAGGGCTGGTGCGGCGTTGCAGATTTGACTATGGCATCTAAAGATTTAACTGCCGTGATGATGATGATGATTTTGGCAAGGGAATAATATTGCTGTATTAAAGGGGTGCATGACTCCTAAAATCTGGTGCATCCTTGACTGTCTGAGCATCACAAATTCTAATCTGCGACTGCTATGAGCAAGCATAAATTTGTACTATTTATGCCAGTTTCTGATAAAGAGGTGCAAAGGGAGGCAGGCTGAAATCACAGCTGATTTAAAGTCAGAATCCACACCAATAGTGCAAATTTTGACTCTGTTTTTGATGTGGAAATGCTGCAGCATTTTCTGCTGCAGAAAATCTGCAGTATTTCCACTACATGTGAGCATACCCTAAATTTGGGTATTGGAGACTACTCCTTGCTAAGCCTCACACCTTTTTTTCTTTATGAATGTGTTCTAAAATCCCCAAAAAGGTCACAGATTACAGTGTAATTCACACAGGCATCAGCGTTTTTACATTCGCCCGCCTGCGCACAAACACCTGCTCTGCTAAACTGTTTTCCCCTTCCCTTGCCGTTTCTCTGCAAAGGGGAGGATGCGGGACGGGGCAGGAGCTAGTGTGCTAAGCTCCCACCCCGTCTCCGCACCTTGTCGCAGCCAGCAATGGGAGGGGGCAGGATGGAGACGGAGCTTAGCTGCGCCCCCTCCCATTGCAAACAGCCGGCAAGGGGCGAAGAGGAGCAGGGAAGGGGGTGGGAGTTTAGCAGTCATGCTGATAAACTCGCTTCCACCTCCCTTCTCCGGCAGCTGTCATAAGCTCCCATAGGAGTCTATGCAGCCATCGCTGGCATAAAAGTGCCCAGCTGGGCACATTTACACCGCGTAAATATGCCCATGTGCACTGATGCATTGAAAACCAATGCATCAGAGGGGCAGTGTATATCGGCCGGGCGTGAAAACCCGGCCGATATACACCAATCTGAAACCAGCCTAAATAGCATGCACCAGCGTTTTACACCAGAATACTGGTATAAGTGGCTTTATAAAATTCCCATGTTTTGTTTATTTTATTGTTCGTTCTTTTTGATACAGTTTATATCACAATCTACGGATTTTGCTGACCAACATTTTTAAGTGCTTCATTGTCATATTCCCAGTGCTTTTCCAGAGCTAATCCTACACCCATTAGTGGGGCTATAACAGAGCCTAAACTGAACACAAAGTAATAAAGTGATCATATTGCAGCTTGTTTATTTAGACTTGCTTCTTAATTACTGGACCTTTGTACCTGGTATCGCCTGGAACCATCCATCTTTACCTTCTCACATTTCTTAGTTGCAGTCGAAAGCATGAGTCTTACTAGTATAACTTATGTTCTGATGTGTTCAGCAGCAATGTAATCTGTGCTAATCAAAGAATATAACCTGTAACCTTAGGGGGCCCAAAAGGCCTCTCTTCTCCATACAGGGAGCCCAATACTAGGAATAAAGTATTATAGTTTGGGGCCCTGTTACAAGTTTTGCATTAGGGCCCAGGAGCTTTAAGTTACGCCTTTGCCTGGCACCATCATGTTAGCAACAGATCCTTTGAGTTTTGTGAGGTAATTAGTTAGATAGCAATTTAGTGAGGTTGGAGGCCAAGTCAACATCTTGAACTCTTTACCATGTTTCTCAAACCATTCCTGAACAATTTTTTGCAGTGTGGCAGCAAGCATTATCCAGATGAAATAGGCCATGAAGGTGCACTTGGTCTGAAGCAAGGTTTCGATATGCGGATGTTACTTTGACATGTACCATCTAAATGCTAAGAGGTGGCACAAGGTTTCTCAGAAGAACATTGCCCAAAGCATTACAATGCCCCTCTGCATAACAATAAACAAAACATGGGGGAATTTTATAAAGCCACTTATGCCAGTATTCTGGTTTTACAAAGATGCAAAATGTTGGTGCATTTACACTGTAACTTGTGAACCTTTTTTTGAATTTTTAGAACACCTTCACACAAAAAAAATTGAGTGGGATTTGCCATCTACTCATATTGCATCCTGGCGCCATGACCTCCCCAGGTAAGCAGCATGCATGCACTGAGCTCTCTGCGTGACGTAAGAGAAAATGTGCTTCATCAGACAAGGCCACCATCTTCCATTGCTCCATGTTTCAGTTCTGACGTTCATGAGGTCAATCTGTTCACTGATAAAAAGTACCTAGAGGTCAGCATGGCCACTCTGATATATGGCTATGCAGTCCCATACTCAGCAAGCTGGGCCTTTCTATGTGTTTTTGCCTCTTTCAATTAAAATTCCAGCTATGTGACAAGGAGAATTAATTTTAAATCAAAAACGTTATTCTTCTAGTACAAAAATGCCTGCAACGTTTCAACCTGTATAAGCCTTTATCAAGTAATTAACAAAGACCTATACAAGTTGAAAGGCTGCAGCTATTTTTGAAAAGGAAAAATAAAGTTTTTGACTTTAATATTTAAATCTCTTTGAATGCTGTCTCATTGGTGGAATTGTGCAACATGCCCAGTAGATTCAAGAATGAATGACTTCTATTTGATAAATTAGTCGTAAATTTTTTCAGCAAGTTGTGCTACAGTAGCTCTTTGGTGAGATTGGACTAGATTTTGCTCTACACTAGCAATGGGTGTCAATGACCACTTTTTGTAGATACTAACCACTACTTACCAGTAACACAAGTGCTGTTTTGGAGATGCTTTGACCCAGCATCTAGTCAATGCAAGTCACTCAAATCCCTACTTTTGCTCATTTCAACTGATTGCTGCAACTTGGCACTACGATTGGAGAGATCAAAAGGGTGTGATATAAGGATGTGGCAGCAGGAAGTAGAGTCAGTGTGGCTCAAACTATGTAAACAGTTATAGGTGCCTCAACCAAAAGGAGGCCTCACACAATCCCCAAGTGGCCTTCCATAAGAACAGCTGGCCTGTGTAATGTTCCAAAGACAGTGGATGACTGAGCTAGAACTGAGGAGAAACTAGGAGAAGAGCTATTGTCATAGTTTTCCCACCCAAGGAGATCAGCTGGATCCATGGCCTCAGAATACTGTTACAGATTTACGGAATGTGGATCCACTGGACAAACTAACCAAGCTAAGATGAGTTCTGGAGTGGTCAGCAGCTGTCTCCTGAGGTAGAGGGACTGTAGCCAGGTATTCAGAACAAACTCAGATACAGGGATACAGACAGAACTGAGAAGGTATAAACAGAACAGACTCAGGAACTCAGACAGAACTCAGGAGAGAGAAACGGACTACATACTCACGGACAGACAGAGTTATTACAGACGCCTAACACCCCAAACACTTACCAGCATACCCACACGATTAAACAGATGGAATTGCCATAAATGTATGAGGAATTAGTTTGTGGATTAGCCAAGTCACTTAAGCCGCGAGTCCAACTTCAAGGGCCCTTGTTGTCTCGTGGCCCCTACTGTAACGAGAAAAATAACCCCAGGATACCTGCCTGCAAGCAAGGCAATCGCCCCGATAGGGACGGACCTGTAATGAAACCTAAGGACCTAACTAGCCCTAGATGGTAAATGAATCAAGCAGCACAGGTATATATGCACACATGTACAATTACAGAACTAGCGACAATTCCAGCACAGACAGATCAGAAGGCCTTAAACAGACCCAGCACATAAAAAACAGAAGATTGTACAGACAAGCAGGAACACAAGGCTGCTCACACTGAAAAGAGGAAAACCAGACACTGACAAAGGAGCTGGTACATATATGAGCACAGAGCTTGGGGATTGGCTCACAGGAGCAAACCACAGGTAGACAGAACAATCAATCACACCTGTGAAGCGGAGCTGCTGGGAAAACATGTAGAACAGATCACAGCCGCAAGCTCTAAGAGCTATAAAATAAGATTTTGCTGCCGAAACAACATACACTGTGGGACAAGCTGGTTGGCTGATTGAGAGTAGCAGGCCTGGTTGTAGCTGCTATGGTTTTAGCTGGTGAACTGAAGACAGAGAGAACAGGAGTGCGCAACAAGGCCCAGGTGAAGCCGCCATGAGTGTAGTAAATGATCTGGTAGAGAGCCTTAATAAAGTTGGCAGATATTGCTTTGGGCTGCATGTGTGTCAACACAAAGTTGAGGAATCTTGTGGATGGTAAAAGGTGGGCTATCATGACTTTTACTGAGGAGCCTATCCATCCAAGTCGAGGAGACGGAGTGGACTAGTAAGAGGGACAGCAGTAACAAGCCCGGTGTGTTTTAGGAGACAAGTTAAAAAAAAGTATGCGAGTTTTCCATAGTCCTGTGTATTAAGAAAAGTTTGAAGTGTTGCACTGTGCTCTTCGAGGAAATAAGACCAATGTTAAAAGGGAATCTGAACTCATAATCTTAATATTTTAGGGCTTAAAGGGGTTGTCCCGCGCCGAAACGGGTTTTTTTTTTTTTTTAACCCCCCCCCCCGTTCGGCGCGAGACAACCCCGATGCAGGGGTTAAAAAAACAACCCGCACAGCGCTTACCTGAATCCCGGCGGTCCGGCGTCTTCATACTCACCTGCTGAAGATGGCCGCCGGGATCCTCTGTCTCCGTGGACCGCAGGGCTTTTCTTTGCGGTCCATTGCCGATTCCAGCCTCCTGATTGGCTGGAATCGGCACGTGACGGGGCGGAGCTACACGGAGCCGGCATTCTACACGAGCGGCCCCATAGAAGACTGCAGAAGACCCGGACTGCGCAAGCGCGGCTAATTTGGCCATCGGAGGGCGAAAATTAGTCGGCTCCATGGGAACGAGGACGCCAGCAACGGAGCAGGTAAGTAAAAAACTTTTTATAACTTCTGTATGGCTCATAATTAATGCACAATGTACATTACAAAGTGCATTAATATGGCCATACAGAAGTGTATAGACCCACTTGCTGCCGCGGGACAACCCCTTTAAGGTAGTTGACAAAAAGTAGCTGACCCTCTGAGTCTGTAAATGTTTAACCCTCTACTGTAGTGCATTGAGCAGTGCGCTAAAAAGATCTTCTGTCCTATTTGTAGAATGAGAGGACTACTTGGCATGCTACTCAATGTACTTCAGCAGTGGGTTTGAGCACGAACGCCAGGGGAATAGTTGAGAAGGTAATGTATAAACACTTACATTCCCATGCTCAGTGCGTCGGCAACTTTGCTACTTTGAGCCTATAAGCTTAGTATACAGGTTCAAAAGTAGCTGAAAGTCTCTTTAAAGTTACTGCACTACTTTAATTGGTCAGATGGAGCAATCCTTTAGAGATAGTCCAAATCCTTGTAGATATCCTATCCTTGTCCTGGGACTATGCTAGCCACTCTGTGGACTGCACTACTGTTCTTCGCTTCCATGAGGTGCATATTGCAGACTCGCAGCTGAGGGTGGTTGTGTTTCTGTGAAAGATAGTAGTGTGGGACCCATGGAAGAGCAAGGACAATATGAACGCAAAGTGACTAGTACAACCCTGTGTGTTACATATAGATCAGGCAAGTTGTGGAAGAGGACAACCTCTCGGATATGCACAGCAGCATGGGCAATAGCCCACATCACTTTGGCACAACACAACTTGGTGGACCTCAAGCGTAACGTGAGGCCTCAAACTCTGGTTAATGACTGATCAGAAAACATTACATGGAAAATCATGCCACTGCTCATTTAAAGGGTTTAATGAGCACAAAAGTCTCAATCATTCAGCAGAGAATTACTCCTTTAGGGCCAGTCAGAGAGAGCTCACAGAATAAGCACCACAGACAGGGGCGCCCTAGTTAGAGAATGTCCCCATAAATAGAGGACTTAACATACAATATCCACATATTTTTTGTAAACTACTTCAGTAGTTGATAGTTGCAAAGATTAATCTGAAACAGGTCCACACTGCCATCATTGAAACTCGGTGCCCAGAAGTGTATCTTGCAGCTCTCCAATACAAATTATTTTCTATAATCTGCCATATGACTTAGGAACACTATCTTTTCTTCTTAGGGAGAGTCCCAGATGGTGAGTACCCATGATTCATGTTCCTCTGGGTAATATGCAAATATGGGAGATGGAAGAGGTATTGTTCCATCTCCCTTACTTGTATATGACTTTCAGGCATTGGTACAACTGCTAGTGTACCTTTGCAGCCACTATAGCTACATCCCTGACAGTGTCTACATAACGATTAAACCCCTTATAAAGAGCTCTAAAAATACCACAACACATACAGGACTGTATAACTGCAAAACTGCTTTATCTACAGCTAAATTGTGAACTTTAGGTTATGAGCTGGAATGGCAAGATATGTGGTGCCACCTACTGGATAATAGATAATATGCACCAGGTTTAAAAAGAAAGGATGAGGATTGCAACAATTTGTGCAAAAATAAAAACTTGATGTGACGGTTTGTCCTTGAAATTCAGTCTTTCTTCTCAAATATTACACCAGATTTCCTTTTCCGTTTTGACTAAAGACAGTGGGAATGAGAGAAGCAGAACAAACTGTGGTGAAAGGTTTTGGACTAGCATCTATTCCTGGTGAATAACTTTTTTTCAGGAATCATGCACTAAGACCTGTGAAGCACAATGAAGTATTTCTTTTGTCTTAAAGAGTAGCTGCACTTCCAGAAAACTTTTGACATTTCATAGAGACATGTCAAAAGTATGGATCAGTGGGGCTTCCTATACACCTCTGAGGCAATCCTCATCTGCCGGAGGCAGATAAAAACGAACAAACATAACTTAGGGGTCACAGAGCTCAGGTGAGCGCTGCAGCCCCCTCATTCTAGAGATCAGCGGGAATCTCAGCAGCAGAGTTTTTTATGACATGTGAAAAGTTTTCTGAAAGTGCAGCTACTCTTTAAGGGAAGTCGGTCACTACTTTTTAGGCCAACGACTGAATATATTCGCAGATGTCCAACGATATGTAGAACATTATTACCTTTCTACAGTGTTTCTGCTTCTCCACTGTCCAGATATTGTTGGTGAAGTTTGTAATGCACTATATGCAAATGGGCGGTAGACTGTCCCGCCAAGAGTTTAAAAACTGCGCCGTTCCAAGCTTCATGACATCTCCAGCTTCCCTTCTGGAGACGCTATGCATTGGGACTCTTTCCCAGCTGGACTAACGTCACGTGCGTGCTCACTCAATGCATTAGAACATGTGGACACGTGCTTTCTAGATAGCAGCACCCAAGGATACTGTGTTTGTGTACACATCCTATTGTTTTATGTATATGGAATTTGTAGCATGATAAATTACATTCCCAAAGCGTAGCTGACATTTCAAGTGACTTTTCAGAACAAACGGTTATGTGATTATATACAAGGAGTAGAACTATATCTGAATATAGGACTTGTATATGGCATTTTTTCACTAATCGTTCCCCTCTGCAGGCTACATCTTTGATTCTCAGTCTTCTCTGAGCATGTATGTGAAAACTGCTGCTATAATGACTCCTATACACTGCACATGGAGAAAACAGCAGATGCTGCTCCCTAACTTTCTACAGTACAAATAGTATTGCAGAGAATAGCGTAAGGCAAGACCGAGCAGTGCAGATATGATTTCACTAGCTGTAAGTTACAGTAAATCATTTACTATTAGTTTCAGCCATGTCTGTGCGAGACTCAGCTTCTGTCTCCCTCCTGGTCTCCCCTCCATAGACTTTTATGAGCCGCATGAGACTGGACAAACCCCTACTTCCTGTGATCCCTCTAAATGTCTCTGTTACTAGAGGTGGACTACACTTAACAATAGGCAGTGGGCAGCAAATTGAGGGAAGGGAAACCCTTAGTAGTCAGCACTTTTTCAGCACAAAAATATAAATTTAGTTAAAGGAATTTGTACTTTATCACATTGGCTATCGCATAAATAAAAGTTTGTTCAAAAGTTAGCGGCAGTTTAAATTCAAGTAAAGGTAAAGGCGGATACAGCTGTACTGTACATATTGCCATTTAGAAAAACTTTTAGAATTAACAATTAAATAAGATCACCATTAGGCCATCTTCACACGAGCGTATCTGCCGCTCACAAATGAGCATGCCTTGTAGGAGCAAAAAACTACAGAAGAATACGCCGTTGCATACGCAGAAGAGCAAATGTGAAGTCATCCTTAAACAGAGCTAGTAAAACGGTCATTGATGCAATCACAGAGCAGCTTTTATTTTTCAAGAGCAGAATATGAAAGGAAAGCTGCACAGCGATTGGCTGCTACGGGCAACAAAAATAGATATTCTTTAAAGTAGTATCACACATCTACCCGTTTTCCTTGTGGTTACCAAGTTCTTCAGTAAAGTTCTTGTTGAAGTGGAATCATGTGAACCTATATGTTTGCTTCACAAACAGACCACCTCAGACCAAGAGATACCAATAATGACCAGTATGGCCCCATGAAGTAGGATCCACCTGAAGATACTGTGAGCGGACCAGCCATGGCACAATCCACCAGTTGAGTTTCTTCTGCTGGCTCATCTGATGAGTGTGAGGTCGCCTCACATGAAATCGGCACAGTCTAAAGGATGGGCTGTCCTAGAGTGGCAGTGCTATTTTAATAACAAGTGGGAAATGTTGGAGAAGTTTGAGGCTATCCAGCAGGCAGAAGCATTGTGAAGCATACCAGACTGCAGAGAGACACTGGCTGCACTTCAAGAGAAATACGAGCAGATGGTGGAAGAAGCAAATGCCTAGACTAGAGAGACATAGTAGACTAGGATGCCTGGAAAGTGCAGTACACCAGCTCCACTGCAAAGCATGCTCATTCTGCAGAATCCACAGAGTTGTGATGTTCATCATTAGTGGATTCAGATTCTTGAGGCACAAAATGAAAGGTGCAAATGTTTTGTGCACCAGAGATCTTTGAAGAGAAATGACCATATTGGGCTGCAAAATCTGCAAATCAGAGAGACACTGTTCTTTATCAGGTAATCTTTGCCTTTGCAATGCGCCACTGCCGCCAGTGATTGCCTGTATTGCTATTGCCAGTCAAGATAAAAGACTGTCTGTTCTCCTTGCTGTTACCAGGGTCTTCAGTAAGGATCCTGTTGAAGCATCATCATGTGGACATATGTTGGCTCCACCACCAGAATGCCTCACATCAGGAGACACCACTAATGATCATGAGGGTCTCATGAAATGGGTTTTGTCTGCAAATGCTGTGAGCAGTTCAATCTTGGCAGAAAACGCCAGTTCAGTTTTCACTGGCTCATCTGAGGAGTCTGTCAGCTTGTAGTGGCCCAGCGGGACCTACAAAAGACCCACAGCAACACTTGTCCTGTCACACCTACCTATGTACCGTCCTTGGACATAGAAGGTGCCGTCCATAGGAGAAACCTGGTTTCTCCCCTTTTCTCTACTAAGCCTTTAGCTTAGCTCTGACGTAAGCTGGTGCCCTATTGGCTGACAGTCATCTTTCAAACTCATTGGTGCAGAGACCAAGGGTGGGAATATAACACCACTAGTCCCTATACAGAGTGGGAGGAGTAGTAAAAGCGCAGGAATGAAAAGAGGAGATAAAAGCAGCAGTGAGTGAGCAGTTAGAGGATTTTTGCTTTGGCTGCCAGACAGTCAGAGTGTCAGAGAGTCAGAGAGTGCAGTCAGTCGTGTCGGCAGAGGAGGAGATCCAGACAGGAGAGAGAAAGGAGTTTACCTTCATCATCCCGAGGTTGAGCGCGGTCCCCTTTCCATTCCCTTGGTGCTTCCATGATAGTGAATAGAAGAAATCCCGGAGGTTGATCACCTACCATAACAGTGAGTTTCAATATACCCGGTGAAGACCCAATATACAGTGCTCTAGAGCTCACCTTAAATTCCCTTCATCCACCCCTGCTCACAATCAGGTCAAATCAAGCCAGTGGGGAATTGTCTCAAGTCAGTGAAAGTAAGAAAAGAGAGAGAGAGCATTGAAGTCTATCATTCACAATTTCAGCAGTACTGTTATCCCCATTGTATCGAAATCTCTGCACCACTGCCATCTACAAGTGTACATTGTAATTGTACTTGTGAAACAGCTTAGTAAACCTGAGTGCTCCCAGTTTAACCATTACAAGCTACCAGACTCATCTCATTTATTTCTTCGGCATTTCATCCCAAGAGACTCAGAAAGGAGTACTGGCGTCACCCGTAACAACAACAAATTTGTCTGTTACACATACCACGGTACATTTTTTAGGCCACTGCACAACCCCTGAGCAGAGCACCCTTATGGTCACTGTTGGGAGGAATGACAACCCTTCTGCAAACCCTGTGGTCTCCCTGACTTTGGCACGCTCAGCTTGGCCATTGCAAACTCACATGGGGGGGGGGGGGGATATTTCTAAGAGCACACATAATGGAGCTACAAGATTTGATGCCCACATTTGTAGGCTTACTAGGTAAATGTCATTTATTAGATTGACTGGAATTAAATATTACAAGTATGTTGTACTGCTCAGTGTTTTCAAATCTCTACTATGATGGTTTATGGAGACCAGTCCTAAGTAGGGACCTCTGTATAATGTCTAAGCACCCCAATAAGTCATATAGATTAGAGTTGCCTTTGTGAGATAACACTTTGAACATAAAAACAGTATAATTTTCTGTTACAGTATGAGAGCTTGAGTTATAGATTAGTATCACAAGCCTACTGAGAAAATAACCCTTCAAGACCCTCTTTACAGCTAGAGATGGGGACACAGTATAAGATACTAGTGGAGTGTTGAGGGAAGGTAAAAAGAAAAACTTTATTGAACTTTACATGTCTATTTACTGTCTATTAACCATAGCATATAGATACTAATATTATGTTCCCATTAAACCACCCGTCTAGGTGTGACACAATATAATAGTATTCCGAGGTCATTACGTTAAGAAACAATCCCTCGTTTTCAATAGTAATTTACATTCCTTTCAGCCTGTACCTTGTGCATTCATGACAGCCGTGTTAATGATGTGAAAATAAGAAATGTCAAATAATATAGCACATCCAAGTAACACTTCAAGCATTAATATTGTGATCTCCTTGTGCAAGCAGATATCTTGTAAAATGCAATTGGTGTGAATAAAAGTGGTGATGGCTCAGCATGAAATAACCTCTAATTAATGTCCCCAGACGACTGGGAAGGAATATGCTCTTTTCTTGGTTTGTAGCAGAATATTTGAATCATTATTTTACTTATTATTACTTTGGAAATAAATCCCTTGACAGCCATCCACTAAAAGGGTTTGTCCAGTTATAAACAATCGATGGTCCCTCCTGAGGTTAGTTCGTCAGTAGTAGATTGACGGGGGTCAGTTTCCAAGGGACCCCACTAGTGATGAGCGAACTTACTCGATTAGGGCGTTTTTGCACTCGAGCACCGCATTTCCGAGTAACCGACTACTCGGACGAAAAGATTTGGGGGGTGCCGGGGGTGAGCGGGGAATTGCAGAGGGGAGTAGGGGGGGGTGGGGTGGAGAGAGAGCTCCCCACTGCTACCCCCCGCTCCACCACGCTGTCCTCCGAATCTTTTTGTCCGAGTAGTCAGTTACTCGGAAAATGCGGTGCTCGAGTGCAAAAACGCCCTAAACGAGTAGGTTCACTCATCTCTAGACCCCACTAATCAGCGGTTCTCTAGGTCAGTGCATTTATCCAAATTCTGCAGGAAACAGAGGACTCAATTTCCATTGCAGAGGCCAAACTAGGCTAAAATGCACCCGTTTAAGTACAGTAGTTCATATTCGATAATAAATCTGGCACATCTTTGGCAAACTTTACAACCAAATTTTGGTATTCGTTTTGATGCACAATGGTGCATTTAGTTGAAGCCCCCTAACAAACTAACAAACCAGCGGTACTTACCTGTCCTCAACCCCAGCGATACAGCGTTGCCGCCTCACGGACCTTCCTGTCTTTGTTTTGGAACAGCTACCACTGTAGCCAATCAGAGGTCGCTGTGATCAGGCACCATTCTCTTGGCATATCTGCTCAGATCCTGGGAGCAGTGGTGGTAGTTCAAAAACAAAAATCAGGAGGGGCAGCACTGGATCTCTGGGATAGAGGAAGGGTAAGTACTAGTGGTTTTGTTACTTTAAACATGTTTATCTGCCCTTAAAAAAAAAAAAAAAAAAATCATATTATAACTGGACAACCCCTTTCAAAGTCTTTACTGTAATAGTGCAGTTTTTGCTTACAGAGTGATATATAATAATATTGAGGCAGTAAAAAAAAAATCCACAAAAAATAAATTTACCTGGCTCCAGCATTCAGTAGGTCCAGCAGGTCTTTAGGTGTCATGCTCATATCCCACTAAGCATTGTAATAACTGGATGTCTAAAAACAGATTATATCAGCACGTTAGAATAGTCTTGTAACGACTCCAGCAATAACAGCAATTGATCATATTCTAGCTGTCTTTTTATAAGCATAGGTTGACTACAGTGTTCATCAGGAGGATCTGATATGTCCATATATTAAGCTTCACGTAATGCTTTTTTACACCCTGTGGTGGCACTGCAGGGAAATTGAAGCCTTACTGCCTGGTTCACCATAGATTACACGTGATCGTTACCCAGTGATCAGTTAATTTTCAGAGGATATTTCTGGAAAAAAAAGTGATTGCCTGAAATAGGGAACTCGTAAAGCATCCAGTATTTGTTATTTACTACATTAGCTAAGCGAATATAGGTCGAGGTGTAGAGTGTCGAATACAGGTCACTGTGTGATTCCATTAGCATGGAATATTGTGTACAGCTTTAGGCAACAGTGCACTAGAAATACATAGTAGAGCTTGAATGGGTTCAAAGGTGGGCAACTCAAGTAATAACTGAAAAGGCTGGACTACAATACCCAGAGATATTTGGGTTATTTAGTCTAGAAAAAAAGGCTGAAGAGTGACCTAATGAATATATAAATTAATTTCAGAGGTCAATACAGAGATTTCTCTCAAAACTTTATCTAAAGCAAGGAGTCATCCTCTATGTCTAGAGGAAGGAAGGTGTCTGCACAACATAGGCCAACATAGAAAGTTTGTTCAGTGTAAGATCATTCAGTCTATGGAACTCTTTGCCTGAGACCCCAGGGATGGTAACATTGTATGTAAGGCTGAAAACAGAAATATATCCATCCAGCTCAGCCTATAATCCTGCAATGTTTATCAGAGGAAGTAAAAAAAAAATTGAGGTAGAAGCCAATTTTCCTAGTTTTAGGGAAAAAAAATCCTTCCCGACTCGTAATCTGGGAGTCAGAATAATTGCCTCCATCAGCGACACTTCTGAAGTAATCAGTGACTAACACGTAATTTTGTTGCACTCAGGAAAAGCGTCCAGGCCCCTCTTGAACTCTTTTAGTACGTTCACCATCACCCCATCCTCAGACTGAGAGTTCCATAGTCTCAATGCTCTTGCAGTAAGTGTGAATGAGTTCACCAAGTTCAAAGGGGGCCTTGATGCATTTCTTGAGCATAATATTACATTACATGTTACAGTCGCTAGATTATTGGCTTCTACTTCATGGGTTTCCTTTCTTGTCTTCCTTGTACTTTAGTCTTCTTTTGTAATTATGATTTATTTTGTTCATGTTTTGGCATACTGTTGCATATCTAAGACTTTATATGGGCATACCTGACTGTGTGATGAATTTGTAGCATGGCATAGAATTACGACACAATTTCACAATTACAATGAAGACAAATGGGTGGTAACACAGCATTGTTAGCATTCAAGCAAAAGGTCAGCAATGAGGAAAGAATAATATCCAGTAGTTAGTGTGAAAAGATTTGCACCTTTGAAGAAAAAATGGCTTAGAGCTCTTTCACACGAGCGTATATCGGCCACCATTTCACAGCCGCATGATTCCAATGCATCAGATCAGATAGGCGGTTTTCCGCCACATAAAAGCACCCAGACGGCCAAAATAGCATTTTTACGCCAGCCAGGAAAAATAATCCTGGAATTATCTTTGTGGCTGGATATGTCGGCGGCTGCATAGACTCCTATGGGAGCCTATGACAGCTGCCGGAGAAGGGAGCTGGGAAGAAGTTTAGCAGCATGACTGCTAAACTCCTTCCCCCTTCTCTCATCCTCTCCGCCCCTTGATGGCTGTTTGTAATGGGAAGGGGCGGTACAGGGCGGGAGCTAGTTGCTAAGCTCCTGCCACGTCCCACCCCCTCCCATTGCTTGCTGCTGAAAAAGGGCTGAGAAAGGGCTGGAGCTTAGCACAATAGCTGAGAGCCGGCAAAGGGGGGGGGGGGGGGGGCAGAAAGGGAGAGGGCAGTTTAGAAGAGCTAAACTGTCTCCCCCTGCCCAACCATATCTCAGGCTCGAGCGTAGATGCGCCTGGCCTGGACCGTCTAAACGGGCACACATATGGCAGATTTGTGTGGCCATTTATGCGTTTTTACGGCTTCGGTGGGTGCGTGTAAAACCACCTACGTTCATGTGAAAGAGCCATTACATATATTTAACTCCATTTAAGTACCACTTAATGACATTCTCTGAAACTAGAACATTATTGGCCTATCCTTGAGATAGACCATCAATGTTTGATCAGTAGGGGTCTGACCTCCAGGATCCATGTCTATCAATACAATGAAAGGCCTTGCAGTCTGCATTCCATTCATTGTTTCCATAGGCAAATAGTATAAGCAGGATGCTATAAAAATTATAAAGCAGCTAATGATGCATTTTATAAATGTCTGGATACATGCATGCATTATTATACTCAGCATAACCATGAAAAGAGATGACCGAATACACAGCTATGTAAATGAAAGATCAAATGTTTTAGAAAACAGGAAATGTAAAACTAAGTATAAACTAGTGAGCATTGAGGATACAAACCCATAATATAGTACTTTGAAGTTTAAAGTAAAGTGTAAACTCACAAGCTAGTGCTCATTACAGTTCAGCTTTTAAAGGAAACCTGTCACCAGTTGGAAGCTGGTGACACCAGCTGTCAATTGTAGAGCATTCAAAACGTGGTGCTCTTACAGGGGATGGGGGCATTACCTCCTATAAAATTGAGGTTGAATTATTTCTGCATTGTATGTGGTTGGGAGAATAGAATACCTTTACAGGTGAAGCTAGTGTGACAGTATAAAATGAGGAGTGGGCGGAGCTAAGTGAGTCTAGTTCAGAGAAGCCTGAGATAGAGACTGGGTAGAAGGAGAAAGTCTCTGCCAAGTCATTGCAGAGCAACCAGTGCAGTGGGAAGGAGAAATACTCAAGATCCAGCCAAAGGGAGAGAGAGAGAGAGAGAGTAGGAAAAAGTTCTAATTAAGTCACAGAAGAAACAAGAGATAATAAAAATGTCGCATTCCTCAGCTCAGTGGACTGATTTAGTGTTTCTCTCTCTGTTCAGACTGTCTTGTGTTTTTTTAAGTCTCAAATTTTTGTGTGTGGACATTTATTTAGATCAAGAGGGGTGTCCCCCTACCCCTTTGCATCTGTATGTTATAATTATCTGCCATCCAAACTAGTTTCATTCATTAGCCTTAGGAAGGGGGAAATATCTCGAAAGCCTGCAGTATCATCATATATTTTTGTTAGCCATTAAAAGGTATCATATCTACAAGATTACTTGGTTTCTCTTACGGAGAACAATCACACTTTAAAGAAACAGAGAAACTTAAGTCAGAAACTAAAGGTTAAAGCCCGGTAGAAAAGCTGGACGTTAATGCAATGTGTACAGATATAGTCTCCTGTACTAATCCCCTGGGAAATGTCAAGAAATGTTCATTGCAATTGATTGTCATCAGCCATCCTGAAGTAACGTAGTTCAAGTTGTGTGAATACCTACAAATGAAATTCTCCCTCTCTCTCTGAAAATAAAGCTGTTTTATGGTTTACTTTACCACCTGACTCTTGGAGTCCCTTCCCGCCATTTTTAACATCTGCACTGAGGTACCACAGGGACAAGGACTACTACCCCCATTTTTGTTTTGTTCTCCATTTTTTATAATTATTTTTATTCGAAACGTGTCCCTATCCGTATATGGACTGGCATCATGACAAACACCACCTTTCCCTACCCGACTCAGTGGATAGCACCTTATTGGGAATTACCACCGTACACTACCCAACCCCGCTGGTAGCCACTTAAATAAAAACTGCCAATTACCACTATGGTAGCACCACATCAAGGCCACATTTAGCCATCAGAGGAGCAGCAATGCCACCATAACTGCTATCTAAATTTTTCCCGCTGCTCCCCCTCCTCGGTCTGGGTCACCACACAGGAATGTAGCCAGGAACACAGAAGTCAGACAAGTAAGTTAAGAAACAGGCAGAGGTCAAAACCAGAACACACACGAACTGAGGCATTGACACAAATGGAATAGAAACCAATTGCTTAGGCATCCTACACTAGTGGGAGGGTGCCTAATACAGCCAAGGCTGAGTGGTGATCGGAGGAGGACTGGCTTAAAGAGTGTGTGTGAGTGCTATGAACAGACTGCAGGGAATGAGCTGTGGAGTGAGTGGTACGCAGCACATAGGTGACAGCAGTGCCTGACTGCGGCCCCAACAGCAGGTGAGCAGGGTCAGCAGTGGCAGCGCATCGTGACAGAATAATACTAATAATAATAACCAGCAATAGTAAGTCTATGAAGCATCTATACATGTTTTTTTGTAGTAACTTCCTAAGAACTTAATTAGCATGCAATATTACTGACAATTTGTATGGTGTCATAATTATTTTTTGTTTACTATACGTGGAGAGAAAGAAAAAAGGAAGAAAAAACAGAAGAAAAAGAAGTATAAGAAAACTAGAGCGAGAAAAAAAAAAAAAAAAGACAGTGACAGACTTTTTATTTCATCTTTCCTCTTGATCTGTATTTGCCACTCGGGAGTAAATAGGGCACAGGTGAGCCGAATGTTATTCTAAAATATGTAACTAAACAGTAAATGAAAACCAATAAGAGCCTGTTTAAGCACTGCAGAGATCAATGAACTTGAGAGCATAATAAAGTGGAGCCTACAAAGAATCAATTCACAATTGTGGAGGGGAATATATCACCTGAATAAAACATATCTGGTTTTACTGCCACGAGATTCCTTTCTGAATGTATCCAGCGTTCACATAACACAATGCAATAATCCTGTTCATCGGTTAAATTATTTCTTTTAAAAATATAAAAACTCTTTAATTCTTGGATGGTTGGAGGAGGGGAACTGGGAAAAACAAGGTGTAATATTTTGAATTCTTAATAAAACGTATTGAAATGCAGTTTGGAAATTATAGTCAGTGGGGTGTGTACTAAAAGGTGTGCGACTGAGTGAGGAATCCTCATACAATGGTAGAGTGTATATCATAAATATGCCCAGACTATAATTTATGGCGACTAGTCAACAAGCTTTATGCAGAATAAGCCGTTGGAGAAAGTTGGCAAATAGATCTAAAAGAAATCAGATTTCTTTTACTGCCTTGCAATACTACTAGAGATGAGCGAGCATACTCGCTAAGGGCTATTGCTCGATCGATCATTGCCCTTAGCGAGTACCTGCCCGCTTTGGAGCAAAGATTCATCTGCCGGCAGCGGGCGGGGAGCGGCGAGGGAGAGCGGGGAGGAACAGAGGGGAGATCTCTCTCTCTCCCCCCCCCCCCCCCCCGCTCATGGCCGCAACTCACCTGTCACCCGCGCCGGCAGCCGAACCTTTTCTTCCGAGCGGGGAGATACTCGCTAAGGACAATGCTCGATCGACTAATTATCCTTAGCGAGTATGCTCGCTCATGCCGAATTACTACCTATATCTCATCAACGGTATTTGTGAATATTCCATCATGTTCCTACTTGAATAATGGGGAATATTTACTAGTGTAATTTAGCGCAGTTTTAATTGCACTGAAAAAATGTTGCATTTCAAACTTTTTTTTAAAATGAGGGTTCTCCATAAGGTCGATTTCACAACAGCCGAGAAAATCAGGCGAGATTTGTGGATTGCGAGATGGAGCGAATACGAACCCCATTCTTTTGAATTGGTGTCATATACGATGTTTTCGCATACTGCATCGCACTGCGGGAAAAAATTGTGGCATGCTCTAACTTTTTGGATTCCTCGGAACTCATTGCCCATTAATGCCTTGCATGGCTCTTGCATACTATACGATGTGCTTGCAAGGTTTGCCATTGAAATGAATGGGAAACACTTCCGATCCTCTATTGCATGAGAAGATCTGGACTTGACAGATGCGATGCAGGGTGCTTTTGTCTGACAAACGCCTAGCATCCTTGGATAAATCACACATTCACGAGCGAGATATTGGGCCAAGTTACACAGCCCAATATTGCGAACACCTGTATGTAGGTAGCCTTAAGCAGTAATTTGTTTGTACCAGTTAGGCTTCTTTTACACGAGTGCATATTGGCCGTCGTTTTCACGGCCGCCCAATATACACTTCCGTCTGGGGCGTAGAAGCTCGTGAATGGGTGCACAAATTTAACATCTGTGTGCCCTTTCACACAACATGGGGCCTGGTGCATATGCACCGAGCTGACCATGCTGTCGCCCATTTTCCCTCCCCATTGCAGGCTCACCTCTCGTCTCCTCCTTGCTCGTTCTTTGCAATGGGAGGGGTGGGGCGGAGCTAAACGGATGCCTGCCCTGCCTCTTCCCATTGATGGCTATGAACAAGGGGTGGGAGAGGGCAGTAGCTTAGGTCTGCTCACATCCCACTCCTTCTCCGTGGTCATCAATAGAAGAAGGCGGAACAGGCCGGCACTTAGCTACGCCCCTTTCATTGTACAGAACAAGGGGGAGAAGACGAGAGGGGAGCCTGCACAGGTGAGGGGGATAGAGGAGAGCAGAGGGAGGGAGTTGAGCAGCGTGGCTGCTAAACATTCCTTCCACCTATGGCAGCTGCCATGGACTCCAATAGGAGCCCATACAGCAGCAGACGTATTCCGGCCCAAATAATAGTTCCAAGACTATGTTTTGGGCCCGACGTAAAAACGCCCAGCGCTATATTGGCCTTGCCGGGTGCTTTTAGGTCTCATTAATACACTCATGTGATCTGATGCATTGGAATCTAATGCATCAGATCACAGCACATATTGGCCAGCCGTGAAAAGGCTGGCCAATATGCGCTCGTTTGAAAGAAGCCTAAAAGTGAGCATGGCCCTTTAACTGCAAATAGTGGTCTGAAACCTGGCAGTATTTACAGGTAGCTGCTTCTTGGTACACTAAAGAGCGCTTCTCCAGAAAGAAGAAAATTGCTTCCCTAGTGCCAATTATAGGCAACCTTTAACCCCTTAGTGACGGCCCTATAGTGTTTTTACGTCCTACTGTTGAAGGACGTGTATGGAGGGAGATAGCGCCGCTATCTTCCTCCATACAGCGCGGGCATCAGCTGTTAATTACAGCTGACACCTGCGGGTAATAGCGCAATCAGCCGTTCAGCCGTTCGCAGCTATAAACCCTTTAAATGCCGCTGTCTGACAGCGGCATTTAAATCCCCCGAACATCCGTACGGCCCTCCACCGGTGAGAACGGGGGAGCCGTACAGGTGTCATGGCAGCCGGGGCCTTCTGAAAGGCCCCAGGTCTGCCTTAGCAGACTGCCTATCAAGCCATCCCCGTGGGGTGGCTTGATAGACTGCTTGTCAAAAAACAGTATGACGTAATGCTATAGCATTACGTCATACTGCAGGAGCGATCAAAATATCACTGGTTGTGGTCCGAAATGCACTTTTTTGGTCACCCTGTCTTTGAGAAAAAAATGTAATAAAAACCAATCAAAAAGTCAATTGAATGCGAAAATGGTACCAACGGAAACAGGACATACCGTACAAAATAAGCCCTGACACAACGCACAGTGAAGAAAATGAAGACCCGGACGGGTAAATAATAGAGATGAGCGAGCACCAGAATGCTCGGGTGCTTGTTACTCGGGACGAAATTTTCTCGATGCTCGAGGGTTCGTTTCGAGTAACGAACCCCATTGAAGTCAATGGGCGACCCAAGCATTTTTGTATATCGCTGATGCTCGCTAAGGTTTCCATTTGTGAAAATCTGGGCAATTCAAGAAAGTGATGGGAACGACACAGCAACGGATAGGGCAGGCGAGGGGCTACGTGTTGGGCTGCATCTCAAGTTCCCAGGTCCCACTATTAAGCCACAATAGCGGCAAGAGTGCCCCCCCTCCCAACAACTTTTACTTCTGAAAAGCCCTCATTAGCAATGCATACCTTAGCTAAGCACCACACTACCTCCAACAAAGCACAATCACTGCCTGCATGATACTCCGCTGCCACTTCCCCTGGGTTACATGCTGCCCAACCCCCCCCCCCCCCCCCGGCGCACGACGCAGGGTCCACAGCGCACACCAAAGTGTCCCTGCGCAGCCTTTAGCTGCACTCATGCCACACGCTGGCCTCATAGCCACACCACCCTCATGTCTATTTATAAGTGCGTCTGCCATAAGGAGGAACCGCAGGCACACACTGCAGAGGGTTGGCATGACTAGGCAGTGACCCTCTTTAAAAGGGGCGGGGCGATAGCCCACAATGCTGTACAGAAGCAATGAGAAATATAATCCTGTGCCACCGCCATCAGGAGCTGCACACGTGGGCATAGCAATGGGGAACCTATGTGCCACACACTATTCATTCTGTCAAGGTGTCTGCATGCCCCAGTCAGACCGCAGTTTTTTATAAATAGTCACAGGCAGGTACAACTCCGCAATGGGAATTCCGTGTGCACCCACAGCATGGGTGGCTCACTGGAACCCACCGGCTGTACATAAATGTATCCCATTGCAGTGCCCTGGACAGCAGAGCTAACGTCAGATTAAATGCAGGTGGGCTTCGGCCCACACTGCATGCCCCAACCTGACCGGGGTTTTTAATTCATAGACACAGGCAGGTACAACTCCCTATTGTGCAGTCCCTGTGGACCGACAGCATGGGTGGGTGCCAGGAAGCCACCGGCGGTACATAAATATATCCCATTGCATTGCCCATCACAGCTGAGGTAATGTCATGTTTAATGCAGGTGGGCTTTGGCCCACACTGCATGCCCCAGTCAGACTGGGGTTCTTTAGAAGTGGACACATGCAGTTACAACTCCGTGTGGACCCACAGCATGGGTGGCTCCCTGGAACCCACCGACGGTACATAAATATATCCCATTGCAGTGCCCAGCACAGCTGAGGTAATGTCATGTTTAATGCAGGTGGGCTTCGGCCGACACTGCATGCCCCAGTGAGACTGGGGTTCTTTAGAAGTGGACACATGCAGTTATAACTCCGTGTGGACCCACAGCATGGGTGGGTGCCAGGAAGCCACCGGCGGTACATAAATATATCCCATTGCAGTGCCCAGCACAGCTGATGTAACGTCAGCTTTAATGCAGGTGGGCAAAAAATTAATTGGATTACACTGTAGGCGAGGGCCCCAAAAAATTGGTGTACCAACAGTACTAATGTACCTCAGAAAAATTGCCCATGCCCAACCAAGCGGGCAGGTGAAACCCATTAATCGCTTTGGTTAATGTGGCTTAATTTGTAACTAGGCCTGGAGGCAGCCCAGTTAAAATAAAAATTGGTTCAGGTGCAATTTTCAACGCTTTAATGAGCATTGAAACGTATAAAAATTGTTTACAAAAATTATATGACTGAGCCTTGTGGGCCTAAGAAAAATTGCCCGTTCGGCGTGATTACGTCAGGTTTCAGGAGGAGGAGCAGGAGGAGGAGGAGGAATATTAGACACAGATTGATGAAGCTAAAAGGTCCCCGTTTTTGATGGTGATAGAGAACAATGCTTCCATCCGCGGGTGCAGCCTACGTATTGTTTAGGTATCGCTGCTGTCCGCTGGTGGAGAAGAGAAGTCTGGGGAAATCCAGGCTTTGTTCATCTTGATGAGTGTAAGCCTGTCGGCACTGTCGGTTGACAGGCGGGTACGCTTATCTGTGATGATTCCCCCAGCCGCACTAAACACCCTCTCTGACAAGACGCTAGCCGCAGGACAAGCAAGCACCTCCAGGGCATACAGCACGAGTTCAGGCCACGTGTCCAGCTTCGACACCCAGTAGTTGTAGGGGGCAGAGGCGTCACGGAGGACGGTCGTGCGATCGGCTACGTACTCCCTCACCATCCTTTTACAGTGCTCCCGCCGACTCAGCCTTGACTGGGGAGCGGTGACACAGTCTTGCTGGGGAGCCAGAAAGCTGTCAAAGGCTTTAGAGAGTGTTCCCCTGCCTGTGCTGTACATGCTGCCTGATCTCTGCGCCTCCCCTGCTACCTGGCCCTCGTAACTCCGCCTTCGGCCAATAGCGCTGTCGGATGGGAATTTTACCATCAGTTTGTCCGCCATGGTCCTGTGGTATAGCATCACTCTCGAACCCCTTTCCTCTTCGGGTATGAGAGTGGAAAGGTTCTCCTTATACCGTGGGTCGAGCATTGTGTACACCCAGTAATCCGTAGTGGCCAGAATGCGTGTAACGCGAGGGTCACGAGAAAGGCATCCTAACATGAAGTCAGCCATGTGTGCCAGGGTACCTGTACGCAACACATGGCTGTCCTCACTAGGAACATCACTTTCAGGATCCTCCTCCTCCTCCTCAGGCCATACACGCTGAAAGGATGACAGGCAAGCAGCATGGGTACCCTCAGCAGTGGGCCAAGCTGTCTCTTCCCCCTCCTCCTCATCCTCCTCATGCTCCTCCTCCTCAACGTGCTGAGATATAGACAGGAGGGTGCTCTGACTATCCAGCGACATACTGTCTTCCCCCGCCTCTGTTTCCGAGCGCAAAGCGTCTGCCTTTATGCTTTGCAGGGAACTTCTCAAGAGGCATAGCAGAGGAATGGTGACGCTAATGATTGCAGCATCGCCGCTCACCATCTGGGTAGACTCCTCAAAGTTTCCAAGGACCTGGCAGATGTCTGCCAACCAGGCCCACTCTTCTGTAAAGAATTGAGGAGGCTGACTCCCACTGCGCCGCCCATGTTGGAGTTGGTATTCCACTATAGCTCTACGCTGCTCATAGAGCCTGGCCAACATGTGGAGCGTAGAGTTCCACCGTGTGGGCACGTCGCACAGCAGTCGGTGCACTGGCAGATGAAACCAATGTTGCAGGGTGCGCAGGGTGGCAGCGTCTGTGTGGAACTTGCGGAAATGTGCGCAGAGCCGGGAAACAATTTTGTGCACGCCTGTAGTGAGACGTAGGTGCGTATGACTGAGCTAGTGGAATTCACAGCGCAGAAGCAGTCAAGTGGCCAAAGGCCAGTAGTAGGCCTTAAAGGGGTTGTCCCGCGAAAGCAAGTGGGGTTATACACTTCTGTATGGCCATATTAATGCACTTTGTAATGTACATCGTGCATTAAATATGAGCCATACAGAAGTTATTCACTTACCTGCTCCGTTGCTAGCGTCCTCGTCTCCATGGTGCCGTCTAATTTCAGCGTCTAATCGCCCGATTAGACGCGCTTGCGCAGTCCGGTCTACTCCCTGGTGAATGGGGCCGCTCATGCCGGAGAGCTGGTCCTCGTAGCTCCGCCCCGTCACGTGTGCTGATTCCAGCCAATCAGGAGGCTGGAATCGGCAATGGACCGCACAGAGCTGATGGTGCACCATGGGAGAAGACCCACGGTGCATCGTGGGTGAAGATCCCGGCGGCCATCTTACTAAGGTAAGGAAGAAGTCGCCGCAGCACGGGGATTCGGGTAAGTACTAAACGTTTTTCTTTTTAACATATGCATTGGGTTTGTCTCGCGACGAACGGGGGGGCCCATTGAATAAAAAAAAAACTGTTTCGGCGCGGGACAACCCCTTTAAGTATCTTGCTTCTATTTTTTTAAAATGCTGAGCTGATACAGCAGACAGATACTGTAGGCAGCGTATAATATTATGTATACTTTTTCCCTCTGGCGGGATGACGGCGCTGATGTAACAGAGACAGCAGATCCAGGAAACAATTTTGCGCAAGCCTGCTGTAACGCTTAGCTGCGTATTAATTAGGACTACTACCCCCAGCAGATAGATACTGTAGGCAGCATATAATATTATGTATACTGTTTCCCTCTGGCGGGATGACGGCGCTGATGTAACAGAGACAGCAGATCCAGGAAACAATCTTGCGCAATCCTGCTGTAACGCTTAGCTGCGTATTAATTAGGACTACTACCCCCAGCAGATAGATACTGTAGGCAGCGCATAATATTATGTATACTGTTTCCCTCTGGCGGGATGACGGCGCTGATGTAACAGAGACAGCAGATCCAGGAAACAATTTTGCGCAAGCCTGCTGTAACGCTTAGCTGCGTATTAATTAGGACTACTACCCCCAGCAGATAGATACTGTAGGCAGCGTATAATATTATGTATAGTTTCCCTCTGGCGGGATGACGGCGCTGATGTAACAGAGACAGCAGATGCAGGAAATAATTTTGCGCAAGCCTGCTGTAACGCTTAGCTGCGTATTAATTAGGACTACTACCCCCAGCAGATAGATACTGTAGGCAGCGTATGATATTATGTATACTGTTTCCCTCTGGCGGGATGACGGCGCTGATGTAACAGAGACAGCAGATCCAGGAAACAATTTTGCGCAAGCCTGCTGTAACGCTTAGCTGCGTATTAATTAGGACTACTACCCCCAGCAGATAGATACTGTAGGCAGCGTATAATATTATGTATACTGTTTCCCTCTGGCGGGATGACGGCGATCATGTAACAGAGACAGCAGATCTAGGAAACAATTTTGCGCAAGCCTGCTGTAACGCTTAGCTGCGTATTAATTAGGACTACTACCACCAGCAGACACGCAGTAAACTGAAGACGGTCACAGGCAGCCCAAATATAGTATTTTTCCCCAATTTTTTGGAAAAAGCCCACTGCCTATGTAGCCTGAATATCTCTTTCCCTGCCTCACCAGTACTGGCCCTCTACTCTGTACAATGACTGCAGACTGCGGACGCAATGCTCTGCACGCCCGATATACAAAAAAAAAATTGTGCAACACTGCAAAAAGCAGCCTCAACAGTACTGCACACGGTCAGATGTGGCCCTAAGAAGGACCGTTGGGGTTCTTGAAGCCTAAAATCACTCCAAACGCTCTCCCTATAGCAGCTCCGGCACCAGCAGCACTTTCCCTGAACTATGTTAGAATGCCTCTGTGGCGAGCCGCGGGAGGGGCCGATTTATATACTCGGGTGACACCTGATCTCGCCAGCCACTCACTGCAGGGGGGTGGTATAGGTCTTGAACGTCCCAGGGGGAAGTTGTAATGCCTTCCCTGTCTTTCTATTGGCAAGAAAAGTGCGCTAACGTCTCAGAGATGAAAGTTAAAGTAACTCGAACATCGCGTGGTACTCGTCACGAGTAACGAGCATCTCGAACATGCTAATACTCGAACGAGTATCAAGCTCGGACGAGTACGTTCGCTCATCTCTAGTAAATAATAGTACTTGGCCGCGGGCAGCGTCAAATTCCGCTGATCTGCCCATGGACATGAGGCCATGGATGCGTGTTCAGTTTATGGTTAGTTTCTCAGTCAGCATAATATCTGTGTGATGATATTTAATGGACCCCAACACAAACTACCTGGAGGAGGACACAGGTACTCCTTTCAGAGTTACTGAAGATGATCACAGCTCATCCTCCTGATTGTATAATTATGGCGTGTAGCTTATTTAGAAGAATATAGAAACTAATTATTTTTCAAGTGTTCCCCCAGCAGGCGGAAATGGTATTGCCGCTAACTAACGCTGTGCCGGTGCATCATGCAATTGATAGCACAAAACATTAAAAGTGGGGGTCATGGATCTGTATTTAGTGGGTATGGGTTTTGAATTTATTTAGGTAGTCTGATCTGGGTTTGTAATAGGGACCGGAAGAAGAGATTATACCAGTCTGGACTGCAGTACAAAGTGAGAGAGAGACAGATAATAGAAAGTACGGCCTGCATCAGTTTTGTGCAGCTGTGTCTCTCCTACACCACTTTCAAATTGTGTTAGATAGAGGTGGAAGAAAACGGACGACCAACCTTGGTTGTCAGTACTAACCACCAATTTCAATCCCCTCTTTAAAAATCCTGCATCTCCCTCTGAAATGCTAAATATGTTTCAAGCAAAACAAATCCAAACCATTCTAAGGCTGGGTTTCCACGGGACGTATTTTTGGCGGAAATCTCGCAGTTTTGCCGCAGTGAAAAACTGCGAGATTTCCGCCGGGAAAGCGCAGCTTTAAAACCTGTGGCACTTAGCCGTGGGTTTTGGAGCGGCTTGGCTGCATGCTTTCCCCTTGCAGCTGGCTCCACCATAGAGAGACGTGGCCGCAACGGAAAAAATTAAAATAGACATGCTGTGGCCAGGCAATCTGCTTTGCCGCGACGGATTGGCCGTCCAGTGTGGACAAGATTTTTGACAAATTTCGTCCACATTGCTGGCTAATCCCAGTATTAGCGGTCGCAGGTGGATTCGCCTGTGCGAACCCAGCCTAAATGGTTAACTTCTACAGTAATTCTCTTTTTAGGAAGTTTTGCCTGAATGAAAATGAAAGGAACACAAATATAATAGTGATGATGACAATGATTAAAAACTTTAACAAGACGACTTTTAGATGTTTGAACCTTTAACTGGAACCCGAGGTTAGACTAAAAAGACGTGTAAAACGGATGTTCTTTTATAGCAAATGACTCGGTCATCGTTCACTTGTGTCAACAATTACCTGCTGCATGTAAAAGGACCCTAACTGTAAGAAATGACAGCTTCTCCGTGAGAGCTGTGCAGCATATCCTTTGTCTGAGCGTTCTCTGTTTAATTTTCATTTATTTTCTGACAACGCTGTCTTATGGGTGTTGCTGCTAAGAGAAATTGGATTTTATGGCCCTTGCCTAGAACCACATCATTAAGCTAACATTTTATTTACTGCAAATTGCTGGCTCATAAATACTAATGCCCTCCATCACCACCCCCTCAATTCCCATCTAAATCTTAGTAACCATAGTAAACACAGAGCATGGTCCAGCACAGGAATAAAACAAATAAAAACATTACTAATAGTAGCACAAAGCAATTAAAGGCACACTACAATGATATGTTTTTCATTAATTAGGTAGCTTTCCCCCAGTATATATAAGACAGACAGTGTTACGTTGGTTAGTTATTCCTTTCCATCTGGAACTCCATCTGGAACTCCAGGCCTCTTTTTCCTCAGATGGTCATGTGATCTCAATCTATATCAGCTCAGATCTACTTGGGGTTATGTGTTCATTTTCTAGTTAGATTCTTAGTTTGTGTGATGTTGCATGGATCAAGCAAATAAACTGCCTACAGGGGGACACAGACACTCCTGTCACAGTTACTGATGATCACACAGCTCGTATCACAGTTATAATAGAGGGGATCACAGCTCATCCTCCTGAGGCTGCTTTCACATGGGTGACAAAATCGCGCTGATTTCTCATGATGCAAAAGTGCTACAAATCACATGTATGTGAAGCCCATGCTTTACAATGGGTTCCTTTATATTAGCAATGTTTTGTAGGCTGCTACTTTGCGAGAGAAAAAAAAATTGCAGCATGTTGGATACTGCTGCGATTTGCGATGTTTGTTGAAATATAAGCCCTATCCCAAAAAATAAGCCCTAGCTGCAGGAAAAAAAGAATACATCACTTAAGTGCTGTCCAGCTGCACTGCATCTTCTTCCCGGTCCCCGACACTGGTCTTCATCATGTCTTCTGGCCGGGGATTGAAAAATCCCCGCCTCCTGGAAGCACTGCCTCTGATTGGCTGGGTGTTGTGATGTTTAGTCAATCAGAGCCAACGCAAATCATCACAGTGCTCAGCCAATCAGAGACAGAGCAAGGTTTTTGATTTACAATGTCGCATGCTACAAAACATTGCAAATGTGAAGGAATACATAGGAAAGCATGGGCTTCATATTCATGTGATTCATAGCATTGTAGCAATGCGTGAAAAATTGGGAAGGAGGCCTTATGCTCACTGCCACACTGCAAAAAGTCTTCAGGAATGGTTTGAGGAACATGAAAGAGTTCGAGGTGTAGAATTAGCCTCTAAATTCCCCAGATCTCAATCTGACTGAACTGCTGTGTGATGCACTGGAAAAACAAAAGCAGACTTGATTCATGGAGACCCCATATCACAATTACAGGACTAGAACCATAGCATCATAGAATGGTAGAGTTGGAAGGGACCTTCAGGGTCATCTGGTCCAACCCCCTGCTCAGTGCAGGATTCACTAAATCATCCCAGACAGATATTTGTCCAGCTTGACCATGATAAATAAACTCCTTTTTTAATACCCTGGATTTGGGTACTACAGCACTTCTGTGCAGAGGCGTAACTTGAAGCTCCCAGGCCCCAATGCAAAACCTGTAACGGGGCCCCCAACTATAATGCTTTACTCATAGTACTGGGCTCCCTATATGGAGAAGAGAGGCCTTATGGGCCCCTCCAAGGCTCCTGGGCCCGGGTGCAACCGCATCCCCTGCATCCTCTATAGTTACGCCCCTGTTTCTGTGGTATGTCATGGTTAAACTCATGTTTATTATTGTTTGTGACCAATGTGAAAAGTTTGTGTTTTTACTTTCATAGACTCATAGAATGGTAGAGTTGGAAGGGACCTCCAGGGTCATTGGGTCCAACCCCCTTCTCAGTGCAGGATTCACTAAATCATCCCAGACAGATATTTGTCCAGACTTTGTTTAAACACTTCCATGGAAGGAGAACTCACCACTTCCCATGGCAACCTGTTCCACTCATTGATCACCCTCACTGTCTAATATGTTATCTGTGTCTCCTCCCTTCCAGTTTAATTCCATTGCTTCTAGTCTTTCCTTGTACAAATGAGAATATAGGATCTGCTGCTAATGTCTTAATGCCAGATGCCACAGGACATTTTTAGAGGTCTTGTGGCATTCAAGTCAGATCTATTTTGGTGACATGAAGCAGACCTGCTCAGTACTGGGAAGGTGGTTTTGATCGGCTGAGTATGTGTTTCAAAGTAAAGCTTCATTTACTCATCACGGATTACATTCATGATGGAGCTACTACAGTTCGCTAGACAAACCTTAATGACTTCAGGGTCTATCAGGTTCCATTGGTATTCCAGTATTTTTGAATGCAAGACTAGTAATACAAAAAGTGCTACTGGAGATCCCGATAGCCCAAGGCCTCATGTCCACGGGCGGATTTGAATTGCGGAGTCCGCGCGGGGCACGCTGCAGATTTACACATGCGGATTTGTTCTCCGGATTCCTCATGTGGAAAACAAGTCGCAGCATGCTCTGTGAGGACGGCTGCCATTGAAGTTAATAGGAAGCCGTTCGATCCGTGGCCCGTTCGCAATCGATATTGCAGACGGGCTGCAAATTTTGCGCCAGAGCAGGAGTTTGAAGAATAAAACCTGCGAGTTGGATTCCGCTGTGGGCTCCCGCATGCAGAATCTGACCCGCCCGTGGACATAAGCTTTTAAAAATATAAGAATGTGAACAAAGTAACAATTTTTTGTGCCAGACTGTTGTAAATAGAATATATTTTTACTTCCGTGGAGAAGTTAGGCTGCCTGTCCACGGCGAATTTTCAATGCGTTCCCCGCGGCGATAATCCAACTGCAGGGAACGCAGTGAACGCTTTCCATAGCGTTGCTATGGAAAGCACAGCCTCCTTGTCCACGATAGGAGAATCATAGCGATTCTGTCAGATAGGCTCAGTGCGGAGAACCATCAGCTGTCTCCTGCTCCCCGGTGGCGGCTCCTGCGGCAGCGATCCGCCGCAGGATATCGCTACGCACGTGGACAGGCAGCCGTACTCTTGGCAGTGTGATTATTGTAGAGTTTGGCCTCATACATTCAAAATATCAAGGCTCCATACCCTTAAAATAAGTTGTACAAAGCTGCAGAAATGTATGGGGCCCGTACTGCATCTGTGCAGGGGTGTAATGTGATGCAAAGTCATAAAAAGTTTTTTTCATACGGAATCTGGCAGAAAAAAAAAAAAATATATCATCAGATGGCTACCTGTTCTTCCCTAGAAGCAATGCTAAAAAAACACACAGAATGGTATCATAAAAAGGCTCCCCATACAATCCAGCATGGATAGATGACACCTTTACAGTATGGAGCTGCGCCTTAAAAACAGTTTTGGTCTTTTGACTTCATCAGACAATCTGCACCGACCAACAATGAGCATGTTGGTCAATGGTCGCTCCTTTATGTACATGGGAAGATTATATTTTCTATGATGGGGATGACCGATCATTAACATAATCATTTGTCCCCCATGCAGCTGTCCTTGATGAGCTGCATATCTCCCCATTTACAGGAAGAGAGGTGCAGCCTAAGGCCTCCTGCTCACGGGTGGATTTGCACTGCGAAATCCGGAGCAGGATTACGCCTCTGTATTCTGCAGTAAAACCAGCCCATAGCATGCTATGAGAAAATGTGATTTCCTGCCCAAGAGTGGAAACAGATTGCAATTTTCCACTCCCAGGGGAGAAATCACAGAATGCTGCGATTTTGTGCGGGCCATACATGGCCAGCTTCCATTAAAGTCAATGGAAGCAGTCCGTCTAGCAGCCATTGTGCAATCATCATTGCAGAATGGCCGCAGGAGCCATATCATCACCATAGTGATTGCGCGGCGTCCTCTCAACTCCGCATGTGCCGGACGGCGCTCCGTCTATTAGAACCATTGGCTTTCTATGAAGTATTCACATATCTGTTTTTTTTTTTAGAGGCACCAAATAGTCGCACCTGCAAAAGATAGGAGATACGAGTGCACCTGTTCACGTGCATTTTGCACATCCGTGGAGTGCATTTTTTTGCACACATAATTGCACAAAAAAATACGCTCGCCCGACCGCAGCCTTAGGCCTCATTCACATGAGTGTTGCAATTTTTCGCTGGCCGAAAATTAGTGTTTTCTCATCCATTTACATGGACGGAACGTGGGGGAAAAAAAACGCTGCAGCATGAAATTCCATCAGTCAGCAGAACTCCTCTTAATTACTTCTAATGCCTAAATAGAGCCACCTGTCTTCTTTTCCAAACGCAGGTGAGCTCCCTCCCCTTCCCTTTTTTTCAGCTCCGATAGAAGTCTATGGGAGCCTCCAGCGATTTTCACCAAAGGATAGGTCAAGACCACCCTTTTGGCGCAGCATGGAAAATCGGTGTCCAAAATTGGTCGCAGCAAATTTTTGTTGCGCTTGTGACATAAGGCTATTTTTTCATACCTTTTTTTCAGTTTTTTTGGTTTATTAGGGATAATGTATACACTGAAAAAAAATACATATATAAAAAAGGGAAAATGACTCACCGCCCATACCAACAAACTGTCACCATATATATATATATCACACACACTATATATATATGTACATACATACACACAAAGTACATACCGTACATTTATAGTACTTTATTGTTAAAATAAGTTCATGCAAACTGAAGAGCAGGAATGGGTTCCCAGGCATTTTGATATACAAGTCGTACAATGTGGATATGGTGACGGTTTACATTGGTGTGACTGGTGGGTTGTTTTCCCTTTTTTATATATATTTGTATTTTATTCCGTTTTTTTAATTCTTAACTCATTTTTGTATTTTTCTTTACCATCTATGATCTCCATGATGTCATCTAAGATCTCTGGGGGATGTTCACACTTTTTTTTTTCTATTCTGCAGTTTTCCACTATAAACTGGGGTATCCATAGGACAGGCATCCATAAGGGCCTTAGTTACAAAAAAAAATATTCCATTGTAGTGCCAAGGTTGACCCAAGTCTCCTAAATCCAAGCAGCACTGCCATACCAGAGAATGCTGGTGATCATATGACCCCCAGGACCAATAGAGGAAAGCGCTGCTTCCTATATTCTCTGCGTAGTGCTTATTGAGCACTATGTAGCCTGCAAAAGAGGAAAGAAGTGGTTAAAAAATGCTCCCGTGTTCTCTTCTGGGTCCTTGTCTGTCTGTCACCCGAGCAGGAACACAAGCTTTAGACCGCCTACTCACGAACAAATTTTTGCTGCGGAATCTGCGGCCGGCAGCCGCACCGCAGATCTGCAGCAAATACTGTTCATAGCATGCTATGGGAAATCACTTTTTCCTGCACACATGAGGAAGTCAATTGGGATTGAGGAAGAAAAAAAAATCGCAGGATGTTCCATTTTTGCGTGAATTGCGCACAAATAGCTTCCACTGAAGTCAATGGAAGCCATCCAACCCGCGGACTGTCTGCAATTAACATTGTGGACAGGTTGCGGATTACGCGTCATTGCCTAGCGAAGGCACAGGTAAAATAAACCGATGAATGAATAGATATTACAAAATAAGCAGCTTTCTACTTGACCCATGCCCTTCCCAGCATACCGTTCGGCAAACTCAGTATTTGCATATTTGCTGTGAAACATGCAGTGTCCAAATCCTTTTGTCCATGTAGTGTATTTACGGCGCTGGGTTCTAAATGGGTTTATCTGGCTCATCTAACATCCATTGTCAATTCCATTTAATGCGACATTTCTATACTGCGTGAATCAACTTCATCTGTAATACGTACATGAAAATGCATCCCTGAATCTCACTGACATTACACCCATCATTCTAATCAAGATGCACATAAACCGTACAACCGCTATAATAAAATATATGCATTTAATCTCTGTAGTATTCTCTTAGGCTAACTTCACACGAATTAACGCAATATGGGGCCCATGAATCCCACGTCCATATCGCGCGTCCATATCGCGCTCGCCATCCATGTGAAATCCCCCAAGCATGTGAGGCAATTTTTATGGCAATACAACCTCGCATCACTTCGGGGAAGAAGGGAATCAGAGGGATCGCTGAGTTTCTCCCATTGTTTGAAATGGGAGTTCTTGCATCGCGTTCACCTAGCACGTGGTGCGATGCTGCTGCTAGCCTCTGTGAAAACAGTGAGCGCTTTGATGTGAGAGCATGCAGCATGATAAAACATGCTGCGATTTGTTTCCTGTATAGCATCGCATTGCCATAGAGGAAACATCGCTCATGTGTATGACCCCATTCAAAAGAATGGGGTTCATATATGTGTGTCTTGCAACACACAAATCTCGCGCCCGTGTGAAGCCGGCTTTAATAAGCACTGCTGATAAATTGAAACAAAGCGAATATATATACACACACACACATATTATATATACTGTACATAATACACATATACATACACACATATACACACACACACACGGAACAAGGAGTTGGTTTACATACTTAACAGACATATTTGAAAGAATGCATAAAAGTATTTAAAGACAGGTAAACAGTAAAATAAACATTCTCAATCGCTTCACTATAGTCTTAGGCCCAATGTCCACGGGCAAAATGGAAGAAAACCGCGATGGTCTCCCACATGCGTGATCCGCGCTTATAGGGAATCAGACACCAGCAGGTAATTAAATACCTGCGGATGTCATTTTTCCCTGGCGCGCAGATAGCCCATGCGGGAAACCACCCGCAGCATGCTCCATTTCGTGTGGTTTCCCTGCATGGACGACTCTCGTGGCTTCCATTGAAGCCTATGGAAGTCTTCCGGTCCCACGGCACACCTGCACCTGTGCTGCGAAACCGCGGCAAAAAAAGCAGGTGGTCAAAAAAAAAAGAAACGTGTGCACAGTGCATGCATGAGGCACGCTGCCGGCCTGCTGAGCACATCCGCCGAGCCGAAGAAAGAAGATCCGGCATGACGGAGGGGAGACCCGCTGCGTCCGGAAAGGTAAGTAGAATCTATTTTCTTGACCTCATGTCTGCGGAGCAGGAGGGACCCGCTGCGGGATTCTGAACAGGGATTCTGTGCGGGCATTAAAAAAATACTTGAAGTAACAGTGACAAGTTCCCACGAGGCAAATGACTTTCTATTTGGAAAAACCTGTTGCATTGTCCCAAAAATCTGGGCTTACGCACTCATGATGGGTGAATAATATCAGAAAGCTGATACAATTAAGGACAGATCTTTATACATGTGGCCTCTTTATAATTGTCACATATCTCGGTTTACACAATCTGAAACATTGCAATTCTCTGACGGGTACCGGGCTCAGTAAAAAAACATGCATTATAACGTGGGATTAGATTGATTAGGTCTCAAAATGGTATTACATTAAATGATAAGATAATTCTAAAGGTAATATTCAGGCATTTCTTAACCCCCCCCCCCCCCCCTCCCGCCTTTACAGCCCACAATGTGTAAAGGGCAAAAATATTATGAGCAAATAACGGCAACTTGCCAAGTGCCGTACAGATCGGTCACGTGACTCAAACACAATTTTCTTGATGAAAGGAGAATTAAAAAAAAAAAATGTTTAAATAACCATAACCAAGTATTCTAGATGCTTGTCATTATTTGGTTTTGCTTTTAGCCGTTCCGGCTGGTTGTTATTCACTAACCTTTTTAGATCGTCTTCAGATCACAAACACTTCATGTTCACTTTTCACTTTCTTCACAGGAGAAAGAACAATGGTGTCAGTCTTTCTGGGGGAGATTTCCTAAACAGGCTGCTATCTTTGCACGCGTTTCTACCATATGCTATAGAATATTACCTTTACTCAATGGCGACAGGGCTGCCTACCATCAGATCGATTTACTAAACAAACTAAAAACGTGGGTGGGGATGTTAAACAGTAACTACTGTAGCAAAGCACAGGGGAAAATGAAAGCTACCAGCATCGCACGCTATGTCACTGCTTTAGAGATCACTAAATGCAAAGTGATGGTTTAGAACTGAATAATGAAAAACTAATTAAATTCTATTTACAAGAATATATTGTAGACATGATTATACTATATTAGAATCATTATGTGTTGTATTTTTTTTTAGGCAGCTAGGTTTTTTTTTATTTGCCAAAAATCATAATACTATATTACTATGATTCATGAGTGTTTTCTGGAGGGAAATTATGCATACAGTGATATGACTCCACTGGGTGGAGAGCAGCCATTGTGTGTGGCTACAATCTGTGTACAGAGCTCTGGAACATGTTGGTGCTATATGAATAAATAGCTAAATAAGTAAACAAAAATAAATAAACAATCTAGAGTAGTGATGAGCCAACATTTGAAAAGTTTGGTTTGGCCACTTCGAAAAAGTTCTGTTCAGTCCAAATTAGTCTGAACCGAATTAGAAGTTCATCAAAAGCCCTTAAACAGATGTAGAACACTGTCTGAGGGCTTATCCATATGAAGCTGCCATTTTCACGGCCGTCCAATATACATTACCATCTGAGCTATGTCCCCCTCGCCGCCTTTCTCCTCCCCTCCGGCTGTTTGCAATGGGAGGGGGTATGGGTGGGGCTAAGCTCCACCCATTCCTCACATTACTGGCTACAGACAAGGGGTGGGGGCTTGGCCCTGCCCCATCATGCCCTCTCCCACTGTAAACAGCTGAAGGGGAGAAAAGAAGCAGAGAGCTGGCAAGGGGAAGACAGCTTAGATCGTAGCGTATATTGGCCAACTGTGAAAATGGCGTCCGATATACGCTTGTGTGAATAAGCCCTAAGAACCATAAAAACCCTGTATAAGACTCTGGAGTGTTATACAGGGCTTTTATGGCTCTCAGACAGTGTTATACAACAGTGTTCAGGACTTGTGTTTATAAAAATGAACCAGTAGAATCAAGTTTCGGGGAGAACTTTGCTAAAAGCTTAGTTCAGGTTTGTGCTGATCCAAACTTTTAGCAAAGTTCAACCCGTATCAGGGTTCTACTGATTCGATTCACTTAACACTAAACTAGAGCAAACTTTTTTGTCCCGAGATAATTATTATTAAAGGGGCTGTGCTAAGATGCCCAATTCTACCAGAATGCAGGCCTGTGGTGAATAGCTGATCGCTGCAGGTGCTGCTCTCAACAAGCTTTGAACCCCCACTTTGAAAATGTTCGCAAAACATTTGCAAAGCTGTAAAAAATGATATTCCAGTTTATGTAAATTGAGCTAGTCCATAGTATGATAAGCAGTTATGCAGTTTTTTACAATACTAGGTGTATCCATATCTCGCCATTTGAAGACTAGATAACTCAGGACTCTCCTTTGTAACGAGTCATGACCTAGACTGATAACTATAGTGTAACTAATAGAGATGAGCGAACGTACTCGTCCGAGCTTGATACTCGTTCGAGTATTAGCGTGTTCGAGATGCTCGTTACTCGTGACGAGTACCACGTGATGTTCGAGTTACTTTCACTTTCATCTCTAAGACGTTAGCGCGCTTTTCTGGCCAATAGAAAGACAGGGAAGGCATTCCAACTCCCCCCTGCGACGTTCAAGCCCTATACCACCCCCCTGCAGTGAGTGGCTGGTGAGATCAGGTGTCACCCGAGTATAAAAATCGGCCCCTCCCGCGGCTCGCCACAGATTTGTTCTGACATAGAGGAGGGAAAGTGCTGTTGGTGCCGGAGCTGCTATAGGGAGAGTGTTAGGAGTATTTTTGGCTTCAAGAACCCCAACCGTCCTTCTTAGGGCCACATCTAACCGTGTGCAGTACTGTGGAGGCTGCTTTTTGCAGTGTTGCACATTTTTTTTTTGTATATCGGCCGTGCAGAGCATTGCACCCTGCAGTAATTATACATACTCCAGGGCCAGTAGTGGTGGTGAGGCAGGGACAGAAGACATATATTGTGAGGCAGGGACAGAAGACATATATTGTGAGGCAGGGACAGAAGACATATATTTATTGAATATAGGCAGTGGGCCTTTCCAAAACCATTTGGGGAAAAAAATCTATTTGGGCTTCCTGTGACTGTCCTCAGTGTACTGGGTCTCTGCTGGGGGTAGTTGTCCTCCTAATTCATACGCAGCCAGCTAAGTGTTACAGCAGGCTTGCGCAAAATTATTTCCTGGCTCTGTGTTGGCTGTTAAATCACCGCTGTATTCCAGTCCACAGTGCAACAATGTGCAGTTATTTTACATACTCCAGGGCCAGTAGTGGTGACGCAGGGACAGAAGACATATACAGTGTATATAGGCAGTGGGCCTTTCCAAAAACATTTGGGGAAAAAAATCTATTTGGGCTGCCTGTGACTGTCCTCAGTGTACTGGGTCTCTGCTGGGGGTAGTTGTCCTCCTAATTCATACGCAGCCAGCTAAGTGTTACAGCAGGCTTGCGCAAAATTATTTCCTGGCGTTCCGTAAGCGAAGTCAGCCTCCAACCACAGGCCAATAAGCGGCACATTTAATTACAGCGTTCTGTTTCTGCACTACTGGTAATACACCATGCTGAGGGGTAGGGGTAGGCCTAGAGGACGTGGACGCGGGCGAGGACGCTGAGGCCCAAGTCAGGTTGTGGGCACAGGCCGAGCTCCTGATCCAGGTGTATCGCAGCCAACTGCTGCGGGATTAGGAGAGAGGCACGTTTCTGGCATCCCCACATTCATCGCACAATTAATGGGTCCACGCGGTAGACCTTTATTAGAAAATGAGCAGTGTGAGCAGGTCCTGTCGTGGATGGCAGAAAGTGCATCCAGCAATCTATCGTCCACCCAGAGTTCTGCGCCGTCCACTGCTGCAACTCTGAATCCTCTGGCTGCTGCTCCTCCTTCCTCCCAGCCTCCTCACTCCATTACAATGACACATTCTGAGGAGCGGGCAGACTCCCAGGAACTGTTCTTGGGCCCCTGCTAAGATTGGGCAGCAATGGTTCCTCTCCCACCAGAGGAGTTTATCGTAACTGATGCCCAACCTTTGGAAAGTTCCCGGGGTCCGGGGGATGAGGCTGGGGACTTCCGGCAACTGTCTCAAGACCTTTCAGTGGGTGAGGAGGACGATGACGATGAGACACAGTTGTCTATCAGTGAGGTAGCAGTAAGGGCAGTAAGTCCGAGGGAGGAGCACACAGAGGATTCGGAGGAAGAGCAGCAGGACGATGAGGTGACTGACCCCACCTGGTTTGCTACGCCTACTGAGGACAGGTCTTCAGAGGGGGAGGCAAGGGCAGCAGCAGGGCAGGTTGGAAGAGGCAGTGCGGTGGCCAGGGGTAGAGGCAGGGCCAGACCGAATAATCCACCAACTGTTTCCCAAAGCGCTCCCTCGCGCCATGCCACCCTGCAGAGGCCGAGGTGCTCAAAGGTCTGGCAGTTTTTCACTGAGAGTGCAGACGACCGACGAACCTTTTTCGCACCAAGATCAGCCGGGGAGCCACCACCACCAGCCTCACCACCACCAGCATGCGCAGATATATGATGGCCAAGCACCCCACAAGGTGGGACGAAGGCCATTCACCGCCTCCGGTTTGCACCACTGCCTCTCCCCCTGTGCCTCAACCTGCCACTGAGATCCAACCCCCCTCTCAGGGCACAGGCACTACCGTCTCCTGGCCTGCACTCACACCCTCACCTCCGCTGTCCTCGGCTCCATCCACCAATGTCTGTCAGCGCACCGTCCAGCCGTCGCTAGCGCAAGTGTTGGAGCGCAAGCGCAAGTACGCCACCACGCACCCGCACGCTCAAGCGTTAAACGTGCACATAGCCAAATTTATCAGCCTGGAGATGCTGCCGTATAGGGTTGTGGAAACGGAGTCTTTCAAAAGTATGATGGCGGCGGCGGCCCCGCGCTACTCAGTTCCCAGTGGACACTACTTTTCCCGATGTGCTGTCCCAGCCCTGCACGACCACGTCTCCCGCAACATTGTACGCGCCCTCACCAACACGGTTACTGGCAAGGTCCACTTAACAACGGACACGTGGACAAGCACAGGCGGGCAGGGCCACTATATCTCCCTGACAGCACATTGGGTGAATTTAGTGGAGGCTGGGACCGAGTCAGAGCCTGGGACCGCTCACGTCCTACCCACCCCCAGAATTGCGGGCCCCAGCTCGGTGCTGGTATCTGCGGCGGTGTATGCTTCCTCCACTAAACCACCCTCCTCCTCCTCGTCCTCCTCCTACGCAACCTCTGTCTCACAATCAAGATGTGTCAGAAGCAGCACGTCGCCAGCAGTCGGTGTCGCACGGCATGGCAGCACAGCGGTGGGCAAGCGTCAGCAGGCCGTCCTGAAACTACTCAGCTTAGGAGATAAGAGGCACACGGCCCACGAACTGCTGCAGGGTCTGACAGAGCAGACCGACTGCTGGCTTGCGCCGCTGAGCCTCCAACCGGGCATGGTCGTGTGTGACAACGGCCGTAACCTGTTGGCGGCTCTGCAGCTCGACAACCTCACGCACGTGCCATGCCTGGCCCACGTCTTTAATTTGGTGGTTCAGCGCTTTCTGAAAAGCTACCCACGCTTGTCAGACCTGCTCGGAAACGTGCGCCGGCTCTGCGGAGGGGGAAGAGACAGCTTGGCTCACTGCTGAGGGTACCCATGCTGCTTGCCTGTCATCCTTTCAGCATGTATGGCCTGAGGAGGAGGAGGAGGAGGAGGAGGATCCTGAAAGTAAACTTCCTAGTGAGGACAGCCATGTGTTGCGTACAGGTACCCTGACACACATGGCTGACTTCATGTTAGGATGCCTTTCTCGGGACCCTCACGTTATACGCATTCTGGCCACTATGGATTACTGGGTGTACACACTGCTCGACCCACGGTATAAGGAGAACCTTTCCACTCTCATACCCGAAGAGGAAAGGGGTTCGAGAGTGATGCTATACCTGGCGGACAAACTGATGGTAAAATTCCCATCCGACAGCGCTAGTGGCCGAAGGCGCAGTCCCGAGGGCCAGGTAGCAGGGGAGGCGCAGAGATCAGGCAGCATATACAGCACAGGCAGGGGAACACTCTCTAAGGCAGACCTGGGCAAAGCACGGCCCGCGGGCCACATCTGGCCCGCTGAATAGCTCGGACCGGCCCGCAAAGAGTGTCCTGGTGACTCACCAATGAGTCCGGTGTCAGCAACGGGAAGCAGCGAAACTATGCACTCCGAAGCCTTGTCCATTTTGTTCACTTCTGTGCTGTGCTAATAGTTATTCAGGCCTTACTTATTCAAGCACCTCTACCAATGACGTAGGCTTGAATAACTTTATTAAACAGCACATAAGTTAACAAAATGGACAAGGCTTCGGAGTTTGTAGTTTCACTGCTTCCCGATGCTGAGTAAGTGATGCCACTGTAACTTCTGAGTGCCAGGATGCTCGTTGCGGACCTTGGGGAGTGCCAGGACAATCGTTCCACGCTCGTCATTGGTAAGTGTCAGGACTTTTCCCTTTGCATTGTAATTAGAATAATAATACTAATAATATTCACTTTTTAATCTCTCTTCTTGGGGCAGCTCTCTGTGCCCTCTCCTAGGAGCATACTACTGTGTATTAAAAAAATCTATTTTCCGAGGTTAGCTGTTAACCCTTAAATATGGCGGCTAACATTAAAAAAAGAAAAATTGATGCAGAATGCCGAGTTTTTACCAAAGAATGGACTTCTAAATATCTATTTACTGAAACCAAAGGTAAAGCTGTGTGTTTAGTTTGTGGAGAGCAGATAGCTGTATTTAAAGATTACAATTTGCATCGCCATTATGAGACTAAACACGGAGAGAAATACAAGAACTTGACGGAGGCAGAGCGGGCACGGGTATCTGACGATTTGCTAGCAAAACTGCAAAGTCAGCAAGGATTTTTTAAAAAGCTTCACTCATCCAGGGATGCAGCCGTAAAGACCTGCTTTGTAGTATCCTACAAAATTGCAAGAAACAGTAAGCCATTCTCTGATGGGGAGTTTGTCAAAGAATGTTTGGTGGACTCTGCAGCGCTAATTTGTCCTGAGAAAAAAGAAGCATTCGCAAATGTGCCCCTCTCCAGGTGAACTATAAAGAGACGGGTCGAAGACATAGCGGGGAATTGTTGGTCTGGCCCTCTAAAACCATTCCAATTTCTCATGTGGCCCCATGGGAAAATTAATTGCCCACCCCTGCTCTAAGGCCTTTGACAGCTTTATGGCTCCCCAGCAAGACTGTGTCACCGCTCCCCTGTCAAGGCTGAGTCGGCGGGAGCACTGTAAAAGGATGGTGAGGGAGTACGTAGCCGATCGCACGACCGTCCTCCGTGACGCCTCTGCCCCCTACAACTATTGGGTGTCGAAGCTGGACACGTGGCCTGAACTCGCGCTGTATGCCCTGGAGGTGCTTGCTTGTCCTGCGGCTAGTGTCTTGTCAGAGAGGGTGTTTAATGCGGCTGGGGGAATCATCACAGATAAGCGTACCCGCCTGTCAACCGACAGTGCCGACAGGCTTACACTCATCAAGATGAACAAAGCCTGGATTTCACCAGACTTCTCTTCTCCACCAGCGGACAGCAGCGATACCTAAACAATACGTAGGCTGCACCCGCGGATGGAAGCATTGTTCTCTATCACCATCAAAAACGTGGACTTTTTAGCTTCATCAATCTGTGTATAATATTCATCCTCCTCCTCCTGCTCCTCCTCCTGAAACCTCACGTAATCACGCCGAACGTGCAATTTTTCTTAGGCCCACAAGGCTCAGTCATATAATTTTTGTAAACAATTTTTATACGTTTCAATGCTCATTAAAGCGTTGAAACTTTCACCTGAACCAATTTTTATTTTAACTGGGCTGCCTCCAGGCCTAGTTACAAATTAAGCCACATTAACCAAAGCGATTAATGGGTTTCACCTGCCCTCTTGGTTGGGCATGGGCAATTTTTCTGACGTACATTAGTACTGTTGGTACACCAATTTTTGGGGGCCCTCGCCTACAGTGTAATCCAATTAATTTTTTGCCCACCTGCATTAAAGCTGACGATACATCAGCTGTGTTGGGCACTGCAATGGGATATATTTATGTACCGCCGGTGGGTTCCAGGGAGCCACCCATGCTGTGGGTGCACACGGAATTCCAATTGCGGAGTTGTACCTGCCTGTGACTATTTATAAAAAACCGTGGTCTGACTGGGGCATGCAGACACCTTGACAGAATGAATAGTGTGTGGCACATAGGTTCCCCATTGCTATGCCCACGTGTGCAGCTCCTGATGGAGGTGGCACAGGATTGGATTTCTCATTGCTTCTGTACAGCATTGTGGGCTATCGCCCCGCCCCTTTTAAAGAGGGTCTCTGCCTAGCCGTGCCAACCCTCTGCAGTGTGTGCCTGCGGTTCCTCCTCATGGCAGACGCACTTATAAATAGACATGAGTGTGGCGTGGCATGAGGGCAGCTGAAGGCTGCGCAGGGACAGTTTGGTGTGCGCTGTGGACACTGGGTCGTGCGGGGGGGGGGGGGGGGGTTGGGCAGCATGTAACCCAGGAGAAGTGGCAGCGGAGTGTCATGCAGGCAGTGATTGTGCTTTGTTGGAGGTAGTGTGGTGCTTAGCTAAGGTATGCATTGCTAATGAGGGCTTTTCAGAAGTAAAAGTTGTTGGGGGGGGGGCCACTCTTGCCGGTATTGTGGCTTAATAGTGGGACCTGGGAACTTGAGATGCAGCCCAACATGTAGCCCCTCGCCTGCCCTATCCGTTGCTGTGTCGTTCCCATCACTTTCTTGAATTGCCCCGATTTTCACAAATGGAAACCTTAGCGAGCATCGGCGATATACAAAAATGCTCGGGTCGCCCATTGACTTCAATGGGGTTCATTACTCGAAACGAACCCTCGAGCATCGCGATAATTTCGTCCCGAGTAACGAGCACCCGAGCATTTTGGTGCTCGCTCATCTCTAGTAACTAACTAAAATTTGCATCTGTGTGACCATCGCATGACCAAAACACATTTTCAGGCAGGAAAAGTATAAGGTTCACCAAGACCAAGCATGGATTTTGAAAATGGTGAGGAATTCATACCTTAAAGAGTTATTCGAGTTAGTGGGCAAAATTTCAAGTTGTTACCCTTCCACGGGGTGGGTGCAAAATTATAATTCAGTAGGTGTCGGACTGCTGGAACCCGCTCTGATTCTGTGAATGGTTGAGCAATTACCCTGGCGTCCTCATTACCTGCTTCCTTTTTTTACGTCACTGCCATCAGCCATCTATGGAAGTCCCACTGACACTGAATGGAACAGTAGTGCACTTGCAAGACCTGACGTCTGTTCAGTGACATGAAAGAAGAAACCAGAAAGTGAGGAGAAAGGGGAAAATGGGTCCCCTCATTCTCAGGATTGGTGACTGTCCCAATGGCGAGACCCCCACTGTTCTAGCTGTTCCAATGGATGGGTGAAAACTTGAAATTTCATCTACTGTCCAGAATACACTTAACCACTTCCCAATTTGCGTGGTACATGTATGGCGCGCATTGGGTGTTATTGTATGGAGCAGGCTTAGAAGCAGAGCCCACTCCATGCACTGCAGGTGTCAGCCATCTTTGTCAGCCAGCACCCGCCTGCAACAGCCACCATTAGAGATAACAGATTGCAGCCGTTTACCCTTTTAATGCCATTGTAAATTCCTGATCGAATGCCTCTACCCCCTTATCCCTTGGAATGAGATCACAGGGTACCATCTGGATGTCGTGGCAGCAGGGGTTCTTCTGAAGCCCCCCCAAGATCTGCCATGAATGATCACCTATTAAGATAATTACAAAAATAAAAAACATTTAAAAACTTCTTAGGAATTGTTAGGTCCATGAAAGCCCAATCTATTAAATTATCACATTTAACCCACATGATAAACATCGCCAGAAAAAACATATGTAATGCCAGAATTGCTTTCTTTTGGTCAACTTGTTTCCAAGAAAACAATAAAAGTGTAATAAAAAGTTTAAACAGAGAAAGGACATATTTTTCCCCATAAGTAGCATAAGTAAAAATTACAGGTCAGCTTGCAAAAAGCAAGGCCATGTACAATCCAGCTAACAGAAACCCAAAATAGGTTTGTAGGGGGGGGGGGGGGAGATGGGGGGGCATCAAAAGATATCAGAAAGAACTTTAAGGAAAAAAAAGGCATTTCATAAAAAACAAAAAATACATAAAATTTTGTATTTCAGCAATCATACTGGTGCACAGAATAAAGATAACATGCACTACTACTAATAATCTTTATTTGTATAGTGCCAGCTTATTCTGCAGCATTTCCGATAAACCGGGGGGCTCAATCGGGACAGGGTGGGGTGGTACAGGAGGTATGGGCCAGAAAGTGCACTTGATGGGCATAATTTAAGGGCAGGGACTAAACTAGGTGAGTTGGTATGTTTCTTTGAAGAGGTGAGTCTTCAGGGCACATCTGAAATTTCGTGCATCAGGGATTGTCCTGATGTCTTAGGGTAGAGAGTGTTCCATAGGGTCGGTGATGCTCTGGTGAAGTCCTAAAGGCGAGCATGTGAGGTTCGTATTAGGGGAGTGTCAAGTTGGAGCGTGTTGGCAGAGCGGAGTGCAATGGCTGGGTGATGTATGGACAGGAGGGAGGAGATGTACGGTGGCGTGGTGCCATGGAGAGCTCTGTCGGTGAGGGTGATGGGTTTAAATTGAGTTTTGTAATGTATGGGCAGCCAATAAAGCCACTGACAGTGCAGAGGCATCTGAGAGGCCACTGGACAGGAAGAGAAGTTTAACTGCCTCGTTTAGTATGGATTGGAGAGGGGCGAGTCTGGTGCAAGGAAGATCATGAGCAGGGAATTACAGTAATTGAGTCGGGAATGAATCAGGGCAACAACAAGTGTCTTTAGCGTGTCCGTGGTTTAGGAATGGCCAGATTTTTGCAATGTTCCTGAGGTACAGGTGGCATGTACGGGCCAGAGATTGAATGTGGGGGTGAAGGAGATGTCAGAGTCCAGTGTGACCCCAAGGCAGTGGGCATGCTGTCTGGGGAATATGGTGGTGCCAGATACTGATACAGAGATGTTGTGGGGGGGGGGGGGGGGGGGGTTGGTGGCCGGATGGAATAGGGTGGGAAAACAAGGTGGTCAGTTTTTGAGAGGTTAAGTTTGAGACAGAGGGAGGACATGTTGTTAGGGACAGTGGAAAGGCAATCGGAGATGTTTTGGAGGTAAGGTGCAGAAATGTGACGGGAGAAGGTGTATAGCTGGGTGTCATCAGCATAGATAGGTGATGTTGGGGGCCCAATGTTATTTTTACTGCACTGTGAATGCTGTAAAAACAACTATGAAAAAAGGCATAATTGTGTTATTTTCCCATTTTACACCACATAAAAGTTTTCCAACTCACTGCATGGTGCATTAAGAAATGCAACTTATCCTACAAACAAACAATCCCTCGTGCATCTATCTAAAATAAGATCTGATTTTTTTGAAAGAAGGGAGGAAAATGAAAATGGAAAAAACACATCTGCAGTGGAGAGTGATTAAGGGGGTTATCCAAGCTTTATTTATTTTCTCTTTTTAAAGAATTTTTTAAATCATAAAAAGTGCCTATACTCTCCAGCTCTTGTTCTCTCTGCCAGCACTCTGTTTGCAAACTACAGTCAGTCTATATATGGAATGCCACAGGCTACTGCAGCCAATCAGAGGCCTCAGTGGGGCACTGTGACTGCCTGCAGCTGTTTGATTAGGAGTAGTTTGAATATTACTTTGAGGGTTGAGTGAAAAAAAACAAATGTTTTCAGATAAGGCGGAATAAACCCTTTAGGCCTCATGTCCACGGGGAAAATCAGGCCCGCTACGGATTCTACATGTAGAATCCGTAGCGGGTCCCTCCTGATCCGCGGACATGAGGGCTGAAAATAAGAATTTAAAAGAATTTACCTATCCGTAGCGGGCGGGGAAGGTCTGCTGTTCCTCACGGCCGGAGCTTCTTTTTCAGCCGGCGGATGAATTCGTCATGCCGGCAGCACGTCGCCGGCACGTCGTCGACGTGCCGCACGCATGCGCCGGGCACATCCGCCGAGCCGAAGCAAGAAAGATCCGGCCGTGAGGAAGAGAAGACCTTCCCGGTACGCTCCGGATGGGTAAATACTTTTAAATTCCTATTTTAGGTCTCCCGCGGATCCGGACGGCTTCCATAGGCTTCAATAGAAGCCCGCGGGAGCCATCCCAGCGGGAGACCCGCACGAAAATGGAGCATGGTCCAGATTTTTTCATGCTCCATTTTTTTAAAATCCCTTTTATTGACCATCCGCGGGTATTTATCTACCCCGCGGGTGGTCAATGCATCCCTATGGGATGCGGATCCGCATGCGGGAGATCCGCTGCGGATCTTAAATCATATTTTGCCCGTGAACATGAGGCCTTAGTTTTTATAAATTGCTGCTGTGTTTGTAATTTGCAAGCTGGAGTGGATTGTCTGATGGACAGCTCCCCTCGTCTACATTCTTCTTCTTGTTACTGGCATCTCTCTCTCTCTCTCTCTCTTTCTCTCTCTCTCTCACTCACGCTCTCTATGTATAGAGCTATATGTGCTTCTTTCAAAACAGATAGATGTGCAGTGGGGCAGACTTGTGAAAGTTGCAGTTGGCGAGGGCAGCGAAAATGTTGGTAGTCACGGTGGAGCCACTGCTCTTCTACCTTGAAACGTAGACTGCAACAGTGGTAAAATAGATGTTATAATTTGGCAGTGCTTATCCAAGGTGTTACCCATGGAGTCAGGTTTTTTGTCGTGATGCCAGTCCGTATATGGGTAGGGACCTATTCCTGACAAAATAAATCTAAAAATCTGAGAATTAAACCAAAAAAGGGGGTAGTAGTCCTTTCCCCTGAAGGATGTAGTGTGGTACCTTAGTGCAGATGTTGGATTGGTGGTGAGGAACTCCAGGAGTCAGGGTGAAGGTGCAACCAGATGAGCTATTTATTGGAGGGAGTGTTCTTCCACAAGGGCGCAACATACAATTTATTTCACTTGATTTTGAGATGAAAACATGAATATCACTTTGCTTATCTTCAAGATGACTATGGGCAGTGACTTGTCTGTTAGGATTCGCTTTCCTTGACGTTGCATTCTGACACATTTGTTTAGTCCTTGGTCCTGACTCTTCTCCCTTCTAACTCTGTTGATCCTTCACTGTTATAGTCCTACAATTTCTTGCTCTCTTCTTCTCTGACATGGAGATTATGTTAGTACTCACAATTTCTTTTCTTCCCACTGCACTGGCTCCTATGTCCTTTCTTCTCTCCTCAGCACTCTCCTCTTTTTCTCCTCAACTAAACTCTGGACTAGACAAACTAGAATGACTTAAGCTCCACTCATTCTAGCCCAACCCGTGCAGGGGAAACATTACCCTATCACAGGCCCTATTTCTTCATGCTACCTGACCAACCTCTCCCCCAGGCTGTTACTAGGGACCTGTAACCCAATGGGGAACTTTTTAGTGATACCTTACACAGCAGTGAACAGAGATTGGAGCTGCAGGGAGATCATTTGCATATTCCCTGTGCATTCTGGGAAGAGCAAAGAGCCACTGTTAGTGGGAAGATTGTCAGGATTAACCAGGTCTAACTGCGCAGAGAACATCACAAACTGAACTTGTACACTTAGTTGTATCTTCACTATCAGCAGTAACTTCACTATAATTCTTGACTTTTAGAAGTTTAGAAGTGGACACCAACTGACAACATGGAAAAGGAGAGGAGCCATATGGGGAGCTGCAACATATTCTATAGGTTTACAGACCTACCAGAGGAAAGCCAAACTTCACCTGCCAGAAATGCAAGCTTATTTCTCTACTGGAGGAAAAAGGTGCAAAGTCTTCAGGAGAGAATAGCTACATTGAAACTTATTAAGGAAGGTGAGGATTTCCTTGACAGAGCAGAAGAAAGTCTTCAAAATGTCGAAGGGAAAAAAAAATGCCCAGTGTACCTAAAGAAGCAGAGGAATGGAATCATGTGACCCAAAGAAGCAGGATCAGGATCAACCATCACCCTTACTGCTCGGAAACTGGTACCGGGTTCTCACGCAGGGGGCCTGTTAATTGTTCCTGAGCAGAAAGAGGTACAGCAAGAAATGACACTATCCACAAAGAACAGAGCAGAGGAGAAAGAGGTGCAGCAAAAAATGACTCTACCCACAAACAATAGAGGAGAAAGAGGTACAGCAAGAAATGACTCTACCCACAAAGAACAGAGCAGAGGAGAAAGAGGTACAGCAAGAAATGCCTCTACCCACAAAGAACTGTACAGTTAGCACACAGAGTCCTCTTGAATGTAGAAAAAGAAGTGCTGTTGTGAAGAAGAAAAGGAGTGGTTGTTGTGGGGGATTCCCTATTGAGAGGAAAAGAGGCCACTGTCTGCAGACCTGACACCTCACAAGAGGTGGGCTGTCTTCCAGATGCACAAATCAAAGATGTGTCTGATAGGCTGTCAAGACTCTTCAGTCCTACAGAGCACCCATTCCTACTAATACATTTAGGGACAAATGACACTGCAAAAAAGGAACTTGAAACTATCTGCAGAGACTTTGAAGACCTTGGTAAGAAGGTGAAGGAACTAGGAGCACAGGTTGTCTTTTCATCCATCCTCCCAGCGGATGGCTATGGAATAAGAAGATGGAACAGGATTTTAGAGGTGAACAACTAGCAACGTTGATGGTGCAATCAGCAAAGATTTGGTTTTCTAGACCTTCTATAAGGAATTACCTATACCATGGACTGCTTGCTAGAGACGGATTGCACCTTACAAAAACAGGTAAGCATATATTTGGCAGGTGACTTGCTTCACTCATTAGGAGAGCTTTAAAACTAGAATATGGGAAGGGAAGTGAAAGGCCAGGTAAAAATATACAGCTAATTAATACATTTGAGAACCTCACTATTAGAAGTAGAAAGAAAGAACAAAGACAAAAAAATCAGAAGGGAAGTAGAGGAGCAAGATACACTGATCACAAACTAAAATGTTTCTACACAAAGGCATAGAACATGGGAAATAAACAAGGAGAATTGGAGCTCCTAATACAGGAAGAGAAGTATGATGTCATAGGCATCACGGAAACTCGGTGGAATGATACACATGATTAGAATACAAGACTTGAAGACTACAGTTTATTTATGAGAAACAGACCTAAAAAAAGGTAAGGAGGTGTTGCATTGTATGTTAGGAAAACATTCATCTCCACAGAGATTCAAGCTTCAGAGCATGGTAGTTCTGTAGAAACTGTTTGGGTAAGAATACAAGGAGAGAACAGAAAGGACACCATTGTTAGCATTTACTATAGGTCACCTGGACAAGCAGAATATATTGACGAACCCTTTCTACATCAGATGGCCAAGCTCTCGAAAGAAGCATGGCATAGTGATTATGGGAGATTTTACCTATCCAGACATTTCTTGGGAATCTCTTTCAAGTAAAAGTAATGGATCCAACAAATTCTTATCCGCTCTCATCCAAACCTCAAGAGTGTATTTCAGAAAAAGGATAGGAAGAATCCAATGGCTGGATGTTCTTAAGGACAGAAATGTCCAAGAAGGTTGGGAAATATTGCAAAATGAGATCCTCAAAGCACAATCGTTAACAATCCCTAAGAGAAGGAAGAATGGGAAGCATTTAAAGAGACTAGGATGGAGGAACACAGTACTTGCACGCATCTTAAAAACAAAGAAAAATATGTTTATCAAATGGAAAGATGGGGGGAATATCCCAAGAAGAATATAATGCGTTCTGCAGAAACTGTCGGGCAAGTGTCAGAAGAGCTAAAGCTAATAATAAATCAAGGCTTGCAAAAGAGGCCAAAAGCAATAAAAAAGGATTTCGGGGGTATGTCAAAAGCAAAAAAAAGTCAAAGATGCTATTGGATGCCTACTGAATGAAAATGGGGAATTGGTTAAGAATGATGTTGAGAAGGCCGTACTTTTAAATTCCTATTTTGTATCTGTTTTCTCTCAGAAAGTAGATGGAACATCAACTGATCTGCCCCATGCTATTGGGGGAATAAAATAAGCAGAGAGATGGTGAGGGAACACATAGCTAACTTAAATGAATTCAAGTCTCAAGTTTCATATGAATTACATCCTAGGATACTAAAGGAAGCAGCAGAGGTAATTGCTGAACCACTCGCCACAATCTTTGAAAATTCCTTGAGAACAGGAGAAGTCCCAGAAGATTGGAAAAAGGCAAATGTTGTCCCCATCTTCAAAAAAAGAGAAGAAGGTGGATTCAGGAAACCACAGGCCTGTGAGCCTGACTTCTGTACCGGGCAGGATCTTTGAACAAATTATTAAACAACATGTATGCAAGTACTTGGAAGAAAATGGAGTAATTAACCAGAGCCAGCATGGATTAGTAACTAACAAGTCATGCCAGACGAATTTAATTCCCTTCTATGACCGAATCACCGACTGGGTTGATCAGCAAATTGCGGTAGATATAGTATATCTTGACTCTAGTAAAGCATTTGACAAAGTATCTCATACCATACTTATTGAAAAAATGACCAAATATGGGATTGACAAGGTAACTGTTAGGTGGATTCACAACTGGCTGAGTGATCGTAGTCAAAGAGTGATTATAAGTAGCTACACATCCAAGTGGAAGAACGTATTAAGTGGGGTACCACAAAGCTCTGTCCTAGGCCCAGTGTTCTTCAACATTTTTATAAATCATCTGGAGAAAGGAATTGATAGGAAACTGATCAAATTTGCAGATGACACAAAGCTAGGAGGGATAGCTAACACTAGAGAAGAGAGAGAGAGTATTAAAAAAAAAAATCTAAAAAAGCTTGAAAGGTGGGTGGCAACTAACAGAATGATATTTAACAAGGAGAAATGCAAAGTCCTACATCTGGGCAAGAAAAATGAAAAAAAAACACATACATGGGAGGAATTGGGCTAAGCAGCAGCACATGTGGAAAATACTTGGGTATACTAATAGATCATAGACTGAACATGAGTCAACAATGTGATGCAGCAGCCAAAAATGCAAACACAATTCTGGGATGTATTAAGAGAAGCATAGAGTCTAGATCACATGAGCTAATTTTCTCCCTCTACTCCTCCTTAGTCAAACCTCATCTGGAATACTGTGTCCAGTTCTGGGCACCAAACTTTAAAAAAAGACATAGATGAACTGGAGCAAGTTCAGAGAAGAGTTATCAAGATGGTGAGCGGTCTGCAAATCATGTCCTATAAGGAATGGTTAGAGGATCTGGGAATGTTTAGCTTGCAAAAACGAAGGCTGAGAGGAGACTTAATAGATGTCTACAAATATCTGAAGGGCTGTCACAGTGCAGAGGGAACAGCTCTATTCTCATCTGCACAAGAAAAGACTAGAAGCAATGGGATGAAACTGAAAGGGAGGAGACACAAATCAGATATTAGAAAAAAACTTTGACAGTGAGGGGGATCAATGATTGGAACATGTTACCAAATATCTGTCTGGGATGATTTAGTAAATCCTGCACTGAACAGGGGCTTGGACCCGATGACCCTGAAGGTCCCTTCCATCTACCATTCTATGATTCTATGAAAGTAAGAACACAAACTTTAACATTGGTCAAACACAATAGCAAACAGGAGTTTATCAGTTTAACCATTACATACCACAGAAGTGCTGTTGTACCTAAACCCATGGTATTACAGATGGTAGACAGACAGGAGTTTATTTATCATGGTCAGAACGCCACAATTCTGAGGTTCAAAAAGTTGCAATTTTGGCTCATGTGCTGAAACTGCGACTTTGCCCATGTACGTCATGCTCTGTCACATTTTCAAGAAGTGGGCAGGCCTGCTTTAGGGCAGGTCCATGCATGGCCTATCGTATCTTATATATAATAAAAACACAATCTTTTGTTTTGTGGTATAGACAAATCTACAGTTCTTGTCTGATTTGAGTGAAATTTTGCATGAGCGTTCTTCAGCACCAAGCGGCGAATACTGGCATAATTAAAAAATCAAAAACTCACCAACTTCCCCTGTAATTTTTGTTGCTAATAGCAACCAATCACAGCTCAGCTTTACATAGTATGTTAGGCTTAATGAAGGCAATGTCCATCTGGTTCACCCTGTTTCAACCTCCTTGTTGATCCAGAGGAAGGCAAAAAACCCCAAGAGGCAGAAGCCAATTAGCCCCATCGGGGGAAAAATTCCTTCCCGACTCAATAATGGCAGTTGAAAAAATAATACCTGGATCAAGCTCCGATAGTTCCGACCTGACTGTAAGACCCGGATTAACAACCCGCTGGTCACCTAATGTCTATATCCTGTAATATCCTTCCACTCTAGAAAGACATCTAGTCCCCTCAAACTCCTCTATGGATTTTGCCATCCCCACATCCTCAGGCAGAGAGTTCTAGTGTCTCACTGCTCTTACAGTAAAGAACTCCCTTCTGTGTTGGTGATGAAACCTGCTTTCTTCTAGGCGTAGCGGATGCCCTCTTGTTACCGATGCAGTCCTGGTTATAAACAGATCATGGGAGAGATCCTTGTATTGTCCCCTCATGTATTTATACAAAGTTATTTGATCGCCCCTTAGCCGTCTTTTTTCCACGGTGAATAATCCTAATTTTGATGCCTCTCTGGGTATTCCAGATCCCTCGTTCAATTTATTAACTTAGTTGCCCTTCTTTGAACCCCCTCAAGCACTGCTACGTCTTTCCTGAGCACTGGTGCCCAGAACTGTACACAGTATTGCATATGAGTTCTGACAAGTGCCTTATATAATGGAAAAATAATGTTCTCATCCCTCACCCCTATGCCTCTTTTAATGCACCCCAAGACCGTATTAGCTTTTGCAGCAGCTGACTGGCATTGGTTGTTCCAGTTAAATTTACAATCCACTAGTACCCCCAGGTCTTTTTCCATCTCACTTTTCCCTAGCAGTACCCCATTTAGTGTATATTGGTGACATCCGTTTCTCCTGCCCATGTGCATAACTTTACCTTTGTCAACATTGAACTTCATTTGCCATTTTTCAACCCAAGCCCCCAGCTTATCTAGGTCCTTTTGTAGCCGCACATTGTCCACCAGTGTATTAATTGTCTTATTTAATTTTGTATCATCTGCAAATGTTGATATTTTACTGTGCAGTCTAAAAGGTCATTGATAAATATATTGAACAGAATGGGGCCTAATACTGAACCCTGTGGCACCCCATTAGCAACAGTGGCCCACTCAGAGTACGAGCTATTTATTACCACCCTCTGCTTTCTATCTCTGAGCCAGTTTTTTACCCAGATACACACGTTTTCACCCAGTCCGAGCCGTCTCATTTTATATATCAACCTATTATGGGGCACTGTGTCAAATGCTTTAGAGAAATCCAGATATATGAGATAAATATACTCTCTCTTAAGTACAGCCTAGCTTCTACAATAAAGTAAGCTCTAATCAGATTGGTCTGACATGATTGACCCCTCATGAACCCATTGCTGGTGAGGGGTTATTCCGTTGTTCTCTTTGAGGTATTCTAGAATCGCGTTTCTCAAAAAAACCCTCGAATATTTTTCCACTTACTGAAGTGAGACTTACCAGCCTGTAGTTTCCAGGCTCTCTTTTGGACCCCTTTTTGTATATTGGAACTACATTGGCAATGCGCAAATCCAATGGTACAACCCTGGTCTTAATATTATCCATAAATATTAGTGATTTGTCGATTTTAATCCTCTTTAACCGACTCTGCACTTCCTCCTGTGTTAGACATGCAATATTTTGCCAGGGGTACGTTTTGTTCCCCTGCATCTCGTGTGACATTTCCTTTTCGCTCGTGAAAACACTTGAAAAGAAACTATTTAATAGATTTGCCTTCCCCCCATCACTTTCTAAGATCTTTCCTGTATTATTTGGTAAATGGCCAGTGCTCTCAGTGCAAATCCTTTTGCTGTTAATATAATTGAAGAATAGTTCAGGGTTGTTTTTGCTCTCTTTGGCGATTAGACTTTCTGCCTCCTCATTAGCACTTTTGATCTTTCCTTTACATATTTTGTTTTTCTCCCTGTATGATTTTAGTGCTTCTTTGCTGCCTTCTTGTTTTAGTAGTTTAAACATTTTCTTTTTTTTGTTTATTGCCCCCTTATAGTCTTGTCAAGCCACATTGGCTTCCTTCTACTTGTAGTTCTTTTATTTTTAAAGGGTATGAACTGCTCACATGAGGTAATTAGGATGTTTTTAAGCTTTTCCCATTTGCTGTCTGTACTGATATCTTTGAGGATGTTGTCCCAATTAATTTTACCGATATTAGTTCTAAACTGATCAAATTTTGCTTTACTAAAGTATATTTTTTTTGGTGCTCCCTGGTAAGGTTCCTTATTGAATAACAGCTGGAAATAAATTATATTGTGGTCACTGTTCCCCAAGTGTCCCTCAACCTGCACCCCCATTATTCAGTCTGGTTTGTTAGGTGATACTAAGTCCAGAGTGGCCCTCCATCTAGTTGGCTCCCACACAAGTTGGGTAAGGTAGTTATCTTTAATTGTTCTCTAGAACTCATCACCCCTGTTAGATTTGCTGGTTTAGTCTTCCCATATTATATCTGGGTAAATAAAGTCTTCAATAATAATTACTTCATTGCGGTTTGACACCTCTTCTATCTGCCTTAACAATAAGATTTCCATTTCTTCTGTTGCTTTTGGAGGCCTATAGAAAACGACTATCAGGTTTTTTTTAAAAAAAATTTCTCCCTGTATTTTTACCTATAGAGATTCCACTTGTTTCTCTCCTACCCCTATATCCTCATATAAGCTCAGCATTAAGAAGAATTTAACATACACATTTCTGGTTTCCATGGTCTCTTCTGAAGAGACTGTAACCCAGTAAATTCACCGTCCAATCGCACTCATCATCAAGCCATGTTTCCGTTATTCCAACTATATCATAATTTTCATCCGTCATTCTTGCTTCAAGCTAGCCTACTTTGCCGATCAGACTTCTTGCATTCATTGCGATATAATTTATACAGTTATTTTTGTTCCTTATTTTCATTTTGCAACTAATAGAACTGACAGAACAGCTAGTAGTACCAACTGTACTAACCCTACCCCCTGCTCAACCCCCATTCCCATTACTTGGCCCTAGGTCACTAACTACACTGACTACCCTCCTGTTTCTCTTTTTGCCCCCCCCCCCCTCCCGACTTCTAGCCATCTTCTCCTCCAGCACAGCTGCACCCTCTCCATTAAGATGCAGCCTGTCCCTACAGTAGAGCCTGTAGCCATCAGCGAAGTCAGACCAGTTTCCCAGGGACCCAAACCCCTCCTTCTTACACCAACTCCGGACACACTTGTTTACCTCCCTAAAATCCTGCTGCCTTTCTAGTGTGGCTTTAGGTGCAGGTAGTATTTCCAAGAAAACTACCCGGGAGGTCCGCGCCCTAAGCTTGGATCCTAGGTCCCTGAAATCATTTTTGAGCGCCCTCCATTAACCTCTAATTTGTTCATTGGTACCAATGTGCAGCATGACTCCTGGATCCTCACCAGCCCCCCAGTAATTTGTCCATCTGATGTGTCTAACTCGAGCGCCAGGAAGACAACACACCGTTCGATGATCCTGGTCTTTATGGCAGATTGCCCTATCTGTCCTCCTTATAATTGAGTCCCCCACCACTAGCACCTGTCTAGCCTGCACTGCGCTCCTCGTCCGCTTCTCACTGGAGCAGTTATCCCCCTGGCATTAAGAGGGCATGTCATGCTGCAGCGGTGCTGACTCTGTAATGGCAACCTCCTCATCTGCCAACTTTGCAAACTGGTTGGGTTGTGCCAGTTCAGGACTAGCCTTCTGGTTTCTCTTCCCTCTACCCCTCCTTCTATCTGTCACCCAGCTATCTGCCTGCTCCCCCTGCTCTTCCATACTACCATCCGCCCACGCCTCTACCCCGGGAGCATCTGCTCAGTGAGCAGCAAACTCCTTTCCATGTTGTCTATGGATCTCAGTGTTGCCAGTCGCTCATTTAGATCCAGGATTTGGGCTTCCAATTGTGCGACAAGCACGCATCTTGCGCAACAGTATGCACCCTCGATCGGCTGATCAAGGTCTGCAAACATTGCACAAGTAGCACACTAGATGACATTGACAGGCATGGGGATCTACAATTTAATTTCTTATACTACTGAAGTACAATGAAAGCTGCACTGTGATTGGTTGCTACGAGCAACATAGATTTTCTTTTGGACAGCTTTCATAAGGTGCTTGGTTCATTTTTGTGGCCCACTTTGTAAATTTCCTGGCCTGCTGTTCATAATATCGCTGCGCAAAGCACATGTATCTCACCAAGTTTACTATAAAATGGTCATAAATTATAGCACAAACACTACACCTGCTTCTAGTTGGAATATATTTTCATCTTGGGCATGGAGAAATTGCCAGCCATGCGGACCATCCGCAGTACAGAAAATGTGAGGTATGCGCAGACGTCGCTGTCGGCAGGGTTGGATTCCACTGCAGGCTCCCACATGCGGAATCTGAACTGCCCGTGGACATAAGGCCTTTGGGTGGCTTCACTTCAGTGCTAGAACCTCCGTTCTGAGGTTCTTTTGTAGTTCGGGCACAAAATATCAGAAGAAAAAGTGCCGCATGCAGCACATTTTCTCCAGGTAAAATACCAGGCAGCTGAGCGGAAACTGAACAGTCCCCATTATACCCAATGGGGTCTGTTCAGCGCCGTTCGGTTCAGTCATAAGATGCACCCATTCGGTCAGGGGATTCCCCTTTGCTGCTCCCTGAACAGAGCTGGAAACCAGGAGGTCTGAAAGCAGCCTTAGTGCTCCTTCACATGAGTGTGTCGTGACAGCGTATTACGTGCATGAATTTTGCGTGTAGTACACTGTACCAATCTGCCATAGGATGCCAAGTTGCCGCTCACACATTGCACGATATACGTGCATAAAAAAGAAGTCAGCTTGTTCTATCTTGGCATATATTACTCGCGCATACTTGCCAAAATAGTGCATGGTGAAGTGCGGTACACAGTGAATTACGGTCATGTGAGGGCAGCCTAAGTTAGGCCACTCTCACACGACCGAATTCTAATTGCGGATTTTGCGCGCATTTGATCCGGGGTAATAAGTTGATCAATCAAATACATCAAATTATGCAGTTCCGCTCACATTAGCGTGTCAGAATTGAGTAATCCGTAAGCATTAGAGATGAGCGAGCACCAAAATGCTCGGGTGCTCGTTACTCGGGACGAAATTATCGCGATGCTCGAGGGTTCGTTTCGAGTAACGAACCCCATTGAAGTCAATGGGCGACCCGAGCATTTTTGTATTTCGCCGATGCTCGCTAAGGTTTCCATTTGTGAAAATCTGGGCAATTCAAGAAAGTGATGGGAACGACACAGCAATGGATAGGGCAGGCGAGGGGCTACATGTTGGGCTGCATCTCAAGTTCACAGGTCCCACTATTAAGCCACAATACCGGCAAGAGTGGGCCCCCTCCCAACAACTTTTACTTCTGAAAAGCCCTCATTAGCAATGCATACCTTAGCTAAGCACCACACTACCTCCAACAAAGCACAATCACTGCCTGCATGACACTCCGCTGCCACTTCTCCTGGGTTACATGCTGCCCAACCCCCCCGCACGACCCAGTGTCCACAGCGCACACCAAATTGTCCCTGCGCAGCCTTCAGCTGCCCTCATGCCACGCCACACTCATGTCTATTTATAAGTGCGTCTGCCATGAGGAGGAACCGCAGGCACACACTGCAGAGGGTTGGCACGGCTAGGCAGCGACCCTCTTTAAAAGGGGCGGGCCGATAGCCCACAATGCTGTACAGAACCAATGAGAAATATAATCCTGTGCCACCGCCATCAGGAGCTGCACACGTGGGCATAGCAATGGGGAACCTATGTGCCACACACTATTCATTCTGTCAAGGTGTCTGCATGCCCCAGTCAGACCGGGCTTTTTAATTCATAGACACAGGCAGGTACAACTCCCTATTGTGAAGTCCCTGTGGACCGACAGCATGGGTGGCTCCCTGGAACCCACCGGCGGTACATAAAAATATCCCATTGCAGTGCCCATCACAGCTGAGGTAGTAATGTCATGTTTAATGCAGGTGGGCTTCGGCCCACACTGCATGCCCCAGTCAGACTGGGGTTCTTTAGAAGTGGAAACAGATGCATTTATAATTCCCTGTGGACCCACAGCATGGGTGGGTGCCAGGAAGCCACCGGCGGTACATAAAAATATCCCATTGCATTGCCCAACACAGCTGAGGTAGTAATGTTGTGCTTAATACAGGTGAACTTCGGCCCACACTGCATGCCCCAGTCAGACTGGGGTTCTTTACAAGTGGACAGATGTAGTAACAACTCGCTGTGGACCCACAGCATGGGTGGGTGCCAGGAAGCCACCGGCGGTACATAAATATATCCCATTGCATTGCTCAACACAGCTGAGGTAGTAATGTCGTGCTTAATACAGGTGGGCTTCGGCCCACACTGCATGCCCCAGTCAGACTGGGGTTCTTTACAAGTGGACAGATGTAGGTTAAACTCCGTGTGCACCTACAGCATGGGTGGCTCCCTGGAACCCACCGGCGGTACATAAAAATATCCCATTGCATTGCCCAACACAGCTGAGGTAGTAATGTCGTGCTTAATGCAGGTGGGCTTCGGCCCACACTGCATGCCCCAGTCAGACTGGGGTTCTTTACAAGTGGAAACAGATGCATTTATAATTCCCTGTGGACCCACAGCATGGGTGGGTGCCAGGAAGCCACCGGCGGTACATAGAAATATCCCATTGCATTGCCCAACACAGCTGAGGTAGTAATGTCGTGCTTAACGCAGGTGGGCTTCGGCCCACACTGCATGCCCCAGTCAGACTGGGGTTCTTTACAAGTGGACACATGTAGGTTAAACTCCGTGTGCACCTACAGCATGGGTGGCTCCCTGGAACCCACCGGCGATACACAAAAATATCCCATTGCATTGCCCAACACAGCGGATGTAACGTCAGCTGTAATGCAGGTGGGCTAAAAATTCATTTGATTACACTGTAGGCGAGGGTCCACAAAAATTGCTGTATCAACAGTACTAATGTACATCCAAAAAATTGGCCATGGCCAACCAAGAGGGCAGGTGAAACCCATTAATCGCTTTAGTTAATGTGGCTTAAGTGGTAACTAGGCCTGGAGGCAGCCCAGTTTAACGAAAAATTGGTTCAAGTTAAAGTTCCAACGCTTTTAAGAGCATTGAAACATATAAAAATTGTTTAGAAAAATTATATGAGTGAGCCTTGTGGCCCTAAGAAAAATTGCCCGTTCAGCGTGATTACGTGAGGTTTCAGGAGGAGGAGGAATATTAGACACAGATTGATGAAGCAGAAATGTCCCCGTTTTGGATGGTGAGAGAGAACGTAGCTTCCATCCGCGGGTGCAGCCTACGTATTGCTTACGTATCGCTGCTGTCCGCTGGTGGAGAAGAGAAGTCTGGAGAAATCCAGGCTTTGTTCATCTTGATGAGTGTAAGCCTGTCGGCACTGTCGGTTGACAGGTGGGTACGCTTATCCGTGATGATTCCCCCAGCCACACTAAACACACTCTCTGACAAGACGCTAGCCGCAGGACAAGCAAGCACCTCCAGGGCATACAGCGCGAGTTCAGGCCACGTGTCCAGCTTCGACACCCAGTAGTTGTAGGGGGCAGAGGCGTCACGGAGGACGGTCTTGCGATCGGCTACGTACTCCCTCACCATCCTTTTACAGTGCTCCCGCCGACTCAGCCTTGACTGGGGAGCGGTGACACAGTCTTGCTGGGGAGCCATAAAGCTGGCAAAAGCCTTGGAGAATGTTCCCCTGCCTGCGCTGTACATGCTGCCTGATCTCTGCGCCTCCCCTGCTACCTGGCCCTCGGAACTGCGCCTTCTGCCACTAGCGCTGTCGGATGGGAAGTTTACCATCAGTTTGTCCACCAGCGCCCTGTGGTATAGCATCATTCTGGAACCCCTTTCCTCTTCGGGAATGAGAGTGCAAAGGCTCTCCTTATACCGTGGATCGAGCAGTGTGTACACCCAGTAATCCGTAGTGGCCAGAATGCGTGTAACGCGAGGGTCACGAGAAAGGCATCCTAACATGAAGTCAGCCATGTGTGCCAGGGTACCTATACGCAACACATGGCTGTCTTCACTAGGAAGATCACTTTCAGGATCCTCCTCCTCCTCCTCTTCCTCCTCCTCAGGCCATACACGCTGAAAGGATGACAGGCAAGCAGCATGGGTACCGTCAGCAGTGGGCCAAGCTGTATCTTCCCCCTCCTCCTCATCCTCCTCATGCTCCTCCTCCTCCTCCTCAACGCGCTGAGATATAGACAGGAGGGTGCTCTGACTATCCTACGACATACTGTCTTCTCCCGGCTCTGTTTCCGAGCGCAAAGCGTCTGCCTTTATGCTTTGCAGGGAACTTCTCAAGATGCATAGCAGAGGAATGGTGACGCTAATGATTGCAGCATCGCCGCTCACCACCTGGGTAGACTCCTCAAATTTTCCAAGGACATGGCAGATGGCTGCCAACCAGGCCCACTCTTCTGTAAATAATTGAGGAGGCTGACTCCCACTGCGCCGCGCAAGTTGGAGTTGGTATTCCACTATAGCTCTACGCTGCTCATAGAGTCTGGCCAACATGTGGAGCGTAGAGTTCCACTGTGTGGGCACGTCGCACAGCAGTCGGTGCACTGGCAGATTAAACCTATGTTGCAGTGTCCGCAGGGTGGCAGCGTGCGTGTGGGATTTGCGGAAATGTGCGCAGAGCTGGCGCACCTTTCCGAGCAGGTATGACAAGTGGGGGTAGCTTTTCAGAAAGCGCTGAACCACCAAATTAAAGACATGGGCCAGGCATGGCAAGTGCGTGAGGCTGCCGAGCTGCAGAGCCGCCACCAGCTTGTCACACACGACCATGCCCGGTTGGAGGCTCAGCGGCGCAAGCCAGTGGTCGGTCTGCTCTGTCAGACCCTGCAGCAGTTCGTGGGCCGTGTGCCTCTTCTCTCCTAAGCTGAGTAGTTTCAGCACGGCCTGCTGACGCTTGCCCACCGCTGTGCTGCCACGCCGCGTGACACCGACTGCTGGCGACGTGCTGCTGACACATCTTGATTGCGAGACACAGGTTGCGTTGGAGGAGGAGGAGGAAGGTGCTTTAGTGGAGGAAGCATACACCGCCGCAGATACCACCACCGAGCTGTGGCCCGCAATTCTGGGGGTGGGTAGGACGTGAGCGGTCCCAGGCTCTGACTCTGTCCCAGCCTCCACTAAATTCACCCAATGTGCCGTCAGGGAGATATAGTGGCCCTGCCCGCCTGTGCTTGTCCACGTGTCCGTTGTTAAGTGGACCTTGGCAGTAACCGCGTTGGTGAGGGCGCATACAATGTTGCGGGAGACGTGGTCGTGCAGGGCTGGGACGGCACATCGGGAAAAGTAGTGGCGACTGGGAACCGAGTAGCGCGGGGCAGCCGCCGCCATCATGCTTTTGAAAGCCTCCGTTTCCACAAGCCTATACGGCAGCATCTCTAGGCTGATCAATTTTGCAATGTGCACGTTTAACGCTTGAGCGTGCGGGTGCGTGGCGTCGTACTTGCGCTTGCGCTCAAACTGTGGCACTAGCGACGTCTGGACGCTGCGCTGAGAGACATTGCTGGATGGGGCCGAGGACAGCGGAGGTGAGGGTGTGGGTGCAGGCCAGGAGACGGTAGTGCCTGTGTCCTCAGAGGGGGGTTGGATCTCAGTGGCAGGTTGGGGCACAGGGGGAGAGGCAGTGGTGCAAACCGGAGGCGGTGAACGGGCTTCGTCCCACCTTGTGGGGTGCTTGGCCATCATATGCCTGCGCATGCTGTTGGTGGTGCCTCCCCAGCTGATCTTGGCGCGACAAAGGTTGCACACCACTGTTCGTCGGTCGTCAGGCGTCTCTGTGAAAAACTGCCACACCGTAGAGCACCTTGACCTGTGCAGGGTGGCATGGCGCGAGGGGGCGCTTTGGGAAACAGTTGGTGGATTATTCGGTCTGGCCCTGCCTCTACCCCTGGCCACCGCACTGACTCGGCCTGTGCCCACACCCTCACTTGGCCCTCCGCGTCCTCGGCCGCGTCCACATCCTCTAGGCCTACCCCTACCCCTCAGCATGCTGTATTACCAGTGATTTGATTTCCCAGGCAGGAAAGAAATTGGCGCAAGGCTGCACTCAACCGTAGCTGGTTGCGTCTGATTTTTTTAGGTTCTCCACGCAGCACACACGTACCCAGAGCCCTTAGGACTGACAGAGGCAGGGCAAATATACTTTTTTCTCTTTTGTTTAAAAGGATAGGCCCACTGCGTCTATTCACTGAATAATAAGTTTAATAACTGACACTGTGTTGCGGCCCTGCAAAAGTGTCACAGAACTTTACTGTTGCAGAGTTATTAACTGTGGCAGAGCAGGTATTTCCCAGGCAGGAAAGAAATTGGCGCAAGGCTGCACTCAACCGTAGCTGGTTGCGTCTGATTTTTTTACGTTCTCCACGCAGCACACACGTACCCAGAGCCCTTAGGACTGACAGAGGCAGGGCAAATATACTTTTTCTCTTTTGTTTAAAAGGATAGGCCCACTGCGTCTATTCACTGAATAATAAGTTTAATAACTGACACTGTATTGCGGCCCTGCAAAAGTGTCACAGAACTTTACTGTTGCAGAGTTATTAACTGTGGCAGAGCAGGTATTTCCCAGGCAGGAAAGAAATTGGCGCAAGGCTGCACTCAACCGTAGCTGGTTGCGTCTGATTTTTTTTAGGTTCTCCGCGCAGCACACACGTACCCAGAGCCCTTAGGACTGACAGAGGCAGGGCAAATATACTTTTTTCCCTTTTGTTAAAAAAGAAAAGGCCCACTGCGTCTATTCAATGACTAATAACTGTGTTGTGGCCCTGCCTACACAATTCTGTGCCTGTAGTATCAATGCAGGGTGCAATGCTCTGCACCGCCGATTTTGAGAAAAAAAAAAAGCAACACAGCTAACAGCAGCCTGCACAGTACTCCACACAGTTAAATGTGGCCATAGAAAGGACCGTTGAGGTTCTTGAAGGCTACACTCACTCCTAACACTCTCCCTGCCTAAGCACCACTTCTGTCCCTAATACCGGGTGCAATGCTCTGCACTGCCGATTTTGAGAAAAAAAAAAAATTCTCCACGGCTAACAGCAGCCTGCACACACGTAGATGTGGCCCTAAGAAGGACCGTTGGAGTTGAAGCCTACACTCACTACAAATACTCTCCCTACAGCAACTCCAATAGAACTGGACTTTCCCTCAGCTAACTCACAAGGCATGTGTGGCGAGCCGCGGGAGGGGCCGACTTTTATACTCGGGTGACATCAGATCTCCCCAGCCACTCACTGCAGGGGGGTGGTATAGGGCTTGAACGTCGCAGGGGGAAGTTGTAATGCCTTCCCTGTCTTTCAATTGGCCAGAAAAGCGCGCTAACGTCTCAGAGAGGAAACTGAAAGTAACCGGAACACCGCGAGGTACTCGTTACGAGTAACGAGCATCCCGAACACCCTAATATTCGCACGAATATCAAGCTCGGACGAGTACGTTCGCTCATCTCTAGTAAGCATAAAATAGGATGCAGCATGTTCTATTTTAATCGCGGATATCCATGACACAGAGCCAAATTGTGCTCTATGGTCGCGGGTATACCTGCGGCACATATGCAATTACATTAGAACATAGACAAAAAAAAAGTGTACTGCGCACGACGGCCTGCTTGAGTACGTGGTCATGCGCAGTACAGTATCGTGTCAGTACGCAGGGTCACGGCTGGGCTCACAGAGGCCCACAGCGGATTCCGCTTACGGCCATACGAGCCCGGCTTTAGCCATAGCTAGCAATAAGTGACTCTACTGTAACAGTTTAGTTGCTTACTTGTTATTGTTACATTATTCACTCTTGTCCCTTTGTTTGTAAATAAATGTTGCAGTTTTGTAACTCGGTGTGCTGCATCATATTCTGAATCTGCATGGCAAGATCACCTACCTGCAACATATCCATCTGTTTATCTTTCTTTTAAAGATCCGTCTGTCTTTCTGTCTATCTCATAGTTGACAGCAGATCACTTTATACCCTGCTGACAGCTTGCACAGCAAAAGTCTTCATAGTCTGCTTAGATGTTTGATGCTCTTTGAGGACGATGGTTTAGCACTGACATGATACCACCACCACTCCATTCATTGCATTGCTTATGAAATGGGATAAAAGGCCCAGAACACAAATTGCCTCAGGACCCGGATCACCTCTAGTTTAATTAGATGGAACATATGTTGAATATTCTTTTACAGCTAATTGTACAGACTCTTGATGATTGAATATATTGTTTGGAACCACATACAGAATGACCTTGTAGCTACAGTATTGCATGTTTGAAGGTTTGGAAATCTTGATAAGATCAAAGGTAATTTTATACTGATAAAAGCAGCAAAACACGATATGATCTGCTAATACCACTATCCTTTAATGTGTACACTGGAGCATTAGACAACACCATCTGAGAAATATTCAGTTTATTGTCATTTATGATGTGTGCAATAAAACTTCTGTCTTATCAGCTGCAGCCTTAAAGGTATTGTGCAAAAATGTATTAGGTGTCCATAGCAACTATCTCTGGGTAGTATTCTTGTTTGCTCAACACACCCTTCTCAGCAATGAAAACCTTTGCAAATTGGCCTTTTTATTTCTATATATGATTTCCATAGTGTGTGCTGAAGTCACTAGCCAAATTATCACTTTATGTATTTTTCCAGCTATTTCTACAGAAACTTTCAATAGTTTTAAAGGCTGTATTCTGCGTGAGTTCCCCTTCCATTAGTAGAATTTGGGAACACTAATATGATACTTGTTAAAAGGGCCACTCCAGTGTTTTTTTAATTCACTCATGAATGTAGCTACTCCCCAGTATATATAAGTCATAACAAAGTGTTACTTTGGTTAGTTACTCCTTTCTATCTGTCTGAAACTTCCAGCCTCTTTTTTCTCAGATAGTCATGTGGTCTCAATTTTGATCAGCTCAGATCTACTTACAGGTTATGGATTCATTTTCTAGTCATATTCTCAGTTTGTGTGATGCCATTACACGGATCTTCCACAAAAACTGCTTAGAGGATACAGAAATTACTGTCACAGCTGCTGATTATTATCAGAGGTCCTGTCGCACAGTTATAATAGAGGAGATCACACCCTCCTGACTGTATATTTATGGGCTGTAGCTTTTTTAGCCAAATATAGAAGGTAATCATAATTACACTATCCCCCTGGCAGCAAAAAGTGGTATAGCATTAGATAATAATGTGCTGATACATCATGGGATTCGTTGAGAGTGAAAAAAAAGAATCTCACTCTCAGGGCTCACTCAGACAAGCGTTTTTTTTGTACGCCTAGGTGCGCAAAAAAAAAAAAAAAAACACTCCACAGATGTGCAAAATGCACATGACCAAAGCTCTGTGCCGTTTTTTACTTGTGTGTGGAGCAACTGTGCTTGCAGAAGCGCAGCTGCTCCACGAAGGTCCCCTCATCACTGAACACTGTGCCAGTACTGTCACAATGTTCAGTGATGGGGGAACTGCAACAGGGATGAAAGAATCCCCTGCCACAGCTGCGACAGCTGTGGGACAGGACCGCAAAGCTATCCCACTGCTTTCAATGGGGCCGTAGCTGCTGCCAGCCTACTGAAAGCAGTTGGATGAAGGCAACACCCGAATGGCTGAGCGCTGTCTCTGATTTGGCTGAGTGCTCAGCCAATCAGAAGCAGCTCTTTCTGGAGACTGGGATTTTTCAGTCCACGGCCACCAAAATACAGAAGGCGGCTGCCAGGGACGGGGAGAAGAGCTGGACAACGCTTCTAGCCGAGTGAATTTTTTAAATTTTTTTTAACAGCTAAGCATGATTTTCGGAGTAGGGATAATATTTTAACCCCCCCCCCCCCCCTGCACCCCCACCCACTTCGGAAAATCATCACTGCAGGGGTTGCCTTCAACAATTGCTTTTAATGGGGCGGCAGCAGCATTGGTCCCATTGAGAGCAATGGGATAGCATTGCGGTCCTCTGCCACAGCTGTGGCAAGGGATTCTTTCATCCCTATGCGAATTCCCCTCATCACTGAACACTGTGACAGTGTTCAGTGATGAGGGGACTTCCCGTGGGGATTACTGGACATCACACAGCACAGCACGGACCTTACTGGCACACATTATAGGCATGCATCTCCTATCTTTTGCAGGTGAGAGTATTTTGCGCCTCTAAAAACAGACATGTGAACACTGCAGAGGAAACTAATGGTTCTAATAGGTGTGCAACAAAAAAAAAGTGCTCGTTTGACCACGGCCTCAAGATGGTACTTGTTTAAGGGTTATTCTGGGGAAAAACTAATACATCATTTTCTAAAAAATCATTGACTTAGAAGGCACTTTTCAATATACTTACCACTTGGAGAGGCATCTGTTAGTCTCCCCTCAGCACCACTCACGTGACTCCCGAAGTAGCACTTTCACTGCTTCTGCTGTCGTCCCGACCTCTGTATTGGTGTGCATGGAGGTCAGATTCTCAGCTCTGATAAGCAGACTTCCGGCCTGACAGCTGGGTGCAGTCAGAACACAGGTCGGGCTCTGCACTCAGCTCACTTTTGGCCCGACTGCTGGGCATGTGCAGTCAGAGTGCAAGGTTAGGCTCTGAGTTCAGATGAATATCGGCTTAACGTGTAGTTAGATGGCAGGGTCATGCAAACAACACGTGCCCAGCTGTCATCTCCCTTTACCTCCCTCCCACCCCTTTACTACTGTTCATCGGACATTCAACCTCCCTTCCTCCCACCCACACCTTGCTTGTACAAACTCCTGTTAGTCCCCACGGGGATGAAGGGACTCACCAAGGTCAACAACAATTTACAACAGGACATTTAAAATGTGCTTCTGGGCAGCACCTTTTAAATGCCCTGCTGTAAGCAGCAGGGTATTCCTCCTGCCCCCTGCTGTGCAATTCCCCATCAGCAGGGGCAGTAGGGGACTCCCTCACCCTCTCTCCCCAAGGGATTTCCACATAACGGGGAGAGAAAGGGGGCAGGGTTGCAGCACTTTCCCTGTGAGCTACCAAGAGAACGTGGGGAAGGGGCAGCACTAGATGGATCCACCCTCCAGCCCCGCCCCTCTATATTTGCCATAGGGATTCTGTGGGGATTCTGTAGGGATTCTGTGGGAAGCCCTATAGCCCAGCTCACCCCCTATAGCCCCACCCACTCTCTCTGTTTTACAGGGATATCTCTTGGGGATCCCCATAGCAGGGTGAGAGCGCAGAGCTATGGGGGATTTCCCCATAGCAGGATGACAGAGCGGAGCTATGGGGAATTTCCCCATAGCAAGGAGAGAGAACATAGCTATGGGGGATTAACCCATAGCGCTGCTCCGTCTCTCCTTGCTATAGGTTGATCCCCGGGATAGCTCCGTTCTTTCTCCCTGCTATGGGAAATTCTGAAGCCCTGCAGGGCTTCTTCACTTTCTCCTGGAGCAGCAGTGCTTTTTAACAGTGTGGTAGGTTTCAAAACGGGTAATTACGAAGACCTGGTTGGGATGGGCACATGAGGCAATAAAACCGGGTATCCCTTTTCCTCCGAGGCTTGTTGCAAACCCTACACTTTTTTGGGGGGTATTTCTTGATGTCAGTGGCAGGCCTGGGGTGTAAAAAGTGGCATCTTTGCAAACCTTCACACTTCCTTGTAAGCTTGCTGGGCTGTTGCAGTCTAACACAGAAGGCATTTAGCAAGCTGCTCCTAGAACTGCAGTAAAGTGAGCGTTCATTAGAACTTTTTGTAAATTATGTAACCGTTCCAGGTAGATTGCAGTTATCTCATGGTGTAAAAAGATAACAATCATGTGACCGGGGACTGATTTTAAATTTCCAGGGGGAAAAAGCCGGGAAGGTCTGTGGAGGATGATCATGTCAGGGAACAAATTCAGATGCCTCAGGTAAGAAGTTTCATGTCCACTCAATGATCAAATTGGTGAGAGGAGGTGAATCTTTTAGTGGATTTTCTGGGGAAAATGGGAAAATACTATTGAGGTCATCAATAGTTGATTGGTTGTGTTCCATCGCTTGGGACGCTGACCGATCAGCTGACTATGTGCCTGCTGACAGCACCACAATTACACAGAGGCCGGAGTGGAGGGAGTGGAAGTCTCTGCTCCGACCACTGTAATGGCCGGCACTTGTAACTGCAAGTGCGTCTCTCATCGAAATCAACATGAGCCATGCCTGCAATTACAAGTGTTGGCCACTACGCTTCCACTATGGCCCCTGTGCAATTGTGGTGCTGTCAGTGGGCATACAGTCTGCTGATCAGTCGAGGTCCCAAGTGTCCTTTGGTACCCAGGAGCAAGAAGATTTTAAATTTTCCAGCGCCCTCCTGCCTTCTGCATATATATGCCACTACTTTGCCAGTGGCGCACATGCACAAAAGCCAGGAAAAGGTCCTTGCAGAACCAGATTGTCGGGTAACATTTTAACTTTCGTTATCAATTGGATAACAGCGATCGCACACCACGGCCCCCAGTGACAGCTCTAAGCTGTCAGATACCTCCAGTAGCTGATAGCAGGGAACTGTCACACTCACAGACCTCGGGACTTAATTTAACAGGGCCAGCGTGTTTTTATGGCTTTGTAGAATAAAGCCCGGACACCAAGGACGAGAAACCACATATGGGCGGTCACTAAGGGGTTAAATTCTTTCTGCTTTGTGTCAAAACAGTACGTGTCAATCAGTAGGTCATTGCTGCATACCAGTCATTGCTGGATGACGTGGGCACAGGAGTTGGTTTCAGGCACCAATGTGAATGTCTGCATCCTGGTGCAATGGCCAAGACTAAAGAGAATGCAGATCCCAACTATTTTACCTCTTATTCATTGCAGTCAATATACCGCTGCACCTAATGCCCTGTTCACACGGGGAAACCTGCTGAGGATTTGATTCTGCATGGATTCCGTATCAAATCTGTGGCAAAATCATGTCACTTTAGTGTCCCATTCATAAACATTGCACAGATTTTTTTCCACCTGCAGATAAAAAGAAATGAAAAGGTCACGTCTTGATGCAGAATTGGCTAAAATCCATGTGCAGATCTGCTGCAATCAGTTTCATAATCTGAGTTTAACCCCTTCCCACCCCGGGACGTAAGGACATATATATGTACATCCTGGGGTGCAGAGTTTCTATGGAGAGGGATCAGGAGCAGAGCATCTGCATCTGAAAAATAGAAATCAACCACAGGTATCAACTGTACAAAAATAATGCCATCATGGCAAACATCATCCAGTTATATTAATGAAAAGACTAATTGTTTTGGCTGCTGGAATACAATAAAGCAAAAGCTTTAAAAAAATTGCATTATGTATGAAAAAAACAGGTCTATTTAGTTCAGCCTATACACACGCCTACCAAACCCTCTACCCCCAATTCTGATCTAGAGGAAGGCAAAAAAAAAAACGCCAATGAGGCAGAAGACAGCTTTTCTCATTTAGGGCGAAGTCAGACGAGCGTTTTTTTTTTTTTTGTGCACAAAAAAAAGAGCTTCTGATGGAAGCATTGGTTCCCTATGTAGTGTTCAGATGTCCATCTTTTACAGTCGCAAAAGATAGGAGATCCATGAGTCGGGAAGGTCCATGCTGCACATGAATTATCTCCGCGGGGATGATGGAAGTCCCTCTCACAACTGTGACAGCTGTAGCAGAAGATACCGATCTTCTCCCATTGCTTTTAATTGAGCCAGCTCTACAGCCGCCCCATTGACAGTAATGAAATGAAGGCCACCACCACAGTGATTTTCGGAGAAGGGCTTGAAATATAAGCCCTTCCTTGAAAATTATCCCTAGCTGCTGTAAAAAATGAAAAAATATATAAGCATCATCCGTCCGCCATTGTCGGGGCTCTGGAGCGTCTTGTCGTTTGTTCCCTGGCAGTGTTGTATACATTTTATTTTTTACTGCGGGGGTTGCCTGCATCCCATTGCTTACAATGGGGCTGGTGGCTGTAGCACGGAGGGCACGGAGCACAGGTCATGTTGCACATCTGTGCAGCGCAATTTTTTGGGGCAGCACAGATGTGCCAAAATACACGCTCGTCTGACTGAGCCTAAAAAGGGGAAAAATTGCTTCCCAGCTGAAAGTCTGGCAATCAGAATAGCCCCCGGATCACCAACCCTTTTGAAATAATTAGTGACTATAACATATAATATTGTAATGCTTAAGTAAGGCATCCAGGCCACTCCTACTTTTTTAGCGAGTTTGTCGTCACCACGTCCTCGGGTCATAAAGCTCAGGCCGATATCGCCCTCAGTGCAGTTATGATCCAGTCGCTTTCAGCTGATGGATTCGTCGTCCCGTGTGGATGAGATTTCTGAGAATTGTTGTTCACATGGCTGGCTAATGTTGGGATTAGCGGCTGCAGGCGGATTTGCCGCAGTGAAATTCCGGACAGAATTTGCGCGGCAAGTCCGCCCTGTGTGAACTCAGCCTAATAATCCAAACTATAAATGATCACATTATTTATCCCATACGGTCAAAAAAGAAAAGGGAAAAAGGAGAAATAAAAGCTAGTATTGCTGATCTTTGTTCACCTAACTCCCTAGAACATGCATAAAGAATCGTCAAACAGATGTTTGTTCCCTGAAATGTTACCGATAAGAGCAAGTTGGCCTGCAGAACATAAAGACTGAGGGTGGATTCAGATGACCGTATATCGGCTCGGTTTTTATGCCGAGCCGATATACGGTGTCCTCATCTGCAGGAGGGGGAGGGAGGGTGGAAGAGCCAGGAGCAGGAACTGAGCTCCCGCCCCCTCTCTACCTCCTCTCCACCCCGTCTCTGCCCCTCTGCACTATTTGCAATGAAAGGAGGCGGGGCGGGGCTAAGTTATGAGAATTAGCCCCACCACCATCCGCCTCTCCCTATTGCTAATAGTGCAGAGGGGCGGAGAGGAGGCAGAGAGGGGGCGGGAGCTCAGAGCACTGCTCCTGGCTCTTCCAGGCTCCCCCCCTGCAGAGAGAGACGACGTATATCGGCTCGGCGTGAAAACCCAGCCAATATACGGTCCTCTGAATCCAGCCTAAGGGTGACTACCCACTAGCGTTTTTTTTCTGCTGTGAATTCGCTGCATTTTTTTTTCCAATTGTCAATGGGACTTTCTAATGTTAAAAACACAATGCACCAAAAACGCAAGTTGCGTTGCGTTTTTAACATTAGAAAGTCCCATTGACAATTGGAAAAAAAAACGCTAGTGGGTAGTCAGCCTAAGACTAGTTCCACACGGGCCATTGCGGTTTTACTACAAGAAAATTGATTTTTGAGCGTCAGCGCTGCTTTTTCTAGCAAAATCATTGCTGCTGATTGCGATTTTGTCGCACGTTTTCATCATGCGATTTTGCTGTGATTTTTTTTTTAGTGAAAGTCAATAGGACTTTTTAATGTTAAAAATCGCATCGCAACACAAGTTTGTTGTGTTGCGGTGCGATAAGAAGGAGGCTCCATAGGGAAACATTAGAAAAAAAAATGCAGAAAGATAGAGCATACTGCGATTTTTTTGTTCTCTCAACATCGCTTCAGTAAAAACATCTCAAATGTGAAGGAAACCACTGAAAATCATCAGATTCATAACCTGCTTTTTTACTGACTCTCGCATCACATGATTTTCTCACCTGTGTGAAACTAGAGGTGGAGGGAGTCCCCTACTACTCCTGCTGCAGGGAAATTGCCCAGCAGCGGGGCTGGAGGAATACCCCACAACTTACAGAAGCACATTTCAAATGTCCCATTGTGAATTCCTGTTAGCCCCTACGGGGATTAACGGAACCCTCGGAGAGTCCCCTCATCCCCACGGGGACTAAGGGGTTAACAGCCGGACATTTAAAATGTGCTTCTGGGCAGCAGGTTTCAAATGTCCTGCTGTAAGCAGCTGGGGATCCATTCCCTGCGCAGGAGTTTCCTTCAACTCCTGCTCCAAAAGGAGTCAATGGAAACTCCTGCACAGTGCGCCAAAGATAAGTCAGATCCTATCTTTGTTAGGTGCACGCTGTTTCACGCACCTAACATTCTGTCATGTGAGCGCTTCTATAGAAAGCCATTGATTCTTTTAGAAGCGCTCTTTTTGAGCGCAAAAAAAACGCTCCTCTGACCGAGGACTAAATGACATTAAACGTTTTCTGCAGGCTGGCACAGTTGCAACAACACCCAAAAAGTTTTAGGTTTGTCCACAATAAACAAAAAAGAAAAATTTGGCAGAATTTCTGCCCTTGCCCGCTGCCATAGGATAATGCAATCCTATGCAGACAGCCGCAATTTGACCGCGTGAAAAGTCGCGTAGTAAACAAATCGCGCTCTGCGCATGTGGCGGCTGGGCTGCAGCCGATACATAGAGCGGAGGAGACGGCGGAGCAGGTGAGCCATGAGTCACTGCAGGGGCACCGCTCGCATCCCGCTGCGAGGAGGCGGCCTTCAAAGAACGCACGAGACTCAAATAGAACGTTCAACGAATTAACTGAAATCTGTCCTGTCAAAAATGTCTCCCCATTTGCCTCCAAGTACGTGTGTGTGCGTATGCATAGACCATATATAGGATATATAGATCTTTATTTATACAATGCCAACAGATTCCGCAGAGCTCTAAGAATCAGAGAGACCATACACAAAATAAGACATGATGGACAAAGTGATGGACGGCATGAACAATAGAAGTGAGGGCTCTACACACAAGAGCTAACTGGACTATAAGGAAATAGGGGTAACTTGAGTGTTCTGTACTATTCCTGGGAAAATATATAGGGTACTATACATATATACTGTACATAAAGCTGTACGAGCCGATCACCAGCCTTATTTGTGTGAAAGCAGATAAGAGGTTCAGTAGGATGCAGAGTTTTCCTTTAGAAATGTCTCAGCCTGTAAGGCTGCTAAAAACCACTAGATGGCGATGTATGATTGCCTGTTATTTCCTACCGAGTGCACATTTTCCAGATCTAACAGTCTCTGAAAATGCCATTACTGTACTTTTATTTCATTGCAATATAAAATCTCAGTGGTATAAAGACATGCCATTTTATTAGACACTATATATCCAGTAAAACACTATAAATTAACAGCATTTTTTAAAGTGGATTTAAAGCGGTTGGTGAAAGGTTAGCATGGGAGTTGCAAAGTATTACGTAAGGGTGAGGATTACTTGTTTTTATACCATTGTAGGCAGTTTGTTAAAAAAAAAAACCTAATTCATGGGAATGGAAAACGCCTTTAAGGAGTTAAAATATATATTATACTATATGGGATGTAGTCAATACTATTGATCCAGCACTATATCTCAATACTGGTACTCGCATAAGGCACTACTCGCTCGAATAGTTTGCCTTAGTGAGTATGCTTGCTCATCTCTACTGGTGTCCTATATTGAAATATCAATAGCATGCTTGAATAAGACGACCAGGGATTGGAGCTCCAGGAAGATACTTTGCTTATTCCCATTGTATTATGAGTGAGTGGGACGGTTGTTGGGTTTAGCCTGGTCTAGCTGCATAGAGGACATGGACATCACTAGGTTAGATATTTTGAAAATTCTTAACTTTTAGACGTTTGGAAGTGGACATCTACTGACTATGTGCAACATGGAAAGGGAGAGCAGCCATATGTTGAGCTGCAATGTATGTTATATGTTTACAGACCTACCAGAGGTACGAATGACACTGCAAAAAAGGACCTTGCAACTATCTGCAGAGCATTTCAAGACCTCGGAAAGAAGGTGAAAGAACTAGGAGCACAGGTAGTCTTCTCATCCATCCTTCCAGTGTATGGCCATGGAATAAGAAGATGGAGCAGGATTCTAGAGGTGAACAACTGGCTATGTTGATGGTGCCGTCAGCAAAGATTTGGATTTCTAGACCATGGAGTGAATTACCTATATGATGGACTGCTTGCTAGAGACAGGTTGCACCTTACAAAGACGGGTAAGCATATATTTGGCAGGTGCCTAATCTCATCAAAAGAGCTTTAAACTAGAACAATATGGGAAGGGAAGTGAAAGGCCACGTAAAAATATATAGCTAATCAATACAATTGAGATCCTTGCCATTAGAAGTGGAAACAAAGGACAAAAAACTAAAAAATCAGAAGGAAAGCAGAGGAGCAAGAGACACCGATTACAAACTAAAATGTTTCTACATAAATGCCCAGAGTATAGGAAACAAGGAGAATTGGAGCTCCTCACTCAGGAAGAGAAATATGATGTCATAGGCATCACGAAAACTTGGTGGAATGATACACATGATTGGAATACAAGGCTTGAAGCATACAACTTATTTATAAGAAACAGACTTAAAGGGGTTTTCCAGTGAAATACTATTGATGACTCATTATCAGGATTGGTCATCAATAGTTTGACTGGCCGGGGTCCGCCGCTCAGGAACCCGACCGATCATCAGTGTGGGTGCATGATGTCAGCGCTGCAATAACACAGAGGTCGGAGCGGAAGCCTCCATGCCGACCTCCATGTAGTGGCCAGCGCTTGTAACTGCAGGCATGGCTTTCAATGACATCAATATGAGCCGTACCTGCAGTTACAAGAGCTGGCCAGCACACATAAGGTCAGAGCAGAGCCTTCCGCTCTAAATACACAGAGGTTGGAATGGAAGCCTCCGCGCTGACCTCCTTATAGCGGCCAATGCTTATAACTGCAGGCAAGGTTCCCATTGATTTCAATGCCTCCAGTTATAAGCGCTAGCCACTACATGGAGATCGGTGCGGAGGCTTCCACTCCAACCTCTGTGTTATTGCGGCGCTGACAGCATGCGCCCCACTCAGCCGATTGGTTGGGGTCCCAAGTGTCAAACCCCAGCTGATCAACAATTCATGATCTATCCTGATGATAGTTCATCAATAGTATTTCACTGGAAAACCCCTTTAATAAAATGGGAGGAGGTATTGTGTTATATGTTAGGAAAGCATGCATTGCCACAGAGATTCAAGCTTCAGAGCATGGTAGTTCTGCCTCAACGGTTAAGCTATGAATAAAATGACTTCATTGTCGGCATTTACTATAGGCCTGCCTGGACAAACAGAAGATATGGATGAAGTCTTTCTACCATCAGATGGCTAAACTTCTCAAAAAAGTTTGACATACTGATCATGGGAGATTTTAACTATTCCCAACATTTGTTGGGAATCTCTCTCAGGCAAAAAAAGTAATGGATCCAACAAATTCTTATCCGCACTTGCTGCCAACTTTATCTTCCAAAAGAGAAGAAAGGGGATTTGCCATCTTCGAACTAATTCTTACCAACAGGGAGGAAATGGTTGAGGAAGTAAGGGTGGCTGGGACCTAGAACAGAAGGACGGACTGGGTTGATCAGGTAAATACAGTAGATATAGTATATTTTGACTTTAGCAAAGTATTTTACAAAGTATCTCATACCATCGTTATTGGAAAAAATGACCAAATATGGGATTGACATGGCATCTATTTTGGGTAAATCACTCAGCCAGTTGTCAATCCACCCAAGAGTGGTCATAAATGGCTGTACATCCAACTGGAAGAATGTCTCAAGTAGGGTACCACAAGGCTCTGTCCTGGGCCCAGTGTTGTTCAACATTTGTAAAAAAGATTTAGATCAGTGAATTGAGAGGAAACAGATCAAAATTTTTGTGACACAAAGCTAGCAGGGATAGCCAACACTAGAGAGAAGATTCAAAAAGATCTAGACAAGCTTGGACAGTAGACGGCGACTAACAGGATGGTATTTAGCAGGGAGAAATGCAAAGTCCTACATCTGGGCAAGAAAAATGAAAAAAGCACATACAGAATGGGAGGAATTGGGCTAAGCAGCAGGACATGGGAAAAAGACTTGGGTATACTAATAGATCATAGACTGAACATGAGTCAGCAATGTGATGCAGCAGCCAAAAAGGCAAACACAATTCTGGGATGTATTAAGAGAAGCATAGAGTCTAGATCATGTGAGGTCATTATCCCCCTCTACTCTTCCTTAGCCAGACCTCATCTGGAATACTGTGTCCAGTTTTGGGCACCCTAATTTAAAAAAGACATAGACAAACTGGAGCAAGTTCAGAGAAGAGCTACCAGGATGGGGTGTTGGCTGCAAATCATGTCCTATGAGGAACAGTTAAAATAAATCTGGGAATGCAAAAAAGAAGGCTGAGAGGAGACTTAATAGCTGTCTACAAATATCTGAAGGGCTATCACAGCGCAGAGGGATCAGCCCTATTCTCATTTGCACAAGGAAAGACTAGAAGCAATGGGAGGAAACTGAAAGGGAGGAGACACAAATTAGATATTAGAAAAAAACTTTCTGACAGCGAGGGTGATCAATAAGTGGAACAGGTTGCCATGGGAGGTGATGAGTTTTCCTTCAATTGAAGTCTTAAAAGCAGAGGCTGGACAGACATCTGTCTAGGATAATCCAATCCTGCACTGAGCAAGGGGTTGTACGCAATGACCCTGGAGGTCCCTTCCAACTCTACGATTCTAAGTTATGGATGACTACACAATGGTATGGCGCACAGGCCCGGAACATGAATTTCAATTTTGTGATTTGGCTCCTGTAAGAGGTACAGAATCAAACACAATTATAAAGTTCATGAGTAGCTGTGAGAAGAAGAAATCCACTTTACACGTCTAAGTCACATGGGAACGCTATGACTAAAGTGCGGAAAGCATAGACAAAGCAACCTCCTTCTGCTACAATAGGGGCAGCTCATGCACCGTCATCTGCAGGAGATTCAGGTACCGATTTAGATTGAGAGTCCCTGGAATGCACACATGTCCAAAACCAACTCCGTTCATGTATCATGTTCATGTATCATAGCAGAAGGAGGCCAATTTGAGTACACTTTCCTTACTTCAGTCACAGCAGTGTAACCACAGGACTTAGAGGGACACGTAAGTAAGTGTCCTGCCTGCGGGGTACTTAACACAACAGGACTTACACTTACATCCTGGGGATAGCATGAGATCAGAAGAGATCCCGTGCCATCCGGCAGTGGGAGCCGGCTGTCACTGATAGCCTGCCTCCGGCCGTAATAGCGGGGATGCATTGGGACATCGACCCCCGCTGTTAACCCCTTCCATGCGGCGATCTATGTAGATCGCGGCATGTAAAGGGTTCACAGAGGGAGCACACTCCCTATGTGACATCATCCGATTCTCCCAATGTAACTGCGGGGGCGCTGACGGATACCAAGGCAACAGGACGCCAGATATGGGCGTCCTGCATTGCCATTGCCTATGATCGCTAATACAAGCGATAAGGCATTGCAGGACAGAAGTCCTGCAATGCTTTATCATACTGACCATAGGTCCCCTACAGGGACATGAAAATAATGTATAAAAAAAAGTAAAAAAAAAAAAACTGGGAAAAAAAGCAACAACCTTTTTTGTGCTTTTCCCCAGAATAGCATTAAAACATTTTTTTAAATTAAAATCCCACATATTTACTGTGGATCTATAGCAACACATACAATAAATTGAACATGCTTTTTATCCTGCATGGCAAAAAGCATAAATAAACCCCTAAAAAACTAATGCAAAATGCTTATTTTTTTTTATTTTGTCTCCCAAAAAAACGCAATAAAAGTGATCAAAAAAGCTGTATGTACTCCAAAATAGTACCCATAAAATTACAGCTCATCTCACAAAAATTAAGTCCTCACAGAGCTCTGTCCATGTAAAAATAAAAAAGTTATAGGACTTTGAATGCAGCGATTTAGAAAAAAATATATATATATATTTCCAAAACACGGGTTTTTTTTGCAGAAAAGTGGAAAAACACCTAAAAAAAAAAGTATAAGAATTTTGGCATCATTGTAATCATACCCACCCTCAGAAAAAATGTATTGTGTCATTTATGCTGCAAGATTAACGCTGTAAAAACCCTTTAAAAAAAAAATCAATGGCAGAATTGATGTGTTTTCTCTGCCTGCTATCATAAAGAAATTAATACACGTTTTACAATATAGTATATGTACCCAAAAATGGCACTAATTAAAACTACAGTTCGCCACGCAAAAACAAGCCCTTATACGGCACCGTCGACGGGAAAATAAAAAAGTTATGGCTTTTGAAAAATGGAGATGAAAATCCGCCAAAAATCGTTGCATCCTTATGCCCAAATTAGGCCATGTCCTTAAGGGGTTAAAGTTGGGTTTTACTTTCTCTTATACAACACAACAAAATCCATTTTCCAGGGGCCAGTGCCATGCCATTGTGCAGCGCATGCATGTCCTTCTATTCAAGAACACTACTGATATTTCAATGTAGGATACCAATATTGAAATTAAGGCCTCCTTCCCACGAGCGTGACGGGCTCCGCCGCGTAATATTCCGCAGTGAAGCCCGTCACGGCGCCCCCCAGAGACCCCATACTTACCAGCGGAAGATAGCGTGAAGACGCTTCCCCGCCCACCGCCGTCGCGTCATGTGACACGCCCACCGCGTCACATGACGCGGCCGGCCGTGTCACGTGACGCGCCGGCCGCGTCATATGACGCGCGGCGGTAGGCGGGGAAGCGTTTTTTCACGCTATCTTCCGCTGGTTGCAGCGGGAGATAGCGTGAACGGACGGCTTCCATTGACTGCAATGGAAGCCGTCAGCGCGTACACCCGCAGCAAATAGAACATGCTGCGGGTGAGAACGGGAGATTTCACGGTGCGTAATTCCGCGGTGGAATTACGCATCGTGAGCATTGTGCTATTAGGTTCAATAGAACCTAATAGCAGGGGGCAACGCAGCGGATTTTTGCCGCGGATTTACGCGGCGTAAATCCGTTAGTGGGAGAGAGGCCTAAGGGGACTGTTTAAATAATGTACACTGGGATAGAGAAGCATGCAAAAGGTTTCAAAGTAAAGCAAAGAAAGTTGAGAATCTTAAGTTCAGAGTTCAAGTTAGTATCTAAAAATTGAAACTTCCTTGGAATTGCATTTTCTTTCCTAAGAAACAGCTTCAGTCCAAAGCTAGAGTGAACAGGAGGGACCCGATGCTCACAGGAAGTATAATCAACTCTTAATAAAGACATTTAGGAAAGTGTTTTCATTTGCCGGCAAAACCAGTCACCACATTTTGCATAAAAGTAGATCTTTTTGATTAGGAAATGCATAAAAAACTCAGTGTTCCCAATGGAGGAAAGCGCAATGTGTTTTCAAGATGATATCTCAAATGTTTGACTTTCATAGTTTATTTTGAAAACGTTCCTGTAGCAATTCAGCAAAACATTACACAAATTAATTGAAAATAACACAATTTAAAGACTTTTAGTCTCTTTTCATGATTCTGCCTGGAATTCAAACTTTTCTTTTTAATGATTTAAAGGGGTTGTCTGTGATAAAAAATTAAAAGTCAGCTTCTTTTAACTCCTTTGTGACCGCATCAAGTAAATCTACGTCTTGCAGTCATGAAGAGTTTATGGAGCAGACTTGGGAGCCAAATCTGTTTCATACTGAGAGTTAATCAGTTGTTAGGCCGCCTGCACATGACTGGGTCGAATTCCGGATGCAGGATCCCGCAGAATTCGACCCTGTGCCCAGCCGGTGACCCTGCATAACGGTCATTTCTTGTCGTGTGCAGGCGGCCTTCTGAGCGTACTACAGATTTTCCCGCAGCGTCGCTAGGTGATAACTTGGGTCCTGCAACCTTTCTGCAATGTCAATTGCGGAAGGGCCGCGGGTTGGACAGCTTCCATTGACTTTAATGGAAGCTGTCCGGGCAGAGCCTACCCAAAAATGGAGCATGCTGTGATTTTTCCTTCATGAGCGGAAACGTAGCTGTCCTTTTGTGTGAGCAGATATGCAGATTCTCCATTGGTTTGAATTGGGGTGGAATGTCATGGATCGTCTGCACTTAAGACGATCGCTGATTCCGCAATTTGAACCAAGTCGTGTGCAGCCGTCCTTATCAACAGCTGCTGGCAACTGCACCAAAGTTACCTTCAATTGTGGCATTTAACTATTAAAATGTCATAGTCACAAGTCACTGTGCATCTAAACAGCGGATCAGAAGGAGGACCCCTTCTGATCCCCATTACACCCCCGGGACGCAATCGTGGAGTGCCGATGGGCTAATATCGCAACTGAAAGCCTATTCTATGCTCCCAGGGCTGCCATGCACGAATTTCTGTTGAGGATTCTCATGGTGTTTAATAGAAAAATATGTGCTGTTTTAAAAAAGTTTTTTAAAAAATCCCATAAAAAATCTAAACAATGATAAAAATCCATATAGGAGTCCCAGCTATTGAAATATAGCACTATTCATCCCATATGGTGAACAGTGTAAAAAGGGAGCACAATGCCAGAATTGCAGATTTTTTTAGTTACCACAACTCCCAAAAATAATTGAAAAAAAAAAAAATCAAAAAAGAGAAATATGCACCCCAAAATGATGGCACTAAAACTTACAGCTCACCCTGCAAAAAATCCCTCACATAGCTCAATATAAAAAAAAAAAATTTTAAAAAGTTTTTGGACTTGGAATATGAGGACTAAAAACAATAAAAAAAAAAAAAGTTTCTTTACTTCTTAAAAGTAATAAAACATTAAACCACATAAATTTGGTATCACCATAATCAGTGACCCATAGAATAAAATACAATCGCCCCACAAAAAGCAAGCTCTCATAGCCATGTTGATGAAAAAACAAAAAAGCGTTAGGGCTGTTGGAAAGCCAGATTTTACTCTGATCTTGAAGAGGTTAAAATAGCGCCACTCTTACCAGTTAGCTGTATCTAGTATTACATCTCATCAGTAGAGATGAGCGAACGTACTCGTCCGAGCTTGATACTGGTTCGAGTATTAGCGTGTTTGAGATGCTCGTTACTCGTAACGAGCACCACGCGATGTTCGGGTTACTTTCACTTTCATCTCTGAGACGTTAGCGCGCTTTTCTGGCCAATTGAAAGACAGGGAAGGCATTACAACTTCCCCCTGCGACGTTCAAGCCCTATACCAACCCCCTGCAGTGAGTGGCTGGCGAGATCAGGTGTCACCCGAGTATAAAAATGCTCACAGATGCGTTGTGACATAGCTGAGGGAAAGTGCTATCGTGTTGGAGCTGCTGTAGGGAGAGTGTTAGGAGTTATTGTAGGCTTCAAGAACCCCAACGGTCCTTCTTAGGGCCACATCTAACCGTGTGCAGTAGTGTGGAGGCTGCTTTTTGCAGTGTTGCCCTTTTTTTTTTTTTTTTGGTATATCGGCCGTGCAGAGCATTGCGCCCTGCAGTAATACTCCAGGGACAGAAGTGTGGAGGCAGGGACAGAAGACATATATTATTGATTGAATATACGCAGTGGGCCTTTTCTAAAAAATATTGGGCAAAAAATCTATTTGGCCTGCCTGTCACTGTGCTCAGTGTTCTGGGTCTGTGTGTGCTGGGTGTAGTAGTTCTACAAAATCATACGCAGCCAGCTAAGTGTTACAGCAGGCTTGCGCCAAATTATTTCCTGGCGTTCCGTAAACGAAGTCAGCCTCCAACCACAGGCCAATAAGCGGCACATTTAATTACAGCGTTCTGTTTCTGCACTACTGGTAATACACCATGCTGAGGGGTAGGGGTAGGCCTAGAGGACGTGGACGCGGGCGAGGACGCGGAGGCCCAAGTCAGGGTGTGGGCACAGGCCGAGCCAGTGCGGTGGCCAGGGGTAGAGGCAGGGCCAGACCGAATAATCCACCAACTGGTTCCCAAAGCGCCCCCTCGCGCCATGCCACCCTGCAGAAGTCAAGGTGCTCTACGGTGTGGCAGTTTTTCACAGAGACGCCTGACGACCGACGAACAGTGGTGTGCAACCTTTGTCGCGCCAAAATCAGCTGGGGAGGCACCACTACAAGCATGCGCAGGCATATGATGGCCAAGCACCTCACAAGGTGGGACGATGCCCGTTCACCGCCTCCGGTTTGCACCACTGCCTCTCCCCCTGTGCCCCAACCTGCCACTGAGATCCAACCCCCCTCTGAGGACACAGGCAGTACCGTCTCCTGGCCTGCACCCACACCCTCACCTCCGCTGTCCTCGGCCCCATCCAGCAATGTCTCTCAGCGTAGCGTCCAGACGTCGCTAGCGCCACTGTTTGAGCGCAAGCGCAAGTGCGACGCCACGCACCCGCACGCTCAAGCGTTAAACGTGCACATTGCAAAATTGATCAGCCTAGAGATGCTGCCGTATAGGCTTGTGGAAATGGAGGCTTTCAAAAGCATGATGGCGGCGGCGGCCCCGCGCTACTCGGTTCCCAGTCGCCACTACTTTTCCCGGTGTGCCGTCCCAGGCCTGCACGACCACGTCTCCCGCAACATTGTACGCGCCCTCACCAACGCGGTTACTGCCAAGGTCCACTTAACAACAGACACGTGGACAAGCACAGGCGGGCAGGGCCACTATATCTCCCTGACGGCACATTGGGTGAATTTAGTGGAGGCTGGGACAGAGTCAGAGCCTGGGACCGCTCACGTCCTACCCACCCCCAGAATTGCGTGCCCCAGCTCGGTGGTGGTATCTGCGGGGGTGTATGCTTCCTCCACTAAACCACCCTCCTCCTCCTCCTATGCAACCTCTGTCTCGCAATCAAGATGTGTCAGCAGCAGCAGCACGTCGCCAGCAGTCGGTGTCACGCGGCATGGCAGCACAGCGGTGGGCAAGCGTCAGCAGGCCGTGCTGAAACTACTCAGCTTAGGAGATAAGAGGCACACGGCCCACGAACTGCTGCAGGGTCTGACAGAGCAGATCGACCGCTGGTTTGCGCTGCTGAGCCTCCAACCGGGCATGGTCGTGTGTGACAACGGCCGTAACCTGGTGGCGGCTCTGCAGCTCGGCAGCCTCACGCACGTGCCATGCCTGGCCCATGTCTTTAATTTGGTGGTTCAGCGCTTTCTGAAAAGCTACCCCCACTTGTCATACCTGCTCGGAAAGGTGCGCCAGCTCTGCGCACATTTCCGCAAATCCCACACGCACGCTGCCACCCTGCGGACACTGCAACATCGGTTTAATCTGCCAGTGCACCGACTGCTGTGCGACGTGCCCACACAGTGGATCTCTACGCTCCACATGTTGGCCAGACTCTATGAGCAGCGTAGAGCTATAGTGGAATACCAACTCCGACATGGGCGGCGCAGTGGGAGTCAGCCTCCTCAATTATTTACAGAAGAGTGGGCCTGGTTGGCAGCCATCTGCCAGGTCTTTGGAAACTTTGAGGAGTCTACCCAGATGGTGAGCGGGGATGCTGCAATCATTAGCGTCACCATTCCTCTGCTATGCCTCTTGAGAAGTTCCCTGCAAAGCATAAAGGCAGATGCTTTGAAATCAGAAACGGAGGCGGGGGAAGACAGTATGTCGCTGGATAGTCAGAGCAACCTCATGTCTATATCTCAGCGCGTTGAGGAGGAGGGGGAGGAGCATGAGGAGGAGGGGGAAGAGACAGCTTGGCCCACTGCTGAGGGGACAGATGCTGCTTGCCTGTCATCCTTTCAGCGTGTATGGCCAGAGGAGGAGGAGGAGGAGGGGGAGGAGCATGAGGAGGAGGGGGAAGAGACAGCTTGGCCCACTGCTAAGGGTACAGATGCAGCTTGCCTGTCATCCTTTCAGCGTGTATGGCCAGAGGAGGAGGAGGAGGAGGATCCTGAAAGTGATCTTCCTAGTGAGGACAGCCATGTGTTGCGTACAGGTACCCCGGCACACATGGCTGACTTCATATTAGGATGCCTTTCTCGTGACCCTCGCGTTACACGCATTCTGGCCACTACAGATTACTGGGTGTACACACTGCTCGACCCACGGTATAAGGAGAGCCTTTCCACTCTCATTCTCGAAGAGGAAAGGGGTTCGAGAATGATGCTATACCACAGGGCGCTGGTGGACAAACTGATGGTAAACTTCCCATCCGACAGCGCTAGTGGCCGAAGGCGCATTTCCACGGCCCAGGTAGCAGGGGAGGCGCAGAGATCAGGCAGCATGTACAGCGCAGGCAGGGGAACACTCTCTAAGGCCTTTGACAGCTTTCTGGCTCCCCAGCAAGACTCTGTCACCGGTCTCCAGTCAAGGCTAAGTTGGCGGGAGCACTGTAAAAGGATGGTGAGGGAGTACGTAGCCGATCGCACGACCGTCCTCGGTGACGCCTCTGCCCCCTACAACTACTGGGTGTTGAAGCTGGTCACGTGGCCTGAACTCGCGCTGTATGCCCTGGAGGTGCTTGCTTGTCCTGCGCCTAGCGTCTTGTCAGAGAGTGTGTTTAGTGTGGCTGGGGGAATCATCACGGATACGCGTACCCACCTGTCAACCGACAGTGCCGACAGGCTTACACTCATCAAGATGAACAAAGCCTGGATTTCCCCAGACTTCTCTTCTCCACCAGCGGACAGCAGCAATACATAAACAATACGTAGGCTGCACCCGCGGATGGAAGCATCGTTCTCTATCACCATCCAAAACGGGGACCTTTTTGCTTCATCAATCTGTGCATAATATTCATCCTCCTCCTCCTGAAACCTGACGTAATCACGCCGAACGTGCAATTTTTCTTAGGCCCACAAGGCTCAGTCATATAATTTTTCTAAACAATTTTTATACGTTTCAATGCTCATTAAAGCGTTGAAACTTTCACCTCAACCAATTTTTATTTTAACTGGGCTGCCTCCAGGCCTAGTTACCAATTAAGCCACATTAACCAAAGAGATTAATGGGTTTCACCTGCCCTCTCGGTTGGGCATGGGCAATTTTTCTCAGGTACATTAGTACTGTTGGTACACCAATTTTTGTGGGCCCTCGCCTACAGTGTAATCCAATTAATTTTTTGCCCACCTGCATTACAGCTGACGTAACATCAGCTGTGATGGGCAATGCAATGGGATATTTTTATGTACCGCCGGTGGGTTCCAGGGAGCCACCCATGCTGTGGGTCCACAGGGAGTTGTAAATGCATCTGTGTCCACTTCTAAAGAACCCCAGTCTGACTGGGGCATGCAGTGTGAGCCGAAGCCCACCTGCATTAAACATGACATTATTACCTCAGCTGTGATGGGCAATGCAATGGGATATATTTATGTTCCGCCGGAGGCTTCCTGGCACCCACCCTTGCTGTGGGTCCACAGGGAGTTGTAAATGCATCTGTGTCCACTTCTAAAGAACCCCAGTCTGACTGGGGCATGCAGTGTGGGCCGAAGCCCACCTGCATTAAACATGACATTATTACCTCAGCTGTGATGGGCAATGCAATGGGATATTTTTATGTACCGCCGGTGGGTTCCAGGGAGCCACCCATGCTGTGGGTCCACAGGGAGTTGTAAATGCATCTGTGTCCACTTCTAAAGAACCCCAGTCTGACTGGGGCATGCAGTGTGGGCCGAAGCCCACCTGCATTTCATCTGACGTTAGCTCTGCTGTCCAGGGCACTGCAATGGGATACATTTATGTACAGCCGTTGGGTTCCAGGGAGCCACCCATGCTGTGGGTGCACACGGAATTCCCATTGCGGAGTTGTACCTGCCTGTGACTATTTATAAAAAAACGCGGTCTGACTGGGGCATGCAGACACCTTGACAGAATGAATAGTGTGTGGCACATAGGTTCCCCATTGCTATGCCCACGTGTCCAGCTCCAGATGGAGGTGGCACAGGATTGGATTTCTCATTGCTTCTGTACAGCATTGTGGACTATTGCCCCGCCCCTTTTAAAGAGGGTCGCTGCCTAGCCGTGCCAACCCTCTGCAGTGTGTGCCTGCTTTTCCTCTGGCAGATGCACTTATAAATAGACATGAGGGTGGCGTGGCATGAGGGCAGCTGAAGGCTGCACAGGGACAGTTTGGTGTGCGCTGTGGACACTGGGTCGTGCGGGGGGGGGGGGGGGGTGTTGGGCAACATGTAACCCAGGAGAAGTGGCAGCGGAGTGTCATGCAGGCAGTGATTGTGCTTTGTTGGAGGTAGTGTGGTGCTTAGCAAAGGTATGCCATGCTAATGAGGGCTTTTCAGAAGTAAAAGTTGTTGGGAGGGGGGGGGGGCCACTCTTGCCGGTATTCTGGCTTAATAGTGGGACCTGTGAACTTGAGATGCAGCCCAACATGTAGCCCCTCGCCTGCCCTATCCGTTGCTGTGTCGTTCCCATCACTTTCTTGAATTGCCCAGATTTTCACAAATGAAAACCTTAGCGAGCATCGGCGATATACAAAAATGCTCGGGTCGCCCATTGACTTCAATGGGGTTCGTTATTCGAAACGAACCCTCGAGCATCGCGAAAAGTTTGTCTCGAGTAACGAGCACCCGAGCATTTTGGTGCTCGCTCATCTCTACTCATCAGTGAATAAGATAGGGCAGTATAAATTTCTATGCAGTGACTTAGCTACACTGTTGGTGTTTTTCTATGAAGTCTGCGATTTCTGTATGCAGTTCTAGTCTGTCATAATCAAGTAGTAAATTCTCAGTCAGATCCAGCCTCACCATTAATAGCCATGCTATGTGCCAAGTCTTCATTTTTTTAGTAGAGCATGATGGGAGTTATACTTTTACGACAGCTGGAAAGCCATAAGTGGTAGTTAACGGCTATAGAGTATACAATATAGCAATTGTTTAACCCCTTAGTGACCAAGCCTGTTTGCGCCTTAATGACCAGGCCAAATTTTGCAAATCTGACACGTGTCAATTTAGCATGGAAAAACACCAGAAAGGTTTTGCATATCCAAGCGATTCTGACATTGTTTTTTCGTCACATGTTGTACTTCATTTAGGCGGAAAAAAAAGACCGATAGAATTTGTATTTATTTATTAAAAGCGCCAAAATTGGGAAAATTGTGAAAAAAATCGTCATTTTTTTCACATTTCCAACTGCAATATCTCAAATATGTGCAAACATAATATAGAAATTTTTGCTAAGATATATATTTCCATCCGTTTACTTTATTTTGGGCGCACATTGGAAAAACGTTCTGTTTTTTTTAACCATTTAGGAGACGTACAAATTTAACATTACTTTTCAGCATTTTGAGGAACACTTTGTTTTCCTACACCAAGCCAAGATTGGAAAGGCTCATAGGAGTCAAAATGATAGATACCCCCACAAATGACCCCATTTTAAAAACTACACCCCTTAACGTATTCACTGAGGGGTGTCATGAGTGTTTTAACCCCACAGTTTTGTTTTTAGGAGTCAATGCAATTTAGAAGAGAAAAACTAAAATTTCATATTTTTGTAAATATGTCATTTTCAAGACAGGAATTTTTTCTATAGTACACATGAAAATGAGGATTTGCACCCCAGAATGGATAAGCCTGTTTGTCCCGTGCTCAGAAACATACCCATTGTGGCCCTAGTATTACGTCTGTATGCACAATGGGGCCCAAAATGAAAGGAGCAACCGGTGGCTTTCGGAACAGAAATTTTGCTTGAAGGAGATTTAGGCCCTATTGCACACTTGTAGAGCCATTGAGTGACCAAAACGATGGAGAACGCCCACAAGTGACTCCATTATGAAAAGTAGACCCCTTAACGAATTTATCTAGGGGTACGATGACTTTTTTGACTTCACAGTTTTTGAATGAATCTAAGCCAAGCAGAAGGAAAAAATTATGATTTTCATTTTTTTGGCAATTGTGTCATTTCAAAAACAGTTTTTTTTGTACAGTGTACATAGGAATGAAGATTTTTACCCCAAAATGGATACCCTCGTTTGTCCCGTGTTCAGAACATACCCATTGTGGCCTTAATCTACTTAAAGGAAACATGGCTAGGCCTATAATGGAAGTTGCACCCGTTGGATTTCAGGGTACAACGGAATAAATTCCAGGCCCCATTGCCCACTTGTAGAGCCATTGAGCGGCCAAAACAATAGAGAACCCCCACAAATGACCCCATTTTGAAAACTAGACCTCTTAACGAATTCATCTAGGGGTGTACTGTGTATTTTGACTCCACAGTATTTGAATGAATCTAAGCAAAGCAGAAGGAAAAAATTACGATTTTCATTTTTTGGCAATTTTGTCAATTTAAAAACGTTTTTTTTTGTACAGTGTACATAGGAATGAAGACGTTCACCCCAAAATAGATACCCCCATTTGTCCCGTGTTCAGAAACATATCCATTGTGGCCCTAATCTACTTACAGGACACATGGCTAGGCCCATAATGGAGGGAATGCACGCTGGATTTCAGGGCAGAACTGAATAAATTCCAGGCCCCATTGCCCACTTATATGGAAAAAAATTGACTTCCTAAAAATAATCCCCCCCCCCCTGCCATCCCCATTTTTTGGCATTCCCTAAATATTAGATAAAGGTAATAATATAAACTGCGTTTTATGTCCGAAGACAGGGGTAATTACGGAGGCTGGTTGGGTTCGGCACATGGGGCAAGAAAACCGTGTATCCCCCTCCTCTAATACTTTTTGGGGATATTTTGTAACCTCAGTGGCAGGTATGGGGTGTAAAAAGTGGCACTCTGTGAGACTTTGTAATCTTGCTGCGGTGCAGCGGTCTCACACAGAAAGCGCTCAACAAGGTGCTCCTGGAACTGCATGAAGGCGAGCGTTCCAGGGGCTTCTTGTAAATTACGGATTACAGGTAACGGTCTGAATAACGCCGGGCTCACATGGCCGTAGGTGGAATCCGCTTGCGGAGGCCCGCAGCGGATCCCAGCTGTGAGCCCGGCTGTGACCCTGCCTACTCACACAGGCGGTCATGCGCAGTACACCGTTGTTTGTTTTTATTTCCCACGCCATCGCTTAGAGATGACCCGGGTACCCGCAGCCCGTACACAATGTGTTTGCATATGGGCTGCGGGCATATCCGCGGTCATAGAGCACAATGGGCTCTAGGTCGCGGATATCCGCGGTAAAATATAGCATGCCGTGTTCTGTTTCTGCGAGTGGATTACGTAATTCCGACCCACTAATTGGGGGGAATTGTGTAATCCAATGCATGTGATTGATCCGTGGATTACCGCTCATTAAGCGCATGCAGAACCCGTAATTCCTCTCCGGTCATGTGTGACCAGCCTAATGTTAGATCGCTACTTTATCACGTGACCAGGAACCGCTCAACGAGGCCACCGGTCACTGCTCCAAGCACTCAGCGACCGTTGGTTGCTGGGAGCAAGGATATTTAAAATTTCCTGGGCTCCTGCGAATGTGTCCGGCATTTTGCCGGTGGGCGCATGCTCAGCAGCCGGAAGGGTCCATGGAGGATAATCGCATCTGGATTCAAATGCGGAAGCCTCCGAGATGTTTCATCTCCCCCCACCGATCGCATCGGTGAGGGGAGATGAAACTTCCACTTTTTAAAGAACTTTTACGTGATCGCCATTATGCATTGGATAACGGTGATCACGTGACCAGTAACCGCATACCGCGGCTTCCGTGACATCTCCAGGCTCTTGGCTACCTTTGGTAGCCAGGAGCAGGCAGATTTTAAATTTCTTGGGCAATATTTCACTTTTGCGCATGCGTCCGCCATCATGCTGACGGGAGCATGCGCAGAAGCAGGGGTAAGGTCCGCGGATGAACATCCCATCAGGGAACAAATCTGGGGACCTTGGGTAGGTAATTTCATCCCCCCTCACGGATATGATCCGTAAGGGGAGATGAAACTTCAACGTTATAAACTTTTAACTTTTTTTTTTTTTTTTACTTTTTAACTTTATATGATCCGATGGATAACGGTGATCATATGACTGGAAACCGCATACAGCGGTCCCCAGTCATATCTCCCTGCACTCAGCTAACTGTGACAGCCGGGTGCAGGGAGATTTTGAATTTGCCGGCCTCACCGGCCTTCTGCGCATGCGCGCCACATCGGCACATCGCAGAAGCCAGCGGGGGGTCTGGAGACCGGCCGGAGGACATGGAGGAAGCGGGGTGAGTATTTTCACCTTTCCTCTTGGATCCGATCCATGAGGGGAGGTAAAAATTTTCTTTTTTTAACATCTTTGTTTACTTTTCCGCGATTGCCGTTATCCATTGTATAACGGCGATCGCGGGTACCGGGGACCGTTCACTGCGGTCCCCGCTGACATCCCCTGCCTCCCGGCTACCTACAGGAGCCGGGAGCCAGGAGATTTTAAATCTCCCGCACCGCCGGGCCTTCTGCGCATGTGGCTGATGTAATGCCGCCTGGCGCGCATGTGCAGAAGGACGGCTACGGGGCCCGGAGCATCGAGAGAGTGAGGAGCAGTGCGGCGGACCTCGGTGAGTAATTTCAGCTGCCTCAATTGATCCGATCCATCAGGGCAGCTGAATATGTAACTTTTTTTCAACTTTAATTTACTTTTTTGCGATCGGCGCTATCCATTGGATAGCGCCGATCACAATGCCGGAGGGGGGGGGGGGTCCGTACAGCCCGGGATAACAGCTCCATGCTGTCGGCTACCTGCAGACACCGATAGCATGGAGCTGTCACGTCCAGAGCCCGAGGGGCTTTATTCTCTGCAGGACGCATGTTTTTACATCCTCAGAGAATAAAGCCCACTTCAGGAGGATGTAAAAACAGTATGGGCTGGTCGTTAAGGGGTTAACATAGATCCTTTAGTCAAAGAACATCAAAGTGACCCTCAAGCTACGGCCTTTATTCAAAGTGATCCTCTGGTTCAGGGACAGACTTTTGTCTTGGGACCAGAGGAAGCAGTTATATTACCTGCTGTTGGTCTTCTTTCCTGTCGCCCCGATGATCCACTGGGTTCAGGTCCCATTTTCAACTGTCCAAGATGACCAATGAAATTAATCTTCAGAAACCTAATTTTCACAGTGCCTTAGTAGTGTTAGAGAGCAAGTATACTGCATTGATAGTCTGATTGGCCAGTACAGCTCACATGATCAGTGCTGGCCAATCAAAGAGCAGTGCAGAGTGCGCAAAAGGGAGCTAGAAAATTGCAGTGGCCATCTTGGACAGTTGAAAACAGCATTCTGATTTAGTGGATTGGAGGGACATCGGCATAGAAGAATGACGGTAGGTAATGCACCCTTCCCCTCCTTTAGTTTCAGCACAAAATTCTGTCCCTGGACTGGACAGTTGGTTTAAAGGACTTTTCCTAAGATTTTAATTAATCTCCCCTGTTCACTTAGGAACCAACTGCTGGGACACCCACTGATCATGAGAATGGCGGTCTTGTGTCCTCCCGTATGATTGGAGCAGTGGCTATACATGCTTGCTGCTATTGCAAGCATCTTTATGGGACCACTGGAGATAGTTGAGCACACTACTTGGCTTCTCTTCAGATATCCCATACAAATGAAAGAAGCAGTAGCATATGCTCCATTCATATGGGAAACTACAGGAGCACTGTTCTGATGATCCGTGGTACCCCGGCAGTAGGTTCCCCACCAATCATATTCTTATCCCATATCTTGTGGGTAAGACAAGTTTATATCTTGGGACAACCCTTTTAACTATATGTCTATATACATTGTCGCCATTGGATATATTTTCTGAAACCTTTATCTTCAATTGGCTCCTAGTGTTAAGGTTCCATACACATTAAAGTTTAGTCATCTGAACCTACCAATAATAGTGGGGCTGGACGAGTCGCATTATAATGTTTATGGGGTCTGTAGCAGAGGAACTGCTGCCTCCCTGTATAGAAAATTTGTTTGTTTGAGGTTTTTTAGTAGAATGATAAATTAAGAAAATGCAGCATGCAAAGAGTTGTGATGCGATTTCTCGCAAGACTGCGGGGAAGGGATCAAAAGGGAGGTTTTGTGGCTTTTAGGTGCACAACAGTACAGTCCTTGAAGTGTACTGATACTATGCTCAAGTTGGCTGCTCTAAGACAACATCAGTAAAGATGTTGGGGAGTTAATTGCTCGACTAAAGGGAAAGCCTCAGGACCCGCACTCTTCAGTTCTGCTGACAGCGGGACACTGCTAGATTCATTGTAAAGATGATGTGTTTAAAGAGTTTTGCTTTTTTGGCTTACAACACTGGTAAAACTAGCTGTGCCTGAGCTAATTTGGCAAAGACGCTACCATTAAGTTGAATTTGGGAGCGACAAAGTCTTCAGAGTCATGTGGTCAAGGCCAATAACCCCTCCCCATGTATGTTCCCTGAGTTAGTGACCCATGCAACTGGGACTTTTCCAGAAGTCATCTGCTGATGTATCCACAAGCAGAGGTAAGATCTCATGCCTCGTGTTGCCCCCACTACCATTCCCTTGCTTCCAGCCTCTCTCTAGATTGTGCTTTAGGACCAACTTGACATTTCCCCGACAGATGGCCTCAGAAGAAAGAAGGATCAGGGACATTGTTCTCCTGGTGATAAGCCACCATTGGAGCTGTCTGGCTACAGATTACTTTCCTAAAAGCATGAATGCTTGGCTGAGACAGTTGTGTAGGCACCTTTAGGACCATCTTTCCTGATCTCACAGTATGTTACGAAAGAGTTTAGTTCAATATCACTCAACCCATCATTGCTGCAGGGAGTTGCAATATGTCACCATTTCTGACTTCTTCTCACCAGATCATACTGCATATAGAGAAGTCCGGTACGAGCATTAAGTTCTCTTTAAAAGCACCCTTCCCCATGGTTTTCTATCCGTGGTGATCATGCAGGAGCTAATTCTGTTTTAAATCGGTTATGACACCCAGAAATTGCCAAAGCTCCAAGAATTTAAGAGAACAAGGTGTTCTTCCTAACAAAAATGGATTTTGAAGTTAATTACAGGACCCATAGGTCTACAGTATATACAGTGTTACTAGGAATGCTGCGTTCCATCTAGCTTTCGTTAATTTATTACGGTGTTGGATGTCATAACCATTTTTATATTTCTTTGTAATTAAAAAAATATTATTTTAACATACTGTGGTTCTTTATGTTTATTATACTCATAGACATTGGCTTTTCTTTCTTCAGAACCTGCTGCTATCTAGTTCCATTTAATTCATTTAATATGTCTTTTGTCTGCCAGATCATTCACAAGAAAAACATTTTATAGTAACACAAATAGTTGGATGTTGCCTTCCACAAGACTTTGCATGGTACAGCACAACTAACAACAGCATTGTTTCCAATTTGGCAACCCTACTTACTTCTAGAAGCCCTTAGAACTAGATAGGGTTACTTTGAATACTACAGCAGAGCGGTATGAACATTACTGTATATTATTCTAGAACCACAAAATGCATTAAAGAGGCTATCTGGTTTAGAAAATCCATTTTCAGATCCCCTTTTGCAGAATTATAGGTCAATAAATCAACTTCACTATTCAGGACCATCAAAGGCATAGCCATATATAGAATGGAGCAACAGTGATTATTGGACCATGTTGCTAGAGGGGATCATAAAAGCCCCTCTGTCTCATATAAAGAAACTGGGTGTAAATAGCACATGACCAGCAGATTATGGGGCCGGGGAGTTGAAGTTATGCCCTATGGTCAACAGCCAATGGATTTTAATGGCAGCTGTGTATTGATTCACTTTTCCTGTGCAGCTGCTACAGGGAGATTGAACACTTCCTCATAGATTGCAGCTGATCATCAGGGGTCAGAAAGCTAAACAACCCCAGGATCAGCTTATGGTGCTTTTAGACAGAACAATCATCATTCAAAAAAAAAAAATCAATCAAACGAGCGAAAGTAAATGATAATCGTTCGGTCTAAACGTGAGCCAACGACCAAACGATGAGATAATCAGTCGCTTTTCGCTGATCGCTCATGTTATGCATGCATAAAAGTCATCATTGGCTTGTTTAAACAGCTCTCATCTAGTCTTTCACATTTGCTGTATGTGAAAGACTAAACAATACTGAATGATGCTCCTTTGAACGAGCCAAAGACGTGTCTGTGTGTCTAAACAGGCTTAGCAGTGATGTCACTTGCTTGTTTGCATATTCAAACCTGTATCAGCTCATCTAAAAGGACCCCATGATCAGCTGAATCTTCCGTAAGGGACTCACTCTAAGGCCTCGCACTGAAATGGAGTATGCTGTGATTGGTTTCCGCATGCGGAATCCAGAAAACAAATCCTCATGTAAATTGAAGTGTTGATGCCCATGCTCCCCTATGGGCGGCTTGAACTGCAGATCTTCTGTGCGGGTGCCCCACGTGGATTCCGCAAATCAAATCTGCCCGTGGTCAACATAAGGCCTAAAAGGATTAAGGTTGCCCTGGAGATGGACTATAAAGGGCACCAAAAAATTGTACCAAAATCCTCACATTCACTAAAATTCACACTAGATTTTGGTGCAGTAGAAAAGAGCATGGCCAGTGGACACTTGCCGATTGGCTGGTGCCTGGCCATGAAAAAAGGGACTTTTCTTGCTGTGTAGTAAGAAGGTACAGGTACTAAAAGTAAAAGAGGAGCTATTGACTGTCCGTTTGAAAGAAGAGACAGCGCCATACTGTGGCACTAGGAACCTGCTGATCAGAGAGGACAGATGAGCATGATTAAGGTGGCTTAGGATGCTGTAGACTGGACCAATACCGACTAAGAGCTCTTTCACAGAGGAGTCATTTTCACACAGAATAGGCATGTGAAAAAAAAAACTAAATTAAAAATTTTTAAAAAAAAAATTACATCTATTAAAACCAACATTTTTTTATAGAAACGTTCAGATGAAGAAATTTTAGACGTGCAAAAATTGCACTTTAAAAGGATAGGACATGTGTGACTACAATGCCGACATCTAAGGTCTGTGCTGCATGAAAAGATAGGACCTGACCTCGGAAAAGAAGATCGGAAGTCATTAGGAGGATTTCTGCCGACTGAGGAAATTCCACACAGCAGCATGGCTGCTAAACCCAGAAGCACATTATAAATGTCCGCTGTGAACTCATCTTAGTCCCTGCAGGGATGAGGTAATGCTCCAACGGTTTTGTTCATCTCCATGGGGGTTCCCTTAAATGTCCCGCTGTAAGCATAGGGGAATTCCTCCAGCCCCGGTGCTGTGCAATTCCCCAGCAGCATGGGGCAGTGGGGGACTCCCTCCACCTCTCTCCCCAGCAGCAGGTTCCCCAGGGGATTTCCCCATAGCAGGGAGAGAGATGGGGCAGGGTTAGAGGGCTTCCCCAAGAGAGTGGGGGGAGAGATTAGAGTGATCCACCTTCTAGCCCTTCTCTCCTTGCTATGGGGAATCCCTGTGAGAAGCCCTTTAGCCCTACCCTCTCTCTGCACTATGGTGATATCCCATGGGGTTCCCCATAGCCCAGCTCCCCCTCTCCCTGCTGTGGGTTAATCCCCTGTAGCCCCACCCTCACTCTCCCCCTGCTATGCGGAAATCCCGAAGCCTTGTGGGACATCATCTCTCTCTCCTCCTGGAGCAGCTGCACTTTTTTTTAAGCGACACATTGCTCGTGTGTGATTGTGATCTCACGCGCATGAAGGTCGGGTCTTCTGACCATGAAAAATTGCCCATTTACATGATTTTTAGTGCAGTTTACCTGCGATTTTTTGACCTGCCTATTCTGTGCTAAAACTAAGCCCATGTGAAAGAGCCCTAAAATACAGAGAAAACAGAGATGAGCACTCCTATCCAACTCCCTCAGACAATGATGTGGGATTTCTAGGGTTGGTAGTAGCAGCAGCCCCCAGCAAACATGCCGTTAAGTAAGGGATATCTCAATCTGAAAGCTAGGTGTGCGCATCGGTAGAGATATGAACAGATAGCCAACATGCCTGTTGCAGAAGACAAGAGCTGCACAGAGGAAAACAAACTAGTTAGAAAACTTCTGTTATTAGTGCTACTATTTTTTTTTCCAAATATTTTTTATTGAACATTTTCTTTAAAGTATACATACATGCAAGAGTAGCTTGTAATATGCACAGTAACAGGTATATAGCATATAGCATAGAGTAAATAATAATAACAGAGAAAATCAGTTTGCAGATTGCAATGCTTTCACAGGTGAGATTCATTGTTACTGATATTAAATGAAGGTAAATTGTTAATTTAGTTATGTATGTAAAGTAAAATTAAAACTAACATTTTAACTTGAATTGCTGCCAAGGTTCCCACACACAATTAAATTTTGATAGAGAATTATTATTTTTAGCATATATTTTCTCAAAGCAATGGTGGTCAGATATAGTGTCTAGTAAATCTTTTAGGATATGCGGGGAGATCGCTTTCCATTTCCTTGCGATGAGGCTCTTGGCTGCGAGAAGAAAGTGGCATGTCCAAATTCTTTTATCTGCCGGGAGTGAGTCGCATTCAAGGAGAAGAGCCAGTTGTGGGGATTTGGCGGGTCGTGCTCCAGTGATAAGTCGGATGGTGTCAAAAACCTCTCGCCAGTAATTTTGAATCAAGGGACAGCCCCAGAATATGTGGTAGAGTGAGCCCTCAGCTCCACAGTTTCTCCAGCATTCCTTGCTTATGTTTGGAAAACACTTGGCTAACTTAGTGGGGGTGTAATACCATCTTGACAGCACTTTGTAGTGTGTCTGAAGTAGTCCGGCTGATATAGTTGATTTGTTTGCTCTTTCAAAGGCTTTCAGCCAATGTGTGATTTCGAATTTTTTCCCGAGGTCTCGTTTCCAGTTTAGTAAATGAACTTTTTTAATATTGTTCATATTTCCTGCAATGGTATCGTAGAATATTCTTGACATAGAAGTTAGCGAAGTGGTACATTTGTGGAATAGAGTTTCTAGGTCATTTGGAAAAGAGTACGCCTCTGGGCGTGAACTGTTGAGGAGCGACAAGATCTTCAAGTAGGAGAAAGTTTCCTTGTCAGGTAGATTAAACTGAGATTGGATGCTTGAGAAAGATCGAGGTTCTCTCCCTTCCAGGAGGTCAGATAGGAAGTTGATTCCACATCTGTTCCACTCTTTTAAATTCAAATCACGAATAAAGTAGGTTAGAATTTCCAGAGGGAGGTTGGTTGAGGGAGCTCTGGTGGACTGTTCGAATTTGTACGCCATGATGTTTCTGCAGTGGATAGTGGTTAACATCAAATACGAGAGGTTTGCTAATGGGAGAAAAGGAGGCATTTCTGAGTTGAAAATGCCTATTACGGAGGCTCTGATAAGAAGACTCAAGGGTTGATTTTGATTCCTATGTCTCTCCATATGGCACCATGATGGAATTTGCGAGTTTTTAAACCAGATAACTGACTGACTTAGAATACTTGAATTATAGTAAGCTTGGAGATTGGGCACGCCCAGACCGCCCTGCTTTCTGTGTTGGTATAGAATGGAGGCAGCCAGTCTGGGTCTTTTGTTGTTCCAGATAAAATCCAACATCTGTGGTTGAAAATTAGCTATTATGTTTTGAGGAATTGGATAAGACAATGTGCGAAACAAATACAAGATTTTTGGTAGAATGAGCATTTTATATAAAGCTATTCTGCCAAACCACGAGATCTCTCTTCTTCCCAACTCCTTCAGCTCTTCCCTAAGTGAGGAAAAAAGTGGACTCATATTTTGTGGTATGATCTCTGACGTAGTGTTGCAGAGTTTAATTCCTAGGTAAGGGATTGTTGGTTTCCACTGAAAGGGGAACTCGTTTTGTATGCTCTCTTTTAATTTTTTGTCTATATTAAAACCCATGATTTGGGATTTACTTAGGTTTAATTTGTAGTAGGAGACTCGGCTGAAATGAGATATGCATTCGTTGACCTCTCTAAGGGAGTTTAGGGGATCAGTTAAAGTAATGAGTACGTCATCTGCAAAGAGGCCAATTTTATATTGCCTCATGCCGACTGGTATCCCTCTAACTGTTAGGGAGGTTCTGATCATTTCAGCTAGCGGTTCGATGATCATGGTAAATATCAGAGGGGAAAGGGGACACCCCTGACGGGTTCCGTTTGTAATCCAGAATGGCTTGGAGAGGGCTCCGTCTACAAGGACCCTTGCGGAAGGCTATGTATAGAGGGCCTGTACCGCATGGAGGAAGTTGTCCCCCACTCCGAATTTGTGAAGGACGGCGAAGGTGAACCCCCAATGGACTCTATCGAACGCCTTCTCTGCATCCAGGGAAAGGAGGAGAGAAGGCGTTCGACTCGAGTTTGATAGCTCCACCAGATTTTGAGTTCTTCTCGTGCCATCCACCGCGTTTCTGCACTTCGTGAAGCCCACCTGGTCGTCATGTATGACCCCAGGGAGGAGCTCCAGAAGTCTGGTTGCTAGAGTTTTGGAGTACATCTTTACGTCGGAATTTAGGAGGGAAATGGGCCTGAAGTTTGCTGGAGATGAGGTGGGTTTCCCTGGTTTAGGGATGGTAACAATTGTGGCTTGTAGCATTTCTTCTGCCATCCTGCCCTGATTCATTGAGTCGTTGAAAATGGCTGCTAGGTATGGTAATAGGGAAAGAGAAAATTTTTTGTAATATTCATTAGATAGACCATCTGGGCCGGGGGACTTGTAATTTTTTAATCCGTTGATGGCTTTAGTTATTTCTGGGATAGCTATCGGCTTATTTAGGGGTTCGTTCACTAGTTTCAAGGATGGGAGAGATATTTTTTAGGAATTTCTCTATGAGGTCTGCGGTGGGTTGGAAAGTATTTGGGTCTTCCGCTAGGTTGTATAGATTAGCATAAAAGGTTCTAAACTGATCTGCTATTTGTTGGGGATGGGTAATTTTTATGTTAGGATCTCTGAGAGAGTTTATAAATGGAATTTTTGCTTTAATTTGTTTCTTTTTAGCTATTTTGGCCATTAGTTTTGATGGTTTGTCTATGTGAGAGTAAAAATTTGCTCTAAGGAAAGTGAGGTTGTTGGTGTATTTGGTTAAAAGAATTTTCCTCAATTCGCTTCTCATAGCCATCAGTTCTGCATGATAGCTATTTTGTGGAGATTCCTGCTGGGTCTTCTCCAATTTATTTATATTCTCTAATAAGGAGTCAATTTTTATTTGTTTATTTTTCCGATCCTGTATTTTAAGTTTAATTAGAACCCCTCGAATAACTGCCTTGTGGGCGTTCCATAGTGTGAAATTATTGATGTCAGGAGTAGCGTTATTGGCAAAGTATTCTTCTAATGCTTCTTTGATAAATTTTTGATTGGCAGGTGAGTTAAATAGGTTTACGTCGTTTCTCCAAATCCTGGCTGGATTAAAAGGGGCGTTAATATTGAGTTTTAAGTAGATAGGAGAATGATCGGACCATGTGGTGGGGCCTATTGATGAGTTGGTGATGGAAGTGAGAGTCCATCTGTCCACCAGTAGGAGATCAATTCGTGAGAATGTCTTATGCCTCGGAGAGTAGTAAGTATACTCCTTTGAGGAGGTGTTCAAGCACCTGAAGGAATCATATAGACCCTCTCTATGGAGCCAAGACTGAAGTGTGGGAGAAGTTCTTGTTTTTGCTGTGGAGTCTAAATCTTTATTTGGAATAATATTGAAATCTCCACAAAGGATTAATTTTCCCGAGTGGAGTTTTTTTATTTTTTTTGATTAGTTTGTTTAGAAAAGAAATTTGCGCCTTGTTGGGCGCATAAATATTTACTATTGTTATTGGGGTTTCGCTAAGTTTGCCAACTAAGATAAGATATCTTCCTTTAATGTCGACTACTTGTTCTTTGAGGGAGAAGTTTAGTGTCTCTTTGAATGCTATTAATACGCCTGAATGCTTCTTTGGAGCATTTGCGAAAAAAATTGTAGGGTAGAGCTTGTTTGAGAATTTAGCAGAAGAGAGATGTGTAAAATGTGTCTCTTGCAGACATAATATGTCAATGTTTGCTGACCTGGCGTCTCTCCAAACCATTGCCCTTTTAAAAGGGGTGTTCAGTCCCTTGACGTTAAGCGAGCAAACATTTAATGACATTTTGGGTGGTGAATACATGCAATGTATGTGGGGTTACCTTGGCAGCATGGTTAACAGTAAATACAAAAAGTTGTAAACTTACAACAAAGACAGGTCTTCTGTTGTGTATACGCGAAGATTTGTGAACGCTGTTCTTGTAGGTAGGACTGATGTACCTAGAAGGTAAGGTTCGAGGAAGTTGTTCTTCATTTAAATGTTTGAAGACCTGGAAACAGAAACAGTTTAGGCAAAACAGTATAACAGGTATTAAAACCTGGTGCATTTGGGGGAAAAGTTCGGCAAAAGTTGGCAGCCTTTTTTCCTAGTATTGGTATAATGAAATTTCCAGCATATAAGATAGGTGGTCTCAGGTTGGGTGAGTTGCAGTTTCTCAAGGAGGCGTAGTAGGTAGAGTGCGGCGGTTGGGAACTCTCTGCGATCTCTGAGGTTTCACTGCTGGGGATATATCTGGCAGTGATAGATTCCATTTAGTTAGTAGCTTTCTTCCTTCCTCTGGCGTGGATATAATCTGTGTTGTGTTGTCTTTGTGAGTTATCAATTTAGTGGGGAAACCCCACTTGTAGGGTATTTTGGTGGTTCGTAAAGCTGTAGTTATCTGCGAGAAAGCTTTTCTGGCTTGGATCGTGGACTGAGAGAGGTCTGTATACAGATGGATATTGGTATACGGTGGAGCTAAGGAGCCAGAGGTTCTAGAGGCTGACATGAGTGCTTCCTTTACATGAAAAAAATGTATCCTAGCGATCACATCTCGTGGTATGGTTTCAGGAAGGAAGCTTGGTTTGGCTAATCTATGAGCTCTATCTATGATGCATTCTTGTTCAGTTGCATTTGGAAGAAGATGTCTTATTAATTTGATGAGAACATTTTTAAGATCAGATTGTGTTACACTTTCAGGTATGCCTCTAAATTTTACGTTATTTCTTCTGCTCCTATCTTCTAAGTCAGTCAATTTACTTTTAAGGGACTCCATTTCTTCCTCCAGAGAGTAATGTGCATCAATTAGATTGTTATGAGATGATGCTATTTCTCCTACTTTGTTTTCTACATGGTCTGTACGCTGTTCTAGCTCCTGTATGGAGACATTAATTGTGCTGGAGAGGGCTTTAATGTCCTTTTGTAGTGAGCCACGTAAGGCTAAAATCATGCTTTTAATAAAGTCTTGCGATGCAGGAAGGCTTGAGGAAGGGAGATCATTTATAGGGTCTCCTGTTTGAAAAAGCTGGTGACAGGTGTTGTTAGAATGTGACATGCGGGGTCTTTGTTTTTCTGGGCTTGCAGAAGGTGTAGATGCATTTGAAGTAACTGCCAGGTGGGGGGAGTGTGGGTGCTGCGGCGCCATTTGTTCACGCCTGGGACCTTAATGGCAGGGCTATCTGCAGCTTCACTCACCCGGCGTTATGGAGATGTCCTCTGCTGATCGAGGGTTAGCTTCTCCGAGCTGACTGCAGGATCTTTTCTGCTGTTAGAGGTGCCTGCATAGTCTCCTTCTGTGCTGGCGCCCGCATCGGAGCTCGTGGAATGCGGAGAGTTCTCTCTCATCGGCGGCTCAGTCTGTCCCTGCCCGCGGGAGGAAAAGAAGTCTGAGACTTTCTGGAGCGGCGCTTTACTAGTTCTCTTCGGCATGCTGTTCAGGAGGTCTCCGGAGGTAATTTTGTGTGAAGATGACTTGCTGGAAGTGCTTTAAGTAGCTTAAAAAGGCTAACGGAGAGCGGAGCTCAGGGTTCTGCTTCCAGCTCTGCTCGTGTCCAAGCCACGCCCCATTAGTGCTACTATTTTGAGATATTGTTATAGGGGAAAGGCAGATGTTAGTGCAAACATAACTATTTTCTATACGATATGCTTCTGGGGTCCAAATTCAGTTTGAGGATAGCCAAGCTCGGGAAATAACTTTCCAACCACAACCCCACTTAGCGTAATCAAAGTTAGCCCTTTATTGATTGACAGGCAGCAGTTTTTGTAGGGGTGCATGCTTCAATTAGAATAATTCAAAATTATAATTAATTTATTACCATTGGTCAATAAAACAAACATAATATGGAAATGCAAGATAAGGAATTTAACATCTTAAAATGCCAGGCACATGCATGCAAGCGCAGTAGAATCATACATGATTAGTTTCTCAGAACACAAGTACAGTAATTTTAAACAATAAGTTGTTTAGAGAGAATATTTTGGAACTTATGTGGACAGCGAGTGACTTTGTAGTGCTCTTTTACCAGGATTTTGTATGGGGGTGGTGATTGCTAATGTGAAGGAACCCATTGGAAAGCACGGGCTTCACATACATGCGATTTTTAGCGCTGTCACATCGCGAGAAGAAAAAAAAATCGCACAATTTTGTTGCCCAAGTAAAACTGGCCTTACGACTCATTAGTTAATAGCACATCATGAATTATAGATACAAGTTCAGTTGCTTTACCCATATTATTCCATTGTTCTTAACTCCTTAGTGACCAAACCTGTTTGAGCCTTAATAAGTAGGCCAAATTTTGGAAATCTGACACGTGTCACTTTAGTATACAATAACTGTGTAAAGGTTTTGCATATCAAAGTAATTGTTTTTAGCAACATATTGTACTTCATTTAGGTGGTAAAAGTGGACAATAGAATTTGTGTACATTTGTTAAAAGTGACAAAATTGCGAATAATGTTTTTTTAATTTTCAACTGCAGAATTGGCAAATTGTACAAATTTTTGATGAGATATATATTTCCCTCTTTTTATTTGGAAGCACATTTGAAAAACTTCAGGTTTTTTTTTAGCAATTTAGGAGACATACAAATTCAACATTATTAAAATTTGGAGGAATATTTTGTTTTCTGACACGAAGCCAAAAATTGCAAAAGGATCTTGAGTGTCAGAATTGTAGATACCTCCACAAATGACTCCATTTAAAAAAATACATCCCTTAATATATTTTGATCCAACGATTTTTTTTCTGGAGCGAATGCAATTCAGTGGAGAAAAAATAAAATTTCAATAGCTACTTCAACCACCATAGGGCTAGCGGTAGAACTAGAGTTGTCACTGCCTGAATTTATTTCTGCCTCTGACACAATTTTGGTTTCACTACTAGAACTGCTGGAACAAAATATTTGTAGGCCTGTTCTGCAGTATACCTCTTATGCACCATTTTAGGATATATTTTTTTCCTGTAAGAAACGATGTACAAGCTGAACAGAAAAAAACAGCCAGGAGGTGAAACAAGCATAAAAAGGCAATGCTGTGGTGGTGGTGTGGGATGGAAGATCAGCAATGGGGGAATTCAGGGAGAGGAGATGAAACTGTTAGAACTGTAACTTTATTGGCTTGCAATGACTGCTGTTATTCATTCAAGAACAGCAATCGTGTGATTGGGGACTGTTTATTGCAGACCGGAGTCACTACCCAAGCTCTCAGCTACCTCCAGTAGCTGAAAGCAAGAAGCTGTCCCACTACCCAGCCCTGTAAAATAATAGCGCATTAGAATAAAGCCCCTTAGCAGCCATTGTCAAATGACGTATAGGCGGTCATTTAGGGCTCATGCCCACGGCCGTGATGGGCTCTGCGAGCGGAATACCTCAGTGGAGTCCATCACAGCCCCCCCCCCCCCCCAAAGACCCCCTACTCACCTCCGGATCCGCTGCGAAGCTCCCGCGTGAACTGCCGGTGCGCAGTACAGCCCATGACACACCCGCGGCGTCGTATGATGCGGCCGTAGGTGGGCGGGGCGCGTATTCACGCTATACTTCCACTGTGCTACAGAGGAAGTATAGCATGCTGGACGGCTTCCATTGAATACAATGGAAGCCGTCGGCGCATATTCCCGTGGCAAATAGGACATGCCATGGGTAATTTCACGCTGCGGAATTCCGGAGTGTGTACATTGAGCTATGTGGTTCAATAGAACCTAATAACTGCAGTGAAACGCGGCAGAAATTCGTCCGTGGGCATTAACCCTTAGGGGTTAAATAAATATTGTACATTTTGGTTACTCCATCTGCTGCATTTTATCCTAAATCCTGCTAGAAAGCTGCCTGCAATGTTTCTAACAAATATGGATTGTATAAAGTGGAAAAGCCCTTTAGTTAGATAAAACTTCAAACATTACTTAATGTAGAGCTGAATTGTAACACTTGAACACCAAAAGAAATGTCAATAGGAAGCATGTTTTAACACAGCAAAAGCACAGACAAAATTAGGGACTTACCATTAGATGACAAGGCCAAAAGGTGATGGTAACAGAATGAGGAGGACCATGATGATGAATATTATGAATTTGGTAATGGAGACTGGAACAGAGGGTATGGAACCAAAATAACGACCTGAGAAGCTATCTCCCTATATAGCTCTCCTCATGTATTTTCCCATTGCTATCCCTCAACATAAGATATCAAAATCTGCAAGTAGCCCACAGTTGTCACTACTGGCAACCCTGTCTGAAATGCTATCCCTGAGAACAAGAAGGCACTAGGATCCAGACAAGAAACTAAACAAATGATGCTGAAATATGAACCAAGGCAGATGAAAAAAAAACAGGGAAAGAAAACACTACAAAAGAGAAAACAAAAGTAAAGACACCACCTGCCCAACCAATTTCGCCAGAGGACGGAGGTACGGACAGGCTTCACCAGGCACAGCAAAGATGCAAAAAAAAAACAACGTCCAGCTCATCCAATAGGTAAGAGAGGAAAAAAAAATCTAAAAAAGTTTAATTTTACAGGCTTCTAAAAGAAAATAAATATTTTAAAGTCATGTAGACCAAAAATAACCATAATGTACAAAAAAGTGCTCCAAACCCACTGATGAATTTCTGGCTCCATCCAGCACCCTTAATCATTACAAGTGAAATAAAAATTTTTAAAAAGTGTATTTAAAACTCCTACAAGTCATTGCACGGCACCACGTGAACAGGAGACCAAAGCTGCAAGCGCAGGGTTCTATTCAATCAATTATATAAACTAAAAAAACACCTCAAAAAACATGTGAACACTAACAGAGCACTAAATTGTGCATGCTTACTAATACAGTTCATAGACCAGGTCCCTTACTAGCATATGTCTTGCTTTAAAAACCCATGGACCAATCAGGGGCAGCTCTCAGCTGCGCTGAGCCAATCAAAGGCAGCACTCACTCACCCATTCATGAATTCATGAATGGGTGAGTGAGAGCTGCCTCTGATTGGTGAGGCTGTGACCAATCAGAGGCAGCTCATTCAGCAGGTGGGGATTTTAAATCCCTGGCTGCTGAATACTACTCACAGCAGTTCAGGAGAACTGCCGGCCAGTCGCGGCTGAACTCCGTCTGCCGGGACAAGGTGAGTATATTTTTTTTTTTACTTTTTACACATTTCTGGATGAATTTCAGGGACTGGCTTATATTTTTAAGCCCTTCCCGAAAATTCATCCAGCGCTCGCCGGCAGCCCATTGCTTTCAATGGAGCCAGCTTTATTGCCGGCTCCATTGAATTCAATGGTCAGTGCTCGTTTAATCGAGTCGAGTACCGCGTGGTGCTCGTCTCGAGTAACGAGCATCTCGAGCACCCTAATACTCGATCGAGCATCAAGCTCGGACGAGTATGCTCGCTCATCTCTAGTAATGAGTTCAATATGTCCTCTTTCCCTGCGGGATTTTTTTTGTGCGACCTAAATGCATGCATGCGAATAAACCTATTGAAATTAATGGGTTCTATGTTCTACGTATTGCATGCGCAAAATGTTCGTATGAATCCGGCCTAAGAGACACAGACTTTACTAGAAATAAGCTGGGAGCAAAACACACTGATGGTAACAAACTAGAAAAAAAGAGCGCTCCATAGTGCATTGGGGCAGAGGACACCAGACAGACCTCGTTCACACCGGCAACAAAGCTGTTTGTAAATTTGCTTGATTTTTATCCTAATAAACATCGGATGGACTTTATTTCTGACTGCATTTGATATTGGATGAATGATCCTACGTGCTGCCGGTCCTCTACTATAGCTGTATAGCAGCTGAGCGCTCCGAGAAGACAACAGCTGTATGCAGAAGATAGTGGTCCCGCTTGTCTTCTGCATACAGCGTGAGCCTTAGAAGAGTCCTTTCAATCCTGATGTTTCTTGGTCCTGTTATTGCGCCCAGATCCTCTCATTCTCCTCTTCCTCGTTTCCAGCCATTTGATATTGGATGAATGATCCTACGTGCTGCCGGTCCTCTACTATCGCTGCTTTCTGTGTGGATCTGGGGTGTCCAGGATCCGGACGTCTGGCTGGCACGGAGAGTATTGCCTGAATATAATTTGTTTATGTGGTGCTGCTGCTACAACGTAAATAGCGATTAGCTGCTATACAGCTAAGCGCTCCGAGCAGGGTATGCAGAACGTAGCTGTAGCGCTGTCTTCTGCATACTCCTGCTGTGTTCACGGAGCGCTTAGTTGGTATACAGCTGAGTGCTCCAAGCAGGGCATACAGAACACAGCTGGAGTGCTGTCTTCTGCATACTCCTGCTGTGTTCACGGAGCACTCAGCTGGTATACAGCTGAGCACTCCGAGCGGGGTATACAGAACACAGCTGGACCGCTATTTTCTTCATACAGTGTTTTCCGAGTGGGATACCAGCTGAAATAATAGTATCAGCAGTATTCCGCTGAGAACTCAGCGTGCGGTCCTGATAAGGCTGATCGCTCTTTTTCAGCTTGCTGTCCGTGTGTTTAGACCCAACGATTCTAACTCAAAAGACGGCTTTCAGCTAATTTTGAGCGACAATCGTTGGGTCTAAATGGGCCTTAACTTCAGTCACATAATATATTGCAAGAACTATCTTTATGTCTTTATAAAAAAAAAATCCTGTTATTTGTATGGCGCCAACTTATACTGCAGCGCTTTCACGTAATTTATTTACCCACCATTTACTCATCTTACTAACCTCCAAGGGATGGAGGGCTGAGTCAACCTTGAGTCGGCTACCTGAACCACACAGGACGGAACTTGCAAACTTCAGGTCATCAGCGAGAGTTTAGGACTGCATTTCTGCTGCCGTAACACTCTGCACCACACAAGCCTCTGTGACTTCAGTCACATGCTGCTGTGATGTCACCTGCTATTTTTGCCTGCAGGTTTTAAATATCTGTCATTCTGTTGCTAATTTGTAAATAGACATGGTGAAGGTTCCGACCTGGAATAGAAACACGGTGCCATGTCGATGCCAATAAAATAATCCTCTGAAGCCTGACATTCTTTGGTCCTGTTAGCGTGTTGTGATCTCTCATTCTTCTGCTTCTTCTCTCGACTAGAACAAGGTACAGTGATTCCTAATTAAGACGTTTTAAAGGGGACCAAGCAAATTAAACTTCTTAAGAGTGAAAACTTATTCAGCAGAGTCCCTCTTAAGATGTTTTAAATGATAATGCATAAAATAACCTTCTTAAACAGGAAATGCCAAAAAAAATCACCAGGCGACAATAATATTTGATTGGTCTTTAAACCACTGCAATAAACAGTGCTTTGTACATGAAAAGAATATAGAACACTGCGCAGACACTACAAAAGTGACAACACTGTACACAGTTTAGTCTTTCTTCAGGAACACGTGTTAAGTGAGGTGCTAATCCACTTGATGATGTCAAGCTTGTCACTAATTGACAGCGCTTTTCATTTTAACCCAGATTTTACCGCCATGGTGTATAGAAGTTAACAGAAACTATGTAGTGACCTGAAGTATGGCACTGTAGGAAAGCGCTGAGCTCCAAGTTAAGATCCACAGTCCTAACTGCTTTTCTTTAAGAAGAGCTGGTGATGCTAGTTAGAGTTAATTAGGAAATGTGGCCAGAGCAGAGTTAAATTAGTGTGATCACGGCATTGTGAGACAAAAGCTTAAGGACTTGGGGCTCTTTTACATGAGCATATATCGGCCACCGTTTTCATGGCCGGCCGATATACGCAACAACATGAGGTGTAAAAACTCGTGAAGAGACGCAATGGGCCCTGGCTCATATACGACGAAGTCGCCATGCTGTTGCCCCTTCCTTTCCCCTTGCCAGTTCACCTCCTCTCTCCTCCCCTCCTGCTCATAGAGTGGGAGGAGCCGACTCTCCCACTGTTGCATATGGAAGGTGGAGGAGAGCGGGCGGCACCCTGCTCCACGCCGCCGAGAGAGCCCCGACAGCAGAACTCCGGGACGCCGGAGCCGACATCGGAGCGGCACGCACCGGCCGCGGGACCCAGCACCGCCCTGCATTGTAACATTAACCCCGCTCTGACGGGGGACCTCCGGGCCCCCGGAAACTCGACCAGGGTTATCCGGAAAACGACGGTGGAACCGTCGTACCAACACGGGAGCGTGAACATCACGTGCGGCCACCCAGGAATGATCTTCTGGTCGAAAACCCTTCCAGGCCACCAAATATTGTAGGGTTCCTCGACACCGACGAGAATCCAGTATCTCCTGGACCTCGTATTCAACTTCATCCCGGGCAAGGGTGGGCGGAGGGGGACCGGAGGTGGGCATCACCAAAGGGACAAGAGGTTTCAATAGCGACTTATGGAATGCCCTGTGAACCCTCCATGTGGCTGGCAACCCCAGCTCGTAGGCGAGTGGGTTCACCACACGTGTGATGGCAAACGGCTCCACGTAACGTGACGCCAGCTTCAAGGACAGGACTCGCAATTTGAGATTTTTAGAAGACAGGTATACCTTCTGTCCCACCCTGTAAGGTTCAGACACAGACTCTTCCCACTACGCAACTGCATACGGGCCCCCGCTTCCTCCAAGTTTCTCTGTACCTCTTTCCATACTCCCCGAAGCATATCTGTGGCGACATCAGCTGCAGGACAGACCGACGGAGTAGGGATTGCTGTAAGGAAGTGAGGAGGCTGACCATATACACAAAAAAATGGAGACACCCTAGTGGAAGAACAAAGGTGGTTGTTTAGTGCAAACTCTGCCAACGGCAGGAACTCTGCCCACTGATGATCCTTTTCGCTAGCAAACAACCGTAAATATTGCACTAAATCTTGGTTCTTCCGCTCTTCTGCGGGAAAAAAAAAATTGCTCATGTGTATTACCTTATTAAAAAAAAAGTGGGGTTCGTATTCATGAGAGATTTGTGCATCTCGCAACACACAAATCTAGCACAATTTTAAAAGCTGTGTGAAAACGGCCTTAGGGTTGTTTCACATAAGCGTATATAGGCCGTGCTTTCACCCCTGGCCAATATACGCTGCTCGTCTGATGTATTGGTTTAGCATGCATCAGTTCAGATGGGCGTAAAATCACCCGGCCAGCCAAGATAGCATATACAATGCGCATTCCGGTTGGGTGTCTTTACGATGGCCAGAAAGGATAGTTCAGGAACTATCGTCTGGCCGGAATATGACAGCAGTTCCCATAGACTCCTATGGGAGCCTATAGAATTTGCTGGAGAAGGGAGATGGGAGGGAGTTTAGCAGCATGTCTGCTGAACTCCCACCCCCTTCCCTCCTCCTCCTCTCCACCCCTTGCCTGCTGTTTGCAACGGGAGGGGACGGTACAGGGCGGTAGATAGTTGCTAAGCTCCAGCCCCGTCCCCTCCCATTTTTGGCAGCAGACAAGTGGCGAAGATGGGACAGGAGCTTAACAACTAGCTCTAGTCCCATCTCACCCCCTCCCCTTGCCAAGAGTCGGTGAGGAGGCAGAAAGGGGAAGGCAGTCTCAACCCGCCTACTGGTATGCCAGGCTCTATGTATACTCGCCGCACCTTGGCTGTCCGAACAGGCGCACAAACTAGAGATTTATGCATCCATTCATGCGATTTTCGGTCACGCTGTGGCTATGACACGGCCGACCGAAAATTGCCTATGCCTTTGTGAATGAGCTTTTAGACACACGTTTTAATCCTATCAACCACATCACACTGCTGCGGAGGGGCTGTCCTTTAATTGTTCTACTTTTAGGACTTCAGTAGAGATGAGCGAGCACCAAAATGCTCGGGTGCTCGTTACTCGGGACGAAAATTTCGCGATGCTCGAGGATTCGTTTCGAGTAACGAACCCCATTGAAGTCAATGGGCGACTCGAGCATTTTTGTATTTCGCCGATGCTCGCTAAGGTTTCCATTTGTGAAAATCTGGGCAATTCAAAAAAGTGATGGGAACGACACAGCAACGGATAGGGCAGGCGAGGGGCTACATGTTGGGCTGCATCTCAAGTTCCCAGGTCCCACTATTAAGCCACAATAGCGGCAAGAGCGGGCCCCTCCTCCCAACAATTTTTACTTCTGAAAAGCCCTCATTAGCAATGCATACCTTAGCTAAGCACCACACTACCTCCAACAAAGCACAATCACTGCCTGCTGGACACTCCGCTGCCACTTCTCCTGGGTTACATGCTGCCCAACCCTCCCCCCCCCCCCCCCCCGCACGACCCAGTGTCCACAGCGCACACCAAATTGTCCCTGCGCAGCCTTCAGCTGCCCTCATGCCACACCACCCTCATGTCTATTTATAAGTGCGTCTGCCATGAGGAGGAACAGCAGGCACACAGAGGGTTGGCACGGCTAGGCAGCGACCCTCTTTAAAAGGGGCGGGGCGATAGCCCACAATGCTGTACAGAAGCAATGAGAAATATAATCCTGTGCCACCGCCATCAGGAGCTGCACACGTGGGCATAGCAATGGGGAACCTATGTGCCACACACTATTCATTCTGTCAAGGTTTCTGCATGCCCCAGTCAGACCGCGGTTTTTTATAAATAGTCACAGGCAGGTACAACTCCGCAATGGGAATTCCGTGTGCACCCACAGCATGGGTGGCTCCCTGGAACCCACCGGCTGTACATAAATGTATCCCATTGCAGAGCCCTGGACAGCAGAGCTAACGTCAGATTAAATGCAGGTGGGCTTCGGCCCACACTGCATGCCCCAACCTGACCGGGGTTTTTAATTCATAGACACAGGCATAGAAGTGGACACATGCAGTTACAACTCCGTGTGGACCGACAGCATGGGTGGGTGCCAGGAAGCCACCGGCGGTACATAAATATATCCCATTGCAGTGCCCAGGACAGCAAAGCTAACATCAGGTTTAATGCAGGTGGGCTCCGGCCCACACTGCATGCCCCAGTCAGACTGGGGTTCTTTAGAAGTAGACACATGCAGTTACAACTCCGTGTGGACCGACAGCATGGGTGGCTCCCTGGAACCCACCGGCGGTACATAAATATATCCCATTGCAGTGCCCAGCACAGCTGAGGTAATGTCAGGTTTAATGCAGGTGGGCTAAAAATTAATAGGATTACACTGTAGGAGAGGGCCCCAAAAAATTGGTGTACCAACAGTACTAATGTACGTCAGAAAAATTGCCCATGCCCAACCAAGAGGGCAGGTGAAACCCATTAATCGCTTTAGTTAACGTGGCTTAATTTGTAACTAGGCCTGGAGGCAGCCCAGTTAAAATAAAAATTGGTTCAGGTGCAAGTTTCAACGCCTTTATGAGCATTGAAACGTATAAAAATTGTTTACAAAAATTATATGACTGAGCCTTGTGGGCCTAACAAAAATTGCCCGTTCGGCGTGATTACGTGAGGTTTCAGGAGGAGGAGCAGGAGGAGGAGGATGAATATAATACACAGATTGATGAAGCTAAAAGGTCCACGTTTTTGATGGTGATAGAGAACGATGCTTCCATCCGCGGGTGCAGCCTACGTATTGTTTAGGTACCGCTGCTGTCCGCTGGTGGAGAAGAGAAGTCTGGTGAAATCCAGGCTTTGTTCATCTTTATGAGTGTAAGCCTGTCGGCACTGTCGGTTGACAGGCGTGTACGCTTATCCGTGATGATTCCCCCAGCCGCACTAACCACACTCTCTGACAAGACGCTAGCCGCAGGACAAGCAAGCACCTCCAGGGCATACAGCGCGAGTTCAGGCCACGTGTCCAGCTTCGACACCCAGTAGTTGTAGGGGGCAGAGGTGTCACGGAGGACGGTCGTGCGATCGGCTACGTACTCCCTCACCATCCATTTACAGTGCTCCCGCCAACTCAGCCTTTACTGGGGTGCGGTGACACAGTCTTGCTGGAGAGCCAGAAAGCTGGCAAAGGCCTTAGAGAGTGTTCCCCTGCCTGTGCTGTACATGCTGCCTGATCTCTGCGCCTCCCCTGCTACCTGGCCCTCGGAACTGCGCCTTCTGCCACTAGCGCTGTCGGAAGGGAATTTTACCATCAACTTGTCCGCCAGGGTCCAGTGGTATAGCATCACTCTCGAACCCCTTTCCTCTTCGGGTATGAGAGTGGAAAGGTTCTCCTTATACCGTGGGTCGAGCAGTGTGTACACCCAGTAATCCGTAGTGGCCAGAATGCGTGTAACGTGAGGGTCACGAGAAAGGCATCCTAACATGAAGTCAGCCATGTGTGCCAGGGTACCTGTACGCAACACATGGGTGTCCTCACTAGGAAGATCACTTTCAGGATCCTCCTCCTTCTCAAGCCATACACGCTGAAAGGATGATAGGTAAGCAGCATGGGTACCCTCAGCAGTGGGCCAAGCTGTCTCTTCCCCCTCCTCCTCATCCTCCTCATGCGCCTCATCCTCCTCCTCAACGCGCTGAGATATAGACATGAGGGTGCTCTGACTATCCAGCAACATACTGTCTTCCCCCGCCTCCGTTTCCAAGCGCAAAGCGTCTGCCTTTGTACTTTGCAGGGAACTTCTCAAGAGGCATAGCAGAGGAATGGTGACGCTAATGATTGCAGCATCGCCGCTCACCATCTGGGTAGAGTCCTCAAAGTTTCCAAGGACCTGGCAGATGTCTGCCAACCAGGCCCACTCTTCTGTAAAGAATTGAGGAGGCTGATTCCCACTACGCCGCCCATGTTGGAGTTGGTATACCACTATAGCTCTACGCTGCTCATAGAGCCTGGCCAACATGTGGAGCGTAGAGTTCCACCGTGTGGGCACGTCGCACAGCAGTCGGTGCTCTGGCAGATTAAACCGATGTTGCAGGGTGCGCAGGGTGGCAGCGTCCGCGTGGGACTTGCGGAAATGTGCGTTGAGCCGGCGCACCTTTCCGAGCAGGTCTGACAAGCGTGGGTAGCTTTTCAGAAAGCGCTGAACCACCAAATTAAAGACGTGGGCCAGGCATGGCACGTGCGTGAGGCTGCCGAGCTGCCGAGCCGCCACAAGGTTACAGCCATTGTCACACACGACCATGCCCGGTTGGAGGCTCAGCGGCGCAAGCCAGCGGTCGATCTGCTCTATCAGACCCTGCAGCAGTTCGTGGGCCGTGTGCCTCTTCTCTCCTAAGCTGAGTAGTTTCAGCACGGCCTGCTGACGCTTGCCCACCGCTGTGCTGCCACGCCGCGCGACACCGACTGCTGGCGACGTGCTGCTGCTGACACATCTTGATTGTGAGACAGAGGTTGCGTTGGAGGAGGAGGAGGAGGGTGGTTTAATGGAAGAAGCATACACCGCCGCAGATACCACCACCGAGCTGGGGCCCGCAATTCTGGGGGTGGGTAGGACGTGAGCGGTCCCAGGCTCTGACTCGGTCCCAGCCTCCACTAAATTCACCCAATGTGCCGTCAGGGAGATATAGTGGCCCTGCCCGCCTGTTCTTGTCCACGTGTCCGTTGTCAAGTGGACCTTGGCAGTAACCGCGTTGGTGAGGGCGCGTACAATGTTGCGGGAGACGTGGTCGTGCAGGGCTGGGACGGCACATCGGGAAAAGTAGTGGCGACTGGGAACCAAGTAGTGCGAGGCCACCGCCGCCATTATGCTTTTGAAAGCCTCCGTTTCAACAAGCCTATACGGCAGCATCTCCAGGCTTATCAATTTGGCTATGTGCACGTTTAACGCTTGAGCGTGCGGGTGCGTGGCGGCGTACTTGCGCTTGCGCTCAAACACTTGCGCTAGCGACGGCTGGACGGTGCGCTGAGAGACATTGGTGGATGGGGCCAAGGACAGCGGAGGTGAGGGTGTGGGTGCAGGCCGGTAGGCACTCGTGCCTGTGTCCTCAGAGGGGGGTTGGATCTCGGTGGCAGGTTGGGGCACAGGGGGAGAGGCAGTGGTGCAAACCGGTGGCGGTGAACGGCCTTCGTCCCACCTTGTGGGGTGCTTGGCCATCATATGTCTGCGCATGCTGGTGGTGGTGGCTCCCCGGCTGATCTTGGCGTGACAAAGGTTGCACACCACTGTTCGTCGGTCGTCTGCACTCTCAGTGAAAAACTGCCAGACCTTTGAGCACCTCGGCCTCTGCAGGGTGGCATGTCGCGAGGGGGCACTTTGGGAAACAGTTGGTGGATTATTCGGTCTGGCCCTGCCTCTACCCCTGGCCACCGCACTGGCTCAGCCTGTGCTCACACCCTGACTTGGGCCTCCGCGTCCTCGCCCGCGTCCACATCCCCTAGGCCTACTCCTACCCCTCAGCATGCTGTATTACCAGTAGTGCAGAAACAGAACGCTGTAATTAAATGTGCCGCTTATTGGCCTGTGGTTGGAGGCTGACTTCGCTTACGGAACGCACAGCAGAGGCTGGAAAGAATTTTGCGCAAGCCTGCTGTAACACTTAGCTGGCTGCGTATGAATTAGGACAACTTCCCCCAGTAGAGACCCAGTACACTGAGGACGGTCACAGGCAGCCCAAATAGATTTTTTTTCCCAAATGTTTTTGGAAAGGCCCACTGCCCATATACACTAAATATGTCTTCTGTCCCTGCCTCACCACTACTGGCTCTGGACAATGTAAAATTACTGCAGGACGCAATGCTCTGCACGGCCGATATACAAAAAAAAAAAAAAAAAAGTGCAACACTGCAAAAAGCAGCCTCCACACTACTGCACACGGTTAGATGTGGCCCTAAGAAAGACCGTTGGGGTTCTTGAAGCCTAAAATAACTCCTAACGTTCTCCCTATAGCAGCTCCGGCACCAGCAGCACTGTCCCTGATCTCTGTCAGAACGCATCTGTGGCGAGCCGCGGGAGGGGCCGATTTATATACTCGGGTGACACCTGATCTCGCCAGCCACTCACTGCAGGGGGGTGGTATAGGGCTTGAACGTCGCAGGGGGAAGTTGTAATGCCTTCCTTGTCTTTCTATTGGCCAGAAAAGCGCGCTAACGTCTCAGAGATGAAAGTGAAAGTAACTCGAACATCGCCTGGTACTCGTCTCGAGTAACGAGCATCTCGAACACGCTAATACTCGAACGAGTATCAAGCTCGGACGAGTACGTTCGCTCATCTCTAACTTTGACTCTACAGTCCATCCTACAGAGTTGAAATCGAATTGGTACTAATAAGCTGAATTTACAGCACCCTCCTTAAGCTTGTCTGAATTAAGTTTCTATAGTTTAAAAGCTTTTCTTCTGAGAAAATCCCATTAAACATTGGATAATCAAAAGTTTTGTAACCGTTTTAGATATTTTGTGTCGATTCCTCACCATTGACATCTTTTAACAACAAATTATACATTGATCACATTTACACCTTGTAAAATCTGAAACAAAGTATATTAGCAAGTTTTCAGATGGGTGTTTTTGGTTTGGCTGAATTCCTGAGTTATTTCAAAGCACATTAACTCTTTGCAATCCAATTTTGGATTCAGGATTTCCTAGGGGGTTTTCTCTTCCTGCCATTATACAATGGCGCCAGCTAGAGCCAGTACTGCGGTATGGGACATGCTGGAGAGGCCCCCCGACAACAGAGTAGCCAGTAATGTACAGTAAGAATACCCTGCCGGACGTCTTCCGACATCAGAGCTGTACAGCCTTCAATCAGAATGTCTTGAGACGTCAGACAGTGGATTGGAAAGGGATAAAGAATTGGAAATTGACTTACAGGGTAGTTGCCTATAGGTGATACCAGGGAGACAGTTTACTTGCTTCTGGAGGACAGCAAATTTGCATACTCTGTGTAACAATCTTACGATAATTTGTTCATTTTTAATACACTACTTACTAGAACTTGTAAGACGGAATATGAGTTGTGATAACCTTAAGTCTTCAATCTTTTTCTTCTGATCCGTAAGAGTTACTGTAAGCCCACAAATGAGTATGTGCTATATATACAGCATGGCAATGTGTTAGCAGTCCCTATATAAGCCTGGTTGATTTTCCCCTTATGTTGGACACTTATTCTTAGTCTTACAATACTGAGGTCTCAGGCAAAGTTCTAATGTCATTCTGCATGTGCAACCACCTTAAGTCAATATGCGGCTGTTGTTCAACATTCCCTGAAGTTTCAAGTAACTGAGAAGTGTTGTGTTATCTTTGCCAGCTCTAGAATGCTGACTAAGAACCACATGCTATTGTTTCAAGTAGCCAAAATAATCTGCATTTTAAAATTTAGGTTTTAGAGCTATCTTTTTTCTCCAAATTTAATGAATGGAAAAATGATTAACCACAGGACTGCAAATGGAAAGTTGCCAGCTGTAAATTAGTTACAGAGAGCTCAAAACCGATTACATTAAAATAGCGAGCAACATAAAACAGTGTCAAATACAAGTGTGGGTTGGAAAGAGGAGCTAGTCCAATTCTTGTGGATTTTAGGGCTGGTACCCACAGATGTCACTTTTTTTCAATGGATCTTAGGAAATGTGCCAAAGGTATGCAAACTCATTGTGGTAAATATGATGAAAAAAAACAGAACGCAATTAGCAAAATATACCTAGCACTAGAGATGAGCGGATAAGTCAGTTACTCGAGTGAGCTTCGCTCTTCTCGAGTAACTGCATTCTTTTCTGAGCCTGCTCGGGGGGGGGGGGGGGGGGGTGTATTAGAGAGTGAGAGAGATCTCTCTCCTTCCCCCCGCCATCCCCCACTCACCCCCGCCCCGAGCACACTCGGACAAGAATCCAGTTACTCGAGAAAAGGGAGGCTTGCTCGAGTAACTGACTTATCCGAGCGTGCTCACTCATCTCTACCTAGCATTAATACTAATGTACTAATTATTACACTAATTAAAGGGTAAATACAGGATGTAGTCAAACAGATGGGTCCAGCGCTATACTTCAGTGCTGGTGTTTTATATTGAACTAACCATAGTATACTTAAATAGGAAGACATGGATGCGCTACACGAGGGTATGGCAAAGAAGGGGGCATCGTTTTGCTAACCTCATAATCATTTTATTTTCTGCAGTGTTCCAGACCTGTAGTATACAGAACACTTTGGAAACTTGTATTTCAATGACCATAGTGAAAGAGATTGAGCCTCCAGTACCATTCTGGGCTGCTGCACAGTGCTGTGCTATATCCAGTGTGCTACAGCTATAGGAAACAGCTAAACTGCGGTGCTGCCCAGTGTTGGAACTATCTTAATGATGGCTTATCAATAAAATAAAGCCTGCAAAACCCCTTTAACAACTTTGACAACATACTGGATTTTATAAGGGGTGTTGTTTGAAAGGTTGTAATTAGAGATGAGCGAACGTACTCGTCCGAGCTTGATATTCGTGCAAATATTAGGGTGTTCGGGATGCTCGTTACTCGTAACGAGTGCCACACGGTGTTCCGGTTACTTTCAGTTTCCTCTCTGAGACGTTAGCGCGCTTTTCTGGCCAATTGAAAGACAGGGAAGGCATTACAACTTCCCCCTGTGACGTTCAAGCCCTATACCACCCCCCTGCTGTGAGTGGCTGGGGAGATCAGATGTCACCCGAGTATAAAAGTCGGCCCCTCCCGCGGCTCGCCACACATGCCTTGTGAGTTAGCTGAGGGACAGTGGTATCGTGCTGGTGCTGCTGTAGGGAGAGCGTTAGGAGTCAGTGTAGGCTTCAAGAACCCCAACGGTCCTTCTCAGGGCCACATCTACCTGTGTGCAGGCTGCTGCTAGCAGTGTTTTTTTTTTTCTCAAAATCGGCAGTGCAGAGCATTGCACCCGGCATTAGGGACAGAAGTGGTGTATAGGCAGGGAGAGTGTTAGGAGTGAGTGTAGCCTTCAAGAACCTCAACGGTCCTTTCTAGGGCCAAATTTAACCGTGTGCAGTACTGTGCTGGCTGCTGTTAGCTGTGCTGCATATTTTTTTTTTCCTAAAAATCGTCTGTGCAGAGCATTGCACCCTCCATTGATACTACAGGGACAGAATTGTGTAGGCAGGGCCACAACACAGTTATTGTTCATTGAATATATGCAGTGGGTCCTTCCCTTTGCAGAAAAGGACAAAAAATTATATTTGGCCAGCCTGTGTCAGTCCTAAGGTCTCCATGTACGTGTGTGCTGCGTGGACAACGTACAAAAATCAGACGCAACCAGCTACGGTTTACTGCAGGCTTGCGCCATTGTCTTTCCTGACTGGCAAATACCTGCTCTGCTAGAGTTAATAACTCTGCTACACTATAGTTGTGTGTCACTTTTTCAGGGCCACACCACAGATATTAAACTTCTTGTTCATTGAATATACGCAGTGGGGTCTTCCCTTTGCAAAAAAGGACAAAAAATTATATTTGGCCAGCCTGTGTCAGTCCTAAGGTCTCCGTGTACGTGTGTGCTGCGTGGACAACGTACAAAAATCAGACGCAACCAGCTACGGTTTACTGCATTCATCGCCCAATTAATGGGTCCACGCGGGAGACCTTTATTAGAAAATGAGCAGTGTGAGCAGGTCCTGTCCTGGATGGCAGAAAGTGCTTCGAGCAACCTATCGTCCAGCCACAGTTCTGCGCCGTCCACTGCTGCAAATCCGAATCCTCTGTCTGCTGCTCCTCCTTCCTCCCAGCCTCCTCACTCCACTACAATGACACCTGCTCAGGAGCGAGAACACTCCCAGGAACTGTTCTCGGGCCCCTGCTTAGATTGGGCAGGAGTGGTTCCTCTCCCACCAGAGGAGTTTATCGTCACTGATGCCCAACCATTCGAAAGTTCCCGGGGTGCGGGGGAAGAGGCTGGGGACTTCCGCCAACTGTCTCAAGAACTTTCTGTGGGTGAGGAGGACGATGACGATGAGACACAGTTGTCTTGCAGTGAGGTAGTAGTAAGGGCAGTAAGTCCAAGGGAGCAGCGCACAGAGGATTCGGAGGAAGAGCAGCAGGACGATGAGGTGACTGACCCCACCTGGTGTGCAACGCCTACTCAGGACAGGTCATCAGAGGGGGAGGCAAGGGCATCAGCAGGGCAGGTTGCAAGAGGCAGTGCGGTGGCCAGGGGTAGAGGCAGGGCCAGACTGAATAATCCACCAAGTGTTTCCCAAAGCACACCCTCGCGCCATGCCACCCTGCAGAGGCCGAGGTGCTCTAAGGTCTGGCAGTTTTTCACAGAGACGCCTGACGACCGACGAACAGTGGTGTGCAACCTTTGTCGCGCCAAGATCAGACGGGGAGCCACCACTAACAGCCTCACCACCACCAGCATGCGCAGACATATGATGGCCAAGCACCCCACAAGGTGGGACGAAGGCCGTTCACCGCCTCCGGTTTGCACCGCTGCCTCTCCCCCTGTGCCCCAACCTGCCACTGAGATCCAACCTTCCTCTCAGGACACAGGCACAACCGTCTCATGGCCTGCACCCACACCCTCACCTCCGCTGTCCTCGGCCCCATCCACCAATGTCTCGCACCGCACAGTCCAGCCGTCGCTAGCGCAAGTGTTGGAGCGCAAGCGCAAGTACGCCACCACGCACCCGAACGCTCAATCGTTAACCGTCCACATAGCCAAATTTATCAGCCTTGAGATGCTGCCGTATAGGGTTGTGGAAACGGAGTCCTTCAAAGCTATGATGGCGGCGGCGGCCCCGCGCTACTCAGTTCCCAGTCGCCACTACTTTTCCCGATGTGCCGTCCCAGCCCTGCACGACCACGTCTCCCGCAACATTGTACGCGCCCTCACCAATGCGGTTAGTGGCAAGGTCCACTTAACTACGGACACGTGGACAAGCACAGGCGGGCAGGGCCACTACATCTCCCTGACGGCACATTGGGTGAATTTAGTGGAGGCTGGGACAGAGTCAGAGCCTGGGACCGCTCACGTCCTACCCACCCCCAGAATTGCGGGCCACAGCTCGGTGGTGGTATCTGCGGCGGTGTATGCTTCTTCCACTAAAGCACCCTCCTCCTCAACCTCTGTCTCGCAATCTAGATGTGTCAGCAGCAGCAGGACGTCGCCAGCAGTCGGTGTCGCGCGGCGTGGCAGCACAGCGGTGGGCAAGCGTCAGCAGGCCGTGCTGAAACTACTCAGCTTAGGAGATAGGAGGCACACGGCCCACGAATTGCTGCAGGGTCTGACAAAGCAAACGGACCGTTGGCTTGCGCCGCTGAGCCTCCAACCGGGCATGGTCGTGTGTGACAACGGCCGTAACCTGGTGGCGGCTCTGCAGCTCGGCAGCCTCACGCACGTGCCATGCCTGGCCCACGTCTTTAATTTGGTGGTTCAGCGCTTTCTGAAAAGCTACCCACGCTTGTCAGACCTGCTCGTAAAGGTGCGCCAGCTCTGCGCACATTTCCGCAAGTCCCACACGGACACTGCCACCCTGCGCACCCTGCAACATCGCTTTAATCTGCCAGTGCACCGACTGCTGTGCGACGTGCCCACATGGTGGAACTCTACGCTCCACATGTTGGCTAGGCTCTATGAGCAGCGTAGAGCTATAGTGGAATACCAACTCCAACATGGGCGGCGCAGTGGGAGTCAGCCTCCTCAATTCTTTTCAGAAGAGTGGCCCTGGTTGGCAGACATCTGCCAGGTCCTTCGAAACTTTGATCAGTCTACCCAGGTGGTGAGCGGCGATGCTGCAATCATTAGCGTCACCATTCCTCTGCTATGCATCTTGAGAAGTTCCCTGCAAACCATAAAGGCAGCCGCTTTGCGCTCGGAAACAGAGCCGGGGGAAGACAGTATGTCGCTGGATAGTCAGAGCACCCTCCTGTCTATATCTCAGCGCGTTCAGGAGGAGGAGGAGGAGGATGAGGGGGAAGAGACAGCTTGGCCCACTGCTGACGGTACCCATGCTGCTTGCCTGTCATCATTTCAGCGTGTATGGCCTGAGGAGGAGGAGGAGGAGGAGGATCCTGAAAGTGATCTTCCTAGTGCGGACAGCCATGTGTTGCGTACAGGTACCCTGGCACACATGGCTGACTTCATGTTAGGATGCCTTTCTCGTGACCCTCGCATTCAACGCATTCTGGCCACTACGGATTACTGGGTGTACACACTGCTCGACCCACGCTATAAGGAGAACCTTCCCAGTCTCATTCCCGAAGAGGAAAGGGGTTCGAGAGTGTTGCTATACCACAGGACCCTGGCGGACAAGCTGATGGTAAAATTCCCATCCGACAGCGCTAGTGGCAGAAGGCGCAGTTCCGAGGGCCAGGTAGCAGGGGAGGTGCGTAGATCGAGCAGCATGTACAGCCCAGACAGTGCAACAGTCTTTAAGGGCCTGGCCAGCTTTATGGCTCCCCAGCAAGACTGTGTCACCGCTCCCCAGTCAAGGCTGAGTCGGCGGGAGCACTGTAAAAGGATGGTGAGGGAGTACGTAGCCGATCGCACGACCATCCTCGGTGACGCCTCTGCCCCCTACAACTACTGGGTGTCGAAGCTGGACACGTGGCCTGAACTAGCGCTGTATGCCCTGGAGGTGCTTGCTTGTCCTGCGGCTAGTGTCTTGTCGGAGAGGGCGTTTAGTGCGGCTGGGGGAATCATCACAGATAAGCGTACCCGCCTGTCAACCGACAGTGCCGACAGGCTAACACTCATCAAGATGAACAAAGCCTGGATTTCCCCAGACTTCTCTTCTCCACCAGCAGACAGCAGCGATACGTAAGCAATACGTAGGCTGCACCCGCGGATGGAAGCTACGTTCTCTCTCACCATCCAAAACAGGGACATTTCTGCTTCATCAATCTGTGTCTAATATTCCTCCTCCTCCTCCTGCTCCTCCTCCTGAAACCTCACGTAATCACGCTGAACGGGCAATTTTTCTTAGGGCCACAAGGCTCGCTCATCTAATTTTTCGAAACAATTTTTATATGTTTCAATGCTCTTAAAAGCGTTGAAACTTTAACTTGAACCAATTTTTCGTTAAACTGGGCTGCCTCCAGGCCTAGTTACCACTTAAGCCACATTAACCAAAGCGATTAATGGGTTTCACCTGCCATCTTGGTTGGGCATGGCCAATTTTTACTGAGGTACATTAGTACTGTTGGTACACCAATTTTTTGGGGCCCTCACCTACAGTGTAATCATAGCAATTTGTATGTTCTTCACCTGCACTCACGGTACAGAAGTGTGTGTGGGGTTGGCCTACACTTTAGCTACATAAATGTAACTTGGGCCTTGGCTATACTGCAGCTACTGAAATGGAACGAAGACTGCGCTCCCACTATACTGCTGCTTCGGAATTGTTACTGGGGCCTGTCTTGATTGCTACTATTGCTGAAATGGAACGAAGACTGCGCTCCCACTATACTGCTGCTTCGGAATTGTTACTGGGGCCTGTCTTGAGTGCTACTATTGCTGACATGTAACGAAGACTGCGCTCCCGCTATAATGCTGCTAGTGATATGTTAGTGGGGCCTGTCTTGAGTGCTACTATTGCTGACATGGAACGAAGACTGCGCTCCCGCTATAATGCTGCTAGTGATATGTTAGTGGGGCCTGTCTTGAGTGCTACTATTGCTGACATGGAACGAAGACTGTGCTCCCGCTATAATGCTGCTAGTGATATGTTAGTGGGGCCTGTCCTAATGCTACGGCTGAAATGTTACGAATTCTGGGCTCTGCCTATACCGCTGCTAATGGTATGTCTCTGGGGTGTGGAAACAGAGGCTTCCCAAAGACATGATGGCGGCGAGGCCATTTCCCACCAACGCGGTTACTGTAAAGGTGCATATAACCACGGACACGTGTAGAGGACACGTAGTGCCTCAAAAACATCCCCCTCCTCCTCCAACAGGGAAAACAAACATTCTTGGCAAATGCCTTTGCATTGGTTCGTCTGGTGGCAGTCCAAGAATTTCACCTTTACCGACACTACAAGAGAGACCCCCCACCATCCCCCCGCCACGGCCCACTTAATCCTGGCCACATTCCGAAAACCAACAAAATAAAACCGCGCTACTAGGTCCGCAGTCACCACCACATTACCACCAACGCGGTTACTGTTAAGGTGCATATAACCACGGACACGTGTAGAGGACACGTAGTGCCTCAAAAACATCCCCCTCCTCCTCCAACAGGGAAAACAAACATTCTTGGCAAATGCCTTTGCATTGGTTCGTCTGGTGGCAGTCCAAGAATTTCACCTTTACCGACACTACAAGAGAGACCCCCCACCATCCCCCCGCCACAGCCCACTTAATCCTGGCCACATTCCGAAAACCAACAAAATAAAACCGCGCTACTAGGTCCGCAGTCACCACCACATTACCACCAATGCGGTTACTGTTAAGGTACATATTACCAGTCTGACTGGGGCATGCAGAGACACCTTGACAGAATGAATAGTGTGTGACACATAGGTTCCCCATTGCTATGCCCACGTGTGCAGCTCCTGATGGCGGTGGCACAGGATTCTATTTCTCATTGCTTCTGTACAGCATTGTGGGCTATCGCCCCGCCCCTTTTAAAGAGGGTCGCTGCCTAGCCGTGCCAACCTCTGCAGTGTGTGCCTGCGGTTCCTCCTCATGGCAGACGCACTTCTAAATAGACATGAGGGTGGTGAGGCATGAGGGCAGCTGAAGGCTGCGCAGGGACACTTTGGTGTGCGCTGTGGGGGGGGGAGGGGGGGCGGTTGGGCAGCATGTAACCCAGGAGAAGTGGCAGTGGAGTGTCATGCAGGCAGTGATTGTGCTTTGTTGGAGGTACTGTGGTGCTTAGCTAAGGTATGCCATGCTAATGAGGGCTTTTCAGAAGTAAAAGTTTTTGGGAGGGGGGGGGGGGGGGGCCACTCTTGCCGCTATTGTGGCTTAATAGTGGGACCTGTGAACTTGAGATGCAGCCCAACATGTAGCCCCTCGCCTGCCCTATCCGTTGCTGTGTCGTTCCCATCACTTTGTTGAATTGCCCAGATTTTCACACAAGGAAACCTTAGCGAGCATCGGCGAAATACAAAAATGCTCTGGTCGCCCATTGACTTCAATGGGGTTCGTTACTCGAAACGAACCCTCGAGCATCGCGAAAAGTTCGTCCCGAGTAACGAGCACCCGAGCATTTTGGTGCTCGCTCATCTCTAGTTGTAATTGACAACGAACAAGTTAGTGTTAGATCGCGTCAAACTGAAAATATGACTAGTTGGCAAAACCATCAAACAGCGGCTCTCTTGTGTTGGACACGTGATGCACGCGAACTCACTGGAAACAGTACTGATGCTGGGCAAGGTCAGTGGAAAGAGAAGATCAGGAGGACGAAGAACAAGATGGCTAGATACAAGCAAGGCCACCACAACATGTCAATCGCGGAATTGTAAGAAGCTGTGAAAGACATAAATGCGTGAGAACATTGATCCACGGAGTGACTGAAGGTCGGATGCGACTGAACGGATAATCATCATCAACAATTGACAATGGTTTTGATACATCTGTGCAAGGCTTATCCTATGTGGCCTATATGGATGCAAATATGTCTAAAAAAGAGAAATAAATAGACTAATACAAACATGAATAATGCAAATAGGTAAAACATATGCTCGTTATTAGCACAAATGGGATGGCATATAAGGAAAAATGAAAATAGTGACTCAAGGGAAACTGACTCAAACAAGGAAACCTAAAAACTATAAGTAGAGTGGTCACCCCAATGAAGGCAACCCCACGTTAGGAACCTGAGATGACCCTGACTTTCCCTAGATAATAACAGGGAACAAAGGCAAAGATGCTACAGAGTACAGGGAATAAGACATTACAGCATTCTACCATACAAGTAAACCGATAGACAGACTTATCTTAACAAAGGTGCTGGTCAAAACCAGGTGCCACTGACATAGACAGGAATCAGGAGTCAGACATGACATTGGACTGGGTTCAGGCAAGACTCAGACAACGAATCCCTGCTTGGGTTAGGTAGCCGGCTCATGGTTGATTCAGCCTTCCAAATTGGATATCCAGCTTGCTGGAGGGTAAAAGATGACTGGGGAAGGCACTGGCAAACCACCCCACAAAAAGAGTCAGTCATGACTTGGTGCTTGCACCAGGTGACTTTACCATTGGGTTGGACTTCTACTGGTCATATCTATTAAATACTGTATGAATGTATTGTTAGCTGGAAAATTAGTGATAGATGTGGAATACATTTTGACCCATCTGATGACTTGCAAGCAAATATTTTGTTAATCAATACTCAATCACTTAAAGGGGTTGTCCAGGGTTAGAAAAACATGGCTGCTATATTTCAAACACAGGGTTGTATGTAGTATTGCAGCTCAGCTCTATTGAAGTGAATGGGAGCTGGGCTGCAGTACCATACACAACCCACAGACAAGAGTGGCGCTTTGTTTGGAAGAAAGCAGCCATGTTTTTCTAACCCTAGACAACTCTTTTATGAATTCCTTGTGTGACATGACCTGTGGCATACTAGTAGTGTCATGCTGTACTGTATTTATTCTACAGAACATCTGTCTACTAACTGCAGGTATGAGCATAGACACCTACAATGACTATGTACATAATTTTCCTCTTTCTGGGCAATGTGACATCTCATGAATTGTATGAACTTTAATGTATTTCAACCCTAAAATGACGCCTTTACCAGACATAGTTTAGCAAAGATTTACAGCGTATTCAGGTTAACTGAAACACTCTCAAACACCGTTCAGATGGGCACCATATGTCAAACCTACTGAGAAAGCCAAATTTGGTGAATTATTCAGAGAAGTCAAAGGACACCTTTCCTAAGGCAGCAATGCATACCGATACTTATCCTTTATGTGAGAATATCCTCATGGTAACACAAATACAAACCAAGTTCTTCGATTTTGCATGAACGTACAGATGTAGCAAACATTATCTTGACATTTATGATAACTACAATGTATTACAATGCTGTAAATCAAAATGTCACCATGTGCAACGTTTTTACATTCACCCATGTGAACGAATGTCTCAGATGGTCGCGTATATTGTGAAAACGCAGTGAGATAGGCGCATATATACGCTCGTATGAATAAAGCCTAGAGGTAAAACAATGGACACACTTGCGCTCTAATAACACATGGCAAATGTCAAAGGCACAGGCATAATTCCTGGGCCCTAATGCACAATTTACAGATATTAACTCCCCAAACTCCCATATGGCATCTTTGTATATGGCAGAACAGCTTTTGGGCCTCCTCGGGTACCAGGGCCTGAGTTAGCCTGCTACAGCCTATAAAGCTGCACCCCTGGTCAAAGGGATGATATTTGCTCACCTTCAATGGGTACAGCTACCAATTTACCTTGCTTAGATGTGGTAGCCTACCGTAGCTCCCTTCTGGTTATCAACACATAAGTCTACCCTGAGTATGTAAAGTCAGATGGAGTCTACTGATCACTAAATAAAAAGGGAACCAATATCAGTGCTGGGCTGGAATACAGAATTGCTTGACTTAACGTCCTGCTAAACAATTTTAATCATCACAACTTTTGGCAGCCATTTTCAGAAATGTGTTAATGTATGTTTGACTAAATTCACATTTCGTCTTCGGGGTTATGTAGGTGATACAATGAGAAAATCTACCTGGCCAGTAAACTTTGTGAACCCTCAGCCAGTAGTATTGAGAACCGTAGTAGACTTTTCAATGCAACTGTATTAAAAAAATGTATCCCACAGGGTATATATTTTTTATGAATGTTAGACAATGGCAGTTGTATGTAACAGTCTGGATATACATTTGCATATGTCTGACCACATGTTTGATTGGACATTTCTAAACAGTCCTGTTGAACACAAATATGGTGGAAATATAGTTTTATATGCTTATGGTTAAAAAAAGATGTGACTGCTTGTAGTAAACTCCAGTACAGTTGTGTTGCAGGCATTGGTGCGTGATGCAGATTTCAGGATAAGATGTGACCAAACCACTTTGCGCCTTAAAGGAGATGTCCCGAGGCAGCAAGTGGGTCTATACACTTCTGTATGGCCATAATAATGCACTTTGTAATGTACATTGTGCATTAATTATGAGCCATACAGAAGTTATAAAAAGTTTTATACTTACCTGCTCCGTTGCTAGCGTCCTCGTCTCCATGGTGCCGACTAATTTTCGCCCTCCGATGGCCAAATTAGCCGCGCTTGCGCAGTCCGGGTCTTCTTCTTTTCTGAATGGGGCTCCGTGTAGCTCCGTGTAGCTCCGCCCCGTCACGTGCCGATTCCAGCCAATCAGGAGGCTGGAATCGGCAATGGACCGCACAGAAGCCCTGCGGTCCATGAAGACAGAGGATCCCGGCGGCCATCTTCAGCAGGTGAGTATGAAGACGCCGGACCGCCGGGATTCAGGTAAGCGCTGTGCGGGTGGTTTTTTTAACCCCTGCATCGGGGTTGTCTCGCGCCGAACGGGGGGGGGGTTTAAAAAAAAAAAAACCCGTTTCGGCGCGGGACATCTCCTTTAATGACCAAACCAAATTTCGGAAATCTGACGTGTCACTTTAACATAGAATAAACTCCGTAAAGGTTTTGCATATCCAAGTGATTCTGACATTGTTTTTTCGCCACATATTGTACTTCATTCAGGTTGTAAAAATAGACCGATAGAATTTGAGTACATTTATTAAAAGCGCCCAAATTGGGTCCATTTTGAAAAAAATTGTCATTTTTTCACATTTTCAACTGCAATATGTTAAATATGTGCCTCACATACTGTACAAATTTTTGATAAGATATATATTTACATCTGTTTACTTTATTCTGGAAGCACATTGGAAAAACTTAATTTTTTTTTAACCATTTAGGAGACGTATAAATTTAACATTAATTATTATTAATAGAGATGAGCGAACGTGTTCTTAACGAACACTTACGCACCCGAACACCGGCTTTTCCGAGGACTTCCGTGTTCGCGCGTAAGTATTCGGGGGGCGCCGGGGGGCGGGGAGAGGCGCGGCGGCGTGGGCGGCAGCAGCGGGGAACAGGGGGGAGCCCTCTCTCTCTCCCTCTCCCCCCCACTCCCCGCCGCAACCCCCCGCGCTGCCACGGCGACCCCCGAACTTTTTTCGCCCGAACACGGAATTCCTCGCGAAGTTCGGTGTCCGGGCGAAAAGGGGCGGAGCCGAACACATTCGCTCATCTCTAATTATTAACATTCTGAGGAACATTTTGTTTTCCTACACCAAGCCAAAATTGCAAAGCTTGTAGGTATCAGAATGATAGATAAATGACCCCCATAAATGACCCCATTAAAAACTACACCCCTTAATGTATTCACTGAGGGGGTCAGGAGTATTTTGACCCCACTGTTTCTTTTCAGGAGTTAATGCAATTTAGAGGAGAAAAACATTAAATTTTATATTTTTGCAAATATGTCATTTTAAAGACAGGTTTTTTTTCTATAGTGCACATGAAAATAAGGATTTGCACCCCAAAATGGATACCCTGTTTGTCCTGTGTTCAAAAACATACACATTGTGGCCCTAATATTATGTCCGTATGCACAACGAGGCCCAAACTGAAAGGAGCAGCTGGTGGCTTTCAGAACAGAAATTTTGCTGGAAGGTGTTTCAGGCCCCATAGCACACTTGTAGAGCCCTTGAGCGGCCAAAGTGATAGAGAACCCCCACAAATGACCCCATTTTGAAAATGAAACCCCTCAAAGAATTCATCTAGGGGTGTACTGCATATTTTAACCCCACAGTTTTTGAATGACTCTAAGCAAAGCAGAAGGAAAAAAATTATGATTTTCATTTTTTGGCATTTGTGTCATTTTAAAAAGTTTTTCTGTGCAGCACACGTATGAAGACTTGCTCCCCAAAATCGATACCCTTGCATGTCCTGTGTTCAGAAACACACCCATTGTAGCCCCAATCTAGTTACAGGACACATGGCTAGGCCTATAATGGAGGGAATGCCCGTTGGATTTCCGGTCACAGCTGAATAAATACCAGGCCCCAATGCTCACTTATGCAGAAAAAAAAATTAACTCCCTAAAAATAACTCCCTACCCCCCCCCCCCCCCACACACACACACACACACTAAATCTTAGCTAAAAGTAATAATGTAAACTGTGTGGTGTGTCTGAAAGCAGGGGTAATTACAGAGAACTGGTTGGGATGGACACATGGGGCAATAAAACCTGGTATCCCTCCTCCTCCCATGCTTGCTGCAAACCCAACAACCCAACACTTTTTTGGGAGGGTATTTCTTAACCTCAGTGGCAGGGATGGGGTGTAAAAAGTGGCGCTCTGTGAGGCTTCGTAAGCTTGCTGAGGTGCGGCGGTCTTGCACAGAAGGCTCTCAACAAGCTGCTGCTGGAACTGCAAGAAGGCAAGCGTTCCCGGGACTTCTTGTTAATTACATATTGCAGGTAGCGGTCTGAATAACGCCGGGTTCACATGGCTGCACATGGAATCCGCTTGCTGAGGCCCGTAGTGGATCCCAGCTGTGAGCCTGGCCGTGGCCCTGCGTATGGCCATGTAATGTATTGTGCATAACTGCATACTCACACAGGCGGTCATGTGCAATACAATTTTTTTGTTTACATTTCCTGCGCCATCACTTAGCAATAACACAGGGACCTCCAGTCCGTACACAATGTAGTTGCGTAAAGGCTGCAGGTATATCCACGACCATAGAGAACAATGGGAATTGTGTAATCCAATGCATTTGATTAATTCACGTATTACCATGGATTACCATGGATGAAATGCATGCGGAATCCGCAATTCCTATCCGGACGTGTGAGATTGGCCTAAGTTAGATCACTACCTTTTTATCAAGTTACCGGGAAACGCTCAACGAGGCCACTGTTCCAGGCTCTCAGTTACCTTTGGTAGCCGAGATCAAGGAGATTTTAAATTTCCCGAGCCCTCCTCAGCTGCTGCGCATGTGTTTGGCATGCACAGGAGCCAGGGAAGGTCCATGGAGGAGGACCGCATCGGGGTTCAAATGTTGCATTGGACAGGGAAGATTAAATTTCAATTTTTTTAACTTTTACGTGATTGCCATTATCCATTGGGTAACAGCAATCATGTGACCGGGGACCACTTATCGCAGCCCTCGGTCAGTGCTCCAGGCTGTAGTTTCCCGGACCCTCCCCAGCTTCTGCACTTGCGTTCGCCATGTTGCTAACGGCACATGCGCCAAAGGTGGGGAAAGGTCCGAGGATAAAAATCCCATCTGAGAACATTGCCGAAGGCTTTAGGTATGTAATTTCACTCCCCTCCAAGATTGGATCAGTGATGGTAGGTGAAACTCACTTTTGTTTACTTTTATATGATCGATGTTATCCATTGGATAAGGGTGATCATGTGACCCTGGACCACATACCGCAGCCCCCTGTGAGATCTCCAGGCTCTCGGCTACATTTGGTAGTCAGGAGCAGGGAGATTTTAAATTACTCCAGCAATCCGCGGCTTTTGCGCATGCGTCTGCCATTTTGGCAATAGGCGCGTGCGCAGAAGCTGGGGCGAGGTTCATGGATTCAAGCTATTGCTTGCTAAGGCTTAAAAATATTATTATATGCACAATACAAAATAATACTGTTTCATACTTTGTATGCAATAAAATAACAGAGTTGGCAAAACCTGATATAAAGCAACTCAAGTTTTTAACACTGAGTAGTGGAGCACCAAACCACAGATCACTGCACACAGTCTGTTAATAAAGAGATACTTCTCTATGCTTTGCAGTATTCAGAAACAGTTTACTTAAACTCTATAAATGTACAGACTTGACCCTGGTCAGAGTCCCAATAATAGTTCACTGTTAGCTGGTCGAGCCCTAGGCAAATCCCTCCTGTCGGTAACGTGCAGCAGGCCTGCTAGCTAGCTCACAAGTCACTATTGGTGTGCAGCTTTTCGGCTTTTTCTATAAGTCACGTGGAAGTACTAGCATCAACCAGCTCAGGCTAACTCCGAATCGGGAGCGTTACTTGACCATGATTTCCAGGTATCCGGCTGGTGGACCTGACATTCCGTTGCAGTTGAAGTGAAGACATAGCGCTGACTCTCGTTGTCTGGCAGAATGTCACACTTGGGGTGACAGTGTCCTTGTAATCCACGGCGCCTCTGGATCAGTTATACAGAGCTTTTATGACTCTTAGACATGGCTATTAGAGATGAGCGAACGTACTCGTCCGAGCTTGATACTCGTTCGAGTATTAGCGTGTTCGAGATGCTCGTTATTCGAGACGAGTACCACGCGATGTTCGAGTTACTTTCACTTTCATCTCTGAGACGTTAGCGCGCTTTTCTGGCCAATAGAAAGACAGGGAAGGCATTACAACTTCCCCCTGCGACGTTCAAGCCCCATACCACCCCCCTGCAGTGAGTGGCTGGCGAGATCAGGTGTCACCCGAGTATATAAATCGGCCCCTCCCGCGGCTCGCCACAGATGCATTCTGACAGAGATCAGGGAAAGTGCTGCTGATGCCGGAGCTGCTATAGGGAGAGTGTTAGGATTGATTTTAGGCTTCAAGAACCCCAACGGTCCTTCTTAGGGCCACGTCTGACCATGTGCAGTACTGTTGAGGCTGCTTTTTGCAGTGTTGCACATTTTTTTTTGTATATCGGCTGTGCAGAGCATTGCGTCCAGAGCATTGCGTCCTGCAGTAATTTTACATAGTCCAGGGCCAGTAGTGGTGAGGCAGGGACAGTGAAAGACATATACAGTCTATATAGGCAGTGGGCTTTTCCAAAAAAATTTGGGAAAAAAAATCTATTTGGGCTGCCTGTGACCGTCCTGACTGTACTGCGTCTCTGCTGGGGGTAGTTGTCCTAATTCATACGCAGCCAGCTAAGTGTTACAGCAGGCTTGCGCAAAATTCTTTCCTGGCTCTGCGTTGCCTCTTACATCACCGCTGTATTCCTGTCCAGAGTGAAACAGTCTGCAGTAATTTTACATAGTCCAGGGCCAGTAGTGGTGAGGCAGGGACAGTGAAAGACATATACAGTTTATGTAGGCAGTGGGCTTTTCCAAAAAAATTTGGGGAAAAAAATCTATTTGGGCTGCCTGTGACCGTCCTCAGTGTACTGCGTCTCTGCTGGGGGTAGTTGTCCTAATTCATACGCAGCCAGCTAAGTGTTACAGCAGGCTTGCGCAAAATTCTTTCCGGGCTCTGCTGTGCGTTCCGTAAGCGAAGTTAGCCTCCAACCACAGGCCAATAAGCGGCACATTTAATTACTGTGTTCTGTTTCTGCACTACTGGTAATACACCATGCTGAGGGGTAGGGGTAGGCCTAGAGGACGTGGACGTGGACGCGGGCGAGGATGCGGAGGCCCAAGTCAGGGTGTGGGCACAGGCCGAGCTCCTGATCCAGGTGTATCGCAGCCGACTGCTGCGGGATTAGGAGAGAGGCACGTTTCTGGCGTCCCCACATTCATCTCACAATTAATGGGTCCACGCGGTAGACCTTTATTAGAAAATGAGCAGTGTGAGCAGGTCCTGTCGTGGATGGCAGAAAGTGCATACACCAATCTATCGACCACCCAGAGTTCTGCGCTGTCCACTGCTGCAACTCTGAATCCTCTGGCTGCTGCTCCTCCTTCCTCCCAGCCTCCTCACTCCATTACAATGACACATTCTGAGGAGCAGGCAGACTCTCAGGAACTGTTCTCGGGCCCCTGCCCAGAATGGGCAGCAATGGTTCCTATCCCACCAGAGGAGTTTGTCATGAGCGATGCCCAACCTTTGGAAAGTTCCCGGGGTCCGGGGGATGAGGCTGGGGACTTCCGGCAAGTGTCTCAAGAGCTTTCAGTGGGTGAGGAGGATGATGACGATGAGACACAGTTGTCTATCAGTCAGGTAGTAGTAAGGGCAGTAAGTCCGAGGGAGGAGCGCACAGAGGATTCGGAGGAAGAGCAGCAGGACGATGAGGTGACTGACCCCACCTGGTTTGCTAAGCCTACTGAGGACAGGTCTTCAGAGGGGGAGGCAAGTTCAGCAGCAGGGCAGGTTGATAGACCCAGTGCGGTGGCCAGAAGTAGAGGCAGGGCCAGACCGAATAATCCACCTACTGTTTCCCAAAGCAGCCCCTCGCACCATGCCACCCTGCAGAGGCCGAGGTGCTCAAAGGTCTGGCAGCTTTTCACTGAGAGTGCAGACGACCGACGAACAGTGGTGTGCAACCTTTGTCGCGCCAAGATCAGCCGAGGAGCCACCACCACCAGCCCCCCACCACCAGCATGCGCAGGCATATGATGGCCAAGCACCCCACAAGGTGGGACGAAGGCCGTTCAGCGCCTCCAGTTTGCACCACTGCCTCTCCCCCTGTGCCCCAACCTGCCACCGAGATCCAACCCCCCTCTCAGGACACAGGCACTACATTCTCCTGGCCTGCACCCACACCCTCACCTCCGCTGTCCTCGGCCCCATCCACCAATGTCTCTCAGCGCACCATCCAGCCGTCGCTAGGGCAAGTGTTTGAGCGCAAGCGCAAGTACGCTGCCACGCACCCACACGCTCAAGCGTTAAATGTGCACATAGCCAAATTTATCAGCCTGGAGATGCTGCCGTATAGGGTTGTGGAAACGGAGGCTTTCAAAGGTATGATGGCGGCGGCGGCCCCGCGCTACTCAGTTCCCAGTCGCCACTACTTTTCCCGATGCGCCACTACTTTTCCCGACCACGTCTCCCGCAACATTGTACGCGCCCTCACCAACGCGGTTACTGCCAAGGTCCACTTAACAACGGACACGTGGACAAGCACAGGCGGGCAGGGCCACTATATCTCCCTGACGGCACATTGGGTGAATTTAGTGGAGGCTGGGACCGAATCAGAGCCTGGGACCGCTCACGTCCTACCGACCCCCAGAATTGCGGGCCCCAGCTCGGTGGTGGTATCTGCGGCGGTGTATGCTTCCTCCACTAAACCACCCTCCTCCTCCTACTCCGCAACCTCTCTCTCGCAATCAAGATGTGTCAGCAGCAGCACGTCGGCAGCAGTCGGTGTCACGCGGCGTGGCAGCACAGCGGTGGGCAAGCGTCAGCAGGCCGTGCTGAAACTACTCAGCTTAGGAGATAAGAGGCACACGGCCCACGAACTGCTGCAGGGTCTGACAGAGCAGACCGACTGCTGGCTTGCGCCGCTGAGCCTCCAACCGGGCATGGTCGTGTGTGACAACGGCCGTAACCTGGTGGCGGCTCTGCAGCTCGGCAGCCTCACGCACGTGCCATGCCTGGCCCACATCTTTAATTTGGTGCTTCAGCGCTTTCTGAAAAGCTACCCACGCTTGTCAGACCTGCTCGGAAAGGTGCGCCGGCTCTACGCACATTTCCGCAAGTCCCACTGAGACGCTGCCACCCTGCGCACCCTGCAACATCGGTTTCATCTGCCAGTGCACCGACTGCTGTGCGACGTGCCCACACGGTGGAACTCTACGCTCCACATGTTGGCCAGGCTCTATGAGCAGCGTAGAGCTATAGTGGAATACCAACTCCAACATGGGCGGCGCAGTGGGAGTCAGCCTCCTCAATTCTTTACAGAAGAGTGGGCCTGGTTGGCAGACATCTGCCAGGTCCTCGGAAACTTTGAGGAGTCTACCCAGATGGTGAGCGGCGATGCTGCAATCATTAGCGTCACCATTCCTCTGCTATGCCTCTTGAGAAGTTCCCTGCAAAGCATAAAGGCAGACGCTTTGCGCTAGGAAACAGAGGCGGGGGAAGACAGTATGTCGCTGGATAGTCAGAGCACCCTCCTGTCTTTATCTCAGCGCGTTGAGGAGGAGGAGGAGGAGCATGAGGAGGATGAGGAGGAGGGGGAAGAGACAGCTTGGCCCACTGCTGAGGGTACCCATGCTACTTGCCTGTCATCCTTTCAGTGTGTATGGCCTGAGGAGGAGGAGGAGGAGGATCCTGAAAGTGATTTTCCTAGTGAGGACAGCCATGTGTTGCGTACAGGTACCCTGGCACACATGGCTGACTTCATGTTAGGATGCCTTTCTCGTGACCCTCGCGATACACGCATTCTTGCCACTACGGATTACTGGGTGTACACACTGCTCGACCCACGGTATAAGGAGAACCTTTCCACTCTCATACCCGAAGAGGAAAGGGGTTCCAGAGTGATGCTATACCACAGGACCCTGGCGGACAAGCTGATGGTAAAATTCCAATCCGACAGCGCTAGTGGCAGAAGGCGCAGTTCCGAGGGCCAGGTAGCAGGGGAGGCGCGGAGATCAGGCAGCATGTACAGCACAGGCAGGGGAACACTCTCTAAGGCCTTTGACAGCTTTCTGGCTCCCCAGCAAGACTGTGTCACCGCTCCCCAGTCAAGGCTGAGTCGGCGGGAGCACTGTAAAAGGATGGTGAGGGAGTATGTAGCCGATCGCACGACCGTCCTCCGTGACGCCTCTGCCCCCTACAACTACTGGGTGTCGAAGCTGGACACGTGGCCTGAACTCGCGCTGTATGCCCTGGAGGTGCTTGCTTGTCCTGCGGCTAGCGTCTTGTCAGAGAGGGTGTTTAGTGCGGCTGGGGGAATCATCACAGATAAGCGTACCCGCCTGTCAACCGACAGTGCCGACAGGCTTACACTCATCAAGATGAACAAAGCCTGGATTTCCCCAGACTTCTCTTCTCCACCAGCGGACAGCAGCGATACCTAAACAATACGTAGGCTGCACCCGCGGATGGAAGCATTGTTCTCTATCACCATCAAAAACGTGGACCTTTTAGCTTCATCAATCTGTGTATAATATTCATCCTCCTCCTCCTGCTCCTCCTCCTGAAACCTCACGTAATCACGCCGAACGGGCAATTTTTCTTAGGCCCACACGGCTCAGTCATATAATTTTTGTAAACAATTTTTATACGTTTCAATGCTCATTAAAGCGTTGAAACTTGCACCTGAACCAATTTTTATTTTAACTGATGGGCAATGCAATGGGATATATTTATGTACCGCCGGTGGCTTCCTGGCACCCACCCATGCTGTCGGTCCACACGGAGTTGTAACTGCATGTGTCCACTTCTAAAGAACCCCAGTCTGACTGGGGCATGCAGTGTGGGCCGAAGCCCACCTGCATTAAACATGACATTACCTCAGCTGTGCTGGGCAATGCAATGGGATTTATTTATGTACCGCCGCTGGCTTCCTGGGACCCTCCCATGCTGTCGGTCCACACGGACTTCACAATAGGGAGTTGTACTTGCCTGTGTCCACTTATAAAGAACCCCAGTCTGACTGGGGCATGCAGTGTGGGCCGAAGCCCACCTGCATTTAATCTGACGTTAGCTCTGCAGTCCAGGGTACTGCAATGGGATGCATTTATGTACAGCCGGTGGGTTCCAGGGAGCCACCCATGCTGTCGGTCCACACGGAGTTGTAACTGCATGTGTCCACTTCTAAAGAACCCCAGTCTGACTGGGACATGCAGTGTGGGCCGAAGTCCACCTGCATTAAACATGACATTACCTCAGCTGTGCTGGGCACTGCAATGGGATTTATTTATGTACCGCCGGTGGGTTCCAGGGAGTCATCCATGCTGTCGGTCCACACGGAGTTGTAACTGCATGTGTCCACTTCTAAAGAACCCCAGTCTGACTGGGGCATGCAGTGTGGGCCGAAGCCCACCTGCATTAAACATGACATTACCTCAGCTGTGCTGGCCACTGCAATGGGATATATTTATGTACCGCCGGTGGCTTCCTGGCACCCACCCATGCTGTTGTTCCACAGGGACTTCACAATAGGGAGTTGCACCTGCCTGTGTCTATGAATTAAAATGCCCGGTCAGGTTGGGGCATGCAGTGTGGGCCGAAGCCCACCTGCATTTAATCTGACGTTAGCTCTGCTGTCCAGGGCACTGCAATGGGATACATTTATGTACAGCTGGTGGGTTCCAGGGAGCCACCCATGCTGTGGGTGCACACGGAATTCCCATTGCGGAGTTGTACCTGCCTGTGACTATTTATAAAAAAACGCGGTCTGACTGGGGCATGCAGACACCTTGACAGAATGAATAGTGTGTGGCACATAGGCTCCCCATTGCCATGCTCACGTGTGCAGCTCCTGATGGCGGTGGCACAGGATTATATTTCTCATTGCTTCTGTACAGCATTGTGGGCTATCGCCCCGCCCCTTTTAAAGAGGGTCGCTGCCTAGCCGTGCCAACCCTCTGCAGTGTGTGCCTGCGGTTCCTCATTATGGCAGACGCACTTATAAATAGACATGAGGGTGGTGTGGCATGAGGGCAGCTGAAGGCTGCGCAGGGACACTTTGGTGTGCGCTGTGGACACTGGGTCGTGCGCGGGGCGGGGGGGGGGGGGGGTTGGGCAGCATGTAACCCAGGAGAAGTGGCAGCGTAGTGTCATGCAGGCAGTGATTGTGCTTTGTTGGAGGTAGTGTGGTGCTTAGCTAAGGTATGCATTGCTAATGAGGGCTTTTCCGAAGTAAAAAAAGGTTGGGAGTGGGGGAGGGGGTCACTCTTGCCGCTATTGTGGCTTAATAGTGGGACCTGGGAACTTGAGATGCAGCCCAATATGTAGCCCCTCGCCTGCCCTATCCGTTGCTGTGTCGTTCCCATCACTTTCTTGAATTGCCCAGATATTCACAAATGGAAACCTTAGCGCGCATCGGCGATATACAAAAATGCTCGGGTCACCCATTGACTTCAATGGGGTTCGTTATTCGAAACGAACCCTCAAGCATCGCGATAATTTCGTCCCGAGTAACGAGCACCCGAGCATTTTGGTGCTCGCTCATCTCTAATGGCTATACACCAGTGTTCAGGAGTACTATTGAACAAACCAAACCAATAGAACCCTGTTTCATTTAGAACTTTAGCAAAGTTCGACTTGAAACACGAGTTCGACTCAACACTAATTAGGGAGCATTCATATCACATTCTTTCTAGCTCAAAATTCTACAAACAAATGTAAAGCTGCTGAAATGGAGCCCTATTGGTTTATCCAGGGGTTCTGTCAGAATCTTGTTTTTCGGGATTCTTATGTAAACTGGGACAGAACCATTGACCATAATAGAGGACATTATATAAATGTCGCCTTAATATGATACTCAGAGCATCTAGATTTATTAGCTTATATATGTTTGCTTTCTTAAAGGGGTTCTTCAGTTTAGAAAACCAATTTACTTATACCCTATTTGGGAATCTTGAGTAAGTATGTGGGGGTTCCTCTGTTCAGGGTCATCATCTCTTGGCCATAGTGTAGATCGGTTCTAAAAAGAATCACTTCTTCTGAAGGATCTGTCTTGTCTGGCATCATCAGCACAATGTATTCATTTGAATGGGCTTAGTTTTCCCTATAGGGAAATTGAAGATTTAGTGCTTGCTTGGCCAAACATAACAGCTGATTGTTGGAGGTCGTAGAAGGAAGACACTTTGTGATCAGATGATTGTCTATGGATTTGTCTAAGGCAGAGAATACCATGAATTATCTGGACTGCTTCAAGCATCACTATTATACACCTAATTTTTATTAGACCTGTAATTTTAGGGATAAAATACATTTTAATGTGTAAATCAATAAAGTGCACATGCACAGCAACAGACAGTTAAGATGCTGTAACAGGTACTTTAATCAGTACCCCACTCTATAAGAAATGACCAAGGTCATCGGATCAAAGGCAGTTATGTTCAGGTAGAAATTCTACATGATTCTTTAGAGTTTCTTCAGATTCATGTGTGGTCTTTTCCATTTTGTGGTTTCAGAATCAAATTGGTACAGTGTATGAATTCATTAAATCTGGTAAGTTTCCACACTATGGTTATAAGTCAACATTAGTTAATAGTTCTGAGGTTAGTTTAATGTTGTTTGTCATGAAGCTATTACGTAGAGCAGAGATAGTGATTTAAACCAGATAAAGCATATTATTTGGACAGTAAATAACACAGTTTATACATGTCATTTTACTTTTTTAAACTTTGGTTTTCACTCGTAGTTTAGTAACTACTTAAATTTTATTAGATATAACCCACTGGAAAACATATAAACTGAAGAACGGAACTGCGTGAGTAAACAACTAGCTGAGAAAGAGTCGCTACATATAACTTTACACATGTAATTACAATCAGATAGATACAACGTTTTAGATATATAGATATGAGATAGATAGATAGACAGATAGATATGAGATAGATAGATAGATAGATATGAGATAGATAGATAGATAGATAGATATGAGATAGATAGATAGATAGATAGATAGATAGATAGATATGAGATATATAGATAGATATGAGATAGATAGATAGATAGATATGCGATAGATATGAGATAGAGAGATAGATAGATAGATAGATATGAGATAGATATGGAGATAGAGAGATATGAGATAGATAGATAGATAGATATGAGATAGATATGGAGATAGATAGATCGATAGATATGAGAGATAGATAGAAGAGAGATAAGTAGATATGAGATAGATGATAGATGGATCGATAGATATGAGATAGATAGAAGAGAGATAGATGGAAATATAGGAGATAGATAGATAGATAGATAGATAGATAGATAGATAGATAGATAGATATTAGGTGCTGCTATTTTTTTATTTTACTGATCCACAAGGAACACGGGGGGGGGGGGGGCTTCCTCTATAACTAAACAAAGAGGCAGGTCTGACGTGTACCACTGGCAT